>NC_090813.1:132518422-133887239 GCF_000390325.3 Nicotiana tomentosiformis
GAGTGTGGAGAGTTTGGTCGTGTGAAGAGGTATTTTCCCCACCTTTTGGGAGATCCAGTTCAGCAGAGGATTCAAGCTGCGACTTCTGCACCAGTTACTTCACCACCCGCTCAGCCAGCTCGGGGTGGGGTCCATGCAGCTAGAGGTCGCCCTAGAGGGGGAGGCCGATCAAGTGGCAGCCAGGCTCGATATTATGCTTTCCCTGCTAGGCCATAGGCTGTTGTTTCAGATGCAGTGATCACATGTATTGTTTTAGTATGCCACATGGATGCTTCTATATTATTTGACCCTGGTTCCACTTATTCATATGTATCATAATATTTTGCTCGTTATCTGGATATGCCCAGTGAGTCCTTAGTCTCACTTGTTAATGTATCTACGCCGGTGGGTTATTCTATAGTTGTGGACCGTGTGTATCGGTCATGTGTGATGACTATTGGAGGATTGGAGACTAGAGTTGATCTCTTATTACTTAGTATGATTAATTTCGACGTGATTCTGGATATGGATTGGTTATCCCATGCCATGCTATTCTGGATTATCACGCTAAGACTGTGACGTTGGCGATGCCGCGGTTACCTAGGATCGAGTGGAGAGGTTCTATGGAATATGTTCCTAGTAGGGTGATTTCATATTTGAAGGCCATACAGATGGTTGGGAAGGGGTGTTTGTCATACTTGGCTTTCGTGAGGGATGTTGATGTTGATACTCCTACTATGGGTTCTGTTCCGGTAGTGTGAGACTTTCCGGATGTGTTTCCTGCAGACCTGCCAGGTATGCCACCCGATAGGGATATTGATTTTGGTATTGACCTAGTACTGGGCACTCAACCCATTTCTATCCCTCCGTATCGTATGGCACCAGCAGAGTTGAAGGGATTAAAAGAGCATCTTCAGGAGCTTCTTGATAAGGGGTTCATTAGGCCTAGTGTGTTGCCTTGGGGTTCACCGGTTCTATTTGTGAAGAGGAGGGATGGTACTATGTGGATGTGCATTGACTATAGGCAGTTGAACAAAGTTACAATTAAGAACAAGTATCCTTTGTCGCGCATTGATGACTTATTTGACTAGCTTAAGGGAGTTAGAGTGTTCTCTAAGATTGATTTGAGATCTGGGTATCACCAGTTGAAGATTTCGGACTCGGATATTCTAAAGACGACATTCAGGACCCTCTATGGTCAATATGAGTTCTTCTTGATGACTTTTGGGCTGACCAATGCCCCAGCAACATTCATGCATCTGATGAACTGTGTATTCCAGCCATATCTTGATTTGTTTGCCATAGTATTTATTGATGATATCCTGATGTACTCACGTAGCCAGGAAGAGCACGCACAACCTTTGAGGATTGTACTACAGAGGTTGAGAGAGGAGAAGCTTTATGCCAAGTTCTCCAAGTGTGAGTTTTGGCTCAATTCGGTGGCGTTCTTGAGGCACGTGGTGTCCAGTGAGGGGATTAAGGTGGATCCAAAGAAGATAGAGGCGATTCAGAGTTGGCCCAGACCGTCTTTAGCTACTGAGATTCGGAGTTTTCTCGGCTTGGACGGGTATTATCATTGCTTCATGGAAGGTTTCTCGTCCATTGCAGTGCCTTTGACCAGGTTAACCCAGAAGGGTGCACCAATCAGGTGGTTGGATGAGTGTGAGGAGAGCTTTTAGAAGCTCAGGACTGCCTTGACCACAATTCCAGTTCTAGTTTTGCCTTAGGCATCAGGTTCTTATACGGTGTTTTGTGATGCTTCTCAGATTGGTATTGGGTGTGTCTTGATGCAAGAGGGTTGAGTGATTGCTTATGGTTCACGCCAGTTAAAGCCCCATGAGAAGAACTACCATGTTCATGATTTGGAGTTGGCAGCATTGCTCATGCATTGAAGATTTGGACGCATTATGGTGTGTCTTGTGAGGTATTTACAGATCATCGGAGTCTCAAACATTTATTCAAGCAAAAGGATCTAAATTTGAGGCATCGGAGATGGTTGGAGCTGCTAAAGGACTATGATATTACCATTTTCGTACCATCCCGGGAAGGCCAATGTGGTGGCTGATGCCTTGAGTAGGAAGGCGGTGAGTATGGGTAGCCTTGCATTTATTCCCATTGGTGAGAGACCACTTGCAGCAGATGTTCAGGCCTTGTCCAATTAGTTCGTAAGGTTAGATATTTTGCAGCCTAGTCGGGTTCTAGCTTGTGTGGTTTCTCGGTCTTCCTTATATGATCGCATCAGAGAGCGTCAGTATGATGACCCCCATTTGCTTGTCCTCAAGGACACGGTTCAGCACGGTGATGCCAAGGAGGTTTCTGTTGGGATGATGGGGTGTTGCGGATGCAGGGTCGGATTTTTTTGCCCATTGTAGATGGGTTACATGAGTTGATTCTTGAGGATGTCCACAGTTTGCGGTATTCTATTCATCCGGGTGCCGCAAAGATGTATCAGGACTTGAGGCAACACTATTGGTGGAGGAGGATGAAGAACGATATAGTGGAGTTTGTAGCTCGGTGCTTAAATTGTCAGCAGGTGAAGTACGAGCATCATAGGCCAAGCGGATTGCTTCAGAGGCTTGATATTCCAGAGTGAAAATGGGAGAGTATCACCACGGACTTCGTAGTTGGTCTCCCACGGACTTTGAGGAAATTTGATGCTATTTGGGTGATTGTGGATAAGTTGACTAAGTCCACGCATTTCATTTCAGATCGGGGCACGTAGTTCACATCGCAATTTTGGAGAACAGTGCAGCGAGAGTTTGTCACACGGGTTGTGTTGAGCACAACCCTCGGACGGACGAGCAGTCCGAGTGCACTGTTCATATATTGGAGGATATGTTGCGTGCTTGTGTCATGGATTTCGGGGGATCTTGTGATTAGTTTTTACTGCTTGCAAAGTTTACCTACAACAAGAGCTACCAATCGAGTATTCAGATGGCTCCGTATGAGGCTTTGTATGGAAGACGATGTCAGTCTCTGGTTGGTTGGTTTGAGACTAGTGAGGCTAGGCTATTGGGTACTACTTGGTTTAGGATGCTTTGGGCAAGGTTAAGTTGATTCAGGATCGACTTCGCACGGCGCAATCTAGACAGAAGAGCTACGCCGATCGGAAGGTTTGCCATGTTTCTTACATGATGGGAAAGAAGATACTGCTTAGAGTTCGCTCATGAAGGTTGTTATGAGGTTTGGGAAGAAGGGGAAGTTGAACCCTCGGTATATTGGGCCTTTTGAGGTGCTTGAGTGGATTGGAGAGGTGGCTTACAAGCTTGCATTGCCACCTAGTCTATCGAGTGTTCATCCAGTGTTTCATGTTTCCAAGCTCCAAAAGTATTTTGGCGATTCGTCTCATATTTTGGACTTCAACACGGTTGAGTTAGATGTGGAGCCGGTGGCCATTTTGGATTGGCAGGTTCGGAAGTTGAGGTCAAAGAATATAGCTTCAGTGAAGGTGCAGTGGAGAAGGCAACCAGTCAAGGATTCTAATTGGGAGACCGAGCTAGAGATGCATAGCAGATATCCACGGCTATTTGAGACACCATGTATGATTCTAGACCCGTTTGAGGATGAATGTTTGCTTAAGAGGGGAGACTGTAATGACTCGGTCGGTCGTTTTGAGTGTTATAGCCCCGTTCCCCCTATTTATTGCTTATACTGTGCTCTTTTGTTGTTATGTGACTTTCCAGAAAGGTTGGTTTGGTTCCGGGGATGTTTCGGAATGAGTTGGGACACTTAGTCCCAAGGTTTGAAGCCTAAGTTGAAAGAGTTGACTAGATGTTGACTTGTGTGTACACGACTTCGGAATAGAGTTTTGATGGTTCTGATAGCTCCGTAGGGTGATTTTGGACTTAGGAGAGTGTTCGGATATTGATTTGGAGGTCCATAGGTAATTTTGGCTTGAATTGGCGAAAGTTGAAAAAAAAAGAAGTTTGGAAGTTTGAGAAGTTTGACTGAGAGTTGACTTTGTGGTAACCGGGCTCAGATTTTGGTTATGGGAGTTGGAATAGGTCCGTTGTGTCATTTATGACTTGTGCGCAAAATTTGAGGTTAATCGGAGTTGGTTTGGTATGTTTCGGCATTAGTTTTGGACGTTAGAAGTTCATTAGGCTTGAATCGATGTGTGATTCGTGGTTTTAGTGTTGTTTGATTTGATTTAAGGCTTCGAGCGAGTTCGTTTAATGTTTTAGGACTTTTTGGTATATTTGTTTGAGGTCCCGGGGGCCTAGGGTGTGATTTGGATCATGTTCGGTGCAATTTGGAACTTTGAGAGGCTGCTGATTTTTGGTTGTTGGTTTCCTCTTTCGTGATAGTGGAGAAGGAGACGCGATCACGAAGAGTTGTTGTTGGCATCTGGGGATTTTTTCTCTGCATTCCCTATAGTGTGTTCGCATTCGCGTAGCTTTGTGAGGCTCAGGTCATCGCGGACGCGAGGGGGTCCACACGATCGCGTAGAGAAGTGGTCAGCTGGGCGTCAGGTTTAAGCCTATGCGATCACAAAGGTGCAAACGCTTTCGCGTAGGGTCAGGTGTGATGACAACTGCGTTTGCGACTTAGTCTTCGCATTTGCATAGGCTATTTTTGAGGGCATCTTATTTTGTTCTTTGCGATCGCGAGGGACTTTCCGCAATCGCGAAAAGGAACATCTGGACAGACTGTTAAATATAAAAAATAAGGGTTAGAGTTATATTTCATAATTGGATTTTGGGAGCTCGGATTGAGGCGATTCTTGGAGGGATTTTCAAGGAATTGATTGGGGTAAGTGATTCTAACTCGGATTTGGTTAATATACATGAATCTATCATTGTTTTTATCATTTAATTAGTGTTTTGTGTTAGAAAAATTGGGAAAAATTGTAGGAACTTCATAGGTTTCAATTTGAGGATTTGAAGGTCGAGTTGTGATCGGAATTGAGGAATTTTGATATGGTTGGACTCGTGGTTGAATGGGTGTTCGGATTTTGTTAATTTTGTTCGATTCCAAAACGTGGGCCAAGGTTGACTTTTTGACTTTTTAAAATGAACTTAGCTTTATCAAATGGAATTGATTCCTATAGCTTATGTTGATTGTATCGAGTTGTTTGTGGCTAGATTCGAGTCGTTCGGAGGCCGATTCGCGAGGCAAGGGCTTGTTAGAGTAGAGATTTGCATGGTTTAAGGTAAGTAACACTTTTTAAACTTTGTTATGAGGGTATGAATTCGTGAAATACATGTTATGTGATTGGTGTTGAGGTGACGCACATGCTACGTGATGGGAGTGTGGGTGTGCACCGTAGTAATTGTGACTCGGTTTATTCTGTGAAATTGTGTAGTCACTCAATCTTGCTATTACTCATGTCTACTCTATGTGTCATAGAATTTGAGTTGTGATTTATGTTAGAAATCATGTTTAGGCTATGTATTGGTACTGCTGGGACACACAACAGTCGTTCTTTTCCTGTGGAGTTATTTGCTTAAATTGCAGTTGTGTACTCAGTCACATTCATCATTGTATATCATATCTCGATCACTGTTACCATTTATTTTTACATCATATATCATTATTTTGGGCTGATTGGCATGAGTTTTGTGAGTCCGAGAGACTGGAGAGAGATTGATGACTGAATAAGGCCGAGGGCTTATTTGTGAGTAATATTGATGGGATCGGACTGCGCGCCGCAGCGGGTACTATTGAATCATAATGGGATCAGGATGCACACCGCAGTAGGTATTATTGATTCATGATGGGATTGGGTTGCGCACCATAATAGGTTTTATTAGCGCTTGGGCAGGATACGCCCATCCAGAGTCTGTCATACCGGCAGGAAGCGCAGATACCGTACAGTGCAGAGTGATTGAGTGAGAGTTGAGACAGTCCGATTGAGTACTCTGAGGCTGTGAGTACGTGAGGTTATCATTGTGATGCATTACATGTGGCATGCACTTTTGACATGTAGATATAAAGATGCAACATTCCTCATATCAGTCATTCTTGACATATTTTATCAGTCTTGAACTTAAACTGTTAAACTTGAAAGCATGTCTATATTTTTGTACTGTTAAATTTTGCAGTTGGACTGTACTGTCTGAGCTCATCAATGCTTTCAGCCCAAGGTTAGTCTTGTTACTTATTGAGTACATTGGGTCAGTTGTACTCATACTACACTCTGCAATTTGTGTGCAGATCCAGGTTCTTCTGGGCACGACGGTTGCTAGCTTTGGAGTTTTTATCTGTTGGAGACTATTGAGGTAGCTGCCTTGGCATCTGCAGAACTCGACTCTCCTTCTTTTCAGTTTATTTGTACTATTTTATCTTTCTAGACAGTGTTTTAGTAGTCAGACTATGTTGTTATTTAGATGCTCATATACTCAGCGGATACACAAATTTTGGAGAATTGTTTATTGAGTTGCGGTATCTTCTTATCAATCATTATGAATTTTTCACTATTTATGCTTATTTCGGTATGTTTTAAATTAAACATGCATGGTTATTTGTGAGTTGTCGGCTTGCCTAGTTTTGCGATAGGCGCCATCACGACATGTGAGATTTTGTGTCGTGATAGTTCAACTTAAAAAGAACTAAATTGCATGAACTTGTATGTTAAACGTAGCGCAACGCAAACATGCGTTATGTGTATTGTCATGTCGACTTGAAAAAGTTGTCGACTGAAAACAACTGCACCAACTTGTACCGTAAAGAATCATTAGCACGCGAAGCATAGCGCATCAGCAATATGCGTTATTGTATTGTCATGTCCACCTGAAAAAGCTGCACCGACTTGTACCGTAAAGAATCATTAGCTCGCGAAATGTAGCGCATCACTAATATGCGTTATGTGTATTGTCATGTCGACCTGTAAAAGCTGAGAACCTGAAAAGGCTGCACCGACTTATACCGTAAAGAATCATTGGCACGCGAAACGTAGTGCATCACCAATATGCGTTATGTAACCTAAAATCACTCTTAGCTTCCTATCAAAACCCCGCGCATTTTGCCTTATTATTTGCGGCGTAGCTAAACAAAGAAAATAACTTTCCATAAACTTTTCAAGTTCGAGCGTTACGACATGTCTGGACGCAATGACGTACCAAGTTGTTACTGTGGCAAACGTGCGATTTTGAATCCATGTTGGTCAAATTGCAATCTAGGACGCAGACGTTGGATGTGTAAACAAGTTGTAAGTTATTATTATTGAATGTTATGTTGGTTAATATATTATTTATAACATGTTAATTAATAGTCTTTATCCCCATTTGTAGGATGAAAATCAATGTGGTTTTGAAGAATGGTATGATGGACCCATTAACTAAAAATACTACAAATCATGTTTGCTAAATATTTGGAATCTGACCAGTGAGTACGAACTCCAGATCTTGAAACTGCAAGAACAACTTGCGGCAATGAAGGAGAAACTAAAAGAGGTAGAAGAAGAAAATAATCGGTTGGAAGAAATATTTCAGTGGTTAAAGCATAGAATAATGGGCGATAGTGACTAAACAAATACATGGATGCCTTAAGTGTAGTTTTATTTTTATTTTTATTTTTATTTTTATGTTGTACGTGTCATGTATTATCTGTAATTTTTAACGAATTTAAATTTATGTTAATATGTTTTATTTTTTTGTATCTAGTTTTAAACTAATAAATAACCCGAAAAATAAAAACACATGTGCAAATTATGTAAAACATAAATAATTTTACTATTAGATATTTAATGTCATATATACAACTCAAAATACATATCAACGAGTCCCACAACCTGTATGCTTTAAAGCATTGGCTGGCCTGAGGCGCATACCATCCCGCCCGGCTATACTATCAGGATCATCCTCATCATGGTACTTCTTTATCGGAGGATGCGCTGCAGCATTATCGTCAATAAGGCTGGCAGGCTCAGTAGAAGCGGCCGTTGGGCCATCAGTAACCTACAAAATAATAAGATATTTTAGTATATGAAATATAGAATACTAACGTACGTGTCAACAAAAACATTTAATGGTCATACCATGGTCTCAGTGGGCTCCTGAATAAGATCATTTGTATCCGGCAAGCGGGTATCGCACAATGTGGCCTCTATGACGGGTGATGATGAATCTTTAAAAAAATATAAACACTTTCGATATTACTAACTAATCTATAAGTTAAAAACAAATTGAAATAATAGTAACACAAACAAACCTGCGCCCGAGTAGCCACACAATGCTCTATGGGAACTCTAAGGTGCACTAGAGTAGATGAAGGTTGTAACGTCATGACCCGATATGATGTCTCCCTATCTGTGCCTGAAAGATCCTCAGCAGCCCTCGGTTATGAGCCATAACTCATTCATCGCCCACTATGCACCTCTCGTATTAGACGATCATCAGCAACCCTCGATGTCTTTGGACGATCAGGAAAATACTAATCCCAATCATGTTGCACAATGACGGTACACGCGATCAACATTGGAGCTGACTGGGTCAACTGTGAAGTCCCTGGTGACAGCTGAAGGCTGAATGGCGGCATATCATGAGGAGCATCATGTGGCTCAAGGTAGTCACCCGGCTGATCATCTCTAATATCCTCCATGGGTGCCTCATCGCCCCCTTGCTGGGGACCCCATCGTCACTGACCACCACGACCACATGGGCTACCTCATCTCTGGCCATGCCTGCCACATCTACCATGTTCTAGGGCCATTTGTGGCTGATCTCGTCCAAATCACACCTCAAAACAAGGATATAAAACGGTCGATTGCAATAATGGTAACCCAACAAAGAGTCGGGATCGAATCCACAGAGAGTTTATATAGGAGTTAGGAGTATATATTCTAGTACGTGAGTTTGAACTATCTTAATTTAAACTTCCACAAATTGGCTTTGTTTCTATTTCTATTTTTTAAAACTAAGATTGCAAAGTTAAGAAATAAAATTAAGATAATTGTTTTTGTTATTTTTCAAGTTTGAAAAATGCCTAGGGTTATGACCATCACCTAGGTGTTTGCCTAATGGTATGTAAACCTTAATGCTTGTTTTGTTGATCGAGGTACATTATAGATATCAACTCTCAATTACCCACTCAATACTTCTCGGTCAGAGAGTGTGTTTGCCCAATTTGGCTTTCTCAAGACCAAATGGGTATTGCACAAAACGGTTGATAAAAGCTCAAGTCGGGTGGTCTCTAGATTGACCCAATTTCTTGTTCGCCAAGTTTTCCTAGACTAAGTCTCTCTTTTTCAACTAGAAACCAAGTCAAATAGGCATGAACTAATGTTTGCAACCATTAATTCCACAAATTAAAGCATGAACAAGGCTAAATAATAAACACCCAATCATAAATAAGCACTAAATTAGATACTCATAAGGTTTACACACTAGGGTTGGGTCACAACCCTAGTAAAAATCTAGCTAATCATGCCTGAAATTGAAGAAATAGAAGAAAAAATACTAATTAAACTCATATTGTAAAGTCAAAATAATAAAATCTATGTTCAAATATCCCAAAATATAGAAAACTACTAAAAGAAGCAAAGAAAAATGGCTACAGGAGTTGCTGATGTCAAAAGGACCTAATTTTGTAAAACTCGTCTATTTATACAAGACTGGAAATTTCAGACAAAAATACCCTTCGGGAGGTTCTACGGCCGCACAAGTCTTCATCTTGCATGAGCTGGGATTCCTCGGCCGCATAATTCTCTACTGCGACCGCAAGGCAATGTTTCTGCAGTCTACAGATTTATCACTGCGGCTGCAATCTAGCCTTCTGCGGTCCACATCTTTACTTCTGCGGCCACAAGGCACTTCTTCTGTGGCCGTACAATTCTTGTTTGGTCCGCAATCTTGAGGGACTTGGACTTTAGAAATTTGCACACCCTCTGGAGTTCATCTCTAGTGCTTCATTTGCGGCCACACAATTCCTGTGCGCTCCGCAGTTTACTAGGAATTCTATTGGGATTTTCTTCATTGTTTGCGGCCGCAGATAAAATTCTGCGGTCCGCACTTTGCAAGATCTTGTGCCTTTTTTTGCCTTGTGTTTTGATTACTCCTTTTTGAGTCGGATTTCATCTCAGGAGTCTAACTTCCAACATTCCTATAATTTTTGCATATTTCATCAATTTCGGGAACACAATTAAACGCTTTTAGACTAAAACAAAAGCTAAAAGGCGCTAATAAGCAGTCAAAATCCCCACTTATCGACTCTCCCAAACTTAAGTTTTTGCTTGTCCTCAAGCAAATAAAATAGTTCCCACCTCCACAAGTTAAGGGTCATTTTAACCAATCACAAGTGAGCCATTCACACATTAATTGGGACCAACAATTACCCACACTACTTATGTATTATCAACAATGCGACAAGTTAAACTTTTTATGCACATATAGTTCTAATGTGACACTTGAGCATCAAGAGTTGATTTTATTCATCAAGGAAGCTTGGTCTTTCATGTAGGTCATTGTGGATCCCAAACTCCTCCCCCTCTACTCTCCATTTTCTTGGCTCACTTAAGAATTTTAGCACTCAATCCAAAGATTTTTGAAAGGTTAACTCATCTCTCTCAAGAGAATGTCGCAAGTACGACTTCAAGTACCATAGGATTGCCCTCATGTAGATCGCCATTAATGTAAGCTCACTCGGCTTGAAATCACGTAGGGCTTTTTCAGGATGTAATGAAGGCATTTGGACCAAGGTTGGATACACTATGGTTGAGTGGGTTCACCTTTCCTAATGCACTCCATTTTTTTTCTTTATTCTCGGCTCATGCTTTGATAATTCCTTGAAGCACTTTCTTTTCCTTGGGGAACTAGAAAGACTTAACATCACTCTTTCTTGATCATGGCATTCATTTTCTCCCTCTTTGATTTCTCCATGCTTTGTATCATTACTTTTCTTTGAAACCCTTTAACTTGTCCACTTATTCACTTTCTTTTTGTT
This sequence comes from Nicotiana tomentosiformis, assembly GCF_000390325.3. Taxonomy (NCBI): domain Eukaryota; kingdom Viridiplantae; phylum Streptophyta; class Magnoliopsida; order Solanales; family Solanaceae; genus Nicotiana; species Nicotiana tomentosiformis. Next base: position 132,529,283 of record NC_090813.1, read on the forward strand.
CTTTCCTTTTCTTTCCTTTCCTTCTCATCATTTCTTTTCTCTTTTTGTTACTTTATACCTCTTTCAAGTTCCTCGTCTCTCCCCCAAACTTACGTTTTTAGCCAATTGCTTCACAAGAGTGTTAAGGAAAGCTCGGGTGCCAAGAGAGGGTCACGATAAAACGGGTAAAGGCTTGTAATATAGTTATCAAATGAGAAAGGCTCGAGGCTCAAATAGGTTGACTAGGGGTAAAAATAATGGTAGGCAATTGAAAAATTCAAGCGGGTCAAGGAAAGCCTACAATCACTTCTCAAGCCAAGCAAAACTTAAAAATTTGCTTTGAAACACATTCAGGGCAAGTTCTAAACCATTCGCACGGGTACTTTGGCTAGCAATAAAACATCTGACCCCTCACACAACTGAATTTTTAAAGAGGATAGAGTCGAGGGCCCACAACGACCATATTCAAGATTGAAAATAACTATGGTTCGATTAAACCAATCGATGATTGCCTAAGCCAACACAAGAGTCACACAGACACTAACTAGAGCTATTTCTTTCTAAAACCTTGCTTCTAACCATAATCACGTAGTTAAGTGTGTTGGTACCAAGTGAAGCATGTTTGACTCTTCGAGCATGACTTAATTAGGTCTTTTTATTCATTACTACTACTATTATTACATAAAAACCAAAAACGGACTCAATCCCTTAAGAAGGTTGTCACGCCATCCATCGTTGGGCAGAGTCACTCGGTTCACACAAAAACTACCTTTGGAAAGAACCGTGGCATTAAGAAAACCAAAAGCTTATTATTCACTAAAACATAAAAAGAAGCTACTAAATCAAAAAGAGGCTACTAAATCAAAAAGAAGCTACTAATTCAAAAAAGAAGTTACTAAATAGAAAAGAAGCTACTAAATTAAACACCAACTAGTAAGAGAACCAAACATAAAGAGGCTACAAACAAAAACTATCGAAAGTAATATGAATATACATAATGAGAGAAGATATATACATAATGAGAGAAGAGAAGAGAGAATATATACAAACTAAGGAAAAAGAAGAAAATACTGTCAGCTATTACAAACCAATTATCCCATAATCATCAAATCATATAAAATAAACTCCACCCCCTCCCCCTCGAATAAAAATAAGCATTGTCCTCAATGCTTAACAAAATAAAAGCAGCATCACCACCCTCAGTCTCCTCCACCTAGATCTCATCGTCCTCAACTCTTGGAGTGACTGGATTGGTGAACATCTGACGCACTGCCTCAGTAGTGTTAGCAACAGAGTCTGGCTTCTCAGACTGACCAACTGGTATTGTAGGTGCGGTAGGATCTGGGCCTGGATGGTGTGGGTCAATCAACATATCAAATGGAATATCTCCGACTGCCGCAAGCTTGGTAACCTGTCTCCGAAGCTTGTCCACTGGCTTCTTGGAGGCCTGGGTCTTTCTCATTTTTTTAACTTCTTTTCCCAGCTCTTCGATCACTGACCCATGTTGTACCAGTGTAGCCATGATAGTGTTCTGGTTGTCCATGAGCTTCTTCAATGTTTCTTGCACTGTGGGGAGCATATGAGGTGTCGGAATGGAGGACTGTGTTGCAACAGTACTGGATATGTCAGGAAGCTTTGCAGTGGCTATCTGCATCCAACTGTTGAGGCTCACTAATGTTTGGGAGACTCACAGTGCAGAGAGTGGAGCAGAAGGCTTCGACACCGGCTTCATAGCCGAGGTGGAACCTGTGATAGGGGCTGTTGTAGGCACTAAGGTTGGAGGTAGAGGCATAGCTGATGCACTAGATGAAGGCTCAGCTGAAGTGGATGGCATGTCAATTGCCTCTGTAGCTACTACTGATGGTTCATCAGACTGGCCTGTGGTGGTAGACGGCTGACCCTTTCTCTTAGGGTTGTGCACATCCATCAATGAGTACCATGAGAAAGGCTTCTTTGCCCGCACCTTCATATCAAAATCTCTCGGTTTCACCCTCGCATCCGTAAGATACTCAGTAATGGTGTTGGGATACGGATAGGATCTGTCATCTTGCCTGGCGACCACAGAGATGTTGGCCGACATCACGGCACCCACATTGATCGGGTACCCGGCCATGATGGAGGCGACTAGAATAGGCCGCAGGCTCGAAAGATTTGTCGCATTCTGACACGGGACTAGTCGGCTGCATACAAAGGCCTGCCACCCCTTTGCCTCAAAACTCAAAGTGTTTTTGTGAGTAGCCACCCTTACTGTGATCCATGGTGGTGGTGACCCGGAGCTGCTAGAAATTTAGCTAGCCACGGGCGAGCTGCATCCCCAAGTGTCAACTTCTCTATATACTCTGTGGGCTCGACATCATTAAACCCCAAGTACGTGTTCAATGTGTGCTGGTCAAAATGCACCTTGAGGTTCCTCACTTTAGTTACCTTTGTCCCTTTCTTAATATGCGCCACATTGGCTTAGAACTCTTGGACAAGGTATTCCTTTGCATCCACCATGCTCTGGGTGAACCATATCCATCCCATGCGCTTTCGGAACTGCCTCAAGATTGTAGGGTTGTACATTTCTAAATCTTTCAATTGGAACTGTCACTCAAGAGTGAGCGACCTCACCGGCCACCACTCACGAAAGCTAAAGAAGGCAGCCAAACTGACAAACCTATCCTCCCACACCTATTTCTTTTTTGACCGCTCAAGGTCGACAACTGTAGTATCTCCCCCTCGGCCATCATCTGGGATGTCCTGAATTGAAGTCTCTAGTGCCTGGGGGCAAGTGTAGTGGAAGGCTCTGAAGCCTGACTGGCACTTTTCGAACCCTCAGAGGTTCTATGTGATGAAGATGGCTCATCCCTGAGCTGATATCTCCCCGGTGGCTTTGATTGGACAGTTGGATGCTCATGTACAGAGGCTGAGTTGCCCTCTGATGCTTCCCGAGATGGGAATAAAAACTGGTCTCGGAAAGGTCTATACCTCTCCCTCTGCCAACTGTTGTCTTCTTTCTAACTTCAAGTTGTTGGGCACTAGGCAAGGGTCTCTTTCCTCGTCCCCGGGAAGGGTCACCCTTTCCTTTTGAAGCGTCACCTCATCCTCTAGATCGAACCATGTTCTCTACCAAGCAAAGGTGATTATTAGTTGCAATTTAATTTCAGACACAGAAAGAATGCAAGGACACACCAGAGATTACATTGAAAAACATTATAGACACATGCTTGTAGGGTAGGGAATTAAGGTCCATAGAATTGTCATTGCGGCCGCAGATGGACACTGCGGTCCGCACAATTATCTAGTGCGACCGCAGAAATGGGTTGTGGTCTGCACATTTCTCTTTGCGGCCGCAACTCAGATGTCACCAAAATGCCAACTCTCCGATGATAGAGAATTGGTTGTTTTGTGACCGCAATCAGTTTTCTGCGGTCCGCACAATTTGCTTTGCGGCCGCACTTGAAAGTCACCAAATTGACAACTCTCTAATCACAGGGATTAAGATGTTCTGCAGCCGTAGTGGGATTTCTGCGGTTCACACATTTTTCATTGCGGCCGCAGAACCATGCCTTACTATAGTGCCCTAATCTTTAAATTCTGCGGACCACATAATTTCTTGTGCGGCCGCAGATTCCAACAATTATGAACAGAAGGTCGTTTATCACCTAGGGCTTCAAAGTTTTGCATAATTTTGACATGGAAACAACATCTAAGCATGAAAATCAATTTACCCATTCCCCTTAGAGCATTTACCAGTCTACCCACTACATATTTACCCCACATGGTTGTTCAAATAGATTCAATCAGACAAATGGTCCAAATTTTCACTAAAAATCTAAAACTTAAAGGAAATTAATCAAGATGATGATGCATACCATATATGAATTTGTGCAAGAGATGAGTGATCAACAATTGTTAGGCTTGTAAGCAGCTAATTTAACATGAAATTTCAAATTGTGCACTTTGTAAGCTCAGAGAGGGAAAAAGGAAACAGTGCCCTAGCTTCTGCTATTTATAGTGAACGGGTTCTGGCAAGGTACGAGGGCTTGAGTGCGGACGCATAATTCCCATTGTGTCCCACACTCTGTTACCTGAGGCCCCAGTTGACCTAGCATTTTGCGGTTCGCATAATTAGTTGTGCGGCCGTAAGTTTTGTTGCGAACCGCAGAATTCGTGTCGCCGCCGCAGATCGACCATTTCTCTGATGGACCAACTTCAGAGAGTTGACATTTTCCACCTTCAACTTGTGCGGTCCGTAATGTAGTTGTGCGGCCGCAGAGAACCTTTTGCTGCAACAACCAAAATTGTGTGGTCCGTACAATGCAATTGCGGTCCGCAATTCTTTCCACACTTAGCCAATTTTCTAGGCACAATTTATGTAAAGTACACTCATCCCTGCAACACACTTCAAATCTAGTTAGCACAAAAATAACAGGCATATACAAAAGAAGAAAATAAAAGAAAAAGAAACATGGGTTGCCTCCCAAGAAGCGCCTGATTTAACGTCGCGGCACGACGCATATTACTATCATTTGAAATGAATCACTACCATAACGTGGCCATCACTAACCTTTCCCAAATAGTGCTTCACCCGGTGACCATTGACTCGGAATACCTCATTGTTTTTGTTCCTCAAGTCCAATGCACCAAAAGGCGTCACACCCATAATTTCAAAGGGACCACTCCATTTAGATTTCAGCTTTCCGAGAAACATCCTCAACCGAGAGTTGACTAACAAAACAAGATCGCCCACCTTGATCTCTTTGTTCCAAATGTATTTGTCGTAAGGTACTTCATCTTCTCTTTGTACAAGGACGAATTTGCATAGGCATGTTACCGGAACTCATCCAATTCATTCAAATATGCAACCCTCAAATTAACGGCTCCATCCCAATCAAGATTCAATTTAAAGCCCACTTGGCTTTGTGCTCAAGTTCCACCGGAAGATGACAAGCTTTGGCGAACACTAATCGATATGGGTACATTCCGATAGGTGTCTTAAAAGCAGTCCGATAAGCCCATAATGCATCATCAAGTTTCTTTGACCAATCCGTTCGATTTAGCATTCACTGTTTTGGACAAGATACTCTTTATCTCCCAGTTGGGGACTTCCACTTGACCGATAACTTGTGGATGATAGGGAGTCATAACTTTATGAGTGTTACCATACTTTCTAATCAAAGTATCAAAAGCCTTACTGCAAAAATGCGACCCCCCATCGCTTATGATAGCCCGCGGTGTACCAAACCTTGTGAAAATATTCTTCTTCAAAAACGCCACCACACTTATCACTTCATTTTTGGGTAGAGCAATGGCCTCAACCCATTTAGACACATAATCAACCGCAACCAAGATGTAGGTGTTTCCACAAGAACTCACAAAAGGACCCATGAAGTCAATACCCCACACATCAAAGATATCAATTTCCAAAATCGTATTGAGAGGCATTTCATTCTTCTTCAAAATTCCACCGACCCGTTGATATTCATCACATATTTTCACCACATCACTTTCATCTTTCTAAAGAGTGGGCCAATAGAAACCGCAGCTTAGTACTTTAGCCGTCGTTTTTGCTCTGTCATGGTGACCACCATAAGGCGAAGAATTGCAAGCCCCAAGAATATCACTTTGCTCTTCTTCCGGGACACATCTTATAATTACCCCATCCGTGCAAATTCGGAAAAGGTATGGCTCATCCCAATAATAATCTTGACAATCCCGTTTGAGCTTCTTCCTTTGATTTGAAGAGAACTCATCCAGGATGATTCCACATACAAGGAAGTTTTCTAGATCCGCGAACTATGGCACCTCCTTCATTAAGATAGCCAAGAATTGCTCATCGGGGAAAGAGTCATTGATTTCAAGGCCATCATGCGGCCTCCCCTCCTTCTCCAAACGAGACAAGTGGTCTACCACTTGATTTTTACTCCCTTTTTGATCTTGGATGTCAATATCAAACTCTTGCAACAATAGCACCCATCTCATCAACCGAGCTTTTGAGTCTTTCTTGCTCACAAGATAGCGAAGTATCGCATGATCCGTATGAACAATAACTTTTGCACCCATCAAGTACGGGCGAAACTTCTCAATTGCAAATACAATGGAAAGGAGCTCTTTCTTCATAATGGTGAAGTTGACTTCGGCACTATTCATGGTCTTACTAGCATAGTAGACCGGATGAATAAACCTGTTGATGTGTTGCCCCAAAACAGTCCCAACCGCTACATCACTAGCATCGCACATGAGCTCAAAAGGGATACTTTAATTAGGAGGGGTGATAATGGGAGTGGTTGTCAACTTGAACTTTAGTAATTCAAAAGCTCTCATACAATCATCATTGAAGTGAAACTTAGCATCTTTCTCTTAGAGCTTGCACAACGGGTCACCACTTTAGAAAAATCCTTTATGAAGGGCCGGTAAAATCCCGCGTGACCTAAGAAACTCCACACGCTTTTCATCGACGTCGGAGGTGGAAGTTTAGAAATTACCTCAATCTTTGCTTTGTTGACTTCTATGCCATTCTTTGAGATCTTGTGGCCAAGGACAATGCCTTCCTCAACCACGAAATGGCATTTCTCCCAATTTAGCACCAAGTTCGTTTCTTCACATCGTGCCAGTACTTTATCCAAATTTGCCAAGCAATCATCAAAGGAATCCCCGAACACCGAGAAGTCATCCATGAAAACTTCAAGGTAGTCCTCTACCATGTCTGTGAAGATCGCCATCATACACCTTTGAAAAGTTGTCGGTGCATTACATAGACCACATGGCATCTTCTTAAAGGCGAAAGTACCATAGGGACATGTAAAAGTTATTTTCTCTTGATCCTCCAGAGCAATAAGGATTTGGTTGTAGCCTGAATATCTATCTAGAAAGCAATAGAAAGCACGGCCGACCAACCTATCAAGCATTTGGTCAAGGAAGGGAAGTGAAAAATGATCCTTCCTTTTGACCTTGTTTAGCTTGCGATAGTCCATACACACTCTCCACTCGGTCACCGCTCTTGTGAAAATCAACTCATTCTTGTCATTGGTGACCACCGTCATGCCCTCCTTCTTTGGGACACATTACACCGAAGAAGTCCACGAACTATCGAAAATGGGGTAGGCAACCCCGGTATCCAACCACTTTATAATCTCTTTTTTGACCACGTCTTGCATAGACTCATTGAGTCTCCTTTGATGTTCAATAGATGGTTTTACATCTTCCTCCAAGTTAATCTTGTGCATGCAAAATACAGGGCTTATTCCCCGAATATCCGCCAAAGTCCACCCAATAGTCTTCTTCCTCTTGTGGAGCACCGCCAATGTAGAGTCAACCTGTACGTTAGTCAAACAAGAGGAAAGAATAACGGGTAAAGAAGAACAAGGGCCAAGATGTGGAGGCAATGGCTTCAACTCCAAGGTAGGAGGCTTTTCAATTGAAGGCTTTGTAGGAGGAGTTTTCCTATTTTCAAGATCCAAGGAAAGTTTTCGGGGTGCATAGTTGTACGACCCCATCCCTTGCAAAGAGTTCACACATTCCATGAAGCCATCCATCGTGTCATTATAAATGTTGAGCAAGGCGTCCTCCAATATATCACCTACATTAATCGTGGCACTTGTGTGATCAACAATTACATCGGTCACCAAGTCCACGAAAGAACACACTTCATTGCTATTTGGTTTCCGCATAGATTTTCACACATGGAATACCTTTTTTTCATCACCCACCCAAAAAGTGAGTTCTCTGTCTTCCACATCAACAAGAGCCTTCCCCGTAGCAAGGAAAGGTCTTACAAGAATAATCGGTACCTCATAGTCCACTTCACAATCAAGAATGACAAAATCCACCGGAAGAATGAATTTATCAACATGAACCAATACATCTTCAATCACTCCCAATGGTCTCTTCATGGTGAGATCATCCATTTGTAATCTCACAGATGTGGGTCTTGGTTGCCCAATTCCCAAAGTCTTAAAAACCGAATAGGGCATCAAATTGATACTTGCCCCAAGATCATAAAGAGCTTTAGCAAACTCGGCACTTCCAATGGTACAAGGGGTTGTGAAAGCACCGGGATCTTCCAATTTAGGATCCATTGAATGCACAATTGCACTCACTTGATGAGTGACTTTGATAGTTTCAAAATTCATCTACCGCTTCTTTGTCATCAAATCCTTCATAAACATTGCATAACCGGGCATTTGTTCCAAGGCTTCAACTAATGGCACATTGATTGAGAGACTCTTCATCATGTCAATGAACCTTTTGAATTGATTCTCGCCATTTTGATTGGCAAGCCTTTGAGGATACAGAGGAGGCGGCTTAGGCACTGGTGCCTTAGACTTTTGCACTACCGGTTCCGGTATGTCAATAACTTGTTTCTTAGATGGGTTCACTTCCTCTTGAGTCTCTTCCACATTGTCATCAATATCAATCCGCACTTCATTATTTGATTGCACTACATTGTTCGGCCTCTCTTCATCGTGTACCACTTGCTCATCATCCACAAGTTGCCTTTGACTTGAGGTGGGTGCATTCCCACCTTTTCCACTTCTTGTAGTAACGGCCATGTCATTCCCCGTGTTGTTCCTACCCTTTGGGTTCACCACCATGTCACTTGGTAGTGCCCCCTTAGGACGAGAATTTAGAGCTTGAGAGATTTTCCCCATTTGCACTTCTAAGTTGCGGATTGATGTGTTGTGTAAGGCAAGTTGGGCATCAGAATTAGCATTCTTATCCATCATTTGCTTAAAAATGTTCTTAATACATCCCATTTCATTGTTGGAAGAACTAGGACCATGGGAAGGATAAGGAGGCGGGTTGCTTGGTTGTTGATACATCAGGGGCCTTTGAAAATCCGACCCCCGATTTCCTTGGTTGTTACATCCCCAACTGCCTTGGTTATTGCTGTTATGCCAATTCCCTTGATTATTGCCACCACTCTAATTTCCTTGATTGTTGTTTTTATTCCAATTGCTTTGATTGTTTCTACCACTCCAATTACCTTGTTTGTGAGAATTCCAATTTTCTTGATTGTTTTGAGGTCTCCATTGTTGTTGGCTTGGGACTTGGATGTTGTTTCTTTGCCCTTGAAAATTATTCACATATTAGACCTCTTCTTCTTGGTCATTGTAAGAGTCATCTTGTTCAAACCCACTATCTTCTTGCACAAAATTGTCCACTCTTTGTTGCACTTGCGGACCCTTTGTTCTTTGTTTGTTCACCATCATGTTTACTCCCTCCATTGAAATTGAGCCTTTGTCAATTGGTTCATGGTGGTGGTCAATTCGGCTATGGCTTGCCCATGGTCATGCAACTCTTTGTGAAGGTGAATTACATTGGGATCACCTTGTGAAACATTAGCTCGGGATTTCCACGCCGAAGAAGTGTCTGCCATCTCATCCAAAATATCACACGCCTCCGCATAAGGTGTAGTAATGAAGTTCCATCTAGTAAGTTGATTCACTACACATTGGTTGGTTATATTGATCCCCCGATAGAAAGTTTGTTGAATCATGTTTTCCATCATATCATTGTTGGGACACTCTTTCACCATTGTTCTATACCGTCTCTTGCTTGAATGTTAGAATTTCATCCTGAAGTAATAGCCATGTGCCCATGAGAGACGTAGTTAGAAATAAATTTCTCCGCCAATTCATCCCAAGTATGAATGGAATAGTTTGGCAAATGTTCCAACCAATCTAAAGCTTTCCCTCGTAGAGAGAAGGAAAAAAGCCTTAGCCTCAAAGCATCTTCGGAGACATTTGTTTGTTTACTCCTCCAACACGTATCTACGAACCTCTTCAAATGTATGTAAGCATTTTGACCCGGAGCACCGGTGAAGAACCCTTGTCGCTCAAGCAAGGTGAGCATCACATTGGTTATTTGAAAGTTGCTCGCCCTAATAAGGGGATGGACTATTGCACTTGCATATCCTTCATTTGGCAACACCTTGTGTGGAGCCGCTCGTGGTGGAGGTAGGGGTGGAGTGGGCACATTGTCCTGAGGAACTCAACCTCGTCTACTGGCTTGAGGTTTAAGAGGAACCTCATCTATTTGATCATCCTTAACGTCCACATCTCCTAAACCAATGTTTCAGAGCTCATTGTTTGCCATGGTTGCACCTACAATTTCTCAACACGTTAGTAACATGGAAGGAAAAGAAGTTATTCCAAAAACACACAGAAATATATAGCTAACACCTTTTTTTATCTCCCCGTCAATGACGCCAAAAATTGATCTCATCTAAATCACACCTCATAATTGTTTTTGTTGTTTTTCAAGTTTGTAAAAAGCCTAGGGCTATGACCATCACCTAGGTGTTTGCCTAATGGGATATAAACCTTAATGCTTGTTTTGTTGATCGAGGTGTATTATAGCTATTAACTCTCAATTACCCACTCAATACCTCTCGGTTAGAGAGTGTGTCTGCCCAATTTGGCTTTCTCAAGACCAAATGGGTATTGCACCAAATGGTTGATAAAAGCTCAAGTCAGGTTATTACTATCTCTAGGTTGAACCCTTTAGTTGGGTTAATTAATCTCTCGATTGAACCAATTTCTTGTTAGCCAAGTTTTTCTAGATTAAGTCTCTCTTTCTCAAGTAGAGACCACGTCAAATAGACATGAACTAATGTTTGCAACCATTAATTCCACAAATTAAAGAATGAACAAGGCTAAATAATAAACACCCAATCATAAAAAATTACTAAATTAGATACCCATAAGGTTTACACACTAGGGTTGGGTCACAACCCTAGTAAACATCTAGCTACTCATGCTTGAAATTGAAGAAATAGAAGAAGAAATACTAATTAAACTCATGTTATAAAGTCAAAATGATAAAATCTATGTTAAAATATCCAAAATATAGAAAACTACTAAAAGAAGCAAAGAAAAACGGCTACAGAACTTGCTGATGTCAAAAGTTGACCTAATTTTGTGAAACTCGTCTATTTATACAAGGCTGAAAATTGCGGACAAAAATGCCCTTTGGGAGGTTTTGCGGCCGCACAATTCCATGTGCGGTCTGCAGAAATCTTCATCTTGCAGGAGCTGGGATTCTGCGGCTGCATAATTCTCCACTTCGGCCACAAGGCAATGTTTCCGCGGTCCGCAAATTTCTCACTGCGGCCGCAATCTGGTCTTCTGCTCTCCGCATCTTTACTTCTGCGTCCGCAAGGCACTTCTTTTGCGGCCACACAATTCTTGTGTGGTCTGCAATCTTGAGGGACTTGGACTTTGTAAATTTGCACACCCTCTGAAGTTTATCTCCAGTGCTTCATTTGCGACCGCACAATTCCTGTGCGGTCCGCAGTTTACTAGGAATTCTGTTGGGATTTTCTTCATTGTTTATGGCCGCAGATGGAATTCTGCGGTCCGCACTTTGCAAGCTCTTGTACCATTGTTGCCTTGTGTTTTGATTACTCCTTGTTGAGTCGGATTTCATCTCGGGAGTCCAACTTCCAACATTCTCGCAATATTTGCATATTTCATCAGTTTCGGGAACACAATTAAATGCTTTTAGACTAAAACAAAAGCTAAAAGGCGCTAATAAGCAGTCAAATCCCTACTTATCAGTGGCCCATGATGGTACTCCTCAGGTGGCACATACGCAGCGTCATAACCTAAGCGCACATCCTCTCGGGCACGCCTCAATGTGTCAATACCAAGATCAGCAACCCGACGACCAAGCCCGTCCACAACTGCCGCTCCGTTGCCTATATGTTGTAGCATCTCCAATCCCAACTGGTAGAATCGGTGTAAGCCAATAGCCTGCATAACATATAACATATTAATTAAGGAAGGATGTTATAGTAACGCAACATTACAAGTAAGTATAACAAATAACATACCCGTGCCTCATTCCTACTTGCGTATGGAGCGTACCGACCACTAGCGCGATGAACGGGATTCCCGATCAAAAGGCGAGTAACACTGCGATACCATCCCATGTACTCATGCTCCCCGTCCAAACGGTCAGATGGAGGGTATGCTGGAATCAAGCCATACATCTGATCCCAATCCTCTATCCGGGCTCTAGCCAGGCCAAGTATGTCTGGTCGACCTTGCTGCAATCATCCCGCTGGTAATGTGTGGCATGCCAAGTGGGCGGAATAGGTATAAGCTGGCGTCGACCAAACTGTCTAAGGTCTAGCTCGGTGGTATGATGCTCGTCTATATCGAGACATATAAGTGGGACTGAAGACATCCACATAGCTCGACCGCGGGAGCAATAATCTAGCAATCCAGCTATGAGCTCGTCGATGTATGGCCTCCATATGAACTATTTATTAAACATAAGAATAGTGAGTAAACGCAAGACAGATCAAGCATTATCAAACAAACTTAATTATATATGTACCTGAGCGTATTCAAGTAAATCCAACAGATCCCTGTAATAAGGGAGATGATGTCAAGCCTCGAACTCGAGGGTGTGGCCTCGCTTATCCACCCGCCTCCTAGCTAGTGGTGGAAGTGGTGGAGGTGGTGCATCTGGAGATATCAGTGGCAGAGGTGGCTAGATCTGCAGGAACCGCTCCCAGTCCCAAACCTAATATTGATTCTGGATGTGAAATTGAAGTCATTTTTTATTATCTCTGTTATAATCATAAAAAGAATTGATTATGTTATCACCTGCAACAGCGGTATATAACCGGCAATGTCTCTCACGGTGCCCATGGACGACCAATACGGTTGCCTATAAAGGTAAGCTAGAACAGCTCCACCCTAGCTGTAATCAGGTAACTCATCTAGCTTCTCCAGATGATGTAGAAATCGCAAGCTAACTAGGTTTCTCAAAGTGTTAGGGAACAGAATACCACCAAACATCACCAGTAGCAACAACCTCGTCTGTTGGTCGATAGCCTCTGGCGGTGAGTCATCAGTAATTTCCGTGTGCAGCACCACCTGATGCTTCCTAACTGGCGACAACTCCAATCGATTGAAACCACTCAAAGTAGTCAGCTCCGCAGGCTGGAAACTAGTGAGCCTTTGCAACATATGTAGATAGTCCTCTCCCGTATAGTCCCTAAGAGCATGCGGATAGCTGACAGCCATACCATCAACGGGTAACCCCAATAGAACCTCCACGTTCTAGCGTGATGATAGCCTAGCCGATAGGTAGATAAAATGTGTGCGTCTCCGGTTGCCACCGCTCTATCATAGATCAGGGCCCAGTCGAACTGCAACCGGCCGATCTTTATAATCCGGTAAAACCCCATCCACTGAAGGCATCTAACTGTACGGGGATAAAGTGGGTGGTCCCTAATGAACTCCCAAAGATCGTCTATACGTCTGGGGTGGAAGGTTTGGGACAGACACTGTCCATCCCAGATGTGTGGACCTATGGCCACCCTAGAGCAACAGTAGCTCTCGAATAGCAGGTCCATGATGCACATGGGGAAGCTCCATGACAATGTCTGTAAATTGAATAATATTAATTAAAGTATTTTTCTGTTTAATCGTTTAACATCTTTAGATATATTGCGATATTTTTTATATTAATATTTAATCGATAAATTTTCTATATTATTACTTAGGTTGATACATTTTCTATATTATTATTTTATATGTTAGTTTCTTACATTTTTTACTAAAATTCGGCAAGGTTTTGTTCGAACTGTTATCAGTTTTTAGATATTTTTGGGTTATAAGAGAATTAAATATTTAATTTTCATAACTAATCATGATATATTTAATAATTATTCATATAAAATTACTTAGGTTGATAAATTTTCTATATTATTATTATTTTATATTTTAGTTTCTTATATTTTTTGACTAAAATTCGGCAGGGTTTTGTTTGAATTGTCATCTATTTTTCAGATATTGGGGTTATAAGAGAATTAAATATCTAATTTTCATAACTAATAATATATTTTAGTAATTATTCATATAACAAATACTTAGGTTGATAAATATTCTATATTAATATTTTATATGTTAGTTTCTTACATTGTTTGACTAAAATTCTGCAGGGTTTTGTTTGAACTGTCATCTTTTTTCAGATTTTTTGGGTTCTAATAGAATTAAATATTTAATTTTCATAGCTAATCAAGATACATTTAATAATTATTCATATAAAAAATACTACAAACTTAATACTAAATAATATACAATTTATTTCTTTCGTAACAATTTATTTGTTAACTTTTATATTTTGCCCAAAATTCTGGCAACGTCTCTTTTGTAATGTCAACTAATTATTTTATGATTCATATTTAATAATTAATAATTATCTACTAATACATTTAATCCATAATTGAGTACTCTAACCGAGTTAGTTAATGAGGGCACATAGTTTTTATTCTAGACTAAAGAATCCTAAAGAGCACAAAAGTCACACAACTCTAAATAGCCATAAACAACATCAACTAACATAAACTAAAATTTATTATCAGTTTTAGTACGCTAAAGGGCACTATATAACAATAAAAGGCACAACATAACACTAAACGACAATAAATTCACATATTATTATATGTACAACACTAAAGTCACATATAACACTAATTATTCAACAAAAGACCAATATACAATTTTCATAATTTTTTGCACATAAATAAACTAATTCGGATAAAAAAAAATAACTATATCAAAAAATGATCACAAAAAGCACACAACACAGTAAAAAGAACTAATTAGTAAATTATATACATGAGTTTTACTACAAAAGTGAGCTAGAATATCTCGTTTTAGAGTTTTTTGAATTGAGAAACATTGATGATTTGGCCATCGAAACGAGCAATAGAAGATACTCACTACATGACAAAGCCTTGGATCGGGTGTTGGCTCGCTAAAATAATGAGGGGACACGATTTTTGAGGGGATGGGTGGGCTCCAATGGAGGTTTAAGCTTTAAAAAAAGGGGGACCATTTTTTTGATTCTGTCCGCGAGGAAGAAGACTGGGTTTTTTTTATATAGCGCATTCCGTATATGAGATTTACTAATACTTTGACCAATATTTAAAATTCAAATATAGCGAATTGATGGCATACACTATACCTTAACGGACATGTAATGACCCGGTCAGTCGTTTTGAGTGTTGTAACCTCATTTCCCCATTTACTGCTTATACTATGTGAATTTATTGTTATGTGACTTGTCGGGGTAGTCGATTCGGTTTCAGGGATGTTTCGGAATGAGATGAGACACTTAGTCTCAAGGTTGGAAGCTTAAGTTGAAAAGGTTGACGGGATGTTGGCTTATGTAAAAATGGCTCTGAAATAGAGTTTTGATGATTTCGATAGCTCCGTTGGGTGATTTTGGACTTTAGAATGTGTCCGGATAGTGATTTGGAGATCCGTAGTTGATTTAGGCTTGAAATGGCGGAAGTTGAAAAATTAGAAGTTTGAAAAATTGAGAAGTTTGATTAAGAGTTGACTTTGTGGTTACCGGGCACTAATTTTGGTTCCGAGAGTTGGAGTAGGTCCTTTGTGTCATTTATGACATGTGTGAAAAATTTGAGGTCAGTCGGACTTGATTTGATAGGTTTCGGCATCGATTGTAGAAGTTGAAATTCCTTAGTTTTCATTAGGCTTGAATTGGGGTGCGATTCATGTTTTTGATTTTGTTTGATGTTGTTTGATGTGATTTGAGGGCTCGACTAAGTTTGTATCGTGTTTTAGGACTTGTTGGTAAGTTTAGTTGATGTCCCGGGGGCCTCGGGTAGAGTTCAGATGGTTAACGGATCAAAAACGAGACTTGAAACATTGCTGAAGCTAGGGGCCTTCTGGTGTGATCGCACCTGCGAGGGGATTGGTCGCAGGTGCGGCTGGAGTGGCGCATAAGCGAAGCTGGTCTGGCTAAGGGAGCATCGCAGGTGCGAAGAGGTGGTCGCAGGAGCGAAGTCGCTCCTGCGGAAAAGAGGTCTTAGAAGCAGAGAATGGGAGAGGCTGAGATGGGCAGGTGTTTCCGCAGAAGCGGACGTTCAGGCGCAGAAACGCTTTCGCAGATGCGGATTTGGGGGCGCAGGTGCGGAGTCTGGGGAGTTAAGTGAACTTCTCAAGTGCGGAGATTTCACCGCAGATGCTTTGTGATGACCCAAAAGTTCATCTTATATTTTAGAACTCGAATCTGCGCTCTTAAGCCTTACAAATCTCATTTTTACCCTCTTCGATTTGCGTGCGCTGTTCGGGCAGGTTACTGGAAAGCTTTTATGTTGAAAATTAATGAAAATAAGAATTTTTGCCTTAAAAGTTAATTTTTGTTGACTTCAGTCAATATTTTTGGTAAACGGGCCCGGATTCGTACTTTGATGGTCCCGGTAGGTCCGTATCAAATTATGGGACCTGGGCGTATGCCCGGAATTGAATTCGGAGGTCCCTAGCTTGAGTTATGAAGTTTTGATGAAAATTAAAAGTCTGAAAATTATTTGTTTTTAAGAATTGATTGATATTTGGCATTGTTAGTATCGGGTCCGTATTTTGGTTCCGGAGCCCGGTACAGGTTCATTATGATATTTAAGACTTGTCTATGAAATTTGGTGAGAAACGGAGTTGATTTGACGTGATTCGGACGTCAAATTGAGAAGATATGAATTTTAAAGTGTTCTTGAGAATTTCGTTTGATTTGCTACTAAATTCGTAGTTCTAGGTATTATTTTGGCGATTTGATCACGCGAGCAATTTCATATGATGTTTTTAGACTTGTGTGCATGTTTGCTTTGGAGCCCCGAGGGATCGGGTGAGTTTCGGATAGGCCACGGGATGTTTTGAACTTAGAAATTTTTGCCGGTATAACTGAACCTGTTGGAGGCCTCTGATCTCGCAATTGCGAGATCAGGCATCGCAAATGCGAACATAACAGGGTCCGCAATTGCGAGGCTTTCATCGCAATTGCGATTAGAATCCTGGGCCAGCAGTTCTCGCATTTGCGAGGTTACCTTTGCAATTGCGAAGGGAGTCTGGGAAGGGCAGGTTCGCAAATGCGAACATTTACTCGCATTTGCGAGGTTCAGTGGTCGCAAATGCAACACTTTTCTCGCATGAGCGAAGGCAGCGGGATTGTGAAGGGCATCGCAATTGCGATTGCTGCTTCGCAATTGCGAGCTTCGCATTTGCGAAGCTCAGGTCGCAATTGCGACACCTGTAGCTGAGTAAAAGGGGCTTACACGGGATTTTTCATTCATTCTTCATATTTTCAAAACCCTAAACCTTAAGAGGCGATTTTTCAAAGACCAAATCTTCCCCAAATCATAGGTAAGTGATTCCTAACTGGTTTCTTTCAATCTTTCACTACATTTTACAAGATTTCAACCTAAAATCTAAGGTTTTCATGGTAGAATTAGGGGTTTTGGGTAGAAACTAGGGATTTGGAAAATTTGGGGATTTAGACCTCAATTTGAGATCGGATTCCAAAACCAATTATATATTCGGGCTCGGGGGTGAATGGGTAAATGGGTTTTGGTCTGAACCTCGAATTTTGACCAAGCGGACCCGGGGTCGGTTTTTGACTTTTGTTGGGAAAACTTAGGAAAACTGTAATTATGCATTAAAGTTGATTCCTTTAGCGATAATTGATGATATTAAACTAATTATGATTAGATACGAGTGGGTTGGAGGTGAATTCTAAAGGGAAAGCGATACTTGAGCAGTGAGTGGCTTGCGAAATTGAGGTAAGTGTTGTGTCTAACTTTGGCTTGAGGGAATAGGTATTGTGTGAGTATTTGCTACGTGTTTTGTTGTTAAATACGATGTATAGTTGAGGTGACGAATATCTATGCGTTGTGGTCGAGTCATAGCATGCGAGTGAAATTCCATTCTCTCAAATTTGTAGTCTTAAATCTTGTTATCCATGCTTATTGTCATTGTTGAAATGTTGGGAGACTTGTATCCGGTTCCACCAAGGTTGATAAAAATTATAAATATTGATTCGAGGTTGAGATGTTAAATTGTGAAAGTAATCATTGATGAAATATTGATTTCTTTGTGAAACTCCTCTCTATCCGTTGTTATTGATTCTGTGAGTTGTGAGAAAGAGTGTAAAGCACGAAGGGTGATGCCGTGCATGATTTATTTATATTGTGAGGAAGAGTGTAAAGCACGAAGGGTGATGCCGTGCATGATTTATTTATATTGTAAGAAAGAGTGTAAAGCAGAAAGGGTCAGTGCATGATTTATTTATATTGTGAGGAAGAGTGTAAAGCACGAAGGGTGATGCCGTGCATGATTTATTTATATTGTAAGAAAGAGTGTAAAGCACAAAGGGACAGTGCATGATTTATTTATATTGTGAGGAAGAGTGTAAAGCACGAAGGGTGATGCCATGCATGAATTATTTATATTGTGAGGAAGAGAGTGAAAGCACGAAGGGTGATGCCGTGCAGTTTTCCTTACGATTTTAATTGTTTGATTTGCTTACTGATTGCTGTTTAATTCTCTCTTTTCGTTATTCTCACTTTTTATATTGAAATCCCCCACTGTATGTTCCCTTCCCATTATTTTTGCATTTTTTCTTTATTTACTGTTGTTTCCACTAGCATGATTATACTGTTCAGGTTGTATGTGGGTGTCTTGTCCTAGCCTCGTCACTAATTCGCCGAGGTTAGGCTCGACACTTACCAGTATATGGGGTCGGTTGTACTGATGCTGCACTCTGCACTTTCTGTGCAGACTTTGATACCGACTCACGTTGATCGAGAAGTTTCTATTGGTCCACTGTCCGGAGACTCAAGGTAGATCTGTCGGTGTTCACAGACCTTGAAGTCCCCATCTACTTTTTATGTCACTGTTGTTTTCTTTCATTCAGACAGTTGACTATTACTTTTAGTAAATTCTAGAATGCTCGTGAATTGTGACTCCAGATCCGGGTGGTATTAATTAATATAATTTTATAAAATTCCGCATCTCTTATATTTCATCTTAGTTAATTATTGTTATTTACTGAATGAAAATAAGGAATTGGTTTAATGATTTTCTAACATTGGCTTGCCTAGCAAGTGAAATATTAGGCGCCATCACGGTCCCGTCGGTGGGAAATTTCGGGTCGTGACAGTTGGTATCAGAGCACTAGGTTACATAGGTCTCATGAGTCACGAGCAAGCTTAGTAGAGTCTGAAGGATCAGTACGGAGACGTCTATACTTATCTCACAGAGGCTATGAAGTTTAGGAACAATATCACCTCTTTCATTCCTTATCGTGCGGCATTGATTTTGCTTGAAACCTATATCTCACATTCCTTTGTATCTACTCATGTATGACATTGCACAATCCGTATCAGTTGTGTGTCGACGGTTCGTGATGCCGCAGATGAACTACGAGGGAGCCAGAGATGCTCAAACATTGCCTCAACGTGTGATTCCGACTAAAGATGTGGACGTATAAAGAGATCTCCCAGTGAATAATATGGGGGGGGGGGTGCAACGTACCTTGGCATCTGGTTGATTTAGACGAGTTGTGAAGGTTAATATTGTGGACCATCGGACGTGGTGAACTATGAATTTGCGCCGAGTGGGGGAGTCCACTATCAATGAATGGATTACGAGTGATGTGTTATATCAGTTTTGGCCTGAAATGTATATATGTGGTACTGAAAGATTCTTCCAAAATTTACATGTGTTTAAGGCCTGAAATCTTGTAGAGAATAAGGTTGGGACTTGCGGTATGTCCGCCTCTGTAACAATCTTATACTTCAGTAACAAAGGAGTTAGAGAAACAACATAAAATTTACAGAAGGTCTACTCAGTGTGGACGTCACGGTTGCAGATTTTGGGGTGCTTCAGAGGAAGTACAGTGGTTGACGAGATTCTGGACTAAGAATTGTCTGTATGGAGCTCTACTTTTGTGATCATTGTATATAAATAGGGGTAAAGTTTACCCCAAAGAAGAATCGAAGAGTATGTTAAGAAATGGGTCAGCTCAACAGTGTTGAGTCAGTATAACAAAAGAAGAAATTGGCCTTCGGAGAGATAATTCTCCACAGGTGTCTGTGGCAAGCCTATGAAGAGGGCAGACCAGCCAATATAATACCGTCCACTTGGCTCGGTTCTCAGAAATACTTTTGAAAGAGTTTGTTTCCCGGACTCACCGTAATGCATGGCGCATAGGGTTTGAACGATTGCGTCAAGTCACCATGACGGTGTCATAATATGCCATCAGGTTCAATAAGTTAGCCCGTCATATTCCTACTTTGCTTCCTACAGCCAAAGAGCGAGTCCACAGACTCATTAAAGGACTTAATTATAATCGTAAAATTTTGTATGACTCGGGAGCTACAGACTGATACTTCATTTCCACTAGTGGCAGAAATTTCCAAGATATTAGAACGTGTTCGGGGTGAGGAAAAAAAAAACTAAGGAGACCAAGATGTCTCGAGGTTCTGGGGGATTCAGTGGATTCTACTCTACGAGTATAAATCATTATGGCGGGCGCTCGGGTAGTTGGCCAGCCCAGTTCGCACATCGGATTAATCGAGGTGCTCCAGTAAGTTCTTTTAATGCACCACTGACATGAGTTTCCTACAATGGTTATCCCAGTTATATGGCACAGACTCAATATGAGCAGCCAAACCCGCAAAGGGGTTGTTATGAATACGGCGATACTAGGCATATCTTGAGAAAATTGTCCCAAACTTGGGAGAGGCATATTTCATCAAAGCACTCAGGCTACGTGCCCCATTGCAGTTACTACACCACCCACACGATCAGTTAAGGGTGGAGGACAGGCGGGTAGAAGGCGTCCTAGAGGTGGAGACCCAACCATTGTTATATTTGTTTTATGGTATGGTGGAGGTCGTTACATCAGATGGTGTCGTTATAGGTACAACCTCGATTTAAAATAAAGGAATAATTTCCTTAACTTGATTCAGTTTTGAGTATCAAGACGAGTCCTCCTATTGTGCTTCACTTATGAGTGAGCTTCGTAATTCTATAATCTACTTATGTGTTTACTTTTGTTGGGAGGTTTTATGGAGATAACTACACCTATCATTCCATGATGGACTCTAATAAGATCTGTGAGGCTAAAGGTGCCTTTATGGTACTTATTTCGGTATTTGATGTATTTTTGGATAATTAATTACAAATTGTGAATTATATACCCTACCGGTGTAGGGTTCATTATGTGTTGTGATTTTGTTTAACGAAAGTTATTTAAAAGGAGAAATTGGAAAGTTTTGATTGGCAAGATGTGCATATTACCTATGATTCAGAATTGAGGCCGAGGTCCTCATATTTTTAAAATAAATTGATATGTTTAAACCGGGGTATGAGCTGCGGTGGAAGTTATATAATGACGAGATCCTTGTGATACAAATTCTTGTGTTTAAATTCTCCCTTGTGAAAATTAAATTTGTATGATAGTACTAATAGGGAGTCATGCCTGCTAGGCTTATTTAAGAAATTTTTGTATGAAATTCTCTATGCATACTTGCCAAATTCGTGTTGTAATATTGAGTTGTAACCTACGAGGTAGGTGCCTGCCCAGGTGGCGTTAAATGTGACTCATTAATTCGGGTAAATAATTATGATGTCTTCATGCCTCGCATCTCGTTATTAGTATTGTGAAGGTTTGAAACGAGATTTTTGTTAACATGAAGTTAATCGACGATTCTGTAATTGATTATGAACAACTATTAAGACCAGATTGACCCAGAAGGGTGGCCCATTTAGATGGTCAAACGAGTGTGAGTTGTGCTTTCAGAAGCACTGCTTTGACTACAACGCTAGTGTTGGTATTACCCACAGGTTCAGGATCGTATACGGTATATTGTGATGCCACTCACATTGGGCTTGGTGAAGTATTAATGCAAGATGGCAAGGTAATTGCATATGCGTCGCGGCAATTGAAAGTTCACGAGAAGAATTATCCTGTTCATGACTTAGAATTGGCAGCCATTGTTCATGCACTGAAGATTTGGAGGCATTACCTCTACGGTGTCTCGTTTGAGGTATTTACTGATCATCATAGCCTTCAGTATCTGTTCAAACAAAAGGATCTTAATTCGAGGCAGAGAAGATGGTTGGAGTTGTTGAAATACTATGATATCACCATTTTGTACCACCCCGAAAAGGCCAATGTGGTGGCCGATGCTTTGAGTAGAAAGGCTGTGAGTATGGGCAGTCTTGCGTATATTCCAGTTGGTGAGAGGCCATTAGCTGCAGATGTTCAGAATTTGGCAAATCAGTTCGTGAGGTTAGATGTTTCAGAACCTAGTCGGGTTCTAGCTTGCACAGTCGCTCAGTCTTCTTTATATGAGCGCATCAGAGAGAGGCAGTATGATGATCCTCATTTACTTGTCCTTAAGGACACGGTGCGGCGCGGTGATGCCAAACAGGTTGCTGTGGGGGAAGATGGAGTTCTGCGAATGCAGGATCGTATTTGTGTTCCTAATGTGGATGGGCTTTGTGAATTAATTCTTGAAGAGGCACACAGTTCCAGGTATTCTATTCATCCAGGTACCGCCAAAATGTATCAAGATTTGCGGCAACATTATTGGTGGAGGAGAATGAAAAAGGATATAATTGCATATGTAGGTCGGTGTCTGAATTGTCAGCAAGTTAAGTACGAGCATCAGAGACCTGGTGGTTTGTTTAAGAAGTTAGAAATTCCTGAGTGGAAGCGGGAGCGTATCACTATGGATTTTGTTGTTGGGCTCCCACGGACTCAGAGAAAATTTGACGTAGTTTGGGTCATTGTGGACAGGTTGACCAAGTAAGCACATTTCATTCCAGTGGCAGTTACCTATTTTTCAGAGAGGTTAGTTGAAATTTACATTCGTGAGATTGTCCGCCTTCATAGGGTGCCCGTGTCTATATTTCAGATCGAGGTACGCATTTTACCTCATATTTCTGGAGGGATGTACGGTGTGAGTTAGGCACGCGGGTGGAGTTGAGTACAATATTTCATCCATGGACAGACGGACAGTCAGAGCGCAGTATTCAGATATTGGAAGATATGCTTCGCGCTTGTGTTATAGACTTTGGAGGTTCTTGGGATCATTTCTTGCCACTTGCGGAGCTTGCTCATTATAATAGCTACCAGTCGAGCATTCAGATGGCTCCATATGAGGCATTATACGGAAGGCGATGCCGATCGCCAGTTGGCTGGTTTGAACCGGGAGAGGCTCGGTTGTTGGGTACCGATTTGGTACAGGATACCTTAAATAAGGTCAAAATTACTCAGGATCGACTTCGCACGGCTCAGTCTAGGAAAAAGAGTTATGCCGATCGTAAATTTCATGATATTGTATTCATAGTTGGAGAAAGAATATTGCTCTGGGTTTCACCTAGGAAAGGTGTAATGAGGTTCGGAAAGAAGGGCAAGTTGAGCCCTAGGTGTATCGGACCCTTTGAAATTTTTGAAAGGGTGGTTGAAGTAGCCAACAAGCTTGCATTACCACCTAGTTTATCAGCGGTTCATCCGGTGTTCCATGTGTCTATGCTCCGAAAATATCATGGTAATCCATCCCATGTGTAGATTTCAGCTCTTTCCAGTTGGACAAGGATTTGACTTACGAGGAGGAGCCAGTGGCAATTCTAGCCTTCTCCAGTTGAGGTCAAAGAGTTACCCTTCAGTTCAAGTACAGTGGAGAGTTCAACCTATTGAGGCAGCTACTTGGGAGTCCGAGTCCGATTTGCAGAGTAGATGTCCCCATCTTTTCATCAGCCCAGGTACTTTTCTATGTCCGTTTGAGGACGAACGGTTGTTTTAGAGGTGGAGAATGTGATGACCCAAAAGGTCATCTTATGTTTTAGAACTCGAATCTGCGCTCTTAAGCCTTAAAAATCTCATTTTTACCCTCCTCGATTTGCATGCGCAGTCCGGGCATGTTTCTGTAAAGCTTTTATGTTGAAAATTAGTGAAAATAAGAATTTTTGCCTTAAAAGTTGATTTTTGTTGATTTCGGTCAACATTTTTGGTAAACAGGCCCGGATCCATGCTCTGACAGTCCCGGTAGGTCCGTATCAAATTATGGGACTTGGGCGTATGCCCGGAAATGAATTCGGAGGTCCCTAGCTTGAGATATGAATTTCTGATAAAAATTAAAAGTCTAAAAATTATTTGTTTTTAAGAATTGATTGATATTTGGCATTGTTAGTATCGGGTCCGTATTTTGGTTATGGAGCCCGGTACAGGTTCATTATGATATTTAAGACTTGTCTGTGATATTTGGTGAGAAACGGAGTTGATTTGACGTGATTCGGACATCCAATTGAGATGATATGAATTTTAAAGTGTTCTTGAGAATTTCGTTTGATTTGCTGCAAAATTCATAGTTCTAGGTGTTATTTTGGCGATTTGATCATGCGAGCAAGTTCGTAAGACGTTTTTAGACTTGTGTGCATGTTTGGTTTGGAGCCCCGAGGGCTCGGGTGAGTTTCGGATAGGCCACGGAATGTTTTGAACATAGAAATTTTTGCTGGTATAACTGAACCTGTTGCAGGCCTCTAATCTCGCAATTGCGAGATCAGGCATCGCTAATGCGAACATAACAGGGTCCGCAATTGCGAGGCTTTCATCGCAATTGCGATCAGAAGCCTGGGCCAACAGTTCTCGCATTTGTGAGGTTACCTTCACAATTGCGAAGGGATTCTGGGAAGGGCAGGTTCGCAAATGCGAACATTTACTCGCATTTGCGAGGGTCAGTGGTCGCAGATGTGACACTTTTCTCGCATTTGCGAAGGCAGCGGGATTGTGAAGGGCATCGCAATTGCAATTGCTGCTTCGTAATTGCAACACCTGCAGCTGGGTAAAAGGGGCTTAGACAGGATTTTTCATTCATTCTTCATATTTTCGAAACCCTAAACCTTAAGAGGCGATTTTCCAAAGACCAAATCTTTCCCAAATTATAGGTAAGTGATTCCTAACTGGTTTCTTTCAATCTTTCACTACATTTTACAAGATTTCAACCTAAACTCTAAGGTTTTCATGGTAGAATTAGGGGTTTTGGGTAGAAACTAGGGATTTCGGAAATTTGGGGATTTAGACCTCAATTTGATGTCAGATTCCAAAACCAATTATATATTCGGGCTCGGGGGTGAATGGGTAAATGGATTTTGGTCCGAACCTCGGGTTTTAACCAAGCGGGCCCGGGGTCAGTTTTTGACTTTTGTTGGGAAAACTTAGGAAAACTGTAATTGAGCATTAAAGTTGATTCCTTTAGCAATAACTGATGATATTAAACTAATTATGATTAGATACGAGTGGGTTGGAGATGAATTCTGAAGGGAAAGCGATACTTGAGCAGTGAGTGGCTTGCGAAATTGAGGTAAGTGTTGTGTCTAACTTTGGCGTGAGGGAATAGGTATTGTGTGAGTATTTGCTACGTGTTTTGTTGTTAAATACGATGTATAGTTGAGGTGACGAGCATCTATGTGTTGTGGTCGAGTCATAGCATGCGAGTGAAATTCCATTCTTGCAAATTTGTAGTCTTAAATCTTGTTATCCATGTTTATTGTTGTTGTTGGAATGTTGGGAGACTTGTATCCGGTTCCACCAAGGTTGATAAAAATTGTGAATATTGATTCGAGGTTGAGATGTTAAATTTTGAAAGTAATCATTGATGAAATATTGATTTCTTTGTGAAACTTCTCTCTATCCGTTGTTATTGATTCTGTGAATTGTGAGGAAGAGTGTAAAGCACGAAGGGTGATCCCGTACATGATTTGTTTATATTGTGAGGAAGAGTGTAAAGCACGAAGGGTAATGCCGTGCATGATTTATTTATATTGTGAGGAAGAGTGTAAAGCACGAAGGGTGATGCCCTGCATGATTTATTTATATGGTGAGGAAGAGTGTAAAGCACGAAGGGTGATGCCATGCATGATTTATTTTTATTGTGAGGAAGAGAGTAAAAGCACGAAGGGTGATGCCGTGCAGTTTTCCTTACGGTTTTAATTGTTTGATTTGCTTACTGATTGCTGTTTAATTCTCTCTTTTCGTTATTCTCACTCCTTATATTGAAATCCCCCATTGTATGTTCACTTCCCATTATTTCTACGTTATTACTTTATTTACTATTGTTGCCACTAGCATGATTATACTGTTTAGGTTATATGTGGGTGTCTTGTCCTAGCCTCGTCACTACTTCGCTGAGGTTAGGCTCGACACTTACCAGTACATGGGGTCAGTTGTACTAATGCTGCACTCTTCACCTTCTGTGCAGACTTTGATACCAGCTCAGGTTGATCGAGATTTTGCTATTGGTCCGCTGTTCGGAGACTCAAGGTAGATCTGTCGGCGTTCACAGACCTTGAAGTCCCCGTCTACTTTTTATGTCACTGTTGTTTTCTTTCATTCAGACAGTTGTATTTCTTCTAGACTATTACTTGTAGTAAATTCTAGAATTCTCGTGAATTATGACTCCAGATCCGGGTGGTAGTAATTAATACAGTTTTATAAAATTCCGCACCTCTTATATTTCATCTTAGTTAATTATTGTTATTTACTGAATGGAAATAAGGAATTGGTTTTACGATTTTCTAACGTTGGCTTGCCTAGCAAGTGAAAGGTTAGGCGCCGCAAGGTCCCGTCGGTGGAAAATTTTGGGTCGTGACATGCTATCCCGCAGATGCAGAATTTTGGCCTGCAGGTGCGAAAGCATTAGGCAGAGTTTAAAACTCGAGGATTTCGTGATTTTTATCATTTTGGACATTTCAAGCTCGGGCTAAGGCGATTTCTGAGAGGATTTCGAGGGGTTTCTTTAGGTAAGCTTGTGATCATTTTTATTCAATAATATTGTTTCCCCATTGAATTTTCCATCTAATTTGTGTGTTTTTGAGGTGAAATTTTGGCAGTTTGAGGCTAGGAATTTCGAGAGTTTAATTTGGAGATTTGAGTGGTCATTTGGTATAGGCATTTGGTAAATTTGGTATGGTTGGAATCATGGTTGAATGGGCTTTCGGATTTTGTAACTTTTATTGGATTTCGAGACATGGGCCTGAGGTCGACTTTTGAATTGACTTTTTGACTTTTGATTAAGAACTTAGTATTTTCTTATGGAATTGATTCCTTTAGCTTCTGTTGGTTGTATCGAATTGTTTGTGGTTAGATTCGAGGCATTCAAAGGTCGATTACGTGTTATGTGATTAGTGTTGAGGTGACACATATGCTAGGTGACGGGTGTGTGCGAGTGCACCGTAGAAATTGTGATTTGTTCGATTCCGTGGAACCGTATAGTTGAAAAATCTTGTCGTTATACGTATATTCTCCATGTGTTAGAGAAATTGAGCTGCAAGTCATGTTAGAAATCATGCTTAGGCTATATGCTGGTACTGTTGGGATCCACAGAGGTCATGTTGCATGTTGAATTATTTGCTTAAATTGAAATTATGTACTCAGTCACGGCTATTATTTGCGTATCATATCTGAGTCTCTGTGCCATTTATTGATACATCATATCATTATTGTTTGGGCTAATTATCATGATTCTTGTGAGCCTGAGACAGTAGAGGGATTGATGACTTAGTGAGGCCGAGGGCCTGATTGTGAGGATATTTATGGGATCGTGCTGTATGCTGCAACATATTTTATTGATCCATGGCATGATTGACTTATTATAGCGCTTGGGCCGAATTTACCCCTCCGGACTCTGCACACCCACAGTGAGCACAGGAACCTACTGAGTGCGAGTGCCGAGCGATTGGGAGGATTGAGTGACTGTGGGGATGGAGTGACTGTAAGGAATGAGTGATTGTGAGGATGGAGTGAATGGGAGAACTGAGTGATTGATACTCTGAGAGTATGCATATGATTTCATCACTGTTTTGTACTTCAATTGGCATCCATAACTGACAGTAGATATCGAGATGTACCATATCTTGTTTCAATTGCACTTGATATATTTTTCCTGTTTGGGATTTAACTGTTAAACTTGGAAGCATGCCTATATTTTTATACTGTAATTCTTTAATTGAACTGTACTTGTGAAGCTCGTCACTGCTTTTAGCCCAATAGTTAGACCACTTACTTACTGAGTTGATTGTACTCATGATACACCATGCACTTCCTGTGCAGATCCAGGTATTTCCGGATACAATGGTTGTTGATTCTTAGAGTTTACAGTCATTTGGAGATTATCGAGGTAGTTGCCCTGGCGTCCGTAGACCTTGACTCTCCTCCACTATCCCTCAGTTTTGTTTATTCAGTTTCAGTTTCTTAGACAATGTTTCAGATTTTGTATTTTGTATAGATGCTAATGTACTCAGTGACACCCTGGTTTTGAAAAACTTCTGTATCGAGTAGTGACAGTTTTTATTAGTTTTTATGAGATTTTTACTTATTTAAACATGTTTTAGTATATTTTAAATTTGAAAGTGTCGGAAATGTCTGAGTAATCGGCTTGCCTAGTATCATGATAGGCGCCATCACGACAGGTTGAGTTTTGGGTCGTGACAGCTCGCCATCCATGTGTTATATATAAAATGGTCACATGTTATTTGTTTTACCTATTTTTGTGCTTTGAGTCCAAAAATATCACACTTTGGTTCTGACATTAATCACCAACTTTACCAAAAACAAAAATAAAAACAAAAAAACAAAGATGAAATCACCATCATTAATCTATTTAATTAATTCGTTTCACACATGTCTTGTCTTTGTCCCTTGACAATTGACATGGGTGAGTCTCAAGTTATTTATAGCGTGTTTGGCCAAGCTTCTAAAATCGGCTTATTTTGAGAAGTACTTTTCTCAAAAGTACTTTTGGTGAGAAGCAGTTTATTTTTGGCTAATTAATTTAAAAGGCACTTTTGAGCAGTAATTAGTGTTTGGCCAAACTTTAGAAAACTGCTTCTAAGTGTATTTTTCACAAAAGTGCTTCTGAGAAAAGTGCTTTTGGAAAGAAGCTACTTTTTTCTGCTTCTTAAAAATTGATTCTACTTCTTCTGAAAAGCACTTTATTTTTATTCTAAAAGTTTGGCCAAACACCTCAATTTTTGGCCAAAAGCACTTTTGACCAAAAAAGCACTTTTGGCCCCAAAAGAAGCTTGGCCAAACATGCTATTAGACAGTAGTCAAGGAAGTTTTACTTCACTTCTTCCTATTGGTACTATCAATAAGAGTCTAGAGATTAATATTTGAGTATGAGAGAGACAAGTAAAACTAATTTTTCCTTCTTGTGTATGAGATGAGAATGAACTTCGAGGTTTTCTCCTCCTAGTAGTCATTGAGTTATTTCTTATGGTGTGTTTGGTACGAAGGAAAATATTTTTCTGGAAAGTAGTTTTCGAAAAAATGAGTAATTTTATCACTTATTTTCCCTTGTTTGGTTGGTGAGTGAAAAGGTTTTTTCGGAAAATATTTTTTAGTGCTTGGTTAGATAGTAGAAAATATTTTTTAGGAAAATAATTTCTTATGCAGCTCTCCTCACATCCCCCCTCCCCCAAATTCTCATGTTTCTTGTGTTCTCTCTCTCCCTCCCCCCTCCCCCTCCCAAATACCCAATATTTTTAGGACTCTATTTTTTCTTTAAGAATTTAATTATTCTTTTAAAAATTCACACAAGCCCAAATGAACTAATGTGATGACCCAAAATGTCATCTTTAAATTTAATAAGTAATTTTGTGTTCTAAGACCTCGAAAAGTACCATTTATTATTCCTCGACTTGCGTGCGCAATCCGTAAAATTTTCGGAAAGTTATCATGTGAAAAATGGATTAAAATGTGAAATAGAGCTTTAAAACTCAACTGAGTTGACTTTGGTCAACATTTTTAGTAAACGGACCCGGATCAGTGTTTTGACAGTTCCGGTAGTTCCGTGTCATGATTTGGGACTTGGGCGTATGCCCGAAATTTAATTTGGAGGTCCCTACCTCAAGTTATGACCATTTAACGGAACTAGCAGTTTAAAGGCTAAAGAATTCCAAGTTTGACCACGGGGTTGACTTTTTGATATCGGAGCTGGAATTCGATTCTGAAAATTTGAACAGCTCCTTTATGTCATTTATGACTTGTGTGCCAAATTTGAAGTGATTCCGGATTCATTTAATATGTTTTGGCACGGGATTTGCAAATTGAAAAGTTTAAAACTCAAAGTTTGAATCGGGGTGTGAATTGTAATTTCAGCGTTGTTTGACGTGATACAAGACCCTGAGTAAGTCTATATTATGTTATTGGACTTTTTGGTATATTCGTACGTTGTCCCGAGTACCCCTAGAGTGATACGGATTGAAATCGGATCAAGAATTGGACTTAAGCAAAATCTGTATTTTTGTCTTCTGTTATAATCGCACCTGCGGATTTTTGACCGCAGGTGCGAGCTCGCAGAAGAGAGCCTACGATCGCAGATGCGCCCGGGCGTGGCTGGGCAAAACTTCACAGGTGCGGAAATCTGCACGCACCCGCGCGTTCGCTGAAGCAGACAACTTCTCGCAGAAGCGTGTCCACAGATGCGCACCAAATCACACAAATGCGGACATACGCTGGCAGCCCCTTTTCCGCAGATGCGAGAATTTCTTGCGAATGCGAACTCGCATGTGCGAGCTCAGGCATCGCAGGTGCGGAAATTCCTGGGCAGTGTATATATTGAAGAGTCCGAAATTATTTTAACATTTTGATCGTTTTGAGCTCGGTTAAGGCAAAAGTTTGGGCGATTTTCACGGGAAACATTGGGGTAAGTGTTCCTTATCCTATATTGATTATATTTCATGATTCCATACTCGTTTATATCATGAATCCGTGAATTTATGGAAGAAAAATCAGATTTTTCTAGAATCTTCCAAAAACGAAAAATTTAGATTTGAAGGTCCATTTTATATCGGAATTGGACAATTTTTGTATGGTTGAACTCGTATCGGAACTTGTGTTCGGATTTCACGAGTTTTTCTGGGATTTGAGACGTGGGTCCACTGCCAAATATTTTAATAAATTTTGGATTTTTATCCGGAAAATTTATAAATTCATATGGAATTACTTCCTATGATTTATATTAAATTATTTGTGAATAGATTTGAAGCTTTCGGAGTAAAATGTAAAAAGAAAAGCTGTGGTTGAGTAATTGATTGGAATTTGCAAAGCGAGGTAAGTGTCGTGGTTAACCTTAACTTGAGGGAATAGAACCCTTAAATTATTTGTTATGTGAAATGCATGTGAATGACGTATAGGCGAGGTGACAAGTGTCTATACGTCGTCGAATTAATTGTTTGCCTGCTTACTTGAAAAATCATAAATTGTTTTAAATCATAAATTAATTATTATAATAAATATTTCTCTCCTATTCTTTGTCAAATATTAATTCTTGAATTCCTGCATTAATTGTTACATGCCATTTGAATTATGTGTTTTAATTGTTATTTGACATTTAGCATATTAAATATTAAACTGTCTATTTTCTCCCCGATTTCCAAAGTAAATTGTTATTGCCATTGTTTGTTCAGAAATAAATTATAATTATTGTGTGCCTTGATGCTCTATAGTTTCTCATCGGACGTGGTATTTATTGGAGTAATTTTTATTACATTATGAACTGTTTAAAGTTATATATATTGGGGGAGCGGGTTGCACGCCGCAATGAAAATAAAAGTATATATACATATATCGGAGGATCGGATTGCACGCCGCAATAGACTTATTTAAAAGTCAATATTGGGGGATCGGATTTCACGCCGCAACAAACTTATTTAAAAGTCTATAAATATACTTGATTGAAATAAATATATAACAGAATTGAATGTGAATATATTATGAGAGCGGGTTGCACGCTGCAACAGATTTGGGTGAAATAATAATGGATTATGACTGCTGAGTTGGCTTCAATTATTATAAATGAGGTACCTGATTTATTTCTATTACTTGTTGTTGTTATTAATATTGCGTACAAGTTAATGTAAGTGAACCGCCTTAGCCTCGTCACTACTTCGTCGAGGTTAGACTCAGCACTTACCAGTACATGGGGTCGGTTGTACTGATACTACACTCTGCACTTCTTGTACAGATTTCAGAGTTGGTCCCAACGGCGTACCATAGACTTGCTCGGATTTCAGCTATTAGAGGAGACTTGAGGTATAAATGCAAGGCATCCGCAGTTTTGAAGTTCCCGTCTATTTTACTTTAGCCGTGTGTTTATTTCCAGACAGCTTTATCATATTCAGACCTTTATTTGTATTTATTCTTGAAGCTCGTGCACTTGTGACACCAATTCTGGGATGGTATTTAGACACCATTATTTTTATGGATTATTTCACTATATTTCAAACTTTGCTTTCGCAATTGTTTCTTTGTTTATTAATAATTTAAATATTGTTTAAAAATTGTTTAATATTATTCTAATGTTGGCTTGCCTAGCAAGTGAAATGTTAGATCCATCACGGTCCGAAGGTGGGAATTTCGGGTCGTGACAGTTGGTATCAGAGCACTAGGTTACATAGGTCTCACGAGTCGTGATCAAGCTTAGTAGAGTCTGAAGGATCGGTAAGGAGACGTCCGTACTTATCTCTCAGAGGCGATGAAGTTTAGGAACAATATCACTTATTTCTTATTCTGTCGTGCGGTTTTATTCTATCATCGATGATTGAACCATTCTACTCTTATTCTCTCGCAGATGGTGAGAACACGTAATACCTCTACCGATGGTCAGGGACCAGAACCCCCGGTGGCAACTATGGCCAGGGGTAGAGGTCGAGGTCGAGGTCATTCTAGAGGCCGAGGTAGGGATCAGTCCAGATCTCGAGCAGCTGCACCTATTGAAGAACCTCAGGTGGACCTTCAGGAGGAGGTTCCAGTTCAGAATGTACCAGTTGGACCAGTTCAGGTCCCGGAAGGATTCATAGCCACTCCAGTACTTCAGGACGCTCTAGCCCGTTTGGTAAGTCTTATGGAGGGCGTGGCCCAGAATGGTACATTTCCAGTGGCACCAGCCATCTCACAGGTGGGGGAGGAGCACAAACTCCCACTACTCCCGCTCTGGAGCAGATGGCTCCCCAGAATCAAGCTCCAGCAACCCCTCCAGTTGGGTTAGTTCAACCAGTTGTTGCGGCACATACTGGTGATAGGCCCGCCATGTCTTTTGAGGCCTTATTGAGACTGGATAAGTTTACCAAGCTCTTTCCAATTCACTTCAGTGGTACACCTTCTGAGGACCCATTTGGGTCAGCTTCAGCTTCAGCAGCCACAATATCAGGATAGGTGCTATGAGTGTGGGAACATTGGTCACATCAGGAGGTATTGTCCTAGATTGGCGAGTAATAGATCTCGGCAAGATTCTCGTGCCATCATACTGACACCGGTTGCTTCACCACTTGCTCAGCCAGCTAGAGGTGGAGGTCAGGCTGTTAGAGGTGGAGGCCAGCCAGTCAGAGGCCGTCCCAGGGATGCAGTTCAGAGTGGTGAGGGCTAACCTCAATTTTATGCTTTTCCAGCTAGGCGTGAGGCCGAGTCATCTGATGCTGTGATCACATGTATTATTCCAGTTTGCAATAGAGATGCTTCAGTTCTATTTGATCCAGGATCTACTTATTCCTATGTATCCCTTTATTTTGCTTCATATTTGGTTGTGCCTTGTGATTCTCTAAGTGCTTCTGTGTGTGTATCTACACTGGTGGGAGACTCTGTTGTAGTAGATCATGTCTATCGTTTGTGTGTGGTTACTATTGGTAATCTTGAGACTAGTGTGGATCTTCTACTTCTTGACATGGTAGATTTTGATGTCATCTTGGGTATGTATTGGCTATCCCCTTATTATGCTATATTGGATTGTCATGCCAAGATAGTGACCCTAGCTATACCGGGGTTACCTCGGTTAGAGTGGAAAGGAACTCCCGGTCATTCTGCCAACATGGTTATTTCTTATATGAAAGCTCGGCGTATGGTAGAGAAAGGGTGTCTAGCCAATTTGGCTTATATTCGCGATCCCAGTACGGATGTTCCTTCTATGGACTCAGTACCAGTTGTTCGTGAATTTCCAGAAGTATTTCCTGCAGATCTGCCGGGGATGCCACCCGACAGAGATATTCATTTCTCTATTGATTTGGCTCCGGACACTCAGCCCATTTCTATTCCACCATACCGCATGGCCCCACCAGAGTTGAAAGAATTGAAAGAGCAGTTACAAGACTTGCTTGATCAGGGATTCATTAGACCCAGTGTCTCACCCTAGGGTGCACTAGTATTATTTGTAAAGAAGAAAGATGGCTCTATGTGGATGTGTATAGACTATCAGCAGTTAAACAAGGCCACTATCAAAAATAAATATCCGCTGCCAAGAATTGATGACTTATTTGATCAGCTTCAGGGTGCCAAGGTATTTTTGAAGATCGATTTGAGGTCTGTTTACCATCAGTTGAAGATTAGGACCTCTAATGTCCCTAAAACTGCTTTTCAAACTCGGTATGTGCATTACGAATTCCTAGTGATGTCATTTGGGTTGACAAATGCCCCAGCAGCATTTATGGATTTGATGAATTGGGTGTTCAAGCCTTATTTGGACTCTTTTGTGGTTGTATTCATTGATGATATCTTAATTTACTCCAGCAGTCGAGAGGAACATGAGCAACATCTTCGAAGTGTGCTTCACACCTTGAAGAATAATCAGTTATATGCCAAGTTTTCAAAATGTGAGTTTTGGTTAGACTCAGTTGCCTTTTTTGGGGCATGTTGTATCGGCAGAAGGCATAAATGTGGATCCTAAGAAGATTGAGGCTGTTTAGAATTGGCCTAGACCTACTTCAGCTACAGAGATCCGGAGTTTCCTAGGTTTAGTAGGTTATTATCGTCGGCTCGTGGAAGGGTTTTCATCTATAGCAAGCCCATTGACCAGATTGACCCAGAAAGGTGTCCCATTCAGATGGTTAGACGAGTGTGAGATGAGCTTTCAGAAGCTCAAGACCGCTTTGACTACAGTGCCAGTGTTGGTATTACCCACAGGTTCAGGATCATATACGGTATATTGTGACACATCTCACATTGGGCTTGGTGCAGTATTAATGCAAGATGGCAAGGTAATTACATATGCGTCGCGTCAGTTGAAAGTTCACGAGAAGAATTATCCTGTTCATGACTTAGAATTGGCAGCCATTGTTCATGCGCTGAAGATTTGGAGGCATTACCTCTACGGTGTCTCGTGTGAGGTATTTACTGATCATCGTAACCTTCAGTATCTGTTCAAACAAAAGGATCTTAATTTGAGGTAGAGAAGATGGTTGGAGTTGTTGAAATACTATGATATCACTATTTTGTATCACCCCGGAAAAGGCCAATGTGGTGGCCAGTGCTTTGAGTAGAAAGGCTGTGAGTATGGGCAGTCTTGCATATATTTCGGTTGGTGAGACTCCATTAGCTGCAGATGTTTAGACTTTGGCTAATCAGTTCGTGAGGTTAGATGTTTCAGAACCCAGCCGGGTTCTAGCTTGCACAGCCACTTGGTCTTCTTTATATGAGCACATCAGAGAGAGGCAGTATGATGATCCTCATTTACTTGTCCTTAAGGACATGGTGCAGCACGGTGATGCCAAACAAGTTACTGTAGGGGAAGATGGAGTTTTGCAAATGCAGGGGTGTATTTGTGTGCCTAATGTGGATGTGCTTCGTGAATTAATTCTTGAAGAGGCACACAGTTCCAGGTATTCTATTCATCCAGGTACCGCTAAAATGTATCAAGATTTGCGGCAACATTATTGGTGGAGGAGAATGAAAAAGGATATAGTTACATATGTAGCTCGGTGTTTGAATTGTTAGCAAGTTAAGTACGGGCATCGGAGACCTGGTGGTTTGCTTCAGAAGTTAGAAATTCTTGAGTGGACGTGGGAGTGTATTACAATGGATTTTGTTGTTGGGCTCCCATGGACTCAGAGAATATTTGATGTAGTTTGAGTCATTGTGGACAGGTTGACCAAGTCAGCACATTTCATTCCAGTGGCAGTTACCTATTCTTCAGAGAGGTTAGCTGAAATTTACATTCGTGAGATTGTCCGCCTTCACGGTGTGCCTGTGTATATTATTTCAGATCGAGGTACGCAGTTTACCTCACATTTCTGGAGGGCTGTACAGCGTGATTTAGGCACACGGGAGGAGTTGGGCACAGGCTTTCATCCACAGACAGACAGACAGTTAGAGCGCACTATTCAGATATTGGAAGATATGCTCTGCGCTTGTGTTATAGACATTGGAGGTTCTTGGGATCATTTCTTTTCACTTGTGGAGTTTGCTTATAATAATAGCTACCAATCGAGTATTCAGATGGCTCCATATGAGGCATTATATGGAAGGTGATGCCGATCGCCAGTTGGATGGTTTGAACCGGGAGAGGCTCGGTTGTTGGGTACCTATTTGGTACAGGATGCCTTGGATAAGGTCAATATTATTCAGGATCGACTTCGCACAACTCAGTCTAGGCAAAATAGTTATGCTGACCGTAAAGTTCATGATATTTCATTCATGGTTGGAGAAAGAATATTGCTTCGGGTTTCATCTATGAAAAGTGTAATGAGGTTCGGAAAGAAGGGCAAGTTGAGCCCTAGGTATATCGGACCCTTTGAAATTCTTAAAAGGGTGGGTGAAGTAGCCTACAGGCTTGCATTACCACCTAATTTATCAGCGGTTCATCCGGTGTTCCATGTGTCTATGCTCTGGAAATATCATGGTGATCCGTCCCATGTATTAGATTTCAGCTCAGTCCAATTGGACAAAAAATTGACTTACGAGGAAGAGCCAGTGGCTATTCTAGCCCGGCAGGTCTAACAGTTGAGGTCTAAGAGTTATCCTTCAGTTCGGGTGCAATGGAGAGGTCAGCCGGTAGAGGCATCTACCTGGGAGTCCGAGGCGGACATGCAGAGTAAATATCCACACCTTTTCTCCAGCTCAAGTACTTTTTCTAACTCCGTTCGAGGACGAACGTTTGTTTTAGAGGCGGAGAATATAATGACCTAAAATGTCATCTTTAAATTTAATAAGTAATTTTGTGTTCTAAGACCTCGAAAAGTACCATTTATCATTTCTCGACTTGCGTGCCCAGTCCGTAAAATTTTCCGAAAAGTTTTCATGTGAAAAATGGATTAAAATGTGAAATAGAGCTTTAAAACTCAACTGAGTTGACTTTGGTCAACATTTTTAGCAAACGGACCCGGATCAGTGTTTTGACAGTTCCGGTAGTTCCGTGTCGTGATTTGGGACTTGTGCGTATGCCCAGAATTTAATTTGGAGGTCCTTAGCTCAAGTTATGACCATTTAACGGAACTAGCAATTTAAAGGCTAAAGAATTCCAAGTTTGACCACGTGGTTGACTTTTTGATATCGGAGCCGGAATCCGATTCTGAAAATTTGAACAGCTCTGTTATGTCATTTATGACTTGTGTGCCAAATTTGAAGTCATTCCGGATTCATTTAGTATGTTTTGGCACGAGATTTGCAAATTGAAAAGTTTAAAACTCAAAGTTTGAATCGGGGTGTGAATTGTTATTTCAGCATTGTTTGACGTGATACGAGACCCCGAGTATCTGTATTATGTTATTAGACTTGTTGTTATATTCGTACGGGGTCTCGAGTACCCCGAGAGTGATACAGATTGAAATCGGATCAAGAATTGGACTTAAGCAAAATCTGTATTTTTGCCTTCTGTTATAATCGTACTTGCAGATTTTTGACCGCTGGTGCGAGCTCGCAGAAGCGAGCCTTCGATCGCAGATGCGCCCGGGCGTGGCTGGGAAAAAGTCCGCAGGTGCGGAAATCTGCACGCACCCGCGCGTTCGTTGAAGCAGACAACTTCTCGAAGAAGCGTGTCCGCAGATGCGCAACAAATCACGCAGATGCGGACATACGCTGGCAGCCCCTTTTCCGCAGATGCGAGAATTTCTCGCAAATGCAAACTCGCATGTGCGAGCCCAAGCACCGCAGGTGCGGAAATGCCTGGGCAGTATATATATCGAAGAGTCCGAAATTATTTTCACATTTTGATTGTTTTGAGCTCGGTTAAGGCGAAAATTTGGGCGATTTTCACGAAAAACATTGGGGTAAATGTTCCTTATCATATATTAATTATATTTCATGATTCCATACTCGTTTATATCATGAATCCGTGAATTTATGGAAGAAATATCAGATTTTTCTAAAATCTTCCAAAAACGAAAAATTTAGATTTGAAGGTCCATTTGATATCGGAATTGGATAATTTTTGTATGGTTAAACTCGTATCGGAACGGGTGTTCGGATTTCGCAAGTTTTTTTGGGATTTGAGATGTGGGTCCCACTGCCGAATATTTTAATAAATTTAGAATTTTTATCCGAAAAATTTGTAAATTCATATGAAATTAATTCTTATGATTCGTATTGAGTATATTAAATTGTTTGTGAATAGATTTGAAGCTTTCAGAGTCAAATTTAAAAAGAAAAGTTGTGGTTGAGTAATTGATTGGAATATGTAAAGCGAGGCAAGTGTCGTGGTTAACCTTGACTTGAGGGAATAGAACCCTTAAATTATTTGTTATGTGAAATGCATGTGAATGACGTATAGGCGAGGTGACGAGTGTCTATACGTCGTTGAATTAATTGTTTGTCTGCTTACTTGAAAAATCATAAATTATTTTAAATCATAAATTAATTATTATAATAAATATTTCTCTCTTATTCTTTGTCAAATATTAATTCTTGAATTTCTGCATTAATTGTTACATGCCATTTGAATTATGTGTTTTAATTGTTATTTGACATTTAGCATATTATATATTAAACTGTCTATTTTCTCCTTGATTTCCAAAATAAATTGTTATTGCCATTGTTTGTTCATAAATAAATTATAATTATTGTGTGCCTTGATGCTTAATAGTTTCTCATTGGACGTGGTATTTATTGGAGTAATTTTTATTACATTATGAACTGTTTAAAGTTATATATATTGGGGTAACGGGTTGCACGCCGCAACGGAAATAAAAGTATATATACATATATTGGGGGATCGGATTGCACGCCGCAATAGACTCATTTAAAAGTCAATATTGGGGGATCGAATTGCACACCGCAACAGACTTATTTAAAAGTCTATAAATATACTTGATTGAAATAAATATATAACAGAATTGAATGTGAATATATTGTGAGAGCGGGTTGCACCTGCAACAGATTCAGGTAAAATAATAATAGATTATGACTGCTGAGTTGGCTTCAATTATTATTGGCTTCAATTATTATTAACAGACTTATTTAAAAGTCTATAAATATACTTGATTGAAATAAATATATAACAGAATTGAATGTGAATATATTGTGAGAACGGGTTGCACGCTGTAACAGATTCAAGTAAAATAATAATGGATTATGACTGCTGAGTTGGCTTCAATTATTATTAATGAGATACCTGATTTATTTCTATTATTTATTGTTGTTATTAATATTGCGTACAAGTTAATATAAGTGAACCGCCTTAGCCTCGTCACTACTTCGTCGAGGTTAGGCTCAGTACTTACCAGTACATGGGGTCGGTTGTACTGATACTATACTCTGTACTTCTTGTGCAGATTTCGGAGTTGGTCCCAGCGGCGTACCATAGACTTGCTCGGATTTCAGCTACAAGAGGAGACTTGAGGTATAATCGCATGGCGTTTGCAGTTCTGAAGTCCCCGTCTATTTTACTTTAGCTGTGTGTTTATTTTCAGAAAGCTTTATCTTATTCAGACCTTTATTTGTATTTATTCTAGAAGCTCGTGCACTTGTGACACCAATTCTGGGATGATATTTAGACACCGTTATTTTTATGGATTATTTCACTATATTTCAAACTTTGCTTCCGCAATTATTTCTTTGTTTATTAATAATTTAAATATTGTTTAAAAATTGGTTAGTATTATTCTAAAGTTGTCTTGCCTAGCAAGTGAAATGTTAGGCGCCATCACGGTCCGAAGGTGAAAATTTCGGGTCGTGACAACTAAAGTGCTACTTTACTTTTTTACACAAGAATAACGTTAAAATTTGAGCTTCATAACAAAAAAAAATACCTTTTTTATTATTGAAAAAGAAAATATTTTTCTACATTATGAAAAGAAAGTACTCATTTTGTTGAAATGAAAGATTTTTTTTTTATCATGA
The DNA here is from genome assembly GCF_000390325.3 of Nicotiana tomentosiformis. Classification (NCBI taxonomy): domain Eukaryota; kingdom Viridiplantae; phylum Streptophyta; class Magnoliopsida; order Solanales; family Solanaceae; genus Nicotiana; species Nicotiana tomentosiformis. The sequence goes on from NC_090813.1 coordinate 132,569,174, forward strand.
AAAGAAAATACTTGTTTGTTGAAATGAAAGAAAATTATTTTTTCTATATCATGAAAAGAAAGTACTTATTTTGTTGAAATGACATGACAAAGTAAGACATTGGGAGTATATTTGCCCTCTTAAGAAATTTGCTAGCTAGAATAATGAAATAAATTGTTTCAACCGTGGTGCAAGATAAAGTAACAGATCTAATAAGAAGGATAGAACAATATTTAACTAGAACACAATTATTTTATTTGAAAGAACGTAGATATGAAACATTAGCCAGCTAACCATAAATATATTATTTATATACATATAGTTTGTTTCCAGGATTTCTTTCTTTTACTTGATCAGAAAAAAAAATATTTTTCTCGATTACATATAATACATACATACATACTTTACGTTTTCTCGCAAAATATATATATTTTATATCTATATCTATATATATATATATATTAAAGGAATAAAGTTTGTATTATGGTTAAGCCAATTGTCAAGTTATTAACAAGACACTTGGTAATTTTAGGATAAAGTAATAAAATAATATAATTAAATTAGTTAGTTTATAATTAGAGGTGTTTAATTTTGTTAAGAAATATTTATTCATCAAAATTTGAATTAAAAGAAATCAGTCACGCCACAAAGGTTCCTAATTGCTAGACGTAGATTTGTCAAGGAATCTTTAAATCGTCTTCCTTAATTAGTGGGACATTCAAATAGATAATCATGAAATTTTATTTTAATTTAGCATTCAGATGTTTGCTCATTGCTATTTGGTCTAAATAATTAGTTTTATTTCTTAAGTTGCTTTTAGCAATAATAGACTAAAGTTCTATTTCTTGATCTTCCTTACTTAAATTTATTTATGTTATATTAAAAGAAGGATAATCAAGCTTGATATTAAGCTAACTAGCAATTTTTCGAAAAAAGTCAATTGGTATTTTAGTATAAAATCTAAAAATATTTTAGACAAATCCAATCTATATATCTAGATATATAGGTCTCATTAATTTTTCTTCTATATTCACTAGAAATATGGAGGTGGAAATTTATAAAAAGTCATAATAGAAAGAAAATAAAATAAAATAAAATAAAAAAATAAATAAATAAATAAATATATATATATATATATATATATATATTAAAAGAATAATGTTTGCATTGTGGTTAAGCCAATTTACAAGTTATTAACAAGCCACTTTGCAATTTTAGGACAAAGTAATAAAATAATATAATTAAATTAGTTAGTTTATAATTAGAGTGTGGTTAATTTTATTAAGAAATCTTTATTCATCAAAATTTGAATTAAAAGAAGCCTGCCACGCCACAAAGGCTCCTAATTGCTAGACGTAGATTTGTTAAGGAATCTTTAAATCGTCTTCCTTAATTAGTGGAACATTCAAATAGATAATCATGAACTTTTATTTTAATTTAGCATGCAGATGTTTGCTCATTGCTATTTGGTCTAAATAAATAGTTTTATTTCTTAAATTGATACATTTAGACAAATGGAATAAATTCTTTAAGAAAACAAATTTAGGAGTAAGAAAAAAATATAAAAAATAAAAAATAAATAAATAAATAAATATATATATATATATATATAGCAAACAAAATAATATTAAATATAGTAGATTATGTATTAAAGAAAAATGAAGAACTAAAAAGTGATTCGATAATTGTAAGAATCTTTTTCTAATTTTTTAAGGTTCTTAGGTATGTTTCGCCGGATAACAAGAAGATAGTTAATATTCAAGCAATATGATATAATGTGTTCAAATAAGTTAGCTCACATAATATGATTAATATTCTCCGCGCATCGCGCGAGTACCAATACTAGTTATTCATGGCAAACAAAATGTGTATAGTAAACATATCTGGTTTATTCTTATTATATGCAATATTAATAATAATTATACACGGTTTATACTGATTTGAAAAGAAGCAAGATCTTCGAATAATTTGTTTGAAAAAACAATTGATGGTGAATATTTCTGTTTCAGCCATTATGGAAAAGAATGATAGGATTAGTAATAAAAGAACATAGGAGGGGAATAAGTATAAAATAGTAAGGCCCGGATTGGTTTGGAATCCAGCTGTAATTTCTTTTATGGATCGGATCTGCTATGTGTATAGGCCAAAATACATCCTTAGGATATTTAGCGTAAAATGGCATTAAAGAAAGAGCCGTCCGAGCTCGCCCAAGATGCAGCAAAGTCATTGCCTGAGGTGCCGACATAAGCCGTAATCGAAATGTCAATGAGGGTCGAGATCAAATATTGATGATAAGACTTGTAACGACTAATTCGTCAGGATAAAATATTAAGAGGGAACATTCTAGTGGATATCCCCCCTCCCCCCATTTGTGATATTAGGGTTTCCTAGGGAAAGAGCCCATATATATAGAAAGAAGATACAATGATAGGGGCATGTAATATTGATATTGATAAGAACACTTCTGAGAAGGAGACTTCTTCTTTGGCAAAAATATAAAGGCTACCTTTTGATAAAGATTCTTGTACATATTATCCCACCTTTCCATCAGATCCGAGGATTGTTCATACGAATCTCGGATCTATCTGTCATTCATCATTGTCAAGAGAAATATTCGTTCAACCCATTCATTATTGGGTCAATCTTTCTCCTTATTTACTCAAATGCCATTTGTTGTCATTTATTGTTAGTTGTATCTCCATTAATGTTCATGCTTTAAGAATATTCTGCACCTATTGTCACCAACCATTTACGGAATTAGTCCCATCTACTGTACGATTCAAGATTAGCGTCTAAAGTTATTATCCTTAACTAGATTTAACCCCTTGATATATAAATTTAGTAGTTTAATCGGGAGTTATACTTTTTGGTCAAGCAATTTAGTGTCGTCTGTGGGGACTTTCTAGCTGAGTCTTTTAGTTTCTTCTAGATCTACAATCGATACTGGTTACGGAAGCAAAAAAAAGGACATGCTTCTCTTTGTATGCATAGATCTAACATGGCAGGTAACAGAGAAGAAAGAACAAGAATAATGAGTGACCTCCCAACCAACCTCATGGACATCATCCATGAAAACTCTGAAGCAGTGGACGAGGACACAAAGCCCTATGCCTCTCCTAGGCGAGGTGGATCACCCCCTCCCCACTGCAGCATCACAAAATCCCATGGCAAGACAGCCTCCACATCCATGGGAGAGGAGACACCACCCGCGATAAAGAAGCCCCTTGAGGCTTGGCTAACTAATACACTGACCAGCTTCCTCCATAAGCCCATTCAGGACCGGCCGCAGTAAAGGCGAGAACCTGTGCCGCACCACCAGTGGACGAGCAACATGATCAGCCTCCTCCTCCACCCATGACGACTGGTATTACTCACAGTGTTGTTAACAATGCAGGCGATGACGCTCTCACGACCATTCTGAAAAGGATGAAGGAAATTAAAAACGAGAACAAGATACTTCGGGATCAAATGAGAGAGCACCAAGAAAGGGTCGATAAAATATCGGGCGCTCCTAAGTTATTGCCAAAGAGAGACGACGGTCGGTTCATCGAGCAGTTTACAGTGATAGAGCTACCCCACATGCCATACCAAAGACCTTTAAAATGCCGCCTTATCTGAAAATATACGATGGCACAACCGACCCCAAGGATCATGTGACCCATTACATCACCGCCGTGACAGGCAATGACCTCACAAAAGAACAAGTATCCTCCATTCGCCCTAGACTGCAGAGAGAAAGAGGCATAGCAATCAACATGTTCAAGGTCGGTAAGCCGGGACGTCATCAGAGACCCCGATATGGCCGAGGCCACCGGATCGACCATAGAGGACCTCGACCCCGTTAAACTAGACAGTGATGACCACATCAATAAAGCTTACATCGGCTGAAAACTTCAAGAACCGAGTAAGTTTCAGGAATTCTTAACTGCTAACGCGGACTTGTTTGCTTTTAGCCATGCAGATATGCCAGGTTTCGCAAAGAAGGTCGCCACACACAAATTAAACGTCGATCCACTCTACTCCCTAGTGAGGCAGGTTCGACGTAAGTTCAACTCCTCAATCAATGATGTAGTGCGCGAAGAAGTGGAAAAATTATTGGAAAATGGCTCGATCAGAGAGTCGAAGTACCCCCAATGGGTCACCAACGTGGTCATGGTGAAAACGAAGAACGACAAGTGGCGGATGTGTGTACATTTCACCGACCTGAACAAAGCTTGCCCTAAGGATTAGTTTTCATTACCTCATATCGATCAGCTCATCGACGCGACAGCCGGACACGAGTTGCTAAGTTTCTTGGATGCCTACTCGGGCTACAATCAGATCCTTATGGAGGAAGAGGACCAAGAAAAGACCACCTTCATCACCCACCAGGGGACGTACTGCTACAGGGTCATGCCTTTCGGATTGAGAAATGCGGGGGCAACCTACCAAAGGTTGGTGATGAAGATGTTCAAAGAACAACTCGAAAAACCGATGGAGGTATACATCGATGACATGCCGGTTAAGTCCAAAAGGAAAGAAGATCACATCGACCACTTAAGAGAAGCATTCGGCATACTCAGGCAATACGACATGAAACTGAACACCAAAAAATGTGCATTCGGCATGGCCTCAGGGAAATTCTTGGGTTTTCTAGTGTCGCAGAAGGGTATCGAGGTCAATCCCGACCAAATCAAGGCCATCGACAGGATACCAGAACACTTGACCACCAAAAAGCAGGTCCAAAAGCTAACTGACCATATCATCGCTATTTCGAGGTTCATCACTTGACCCTCCGATAGGTGCCACAAGTTCTTCGGCGTACTCAAAAAGGAGAACGGCCTCCAATGGACCCCTGAGTGCGTCAAAGCCCTGAAGGAGTTAAAGGCGTTCTTGTCCTCGCCACCGTTGCTCTCAAAACCAGAACAAAGACAACCTCTCCTCGTCTATCTTGCCGTGTCCGAAGTAGCTGTGAGCGCAATCTTAGTCTAAGAAAATAAAGGTACGCAATCTCATATCTAATACATTAGTAAGACACTAGTGGAAACCGAGACCAGATACCCCCATCTTGAAAAACTAGCTCTGGCCTTAGTCATATCTTCATAAAAGCTTAGACCATATTTCTAATGCCATCCCATCTCGGTCGTCATGACTTTCCCCTTAAGAAGCATTATACACAAACCTGAACTATCAGGCAGATTAGCCAAATGGGTCATCGAAATAAGCGAGCACGATATTATGTATCGACCACAAACGGCAATAAAGACTCAGGCCCTTGCCGACTTCAGTGCGCATATACTACCCGAAGTCGAAAAGGAAGCCGTCCGTGCTTCTTCCCAAACACAAGACCTCTGGTACCTATATACCGATGGCGCATCTAACGCGTCGGGGTCCAGGATGAACCTCGTACTCGAGGTCCCAACAGGAGAAGTGATTCGCCAATCCATAAGGTGCCCATACATGACTAACAACGAGACCGAGTATGAGGCCGTAATTGTAGGATTAAGACTAGCACTCAAATACGGGGTGAAGCGGCTAAGGTTGCGCTGTGATTCTCAGCTCGTGGTTAACCAAGTCACATGGACTTTCCAAATCAAGGAGAAAAGGTTACAAAATCACCAGACTGAAATCTGCAAACTACTACCCGAGTTCGACGAATGTCAGCTCGACCAGATTCCCCGGGTACAATATATCGAGGCAGACGGCCTCGCCAAATTAGTAGCAGCCACCAAAAATATTACAACTAGAGACCAAAATATGGTCCACCTCCTCGACACGTCGATAGACCAAATCGAGGTAAGAACCATAAACCTAACTTGGGATTGGCGCAATCGTATTATTATATATTTTTAGGATAGCGTACTCCCCAACGATAAAAAAGAGGCCAAGAAATTGCGAATGCAAGCGGCCAAATATAACATCGTTCACAGCGACCTGTACAAAAGGACATATGGCGTCCCTCTGGTGAAATGCTTAGGCCCAAATCAGACACGGCTTCCTTGAGGAAGTACACGAGGGCCACTGTGGCGCTCACTCCAGCAATCAAGCTTTGGTTAGGTTCCTCATACGAGCGGAGTATTACTGGCCCACCATGAATAAAGAGGTTGCGAACTTCGTGAAAAAATGTGAGCAATGCGAGAAATACGCCCCAATGATCCACCAAGCAAGCGAACACCTACACTAACTGTCACCACCCAATTTTCCCTCCGTTGGGTATCGTGATAGCACCTAGTCTTAGGGACTAGGTAAGCCTAACATTTACTAAATAAAAGACTAGGTAAGCCTAACATTTACTAAATAACAACAATAATTAAATAACATCTAACAATTTTTGAAATAGAATTCTCTATAAAATTTACAATTCCCAAAACCGGTAGTACAAGTCATAAGCTCTACAGAGTTTTACTAAAACTTTCTAAATACAACTGTTTGGAAATAAGGTAAACAATGTGAATACAAAATAAGAAGGCGACTCCGAAGCCTGCAAACGCAGCAACATGTTTACCTTGAGTCTCCACAGCAACAATCCGTGCAGCTAGCTAATGATCAACTGACTTCTAAATGCCTGGATCTGCACAAAAATGTGCAGAAGTGTAGTATGAGTACACCATAGTGGTACCCAGCAAACATCAAGACTAACCTCAATGGAGTAGTGATGAGGAATAGTCAAAACACCTACTGGACTAAATAGCCTGATCAAGTATAAGTGTATGACTAACGGGAATATGATATCTCTATAAATCTATGCATAATGATAACGATAATATGGTACTTGCAATAAGAAATAGAAACAACAATTAGCAGCGGAACACAACAAGTAACAACACAGTACGGTAAGTTGGGCACAATCTAAACCCGGAGAACACAACTAAAAGAAGGACAACTATCAACTAGATGAAAATAACCGCTTTCACATTAGGTTTTATCCAATATTTTGAGGCACCGAACCTCAAAATATTCATAATTCACGGGTTCCAATTTGTGAACCTTAAACACTTGGCATCCTGTACCTTTGCTACAAACAATAATTGCACGAACGACTCACGTGCCAATAGAACCAGACGATGGTTTGTATCAATACTCAACAATATCAAGATCCATCCTATTAACTGATAAGAGTGATTAACTGCGTGTATGCTTGTGCAAGTGTTCTAACATAGTTCATGCCAGCTAGTAAGTATAGAGAAAATGGATAGCACGTAAAAATAATTTTCCCATAATTTCCACAAGATAAAACTCGTACAGGTAAGTGCACCACTACACAAATATCAACAACAAGAATACCCCCAGGCCATCGCAAGTCACCACAAATCAATCCCTGACATAGCCCACCCTGTCTCGCCACGTGTGCAATTAGTAAAGTAAATGCCGCCTTGTCTCGCCACACGTGCATAATAATGTTCCCACCTTGTCTCGCCACATGCGCAACCCACATATATATGTCCCACCTTGTCACGCCGCATGTGAAAATATCAATAGTAACAATAGCACGACAGAAACTTTGTGCAACCCGATAACACCGCACGGCAGAAACCCTGTGCATCACAATAACAACCACCACATGGCAGAAACCTCGTGCATCACCACAACAAGTACAACAACAACAATGACAATAATACAAGGGTACGGCAAATAAGGCAACTTAGAAATTCCAGAACTGAAAGAAAGGGAGGAACTAATTCACAAGGAGTAGCCACAATAGAGAATGCTAGTCATAATAAGAATAGCTCAACAAGAAAGGAAATACTATGTAACAACGAACCACAATATACAGTTTGACAACGAGGGAGCTAACACAAGTTGAATAATTCCAAATAAGGACAAGTCAACTAAAATATAAGATATCTAACTTCTTTTAAGGTTGGGCAATTAGGAAAGAGATACAACAAATTCAGCTAAGAAGAAGCAGCGAAAAGATAACCATAACCTCAATTAAGGCTAAACAATTACAGAAGAGATAGTAATAATTTCAAATAAAGATAAGCAGTTAGGGAAAGGATAACATGGCAATAGAAAGGTAACAATTTCAGTTAAGGCACATATGAATCAAATAAGCAATAAGAGTGAATCATGAAGCAATTAATTCTAATTAAGTAGGTAGAAGTGAAACTAGTAATTAAGAAGCGTAATCATAATAAGAACAACTGCATATTCAGTGAATAAAAGGGCCTAAGAACCCTAAAAGGCCAATTTTCCACAAATAAGTCCGAGCACGTACTCATCACCTTGCATACACGGACTACAATTAGCATAGAAGACTCAAATCCTACGGGGTAGTTCCCCCACACGAAGTTAGGCAAGATACTTACCTCAAAGAAGACAGACCAATACTCAAAAATAAACTTCTCGGGTGAAATGGCCTTCGGACGGCTCAAATCTAACCAAAATAACTTCAAAGCACAAATAAAACTCATAAGAAACTATTCCGGATCATAAAGCCTCAATCTTCACAAAACCCGAACATCCATTCCGATACGAGTTCAACCATACTAAAATTATCAATTTCCGATACCAATTCGTCCCTCAAATCATGATTTTTCATTTTGAAAATTTTCTTCAAAACCCTTCATTTTCCTCAACTCAAAACACAAATTAATGATAAAAATAAAGATAAAATCATGGAGTATAATAAATTCCAGGTAAAGAACACTTACCCAATCGATTTGCTTGAAAAACCCACAAAGAAACTCCCAAAACCGAGGTCTAAAACTAAAAATATTGAGAAAATGGCAAAACCCTTGAATATAAACTCTCTACCCAGGACTTCCGCATCTGCGGACAAATAAGCGCATTTGTGCAACTGCATTTGCAGGCAAACGTTCGCATCTGCGAACTTAACTTACCAGGACCAGGTCCGCATATGCGGACAATATAGCCGCACCAGCGGCGCCACAGAAGCGATGACAGGAGCGGAGAAGCGAACTCCTTGACAAAAGGGATCGCGGAACCACAATAGCAGTCTTCGCACCTGCGTGCCAGCTTCCGCAGAAGCGAGCGAGCTCCCAGGCCTCAACGATCGCAAAATCGACCAGGCTCACACAGAAGTGGAGCCGCACCTGCGCTCTTGGATTTTGCAGGTGCGAGACACCAGAAACAGACCTGTCCAAAACTATGAAAACCATCTGAAACTCGTCTGAAACACACCTGGGACCCCGTCTAAGCATACCAGCAAGTTCCATAACCTAACACGGACTCGCTCGAGGTCCCAAATCACATCAAACAACGCCGAAACTACGAATCGCACCAAGAATCGAACTTATGAACTTTCAAATCTTCCAACTTCTAAAACCCATGCCGAAACCTATCAAATCAACCCGGAATGACGTCAAATTTTGCAGGCAAGTCCCAAATGATATAACGAAGCTGTTACAACTCTTAGAATCACATTTCAACCCCGATATCACCAAAGTCAACTATTGGTCAAACCTCTCCACCTTCCAAACCTCAACTTTTCCAACTTTCGTCGAAATGCTTCAAATCACCCTACGGACCTCCAAATCTAAATTCGGACGCATGCCTAAGTCCAAAATCACCATACGAAGCTGTTGAAATCATCGAAAACCCATTTCAGAGCTGTTTACACAAAAGTCAAATTTCGGTCAACTTTTACTGCTTAAGCTTCCAAAACTAAAATCCTTCTTCCGATTTGACTCCAAATCATCCAGTAACTGAACTCGACCACACACACAAGTTAATACACATAATACGAAGTTTCTCAAGACCTTATACCGCCAAACGGGACTTAAATTATCAAAATGACTGGTCGGGTTGTTACACTCACTAACTTCTCCTTGCCGTTCATCAAATAGGGAATGGACATCGTGGGCCCCCTCCCGGTAGGATGAGGTAACTTGCGATTTCTCTTGGTTTTAACTGATTATTTCCACAAATGGGTGGAAGCAGGAGCATTCCCCCAAATACGCGAACTGAAAATGATCGCCTTCATATGGAAAAACATCATATGTTGTTCCGGTCTCCCCAAAGAAATCAGCTACAACAATGGACCTCAATTTGCGAGAAAGAAGGTCGCCTACCTTTTTGAAAAATGGCACATCAAAAGAATATTGTCAACACCATACCACCCCGCGGGCAACGGCAAGCAGAGTCCTCCAACAAGTCAATACCAAACATCATGAAGAAGAAGCTCGAAGACACCAAGGGACTCCAGCCGAAAATATTACTGGAAGTACTCTGGGCCTACCGAACAACGCCAAAAATGAGCACAGGGGAAACACCATACTCATTAGTCTATGGGACTGATGCAGTAATATCAGTCGAGGTCGGGGAACCCAGTCTAAGATACTTCCGTGAAAGCGGACCTCAGAACGATGACAGTAGAAGGTAGGAACTTGACGAAGTTGAAGAACGAAGAGATATGGCCTACGTGAGAATGGTCACCCAAAAGCAACAAGCAAAACGCTATTATAACAAAAGAGCAAAGATCAGGCCACTTAAAGTCGGGGACTACGTGCTTAAATCTAAAACACAAGCAAGCAAAGATCCTCAGGAAGGCAAACTAGGAACAAACTGGGACGGCCCCTACAAAATCACAGCAACAACAAACAAAGGGTCATTCATACTAGAAATAGTGGAAGGAAAGTGATTACCAAACAACTGGAACATTACACACCTCAAATACTTTAAATTTTAAAGGATGAGGTCCCCGAAAGTCACACTCTTTTTCCCTCACTCGAGTTTTGTCCCAATTGGGTTTTCTCGAGGAGGTTTTTAATGAGGCGATGACGGGGATACTTCAGGATTGAAGTATGCACAGACGAAGACGCTGGATGACTAGTTCATTGCTCGATCTCTCATTATTTTTCCAGTTCGACCATTGAAGGGACTAGATAGACCGGGACTAGGACTGAACTACGAGCCCCAAAGTATAAGTACATGAAGTTTATTTCTGCTCTCCCCAAGTAAATGTTACATTCGACCTCATTCGAATTAACACCTACTCGGACTACGACCTTAACTAATTAATGGTTACATTGGACATCGTTCGAATTAACACATACTTGGCCCACGGCCTTAACTGATTAAAGGTTACATTCGACTCCGTTTGAATTAACACCTACTCGGTCCACGACCTTAACCAATTAAAGGTTACATTCGATCTCGTTCGAATTAACACCTACTCGGCCCACGGCCTTAACTAATTAAAAGTTTCATTCGACCTCGTTTTGAATTAACGCCTACTCGGCCCACGGCCTGAACTAAATAATGGTTACATTCGACCCCGTTTGAATTAAACATACTACGCGTTCAACCTTATTCGAACCAACTACCAGCCCTCGTACACAATCGAACCAAGACTTCGTTTCAACCTCGTTCGACCTACTCGAACAAATCTATTACAACGAAGGCAACCAAGTAACAAAAACAAAAAAGCGTACAAGCCTGAACAAAGAAAACGAATCAGGTATGAATAGCAGAAGAATCAGGTATGAATAGAAGAACTGACATTTCATACTTAAAATATTTTTCTACAAAGGCTCGAATACATGCCTACAAAAATACACACAAGCCTGCGGCTAAACAAAAAGAAGGAAAAACAACTAAACACCGCCCGACCCAAAGGCACCAGTTTGATCACCCAGGCCGTCTAATCTCGTCCAAGTCACACCTCTATTCGGGGTTGTGAAACGGTCGATTACAATAATAATACCCAACAAGGAGTCGGGATCGAATCCACAGGGAGCTTAGATGGGATTAGTGGTATATATTTGGATAAAGCACGTGAAGTATCTTGGTTGCACTTCCACAAATAGGGTTTTGTTTTTATTTCTAAAATTACGTTAAGGATTACAATTCTAAATATATAAAACTAGAGAATATTATTTTTGGATGGTTTTTAAATATATAAAAAATCCTAGGGGTATGACCTTCACCTAGGTGTTCGCCTAACGGGTTGTAAACTTTAAAGCTTATTTTGTTAGTCCGGGTATATTACAGCAATCAACACTCAAATACCACTCAATACCTCTCGGTAAGAGAGTGATTTGTCACAATTTGGCTTTCTCAAGTCCAAATGGGTATTGAACAAAACAATTAATAAAATGCTCAAGTCGGGTTTTACTATCTCTAGGTTCAACCCTTTAATTGGGACTATCAATCTCTTGACTTTATCCCAAATTCTTGTTAGCCAAGTTTTCCTAGACTAAGTCTCTCTTTCTCAAGTAGAGACCAAGTTAAATAGGCATAAACTAATGTTTACAACCATTAATTCTACAATTAAAGGCAAGAACAAGGCTAAATAATAAACACCCAACCATAAACAAGCCATAAATCAAACACCCATTAGGTTCACACACTAGGGTTGGGTCACAACCCTAGCTAAAAATCTAGCTACTCATAATGGGTATAGAGGAAAACAGAGAAGAAAAGATGATAAAACTCTTATTGCAAGATTAAAAGATAAAATTCCAATGTTAAATCATCAAAGTAAGCTAAATTTGCCTAAAGGGGTAAAGAAAAACGGCTACAGAACTTTCAATATTCAAAAACTTGACCTAATTTCGTGAAAGTAGTCTATTTATACAAAGCTGGAATTTTCGGACAAAATTGCCTTTTCAGACGTTCTGCAGCCGCACAATTATATGTGCGGTCCGCACTTCTCTTCAGATCTTGACAGGAGTTGATTCTGTGGCCGCATAATTCTGGATTGCGGCCGCATCTCTCATGTTCTGCGGTCCGCACCATAATGGGTGCGGCCGCACTGGGCTCTTTTGCGGACCGCACATTTCCTGAGTGCGGTCGCATAGTTGTTTCTGCGGTTGCAAAATTATTATGCGGTACGCATTTCTTCTTGAGCTTAATATGAAAATCTCTGAACTTCGACTCTTACGTAGCTTCTGCGGCCGTACAATAATTGTGCGGTCCGCACTTTGCACTAGGGCTCTGTTGATTTTCCTTCACATTCTGCGGCCGTAGATAGAAATCTGCGGTCCGCACTTGAGCTTTTGTGCCTGATTTTTGTACTTGTTCAGGTTACTCCTCCTTGAGTTGTATTTCATTGTAATGGCTCATTTTCCAATACTCTTGCATGTAAGCATATTTCATCAGTTTTCAGGAATACAATTAGACACTTTTAGACTAAAACAAAAGCTAAAAGTTTCTAATAAGTGGTCAAAATTCCCAATTATCAACTCCCCCAAACTTAAGCTTTTGCTTGTCCTCAAGCACATAAGGTAATTCCCACCTCCACAAAATAAGAGCTATTCTAGCTTATCTTAGGTGAATCAAACACACATCAATTGGGACCAACAATTACCCACAACACTTATGAATTATCAACAAGGCAATGATTTGAAGTTTTAAGCACAAATAGTTCTAATGTGACACTAGAGCATCAAGAGTTGACTTTACTCGTCAAGGAAGTTCTTACTTTCATATAGGTCATTGTAGATCCCAAACTCCTCCTCCTCTAATCTCCTTCAGCATATCTCATTTAAGAATGTAGCACTCACTTCAAGGATTTGTAAAAAGTTCGCTCATCTCTCTCAAAAGAATGTTACAAGTACGACTCTAAGTACCATATTCTTTCCCCTCATGTAAATCACCACTAATGTAAGTTCACTCGGCTTGAAATCACATAGGGCTTTTTCAGAATATAATGAAGGCTTTTGGACTAAGGTAGGAAATGTTGGAATAGAACGGGTTCATCTTTCATTAAGTACTCCACTTTCTCTTTTATGCTCATGCTTTGCCGACTCTTTGAGTCATTTTCATTTTCCTTAGGGGAACTAAAGAGATTTAATGACACATTGTCTTGGTCATGATATTCGTTTTCTCCTTCTTTGTTTTCTCCATGCTTTGCATTTTTGCTTTTCGTTGAATCCCTTCAACTCTTCAACTTTTTCACTTTCTTTTTGCATCTTTCTTTCTTTCTTTCTTTTTCTTTGCTTTTCCTTTTCTTCATTTCTTTTCTCTTTTTGTACCTTGATACCACTTTCAAATTTCTCTTCTCTCCCGCAAACTTATGTTTTAGCCAATTGTTTCTCAAGAGTGTTAAGGAAAGTTCGGGTGCCAAGAGAGGATCACTACAAAATGGGTAAAGGCTTCTAACATGGTTACCAAATGAGAAAGGTTTTAGTCTCAAAAGGGTTGACTAGGGATAACAACATTGGTGGGTCAAGGAAAATTTCAAAACTGGTCAACGAGAGCCTACAATCACTTCTCAAGCCAAGCAAAACTTAGAATTTTGCCTAGAAACACATTCGGGGCAGGTTCTAGACCATTTCCGCCGGTACTTGGACTTGCAACACAACAACTCACCTCTCACACAGCTGGATTGTTCAAGAGGATAGAGTCAAGGGACCACAACAACCATATTTGATATTGAAAATTATTAATGGTTCAACTAAACCACTCGATGATTGCTTAAGTCAACACAAGAGTCAAAAGGTCTCTAACTAGAGCTATTTCTTTCCAAGAACTTATTTTTAATCATAAGCATGTAGTTAAGTGTGTTGGTACCAAGTGAAGCATACTTGACTCTTCTAGTTTGACTCAATTAGGTCCTCTTATTCATTATTACTACTGTTCTTACCTAAACATCAAAAACGAACTCAATCCCTTAAGAAGGTTGTCACGCCATCCATCGTTGGGAAGAGTCACCCGGTTTACACAAAAACCGCCTTTGGAAAGAACCGTGGCATTAAGAAAACCAAAGGCTTATTGATCACTTAAACATGAAAAGAAACTACTAAATTAAAAAGAAGCTATTAAAGTAAATAAGAAGCTATTAGACTAAACATTGACTACTAAGAAAACAAAATAAAGAAGTTATGAAGTAAACTGCTAAAAGCATAAATGAATATACAAACTGATAAAGGGAAAGAGAATATATACATCAATAGAGAGAAGAATATGTACATAATGAAAGTAAAAATAAAAAGAGAATGTTATCAGTTATTACAGGCCAATGTCAAATCAAAATGGACTCCACCCCTAAATAAAAATAAGCATTGTCCTCAATGCTTAACAAAATAAAAACAAGGAAGGGAAAGAGTAGAGAGGACTCCCTATGTGGTCTCAGTGTCCACAACCGGATCTCATCATCCTCTGCTCGAGGAGTAGCTGGGTTGGTGAACATCTGTAGCATCGCCTTAGCCGTATGGAAAACGAGGTCTGGCTCCTCAGATTGGCTAGCTGGTGCCACTGGTACTGATGGTGCTACTGGGTCTGCTGGTACTGATGGATCTGTCTCCATTAGTAAGTCAAATGGAATATCTCCAGCGGCTGCTATCTTGGTCACTTCTCATCTCAATTTGTTAACTGATTTCCTCGAAGCCTGAGATTTCCTCATCTTCTTCACCTGCTTCCCAAGCTCCTCAATTGCTCCCCCATGTGCCACCAAGGTATCCATGATGGTCTTATAATTCTCCAATATTTTCTTCAAAGTTTCCTCCACTAACGGAGGAATCTGGGGTGCTGTGGTAGAAGTCTGAGCTGCAACAACATTGGATAGGTCAGACACCTTTGCAGTAGCTGTCTGCATCCAGTTATTGAGACTCGCCAGTGTCTGGGAGATTCGTAGCACAGAGAGTGGATAATTAGAGGACGAAGGCACTGATACTGATGGCCCTGAAGATACAGGTGGAGGTATGGCAGTTGTATCGGTGGAAGGCCCGAATGCTGTGGAAGGCATGGCAGCTAAATCTGCAACTACCACCGACGACTCATCAGACTGGCCTACATCAGTAGTCGACTTACCCTTGTTCTTCGGGTTCCTTGGAGTCCTTCAGAGAGTACCAGGAGAAGGGCTGCTTATCCCTAACCTTTGTATCAAAGCTCTTGGGCTCCACCCCCGCATCCGTGAGATACTCCGTGATAGTGTTGGGATACGGATAGGAGCTTTCACCCTGCCTGACAACCAAAGACATGTTGGCCGACATGATAACACCCACAATGATTGGGTATCCGGCTATGATGGAAGCAACTAGGACTTCCCAAGGGATTGGGAGATTGTTTTCATTCCGGCTTGGGTCTATGCGACTGCATACAAATGTTTGCCACCCTTTTGCTTCAAAGTTGAGGGTGTTCTGCATAATGGGAACCCCTGTTGTCATCCATGGTGGAAGTGGTCCTGGAGCTGCTAGTATCTCAGCTAGCCAAGGGCGAGCTGTATCACCCTGTGAGAACTTCTCTAAATACTGCACCGACTCCATATCCTCGTGTCCCAAATAAGTGTTCAGGGTGCTTTGATCAAATCGTACTTTCAAGTTTTGCACCTTAGTCACCTTAGTCCCCTTCTTGATGCGCGCCACATTGGCGTAGATCTCCCGGACTAAGTGTTCCTTGTCATCCAATACGCTTTTTGTGAACCACTTCTACCCTTTTCCTTCCCGAAATTGTCTTAAAACATTGGGATTATATCTATCCAAGTCTTTCAAAAGAAACTGACGCTCAAGTGTGAGCGATCTCTGAGGCCACCACTCTCGGAACCTGTTGAATGCAGTCAGGCTCACAAACATATATTCCCAAACTTCCTTCTTCTTTGACCTCTCCAGGCCTGTAACTCTATCATCATCATCAACAACTATGACTGGTGCGGCGGGGGCATGAGTAGATGAGGGCTCCGAAGCCTGGCTGTTCCCTTCCGACCACTCAGAAGTACTCTCAGAAGAGGTAGGTTAATCTCTCAGTCGGTATTTGTCCTGCGGCAACTGTGGCTGTGATTGCACAACAGGCTGCCTTTGCACTGAGTCACCCTACGATGCTTCCCTAGACAGGGCATATGAACTTGATTTGGAGGTCTCCGGTTGTCTACCTCGGCCTATTGTTGCCTTTTTACTGATCACTTTTTGCACGGAGAGTGGTAGGGTACCCCTGCCTCGGCTTCGGGAGGGTTCACCCCTCCCCTTGGATGTATCACCTAGTCCCTGTGATCTAACCATTGTCTGCAATACATAGCAACAGGAATCAGTTATAGTTAAGTGCATGTAAGCATAAGATTTGCAGAATAAAACATATTGCAGGTTGGGGAAGTGCGGACCGCACATTGTTTAGTGCGGTCGCAGATGGGGTTGTGCGGACCGCACAATTTGAAAGTGCGTCCGCAGTGATGATTCTACGGTCCACACAATTTTAAGTGCGGCCGCACATCTGAAGTGCGGTCCGCATAATTTTAGGTGCGGTCGCACATTGAAACTTCAAAAATGACAACTCTCTGAAGTGAGATAATTGCTTGATCTGTGGCCGCACACACCTTTCTGCATTCGCGGTTGAATTTATGCGGACCACACAATTTTGAGTACGGTCCGCACAATCAACGCACATATTTTCCCTAGCCTAAAGATTTGCGGACCGCACAATTTAAACACCAACGACAGTGAACTTAGGGCTTTTCAATTTAGCACAATTTAGACATGGTAGTAGCAATTTAGACATGATACACAGTTTACCCATCCCCCAAATAGCAAATAGGAAGTTACCCACACAAATTTAAGCTCACATGATGATGAATTTGACATTGGGCCTAAAAATAACTACACTAACTATGAACAAAATTAAGAAAATTGAAAATTTTGAAGTTGAATTGAACCTACCAGTGATGTAGTAATACACAGAAGAATCAAGGAAGATGAAATGAGTGTGAGATGCTTGAATCAAGTCAAGTGCACTGTGCTGGCCTTTGTGTTAAGTGTTCAGAGTGTGTAAAGTTTTGACCAGTGTGAGGGGGCTACTATTTATAGTTTGACCGACTAGGGCAAAAATGCAAAGCTGTGTGTGGCCGTACAATTTTATGTGCGGTTCGCACTCCTTACCTGTTACCAATTACCCTTTTTGACGATCTGCGGTCCGCATATTTTTAAGTGCGGCTGCAGATATTGGTACGGACTGCAAAATTCCTTGTGCGGCCGCAGATCGGCCATTTCTCTGACATGTAGACATCAAAGAGTTTGTAATTTTGGATCTCCAGTTGTGCGGACGCACAAATAATTGTGCGGCTCGGTATGCATAATAAATATACGGTCCACACGTTTTTTCACACTTAGCCATTTTCACTGAGCAAAATTCTTGCAAAGCACACTCATTCCTGCAACACACTTCAAAACCAGTTAGCACAAAACAAGATCTATCTAAAAAAAGAGAAAAATAAAAATAAAAAGAAATATGGGTTGCCTCCCAAGAAGTGCCTGATTAACGTCGCGGCACGACGCAGATTACTGTCAATCACTTGAAATGAATCAACGCCACTACGTGGCCATCACCAACTTTTCCCAGATAGTGCTTCACCCGGTGACCATTGACTCTAAACACTTAATCATTTTTATTCTTCAAGTCCAATGTACCAAAGAGTGTCACACTCACAACTTCAAACGGGCACACCATTTAGACTTCAACTTTCACAAAAACATCCGTAACCGAGAATTGAACAATAACACAATATCACCTTCTTTAAACTCCTTGTTCTGAATGTACTTATCATGGAGGTACTTCATCTTCTCCTTGTATAAGGATGAACTTGTATATGCATGGTACCGAAATTCATCTAGCTCATTCAATTGTGCCACCCTTAAGTTGGAGGCGACATCCCACTCAAGATTTAGCTTCTTCAAAGCCCACATGGCCTTGTGCTCAAGTTCCACCGGAAGGTGACAAGCTTTCCCAAACACTAATCGGTATGGAGACATCCTAATCTGTGTTTTGTAAGCCGTCCTATAAGCCCATAAAGCATCATCAAGTTTCTTTGACCAATCTGTTCGGTTGGCATTCACTGTTTTTGACAAAATACTCTTGATATCCCGGTTGGAGACTTCCACTTGTCCTCTTTCTTGAGGGTGATAGAGGGTCGTGACTTTGTGAGTGACACCATACCTTCTAAGCAATGTATCAAAAGCTTTGTTGCAAAAATACGACCCCCATCGCTTATAATGGCCCGCAGAGTACCAAATCTTGTGAAGATGTTCTTTTTCAAAAATACCACCACACTTCTAGCTTCGTTGTTAGGTAGAGCATCAGCCTCAACCCATTTTGACACATAATCCACATCTACCAAAATGTAGGTGTTCCCACAAGAGCTTACAAACGGTCCCATGAAATCAATACCCCACACATAAAAAATATCAATTTACAAGATGGTGGTGAGGGGCATCTTATTTTTCTTTGAAATCCCACCGGCCCTTTGACATTCATCACAACGCCTGACTAGATCACTTGAATCCTTGTAGAGAGTAGGCCAATAGAATCCACAACTCAACACTTTGGCCGCCGTTCTTGCTCCCCCATGGTGACCACCGTAGGGTGAAGAATGACAAACCCCAAGAATTTCAACTTGTTCCTCCTCCGGAACACATCTTCTAATCACGCCATCGGTACAAATCCGGAAGAGGTACGGTTCATCCCAATAATAGTCTAGGCAATCCCGTTTGAGCTTCTTCCTTTGATTTGAAGAGAACTCATCCAGTACAATACCACTCACAAGATAATTTTCTAAATCAGCGAACCATAGCATCTCGGTCATTGAAATGGCTAGAAGTTGCTCATCGGGGGAGGAGTCATTGATTTCAAGGTCGTCATATGGTCTCCCCTCCTCCTCCAAGCGAGACAAATGGTCTGCCACTTGGTTTTCACTGCCTTTGTGGTCTTGGATGTCTAGATCGAACTCTTGCAATAAAATCACCCATCTCATTAACCGAGCCTTTGAATCTTTCTTTCTCATAAGGTACCGAAGTGCTGCATGATCCGTGTGGACTATCACCTTTGTACCTATCAAGTACAGGCAGGACTTCTCCATAGCAAAAACACTAGCAAGGAGCTCTTTTTCGGTCATAGTGTAATTGACTTAGGCATCATTCATGGTCTTGCTAGCATAGTAGACTAGATGAAAGATCTTGTTGACACGTTGCCCCAAACCTGCTCCAACCGCCACATCACTAGCGTCACACATGAGCTCAAAAGGCAAGCTCCAATTCTAGGCGGTGATAATAGGAGTAGTTGTTAATTTGAATTTGAGAAATTCAAATGCCTTCATGCAATCCTCATTGAAATGGAATTTGGCATCTTTCTCCAAAAGCTTACACAAGGGGTTCACCACTTTGGAAAAATCCTTGATGAAATGCCGGTAGAGCCCCGCATGACCCAAAAAACTCCTCACTCCCTTCACGGATGTTGGAGGTGGAAGTTTAGAAATCACTTATATTTTTGCCTTGTCGACCTCAATGCCATTCTTTAAAATTTTATGGCCAAGGACAATGCCTTCCTCAACCATAAAATGACATTTCTCCCAATTTAACATCAAGTTCGCCTCTTCACATCTTGCCAAGACCTTATCTAAGTTTTTTAAGCAATCATCAAAAGAATTCCCGACCACCGAAAAGTCATCCATGAAGACTTCAAGGAAATCCTATACCATGTCCGTGAAGATAGCCATCATACACCTTTGAAAAGTCATCAGTGCATTGCATAACCCAAATGGCATCTGCGAGAATGTGAAAGTACCATAAGGACATGTGAAAGTAGTCTTCTCTTGATCCTACAGAGCAATAAGAATTTGATTGTAGACGGAATACCCATCAAGGAAACAATAGAAAGCACGGACGGCCAACCTATCAAGTATTTGATCTAGGAAGGGAAGTAGAAAATGATCCTTCCTTGTGACTTTTTTGAGCTTGTGATAGTCCATACACACTCTCCACTCGGTCATCGTTCTTGTAGGAATCAACTCGTTCCTGTCATTGGTAACCACCGTCATGCCCCCTTTCTTTGGGACACATTGCACCGGAGAGGTCCACGAACTATCGAAAATGGGGTAAACAACTCTGGCATCCAACCACTTTATGATCTCCTTTTTGATCACCTCTTGCATTGCTTCATTGAGTCTTCTTTGATGTTCAATGGAGGGTTTGGCATCTTCCTCCAAATTAATCTTGTGCATGCAAAATGCGGGGCTTATTCCCCGAATATCTGCCAATGTCCATCCAATAGCTTTCTTCCTCTTTTGTAGCACCGCCAATGTGGATTCTACCTGCACGTTAGTCAAACAAGGGGAAAGAATAACCGGTAAATTAGAACAAGGGCCAAGGAATTCATACCTGAGATGCGGAGGCAATGGCTTTAACTCCAAAGTGGGAGGCTCCTCGATTGAGGGCTTTGTTGGAGGAGTCTTCCGATTTTCAAGATCCAAGGATAATTTACGGGGTCCATAAGTGTACGAACCCATTCCTTGCAATGAGTTCACGCATTCCACATAGCCATCCATCGCGTCATCATCAAGGTTAAGCAAAACGGCCTCCAATGTATCATCAACATTCATCGTGGCACTAGTATCTTCAATAATCACATCAGTCACCAAGTCCACAAACGAATACACTTCATTGCTATTCGGCTGCCTCATAGATTTGCACACATGGAAAACCACCTTTTCATCACCCACCCGGAAAGTGAGTTCACCGGCTTCCACGTCAACAAGAGCCTTCCCCATAGCAAGGAATGGTCTACCTAGAATAATCGGCATATCATATTCCACATCACAATCAAGAATCATAAAATATGTCAGGAGAATGAATCTATCAACACGAACCAACACATCATCAATTAGACCCAACGGTCTCTTCATGGTACAATCCACCATTTGTAATCTCATCGATATGGGTCTTGGTTGCCTAATTCCCAAAGTCTTGAAAACCGATAGGGCACCAAATTGATACTTGCCCCAAGATCACAAAGAGCTTTAGCAAAGTAGGCACTTCCAATGGTACAAGAGATTGTGAAAGCGCCGGGATCTTCCAATTTAGGAGCCATTGAGTGCACAATTGCACTCACTTGATGAGTCATCTTTATAGTTTCACAATTCATCGACTGCTTCTTTGTCACCAAGTCCTTCATGAACTTTTCATAACCGAGAATTTGCTCCAAAGCCTCAACCAATGTCCCATTAATAGATAGACTCTTCATCATGTCAATGAACTTTTTGAATTGATTCTCGCCATTTTTCTTGGCAAGCCTTTGAGGATATGGAGGAGGAGGCCTTGGCATTGGTGCCTTAGCCTTTGGCACTACCAGTTCCGATATGTCAACAATGTGCTCCTTAGACGAGTTCACTTCCTCGTGAATCTCCTCCAGATTATCATCAATATCAATTCTTACTTCATTATTTGCTTGCACCATATTGTTCGGGATCTCATCTTCTTGTACCACTCGATCATCATCCATAATTTTCCTTTGACTTGAGGTGGTTGCATCCCCACCTTTTCCACTCCTTGTGGTAATAGCCATGGCATGTCTCGTGTTGTTCCCACCCTTTGGGTTCACCAGCGTGTCACTTGGTAGTGCCCCCTTAGGACAAGTGTTTAAAGCTTGCGAGATTTGCCCCAATTGAACTTACAAATTGCGAATTGAATTGTTGTGAGAGGCTAGTTGGGCATCAGAGTTGGCATTCTTCTCCATCATTTGTTTGAACATGTTCTCAATTTGTCTCATCTCACTGTTGGAAGATCTTAGACCATTGGAAGGATAGGGAGGCGGGTTGCTCGGTTGTTGATACATCGGGGGCATTTGAAAGCCCGAACCCTGATTTCCTTGGTTATTGTTCCACCCCCTTGGTTGTTACCTCCCTAATATCCTTGATTATTGCCACTCCAATTGCCTTGGTTATTTTGACTATTCCAATTTCCTTGATTGTTTTGATTATTCCAATTCCCTTGATTACCATGAGGTCGACATTGTTGTTGATTCGGGCCTTGAGAGTTGTTTCTTTGCCCTTGGAAGTTGTTCACATATTGTACTTACTCCTCTTGGTCATTGTAAGATTCATCTTGATCAAACCCACTATCTTCTTGAACATAATGTTCCTCACGAATTTGCACTTGAGGACCCTTTTTCCATCTCCTGTTTACCATCATATTAACTCCCTCCATTACATTTACTTTCTTAGGACCTTGCATTTGTTGAAGTTGAGCCTTGGCTAATTGATTCATTATGGTGGTCAACTCGGCAATTGTTTGCCTATGATCATGCAATTCTTTATGTAGGTGAATCACATTTGGATCACCTTGAGGAACATTTGCTCTACTTTGCCATGCCGATGAAATATCCGCCATTTCATCTAAGATCTCACAAGCTTCCGCATATGGCATTTTCATAAAATTTCCACCGGCAAGTTGGTTGACCACGAATTGATTTGTAGTATTGATCCCCGTATAGAAAGTTTGTTGAATCATAGCCTCCGTCATGTCATTGTTTGGGCACTCTTTCAGCATAGTTCGGTACCTCTCCCATATCTCATGCAAAGGCTCATTGGGTTCTTGTTTGAATACTAGAATCTCATCTCTTAGAGTAGCCATATGCCCGGGAGAAAAGAACTTGGAGATAAATTTCTCCGCTAATTCATTCCATGTATGGATGGAATGGTTTGGCAACCTTTCTAACCAATCCAAGGCTTTCCCCCGTAGAGAGAAAGGAAATAGCCTCAACCTTAAAGCATCCTCGGAGACGTTTGTCTGTTTACTCCCCTAGCAAGTGTCCACAAACCCTTTCAAGTGTTTGTACGCATTTTGATTCGGAGCCTCAGTGAAGAATCCCCGTTGCTCTAGCAATATGAGCATAACATTTGTGATTTGAAAGTTGCCCGCCCTAATGCGGGACGGGACTATGGCACTTGCATACCCTTCATTCGGCAACACCCGGTGTGGAGCCGCTCTTGGTGGATTTGGGGGTGGAACGGGAACGTTGTCTTGAGGCTGTCGGCCTTGTCTATTTGCTTGAGGTTCAAGAAGAACCTCTCCAACTTGGTCATCTTCCATGTACACATCCCCCAAAGGCATGTTTCCAAGAGGATCATTGTTGTTGAGAGCCATTGTTTCACCTACAATTTTTTCACCAAAAAGATTAGTAACACGGAAGGAAAAGAAGATACTTCACATACAAAATGAAATATATAGCTAAATTTTACTTTTATGCTCCCCGGAAATGGCGCCAAAAATTGATCTAGTCCAAGTCACACCTCTATTCAGGGTTGTGAAACGGTCAATTGCAATAATAATACCCAACAACGAATCGGGATCGAATCCACAGGGAGCTTAGATGGGATTAGTGGTATATATTTGGATAAAGCACGTGAAGTATCTGATTTATTTCTATTATTGTTGTTGTTACTAATATTGCGTACAGGTAATGTAAGTGACCCGCCTTAGCCTCGTCACTACTTCGTCGAAGTTAGGCTCAGCACTTACCAGTACATGGAGTCGGTTGTACTGATACTACACTCTGTACTTCTTGTGCAGATTTTGGAGTTGGTCCCAGCGGCGTACCATAGACTTTCTCGGATTTCAGTTACCAGAGGAGACTTAAGGTATAACGGCATAGCATCCACAGTTCTGAAGTCCCCGTCTATTTTACTTTAGCTGTGTGTTTATTTCCAGACAGCTTTATTTTATTCAGATTTTTGTTTGTATTTATTCTAGAAGCTTGTGCACTTGTGACACCAATTCTGGGATGGTATTTAGACACCGTTGTTTTTATGGATTATTCATTATATTTCAAACTTTGCTTCCGCATTTGTTTCTTTGATTATTAATAATTTAAAAATTATTTAAAAATTGGTTAATATTATTCTAACGTTGGCTTGCCTAGCAAGTGAAATGTTAGGCGCCATCACGGTCCGAAGGTATGAATTTCGGGTCATGACAGTGAATTTGGACTTGAGCCTTTAATCTTTTGATCGATACATTGTAGAGAGTTGGCCCCTGGCATTATTACTTCTTCTTTTAGTCCCCCTTTCCGGTTTCCTTGTAGCATCTTATGTTACGACCCCAATTTTCCACCGAAGGATATCGTGATGGAGCCTAATTTCTAAGATTAGGTAAGCCTACATACATGGAGAAATAGCAAAAATAATAATAGAAATCAATAAATACCGCCAACAATAACTCCCAAAATCTGGTGAGACTGAGTCATAAGCTTTATAAGAATATACTGAAACATCCCTAATTTATCACTGTCTAAATAAAGAGTATGCAATATAAAAACAAGGACAGAGGGTGACTTCGAGGCCTGCGAACGCCGAGCAGGTATATCTTGATGTCTCTGAACTGAATGCTCTACTCACTAGTGCCTAGCCTGATATGAGGTACCTGGATATGCATAAAAAGATGTGCAGAAGTGTAGTATGAATACACCACAACTGTACATAATAAGTATAAAGCCTAACCTTGGTAAAGTAGTGACGAGGTCAGGTCAAGACACCTACTAGGATAAGAAAAGAAGTTGAACAAGTATAGTACATTATAATAATGCAAATGAGAAAATTAGGCAATGAAGAAATACAACAAGATAAGCTACAATTGAATTTAAAGCAATAAAGAGAACAAGGAGGAACATGTAATAAGAATATCAAGAAAACAATGCAGACAAACACAGGTGAGGTAAATGAAAGATAACAGCAAGAATCACAACTGAGGTACCGCCTCATATCTCATTTCACAATCACAATCACAATCACAATCACAATCTTTCATTATACCGCCGCGTGAGCCTTACATTTAGATAGTTTTGAAAACAATTTTTTCCAAAATAACTACACGCACTTTAGCCCATCTAATGTCGCCGCATGCACATTAACCCATATCTGTATACCACCGCATGTGCATCAATATCACAACATAATCATAACTCTCACCACAAGTGCCCATATGCCACAACTTGCTAAAAGAACCAACAATATCAATGTTTCTATAACAAATAGCCCACAGCTCAACCACAATGCATATAAGTGTTTCAACAATAGCAAACTGAAAGGAAATAGCTCAACTAGAATAGTATTTCAACAATTAACAACTTTGCCTCAATGTGATCACGACTTTTACAACTTTTAACACCCATAACTCAACAAGAAACTATTACATAAAACAACAACTTCAAGTAAACAATTTAACAATTAAGGGAGTAACAGACAATAAGGAAGATAATAACTTCAACTAAAGCATATAAGAGCAAATAACAAGTAAAAGGTGGAATAAGTGTTAACAATGTCAAATAAGGCAGGCGAGGGTAAATTAATACATGTAAGAGTAGACTACCAATGAAAAATATAACATGCTATGACAATTCAATTACAGGCATGAAAAGAGTCCAAATAGCCTAAACCGGTCAAATACCACATATAGCCCGTGTACCCAGTCGTCACCTTGCATATACGGCTTTCACACATCATAAATAGCACAATCAACCCAAATACTAAGGGGTAGTTCCCTCCCCCTCCCCACAAAATTAGGCAAGATACTTACCTCAAACAAGCTAACTCAATCCACTAGTAAGTCGGCCTTTTCCGTGAATATCCAACTCCGAACGGCTCGAATCTAGCCAAAATAACTTTATACCATAAATACAAATCATAGAAAATTATTCCGAATAAGAAAGTTGCAATCTTTAAAAAAAATCAAAAAGTCAACCCCGGGCTCGCGTCTCGAAATCCGACCAAACTTACAAAATCCGAACACTCATTCAATAACGAGTCCAACCATACTAAAATTATTCAATTCCGACCTCAAATTATCAAATTATTGCTTAGGAAGTTTTAACAAAATTCCCCAATATAATTTTTTTCCTACTCAAAACACTAATAAAATGATAAAAACAATGATGAATTCATGTATAATAGTCAAATCCGAGTCAAAATCACTTGCCCCGGTCAACTCCTTGAAAATCTCTTCCAAAATCGCCCAAAATCGAGGTTTTTAACTCGTAAGATAAAAAATAAAACAACACCCTCGATCTACCCCTTTTCTGCCTAGTGATTCCACTTCTGCGGACCAACAGCTGCTTCTGCGCCTCCACACCAGCGAAAAGTCTATCGCAGGTGCGACTTTCACTTAAGCTAGGGAAAATCGCTTCTGCTGATCTGGGAGCGCTTTTGCTGGAGGAAGTCGCTTCTGCGGAGAAAGGACCGCACTTGTAGTCACAAATAACCAGGCCCAAACTCACTTCTGCGGCTCATAGGCCGCTACTACAGTGCCGCTCAGGTGCACCAGATCCTCAGTTGGGCAGAATTTCTCCCAAGTCCCAAATGGTTCCGGATTCAATCCGAATCACATCTGGGGCCCTCGGGCCCCCGTCCAAACATACCATCAAGTTCCAAAACACATAACGAATCTATTCAAGGCTTAAAATCACATCAAACAACATCAAATCTACGAATCGCAACCCAATTCAAAGCTATTGAAACCATGCACATTCAACTTCCAAAACTAAAGTCGAAACACATCAAAACAACTCTGATTGACCTCAAATTTTGCACACAAGTCATAAATGATACAACGGGCCTATTCCAACTTTTGAAATCGGAATCCAACCCTAATATCAATAAAGTCAACTCTCGGTCAAACTTCTCAACCTTCCAAACCTTCAACTTTCTAACTTTTGCCAATTCAGGCAAAATAAACCTACAGACCTCCAAATCAATATCCGAACACACTTATAACTCCAAAATCACCATACGAAGCTATCGAAACCATCAAAACTCCATTCGAGAGTCATCTAAATAAAAGTCAAACTCCGATCAACTCTTTTAACTTAAACTTTCAACTTTGGGACTACGTGTCCCAATTCACTTCGAAACTCACCCCAAAACCAAGTGAATCACCTCGACAAGTCACATAACCAAAATAGAACACAGAAGAGGCAATAAATAGGAAAACAAGGCTAAAATACTGTAATTACCCAAAAGGTCATCTTATATTTTAGAACTTGAATCTGTGCTCTTAAGCCTTAAGAATATCATTTTTACCCTCCTCGATTAGCATGCGCAGTCCGAGCAGGTTTCCGGAATGCTTTTATGTTGAAAACTAATAAAAATAAGAATTTTTGCCTTAAAAGTTGATTTTAGTTGACTTCGGTCAACATTTTTGGTAAACAGGCCCGGATTCGTGCTTTAATGGTCCCGGTAGGTCCGTATTAAATTATGGGACCTGGGCGTATGCTCGGAATCGAATTCGGAGGTCCCTAGCTTGAGTTATTAATTTTTGATGAAAATTAAAAGTTTGGAAATTATTTATTTTTAAGAATTTATTGATATTTGGCATTGTTAGTATCGGGTCCGTATTTTGGTTCTGGAGTCCGGTACAGGTTCATTATGATATTTAAGACATATCTCTGAAATTTGGTGAGAAACGGAGTTGATTTGACATGATTCGGACGACCAGTTGAGGAAATAGAAATTTTAAAGTGTTCTTGAGAATTTCATTTGATTTGGTGTTAAATTTAGAGTTCTAGGTGTTATTTTGGCGATTTGATCACGCAAGTAGGTCTGTATGATGATTTTAGACTTGCGTGCATATTTGGTTTGGAGCCCCGAGGGCTCGGGTGCCATTCAGGCGATGCGCGAGTTGAGTTCAAACCTCAACAAGGCTGCTGGTGCACCAAATCTGGTGTGCCCGCACCTGTGAGCCTTTGGTCGCAGGTGCGAGAAAAAACCCCGCAGATGTGACCCAGGCTTGGACTTTGTTCTTCCGCAGATGCGGACTTTCCGCAGGAGCGGGACTACAGAAGCGAAACCCTGTCCGCAGGTGCGGCCCCAGTTGGCCCATTCCTTCTCCGCAGAAGAGCATATCCCGTCCGCACATGCGGATGCGCAGGTGCAACCAAAGCACCGCAGGTGCGAAGGTCGCTGGGCAGTGAGCATTTAATTCGGACTCCAGCCATTTTTCTTCTTGTTTTCAAAAGGATAGGAGGCCTAGGGCGATTTTTCAAAGACATGTTTTTCCCCAAATCATAGGTAAGTGTTCCTTAACTCGTTTCTTTCAATATTTTACTTCATTTTACTAGAATTCAACCTAAAAATCTAGAGTTTCATGGTAGAATTAGGGATTAGGGTAGAAACTAGAGATTTCGGGAATTTGGGGATTTAGACCTTAATCCGGGGTCGGATTCCAAAACTAATTACATATTCGGGCTCGGGGGTGAATGTGTAAATGGATTTTGGTCCAAACCTCGGGTTTTGACCAAGCGGACCCGGGATCAATTTTTTGACTTTTTGTTGGAAATTTTGGAAAATTTAATTTATTCAATATAATTGATTCCTTTAGCAGTATTTGATATTATTGAGTCATTTTTTAATAGATACGAGTGGTTTGGAGGTGAATCCCAAAGGAAAAGCTGTGATTGAGAATTAAGTTGCCTTCGGAGCGAGGTAAATGTTGTGTCTAACCCTTACCTGAGGGAATTAGGAACCTTAGATTACTTCCTAAGTGAAATCCATGTGAGCGGCGTATATGTGAGGTGACGAGTACTTATGAGCCACCAATTTACCTGTTTTCCATGCTTCTCTATTTTTCTTATATTGTCTGTTTCCTATGCCAAATTGCTACGTGTTATACTAGTGTTGTTCAATTTATCATTCTTATCATGTTTATGGATTTTCTGGTGATAATTGAGTTTTTATTTCAAAGTTGAGATTGATATTATAGAACCAAATGTTGAAGTAAGGTTTGCACTTGTTATTCTATCTCCCTATTGATATTTATGCATTGCATTATGGTAAAGTAGAGTGTTAATGCACCAAGGGTGATGTCGTGCCATATTGTGAGTGTTAATGCACGAAGGGTGATGCCATGCCATATTGTGAGTGTTAATGCACGAAGGGTGATGCTGTACCATATTATGAGTGTTAATGAACGAAGGGTGATGCCGTTCCATGATATGAGAGTAAAAGCATGAAGGGTGATGTCGAGCCATTTATATTGATTTTATGGTGAGATTGAGAGTAAAAGGACGAAGGGTGATGTCATGCATATTTCCTTACTGTATTCACTATTCCTGTTGATTCATGGTATATTGACTGCTCCGGTGATCATTCTGTTGTAGTTCTTTATCTTGTATTTGCCTCAGTATGTTCCCCTCCCGACATTTCCTGTTTAGTTCTTCATTCATGTTATTTGCGTATACACTGTTAAATTGTACAGGTTGATTTGTAGGTGCCTTGCTCTATCCTCGTCACTACTTCGTCGAGGTTAGGCTCGATACTTACCAGTATATGGGGTCGGTTGTACTGATGCTGCACTCTGCACTTTCTGTGCAGATTTTGATACCGGCTCAGGTTGATCGAGATTTGCTATTGGTCCGCTGTCCGGAGACTCAAGGTAGATCTGTCGGCGTTCACAGACCTAGAAGTCCCCGTCTATCTTTTTATGTCCTACTATTTTCTTTCATTCAGACAGTTGTATTTCTTTTAGACAATTATTTGTTGTAAATTCTAGAATGCTCATGAATTGTGACTCCAGATCCGGGTGGTAGTAATTAATACGGTTTTATGATATTCTGCACTTATTATATTTTATTTTTGTTAATTATTGTTATTTACTGAATGGAAATAAGGAATTGGTTTAATGATTCTCTAACGTTGGCTTGCCTGGCAAGTTAAATGTTAGGTGCCATCACGGTCCCGTCGGTGGGAAATTTCGGGTCGTGACAGTTGGTATCAGAGCTCTATGTTGCCTAGGTCTCACGATTCACGAGCAATCTTAGTAGAGTCTGGAGGATCGGTACGGAGACGTCTTTGCTTATCTTCCAGAGGCTATGAAGTTCTATTCTTCTCCATCGTGCGATTTTGCTCTCTCAATACTGATTGAACTCTTCTACTCTTATTCTCTCGCAGATGGCAAAAACACGTACCGCTTCCTCAGCTGAGCAGCAGCCAGGGCCTCTAGTGACAGCTCTTACGCGGGATAGAGGTCGAGGCCGTGCCAGAGGCCGAGGCAGGGGCAGGGCTCAGCCTAGGGCTCGGGCAGCAGCCCCAGCAGTGGAGCCTCAAATAGAGTTTGACGAGGAGGTTCCAGCCTAGACTGTTCCTACCGGACCAGCTCAGGTTCCGGAGGGGTTCATTGCTACCCTAGTACTTCAAGACGCTTTGATCCGTTTGGTGGGCCTTATGGAGAGTGTGGCCTAGACTGGCGCATTTCCCATGGCACCAGCAGTCTCTCAAGCTGGACGAGGAGCCCAGACTCCTACCACTCCCGCTCCGGAGAAGATAGCTCCCCAGGATCAGGCTCTAGCAGCTCAACCAATCGGATTAATTCAGCCAGTTATTACGGCACAGGTCGGAGATGGGCCAGCTATGTCTTCTGAGGCTTTATGGAGATTGGACAGGTTTACCAAGCTCTTTCCTGTTCACTTCTGTGGTGCTCCTTCAGAGGACCCCCAAGAGTTTCTTGGCAGCTGTCACGAGGTTCTATGGAACATGGGCATAGTGGAGACCAATGGGGTTGATTTTGTTGCATTTTAGATGACTGGTTCTGCCAAGAAATGGTGGAGAGATTACTTGTTGACAGACTAGCTGGGTCGCCTGCTCTTACTTGGGACCAGTTCTCTCAGCTCTTCATAGAGAACTTTCTTCCTAGCACATTGAGAGAGGAGCGTCGCCGTCAGTTTGAGCGTCTCCAGCAAGGCAGTATGACTGTTACTCGGTATGAGACCCGTTTAGTGAATTTGTCCCATCATGCCATTCTTCTGCTTCCCACCGAGAGAGAGAGAGAGGGTGAGGAGGTTTATTGATGGACTTGCTCAGCCTATCAGATTGCAGATGGCTAAGGAGACTAGGAGTGATATTTCTTTTTGGGCGGCTGCTAATATCGCCAGACGAGTCGAGATGTTTCTTACTCAGGGAGGTCAGGGGTTTGACAAGAGGCCTCGTCATTCCGGTGAGTTCAGCGGTGCCTCATCTAGAGGCAAAAGTACTTTTTGTAGAGGCTATCCTCCCAGGCCGTTTAATTCAACGCTCCAGGCATCCCACAATGCCTCGGGTGGTCGTGGCCCTCAGATGCATTATTCCGACCAGCTAGCCTACAGTGCACCACCAGCTCCTATTAGTGCACCTCCACTCCAGAGTTATCAGGGTGGTTATTCAGGTTGACATGGTCAGTTTCATGGTCAGCAGTCACAGCAGCAGAGGTTATGTTATACTTGTGGTGATCCGAGGCACATTGCTAGATTTTGCCCTTGGGCAACGGGCAGCTCACAACATCAGAGTTCTCATGCCATGGTTCTGGTACCAGTTGCTGCACCACCTGCTTAGCCAGTCAGAGGCAGGGGTCAGACAGCCAGAGGTAGGGGCCATACAGTTAGAGGTGGAGACCAGCCAGCTAGAGGCCGTCCCAGGGATGTAGTTCAGGGTGGTGGGGCCCACCACCAGTGTTATGCTTTTCCATCCAGGCCTGAGGCTGAGTCATCTGACGCTGTTATCACAAGTACTGTTTTAGTTTGCAGTAGAGATGCTTCAGTTCTATTTGATCCGGGATCTACTTAATCCTATGTGTCTTCCTATTTTTCTTCCTATTTGGTTGTGCCCCGTGATTCTTTGAGTGCTCCTGTGTATGTGTCCACACCAGTGGGAGATGCTATTGTTGTAGATCGTGTTTATCGTTCGTGTGTGGTCGCCATTGGGAGTCTTGAGACTCGTGTAGATCTTCTACTTCTCGACATGGTTGATTTTGATGTCATACTGGGCATGGATTGGCTGTCACCTTATCATGCTGTATTAGATTGTCACGCCAAGACGGTGACCTTAGCCTTGCAGGGGTTGCCTCGAATAGAGTGGAGAGGGAATCTTGGCCATTTTGCCAGCAGGGTTATCTCTTATGTGAAGGCTCGACATATGGTCGAGAAGGGGTGTCTAGCTTATTTGTCTTATGTCCATGATTCTAGTGTAGTGGTTCCTTTCATAGATTCAGTGCCGGTTGTTTGTGAGTTTCCAAAGGTGTTTCCTGCAGACCTGCCAGGGATGCCACCTGACAGGGATATTGATTTCTGCATTGATTTGGCTCCGAGCACTCAGCCTATTTCCATTCCGCCATATCGCATGGCCCCGCCAGAGTTGAAAGAGTTAAACGAGCAGTTGCAAGATTTACTGGATAAGGGCTTCCTTAGACCTAGTGTCTTGCCCTGGGGTACACCTGTGTTGTTTGTGAAGAAGAAAGATGGATCGATGAGGATATGTATAGATTATCGGCAGTTGAACAAAGTCACCATCAAGAACAAATATCTATTGCCAAGGATTGATGATATATTTGATCAGCTTCAGGGTGCTAAGGAGTTTTCAAAGATTGATTTGAGATCTGGCTACCATCAGTTGATGATTAGGGCATCCGATGTTCCTAAGATAGCTTTTCGGACTCAGTATGGGCATTATGAGTTTCTAGTGATGTCATTTGGGCTGACAAATGCCCCAGCAACATTCATGGATTTGATGAACCAGGTGTTCAAACCCTACTTGGATTCCTTTGTGGTTGTGTTTATTGATGATATTTTGATCTACTCCCACAGTCGAAAGGAGCATGAGCAGCACCTTTGGATTGTTCTTCAGATTCTGAAAGACAGCCAGTTATATGCTAATTTCTCAAAATGCGAGTTTTGGTTGAGTTCAGTTGATTTCTTGGGTCACGTTGTATCAGCAGAGGGTATTCGGGTGGATCCTAAGAAAATTGAGGCAGTCCAGAACTGGCCTAGACCCATATCAGCTATAGAGATCCGTAGTTTCCTGGGTTTGGCGGGCTATTACCGTCGATTTGTGGAGAGATTTTCATCCATAGCAGCCCCGTTGACCAGATTGACCCAGAAGGGTGCCCCGTTTAGGTGGTCAAACGAGTGTGAAGCGAGCTTTCAAAAGCTCAAGACTGCTTTGACCACGGCACCGGTATTGGTGTTACCCACAGGTTCAGGATCATATACAGTATATTGTGACACATCTCGTATTGGTCTGGGTGTGGTATTGATGCAAGGTGGTAAGGTTATTGCATATGCTTCGCGGCAGTTGAAGGTTCACGAGAAGAATTACCCTGTTCATGATCTAGAGCTGGCATCCATTGTTCATGCGCTGAAGATCTGGAGGCACTATCTTTATGGCGTGCCATGTGAGGTATTCACTGATCATCGGAGCTTGCAGTATTTGTTCAAGCAGAAGGGACTCAATTTGAGGCATAGGAGGTGGCTGGAGCTATTGAAAGACTATGATATCACCATATTGTATCATTCCGGGAAGGCCAATGTGATGGCCGATGCTTTGAGTAGAAAGTCAGTCAGTATGGGTAGCTTTGCATATATTCCAGTTAGTGAGAGACCGCTTGTATTGGATGTCAGGCCTTGGCCAACCAGTTCGTGAGGTTAGATGTTTCTGAGCCCAGCTGTGTTCTAGCTTATACAGTTGCTCAGTCTTCTTTATTTGAGCACATCAGTGATCGGCAGGATGACCATCCTCATTTACTTGTCCTTAGAGACACAGTGCAGCACGGTGGTGCCAAGCAGGTTACTGTTGGAGATGACGGGGTTTTGAGGATACAGGGTCGTATTTGTGTGCCTAATGTGGATGGACTTCATGAGTTGATCCTTGAGGAGTCGCACAGTTCCCGGTATTCTATTCATCCGGGCACCGCCAAGATGTATCAGGACTTGAAGAAGCATTATTGGTGGAGGCGAATGAAGAAGGACATAGTTGCCTTGGTAGCTCGGTGCCTAAATTACCAGCAGGTAAAGTGTGAGCATCAGAGACATGGTGGTTTAATTCAAAGGTTAGATATTCCTGAGTGGAAATGGGAGCGTATCACTATGGACTTTGTTGTTGGACTCCCATGGACTCAGAGGAAGTTCGATGCAATTTGGGTCATTATGGACAGGCTGACTAAGTCAGCGCATTTCATTCCTGTGGCAGTTACCTATTCCTCGGAGCGGTTGGCAGAGATTTATGTTCATGAGATCGTCCATCTTCACGGTGTGCCCGTGTCTATCATTTCTGATCGAGGTACACAGTTTACCTCGCACTTTTGGAGGGTAGTTCAGCGTGAGTTAGGTATGTGGGTTGAGTTGAGCACATCATTTCATCCTCAGACGGACGGGTAGTCCGAGCGTACTATTCAGATCTTGGAGGATATGCTTCGCGCCTGTGTTATTGACTTTGGAGGTTCTTGGGATCAGTTTTTGTCATTAGCGGAGTTTGCCTACAACAACAACTACCAGTCGAGCATTCAAATGGCTCCCTATGAGGCATTATATAGTAGACGGTGTAGGTCGCTAGTTGGGTGGTTCGAGCTCGGGGAGGCTCGATTATTAGGTACAGATTTAGTTCAGGAGGCCTTGGATAAGGTCAAAATTATTCAAGATCGACTTCGCACAGCTCAGTCCCGGCAGAAGATTTATGCTGACCATAGAGTTTGTGATGTTGCATTCATGGTCGGAGAGAGAGTGTTACTTCGGGTATCACCCATGAAGGGTGTAATGAGGTTGGAAAGAAGGGCAAGTTGAGCCCTAGGTATATCGAACCTTTTGAGATTCTGGAGAGAGTGGGAGAGGTGGCTTACAGACTTGCGTTGCCACCCAGTTTAGCAGTTGTTCATCTGGTATTCCATGTGTCCATGCTTCGAAAGTATCACGGTGATCCGTCCTATGTATTAGATTTCAGCTCTGTCCAATTGGACAAGGATTTGACTTACGAGGAGGAACCAGTGGCAATTCTAGACCGACAAGTTCGCCAGTTGAGATCAAAGAGTTGCCTTTCAGCTCGAGTGCAGTGGAGCAGTCAGCCTATTGAGGCAGCTACTTGGGAGTCCGAGTCCGATATACAGAGTAGATATCCCCACCTTTTCACCAGCCCAGGTACTTTTCTATGTCCGTTCGAGGACGAACGATTATTTTAGCGGTGGAGAATGTGATGACCCAAAAGGTCATCTTATGTTTTAGAACTCGAATCTGCGCTCTTAAGCTTTACAAATCTCATTTTTACCCTCCTCGATTTGCGTGCACAGTCTGGGTAGGTTTCCAGAAAGCTTTTATGTTGAAAACTAATAAAAATAAGAATTTTTGCCTTAAAAGTTAATTTTAGTTGACTTCGGTCAACATTTTTGGTAAATGGGCCCGGATCTATGCTTTTATGGTCCCGGTAGGTCCGTATCAAATTATAAGACCTGGGCGTATGCCCGGAATTGAATTCGGAGGTCCCTAGCTTGAGTTATGAATTTTTGATAAAAATTAAATGTTTGGAAATTATTTGTTTTAAAGAATTTATTGATATTTGGCATTGTTAGTATCGGGTCTGTATTTTGGTTCCGGAGCCCGGTACAGGTTCATTATGATATTTAAGACATGTCTAGGAAATTTTGTGAGAAACGGAGTTGATTTGACGTGATTCAGACGTCTAGTTGAGGAAATAAAAATTTTAAAGTGTTCTTGAGATTTTCATTTGATTTGGTGCTAAATTTAGAGTTCTAGGTGTTATTTTGGCGATATGATCGCGCGAGCAGGTCCGTATGATATTTTAAGACTTATGTGCATGTTTGGTTTGGAGCCTCGAGGGCTATAGTGCTATTCGGGCGATGCGCGAGTTGAGTTCAAACCTCAACAAGGCTGATGGTGTACCAAATCTGGTGAGCCCGCAACTGCGAGCCTTTGGTCGTAGGTGCGAGCTCGCAGGTGCGAGCAAAATACCCGCAGATGCGACCCAGGCCTGGACTTCGTTCTTCTGCAGATGCGGACTTTTCTCCGCAGGAGCGGGACCGCAGAAGCGGAACCCTGTCTGCAGGTGCGGCCCCAGTTGGCCCAGTCCTTATCCGCAGAAGCGCATATCCCGTCCGCACATGCGGATGCGCAGGTGCGACCAAAGCACCGCAGGTGCAAATGTCGCTGGGCAGTGAGCATTTAATTCAGACTCCAGGCATTTTTATTCTTGTTTTCAAAAGGATAGGAGGCTTAGGGCGATTTTTCAAAGACATTTTCTTCCCCAAATCATAGATAAGTGTTCCTTAACTCGTTTCTTTCAATCTTTTACTTCATTTTACTAGAATTCAACCTAAAAATCTAGAGTTTCATGGTAGAATTAGGGGTTAGGGTAGAAACTAGGGATTTCGGGAATTTGGGAATTTAGACCTCAATTCGGGGTCGGATTCCAAAACTAATTACATATTCGGGCTCGGCGGTGAATGGGTAAATGGATTTTGGTCTGAACCTCGGGTTTTGACCAAGCGGTCCCGGGGTCGATTTTTCGACTTTTTGGAGGAAAATTTGGAAAATTTAATTTATGCAATATAATTGATTCCTTTAGCAGTATTTGATATTATTGAGTCATTTTTTAATAGATACAAGTGGTTTGGAGGTGAATCCCAAAGGAAAAGCTGTGATTGAGAATTAAGTGGCCTTCGAAGTGAGGTAAGTTTTGTGTCTAACCCTAACTTGAGAGAATTAGGAACTATAGATTACTTCCTAAGTGAAATCCATGCGAGCGGCATATATGTGAGGTGACGAGTACTTATGCATCGCCAATTTACCTATTTTCCATGTTTCTCTATTTTTCTTATATTGTCTCTTTCCTATGCCAAATTGCTACGTGTTATACTAGTGTTGTTCAATTTATCGCTCTTATCATGTTTACGGATTTTCTGGTGATAATTGAGTTTTTATTTCAAAGTTGAGATTGATATTATGGAACCAAATGTTGAAGTAAGGTTTGTACTTGTTATTCTATCTCCCTGTTGATATTTATGCATTGCATTATGGTAAGGAAGAGTGTTAATGCACGAAGGGTAATGTCATGCCATATTGTGAGTGTTAATGCACGAAGGGTGATGCCATGCCATATTGTGAGTGTTAATGCACAAAGGGTGATGCCGTGCCATATTGTGAGTATTAATGCACGAAGGGTGATGCCGTGCCATGATATGAGAGTAAAAGCACGAAGGGTGATGTCGTGCCGTTTCTATTGATTTTATGGTGAGATTGAGAGTAAAAGCACGAATAGTGATGTCGTGCATATTTCCTTATTATATTCACTATTCCTGTTGATTCATGGTATATTGACTGCTCCGGTGATCATTCTGTTGTTGTTCTTTATCTTGTATTTCCCTCAGTATGTTCCCCTCCC
This sequence comes from Nicotiana tomentosiformis, assembly GCF_000390325.3. Taxonomy (NCBI): domain Eukaryota; kingdom Viridiplantae; phylum Streptophyta; class Magnoliopsida; order Solanales; family Solanaceae; genus Nicotiana; species Nicotiana tomentosiformis. Next base: position 132,606,969 of record NC_090813.1, read on the forward strand.
GACATTTCCTGCTTAGTTCTTCATTCCTGTTATTTGCGTATACACTGTTAAATTGTACAAGTTGATTTGTAGGTGCCTTGCCTTAGCCTCGTCATTACTTCGTCGAGGTTAGGCTCGACACTTACCAGTACATGGGGTCGGTTGTACTGATGATGCACTCTGTACTTTCTGTGCAGATTTTGATACCGGCTCAGGTTGATCAAGATTTGCTGCTGGTCCGCGGTCCGGAGATTTAAGGTAAATCTGTCGGCGTTCACAGACCTTGAAGTCCCCGTCTATCCTTTTATGTACTACTATTTTCTTTCATTCAGACAGTTGTATTTCTTTTAGACTATTACTTGTAGTAAATTCTAAAATGCTCGTGAATTGTGACTCCAGATCCGGGTGGTAGTAATTAATACAGTTTTATGATATTCCGTACTTATTATATTTCATCTTAGTTAATTATTGTTATTTACTGAATGAAAATAAGGAATTGGTTTAACGATTTTCTAACGTTGGCTTGCCTAGCAAGTGAAATGTTAGGCGCCATCACGGTCCCGTCGGTGAGAAATTTTGGATCGTGATAGTTGGTATCAGAGCACTAGTGTCACGACCCAATTTCACCTATAGGTCGTGATGGCACCCAACACTACAGCTAGGCAAGCCAACTAATAAGTCAATCGTACGTTGGTTAACTTTTATTCCAAGAAAATAATAAAATACCAACTTTTACCAATATGTGTGTGCCAAGACCCGGTATCACAAGTGCATGAGCATCTAGTAGATTATACAAAACCCCAAATACTGTCTGAAATGAAATAGACAGAATATAAATATAAGAAGAGACACTGGTAACTGCAGAACGGCTCAGAAAGGCAGCTCACCACTATGCCTCGGGATGACGTGGGTATGTGATGATAGGTCCTCCACTAGTACCTGTCTCAGGTCCTGCACAAAAAGTGCAGCAAGTGTAGTATGAGTACGTAAACAACGTGTACCCAGTAAGTATCAAGCCTAATCTCGTAGTGGTAGAGACGAGATGGCCGACTTTGACACTCACTATGGATCAATAATAACTGAAATAAAACTAGGATATTTAAATCAGTATGATTTACAGAATTCACAATAATTTATTTAATCAGCAAAAATAATCAAATTCCTTCAAATGTAACAATTCTCAATATATTAATTAAATTCCTTCAATTCAAATAGTTTCCAATTTATCAATTAAACCTCATTTACAGGAGTCACAATTAATTCCTTAACAAGAAAGAATAATAATTCATTAAATCCCAAGAATTTTCCAATTTATTAAATAGCTTCTCAAGCTGAAATAAATTATTAAAATATCGTGTAATTATTATTATTAAGCACGATTTCTACCGAGGACGTACGGTCCGATCCAGAGTGTCGTGTACACTGCCGAGGGATGTGCGGCGCGATCCATAGATGCATCTATCCTGCCGAATCGTTCGGCCCGCTCCACAAGAAAGGAGGACATTTTCTTATGTGCCTCCGAAAGGACAGTATGTTTATTATATGATAAATTTGGGAGGAGAACAATTTCTTTTGACAATTAATTGATTTAAATAGAAATCAAGCCTATGAGATTTTCATCCTTTAATATCTTTATCAAACAATTCACAATATATTCATATATATATCAATTAATATTAATTAATCAAAGAATATAATTTACACAACTAATACATGCTTTGAGTCCTAAACTACCCGGACTTTAGCATTAATAGTAGCTACGCACGGACTCTCGTCACCTCGTGCGTACGTAGCCCCCACAATTAGCAACAATTATTTAATCTTAATCACCTATGAGGTAATTTCCCCCTCACAAGATTAGACAAGAGACTTACCTCGTCTTGCTCCAATTTAATCCACTATAAGGCCTTTTCCACGATTATCCAACTCCGTCTGGCTCGAATCTAGCCAAAATAATTCGATACAATCACTAAATATTATAGGAATCAATTCTATAAGAAAATACTACATTTTAAAGAAAAGATCCGAAATTAATTAAAAATTCGCCCGCGGAGCCCACATCTCAGAATCCAGCAAAAGTTATGAAATCCGATAACCCATTCAATTACGAGTCCAATCATACCAGTTTCACTTAAATCCGACTTCGAATCGATACCGAAATCTCAAAATTTCGTTTCTATGAGATTTCTAAACTTTTTCCAAATTTCAATCTCAAAACACTAATTAAATTGTGAAAACAATGATATATTCGTGTACATAGATCAAATCTGAGTTAGAATCACTTACCCCAAATGTCTTTCCTTGAAAATCGATCAAAAGTCGCCTCTGTTCAAGATCAAGTTTGTCAAAAATGGCAAATGGGTTGAATGCCTCTGTTTTGCTTTATAACTTACAGATCTGCCCAGTTCGATCTTGGGAGCTCGATCTTCCCAGTTCGATCTTGGGAGCTCGATCTGTCCAGTTCGATCTTGGGAGCTCGATCTACCTAGTTCGATCTTGGGAGCTCGATCTCGGGAGTTCGATCTCAGGAGCTCGTTCTTGGGAGCTCGATCTCGGGAGCTCGATTTCGGGAGCTCGTTCTTGGGAGCTCGATTTTGACAGGGGTTCGATTTTTTGTCAGGCAGCTCGATTTTGACAGGCAGCCCGATTTTGATAGCATTTCCAGCAGAAAAATTGCAGCAGCTTTTGCAGCAGCTAAGTCGTACTTTTGATCCGTTAACCATCCGAAACTCACCCGAGGCCCTCGGGACCTCAACCCAAAACACCAACAAGTCCTAAAACATCATACAAACTTATTTGAAACCTCAAATCACATCAAACAATGCTAAAATCATGAATCATGCTCCAATTCAAGCTTAATGAAACTTAGAATTTTCAACTTCTACATTTGATGTCGGAACCCATCAAATCAACTCCGATTGACCTCAAATTTTACACACAAGTCATAAATTACATAATGGAGCTATGGAAATTTTAGGAACTAGATTCCGACTCCGGTATCAAAAAATCAACTCCCCGGTCAAACTTTCAAACTTTAAATTCCTATTTTAGCCATTTCAAGCCTAATTTCACTACGGAATTCCAAATAAAATTCCGATCATGCTCCTAAGTCCAAAATTACCATACAGAGCTGTTGGAATCATCAAAATTCTATTCCGGGGTCGTTTTCTCAAAATGTTGACCGAAGTCAAACTTTGCACTTTAAGGCCAACTTAAGGAACCAAGTGTTCCGGTTTCACCTCAAACACTTTCAAATCCTGAACCAACCATTCCCGCAATTCATAAATCATTACAAGCACCTACGGAAAGTTTTATTTTAGGAAACGGGGTTCTAAAAGTTAAAATGACCGGTTGGGTCATTACATTCTCCACCTCTTAAACAAACGTTCGTCCTCGAACGGGTTTAGAATTATACCTGAAGTGCTGAATAAGTCTGGATATCTGCTCCGCATGTTTTCCTCGGTCTCCCAAGTTGCATCCTCGACTGGTTGGCCCCTCCACTGGACATTTACTGCAGAAATCCTCTTGGATCTCAACTGGCGAACCTGTTTATCAACAATGGCAATTGGCTCCTCTTCAAAACCCAGGCTATTATCTAGCTGAACTGTGCTGAAGTCTAACACATGTGATAGGTCGACATGATACTTCCGGAGCATAGATACGTGAAAAACTGGATGAACTCCCGATAGGATGGGAGGCAAGGTAAGCTCATAAGCAACCTCCCCAACTCGTTTCAACACCTCAAATGGGCCTATAAACCTTGGGCTCAACTTGCCCTTCTTCCCGAATCTCATAATTCCCTTCATCAGCGAAACCTTCAAGAGAACTTTTTCACCTACCATAAATGATATATCACGCGCTTTCTGATCCACGTAACTCTTTTGTCTGGATTGTGCTGTACGAAGTCGCTCCTGAATCAACTTTACCGTTTCCAAGGCATCCCTTACCAAATCAGTACCATATAACTTAGTCTCACCTGGATCAAACCATCCGATAGGTGAATGACATCGCCGACCATATAAAGCCTCAAATGGAGCCATCTCGATGCTGGATTGGTAACTGTTATTATAAGCAAACTCGGCCAAAGGCAGGAAACGATCCCACTGACCTCCAAAGTCAATCACACATGCTCTGAGCATATCCTCCAAAATCTGAATTGTCCTCTCTCACTGCCCATCGGTCTACGGATAAAAGGTTGTGCTGAACTCTACACGGGTCCCTAACTCACTCTGTACTGCTCTCCAGAAATGTGAAGTAAACTGAGGACCTCTATCTGATATGATGGAAATTGGCACACCGTGCAACCGAACTATCTCCTGAATAAAAATCTGGGCCAACCTCTCTGAAGTATACATAGTCACAACAGGAATAAAATGTGCCGACTTGGTCAACCTGTCAACAATCACCCAAACTGCATCAAACTTCCTCAAGGTCCGTGCAACCCAACTACAAAATCCATAGTAATTCGTTCCTATTTCCACTCTGTATGGTCATCTGTTGGAGTAGGCCACCTGGCCTCTGGTGCTCATATTTAACTTGCTGGCAATTTAGGCACCGAGCTACATACTCAACTATGTCCTTTTTTATTCGTCGCCACCAATAATGTTGCCTCAAGTCACGATACATCTTAGTAGCACCTGGATGAATAGAATATCTAGAACTGTGTGCCTCTTCCAGGATTTTTTCCTCAGCCCATCCACATTAGGAACACATAGACGATCCTGGAGTCGCAGAACACCATCCGCTCTAATAGTAACTTCCTTGGTATCACCTCGTAGTACCGTTTCACGAAGAACCACCAGGTGTGGGTCATCATACTGGCGAGCCTTGATCTGCTCCAATAGTGAAGATTGGGCAACAACACATGCAAGAACTCGGCTGGGATCTGAAATGTCCAGCCTCACAAGTCTGTTAGCCAAGGACTGAATATGTGAGGCTAATGGCCTTTTCTCTACTGAAATGAAAGCCAAACTACCTATACTCTCCGCCTTTCTGCTCAAGGCATCTGCAACCACATTTTCTTTGCCCGGATGATACAAGATAGTAATATCATAATCTTTTAGTAACTCCAACCATCTACGCTGTCTCAAATTTAGGTCCCTCTGCTTGAACAAATGCTGCAAACTACGATGATCAGTGTAAACTTCACTAGACATCCCATAAAGATAAGGCCTCCAAATCTTAAGAGCGTGAACAATCGCAGCTAACTCCAAATCATGTACCGGATAATCCTTTTCGTGGGGCTTCAGCTGACGTGAAGCATATGCAATAACTTGCCCTTCCTGCATCAATACACAACCCAAGCCAACGCGCGAAGCGTCGCAATACACTGTATATATCCCCGAATCGGAAGGCAACACTAACACTAGTGCTGTAGTCAATGATGTCTTGAGCTTCTGAAAGCTCACTTCACAATCATCGGGCCATCGGAATGGGGTACCCTTCTGGGTTAATTTGGTCAAAGGTGCTGCAATAGATGAAAAACCTTCCACGAACCAACGATAATAACTGCCAAACCTAGAAAACTCCTGATCCCAGTCGCCGAAGTGGGACGATGCCAATTCTGAACTGCCTCAATCTTTTTGGGATCAACTTTAATACCTTCGCCCGATACAATATGTCCCAAAAATGCTACAGACTCAAGCCGGAACTCACATTTAGAGAACTTAGCATATAGCTTTTATTCCCGCAATGTGTGAAGCACTAATCTCATATGCTGCTCATGTTCCTCCTTACTGCGTGAATAGATTAATATGTCATCAATGAAGACAATGACAAACAAATCAATATATGGCATGAATACCCTGTTCATCAGATCCATAACGCTACCGGGGCATTAGTTAAACCAAAAGACATTACCAGAAACTCATAATGACCATATCTAGTACGGAAAGCAGTCTTCGGAACATCCGAATCCCGAATCTTCAACTGATGGTACCCCGACCTTAAGTCGATCTTAGAGAATACCCTAGCACCCTGCAACTGGTCAAATAGATCATCAATACGCGGCAACAGGTACTTGTTCTTAATAGTGACTTTGTTCAATTGGCGATAATCAATACACATCCGCATTGTTCCATCCTTCTTTTTCACAAATAATACTGGTGCACCCCAAGGCGATACACTCGGTCTGACGAACCCTTTGGCTGGTAACTCTTCAAGCTATTCTTTCAATTCTTTCAATTCTTTCGGAGCCATGCGATATGGTGGGATAGATATAGGCTGGGTATCTGAAGCCAAGTCAATACAGAAATCAATATCACGATCAGGTGGCATACCTGGAAGATCTGACGGGAATACATCGGGGAAATCCCGAACTACATGCACTGAATCAATAGCTGGAGTCTCTGCAGTAGTATCATGAACATAGGCTAGATAAGCCAAACAACCCTTCTCAACCATGTGTTGAGCCTTTATAATAGAAATAACTCGATTAAATGAATTAATAGGTGAACCTTTCCACTCCAGCTTAGGCAATGCTATTCCAGCCAAGGTAACAGTCTTGGCATAACAATCTAGAATAGCATGATATGGAGATAACCAGTCCATTCCCAGAATAATTTCAAAATTGGTCATCTCAAGCAATAGGAGATCTGCTCTAGTTTCATAACCACAGAATGTAATAATACAGGACTGGTAGATCTGGTTCACAACAACAGAATCTTTCACAAGAGTGGACACATATACAGGAGTACTCAAGGACTCATGAGAAATACCCAGAAATGGAGCAAATAGAGATGACACATATAAATACGTAGATCCTGGATCAAATAATACTGAGGCATCTTTGCCACAAACAGAAATAATACATGTAATCACAACATCTGAGGCCTCTGCATCTGGTCTAGCCGGAAAAGCATAGAACCGAGCTGGAGCGCCAACTGTCTAGCCTCCGCCTGGCTGACCTCTACCTCTAGGACGGCCCCTACCCACCTGTCCTCCACCTCTGGGTGGTCGGACTACTAGTGGAGCAAATGGTCCGGTAAGCATAGGCTGCTGACCCTGTTGTACTGGTCTACCTCGAAGCTTGGGGCAAAACCTCCGCATATGACTGGGATCCCCGCACTCGTAACAACTCTTCGGTGCGATGGGCTGCTGACTAAGTGTCTGGCCCTGGGGACCTGAATACCTACTGGGAGGACCCTGAATAGCTGGTGGGCGGTAAGAACTCTCTGGGATAGCACTGAGATAAGGTCGCACTGGAGCACCTCGAGGAGGTGGTGGTGCTGGATATGGGGGTCTGCTAGACTGTCCCCTCACGAACTGACCTCTGCCCCCGGACAGAGCAACTCTGAACTCTCCAAAGTACCTGAACCGCTTATCTCTCATAATCTACTCTCGGCTCCGCTGACGTACACCCTCAATCCTCCGGGCTATCTCCACAACTCGCTTATAAGAAGTACCCATCTCAACCTCTCGAGCCATAGTGGCCTGAATACCAGTATGTAAACCGGCTAAAAACCTTCGCACTCTCTCTGTTTCAGTAGGGAGTATCATTAGTGCATGGCGAGATAATTCAGAAAACCTCGCCTCATAATTGGTCACTGACATCTAACCCTGCTGGAGCTGCTCAAACTGAAACCGCAACTCTTCCCTCTGGGAGGGTGGAATATACTTGTCCAAGAAGATACAGGTGAACCTGTCCCAAGTCATGGGACGAGAATCTGCTGGTCTGCCAAGAGCATAATACTGCCACTATCTACGGGCTCTACCCTCTAGCTGAAAAGTAGCGAAATCAACCCCATGGGATTCCAATATCCTCATGTTGTACAGTCTATCCTTGCAACAATCAATGAAATCCTGTGGATCCTCATGTCGCTCACCCCCGAAGACAGGAGGATGTAGTCTAGTCCATCTGTCCAATAGTTTCTGAGGATCCGCGGCTACAGCTGACCTGGGCTCAGGTGTAGCTGCTGCCATTGGCTGGACTCCACCCATGGGTAGTGCACCCTGGGTCTGATATACAGCAGCTGCTTGTCCATGAGCCTGCGCGGTAGGGGTCTGTGCTCCCCCGCCCGCCTGAGATATGGCTGGTTCTGCCGGAAATAAATCGGCCTGAGTCATATTATCCATGAATCGCAGCATACGACCCATGACATCCTGAAATCCCGGTGCAGATGTGAAGTCCACCGGAGCTGACTCTGCCACAGGCACCTCACCCTGCTCCTCAATAATGGGATTCTCTGCTGGATCCACTGGCGGCATAACCGAAATAGTCCTGGGACGTCCTCTCCCTCTACCACGGGCTGGAGCCCTCCCTCGGCCTCTAGCAACTGGGGAGTAGCTCTTTCCTGGTCTAGAATCTCATTAGAGCGTGTTCTCACCATCTGTGAGAGAATAAGAGAAGAATATTTAGTACTACATCAATTGCTCGATAGGATATGAAGAAAGGTAGTTTCCTAACACCATATAGCCTCTCGAAGATAAGTACAGACGTCTCCGTACCGATCCGCAAGACTCTCATGACTTATGAGACCTACGTGAACCTAGTGCTCTGATACCATATTATCACGACCCAATTTCACCTAGAGGTCGTGATGGTGCCCAACACTACAGCTAGGCAAGCCAACTAATAAGTCAATCGTACATTGGTTAACTTTTATTCCAAGAAAATAATAAAATACCAACTTCTACCAATGTATGTGTGCCAATACCCGGTGTAACAAGTGCATGAGCATCTAGTAGATTATACAAAACTCCAAATACTGTCTGAAATGAAATAGATAGAATATAAATATAAGAAGAGATACTGGTAACTGCAGAACGGCTCAGAAAGGCAGCTCACCACTATGCCTCGGGATGACGTGGGTATGTGATGATAGGTCCTCCACTAGTACCTGTCTCAGGTCCTGCACAAAAAGTATAGCAAGTGTAGTATGAGTACGTAAACAACGTGTACCCAGTAAGTATCAAGCCTAATCTCGTAGTGGTAGAGACGAGATGGCCGACTTTGACACTCACTATGGGTCAATAATAACTGAAATAAAATTAGGATATTTAAATCAGCATGATTTACAGAATTCACAATAATTTATTTAATCAGCAAAAATAATCAAATTCCTTCAAATGTAACAATTCTCAATATATTAATTAAATTCCTTCAATTCAAATAGTTTCCAATTTATCAATTAAACCTCATTTACAGGAGTCACAATTAATTCCTTAACAAGAAAGAATAATAATTCATTAAATCCCAAGGATTTTCCAATTTATTAATTAGCTTCTCAAGCTGAAATAAATTATTAAAATATCGTGTAATTATTATTATTAAGCAAGATTTCTGCCGAGGACGTACAGACCAATCCAGAGTGTCGTGTACACTGCCGAGGGACGTGCGACGCGATCCATAGATGCATCTATCCTGCCGAGGCATTCGGCCCGCTCCACAAGAAAGGAGGACATTTTCTTATGTGCCTCTGGAAGGACAGTATGTTTATTATATGATAAATTTGGGAGGAGAACAATTTCTTTTGATAATTAATTGATTTAAATAGAAATCAAGCCTATGAGATTTTCATCCTTTAATATCTTTATCAAACAATTCACAATATATATATATATATATATATATATATATATATATATATATATCAATTAATATTAATTAATCAAAGAATATAATTTACACAACTAATACATGCTTTGAGTCCTAAACTACCCGGACTTTAGCATTAATAGTAGCTACGCACGGACTCTCGTCACCTCGTGCGTACGTAGCCCCCACAATTAGCAACAATTATTTAATCTTAATCACCTATGAGGTAATTTCCCCCTCACAAGATTAGACAAGAGACTTACCTCGTCTTGCTCCAATTTAATCCACTATAAGGCCTTTTCCATGATTATCCAACTCCGTCTGGCTCGAATCTAGCAAAAATAATTCGATACAATCACTAAATATTATAGGAATCAATTCTATAAGAAAATACTACATTTTAAAGAAAAGATCTGAAATTAATTAAAAATTCGTCCACGGGGCCCACATCTTGAAATCCGGCAAAAGTTATGAAATCCGACAACCCATTCAATTATGAGTCCAACCATACCAGTTTCACTCAAATCCGACTCCGAATCGATACCGAAATCTCAAAATTTTGTTTCTATGAGATTTCTAAACTTTTTCCAAATTTCAATCTCAAAACACTAATTAAATTGTGAAAATAATGATATATTCGTGTATATTGATAAAATCCGAGTTAGAATCACTTACCCCAAATGTCTTTCCTTGAAAATCTATCAAAAGTCGCCTCTGTTCAAGATCAAGTTTCTTAAAAATGGCAAATCAGTTGAATGCCTCTGTTTTGCTTTATAACTTACAGATCTACCCAGTTCGATCTTGGGAGCTCGATCTGCCCAGTTCGATCTTGGGAGCTCGATCTATCCAGTTCGATCTTGGGAGCTCGATCTGCCCAGTTCGATCTTGGGAGCTCGATCTCGGGAGTTCGATCTCGGGAGCTCGTTCTTGGGAGCTCGATCTCGGGAGCTCGATTTCGGGAGCTCGTACTTGGGAGCTCGATCTCGGGAGCTCGATTTTGACAGGGGTTTGATTTTTTGTCAGGCAGCTCGATTTTGACAGGCAACCCGATTTTGATAGCATTTCAAGCCGAAAAATTGCAGCAGCTTTTGCAGCAGCTAAGTCCTACTTTTGATCCGTTAACCATCCGAAACTCACCCGAGGCCCTTGGGACCTCAACCCAAAACACCAACAAGTCCTAAAACATCATACAAACTTATTTGAAACCTCAAATCACATCAAACAATGCTAAAATCATGAATCATGCTCCAATTCAAGCTTAATGAAACTTAGAATTTTCAACTTCTACATTCGATGTCGGAACCCATCATATCAACTCTGATTGACCTCAAATTTTACACACAAGTCATAAATTACATAATGGAGCTATGAAAATTTTCGGAACTGGATTCCGACTCCGGTATCAAAAAGTCAACTCCCCGGTCAAACTTTCAAACTTTAAATTCCTATTTTAGTCATTTCAAGCCTAATTTTACTACGGACTTCCAAAAGAAATTCCGATCACGCTCCTAAGTCCAAAATCACCATACGAAACTGTTGGAATCATCAAAATTCTATTCCAGGGTCATTTTCTCAAAATATTGACCGAAGTCAAACTTAGCACTTTAAGGCCAACTTAAGGAACCAAGTGTTCCGGTTTCACCTCAAACACTTCCAAATCCCGAACCAACCATCCCCGCAAGTCATAAATCATTACAAGAACCTACGGAAAGTTTTATTTTAGGAAATGGGGTTCTAAAAGTTAAAATGACCGGTTGGGTCATTACAACTAGGTTGCCTAGGTCTCATGATTTACGAGCAAGCTTAGTAGAGTCTGGAGGATCGGTACGGAGATGTCTGCGCTTATATTCTAGAGGCTATGAAGTTTAGGAACAAGTTTCACTTCTATTCTTCTCTATCATGCGATTTTTCTTTCTCAATAGTGATTGAAACCTTCTACTCTTATTCTCTCGCAGATGGCGAGAACATGTACTGCTTCCTCAGCTAAGCAGCAGCCAGAGCCTCTAGTGACAGCTCCTACGCGGGGGAGAGGTCAAGACCGAGGCCGTGCCAGAGGCCGAGGCAGGGGCAGGGCTTAGCCTAGGGCCCCAGCAGCAGCCCCAGCAGTGGAGCCTCAGATAGAGCTTGACGAGGAGATTCTCGTCCAGACTGTTCCTGCCGGACCAGCTCAGGTTCCGGAGGGGTTCATTGCTATCCAGTACTTTAGGACGCTTTGATCCGTTTGGTGGGCCTTATGGAGAGTGTGGCCCAGACTGGCGCATTTCCCATGGCACCAGCAGTCTCTCAGGCTAGAGGAGGAGCTCAGACTCCCATCATTCCCACTCCGGAGCAGATAGCTCCCCAGTATCAGACTCCAGTAGCTCAGCCAGTCGGATTATTTCAACTAGTTATTGCGGCACAGGTCGAAGATGTGCCAGCTATGTCTTCTGAGGCTTTATAGAGATTGTACAGGTTTATCAAGCTCTTTTCTCTTCACTTCAGTAGTGCTCCTTTAGAGGATCCCCATGAGTATCTTGACAGCTGTCACGAGGTTTTACGGAACATGGGCATAATGGAGACCAGTGGGGTCAATTTTGCTACATTTCAGATGATTGGTTCTGCCAAGAAATGGTAGAGAGATTACTTGTTGACCAGACCAGCTGGGTCGCCTGCTCTTACTTGGGACCAGTTCTCTCAGCTCTTTATAGAGAAGTTTCCACCTATCACATTGAGAGAGGAGCGTCGCCGTCCGTTTGAGCGTCTCCAGCAGGGCAGTATGACTGTTACTCAGTATGAGACCTGTTTTGTGAATTTGGCCCGTCATGCTATTCTTTTGCTTCCAACCGAGAGAGAGAGAGGGGTGAGGAGGTTTATTGATGGACTTGCTCAGCCTATCAGATTGCAGATGGCTAAGGAGACTGGGAGTGATATTTCTTTTTAGGCGGCTTCTAATGTCGCTAGACGAGTCGAAATGGTTCTTACTCAGGGAGGCCAGGGGTTTGACAAGAGACCTCGTCATACCGGTGAGTTCAGCGGTGCCTCACCTAGAGGAAGAAGTACTTTTGGTAGAGGCCATCCTCCAAGGCCATTTCATTCAGCGCTCCAGGCATCCCACGGTGCCTCAGGTGGTCATGGCCCTCAGATGCATTATTCCGACCATCTAGCCTATAGTGCACCACCAGCTCCTATTAGTGCACCTCCACTCTAGAGTTATCAAGGTGGTTATTCTGGTTGACAGGGTCAGTTTCAGGGTCAGCAGTCATAGCATCCGAGGTTATGTTATACTTGTGGTGATCCAAGGCACATTGCTAGATTTTACCCTCGGGCAATGGGCAGCTCACAATATCAGAGTTCTCGTGCCATGGTTCCGGCACCAGTTGCTGCACCACCTGCTCAGCCAGCCAGAGGCAGGGGTCAGGCAGCCAGAGGTAGGGGCCAGACAATTAGAGGTGGAGGTCAGGCCATTAGAGGTGGAGACCAGCCAGTTAGAGGTTGTCCCAAGGATGTAGTTCAGGGTGGTGGGGCCCAGCCTCGGTGTTATGCTTTCCCAGCCAGGCCTGAGGCTGAGTCATCTGACGCTGTTATCACATGTACTGTTTCAGTTTGTAGTAGAGATTCTTCAGTTCTATTTGATCCGGGATCTACTTACTCCTATATATGTCATCCTATTTTGCTTCCTATTTGGTTGTGCCCCGTGATTCTTTGAGTGCTCCTTTGTATGTGTCCACACCAGTGGGAATGCTATTGTTGTAGATCATGTTTATCGTTCGTGTGTGGTCACTATTTAGAGTCTTGAGACTCGTGTAGATCTTCTACTTCTCGACATGGTTGATTTTGATGTCATACTGGGTATGGATTGGCTGTCACCTTATCATGCTATATTAGATTGTCATGCCAAGACGGTGACCTTAGCCTTGCAGGGGTTGCCTCAATTAGAGTGGAGAGGGAATCTTTGCCATTCTTCCAACAGGGTTATCTCTTATGTAAAGGCTCGGCATATGGTCGAGAAGGGGTGTCTAGCATATTTGGCTTATGTCCGCGATTCTAGTGTGGAGGTTCCTTCCATAGATTCGGTTCCGGTTGTTTGTGAGTTTCAAGAGGTGTTTCCTGCAGACCTGCTGGGGATGCCACCCGATAGGGATATTGATTTCTGCATTGATTTGGCTCCGGGCACTCAGCCCATTTCCATTCCTCCATACCGCATGGCCCTGCCAGAGTTGAAAGAGTTAAAGGAGCAGTTGCAAGATTTGCTTGATAAGGGCTTCATTAGACCTAGTGTCTCGCCCTGGGGTGCACCCGTGTTGTTTGTGAAGAAGAAAGATGGATCGATGAGGATGTGTATAGATCATCGGTAGTTGAACAAAGTCACCATCAAGAACAAATATCCATTGCCGAGGATTGATGATTTATTTGATCAGCTTCAGGGTGCCAAGGTGTTTTCAAAGATTGATTTGAGATCTGGCTACCATTAGTTGAGGATTAGGGCATCCGATGTTCCTAAGATAACTTTTTGGACTCGTTATGGGCATTATGAGTTTCTAGTGATGTCATTTGGGGTGACAAATGCCCCAGCAACATTCATGGATTCGATGAACCGGGTGTTCAAGCCCTACTTGGATTCCTTTGTGGTTGTGTTTATTGATGATATCTTGATCTACTTCCACAGTCGAAAGGAGCATAAGCAGCACCTTCGGATCGTTCTTCAGACTCTAAAAGACAGCCATTTATATGCTAAGTTCTTAAAATGCGAGTTTTGATTGAGTTCAATTGCTTTCTTGGGTCACGTTGTATCAGCAGAGAGTATTAAGTTAGATCCTAAGAAGATTGAGGTAGTTCAGAACTGGCCTAGACCCACATCAGCTACATAGATCCATAGTTTCATGGGTTTGGCAGGCTATTACCGTCGAATTGTGGAAGCGTTTTCATCCATAGCAGCCCCGTTAACCAGATTAACCCAGAAGGGTGCCCCGTTCAGGTGGTCAGACTAGTATGAAGCGAGCTTTCAGAAGCTCAAGACTGCTTTGACCATGGCACCGGTATTGGTGTTACCCACAGGTTCAGGATCTTATACAGTATATTGTGACGCATCTCGTATTGGTCTAGGTGCGGTATTGATGAAGGGTGGCAAGGATATTGCATATGCTTCATGCCAGTTGAAGGTTCACGAGAATAATTACCATGTTCATGATCTAGAGCTGGCAGCTATTGTTCACGCGCTAAAGATTTGGAGGCACTATCTTTACGGCGTGCCATGTGAGGTATTCACTGATCATCGGAGTTTAAAGTATTTTTTCAAGCAGAAGGAACTCAATTTGAGGTAGAGGAGGTGGCTGGAGCTATTGAAAGACTATGATATCGCCATATTGTATCATCCCGGGAAGGCCAATGTGGTGGTAGATGCTTTGAGTAGAAAGTGAGTCAGTATGGGTAACCTTGCGTATATTCCAGTTGCTGAGAGAGCGCTTGCATTGGATGTTCAGGCCTTGGCCAACCAGTTCGTGAGGTTAGATGTTTCTGAGCCCAGCCGTGTTCTAGCTTGTACAGTCGCTTGGTCCTCCTTGTTTGAGCGCATTAGAGATCGGCAGGATGATGATCCGTATTTACTTGTCCTTAGAGACACAGTGTGGCACGGTGGTGCCAAGTAGGTTACTATTGGAGATGACAGAGTTTTGAGGATGCAGGGTCATATTTGTGTACCTAATGTGGATGGACTTCGTGAGTTGATCCTTGAGCAGTCCCACAGTTCCCGGTTTTCTATTCATCCGGGCGCCGCCAAGATGTATCAGGACTTGAAGCAACATTATTAGTGTAGGCGAATGAAGAAAGACATAGTTGCCTATGTAGCACGGTGCCTAAATTGCTAGAAGGTAAAGTGTGAGCATCATAGACCTGGTGGTTTACTTCAGAGGTTAGATATTCTTGAGTGAAAGTGGGAGCGTATCACTATGGACTTTGTTGTTGGACTCCCACGGACTCAGAGAAAGTTCGATGCAGTTTGGGTTATTATGGACAAGCTGACTAAGTCAGCACATTTCATTATTATTGCAGTTACCCATTCCTCAGAGCGATTGGCAGAGATTTACATTCGTGAGATCATCCGTCTTCACGGGATGCCCGTGTCTATCATTTCTGATCGAGGTACGCAGTTTACCTAGCACTATTTTAGGGCAGTTCAACGTGAGTTGGGTATGCGGGTTGAGTTGAGCACAGCATTTCATCCTCAGACGCACGGGTAGTCCGAGCGTACCATTCAGATCTTGGAGGATATGCTCCGTGCCTGTGTTATTGACTTTAGAGGTTCTTGGGATCAGTTTTTGCTGTTAGCAGAGTTTGCTTACAATAACAGCTACCAGTCGATCATTTAGATGGATCCCTATAAGGCATTATATGGTAGACTGTGTAGGTCACCAGTTGGGTGATTTGAGCCGGGGGAGGCTCGATTATTGGGTACAAATTTAGTTCAGGAGTCCTTGGACAAGGTCAAGATTATACAGGATCGACTACGTACAGCTTAGTCCAGGCAAAAGAGTTATGCCGACCGTAAGGTTTGTGATATTGCATTCGTGGTTGGAGAAATAATATTGCTTTGGGTATCTCCCATGAAGGGTGTTATGAGATTTGGGAAGAAGGGCAAGCTGAGCCCTAGGTATATCGGGCCATTTGAGATTCTCGAGAGAGTGGGGGAGGTAGCTTATAGACTTGCATTTCCTCCAGGGTTATCCTCAGTTCATCCGGTATTCCATGTGTCTATGCTCCGGAAATATCATGGTGATCCATCCCATGTATTAGATTTCAGCGCTGTCCAGTTGGACAAGGATTTGACTTACGAGGAGGAGCTGATGGCAATTCTAGCCCAGCAAGTTCGCCAGTTGAGATCAAAGAGTTACCCTTCAGTTCGAGTGCAGTGGAGAGGTCACTCTATTGAGGCAGCTACTTAAGAGTCCGAGTCCGATATGCGGAGTAGATATCCCCACCTTTTCACCAGTCCAGAAACTTTTCTATGTCCGATCGAGGACAAACGGTTGTTTTAGAGGTAGAGAATGTGATGACCCAAAAAGGTCATCTTATATTTAGAACTCGAATCTGCGCTCTTAAGCCTTAAAAATCTCATTTTTACCCTTCTCGACTTGCGTGCATAGTCCGGGCAGGTTTCCGAAAAGCTTTTATGTTAAAAACTAATGAAAATAAGAATTTTTATCTTAAAAGTTGATTTTAGTCAACATTTTTGGTAAACAGGCCCGGATCCGTGCTTTGACAGTCCCGGTAGGTCCGTATCGCATTATGGGACCTGGGCGTATGCCCGGACGAATTAGGAGGTTCCTAGCTTGAGTTATGAATTTTTGATGAAACTTAAAAGTTTGGAAATTATTTGTTTTTTAAGAATTGATTGATATTTGGCATTGTTAGTATCGGGTCCGTATTTTGGTTCCAGATCCCGGTACAGGTTCATTATGATATTTAAGACTTGTCTGTGAAAGTTGGTGAGAAACGGAGTTGATTTGACGTGATTCAGACGTCTAGTTGAGAAGATAGGAATTTTAAAGTTTCTTGAGAATTTCATTTGATTTGGTGCTAAATTCATAGTTCTAGGTGTTAAAGAGTCGCCACTAGGAATAAATTCTTCGCGGTGTTCCAAGTTACCAATTTCTTTTAAATCCCAATTCAAGGAAATTGACTCTATTTAAGTCTGCGAAACATATAAGACCGGGTAAAGAATTCTGTTAACCCGGGAGAAGGGATGAGGCACTCTCAAATTCCGTGGTTCTAGCACGGCCGCTCTAATAATTATACCTGGCTTAACTAATTCTAGATATTTTATATTTAGTAGAATTTTATGCCTTTCCACTTTAGAACCGCTTTTAATTTGCTTGATTATTTGTAATTATGGAATAATCTTGAAACGAATCACGCGTACATGTATTCGTTTTGTTAAGTGTGTTAAGAATTATGTCAGGCGTACGTGTACATAATTAATAACACTTTATTATTTTAAAGATTGTTTTGTCAAAGTCATGCGAACGCATTCTTTGCCTTTAATTTGGGAAATCATAATTATGTCACGCGAACGTGTACATAATCACAATAATTGATTGGTTAACACGCGCCTAAAGCATACTAGCGTATTCAAAGTATTCTGTTTATTTATCTTTTTAGATCTGAGATTTTTTATAATTAATTATTTATTTTACTCTTTCCTTTCTCTTTTGCGACGTGCCTTGAATTAGTTCCGAACTCATCTCGCTCCCTATTTCAACATATGTAAAGATATTCCAATCTTAACACAAATATTTGAATATGGGATTAATAAATAGATAATGAAATGGGACAAAGTTAAAAAGAAATATTTACATTCATTCTAACTGAACCTTGGAGGTAGATACAAAAATCCAAGAAAAATCCCAAACTAAACCACTTCATGTCCCTGAAGCTAGTTTAAAACTTAAAATATTTTCAAGAATATTAAAAGCTGATCATGGACCCCTTGAAGAACACTATATAAGAGTTAGGAAAATAACGTCTAGATACATACAAAATAAAATGGGTACAGATACAAATCTCATCCAACTGTCAAATGATTAAACATACTCACAGAAAGTTGACTAAAGCTTTTTTTTAATCAAAATAACCTTAGAGATATCCCTTTCACGTCTCAAGTAGTAAAAAATAAAATAAATAATCTGAGGTCTCCATACCACCATACCTTTCACTTTAGAAGATATTAAATCTTAATATTTGTAAAAAACAAATCCTTAATAAAAAAAACTTCAAAGACTTTTATATTAACAAGATTATTTCAAACCCTTAATAAAGCAATTTTTTTAAAGAATCCAACATAGAAGTTCTAACTATATATTTTACTAGCAAATTCTATAACTAATACAATGAGAAGACAAAAATTAATTAAAATTTTCCTTTTCACTTGGCAATCTCTAAGAAAACTAGTGAAATAGTTAAAAAGTAACAGAAGATAAAATGATCAGAAACTTATTGCTTATATACTAAAATACTTCTTATAATTAATTTTAACTTTAGTAGCAAATGGGCATTCAACTAAACATAAGTTACTTGCACGTATTATCTATGGCATCAAAAATCAAGATTAAAAAGAAGCTAAGGAAAGAACTAAACTACAAAACAAAAACAAAACCATCCTAAATAAGATAAAGATCACATTAAACGTTACCAACACACAAATACATATAAAATTAGAAGACCGAAAAGACAAAGATAGAGGATATGAAGCTTTGCAGAAGCTTTTAATAATATAAAAGAAGATCCAGCAATTGCAAAAAATTAATGAAAAACAGCAACCGTAGCGCGAACCCAAAACTCGAAACTAAACCTTCGTCTCTTCCAAAAAAAAAAATTATATCTTAGATCCTTCTTACTTAGTTCTCTGTGAATGTAATCAGTGGCATGCTATGAATATCTCCCCCTTCTTTTTTCTTCCAGAAAAGTCACTATATAGGCATGTATAAGAGTTGAGAATGGAGAATATGCAGATGAATAGAATCGACCGTGTGTATGTGTGTGATGTGGGCGTGTGATCATGGGGTGATAGAGGGAAGAGTTTAGAGTGAAAATCTACACAATATTTGAAAATAAAGCAACATAATTGTGCAAGAATCATGGATGGATTGAATCTCTTTTTAAAGTTACATTTGTTACCAAACTTTAAAGGTCACGTGAATGCTTGTTGCTTTTTTTTTTTTAATAAGAAGAAATTAATTGAACTATTTAGATAAAATATTAATGAACTAACTCTAGACTAAACAACACACACACACACACATATATATATATATATATATATATATATATATATATATATATATATATATATATATATATATATATATATATATATATGTGTGTGTGTGTGTGTGTGTGTGTGTGTGTGTGTGTGTGTGCATATACTTTTAATATTACTAAGAAAAATACCATAATTTATTAAAATTCTAATTAAAAGAAATCATATATTGTTTGTAAATTTTCTTTTTTTTTTTCTCTTTAACAAACTATCTATATATATATATATATATATATATATAACTTTCCTCAAATGAAACCTATTAAAAGTAAGATAAAAGTTTAAAATATCAAGATTAGACCTAAAAGAAATATTTACGCTAAAATAGTATAAAATTTGGGTGTGGTAAAAAATTAGGTGTTCACAGCATGCCCCTCTTTGCTTGGAAACGTGAAGAGTTTTCAGACAAAGAAAATGAACAAGGTGACTGATTTTTGACTTCACTATTATTTAAAAGGGAAAAGAAGAGAAAAGAAGGGGTTGCGACCGAGCCTTGGTTTTAGGCAGCCTACATATCCCGGGTTATAAGGGAATCAAGTCGCGTGTAGTTTAAGTGGAATAAGAGTGATGGAGTATGCTTAGAGCAAGAGTCGATTGATGTTCCGTCGAGGTTCCGATCCGCGGTTCCTACTATTACATCAAAATGAAAAGAAAATTACATACGCTTGAAATCTAAGAGTTACAAAATTCCTATCTAAATGCCATCTGGAGTCTTGTCTTGATTCTTGGCTTGCTTCTCCCATTGACTTTAGACCGAAGCTTGATGCTCTCGATGCAACAGACTATGAAATATATCTTTGCATGCATAATGTCAAAGTTAGTTGTGGATGGTATTGGGATCAAACGTTTCACTTTCTCTGGAAAGAACTGAAATCTTATTTTTTTTGCATATCCAATCCGTGCTTTGCAGAAAACCTACAAGTCATCACAAACAAACAAAACGAACAAAAGTTTTCTGCCCTAGTTTGCACTAGAAATTTTTTGTGAGTTATTGAAAACACATTAAACTATCTTTGCTATTGCAGAATAAAGAATTGCAAGAAGGAAGGCAACCAGGGGATGTAGTACCCTGTGTTGACGATGAGATGAGGCTCGTGGCACTCTAGGATGCAACTAGGGAATGTCGTACCCTATGTTGGCAGTACAATGAGGCTCGTGGAGCTCTAAGATACTACTAGGGAATGTCGTACCCTATGTTGGCAATAAAATGAGGCTCGCGGAGCTCTGAGATGCTACTAGAGAATGTCGTACCTTATGTTGGCAGAAATTAATGCAGCCAGGGGATGTAGTACCCTGTGTTGGTAATAAGATGAGGCTCGTGGTGCTCTGGAATGCTACTAGGGAATGCCGTACCCTACGTAGGCAAAATATAATGTGACCAGGGGATGTAGTACCCTGTGTTAGAAATAAAATGAGGCTCGTGGCACTCTGGGATGCTACTAGGGAATGGAGTACTCTATGTAGGCAATAAATAATGCAGCCAGGGGATATAGTACCCTGTATTGAAGATAGGGTATTGATTCCCTAAAATTAAACTAAAAATAACATGATTATATGTATATTGGAAGAAAAACAAGGATTTTGAGAACTTCACTTGGTGGGGTTCGTCCCTTCACGAACTGTTTCCTAAAACTGTTCAGTTCCTGTTTTGAACAAAGAAAGATTCGTTAGTTTTAAAATGGTGGTCAGTTTGTGGCCATGATTTCTTGGGTGACTTTACCTTGCATCCATTACACTTGTTAGAAAAACTAACTTCGTCGATGGTCGTAAAAATTGCCAGGAGATTCTGTCTTTTCTTTCTGCAGATCTTCTTTCTCAACATCAAAACCTAACCATTTTGCGCCTATCACCATTTGTGTTCATGGTGCAAACAACCTTGCTCCCAAAAATCTTTTAACTGAGTAACTTTTATTGACCCTTGGAACATTGTTCAGTCCTTCCAGCCTTTTGCTCGTCAAGGAAAATCACAGATGGCTTTATGCCTTTGCCTATACGGTTTATGCCCAGCAATCTTTGCTTTATATAACGGGGAAACTGCAACCAATTTTGTAGCCTTTTCTTTGCTTTGCTTTGACACGATTATACTGAAAGGGACTCAAAAAAGTAATGCGAAAGAAAACAAGAAGGTGAACTAATAGGTATTACAACTTAATCAAGAAGTGTCCCTTTCAGAAGAAAAAAATAAGAAAGGACTTATCTGAAGGAAATATGCTGACTTCAATGAACATAAAATGCACTTTAGACTGGATGCCCGATCCGTTTGAACCATTAAATTCTCAAAATCTGTTGTAAACTTAAGTTTGAAACTGAGTTCTTTGTCTTAACCGTGCTTGTGTCGGGATGTTCAAAGCCTTAAATCGATCAATGATGCCCTTTGTGGGTTTCCACCAACTGACCTCTCTCATTTGCCTTTCTCTCAACTCACCATTGCCTTATAGTGCCCGTGAGGGTTTTCACCAATAAGACTCTCTCATTTATTTTTCTCTCTTTAAGGAATCACCCGTAGTATACTGACTTAGCATTCCCGAAAGTTGATCAGAAGGTCTTAGCAGGGAAAGGTAAAAAGAACTATTCAACTGAATTACAACTTTTGGAACCATTTTGATGGACCAAGCATCGAAAAATAAAATAAAATCATGCCCCCGTTTCTATGAATACTGGAGAAATGCGGATTTTTGTTTTGGTGTGACCGAACCCCAAAGTGAGGCTGCCTACGTATCCTTTCGGAATCAGGTCAGACGTAGTTCAATGAACATGAACTTGTTTTGATGATGATTTTTTTTTCAATTTGATTTTATTTTTTCTTTTTTTTTAAAAATTAAGTACATTGGTTACAAAATAAGGGAAAACAAAGAAATATAAACAAGGCTTCAAAGGGCTAACTAGGGTTGACCAGTGTTTGGGTAGCGAGAATGATAGCCTTTCGTCATCCCAAACTGAGAATGTTAAGTATAAAAATGCCCCAATAGAGGCATGTCAGACATAGTATCTCTTGACCGCATCTACGTTGACGGATATATCAGTTACCTTTCCTTCTATATCTGCCAAGTGTAGAGAGCTCCTTTTAACAATACTTTCTTGATAAGGTAAGGACCTTGCCAATTCGGGGCGAACTTTCCTTTTGCTTCTTTCTGGTGCGGAAAGATACGTTTCAAAACAAGTTGTCCTACCTCGAATTGTCTTGGGCGCACTTTCTTATTGTAAGCGCGTGCCATTCTTTGTTGGTATAACTGACCAAAACAAACTGCCGCCAAATGCTTTTCATCAATCAAACTTAACTGTTCCAATCGGGACTTGACCTAGTCAGTGTCCTCGATCCCTGCTTCAACAATGCTTCGGAGAGAGGGAATCTCAACTTTAGCAGGTATGACTGCTTCAGTGCCATAAACCAATAAGTACGGCATTGCGCCAACTGATGTACGGATAGTTGTCCGGTATCCCCAAAGAGCAAAAGGCAATTTCTCGTGCCATTGTTTAGACCCTTGGACCATCTTCCTAAGAATCTTCTTGATGTTCTTATTCGCAGCTTCAACAGCTCCATTAGCTTTGGGCCAGTAAGGAGTAGAATTGTGATGCTCAATTTTAAATTGTTCACATACTTCCTTCATCAGATGACTATTCAAATTAGCAGCATTATCCGTGATAATGATTTTTGGAATACCGAAACGACAGATGATGTTGGAGTGAACAAAGTCTACTACTGCTTTCTTGGTAACTACTTTCAATGTAATAGCTTCCACCTATTTGGTGAAGTAATCAATTGCAACCAAGATGAATCTGTGCCCATTTGAAGCTTTTGGCTCGATTGGGCCAATGACGTCCAATCCCCAAGAAACAAAAGGCCAAGAATCTGACATAGGATACAACTCTGAAGGAGGCGAGTGAATCAAATCACTATGAATCTGACACTGGTGGCACTTGCGAACAAAACAAAAGCAATATCGTTCCATAGTAAGCCAATAATATCCTGCCCGAAGGATTTTCTTTGCTAGAACATATCCATTCATGTGCGGACCACAAACTCCCGAATGCACCTCATTCATAATCATTTCAGCTTCTTTGGCATCCACACATCTCAACAAATTCAAATCCGGAGTTCTTTTGTATAGGATTTCCCCACTCAAAAAGAAACTATTAGAGAGTCGCCTAATAATTCTCTTTTGATCCCTATTAGCATGTTCCAGATATTCTCTTGTTTTCAGAAACTGTTTAATATCATGATACCATGGTTCACCATCTAGTTCTACTTCAACTGTATTGCAATAACCATGTTGATCCCGAATTTGAATTTCTAATGGATCAATGTGAGTATTACCCGGATATGGAAGCATTGAGGCCAGGGTGGCCAATGCATCAGCTAATTCATTGTGAAACCTGGGAATGTACCTGAATTCGATGGACTTGAACCTTTTGCTTAGATCCTCCACACATTGTCTATATGGAATGAGCTTGATGTCCCGAGTCTCCCAATCACCTTGAGCCTGCCGAATAAGCAAATCTGAATCTCCCATCACCAACAGTTCATGCACATTTAGGTTTATTGCCATGTTCAAACCCATGATGCAAGCTTCATATTCTATTGTGTTGTTTGTACAAAAAAAATGAAATCACGCTGTGGCAGGGTAATGTTGCCCAGTAGGTGATACCAGATTTGACTGTCATCTTAGACTACTTCTTCAACTAAATTAACCTCTTCATCTGGGAAATATATGTTCAAAGACTCATACTCATCATCAATCGGGTTTTCTCCCAGATGATCAACCAAAGCTTGTGCCTTCATGGCAGTGCGAGTGACATAAACATTATCAAACTCTATGAGAAAGATTTTCCACTTTGCCAATCTGCTAGTTGGCATCGGCTTCTGAAAGATGTACTTCAGGGGATGCATTCGGGATATGAGGTAAGTTGTATAGGCCAAAAGATAATGCCTAAGCTTCTGGACGACTCGGGTTAAGGCGCAACATGTCCTTTCCAAAAGAGTATATTTGGCCTCATAAGTGGTGAACTTTTTGCTCAAATAATATATTGCTTGTTCCCTTTTTCCTGTGGCATCATGTTGACCCAGAACACAACCAAAGGAACTATTCATTACTAACAGATATAAAAACAGAGGCCTACCAGATTCTGGCGGGACCAAAATAAGGGGATTTGACAAATATTCCTTGATCTTATCAAAAGCTTCTTGGCACTCATCTGTCCACTTGATAGCGGCGTTCTTTTTCAACAACTTAAAAATAGGCTCATATGTGCTTGTAAGCTGTGCGATGAACCTGCTGATGTAATTCAACCTCCCGAGTAAACTCATGACTTCTGTTTTGTTCTTCGGGGGAGACAGCTCTCGAATGGTCTTTATCTTGGAGGGATCTAACTCAATGCCTATTTGACTAACTATAAAACCCAAAAGCTTCCCAGAAGGAACTCTAAATGCACATTTGGCTGGATTGAGTTTGAGATTGTACTTCGTAGCCTTTCAAAGAACTTTTTCAAGTCTTGCACATGGTCAGCTTGTGTTCTCGACTTAATGATCACATCATCAACGTAGACTTAAATCTCTTTATGCATCATGTCATGGAATATGGTAGTCATGGCTCTCATGTAAGTTTCCCCTGCATTCTTCAAACCGAATGGCATGATCCTATAACAATAAGTTCCCCATGGAATTGTGAAGGCGGTCTTTTCTGCATCTTCTTCATCCATCAGAATTTGGTGATATCCGGCATAACAATCCACAAAAGATTGGATCTCTTGTTTAACACAATTGTCAACAAGGATATGAATGTTGGGTAAGGGAAAGTTGTCCTTTGGACTTGCTTTGTTTAAATCCCTATAGTCAACACAAACTCTGATTTTCCCATCCTTCTTTGGCACTGGCACAACATTTGCTAACCATGTAGTGTATCGGACGACCCTGATCACATTTGCACTTAGTTGCTTCGTGATTTCTTCTTTAATCTTATCACCCATGTCTGTTTTAAACTTCCTTTGTTTTTGCTAGATTGGTGGAAAATTAGGATATGTGGAAAGCTTATGAACCAATTAATCGGCACTCAAACCCGGCATGTCATCATATGACCAAGCAAATATATCTCTGTACTCGAATAAAACTTGAATTATGGCATCTCTCATCTTTTGTTCAGTATGAATGCTTATTTTTGTTTCTCTGGTTTCTTCAGGACTTCCCAGGTTAATTGCCTCAGTTTCATTTAAGCTAGGCTTAGGCTTATTCTCAAATTGATCCAATTCCCTTTTTATTTCCTTAAAAGCCTCATCTTTGTCATACTCAACTTCTTGATTCATTATTTCGAGATTAGACAACTTTTTAAGATCTGGGCATGAGTTCCGCGTGCATGTCATGTTTTTAAAGCTAGCATTAACGAAATTGAAAATGATAAGAAATTAACAAAAATTAGGGAAATGAAAAGATAGAATTTTACTATGAAAATGGAACTTCATTTCATTGAATTTGAAAGGATATAAGGGTTAACATCAAAGCAAAGCAATTAAACTAAAATATATGGATTACAACCCTTAAAATAATCCAAATACAGAAAAAACAACAAAACAGGTTACCAAGACTCCTTCCTGATGGGAAAAGGAGTTGCTTCCTAGCTGCTGAGCGAGGTATTTAGACCAATCAACTGAAAACTTGCACGGCTAGGGCCCTCCCCAACTTGAACCATATTGATCTCATAGAACATTTCCTTGACACCTTGGTAAACTTCATCAATGTCATCCTGAGTAGAAGGATTTTGGACTTCTTCAAATTGTGGCTTGACAAAAGAGTAGGCAATGCGAGGGATTGGTTTGGACAGATTCCAACCATTCTTTTTGCGGGCCTTGGCTCTGTCTATGTCAGCTGGTGTTGGTTTAAAACCCAAGCCAAAGGTATCTTTCTTCGAAAAGGGAGCAATGGGGTTCACAATTCCTTGCAGAGAGGATCCTAATCCTTTTCCTGGTTCATAGCCATTCCTCAACATCAGCGCAGCTACCATCATGGATATGGCTGAACGACGGGGATCCAGAATTGGTTTTCCTTCTTCCACTTGGTCCACCTCAATCACCTCAAATGCTTGATATATGATGCATTCACATCCTTCCTTGGCCTCGATACATGAAATGGATGGGTCTTTATAGACGGATGAGTCGTCCTCCCCATGAACAATAATTTCTTGCCTGTCATACTCGAATTTGACCATTTGATGTAGGGTGGATGGTACAGATCTGGCCATATGGATCCACGACCTTTCCAGAAGAAAATTATAGGAAGTTTCCATATCCAACACTTGAAAGACAATGTTAAAATCAACCGAGCCGATTGTCATGATGAGTTAGATTTCCCCAATAGTGTCTCTTCTTGAACCATCAAAAGCTCTGATGCTAACATTACTAGTCTGAATTATGTTAGTGTCAATGTTCAGCTGTTGTAGAGTAGAAAAAGGGCATAGATCTACACTTGAGCCTTCGTCAATCATGACTCGTTTTACGTAGTGCCCTTCACATTTCACCATAAGATGCAAAGATCTATTGTGCCCAGCCCCTTCCTCAGGTAAATCATCATCGCTGAAAGTAATTCTATTTACTTCAAAGAATCTTTGAGACATTTTTTCTAGCCGATTCACTGTTGTCTTTTCTGAGACATATGCCTCGTTCAGAGTTTTGATCAACACACGGCGATGCTCTTCCGAGTGCAAAAGCAGAGATAACAAAGATATCTGAGCAGGGGTTTTCTTTAGTTGGTCAATGATTGAGTAGTCTTGCATTTTCATCTTCTTAAGGAATTCCTCCGCTTCTTTTTTTGCAACGGGTTCTTTCACTGGCAAGTGACTTTCCCTGGCTTGCTTAGCTTTTCTCAATTCCTCTTGTGAGTAGTACCTTCCAGGGCGGGTCAAATCCCCCATTTTATATATGTTTCTTCAACTATCTCTTTTCCTCTGTACGTCATGACAGTCTTGTTATAATTCCAGGGAATAGCTTTTGTGTTTGTCACTAGGACTTGTGCAACAAGTCGGATCACAACTGGATCTATTATATTTCTCAAACTATTATTCGAAACGATCTTTTGAATGCCCCCAGGGATGTAAAGTTTTGGCCCACCCAATTGAACCTCAACCTTTTTTGTGCTTCCAGGGACATAGAGAATCATTTTTTCAGAACCTGCCAAGTTCAAACTAGAACTCGTACCTTTCATAATCAACGGTGCCAATTGCGGTGGGTTCACTATCACTTTTGGTTCTTGCCCTATGGTTCCAATATCCATCTCTGTCTTGCCAGACTGCTTATAATCTCGATCATCATAAATCATCCCAATAAAATGTGTATTATCATGAGCTGGGAGCGGATTGTTTGTGATATTAGGAGTATCCTCATTGTTTGTTACCACAATTGCCTTTGCTTCAATCAAATTTTCAATGGCTTTCTTTAATGTCCAATAATTTTCGGTACTATGACCTTGGGTGTTAGAGTGATACTTACATCTTGTATTGGAGTCAAAACCATTTGAATTTGGATTCACATAACGCGGCATGATAGGTTCAATCAAATATTCCTATCGAGGGCGAGGATTATATGGCGCCTGAAAATTCGACCGGAGTTAACGGGAGCCTTGTGGAATTGGTGCCCGCCATTGCTGGTGATTGGGAGGCCTAGCATAAGCCTGAGCACTAAACACTGTGTATTGTTGTGGGGGAACTGAGTACCGGGGACCCTGAGGTGGATAGTAATGTTGAGGAGAATCGCATTGTCCTTGTTGGAATTGCACATAAGAAGGAACTATTCCTCTTTGAACTCCCCCGAACCCAGATGCCATCATGGATCCTTCCTTTTTCTTTTTTCGATTTCCGAAACTGCCTGACCCGCTTTGAATTGCTTGTGTGGTCGCCTTAAGGGCTGCCTGACTCACAATTTTGCCCGACTTCATACCATTCTCAACTATTTCACCAATATTAATCGCCTCAGTGAAAGGTTTACCAATGGCGGCCAACATGTAATGGAGGTAATGAGGATCCTGAGCTTAGAGAAAATAGTCAATCATTCCTGCCTCTTTTATTGGTGGTTTGACCCTAGCAACTTGCTCTCTCCACTTGATTGCATATTCTCTGAAGCTTTCTGTTGGTTTCATCTTTATGTTGACGAGAGAGGAGCGGTCTGGAACTATATCAATATTGTACGAAACTGTTGGACAAAATCTTGAGCCATGTCGTTCCAAACGTGCTAGTGAGATATGTCTTGATCTATGAACCACTCTGAAGCAATTCCTGTCAAACTTTCCCCAAAATAAGCCATGAGTAATTCTTCTTTGCCACCTGCTCCCCTTAATTGGTTACAATACCTCTTCAAATGGGCAACGGGATCACCATGCCCATCATACTTGTCAAACTTGGGGGTCTTGAAGCCGGGTGGCAAATGAATATGGGGGAACATGTGTAGATCGTTAAACTAAACACTCTTGTGGCCTCCCAAACTCTGTATGTTTCTCATGGTTTGTTCCAGGCTCTTCATTTTTCTGGTCATTTCCTCTTGTTCCATATTCTTGTCAGGCATTTCGATCTCGATTGGGAACACGTTCTGAGGAGTATGCTTGTATGAATCTGTAATCTTGAAAGCCAGTTCTGGAGAGCAATGTTGGGCATCATGAGCATTCAGATGTGGATCATTGTTGGACTTTTGAGCAAGAGTCGGTTGAGGAACAGTGAAAGTAGGGACAATGGGTATAGTAGGTGGGTCATTTATGAGGGGTGCGGTTGGAGGACGTGGAATGGAGGTACTAGGGATAGTGGGAAGGTTAATGCTCGGACTAAATCTAGGTTGGTACAATGGGTTACTTATTTTGGAGATGGGAACTTGATTTGCAACTAACACATTATGAAGATTATCCGAAGGTGGCGGTGCATGTCCATTCACCCAGGCTTGGTACATCTCTGCCAATTGTTGTTTCAAGACTCTTACTTCTTCAACCAGTCCTGAACCTTGTTCGGCCAATTGTCCATGGACATCCTCATTATCTGACTCATTCTCACTGTTGTTTTCCATTCTACTTTTTCCTTTTGATCTCGTATTGTAAGGGTGAGTCGCCAATTTAAACCATAAACCAACCACCTCTGTTTAACTTTATCTTTTGAAATGACAAACAACAAACGTGTTAGAGTTAAGCATTTTGCAGATATTAATCACACATTATATGTCATGCACCTACTGCCATTTTCATTTATAAAATGATCTTGGAAGGCTTCATGCTTTATCCCGGCTTATTAGTTTATTAGTTTATTTTCATCTTGAATTTAACGCTCTTTTTTTTTCTTTTTTTTTTTCCAGATTAATTATGGTTATGATCGCATCCGATGAGGATTGCCTACGTATCATGACGCCGCATGAATTAGACCATTACGTAGTTCAGGGGAAAATAATAATAGTCTTTTTTTTTAACAAAATGAAATAATACAATAACAGAAAGGCCATTACATTGAAAATGACTTACCAGACTCTGACAAGACTAAAAGACAACGATTTTAAAGATTCAACAATGACTCAAACTAAAACATAACTACTACGTGAAAGGTTTTAACAACTAAGACTATATTTCAACTCCTCACTCATCTTGCTTTCAACCACTGGAACATCTTCTCATGGTGGGGCTTGCCCTAGTTGACCCCCCAATGTACGGTACATCCTTTCTAACTATATTGCAAGATGACGAGCAAAAGTAGGTGCATGCTCCAAAAACTTCTCATAATCCACCCCTTGGAAGTTCACATAACTTTGAGCGGTATAAACAGCCAAATCATGGACTTGCTCTCTAAAGTACTGAAAATTCTGGTCTCGATCTTGTAACTGCTACTGGCGAGTGTTTGCTATCTCCCTTATTTAGACCCTCTCGATCTAAGGCTGACTCTAACTGAGCCCGAAGTCTAGCCTGCTCGAGTCTCGCCTGAGGCATCTCCCTATCAAAATCTGCATGCTGGTATTCTCTATTGTACCTTCTTATTTCTTCCAACTGTGCATGGAGCTGAGCTTCTGAACGTACCCAATGGGCCTTCTCTCTCTCGAATTGAGCCTTCTCTTCTTCAAATTTTGTTACTTGGCGATCCTTACTTGATTCGGCCTTCTCATTTAACTGTACGATCTTTTCCTTGGCTTTGTCCAATGCCTTTTCAGTCTTTGCCAAGAGGGAATCATAATCTTGCACCTTTTCCATTAGATTGGCAATGGTTCTCTGGTCTTTCCAACTTCTCACTGGAACTTCAGAGGCTTTCTTCATCTGTTGAAGTTAGGCACGAAAGGCTTCATTTTTGCGGATCAGACTCTTCGTTTCCCCTTCGGCTTCTTGTTCTTGCAAGTCTTTCTCAAAATTGAGGTTTCTCAGCCTTTCTTCTAAGGCATGAATAGTTTCTTTGTATTCCTTTTCACTTTCACCCCAGGCCAACCGTTTTTGGATTTTATCATCAAAGGCTTGAACACGCGGCCTTTTTGTGGGCCTTTTGGGCTCGGGCTCTGGCTCATCATCCATGCGAGACCTCTTCCCAAACCATATAGCATAACCCAGATCTACCTCACCTCTCACAGGATGTGGCACCTGAGTATCATCTTTCAAGTAGCGACAACCATTCCAAATTTGCTGGATTAAAGCTTCGGGGAGTGGGGCTTCGGGGTGTAGCTCAATCACTTGCACACTCAAATATTCATCCTCAGGTACTACTTGGTACCTTCCTAGCTGTCTTAGAACTCTGTGTGGCATATACGGCTGGACACTTCTCCAACCCAACAGCAACAAATAACTTTTTAGGGCCGACATGTGTATCACCTCTCTTACCAGGAGCCATCCCAAACACTCAATTTGACTTGCATTTAAAGATCTTAGGTGGGATATCCAGGCTTCCACCCCTTCTGGAGAGTTGTAATCTTTTACTCTTTCTTCGTAACTCTCAATGAAATTGTCCTTGCTCGGACCATAGCTCATGAACTTGGGGTGATGTCGGAGATAATCAATCAACCACATTTGTAACAAAATATTGCACCCTTCGAAGAATTTTGCCCCGTACTTACACAAAGTCAACACCCGATAAATGTCTGATAGAATGATCGGGGCAAGAGTGTGATGTTCTTTGGTAGTGAGGACCTGTACAACCCTAGCTATGCGGGTATCAATTGTCCTCTCCTCATTTGGGAAGACCATAATTCCCAGAAATGCCACTATGAAGGTAAAGCGACGATGAGTCTGCTATGTGTCTTTGTTCTACTTGTTGTTAAGGCCCTTTTCATGCATTTCAAACCCATTTGGCTGCCCGAACCTAGAGTACATGAAGTAGAAAGAACAACACCCTTCGACTACGTTGGTCTTTCTGATTTGCTTACTGATGTTCAGAAGATCGAAGAATCGGTGTACAGAAAGAGCTCTCGGGAATATGAGCTCCTGCTTTCTCAAATCCCTGCCAAACCCGGAATATCCAGCTATCTCTTCTAAAGTGGAAGTAAGCTCAAAATCGGAGAAGCGAAAGACATTGTGAACGGGGTCCCAAAAAGTCACTAGTGCCTCAATCAAATCGTCCCGCGGTTTAATTTTCATAATATTTGTGAGGGCTCCCTGGTGCTTGGTGACCCATTTCTGACCATCTTCTCCTAAATCATACCACCACATCTGAAGCTGAAGTGGAGCCTCGTCTACAACTGTGAACGGTGTGTTCTGGACAATGCTCATTTTGTACCTGTGGGTGGTTAAGGTTAGGGTTGACACTAGTCTCAAAAGACAGAACCAATGCACTCCTTTTGCAAAACAATCTTTTGTAAATAACTCAATTTTAAGAAAAATCAACGAGAAGGGGGCGATTTTTGCAATTGTGACCGAAGAAAGGGTGGCTATTTTTGCAACTATGGCCCCTTCTTATTTTCAATGATAGCTTTAGGGCCGGGGGAAAGGCATTATGGTAAAAGTAATGCCCAATTGACAGACACGTCCGTTCTTGCGAGAACAGCCCTTCGACAATTTTGAAGATGTTCTAAGGCTATTCCGACAGGAACAATTTGGGATTAACCGAAGCTGAGTCTGCTTATTTGTTTTTTTGATAAAAAAAACACTAGACACATTTCTTTTTTTTAGTTATTTTTTTTTGTAAAAATGGGGCCGAACCCTATGAAGGTTGCCTACGTATCTCACATCCGGTGAGAATCAGACCCGCGTAGTTCATAAATATTTCAAGAGTAGGATGACACTTTTTGAAAAATTCAGGCTTATTTTGTAATAATCTTTTGGGGTAAATACTGAGATTTTTGAAAATCGGGTAAATTTTCTCTTTCATATTTTCTTCCTTTTGGTTTTCCCTCAATATTTTTATATTTTTATTTTTATTTTTAGAAACCGGTCAACATGAACAAACCAAATCAAACGTAATTCACAAGTAGCACATAAGATGCATCAGGATGGTCATGTAATTCTCGGGTACACATGTCCTAGACGGACCCAACCCCTGTGTTGAGTCCCCAAAGTCAAATGCACATGATGCAAACAAACGTTCCTACTAGGGATCCGACATGAGGCTATGTTATTCTAGG
This sequence comes from Nicotiana tomentosiformis, assembly GCF_000390325.3. Classification (NCBI taxonomy): domain Eukaryota; kingdom Viridiplantae; phylum Streptophyta; class Magnoliopsida; order Solanales; family Solanaceae; genus Nicotiana; species Nicotiana tomentosiformis. Next base: position 132,639,815 of record NC_090813.1, read on the forward strand.
TTTAAATCCTAGGGGGAGTGTTTTAGACATGGCTTACCCAAGCGGACAGCTCGAGCCGAGGTGGGGGCAACATACCGGGAGCACGAAAGTCTACCCGACCTAGTTACTGACCTAGCCTCATTCTAATTGGTATGACTTCTAACAGAAAAGTGGGCTACGCGCACGTGTGCACCATAAATTCAGAAGACTCAGAAGAGAGGCGTAAGAAGACAGTTTAATACAGTTCAGATAATATCAAAGCGGTAAATAAGCAACAATTAGCACATTAGGCCCACAAACACAATAATATCATACAATCAATAAAGCCAACTATAAATCACATTACAAGCTCGAATTCTGAACCCTGAACCAAAAGTTCTGGGTTCTTGTCCCCAGCAGAGTCGCCATAGTTGTCACACCTCTTTTTTCCCGAGGGAAAGGAAAGAAAGGAGTTTTTTCAATTTAAGTGACATTATTTGAAAAAGGATTAATTTATTTTATGTTAAAGAGTCACCACTTGGAATAAATTATTCGCGGTGTTCCAAGTCACCAATTTCTTTTAAATCCCAATTCAAGTAAATTGACTCTGTTTAAGTCTGCGAAACACATAAGACCGGGTAAGGAATTCTGTTAACCCGGGAGAAGGAATGAGTCACTCCCGAATTCCGTGGTTCTAGCACGGTCGCTCTAATAATTATACCTGGCTTAACTAATTCAAGATATTTTATATAATTTTATGCCTTTCCACTTTAGAACCGCTTTTAATTTGCTTGATTATTTATAATTATAGAATAATCTTGAAACAAATCACGCGTACATGTATTCGTTTTTTTCAGTGTGTCAAGAATTATGTCATGCATACATATACACAATTAATAACACTTTATTATTTTAAAGATTATTTTGTCAAAGTCGCGCGAACGCATACTTTACCTTTAATTTTGGAAATCATAATTATGTCACGCGAATGTGTACATAATCACAATAATTGATTGGTTAACACGGGCCTAAAGCATACTAGCGTATTCAAAGTATTCTGTTTATTTATCTTTTTAGATCTGAGATATTATTTTAATTAATTATTTATTTTACTCTTTCCTTTCTCTTTTGCGACGTGTCTTGAATTAGTTCCTAATTTATCTCGCTCCCTATTTCAACATATGTAAAGTTATTCCAATCTTAACATAAATATTTGAATATGGGATTAATAAATAGATAATGAAATGGGACAAAGTTAAAAAGAAATATTTACATTCATACTAACTGAACCTTGGAGATAGATACAAAAATCCAAGAAAAGTCCCAAACTAAAGCACTCCATGTCCTTAAAGCTAGTTTAAAACTTAAAATATTTTCAAGACATATTAAAATCTGATCATGGACCCCTTGAAGAACACTATCTAAGAGTTAGAAAAATAACGTCTAGATACATACGAAATAAAATAGGTACAGATACAAATCTCATCCAACTGTCAAATGATTAATCATACTCACAGAAAGTTGACTAAAGCTTTTTTTTAATCAAAATAACCTTAGAGATATCCCTTTCACGTCTCAAGTAGTAAAAAAAAAATGAATAATCTGAGGTCTCCATACCATTATATCTTTCACTTTAGAAGATATTAAATCTTAATATTTTTTTTAAAAAAATCCTTAATTAAAAAAAACTTCAAAGACTTTTATATTTACAAGATTATTTCAAACCCTCAATAAAGCAATTTTTTTAAAGAATCCAACATATAGGTTCTAACTATATATTTTACTAGCAAATTCTATAACCAATACAATGAGAAGACAAAAATTAATTAAAATTTTTCTTTTCGCTTGGCAATCTCTAAGAAAACTAGTGAAATAGTTAAAAAGCAACAGAAGATAAAATGATCAAAAACTTACTGCTTATATACTAAAATACTTCTTATAATTAATTTTAACTTTAGTAGCAAATGGGCATTCAACTAAACATGAGTTACTTGCACGTATTATCTATGGCATCAAAAATCAAGATTAAAAAGAAGTTAAGGAAAGAACTAAACTACAAAACAAAAAACAAGAATCCTAAATAAGATAAAGATCACATTAAACGTTACCAACACACAAATACATATAAAATTAGAAGACCGAAAAGACAAAGATAGAGGATATGAACTTTTGCAGAAGCTTTCAATAATATAAAAGAAGATCCAGCAATTGCAAGAAATTGATGAAAAAATAGCAACCCTTAGCGCGAACCCAAAACTCGAAACTAAACCTTCGTCTCTTCCAAAAAAAAAAAAACTTTATCTTGATCCTTCTTACTTAGTTCTTTGTGAATGTAATCAGTGGCTTGCTATGAATATCTCCCCCTTCTTTTTTGTTCCAGAAAAGTCACTATATAGGCATGTATAGGAGTTGATGATGGAGAATGTGCAGATGATTAGTATCGATCGTGTGTATGTGTGTGATGTGGGCGTGTGATCATGGGGTGATAGAGGGAAGAGGTTAGATGAAAATCTGCACAATATCCGAAAATAAAGCAACGTAATTGTGCAAGAATCATGGATGGATTGAATCTCTTTTGAAAGTTACATTTGTTACCAAACTTTAAAGGTCACGTGAATGCTTGTTGCTTTCCTCAAATGAAACCTATTAAAAGTAAGATAAAAGTTTAAAAGATCAAGATTAGACTTAAAAGAAATATTTACGCTAAAATAGTATAAAATTTGGGTGTGGTAAAAAATTAGGTGTTCACAGGCTATATATAAATTTTTTAAAAAGGTTTTGGGAAGTGAAAAAGTTTGATTTGTTTCTTTAACAAATATAGAGAAGAAGCATTTTGCAACTGCTATGATTTTTTGCCAAGAAAATTACATTTGAAATGAATATCGAACCCGAATTTTGTAAAACAACGTGTGATATATAGGAAGAAATAATTCGATGAGAATGTTGATAATGAAATCTCAAAATCTCTTGAAGAGTCCTTTAGAGTTGATTACTTTTTATACATAGTAGACAAGGCTATTATTTCACTTCAAAATACATTTGAACAACTCGAAGCATATGAAAATATTTTTGGTTTTCTATTTAGCGATAAAAAACTGAGATCACTAGATGAAAATTTGAAAAAACTTTGCCTTAATCTTGGATGTTCTTTAAAGCATAACAATCAATCTGATATTGATGGTTTAGTTTTATTTTTAGAATTAAAAGTGTTAAGAAAAATAGTACAATTAGAAGATAACAGTTTAATTAATATACTCAATCAACTAAAAATATTTGATTCTTTTTCAAATGCCTATATTCATTATAGAATATTGTTAATAACTCATGTTACTGTTGCTTCAGCGGAAAGAAGTTTTTCAAAATTAAAATTGATAAAATTTTACCTAAGATCAATAATGTATCAAGAGAGGTTAAATGTATTAGCTATATTGTCAATTGAGAAAGACTTATTAGGAGAAATTGATTAAAAGAAAATTATTAATAATTTTGCATCTAAAAAAAGCTAGAAAATAGACTTCAAATAAACAAAATAATAATTTTTTTTAAAGAAAAGAAATTAAGGCCCCTCATAAAGTTTGGTTTTAGGTCACAAAATGTGATGACCCAAAAGGTCACCTTATGTTTTAGAACTCAAATATGCTCTCTTGAGCCTTAAAAATCTTATTTTTACCCTCCTCGATTTATGTGCGCAGCCCGGACAGGTTTCTGGAAAGCTTTTATGTTGAAAAATAATGAAAATAAAAATTTTGCTTTAAAAGTTGATTTTAGTTGATTTCGGTCAATATTTTTGGTAAACAGGCCCGGATTCATATTTTGACGATCCCGGTGGATCCGTATCGATTTATGGGACCTGGGCGTATGCCCGGAATCGAATTCGGAGGTCCCTAGCTTGAGTTATGAATTTTTGATGAAAATTAAAAGTTTGGAAATTATTTATTTTTAAGAATTGATTGATGTTTGGCATTGTTAGTGCCGGGTCCGTATTCTGGTTTCGGAGCCCGGTACAGGTTCATTATGATATTTAAGACTTGTCTGTGAAATTTGGTGAGAAACGGAGTTGATTTGACGTGATTCGGGCATCCAGTTGAAAAAATAGAAAATTTTAAGTGTTCTTGAGTATTTCATTCGATTTGGTGCTAAATTCGTAGTTCTAGGTGTTATTTTTGAGATTTGATCGCGCGAGCATGTTCGTATGATATTTTTAGACCTGTGTGCATGTTTGGTTTGGAGCCCCGAGGGCTCGGGTGAGTTTCGGATAGGCCACGGGATATTTTGGACTTTGGAAATCTGGTTTTTTCTGCAGAGTCTGTGTTTTGGCATGTCCTTCTTCGCGTTCGCGAAGGTACTCTCGCAAACGCGAAGAGTAAACCGGGCGGCTGAAGTTTTCTTCTTCGCGAACGCGAAGGCATGGTCACGAACGCGAAGTGATGGGGGACTTACCCTTCGCGAATGCGACTGTCTCAACACGAACGCGAAACATGTGGGGACTTAGGGGTGGTTGGTCGTTGCTTCATCGCGAACGCGAGCCACGTCTCGCGAATGCGAAGGCCATGGGGGAGTGATCATCGCGAACGCGAGCTGGGTCTCGCGAATGTGAAAGCTTGGAAGCCAGTACCCTTCGCGAACGCGATAGTGCTCTCGCGAATGCGATGAACACTGTCTCCCAGCACTTAACAAAATCCAAAAACGAGATTTTAGCCAAAAACTCATTTTTCTCAAAAACCAAACGGTGAGAGGCGATTTTTCAAGAGTCATTTCTTCCCCAAATTGTTAGTAAGTGATTCTAAACCATTTTCTTTCAATTACCCATTATATTTCTTGAATTTTCAACCAAAAATCTAGAGTTTCATGGTAGAATTAGGGGTTAGGGTAGAAACTAGGGATTTTGGGAAGTTGGGGATTTAGACCTCAATTTGGGGTCGGATTCAAAAACCAATTATATATTTGGGCTCGGAGATGAATGGGTAAAATGATTTTGGTCCGAACCTCGGGTTTTGACCAAGCGGGCCCGGGGTTGATTTTTCGACTTTTTAGAGGAAAATTTGTGAAATTTAATTTATGAAATGTAATTAATTCCTTTAGTAATATTTGATATTATTGAGTCATTTTTGAATAGATACGAGTGGTTTGGAGGTGAATTCCAAGGAAAAAGCTATGATTGAGAATAATGTGGACTTCAGAGCGAGGTAAGTGTTATGTCTAACTTTGGATTGAGGGAATATCTATTGTGTGAGTATTTGTTACGTGTTTTGTTGTTGAATACGATGTATAGTTGAGGTGACGAGCATCTATTCGTTGTGGTCGAGTCATAGTATGCGAGTGAAATTCCATTTCTTGCAAATTGTAGTCTCAAATCTTGTTATCCATGCTTATTGTTGTTGTTGAAATGTTGGGAGACTTGTATCCGGTTCCACCAAGGTCGATAATATTGTGAATATTGATTCGAGGTCGAGATGTTAAATTGTGAAAGTAATCATTGATGAAATATTGATTTCTTGTGAAACTTCTCTCTATCCGTTGTTATTGATTATGTGAATTATGAGGAAGAATGTAAAGCACGAAGGGTGATGCCATGCATAATTTAATTATATTGTGAGGAAGAGTGTAAAGAACGAAGGGTGATGCCGTACATGAATTATTTATATTGTGAGGAAGAGAGTAAAAGCACGAAGGGTGATGCCGTGCAGTCTTATTTGTTACTTGGTGAGGTTGAGAGTAAAATCATGAAGGGTGATGCCGTGCAGTTTTCCTTTGTTGTTTAAATTGCTCAATTCGTTTAAGGATTTTCTGTTTAATTCTATCTTTTCATTAATGTCACTCTTTATGTTGTATTCCCCACTGTATGTTCCCTTCCTATTATTTCTGCATTATTTCTTTATTTACTGTTGTTGCCACTAGCATGATTATATTGTTCAGGTTATATGTGGGTGTCTTGTCCTAGCCTCGTCACTACTTCACCGAGGTTAGGCTCGACACTTACCGCCCCTGCAAGAGAAGAAGTTTCCTTCTCAAAAGTGTTCTTATCAAAATCGATATTACATGCCCCTATCATTGTCTCTTCTTTCTATATATATGGGTCATTTCCCTAGGAAACCCTAATAGTACAAATTGGGGGGGGGGGGGGAATATCCACTAGAATATTCTCTCTTAATATCCTATCTTGACAAATTAGTCGTTACAAGTCTTATCATCAATATTCGATCTCGACCTCGACCCTCATTGACATTTCGATTACGGCTTATGTCGGCACCTTGGCCAATGACTTCGCTGCATCTTGGGCGAGCTCGAACGACTCTTTCTTTAATGTCATTTTATGCTAAATATACTAAGGACGGATTTTGGCCTATACAGTTAGTCCCTCCGCTCATTATGGCCGAGGTCGGGCGACCTTAATGAGCGGACTCTGTTTATCATAGTTGACAAAATTAGGTGAGCAAGTCAGATAGTGGCACTTTAGACGAGGTGGCAACATGACTTTTCGTGAGCTGCAACTTTTGGGGATGCATTGTTTCAGAATGACGTCATGATATCATGCGTCATTATGACGCATTTTCTCGATGCTTTGCGTAGTTTCTCGTGCCTATGCAGTTTCCATACCTGCACTGGGTAACAATGGCCTGATTTCTCGGTTTTGTTGCTTGAACTCTTATAAATAGGGATCTGAGGCCATTTGTGTTTGTTTTGCACACTCCCAATATCGAATCCCCTGTGTTTCCTTCTACATTCACCATATTGGACTCTAGTCTTTGAACCCTAGTCTCTTTTTTACTTCGTCATTGTGTATCCACTCCCTTAATTCCAGCAATTTCAGCTACTTCCAACCCTTCTGTGCTTAAAACCTCTTTTCTCACAAATATGGTTAACGTGACTTCTTGTTCCGGTATGGAGGCCGACCCTACCCCTTGGCGGTATGTATGCCTCCTCACGGCAACTGTGTTTATGTTTCCCTCGAAGATGAGAGGTTTCCCATGGTGGAGGAAATAATTCCTCATGGTGAAAGGATTAGATCTGACTTTTTGAAGTTGTCGAAGACGATCCTGAGTCCTCGGAGTCGATAATGAACGAGGTCGACCTTGCTGAGTTTAGGACAAAGTTCAAAATTCTGGCCCACATCGATATGGTTCCAGCGAGGGTGCGATGTGGTACAGGTACATCGCTCAGGATAGTGTACGTTCTATACGTATCCATCCTATGTAGGCTACTCTTTTCCTCTTCTCCCATTGGCAGAGGAATTTTGCCGCTACTACGGCGTCTTCCCGGCCCAACTCTCCCCTTATATCTACAAACTTATCCGTATGTTGACGAAATATGCGGAGTTGGCTGGCCGTGGGGTCTCACTTCGCCACATGATGTATCTTTTCGCCCCTAGTTTCTATAGGGGATGATGCTACACCTTCGCCACCGAGGAAGTAAAGGTTTGGTGGTGAAGATAGAAGATAAGGAGAATCATCAGTTCTGGCTCAACTATTTCTTCGTCAAGACCGAGGACGTGGTGGCCAACGCGAGCAGGTTCCCTGAGGCTTGGAATTATGCCCCTAAGTATCCTTTTGCCGAGCATTCGTTTTGCCTGTTTTAGTCATAGTCTAACACTCCGTCCCTTCTTCGTGCAGCTGAGACTTCGCCCCTCCCTTGGTTGGGGACATTAATGACTGGGTCAGCCAGGTCTAGCCTTACATAGTGGGGATTCGTGAATGGCAGGGATTTATCAAAATATTCGGGCCTGCGCCTTTCGTGACCGGTGAGTTCGTCTATATGTATTTATTTATACATATATAATTATTAACTTTTGCTATACCATTTTGATCTCATGGTTGCCTGCTCGTTGCGGTTTTGTACGGGAAGTGACAGTCTTTTGATTTTTCTTTTTCAGCCCGAGGACCTTCGAGATGGCAGAAGGCTCCTGCTCCGGTGTTCCGTAAGAGAAAGGATGCTTTTGTTCCTTCTACTGCAGTGAGGTCTGTTCGGTCGCCGACTATTCCTGCAACGAGGCTTTCAACTTCCCATCTGTATCATCTAGTAGGCGAGGACCGAATGGCAATAACTTGCTTCCCTGTAAGAAGCGATCTGTAGATGTCAGTGAAAGAGCTATCCATGCGGGGAGTTCGGTGATGGAGGATTTTGTCGCCCGAGAAACGGCAACCATAGACCTTGGAGATGACGCCAAATTACATCCCACGATTCTGCCATCGTCGGGGGCCGAATAGGGTACGTTTCTCCCTGAGGTCGTGACAGATTTTGAGGGGCCGTCGGTGAGGGTTCCTAACATCTTATCAAATTTGGCAGACAAGTCATAAATATTATAGTGGACCTATACCGGGTTCCGGAACCCAAATACGGACCCGAGGTCAATAAATCCAACATCAGTAATATCTTAGAACACAGAAATACTTATTAAATTTAAAGATGACATTTTGGGTCATCACAGTGCGGTACCCCTTCCGCAGGTGCGAAACCACTGCTTGGCAGAATAGTTAAAAATCGGGGCTCAGGCATTTTGAGCCCGTTTTTCCTCCATTTTCGGGCGATTCAGAGCTTTTGAGAAGGGAGTTCAACTAACAACTTGAAGGTAAGTTAATTCTATACCCCTTGAGTTAAATACATAGATTATAAGTAGATTATAACTAGTAAATCTTAGAAATCAAAGGTTTAGGTGAAAAATCTAGATTATAGCCACGAAAATAGTTATGGAATTGGGTAGAAATTATATATTTGAGTTCTAGATTTTAACCATAGATTATAAGCTCTCTCTCTCTCTCTCTCTCTCTCTCTCTCTCTATATATATATATATATATATACACACACACACACACACATAGATATAGGACATAATGTCCATATAAAAGTAATTTAAAACACACACACACACACACACAAATATTAATAAATTTATATTTTAATTATTTTAAAATCGTTTTTCCGACCGAAATCGGTCGGAAATACTTAATTCTAAACTTATTTCGGTTGGTTAATTAAATATATATAATTTTTGTCTTGGGCGGGAATTAATTATTTCAAACTTTCCGACCGATTTCGGTAGAAATTTTAATAAATAATTATTTTTGTACATTATATACATGTATGACCAAATATTTGATCAATTTCCGGCCGAAATCGGTCGGAAAGTTGGAAAACTTTTAATAAATAATTATTTTTTATGACCAAATATTTGACCAATTTCCGACCGAAATCGGTCGGGAAGATGGAAAACTTTTAATAAATAATTATTTTGTATGACCAAATATTTGACCAATTTCCGATCAAATTCGGTTAGAAATTTTGAAGAGTTTTAATAAATAATTATTTTTGCACGCCATAATATTTTAGCAATTTTCATCCGAAATCAGTCGGATTTAGAAACATTTTAATAAATAATTATTTTTATTTCCGACCGAATTTGGTCGGAAATTTGGAAACTTTTTAATAAATAATTATGTTTGTACATTATATACAAGTATGACCAAATATTTGACCAATTTTCGACCGAAATCGGTCGAAAATTTGGAAAGGTTTTAATAAATAATTATTTTTGTACACTATATACAAGTATGACTAAATATTTGGCCGAAATCAGTTGGAATATTGGAAACATTTTAATAAATAATTATTTTTGCACATTATATACAAGTATGACCAAATATTTGACCAATTTTCGACTGAATTCGGTAGGAAATTTGGAAAAGTATTAATAAATAATTATTTTTGTACATTATATACAAGTATGACCAAATATTTGACCAATTTCCGACCGAAATCGGTCGGAATTTTTATTTTTTTTGTTGTCAGAAAATTTTTGTTGACTTTTGCGACCAAATACTCTTATTTCCGACCGATTTCGGTCGGAAAGCCTGGGACGGAAATCACCTGATTTCTAGTAGTGATGGTGGGAAGCTTGGGAGCTGGATTAGCTATGTTGAGCTGGCTCTTTTTCTAAAGAAGCTGCTTTTTTCCACAATTATTTCTTGTCCAGTAGTTCATTTTATATATATATATATATATATATATATATATATATATATATATATATATATATATATATATATATATTAACATATATAATCTTATCTTCCGTTTATTTCTGGTGCTTTTTATCACGAGATGACTCCATTTGGATCCTGTCACGACCCAATTTCACCTATAAGTCGTGATTGCGCCCAACACTACAGCTAGGCAAGCCAACTAATAAATTAAGAATACCTTGATAAAATTTAAAATCAAAAAAATATAATAAGACACCAAATTCTACCAATGTGTGTGCCAAGACCTGGTGTCACAAGTGTATGAGCATCTAGTAGATTATACAAAACCACTAATACTGTCTGAAATAAAAATAGGCAGAATGAAAAATACAAGGAGAGACACTAGTAGCTGCAGAACGGCTCAGAAAGACAACTCACCACTATGCCCCTGGATAACGTGGGTGTAAGACGATAGGTCCTCCAGCAAGTGTAGCATGAGTGCTTAAACAACGTGTACCCAGTAAGTATCAAGCCTAATCTCGAAGTGGTAGAGACGAGATGGCCGGCTTTGACACTCACTATGGGTCAATAATAATAATTGAAATACAATTAAAATATTAAAATCAGCATGATTTACAGAATTTACAATAATTTATTTAATTATCGGAAATAATCAAATTCTTTCAAATGTAACAACTCTCAATATATTAATTAAATTCCTTCAATTCAAATAATTTTCAATTTAACAATTAAATATCATTTACAGGAATAATAATTAATTCTTTAACAAACAAGAATAATAATTCATTAAATTCCAAGGATTCTTCCAATTTATCAATTAGGTTCGCAAGCTGAAATAACTATTAAAGTATCGTGTAATTATTATTATTAAGCACGATTTCTGTCGAGGACGTACAGCCCGATCCAGAGTGTCGTGTACATGGCCGAGGGACGTGTGGCGCGATCCATAGATGCATCTATCCTGCCGAGGCGTTCGGCCCGCTCCACAAGAAAGGAGGTCATTTTCTTATGTACCTCCGCAAGGAGAATATATTTATTATGAGATAAATTCGGGAGGAAGAACAATTTCTTTTAACAATTAATTGATTTAAACAGAAAATCAAGCATATGAAATTTTCATCCTTTAATATCTTTTTCTAATAATTCACAATATATTAATATATATTAATTTAATATTAATTAATCAGGGAATACAATTCATACAAATAATTCATGCTTTGAATCCTAAACTACCCGAACTTTAGCATTTATAGTAGCTACGCAAGGACTCTCGTCACCTCGTGCGTACGTAGCCCCCGCAATTAGCAATAATTATTCAATTTAAACCCTATGGGGTAATTTTCCCCTCACAAAATTAGACAAGAGACTTACCTCGTCTCAAAGTCCACTTTCTGATTATCGCGTCGCGTAAAATTCTCGATTAAATGGCGAAAAATCCGAAACTATCCAAAAATTATATAAAATAATTAATATATGTTCAATAATTCGAAATTCATCTATTAAATAAATTACTCTATCCAAAACGGTAAAATTCCTAAAATTCACCCCGGGCCCACGTGCCCGGATTCTAGAAATTTTCGGACGAAAACGTTACCCATAATCTCAAGAACTCAAATATATGATTTCTATCTAATTCCATAACCATTTTCGTGGTTAAAATCTCATTTTTATAAAAATCTAGGTTTTTCATCTAAACCCTTGATTTCTAAGATTTACTAGTTATAATCTACCTATAATCTATGTATTTAACTCAGGGAGTGTGGAATTAACTTACCTCAAAGTTATTTGTTGAAATCTCCTCTCAAAAAGCTCCAAAATCGCCACAAGTATGGAAGAAAATGGACAAAAATGGTGCATTCCCGTTCTTTTAAGCTTTCTGCCAAACAAGTCTTTCGCACCTGCGGACAGAGTACCGCACCTGGGGAAAATCCTCGCAGGTGCAAGTTCCACTTGCCTGGCCAATTCCCGCATTTGCGCACAATGCTTCACACCTGCGCGTTCGCAGGTGCGCAAATTCTCCGTATCTGCGGCGATGGTCTCCCCTTCCCTTTTCCACTTCTGCAAAGAAATCTCGCATATGCGAGTACCGCGCCTGCGAGCTTTTGTCGCATCTGCGAATGTCACACCTGCGACTGGCCAAGCACAGGTGCGATTCTGACAGTAGCTGGGAGCTTCAGTTTTGGCTCCCAACTTCCAACTTGGTCCGAGCCTCGTCCGATTGACACTCGGGGTCCCCGGGACCCCGCCCGAACATACCAACAGGTTTGAAATCATAAATGGGACTCGCTCAAACTCTCGAAACGTGTAAAACAACATCAAATCTAAGAATCATACCCTAAACCAAATTGATTCAAACTTAATAATTTCAAGTTCTTCAAATTACTTCCAATACGCCGAAATATACTTAAACTACTCGGAATGACACGAATTTTTGCGTGCAAGTCTTAAATCACTATACGGAACTATTCCCAAACTCGGAATTCCAAACGGACTTCAATTACTAAAAATCCTACTCCAAACCAAATTTAAAGAAGTTTAAACCTTCAAATAGTTAATTTTTACTATTAAGCGTCAAAGCGCTCCCGGGTTATCCAAAACCCGATTCGGACATATGCCCAAGTCCAAAATCATCATACGAACCTATTGGAACCGTCAAATCTCGATTCCGGGGTGGTTTTCTCAAATTGTTGACCGAAGTCAAACTTGTCCATTTAAAGCTAAATTAAGGAACCAAGTGTTCCTATTTCAACCCAAACGCTTCCAAATACCGAACCAACCATCCCCGCAAGTCAATAATCATTTAAAAGCACATACGGGAAATTTTATTTTAGCGAACGAGGTTCTAAAATTTAAAAATGACCGGTTGGGTCATTACATTCTCCACCTCTTAAATAAACGTTCGTCCTCGAACGGATTTAGAATAATACCTGGAGTGCAAAATAAGTGTGGATATTTGCTCTGTATTTCCTCCTCGGCCTCCCAAGTCGCTTCCTTGACTAGTTGGCCCCTCCACTAAACCTTTACTGCAGAAATCCACTTGGACCTCAACTGGCGAACCTATTTATCAACAATGGCAAATGGCTCTTCTTCATAACCCAAACTCTTATCTAGCTGAACTGTGCTAAAGTCTAACACATGTGATAGGTCAGCATGATACTTTCGGAGCATAGATACATGGAAAACCGGATGAACTCCCGTTAGACTGGGAGGTAATGCAAGCTAATAAGCAACCTCCCCAACTCGTCTCAACACCTCAAATGGACCTATAAACCTTGGGCTCAATTTTCCCATTTTCCCAAATCTCATGATTCCCTTCATCGGCGAAACCTTCAAGAGTACTTTTTCACCAACCATAAATGATAAATCACGCGCTTTCTGATCCGTGTAACTCTTCTGTCTTGACTGTGTTGTACGAAGTCGCTCCTGAATCAACTTTACCTTTTCCAAGGCATCCTTTACCAAATCAGTACCATAAAACTTAGCCTCACCGGGCTCAAACCATTTGATAGGTGAACGGCATCGACGGCCATATAAAGCCTCAAATGGAGCCATCTCGATGCTGGATTGGTAACTGTTATTATAAGCAAACTTGGCCAAAGGCAGGAAATGATCCCACTGACCTCCAAAGTCAATCACACATGCCCTGAGCATATCCTCCAAAATCTGAATTGTCTGCTCTGACTGCCCGTCTGTCTACTGATGAAAGGCTGTGCTGAGCTATATACGTGTCCCTAATTCATTTATGTACTGCTCTCTAGAAATGTGAAGTAAATTGAGGGCCTCTATCTAATATAATAGAAATTGGCACTCCGTGCAACCGAACTATCTCCTGAATATAAATCTAAGCCAACCTCTCTGAAGTATACGTAGTCACAACAGGAACAAAATGTACCGACTTGGTCAACCTGTCAACAATGACCCAAACTGCATCAAACTTCCGCAAGGTCCGCGATAACCCAACTAAAAAATCCATAGTAATTCGTTCCCATTTCCACTATAGTATAGTCATCTGCTGAAGTAGGCCACCTGGCCTCTGGTGCTCATATTTAACTTGCTGGCAATTTAGACACCTAGGTACATACTCAACTATGTCCTTTTTCATTCGTCGCCACCAATAATGCTGCCTCAAGTCACGATACATCTTCGTAGCACCAGGATGAATAGAATACCGAGAACTGTGCGCCTCCTCCAAGATCGTATTCCTCAGTTTACCCACATTCGGAACACACAGACGATCTGGGAGTCACAAAGCACCATCTGCACCAATAGTGACTTCCTTGGCACCACCTCGTAGTAACGTTTCTTGAAGAACCATTAAGTGTGGATCATCATACTGGCGAGCCTTGATCTACTCAAATAGCGAAGACTGATCTACGACACATGCAAGAACTCGGCTGGGCTCTGAAATATCTAGCTGCACAAGTCTGTTGGCCAAGGACTGAATATCCGAGGCTAATGGGCTTTCCTCTTCTGAAATGAAAGCCAAACTACCCATACTCTCTGCCTTCCTGCTCAAGGAATCTGCAACTACATTTGCTTTACCTGGATGATATAGGATAGTAATATCATAATCTTTTAGTAACTCCAACCATCTGCGCTGCCTTAAATTTAGGTCCCTTTTCTTGAACAAATGCTGCAAATTGTGATGATCAGTATAAACTTCATAGGACACCCCATAAAGATAATGCCTCCAAATCTTAAGAGCGTGAATAATCGTAGCTAACTCCAAATCATGTACCAAATAATTCTTTTCGTGGGGCTTCAACTGACGTGAAGCATATGCAATAACTCATCCTTCCTGCATTAATACACAACCTCAATACACTGTATACATTCCCGAACCAGAAGGTAACACTAACACTGGTGTTGTAGTCAATGTTGTCATGAGCTTTTGAAAGCTTGACTCACAATCATCAGACCATTGGAACTGAACACCCTTCTGGGTTAATTTGGTCAAAGGTGCTGCAATAAATGAAAAACCTTCCACGAATCGACGATAATAACCTGCTAAACCCAGAAAACTCCTAATCTCAGTCGCCGAAGTGGGACGATGCCAATACTAAACTGCCTCAATCTTTTTGGGATCAACCTTAATACCATCACCTAATATAATATGCCCCAAAAATGCTACAGATTCTAGCCAGAACTCACATTTAGTGAACTTAGCATATAGCTTTTGTTCCAGCAATGTCTGAAGCACTACTCTCATATGCTGCTCATGTTGCTCCTTACTGCGCGAGTAGATCAAAATATCATCAATGTAGACAATGAAAAATGAATCAATATATGGCCTGAATACCCTGTTCATCAAATCCATAAACGTTGTCGGAGCATTAGTCAAACCAAAAGACATTACCAGAAACTCATAATGACCATATCTAGTACGGAAAGCAGTTTTCGGAACATCCGATTCTCGAATCTTCAACTGATGATACCCCGACCTCAAATCGATCTTAGAGAACACCCTAGCACCCTGTAACTGGCCAAATAAGTCATCAATACGCGGCAGCGGGTACTTGTTTTTAATAGTGACTTTCTTCAATCGGCGATAATCAATACACATTCGCATTGTGCCATCTTTCTTCTTCACAAATAATACGGGTGCACCCCAAGGCGATACACTCGGTCTGACGAACCTTTTGGCTAGTAACTCTTCAAGCTGTTCTTTCAACTCTTTTAATTCTTTCGGAGCCATGCAATACGGTGGGATAGATATAGGTTGAGTATCTAGAGCCAAGTTAATATAGAAATCAATATCACGATCAAGTGGCATACCTGGAAGATCTGAAGGAAATACATCGGAAAAATCCTGAACTACTAGCACTGAATCAATAGCCGGAGTCTCTGTAGTAGTATCCCGAACATAGGCTAGATAAGCCAAACAACCCTTCTCAACCATGTGTTGAACCTTTATAAAAGAAATAACCCGATTAAATGAACTAACCGACAAACCCTTCCACTCCAGTCTAGGCAAAGATGGAATAGCCAAGGTAACAGTTTTGGCATGACAATCTAGAATAGCATGATATGGATATAACTAGTCCATACCCAGAATAATTTCAAAATCGATCATCTCGAGCAATAAGAGATCTGCTCTACCATGTGTTGAGATCTGCTCTGCCAAACAACCCTTCTCAACCATGTGTTGAGCCTTTATAAAAGAAATAACCCGATTAAATGAACTAACCGACGAACCCTTCCACTCCAGCATAGGAAAAGATGGAATAGCCAAGGTAACAGTTTTGGCATGACAATCTAGAATAGCATGATATGGATATAACCAGTCCATACCCAGAATAACTTCAAAATCGATCATCTCGAGCAATAAGAGATCTGCTCTAGTTTCATAACCACAGAATGTAATAATACAAGACCGATAGATCCGGTTCACAATAATAGAATCGCCTATAGGAGTGGACACATAAACATGAGTACTCAAGGACTCACGAGAAACACCCAGGAATGGAGCAAATAGAGATGACACATATGAATACGTGGATCCTGGATCAAATAATACTAAGGCATCTTTTCCGCGAACAGAAATAATACCTATGATCACAGCATCTGAGGCCTCTGCATCTGGTCTAATTAGAAAAGCATAGAACCGAGCTGGAGCACCAACTGGCTGGCCTCCACCTGGCTGACCTCCACCTCTAGGACGGCCCCTACACACTTGTCCTCTAACCCTTGGTGGTCGGACCACTGGTGGAGCAACTAGTCTGGTAAGCATAGGCTGCTGACCCTGCTGTACTGGTCTACCCCGAAGTCTGGGGCAAAACTTCCGCATGTGACTAGGATCCCCGCAGTCGTAACAACTCTTTGGTGCGATGGGCTGCTGACTAAGTGTCAAGCCCTGGGGAACTGAATACCCACTGGGAGGACCCTGAATAGCTGGTGGGCAGTAAGAACTCTCTGGTATAACACTGAGATAAGGTCGCAATGGAGCACCTCGAGGAGGTGGTGGTGCTGGAAATGGGGGTCTGCTGGACTGCCCCCTCACGAACTGACCTCTGCCCCCGGACGGAGCACCTCTGAACTCTCCAGAGTACCTGAACCGCTTATCTCTCATAATCTGCTCTCGGCTCCGCTGACGTACACCCTCAATCCTATGGGCTATCTCCACAACTAGCTCATAAGAAGTACCCATCTCAACCTCTCGAGCCATAGTGGCCTGAATGCCAGTATGTAAACCCGCAACAACCTCTGCACTCTCTCTGCCTTAGTAGGGAGTATCATAAGTGCATGGCAAGATAACTTAGAGAACCTCGCCTCATAATCAGTCACTAACATCTGACCCTGCTGGAGCTGCTCAAACTGAAACCGCAACTCTTCCCTTTGGGATGGTGGAATATACCTGTCCAGGAAGATACGAGTGAACCTGTCCCAAGTCATGGGAGGAGAATCTGCTGGTCTGCCAAGAACATAAGACTGCCACTATGGGCCCTTCCCTCTAGCTGTAATGTAGAAAAGTCTACCCCATGAGACTCCAATATCCTCATGTTGTATAGTCTATCCTTGCACCGATCAATGAAGTCCTGCGGATTCTCATGTCGCTCACCCCCAAAGACAGGAGGATATAGCCTAGTCCATCTGTCCAATAGTTTCTGAGGATCCGCGGCTATAGTTGGCCTGGGTTCCACCCACGGGTAGTGCACCCTTGGTCTGATATACAATAGCTGTCTGTCCATGAACCTGCGCGGTAGGGGTCTGTGCTCCTCCGCCCGCCTGAGATGTGACTGGGTCTGCTGGAAATAAACCGGCCTGAGTCATATTATCCATGAACCACGGCATACGACCCATGACATCCTGAAACCCCAGTTCAGATGTGAAATCCACCGGAGCTGGCTCTGCCACAGGTACATCATCCTGTACCTCAACAATGGGATTCTCTGCTGGACCCACTGGCGGTATAACTGGAATAGTCCTGGGATGTCCTCTCCCTCTACCACGGGCTGGAGCCCTCCCTCAGCCTCGGCCTCTAGCAACTGGGGAAGTAGCTCTTCCCTGGTCTGGAACCTCATTCGAGCGTATTCTCACCATGTGAGAGAGAATAAGAGAAGGATATTTAGAACTACATCAATTGCATGATGGAATCTGAAGAAAAATAATTTCCTAACACCCTATAGCCTCTCGAAGATAAGTACAGGCGTCTCCGTACCGATCCGCAAGACTCTATTAGGTCTACTCTTGACTTGTGAGACTAACGTGAACCTAGTGATCTGATACCATGTTGTCACGACCCAATTTCACCTATAAGTCGTGATGGCGCCCAACACTACAGCTAGGCAAGCCAACTAATAAATTAAGCATACCTTGATAAAATTTAAAACCAAGAAAATATAATAAGACACCAAATTCTACCAATGTGTGTGCCAAGACATGGTGTCACAAGTGTATGAGAATCTAGTAGATTATACAAAACCACTAATACTGTCTGAAATAAAAATAGACAGAATGAAAAATACAAGGAGAGACACTAGTAGCTGCAGAACGGCTCAGAAAGACAGCTCACCACTATGCCCCTGGATAACATGGGTGTAAGACGATAGGTCCCCCACTAGTACTTGCCTCAGGTCCTGCACAAAAAGTGCAGCAAGTGTAGTATGAGTACATAAACAACGTGTACCCAGTAAGTATCGAGCCTAATCACGAGATGGCGGACTTTGACACTCACTATGGGTCAATAATAATAATTGAAATACAATTAAATTATTGAAATCAACATGATTTACAGAATTTACAATAATTTATTTAATCATCGAAAATAATCAAATTCTTTCAAATGTAACAACTCTCAATATATTAATTAAATTCTTTCAATTCAAATAATTTCCAATTTAACAATTAAATATCATTTACAGGAATAACAATTAATTCTTTAACAAGCAAGAATAATAATTCATTAAATTCCAAGGATTCTTCAAATTTATCAATTAGCTTCGCAAGCTGAAATAACTATTAAAGTATCGTGTAATTATTATTATTAAGCACGATTTCTGCTGAGGATATACGGCCCGATCCAGAGTGTCGTGTACACTGCCGAGGGATGTGCAGCGCGATCCATAGATGCATCTATCCTGACGAGGCATTCGGCCCGCTCCACAAAAAAGGAGGACATTTTCTTATGTACCTCCGGAAGGAGAATATATTTATTATGAGATAAATTCAGGAGGAAGAACAATTTCTTTTAACAAATAAATGATTTAAATAGAAAATCAAGCATATGAAATTTCCATCCTTTAATATCTTTATCTAACAATTCACAATATATTCATATATATATCAATTTAATATTAATTAATCAGGGAATACAATTCACACAAATAATTCATACTTTGAGTCCTAAACTACCGTGACTTTAGCATTTATAGTAGCTACGCACTGTGATGACACAAAATGTCATCTTTAAATTTAATAATTAATTCTATGTTCTAAGACCTCGAAAAGCACTATTTATCAATCCTCGACTTGCGTGCAGTCCGTAAAATTTTTTGAAAAGTTTTTATGTGAAAAATGTATTAAAAATATGAATTAGAGCTTTAAAACTCAACTGAGTTGACTTTGGTCAACGTTTTGAGAAAACGGACTTGGATCAGTGTTTTTACAGTTCCGGTAAGTCCGTATCATGAATTGGGACTTGGGCGTATGCCCGAATCAAATTCCGAGGTCCCTAGCCCGAGATATGGAATTTTGATGAAAAACTAAAAGTTTAAGTTCAAATAGTGACCGGATGTCGAATTATGTGTAAACGAACCCGGAATAGAATTTTGATAATTCCAACAGCTCCGTATGATGATTTTGAACTTAGGAGCGTGATCAGAATTTTATTTGGAAGTCCGTAGTGGAATTAGGCTTGAAATGCCGAAAGTTGAATTTTTGAAAAGTTTGACCGAGAGGTTGACTTTTTGATATTGGGGTTGAAATTCGATTCTGAATTTTTTCATAGCTCCGTTATGTCATTTATGACTTGCGTACAAAATTTGAGGTAAATCAGACTTGATTTGATAGGTTCCGGTGTTGTTTGTAGAAATTGAAAGTTTCAAAGTTCATTAGGCTTGAATCTATGTGTGATTCGTGTTTTTAGTGTTGTTGGATGTAATTTGAAGATTCGACTAAGTTCGTACGGTGTTTTAGGACTTGTTGGTATCTTTGGTTGAGGTCCCGGGGGCCTCGGGTGTGTTTCGGATGCTCAACGGGTCATTTTTGGACTTAGAGAAGTAGCAGATTTTTCTGGTTTTTGTTGCAGAAGATTGTTCTTCGCGTTCGCGAAGGTGTGGTTAGTAGAAGCATCGCGAACGCGAGGAGTAGGACGCATTCGCGAAGAGTGTTTTATGAGTGTGAGGTTTTGTTCTTCGCGTTCGCGAAGGGGAGGACGCGAACGCGAAGGTATGGTCTGTGTGTGCATCGCGAAGGCGTGATTGGCGTCGCGTTCACGAAGGAGAGCGAGGCAGCTCGGAACCCCAGTCTTTTGTTCTATGAGTTCGCGAGATAAGGGACGCGTTCGCGAAGGTCTGAGTTAGCAAAGCTTCGCGTTCGTGAAGCGTTGGTCGCGTTCGCGAAGAGGAAAGTTGGGAAGCACATTTTTGTGCTTCGCGAACGCGAGACAAGGGTCGCGTTCGCGAAGAAGAAACCACTGGACAGAATGTTTAAGTTCTTTGGAGCTCGGATTGTTGCGATATTTGATAGATTTTCAGAGAAAACGTTGGGGGTAAGTTTTCTTAACTCAATCTTTGTTAGATTACCCGAATCTATCACTGTTTTTAACAATTAATTGGTGATTTAAGTTGAAAAACATTCGAAAACCCTCTTGGATAGATTTGAGGATTTGAGGGTCGAACTGTTATGAGAATTTAGTCATTTTGGTATGATTAGGCCCATGGTTGAATGGGCGTTCATATTTCGTAATTTTCATTGGATTCTGAGACGTGGGCCCCACGGGCCATTTTTGAGTTAATTTCGGATTTTTATTGAAAAATATAGTATTTTCCTATAGAATTAATTCTATAATTTTTGTTGACTGTATCAAATTATTTATGACTAGATACGAGTCGACCGGAATCGGAAAATCGAGGAAAAAGAATATTACTTGGTTAAATTGAAGCAAGTCAAGGTAAGTGACTTGTCTAACCTTGTGTGGGGGAAATTTTCCCTAGAATTGATATTAATGTGATTATTAAAATATGTTGAAAGTCGTGTACACGAGGTGATGAGTGTGTAATTGAAACTTGGTTTCTTTTATACTGTGCATTATTTGAAGGTTGATTTTCTTTAAATTAAATATTATTAATATGAAGTATTTGACATTTTCAAATTTGATATTGAAGCAATGTATTAAAGATTTTGAAATATTATTTTCCTGAATTATATATTCCTGAATATTTTCGCAAGATTTTTGGTACTCATTGTGATGGAGCCGTGAGCTCTTTATTGTGGAAAAATATTATTGTTGGATTATTTTAGCATGAGCCGTTAGCTCTTTATTATTGAAAAATGTTGTTGTTGCTTTATTTTTGGAAAATTGAAATATTGGGCACTTGAGGTGTAAATTGTGATATTGATACGCATGCGGTGGTATAAGTCTGGGTATTGAAATGCATGCGGTGAGATAAGGGTGGCTTGATATGCGTGGCTAGTAGGGGTGACTACTAGAAGTCATACGGTGTGATAAGGGTGGCTAAAACGCGGGATGCTATTTCGGGAAAAATATTTTCTTTAAATAAATTATGAAGGCTCCCGCGGTGATATAAGAAAATGAGATATTGTGAATTTATTTATGATTTGGGACTACGAGGCGGTACCTCGGTAGTGCCCTTGTTGATATTGATTTATGGCCATAGTTGCCTTCGATTAATTGTTGTGATTTTCATAAAGTTGAAAGGAATTCTGTTTTGATTCCACGAGATATTATTCGCAATTATTTGGTGTCATTAAATGTAACATACTATTTGATTCATTTCCACAGTCATTTTATCTTATTAAATTTCTTAAACATTTTTCCATGTCATTATCTATTCTCCAGTAGGGCCTGACCTGACCTCGTCACTACTCTACTGAGTTTAGGCTTGGCACTTACTGGGTACCGCTGTGGTGTACTCATACTATGTTTCTGTACATCTTTTTGTACAGATCCAGGTATATCTTACCAGTCTAGACGTCAGTAAGATACCTGCGCACAGAGACTTCGAGGTATATCTGCCAGTGTCCGCAGACTCCGGAGTACCCTTCTATCATTTTATGTTGCTTCCTTTTTTTTATTTAGACCTTGATACATATAAACATTGAGAATAAAGTTTTAGAAGCTTGTAACTTATTTCTACCGGGTTTTGGGAGTTGTAATTATTTGAATTGTAGTTTATTTATTTCAGATATTTATGATTATTCCGCATTCATAGGCTTACCTAGTCTTAGAGACTAGGTGCCATCACGACCTCCTACGGAGGGAATTTGGGGTCGTGACAAGTTGGTATTAGAGCACTAGGTTCATAGGTGTTATGAGTGACAAGTAGGTATAGTAGAGTCTTGCGGATCGGTATGGAGACATCTGTACTTATCTTCGAGAGGCTATGGAACTGTTAGGAAATATTCACTTCTTTGATTCCTTATCGTTTGCCTTTGTTGATTTCAAAGTTCTAAACAATTGTCTTTCTATTCTCTCACAGATGGTGAGGACACGCATAACTGGTTCTGATGATTAGACACTCGCGCCCCCTGTTGGAGCCGCAAGAGGCCGGGGTCGGGGAAGAGGCCGAGCCAGAGGCCGAGAAAGACCACGTGGTGCAGCCAGAGCACCTGCACGAGTTGCTGCACCAGAGCCACCAGTAGCTCTAGTTGGAGAGCAGGCACCTGAGATGCCTATTACTACTCCTGCACTTCAGGAGACTCTTGCCTAGTTTTTGAGCATGTTTGGCACTCTAGCTCAGGAAGGGTTAATTCCACTTGCTCCTGCCACATCTCAGGCCGGGGGAGGAGCACAGACTCCCGCCGCCCGTACTCCAGAACCACGGGCCCAAGTTGACCATGCCCCAGAGGTTATACCAGTGCAGCCAGTTGTCCCAGTTCGGCCTGAGATTCGGACAACAGTTTCAGAGGGGGAGCAGCTCAGGCTCGAGAGGTATAAGAAGTACCACCCTCCCACTTTTAGCGGTTTAGCTTCAGAGGATGCTCAGGGTTTTCTGGAGGAATGTCACTGTATCCTTCGTACTATGGGTATTGTGGATTCCAGTAGGGTTTCTTTCACGGCATTTCAGTTTAGAGGAGCAGCCTACTAGTGGTGGCGGGCATATGAGTTGGATAGTCCGGCTGAGGTAGCTTCACTTACTTGGACTCAATTTTCAGATATGTTCTTAAGGGAGTATGTTCCTCAGAGTCTTAGAGATGCATGTCGCGCAGAGTTTGAGCAGCTGCGCCAGGGTTCTATGACCGTGTCATAATATGCAGTCCGATTCAGTGATTTGGCTAGGCATGCACCAGACTTAGTTGCTACTGTTCGAGAGCGGGTTCGCAGATTTATTGAGGGTCTCCACCCTAGTATCAGATACAGTATGGCCCGAGAGCTAGAGATGGATATCACATACCAACAGGTGATGTCAATTGCTAGGAGATTGGAAGGTATGCGAACTCGGGAGAGGGAAGAGAGGGAAGCTATGAGACCCCGAGATTCTAGCACATATAATAATTCTCGTGCCCCAGTTGCAGCCCGTCATGGTAGAGGTTATGTGATCCGTCCTATTCATTCAGCACTTCCAGCTTCCAGTGGTATTCTGACTACTCCCAGACCTCAGGTTCCATATTATGCACCACCAGTGTCTTCTGTACCTCTTGTACTGTGTTTTAGTGGACAGTCTAGTCGATCAGGCCCGAGCTAGTCCCAGCAGCCACGTCCTTTGAGGGCTTGTTTTGAGTATGGTGACATTCGTCATATCATGAGGGATTGTCCCATACTTAGGAGGGGTGCACCTCCACGGATTTCCCAATTCCCACCTATTCCATAAGGTCCCCAGGCTTCTCAAGCCATGCTTACTGCACCAACCACCCCACCTACACATCCAGCTAGAGGTGGAGGTCGGGCAGGTAGAGGTCGCCCTAGAGGGGGAGGCCAGGCCAGATATTATGCCCTTCCTGCTAGGACAGATGTTGTTGCATCCGATTCTATTATCACAAGTATTATTCTGGTCTGTCATAAAGATGCGTCAGTCTTATTTGATCCAGGCTCCACTTATTCTTATGTGTCATCTTATTTTGCCCCGTATTTGGGCGTATCACGTGATTACTTGAGTTTTTCTGTTTATGTATCTACACCCGTGGGTGAATCTATTATTGTGGACCGTGTGTATTGGTCGTGTTTAATTGTTATTAGTGGTTTTGAGACCAGAGCTAATTTATTATTGCTCAGTATGGTGGATTTCGATATTATTTTAGGCATGGACTGGTTGTCGCCCTATCACGCTATTCTTGATTGTTACGCCAAGACGGTGACATTGGCTATGCTAGGTCTATCGCGGCTAGAGTGGAGAGGTACCTCAGATCATGTTCCTAGCAGGGTTGTTTCATTTCTTAAAGCTCAATGAATGGTTAAGAAGGGGTGTGATGCGTATCTGGCCTATGTGAGAGATGTTAGTATTGATACTCCTACTATAGAGTCAGTTCCTGTAGTAAGGGATTTTCTTGATGTATTTCCAGCAGATCTTCCGGGTATGCCACCCGACATGGATATTGATTTTGGTATTGATTTATTACCGGGTACTCAGCCCATTTCTATTCCACCATACCGTATGGCCTCAACAGAGTTGAAAGAATTAAAAGAATAGTTATAGGAATTGCTTGATAAGGGTTTCATTCGGCCTAATGTATCGCCTTGGGGTGCTCCTGTCTTATTTGTAAAGAAGAATGATGGTTCTATGCGAATGCGTATTGATTACTGCTAGTTGAACAAGGTTACAGTGAAGAATAGGTATCCATTGCCACGTATTGATGACCTATTTGATCAACTTTAGGGTGCCAGGGTATTCTCTAAAATTGACTTGCGTTCAGGCTATCATCAGTTGAATATTCGGGAGCCAGATATCCCAAAGACTGCTTTCAGGACTCAGTACGGTCATTACGAGTTCCTTGTGA
Source organism: Nicotiana tomentosiformis (assembly GCF_000390325.3). Lineage (NCBI taxonomy): Eukaryota > Viridiplantae > Streptophyta > Magnoliopsida > Solanales > Solanaceae > Nicotiana > Nicotiana tomentosiformis. Next base: position 132,664,865 of record NC_090813.1, read on the forward strand.
TATCGTTTGGGCTGACCAACGCCCCAACAACATTTATGCACTTAATGAATAGAATATTTCAGCCCTATCTTGATTCTTTCGTCATTGCTCAGTATGGTGGATTTCGATATTATTTTGGGCATGGACTGGTTGTCGCCCTATCACGCTATTCTTGATTGTTACGCCAAGATGGTGACATTGGGTATACAAGGTCTACCGCAGCTAGAGTGGAGAGGTACCTCGGATCATGTTACTAGCAGGGTTGTTTCATTTCTTAAAGCTCAACGAATGGTTAAGAAGGGATGTGATGCGTATCTGGCCTATGTGAGAGATGTTAGTATTGATACTCCTACTGTAGAGTCAGTTCTTGTAGTAAGGGATTTTCCTGATGTATTTCCAGCAGATCTTCCGGGTATGCCATCCGACAGGGATATTGATTTTGGTATTGATTTATTATCGGGTACTCAGCCCATTTATATTCCACCATACCGTATGGCCCCAACAGAGTTGAAAGAATTAAAAGAACAGTTACATGTATTGCTTGATAAGGGTTTCATTTGGCCTAGTGTATTGCATTGGGGTGCTCCTGTCTTATTTGTAAAGAAGAAGGATGGTTCTATGCGGATGTGTATTGATTACCACCAGTTAAACAAGGTTATAGTGAAGAACATGTATCCATTGCCACATATTGATGACCTATTTGATCAGCTTCAGGGTGCCAAGGTATTCTCTAAAATTGACTTGCGTTCAGGCTATCATCAGTTGAATATTCGGGAGCCAGATATCCCGAAGACTGCTTTCAGGACTCGGTACGGTCATTACAAGTTCCTTGTGATGTCCTTTGGGCTGACTAACGCCCCAACAATATTTATGCACTTAATGAATAGTGTATTTCAGCCTTATCTTGATTCTTTCATCATTGCTCAGTATGGTGGATTTCGATATTATTTTGGGCATGGACTAGTGGTCACCCTCTCACGCTATTCTTGATTGTTACGCCAAGACGGTGACATTGGCTATGCCAGGTCTACCGCAGCTAGAGTGGAGAGGTACCTCGGATCATGTTCCTAGCAGGGTTGTTTTATTTCTTAAATCTCAACGAATGGTTAAGAAGGGGTGTGATGCGTATCTGGCCTATGTAAGAGATGTTAGTATTGATACTCCTATTGTAGAGTCAGTTCCTGTAGTAAGGGAGTTTCCTGATGTATTTCCAGCAGATCTTCCAGGTATGCCACCCGACAGGGATATTGATTTTGGTATTGATTTATTACCGGGTACTCAGCCTATTTCTATTCCACCATACCGTATGGCCCCAGCAGAGTTGAAAGAATTAAAAGAATAGTTATAGGAATTGCTTGATAAGGGTTTCATTCGGCCTAATGTATCGCCTTGGGGTGCTCCTGTCTTATTTGTAAAGAAGAATGATGGTTCTATGCGGATGCGTATTGATTACTGCCAGTTGAACAAGGTTACAGTGAAGAATAGGTATCCATTGCCACATATTGATGACCTATTTGATCAACTTCAGGGTGCCAGGGTATTCTCTAAAATTGACTTGCGTTCAGGCTATCATCAGTTGAAGATTCGGGAGCCAGATTTCCCGAAGACTGCTTTCAGGACTCGATACGGTCATTATGAGTTCCTTGTGATGTCTTTTGGGATGACCAACGCCCCAGCAACATATATGCACTTAATGAATAGTGTATTTCAGCCCTATCTTGATTATTTCGTCATTGTGTTTATTGACGACATTCTGGTGTATTCCCGGAGTCGGGAGGATCATGAACATCACCTGAGGACTGTGCTCCAGATTTTGAGAGAAAAGAAGTTATATGCAAAATTTTCAAAGTGTGAATTCTGGCTTGACTCAGTGGGAATTTTGGGTCATATAGTTTCATGCGAGGGGATCAAGGTAGATCCAAAGAAGATTGAAGTAGTGAAAAGTTGGTCCAGACCATCCTCAGTTACGGAAATCCGGAGTTTCCTTGGTTTGGCTGGGTATTACCGCCGATTTGTAAAGGGTTTCTCTTCTATTGCTGCATCTATGACCAAATTGACCCAGAAGAGTGCTCCGTTCAGGGGGAGCGAGGAATGTGAGGAGAGCTTCCAAAAGCTCAAGACAGCTTTGACTACAGCCCCAATATTGGTATTACCTACAGGTACATGATCTTATACTATGTATTGTGAAGCATCGCATATTGGTCTCGGCGCAGTGTTGATGCAAGACGGTAGGGTAATTGCCTACGTGTCCAGACAGTTAAAGGTGCATGAGAAGAATTATCCTGTACATGACCTGGAGTTAGTAGCTATTGTTCATGCCTTAAAATTTTGGCGGCATTATTTGTACGGTGTCCATTGTGAGATCTACACCGATCATCAGAGTTTACAGCATCTGTTTAAACAAAAGGATCTTAATTTGTGGCAGCGGAGATGGTTGGAGTTGCTTAAGGATTATGATATCACCATTCTCTATCATCTTGGGAAGGCCAATGTGTTGGCCGATGCCTTGAGTCGTAAGGCGGAGAGTTTGGGCAGCTTAGAATATTTATCGGTAGCAGAGAGGCCTTTAGCCTTGGATGTTCAGGCCTTGGCCAACCAGTTTGTCAGGTTGGATGTTTCCGAGCCGAGCCGAGTTTTGTCTTGTGTGGTTTCTCAGTCTTCTCTTTATGATCGTATCAGGGAGCGTCAGTATGATAACCCTCATTTGCTTGTCCTTAAGGATACCGTTCAGCACGGTGATGCCAAGGAAGTCACTATTGGAGATGATGGTGTACTACGGATGCAGGGCAGGCTATGTGTACCCAATGTAGATGGCTTGCGTGAGTTGATTCTCCAGGAGGCTCACAGTTCGCGGTACTTCATTCATCTGGGGGCTGCAAAGATGTATTAGGACTTGAGACAACACTATTGGTGGAGGCGGATGAAGAAAGACATAGTGAGGTATGTATCTTGGTGTCTAAATTGTCAACAGGTGAAATATGAGCATCAGGGACCGGATGGATTACTTCAGAAGTTAGAGATTCCAGAATGGAAATGGGAGCGGATCACTATGGATTTCGTTGTTGGGATCCCACGGACTCAGCGGAAGTTTGATGCAGTTTGGGTGATTGTGGATAGGCTGACCAGATCAGCTCATTTCATTCCTGTGATTACTACTTACTCTTCAGAGCAGCTGGCTCAGATATATATTCGCGAGATTGTCAGACTTCATGGGGTACTGGTATCTATCATCTCTGACCGGGGTACACAGTTTACCTTACAGTTTTGGAGGGCAGTACAGTGTGAGTTGGGTACTCAGGTAGAGTTGAGTATAGCATTTCACCCTCAGACGGACGGGCAGTCCGAACGCACTATTCAGATACTGGAGGATATGCTTCGTGCGTGTGTGATAGATTTTGGGGGTGCTTGGGATCAGTTCTTACCACTTGCGGAGTTTGCTTACAACAACAATTACCAGTCAAGCATTCAGATGGCTCCGTATGAGGCTTTGTATAGTAGGCGGTGCCGGTCCCCAGTGGGTTGGTTCGAACCGGGCGAGGCTAGACTATTGGGTACATACTTGGTTCAGGATGCCTTGGAAAAGGTTAAGTTGATTCAGGATCGACTTCGTACAGCCCAATCTAGACAGAAGAGTTATGCGGATCGGAAGGTTCGTGATGTTGCATTCATGGTTGGTGAGCGGGTATTGCTCCGGGTTTCGCCTATGAAGGGTGTGATGAGGTTCGGGAAGAAGGGCAAGTTGAGCCCTAGGTATATTGGGCCTTTTGAGATTCTTGAAAGAGTTGGAGAGGTGGCTTACAGACTTGCGCTACCACCTAGTCTCTCTGTAGTTCATCCGGTATTCCATGTTTCTATGCTTAGGAAATATCACGACGACCCATCTCATGTGTTAGACTTCAGTTCGGTTCAGTTGGACAAGGATCTATCTTATGTTGAGGAACCAGTGGCTATTTTAGATAGGCAGGTTCGAAAGCTGAGGTCAAAGAACATTGCTTCCGTGAAAGTTCAGTGGAGGGGTCATCCGATCGAGGAGGCGACTTGGGAGACCGAGCTTGATATACGCAGCCGTTATCCACACTTATTCACGAGCTCAAGTATTTTTTTCTAACTCCGTTCGAGGTCGAACTTTTGTTTTAGAGGTGGAGAATGTGATGATTCAAAATGTTATCTTTAAATTTAATAATTAATTCTGTGTTATAAGACCTCAAAAAGGACTATTTATCATTCTTCGACTTGCGTGCGCAGTCCGTAAAATTTCCTGGAAAGTTTTTATGTGAAAAATGGATTAAAAATATGAATTAGAGCTTTAAAACTCAACTAAGTTGACTTTGGTCAACGTTTTGAGCAAACTGACTCGGATCGGTATTTTGACTGTTCTGGTAAGTCTGTAATGTGAATTGGGACTTGGGCGTATGCCCGGAACCAAATTCCGATGTCCCTAGCCCGAGATATGGAATTTTGATGAAAAATTAAAAGTTTAAGTTCAAATAGTGACCGGATGTCGAATTATGTGCAAACGACCCCAGAATAGAATTTTGATGATTCCAACAGCTCTGTATGGTGATTTTGGACTTCAGAGCGTGATCGGAATTTTATTTGGAAGTCCGTAGTGGAATTAGGCTTGGAATGCCAAAAGTTGAATTTTTGGGAAGTTTGACCGAGGGGTTGACTTTTTGATATCGGGGTCGAAATCTGATTCTGAAAATTTTTATAGCTCCGTTATGTCATTTATGACTTGCGTACAAAATTTGAGGTCAATCCGACTTGATTTGATAGGTTCCGGTGTTGTTTGTAGAAATTGAAAGTTTCAAAGTTCTTTAGGCTTGAATCTATGTGTGATTCGTATTTTTAGTGTTGTTGGATGTGTCCTCAAATCTATCCAAGAGGGTTTTCGAATGTTTTTCAACTTAAATCACCAATTAATTGTTAAAAACAGTGATAGATTCGGGTAATCTAACAAAGATTGAGTTAAGAACACTTACCCCAACCTTTTATCTGAAAATCTCTCAAAAATCGCCACAATCCGAGCTCCAAATCGTTAAAAATGGAAAATGTGACGAAGTCCCATTTTCTGAACTTAAACATTTTGTCCAGTGGTTTCTTCTTCAATGTGCTGCCCAACTTTTCTCTTCGCGAACGCGACCAACGCTTCACGAACGCGAAGCTTTGCTAACTCAGAACTTCGCGAACGCGTCCCTTATCTCGCGAACGCGTAGAACAAAAGACTGGGGTCTCCAACTGCCATGCTCTCCTTCACGAACACTACGCCACTCACGCGTTCGCTATGCACACACATACCATACCTTCGCGTTCGCGTCCTACCCTTCGCGAACGCGAAGAACAAAACCTCACACTCAGAAAACACTCTTTGCGAATGCGCCTACTCCTCACGTTCGCGATGCTTCCACTTACCTTACCTTCGCGAACGCGAAGAACAATCTTCTGCAACAAAAACCAGAAAAATCTGCTACTTCTCTAAGTCCAAAAATGACTCGTTGAGCATCCGAAACACACCCGAGGCCCCCGGGACCTCAACCAAACATACCAACAAGTCCTAAAACACCATACGAACTTAGTCGAATCTTCAAATATTGAGGGTCGAACTATTATGGGAATTTAGTCATTTTGATATGATTAGGCTCGTGGTTGAATGGGCGTTCATATTTCGTAACTTTCGTCGGATTTTCGAGACGTGGGCCCCACTGGCCATTTTTGAGTTAATTTTGGATTTTTATTGAAAAATGTAGTATTTTATTATAGAATTGATTATATATTTTTTGTTGACTGTATCGAATTATTTATGACTAGATACGAGTTGACCGGAATCGAAAAATCGAGGAAAAAGCATATTACTTGGTTAAATTGGAGCAAGTCGAGGTAAGTGACTTGTCTAACCTTGTGTGGGGGAAATTTCCCCTAAAATTGATATTAATGTGATTATTGAAATGTGATGAAAGTCGTGTACACGAGGTGACGAGTGTGTACACAGGCTAAATATGAAAGATTATATTTTTAAATTGTGTAGATCATTGTTGCACATTTATTAAATTATTTTATCTTGTTATATTCTTCATCATTGATCTGAGATATATACTTTAAATTTGTTTGACCTTTTCCTGCTAATTATTTTACCTGTTTAATTGAAACTTGGTTTCTTTTATATTGTGCATTATTTGGTGTCATTAAATATAACATACTATTTGATTCATTTCCACAGTCATTTTATCTTATTAAATTGCTTAAACATTTTTCCATGTCATTATCTATTCTCCAGTAGGGCCTGACCTGACCTCGTCACTACTCTATTGAGGTTAGGCTTGGCACTTACTGGGTATCGCTGTGGTGTACTCATACTACGCTTCTGCACATCTTTTTGTGCAGATCCAGGTACATCTTACCAGTCTAGACGTCAGTGAGATACCTGCGCACAGAGACTTTGAGGTATATCTGCCAGCGTCCGCAGACTCCGGAGTCCCCTTCTATCATTTTATGTTGCTTCCTTATTTTTCTTTAGATCTTGATACATAGAAACATTGAGAATAAATTTTTAGAAGTTTGTGACTTATTTCTACTGGGTTTTGGGAGTTATAATTATTTGAATTGTAGTTTATTAATTTCAGATATTTATGATTATTCTACATTGATAGGCTTACATAGTCTTAGAGACTAGGTGCCATCACGACCTCCTACGGAGAAAATTTTGGGTCGTGACACGCACGGACTCTCATTACCTCGTGCGTACGTAGCCCCCGCAATTAGCAATAATTATTCAATTTAATTCCTATGAGGGTAATTTTTCCCTCACAAGATTAGATAAGAGACTTACCTCGTCTAAAATTCCACTTTACGATTGTCGCGTCGCATAAAATTCTCGATTATTATATAATATAATTAATATATGTTCAATAATTCAAAATTCATCTATTAAATAAATTACTCTATCCAAAATGGTAAAATTCCTAAATTTCACCCCGAGCCCACGTGCCCAGATTCTGGAAATTATTGGATCAAAACGTTACACATAATCTCAAGAACTCAAATATATAATTTCTATCTAATTCCATAACCATTTTCGTGGTTAAAATCTCATTTTTATAAAAATCTAGGTTTCTCATCTAAACCCTTGATTTCTAAGATTTACTAGTTTTAATCTACCTATATTCTATGTATTTAACTCAAGGAGTGTGGAATTAACTTACCTCAAAGTTGTTAGTTGAAATCTCCTCTCAAAAAGCTCCAAAATCGCCCCAAGTATGGAAGAAAATGGGCAAAAGTGGTGCATTCCCGTTCTTTTAAGAATCAAAAAGCTCCAAAATCGCCCCAGGTTTTTCGCACCTGCGGACAGAGTACCGCACCTGCGGCTTCCTCACCTGTGGAAAATCCTCGCAGGTGCGAGTTCTACTTTCCTGGCCAATTCCCGCATTTGTGCACAAAGCTTCGCACCTGCACGTTTGCAGGTGTGCAAATTCTCCCCATCTGCGGCGATGGTCTCCCCTTCCATTTTCCGCTTCTGCGAAGAAATATCGCATATGCGAGTGCCGCGCCTGCGAGCTTTTGTCGCATCTGCAAATGTCGCACCTGTGACTGGCCAAGTGCAGGTGCGATTCTGACAGTAGCTGGGAGCTTCAGTTTTGGCTCCCAACTTTCAACTTGGTCCGAGCCTCGTCCGATTGTCACTCGGGGTCCCCAAGACCCCGTCCGAACATACCAACAGGTTTATAATCATAAAACGGACTTGCTCGAACTCTCGGAACACGTAAAACAACATCAAATCTAAGAATCATACCCTAAACCAAATTGATTCAAACTTAATAATTTCAAGTTCTTCAAATTACTTCCAATGCGCCAAAATATACTTAAACTACTCGGAATGACACGAAATTTTGCGTGCAAGTCTTAAATCACTATACGGAACTATTCTCAAACTCAGAATTCCAAACGGACTTCAATTACTAAAAATCCTACTCCAAACCAAATTTAAAGAAGTTTAAACCTTTAAATAGTTAATTTTTACTATTAAGCGTCAAAATGCTCCCGGGTTATCCAAAACCCGATTCGGACATACGCCCAAGTCCAAAATCATCATACGAATCTATTGGAACCGTCAAATCCCAATTCCGGGGTCGTTTTCTCAAAATGTTGACCGAAGTCAAACTTGTCCATTTAAAGCTAACTTAAGGAACCAAGTGTTATGATTTCAACCCAAACGCTTCCAAATCCTGAACCAACCATCCCCGCAAGTCAATAATCATTAAAAGCACATACGGGAAATTTTATTTTAGGGAACGGGGTTCTAAAAGTTAAAAATGACTGGTTTGGTCATTACAGATCCGTTTAGGGATTTTGCCCCATATATTGGCTTTTTCTTTTAAGTTATATATTATTTGATGGAGATTGATACTAGAGACTATATTCTTTGGTGTTGATTGCTTTACTCCTTTTTCTCTCTCTCCCTCTTATAATATATTCATTTGTCTATTTATAAAACTCTAATGCTTCCTGTGTAAGTAAATGTGATGACCCAAAATGTCATCTTTAAATTTAATAAGTAATTTTGTGTTCTAAGACCTCAAAAAGCACCATTTACCATTCCTCAACTTGTGTGCGCAGTCCGTACAATTTTTCGGAAAGTTTTTATGTGAAAAATGGATTAAAATGTAAAATAGAGCTTTAAAACTCAACTAAGTTGACTTTGGCCAACATTTTGAGCAAACGGATCCATATTAGTGTTTTGACAATTTCGGTAGGTCCGTATCGTGATTTAGGACTTGGGCGTATGCCCGAAATCGAATTCCGAGGTCCCTAGCTCGAGATATGGAATTTTGATGAAAAATTAAAAGCTTGAAAGCTTAATAATTTCTAAGATATTACTGATGTTGGATTTATTAACCTAGAGTCTGTATTTTGGTTCCGGAACCCGGTATAGGTCCACTATAATATTTATGACTTGTATGCCAAATTGGGTGAGAATCGGAGTTGATTTGACGTGATTCAGATGCCCGGTTGTGAAAATATAAGTTTTAAAGATTTCTTGAAAACTTCCTTTGATTTGGTGTCCGATTCGTAGTTCTTGGTGTTATTTTGGTGATTTGATCGCGCGAGCAAGTTTGTATGATGTTTTAGGACTTGGGTGCATGTTTGGTTTGGAGCCCCGAGGGATCGGGTGGTTAACGGATTATTTTTAGACTTGAGGAAACTGCAGAAACCTGCTTCTGGTTTCCTTCTTCGCGTTCACGAGGGGAGTCTCACGTTCGCGAAGAGCCAATTGGGGCTGGCACATTTTGTGCTTCACGTTCGCGACAGAGAGAACGCGTTCGCGAAGGCTTGGGATGTGAAGCTTCGCGTTCGCGATCGAAGCTTCGCGGTCGCGATCGCGAAGGCCAAGCCAGGCAAGCTTCGCGTTTGCGAAGTAGCCCTCACGTTCGCAAAGAGTAGAAGTTGAACACCACAAAGTTGTGCTTCGCGTTTGCGAGAGTAACTTCACGAACGCGAAGGGTAAAAATCTCAGAAACAAAACTTAAGTTCTGGAAATGGGGTATCGACCCATTTTCAACCCTTTTCCATTTTTGAGCTTGGGTAAGGCGATTTTTGGGCGATTTTCACGGGAAAACATTGGGGTAAGTGTTCCTTATCCTGTATTGATTATATTTCATGATTCCATACTCGTTTAATGAATTTCGGATTTTCATCCGGAAAATTAGTAAATTCATATGGAATTAATTCCTATTATTCGTATTGAATATATCGAATTGTTTGTGAATAGATTTGAAGCTTTCGAAGTCAAATTTAGAAGGAAAAGTTGTGGTTGAATAATTGATTGGAATTTGCAAAGCGAGGTAAGTGTCATGGTTAACCTTGACTTGAGGGAATAGAACCCTTATATTTTTTGTTATGTGAATTGCATGTGAACGACGTATAGGCGAGGTGACGAGTGTCTATACGTCGTCAAATTAATTGTTTGCATGCTTACTTGAAAAATCATAAATTATTTTAAATTATAAATTAGTTATTATAATAATTGTTTCTCTCCTATTCTCTGTCAAACATTAATTCTTGAATTCCTGAATTTATTGTTACATGTTATTTGAATTATGTGTTTTAATTGTTATTTGACATTTAGCATATTAAATATTAAACTGCCTATTATCTCCCTGATTTCCATAATAATTTGCTATTTGTCATTGTTTGTTTCATAATTAAATCATAATTATTGTATGCTTGTTGTCTTATAATTTTATATTAATTGTTACATTTATTGGGAAAACTTCTCCTATAGTTTTTTAACTTTTTTAACTACTTTTATCAATTCTATTTTTCGTGCTATTTCTCTATTTAAAAACCAATAATTATTAGATATCTGTTTAGTCAAAGGATGTTGTCTCATGTATATATTTTTATCCTAATGGAATATGTTCTATTTTTCTTTTAATATTTTTTATATATTCTCTTTCTTGTTTTCATATCACAATTTGCCACTGACCCCAACCAAATTCCAAATATGTAGCAAAATCAATAAATTTCTCAACTAGATTAATACAAATAAAGGTGTGAATAAAATAAAGCTGTCTGGAAACAAACACACAACTAAAGTAAAGTAGACGGGGACTTCAGAACTGCGGACGCCGTGCAGCTATACCTCAAGTCTCCTTTGGTAGCTGAAATCTGAGCAAGTCTATGGTACGCCGCTGGGACCAACTCCGAAATCTACACAAGCAGTGCAGAGTATAGTATCAGTACAACCGACCCCATGTACTGGTAAGTGTTGAGCCTAACCTCGATGAAGTAGTGACGAGGCTAAGGTGGGTCACTTACATTAACATGTACGCAATATTAGTAACAACAACAAATAATAGAATTAAATCAGGTAACTCATTTATAATAATTAAAGCAAACTCAGCAGTCATAACCAATTATCATTTGTTGATTTGACGTGATTCGGACGTCCGGTTGTAAAAATATAAGTTTTAAAGTTTTCTTGAAAATTTCCTTTGATTTGGTGTCCGATTCGTAGTTCTAGGTGTTATTTTGGCGATTTGATCGCGCGAGCAAGTTCATATGATGTTTTAGGACTTGTGTGCATGTTTGGTTTGGACCCCCGAGGGATCGGGTGAGTTTCGGATAGGCTACAGGATGATTTTGAACTTAGAAAATATGGTTTTTGAGCTTCTGCTGTCATCTGGTGCATTGTGCTTCGGGATCGCGAAGCCATTCCTGCGATCGCGAAGAGTAAATTGTAAGTAGTGAGTCTTACCCTTCGTGTTCGCGAAGATAGGAACGTTATCGCGGAAGGTAAACTCCCAGTGCACTGCAAACACAAGGGACCAGATGCGATCGCGTAGAAGGAAGGAAGGCAGGAGCTAGGCACGTCAATTGTGCTCCGCGATCGCATGAGCATTTACGCGATCGCGTAAGGCTAGAAAAATGTACTCCGCGATCGCATGAGCATTTACGCAATCGCGTAGAGTTAAAAGTCTGGGTAGCCAAAATGTGCTTCGCGGTCGCGAAGAGTAAAATGAACCTGAGCAAAAGTTATTCTACGCGATCGCGAACAAATTTCCGCGATCGCGATGTGTAAAAATCCCAGAAACAGAACTTAAGTTCTAGAAATGGGGTTTCGACCCATTTTCAATTCTTTCCCATTTTTGAGCTCGGGTAAGGCGATTTTTGGGTGATTTTCACTGAAAAATATTGGGGTAAGTTTTCCCTATCCTATATTGATTATATTTCATGATTTCATACTCATTTATATCATGAATCCGTGAATTTATGGAAGAAAAATCATATTTGTATAAAATCATCCAAAAACAAAAATTTAAGATTTGAAGGTCCATTTGATATCGGAATTGGACAAATTTTGTATGGTTGAACTCGTATCGGATTGGGTGTTCGGATTTCGTGAGTTTTTTCGGGATTTGAGACGTGGGTCCCACTGTCAAATATTTTAATAAATTTTGGATTTTTATCCGAAAAATGTGTAAATTCATATGGAATTAATTCCTATGATTAGTATTGAATATATTGAATTGTTTGTGAATAAATTTGAAACTTTCATAGGAAAATTTAAAAGGAAAATCTGTGGTTGAATAATTGATTGGAATTTGCAAAGCGAGGTAAGTGTCGTGGTTTCTCTTGACTTGAGAGAATAGAACCCTTAAATTATTTGTTATGTGAATTGCATGTGAACGACATATAGGCGAGGTGACGAGTGTCTATACGTCGTCAAATTAATTATTTGCCTACTTACTTGAAAAATCATAAATTATTTTTTAATCATAAATTAATTATTATAATAAATATTTCTCTCTTATTCTTTGTCAAATATTAATTCTTGAATTCCTGCATTAATTGTTACATGCTATTTGAATTATGTGCCTTAATTGTTATTTGACATTTAGCATATTAAATATTAATTTGCCTATTTTCTCCCTGATTTATATAATAATTTGCTATTTGTCATTGTTTGCTTCATAATTAAACCATAATTATTGTATGCTTGTTGTCTTATAATTTTATATTAATTGTTACATTTATTGGAAAAATTTCTTCTATAAGAATTGGTAAATGAATATGTTGGAGGAGCGGGTTGCACACCGCAACAGGATTGATTACAATGAATATATTGGAGGATCGGGTTGCACACCGCAACAGACTTATTAAACATCTATATTGGAGGATCGGGTTGCACGCCGCAACAGACTTATTAAAAGTCTATATTGGAGGATCGGGTTGCACGCCGCAACAGACTTATTAAAAGTCTATATTGGAGGATCGGGTTGCACGCCGCAACAGACTTATTTAAAAGTCGACATACATATATATATATATATATATATATATATATATATATATATATATATATATATATATATATATATATATATATATATATATATATTGGGGGATCGGGTTGCACGCCGCAACAGACTTGATTAAAAATGAATATATTGTGAGAGCGGGTTGCACGCTGTAACAGAATCGAATGTGAATATATTGTAAGAGCGGGTTGCACGCTGCAGCAGAATTGAATGTGAATATATTGTGAGAGCGGGTTGCACGCTGCAACAGAATTGATGGAAGTGATAATTGGTTATGACTGCTGTGTTGGTTTCAAACTATAGAATTTCAAACTTAAGAATTTCAAGTTCTTCAATTTACTTCCAATGCGCCGGAATATACTTAAGCTACTCGGAATGACACGAAATTTTGCGTGCAAGTCTTAAATCATTATACGGAACTATTCCCAAACTCGAAATTCCAAACGGACTTTAATTACTCAAAATCCTACTCCAAACCAAATTTAAAGAACTTTAAACCTTCAAATAGTTGATTTTTACTATTAAGTGTCAAAACGCTCCCGGGTTATCCAAAAACCGATTCGGACATCCGCTCAAGTCTAAAATCATCATACGAACCTATTGGAACCGTCAAATCCTGATTCCGGGGTCGTTTTCTCAAAATGTTGACCGAAGTCAAACTTGGCCTTTTAAGACTAACTTAAGGAACCAAGTGTTCCGATTTCAACTCACACACTTCTAAATCCCGAACCAACCATCCCCGCGAGTCATAAATTAATAAAAGCATGTTCGGGGAGTTTTATTTTAAGGAACAGGTTTCTAAAAGTTAAAATGACCGGTTGGGTCATTACATTCTCCACCTCTTAAACAAACGTTCGTCCTCGAACGGGTTTAGAATAATACCTGAAGTGCTGAATAAGTGTGGATATTTGCTCTGCATGTCCTCCTCGGCCTCCCAAGTCTCTTCCTTGACTGGTTGGCCCATCCACTGGACCTTTACTGTAGAAATCTTCTTGGACCTCAACTGGCAAACTTGTTTATGAACAATGGAAAATGGCTCTTCTTCATAACCGAAACTCTTATCTAGCTGAACTGTGCTGAAGTCCAACACATGTGATAGGTCAGCATGATACTTCCGGAGCATAGATACATGGAAAACCGGATGAACTCCCAATAGACTGGGAGGCAATGCAAGCTCATAAGCAACCTCCCCAACTTGTCTCAACACCTCAAATGGGCCTATAAACCTTGGGCTCAACTTGCCCTTCTTCCCGAATCTCATAATTCCCTTCATCGGCGAAACCTGAAAGAGAACTTTTTCACCTACCATAAATGATAAATCACGCGCTTTCTGATCCACGTAACTCTTCTGCCTGGACTGTGCTGTACGAAGTCTCTCCTGAATCAACTTTACCTTTTCTAAGGCATCCTTTACCAAATCAGTACGATATAACTTAGCCTCACAGGGCTCAAACCATCCGATAGGTGAACGACATCGATGGCCAAATAAAGCCTCAAATGGAGCCATCTCGATGTTGGATTGGTAACTGTTATTATAAGCAAACTTGGTCAAAGGCAGGAAACGATCCCACTGACCTCCAAAGTCAATCACACATGCCCTGGGCCAACCTCTCTGAAGTATACGTAGTCACAACAGGAATAAAATATGCCGACTTGGTCAACCTATCAACAATCACCCAAACTACATCAAACTTCCTCAAGGTTCGCGGCAACCCAACTACAAAGTCCATAGTAATTCGTTCCCATTTCCACTATGGTATAGTCATCTGCTGAAGTAGGCCACCGTCACGACCCCATTTCTCCTCCGTGTGACGTTGTGACGGTACCTAGTCTCTACAACTAGGTAAGCCTAAAACTTTGCGGAATAATGAAATAAAAATATAAATTTAACCAACTATTCAACAATACACAACAATCCCCAAAACCCGAAACATCATGAATCACAAACTACAGAAGGAAAAGTCTAGTGTCTCTATACATCAGAATCTAACAAGGAAGATACAGAAAATAATGGACATGAGAAAGAGTAAAATGGGACTCCGAGGTCTGCGGACGCGGCAGATATACCTTGAAGTCTCCAAAGTTGTCCCGGCTCACTGATAGTGCGGCTGATAAGGTGCACCTAGATCTGCATAAGAAAAAAACATGTGCAGAGAGTAGCATGAGTATACCATAATGGTACCCAGTAAGTGCCAAGCCTAACCTCAGTCGAGTAATGACGAGGTCAGGTCAAGGCCCTATCAGAGTAAATATAATAAATTAAACAGTAAAATATATAAGTAAAAATTTACGGTAATACAGTTAAAGAAATTCTCGAAAATTTAACAGTTAAAGGAGCCCTCGGCTCAGAACAAAGTAAACATAATGGGAAATCTCCCGGAATGCCATCCCGTAGTTCCGAATGAATATGCAGTACAGGGGGAATCTCCCGGAATACGTCTGTATTCCCAAAGTAAATATGCAGTGCTGGGGGATCTCTCGGAATACGTCCGTAGTCCCAAAGTAAATATGCAGTGCTGGGGGATATCCCGGAATACGTCCGTAGTCCCAAAGTAAATATGCAGTGCTGGGGGATATCCCGGAAATGACAGGTATGGCCTCAAATTATACAGTTTACACTAATCACAGATAAGGAAAAATAGGAATTTAACTAAGCATGGCGCACAGAATGTCAATTAGGCAATTAAAATACGTAAGCATGTTTTTCTAGTCTAAACTAAACAATTAAACATTATTAGTGCAATTCAATAAGAGAAACCATTTATGATTTAAAAAGGATAAACATGATTTTTCCAATAATAGCCTGTGTACATACTCGTCACCTCACGTACACGGTGCCCACACACCATATAATATCGAAATATCCTAAGGGAAAAGTCCCCAACACAAGGTTAGGCAAGCCACTTACCTCGAACCAAGCTCAATCAATTGGTCACAATGCCTTTCCCACAAATATCCGGATCTGAATGGCCCAAATCTAGCCAAAATCAATTACATATCATAATACAACCATAATAGACTCATCTAATTAATGAAATCAACATTTTAACAAAAATTTCGAAATTAACTCAAAAATCGCCCGTGGGGCCCACATCTCGGAATCGGGTAAAAGTCAAAAAAGACGAACACCCATTCACTCACAAGTTTACTCGTATCAAAATTGCTCAAATACGATACCAAAATCTCGATCAAAACCCCAAAATTCGGCCTAAGAACTTTTTCTCAATTTTTCACCCCAAATTCGAAATTTAACGATGAATTCAAGCATAGATTAGTGGAATATAACCATAAAAGAGCTAAGAATCGTTACCCCATCGATATCTATGACCAAAAACCCTCAATCCCTCGTCCAAAATAGGAGCTCCCAACTTACGTTTTTGATAAAAATGGCATAACCTCCGTTTTTGGAACTTTAATACTGCCCAGACGCGTCCTTCTTCGCGAACGCGGCCACATCCTCCCGTTCGCGAAGTACTATTTACTTCGGCCCAAAAATCCTCCATCGCGAACGCGATGCACATGTCTCGAACGTGAAGACCACTCAGCTTGACCCTTCGCAAACGCGGGATCTCCATCGCGAACGCGAAGCACGAAATCTCGCCTGCCTCCAGTTCTTCTTAGCGAACGCGAGGACCATGTCGCGAACGCGTAGCTTCGAGGTTCCACACCTTCGAAAATGCGAGAGTGACATCGCGTACGCGAAGAGTAATTCAGCTGCCCTTCCCAGATACTTTACGCAAACGTGATGAAGAAAATGCCTGCAACAGAACACCAGAAATCTGCTATCTTCCAAAGTCCAAAAGTGATCTGTTAAGCATCCGAAACTCACCCGAGGCCCCCGGGACCTCAACCAAACATACCAACAAGTCCTAAAACACCATACAAACTTAGTCGAGCTCTCAAATCACATCAAAAAAATGCTAAAATCACGAATCACCTTCCAATTCAAACCTAAAGAACTTGAAACTTCAAAATTCTACAACCGATGCCGAAACCTATCAAACCACGTCCGATTGACCCCAAATTTTGCACGCAAGTCATATTCGATATTACGAACCTATTCCAACTTCCGAAATTGGATTCCGACCCCGATATAAAAATTTCCACTACCGGCCCAAAACTCCAAAAATTCGACTTTCGCCATTGCAAGCCTAAATGAGCTACGGACCTCCAAAACAAAATTCGGACACGCCCCTAAACCCAAAATCACCTAACGGAACCGACGGAATTCCATTCCGGAGACGTCTTCACATAGTTCCGACTACGGTCCAAATCCTAAGGCTTAAGCTCTCATTTAGGGACTAAGTGTCCCAAAACACTCTAAAACTCAAAACCAATCATCCCAGCAAGTCAGAATAGAAGAAATAGATATGGGGAAAGCAGTTAATAGGGAATCGGGGCTATTACTCTTAAAACAACCGGCCGGGTCGTTACATCCTCCCCCTCTTAAAACAATTGTTCGTCCTCGAACGAGTATAAAGACATACCTGAAACTGTGAAAAGATGAGGGTACTGGCTGCGCATATCCTTCTCGGTCTCCCAAGTCGCCTCCTCGACGGGATGACCTCTCCACTGGACCTTTACTGAAGAAATATTCTTTGACCTGATCTTTCTGACCTGCCTGTCCAAAATGACTACTGGCTCCTCAACAATAGATAGATCCTTGTCCAACTGGACTGAGCTGAAATCCAATACATGAGTCGGATCACTGTGATACTTTCGGAGCATAGACACGTGGAATACCGGGTGAACTCCTGCTAGGCTAGGAGGCAAGGCACGCTCATAAGAAACCTCCCCAACTCGCCGCAATATCTCAAAAGGACCAATGAACCTCGGGCTCAGCTTGCCCTTCTTCCCGAACCTCATGACGCCCTTCATAGGTGATACCCGAAGCAAGACTTGCTCACCAACCATAAATGCCAAATCACGAACCTTCCAGTCCGCATAACTCTTCTTCCTAGACTGGGCTGTGCGAAGTCTCTCCTAAATCACCTTCACCTTATCCAGGGCATCCTAGACCAAGTCTGTACCCAACAATCGGGCCTCGCCCGGCTCAAACCATCCCACTGGGGACCGGCACTGCCTACCATACAAAGCCTCATACGGTGCCATCTGAATGCTGGACTGGTAACTATTGTTGTAAAAAAACTCTGCAAGTGGCAAGTATTGGTCCCATGACCCTCCTAACGCCATCACACAGGCACGAAGCATATCCTTAAGAATCTGAATCGTGCGCTCGGACTGCCCGTCCATCTGAGGGTGAAAGGTTGTGCTCAGCTCCACCCTAGTACCCAACTCCCGTTGTACGACTCTCCAAAACCGTGATGTGAACTATGTACCTCTGTCTGAAATGATGGATACTGGAATACCATGAAGGCAGACAATCTCTCTGATATAAATCTCAGCCAACCTTTAAGAAGAATAAGTGGTCTATACTAGAATAAAATGAGCTGACTTGGTCAGCCGATCCACGATCACCCAAATAGCATCAAACTTTCTCAAAGTCCGTGGAAGTCCAACTACAAAGTCCATGGTGATCCGCTCCCACTTCTACTCTGGGATCTCTAACCTCTGAAGTAATCCACCCGGCCTCTGGTGCTCATATTTGACCTGCTGACCGTTCAGACACTTGGCCACAAAGCCAATTATATCCTTCTTCATCCTCCTCCACCAATAGTGTTGTCTCAAATCCTGGTGCATCTTCGCGACACCGGGATGAATGGAGTACCGTGAGCTGTGGGCCTCCTCGAGAATCAACTCCTGAAGCCCATCTACATTGGGCACACAGATCCGGCGCTGCATCCTCATCACACCATCATCACTAATAGTCACATCTCTGGCATCACCTCGCCGAACCCTGTCCTGAAGAACTAGAAGATGAGGATCATCATATTGGCTCTCCCTGATATGGTCATAAAGAGAAGACCGAGCAACCACACAAACTAATACCCAACTAGGCTATGAAATATCCAATCTCACGAACTGACTGGATAAGGCCTGAACATCGAAGGCTAAGGGCCTCTTTGCTGCCGGAAGATACGCCAAACTCCCCAAACTCTCTGCCCGGCGACTCAAGGCATCGGCCACTACATTGGCCTTCCCCGGGTGGTATAATATAGTGATATCATAGTCTTTAAGTAGCTCCAACCACATCCGCTGACGCAAATTAAAATCCTTCTACCTGAACAAGTGCTGCAAACTCCGGTGATCAGTGTAAATCTCACAGGGAACACCGTACAAATAATGACGCCAGATCTTAAGGGCGTGAACAATAGCTGCTAACTCGAGATCATGAACCGGATAATTATTCTCATGTACCTTCAACTATCTAGACGTGTAGGCAATCACCCTATCGTCCTGCATCAATACCGCTCCAAGGCCAATCCTTGAAGCATCACAGTAGACAGTGTAGGAACCCGAACCTGTAGGCAATACTAATACTGGGGCTGTAGTCAAAGCTATCTTGAGCTTCTGAAAGTGTCACGACCCAACTTTCCCTCCATTTGGGTATCGTGATGGCACTAGTCTTAGTGACTAGGTAAGCCTAACAATAATTAAAACAACATTATTTAAGTAGAATCTCTTAAAAATTCCCAAAACCGGTAGTACAAGTCATAAGCTCTACTGAGTGTTCGCTAGAAAATTTCTAAATACAACTTTCCAGAAATAAGAATAAATAGTGCAAAACAAAAACTTGAAGGTGACTCCGAAGCCTGCGAACGCAGCAGCAGGTTTACCTTGAGTCTCCACAGAAACAGTCCACACAACTAGCTAACAAACAAGTACCTGGATCTGCACAAAAATGTGCAGTAGAGTAGCATGAGCACATCACAACGGTGCCCAGTAAGTATCAAGACTAACCTCGGTGAAGTAGTAACGAGGAATAGTCAAGACACCCACTGGTCTAATAAACTGAACAAATATAAGTACATGAATAACAGAAGTATGATGTCTACATAAAGACTATGCAATATGGCTCTCAGTACAGTAATGGCAATAAGGTAGGAAACAACAAGTATCAGCGGTATATCATAAAAATGGCACAAAAGGGTTAATGGAACACAACCTAAATCCGAAATCACAAATACAGCAAGGACAAGTAATAACTCAGCAACTACAACCGCTTTTACATCAGGTTTTAGTCAACAACTCCACGAGGTACCTAACCTCGGACATATCACAA
Source organism: Nicotiana tomentosiformis (assembly GCF_000390325.3). Lineage (NCBI taxonomy): Eukaryota > Viridiplantae > Streptophyta > Magnoliopsida > Solanales > Solanaceae > Nicotiana > Nicotiana tomentosiformis. The sequence continues at coordinate 132,684,842 of NC_090813.1, forward strand.
CTCACGGGTCTTAATACCTGAACTCTAATACTTGGCATCATGTACCCTCATACATCTCATAACCGCACTGACGACTCACGTGCCCATAGAGTTATTCTCACATAGAAGGCAAGTAAACAAGGGTGAGCATCTATGCTTAACAATATCAAGAACACCTCTTATCCGATAAGAGCGCTTAACTATATGTATGCTTCTGCAAGTGTCCTACCATAGTCCATATCAGCAAATACGTAAGGAAAAAGAACGGACAGCACGTAGAATATTTTCTCACAACTTTCACAAGATAAAGCTCACATGGGTATGTATACCACTTCACAAATATCAACAACAAGAATGCCCCCGGGCCACAAATCATCACAATCAATCCCTGACACAGCCTACCTTGTCTCGCCATGTGTGCAATAGTAACATAATTGCCCACCTTGTCTCGCCACACGTGCATAATAATGTTCCCACCTTGTCTCGCCACATGCGCAATCCACACATATATATACATATCCCGCCTTGTCACGCCACATGTGCAAATATCAATGGTAACAATAGTAGAGCAGAAACCTCGTGCAACCCCATAATAACAACCACACGGCAGAAATCTCGTGCATCACAATAATAACAACCGCATGGTAGAAACCTCGTGCATCACCACAACAAGTAGAACAACAACAATGAAAAAAATACAAAGTATGACAAGTAAATCAACTCAAGAACTTTAATTCACAAAGAAGCGGTAAAACCAATTCACAAGGAATAACCACAGTAAAGAATGCTAGGCGTAAAGAGAACAGCTCGACAAAGGGAGAACTAATGTGTAGCAACTATCCCACAATATACACTTCAATAACAGGGAAGCTAACACGAATCAAATAATGCCAAGTAAAACAAGTCGGCTAAGATATAGGATATCTAAACTTCTTTTAAGGTTGAGGAAATTACGAAAGATATTCAACAATTCAATTAAGGATAAGCATCGAAAAAATAATCATAACCTCAATTAAGACTGAATAATTATAGGATGAAATAATATAGATTCCAAATAAAGATAAGCAATTATGAAAAGATAACATAGCTATAAAAGAGATAACAATTTCGATTAAGGCACATATGAATCAAGTAACAATAAAAGTGAATCATGAAGTAATTGATTCTAATTAAGCAGGTAGATGTGAATCTAGTAATTAAGATATATAATCATAACAAGAACAACTGCATATTCAATGAATACAAGGACCTAAGAACCCTAAAAGGCTAACTTCCCACAAATAAGTCTGTGCACGCACTCGTCACCTCGCGTACATGGACTACAATCAACATAGAAAACTCAAATCCTAAGGGGAAAATCCCCCACACAAGGTTAGAAAAGATACTTACCTTGAACCAAGCTCAAACAGTCCGTAGGAATGCCCTTTCCTCAATTATCCGACTCTGAATGGTCCAAATCTAACCAAACACAATTGCATATCATGAATACAACGATAATAGACTCATCTAATTAATGAAATCAATATTTTAACAAAAATTCCGAAATTTGCCCTAAAATGTCGACCCGGGCCCATGTCTCGGAATCGGGTAAAAATTACAAAATATGAACACACATTCACTCACGAGTCCAACCATATAAGAATTACTCAAATCCGACCATAAACCCCCTTTCAAAACTCGAAATCTTTATTGAATAAGTTCTTCCAATTTTTCCCAATTTCAACCCCCAAAATCCGAAATTAAATGGAGAAAACAACTATAGATTAATGTAATACAACCAAAAACAAATTAGGAATCATTACCCCAAAGCTTCCTTTGAAAATCCCTCAAAGAATAGCCAAATTCCGAGCTCTCAAGTCCAAAAACGAAGAATGAAATCAAACCCTCGAATTTCTCTTTTCTTCCCAGGCGTAACCGCACCTTCGACATAATTAGCTGCATCTGCGCGACCGCGGGTGCTCATGTCCAACTGCACCTGTGCTTCCTCTCGCTTATGCGTGCCAAAATCCATTTCTGCGGAGCCGCTGATGCGCACAAATTCTCCGCACCTGCGGAGACTGTCAAGTCCAGCTCTTCTCGCACCTGCGCCTCAATCTTCGCATCTGCGGCCATCGCAGATGCAGAATTTTCCTCGCACCTGCGACCCCTGGTACTCCTCCATTTTTCCGCTTCTGCTCTTGCCTCTCCGCACGTGTGCTCCTGCACCTGCGGTCTCTTCACCGCAGGTGCAAAAATACCAGAAGCCTGAAGACTTAGCAGCAACACAAATCACACTGTTAATCCGTTAAGCACCCGAAACTCACCCGAGGCCCCCGGGACCTCAACCAAACATACCAACCAATCCTAAAACACCATACGAATTTAGTTGAGCCCTCAAATCACATCAACTAACGCTAAAAATCATGAATCTCCCTCCAATTCAAACTTAAAGAACTTGAAACTTTAAATTCCTACAACTGATGCTGAAACCTATCAAATCAACCCGGAATGACGTCAAATTTGCAGGAAAGTCCCAAATAACATAATGGAGCTGTCCCAACTCTCGAAATCGTATTCCGACCCCGATATCAAAAAGTCCACTTTCGGTCCAAATCCCTAAAAATTCGACTTTCGCCATTTCAAGCCTAAATCAGCTACAGACCTTGAATTTACAGTCCGTACACTCTCTCATTAGTCCAAAATCACCCAACGGAGCTAATGGAACCGAGAAACTCCATTCCGGAGTCGTCTTCACATAGTTCCGACTACGGTCAAAATCCTAAGACTTAAGCTTCCGTTTTAGGGACTAAGTGTCCCAAATCACTCTGAATCATCCGGTAACCGAATTCAACCATGCACGCAAGTCAATACATATAATATGAAGCTGCTCAGGGCCTTATGCCACCGGACGAGACTTAATTTCTCAAAATGACTGTCCGGGTCATTATAGAAAGCTTTCCTCACACTCTTCGGTCCACCTGAACGGAGCACCCTTCTAGGTCAATCTGGTCATAGGTGCCGCAATAAATGAAAATCCCTCTACAAAGCGACGGTAATAGCCCACCAAACCAAGAAAACTCCGGATCTCCATAGCTGAGGACGGCCTGGGCCAACTCTGCACTGCTTCAATATTCTTCGGATCCACCTGGATCCCCTCACTCGATACTATATGACCCAAGAATGCCACTGAGTCTAACCAAAACTCACACTTTGAAAATTTTGCATACAACTTCTTTTCTCTCAAGGTCTGAAGTGCAGTCCTCAGGTGCTGCTCATGATCTTCCCGAGATCGGGAATATACCAGGATGTCGTCAATAAACACAATGACGAAGGAATCAAGATAAGGCCGGAACACACTGTGCATCAAATGCATAAAGGCTGTTGGGGCATTGGTCAGCCCAAATGACATGACAAGAAACTCATAGTGACCATATCTGGTCCTGAAAGCAGTCTTCGGGATGTCCGACTCCCGAATCTTCAACTGATGATAGCCAGAACGCAAGTCAATCTTGGAAAACACCTTGGCACCCTATAACTGATCAAATAAATCATCAATACGAGGCAAAGGATACATGTTCTTCACTGTAACCTTGTTCAACTGCCGATAATCAATACACATATGCATAGAACCATCATTCTTCTTCACAAATAAGACCGGAGCACCCCAAGGTGATACACTGGGCCTAATGAAACCCTTATCAAGCAACTTCTTCAACTGCTCCTTTAACTCATTCAACTCAGGAGGAGCCATACGGTAGGGAGGAATAGAAATGGGCTGAGTGCCCGACAACAAATCAATGCTGAAATCAATATCTCTATCGGGCGGCATACCCGGAAGATCAGCTGGAAACACATCAGGGAAGTCCCTCACTACTGGAACTGACTCGATTGTAGAGGTATCAATACTGACACCTCTCACATAGGCCAAATACGCATCACACCCCCTCTAAACCATTCTCTGAGCCTTAAGAAATGAAATGACCCTGCGGGGAGTATACTCTAAGGTTCCACTCCACTCTAATCTCGGCAAGCCTGGCATAGCCAGCGTCATGGTCTTAGCGTGACCATCAAGAATAGCATAATGGGGCGACAACCAGTCCATGCCCAAGATAACATCAAAATCTACCATACTGAGTAATAACAAATCGGCTCTGGTCTCAAAACCACTAAGAGCAATCAAACACGACCGATATACGCGGTTCACAACGACAGAATCTCCCACGGGAGTAGATACATAAACAGGGGAACTCAAAGAATCTCGAAATATCCCCAAATGTGGAGAAAAATAAGAAGACACATATGAATACGTAGAGCCTGGGTCAAATAATACTGATGCATCCCTATGACAGACAGGGACGATACATGTGATGATTAAATCTGAAGCAACGGCCTCTGAACGGGCTGGAAGGGCATAGTACCTGGCCTGGCCTCCCCCTCTAGGGCGACCTCGACCTTCCCGACCTCCACCTCGAGCTGGCTGAGGAGGCGGGGTGGCAGCTGGTGCTGGAAGAATGGTCGGAGGACCCATTGGAGCACGTGGAGGCTGATAGGTCTATGAAGGTGTACCCCTCCTGGCTCTAGGGCAATCTCTAACCATGTGACGAGTGTCACCATACTCAAAATAACCTCTCGGAGGACGCGGCGGCTGAGACTGACTCGGACCTGGCCTGCTAGACTGGCCGGTAATAGCACCTCGAGTAGGAGGCATACTGGATACTGGCGGTGCATAATAGGGCTCATGAGGTCTAGGAGGAGCTAGAACACCGCTGGCTGCTGGAAGAGCTAAATGAACATGGCGACTCACAAAACCCCTACCATAGTGTGCTGCAGGTGCACGAGCTCCTGAATAATGACCAGTCTCTCGAGACCTTTTGGTCTCTCTCCTCTCTGTCCCAGGCAAGCATGCCCTCTAATCTCCTGACGATACTCTCAACCTGCTGATAAGAAATATCCATCTCCAACTCCCTGGCCATACTAATCCTGATATTGGGGTAGAGTCCCTCAATAAATCGTCGAACCCTCTCTCGAACTGTGGCAACCAAGGCTGGTGCATGTCGGGCCAAATCACTGAAACGGACTGCATACTTTGACACAATCATAGCACCCTGGCGCAGCTGCTCAAACTCTATGCGCCAAGCATCCCTGAGGCTCTGGGGAACATACTCATGCAAGAACATCTCTAAAAACTGAGTCCAAGTGAGTGAGGCTGCCTCATCTGGACTACTCAGCTCATAGGCACGCTACCACTGATATGCCGCTCCTCTCAGCTGGAAAGCGGTGAAAGAAACCCCACCCGTCTCCACAATTCCAATAGTGCGGAGAATACGATGACACTCCTCAAGAAAACACAGAGCATCATCCAAAGCTAGTCCGCTGAAAGTAGGTGGGTGGTACTTCTTGTACCTCTCAAGTCTGACCTGCTCTGCCTCAGAAGCTGCTGCCTTAACCTCGGCCTGAGCTGGAGCAATCGGCTGCATTGGTACAACCTCCGAAACCTGGTCGACCTAAACCCGCTGGTCTGGAGTACCGGCGATGGGAGTCTGTGCTCCTCCCCTGGCCTGAGATGTGGCAGGAGCAAGTGGAATCAATCCAGCCTGAGCTAAGGTGCTGAACATGCTCAAAAACTGGGCTAGAGTCTCCTGGAGGGCTGGTGCAGCAACAGGTATCTCAGGTGTCTGTCCTCCAGCTTGAGCTACTAGGGGCTCTTTTGTAGCGGCTGGTGCGGGTGCTCTGGCTGCACCACGTGGATGTCCTCGGCCTCTACCCTGGCCCCGACCTCTCGCGGCTCTAGCGGGGGGCACGGGTACCTAGTCATCAGATCCACTTGTACGTGTCCTCACCATCTGTGATAGAATAGAATATAGAAGTTTAGAATCTTTGAAGTCAACAATTTTAGCACGACAAGGAATCAAAATAGTGAAATTTTTCCTAAAAGTTCCATAGCCTCCTGAAAATAAGTACAGACGTCTCCATACCGATCCGCGAGACTCTAATAAAATCGTTTTGTGACTTGCGACACCTACAAACCTAGAGCTCTGATACCAGCTTGTCACGACCTAATTTCCCCTCCGTGTGACGTCGTGACGGCACCTAATCTCTACAACTAGGTAAGCCTAACACTTTGCGGAATAATGAAATAAAAATATAAATTTAACCAACTATTTGACAATACACAACAATCCCCAAAACCCAGAACATCGTGAATCACAAACTACAGAAGGAAAAGTCTACTGTCTCTATACATCAGAATCTAACAAGGGAGATACAGAAAATAATGGACATGAGAAAGAGTAGAAGGGGACTCTGAGGTCTGCGGACGTGGCAGATATACCTTGAAGTCTCCAAAGCTGTCCCGGCTCACTGATAGTGCAGCTGATAAGGTGCACCTAGATCTGCACACGAAAAAAACATGTAAAGAGTATAGCATGAGTACACCACAATGGTACCCAGTAAGTGCCAAGCCTAACCTTAGTCGAGTAGTGACGAGGTCAGGTCAAGGCCCTACCGGAGTAAATATAATATATTAAACAGTAAAAGATATAAGTAAAAATTTACAGTAATACAGTTAAAGAAATTCTCAAAAATTTAACAGTTAAAGAAGCCCTCGGCTCAGAACAAAGTAAACACAATGGGAAATCTCCCGGAATGTTGTCCCATAGTTTCGAATAAATATGCAGTACAGGGGGATCTCCCGGAATATGTCTGTAGTCCCAAAGTAAATATGCAGTGCTGGGGGATCTCCCGGAATACGTCCGTAGTCCCAAAGTAAATAAGTAGTGTTGGGGGATCTCTCGAAATACGTCCGTAGTCCCAAAGTAAATATGCAGTGCTGGGGGATCTCCTGGAATACGTCCGTAGTCCCAATTTAAATATGCAATGCAAGATACAATGATAGGTATGGCCTCAAATTATACAGTTTATACCAATCACAGATAAGGAAAATAGAGATTTAACTAAGCATGGCGCACAGAATGTTAATTAGGCAGTTAAAACACGTAAGCATGCTTTTATAGTCTAAACTAAACAATTAAACATTATTAGTGCAATTCAATAAGAGAAACCATTTATGATTTAAAAAGGATAAACAGGATTTTTGCAATAATAGCCCGTGTACGTACTCGTCACCTCACGTACACGGTGCCCACACACCAAATAATATCAAAATATCCTAAGGGGAAAGTCCCACACACAAGGTTAGGCAAGCCACTTATCTCGAGCCAAGCTCAATCAATCGTTCACAATGCCTTTCCCAGGAATATCTGGCTCTGAATGGCCCAAATCTAGCCAAAAGCAATTACATATCATAATACAACCATAATAGACTCATCTAATTAATGAAATCAACATTTTAACAAACAATCAGAAATTAACTCAAAAATCCCCCATGGGGCCCACGTCTCGGAATCAGGTAAATGTCGCAAAATACGAACACCCATTCACTCACGAGTTTACTCGTACAAAAATTACTCAAATCCGATACCAAAATCTCGATCAAAACCCCAAAATTCGGCCTAAGAACGTTTTCTCAATTTTTCACCCCAAATCTGAAATATAACGATGAATTCAAGCATAGATTAGTGGAATATAACCATAAAAGAGTTAAGAATCGTTACCCAATCGATATCTCTGAAAATCCCTCAATCCCTCGTCCAAAATTTGAGCTCCCAACTTAAGTTTTTGATAAAAATGGCATAACCTCCGTTTTTGGAACTTTAATACTACCCAGACGCGTCCTTCTTCGCGAACGCGGCCACACCCTCGCGTTCGCAAGTACAATTTACTTCGGCCCAAATATCCCCCATCGCGAACGCGATGCACATGTCGTGAATGCGAAGACCAATCAGCTAGACCCTTCGCGAACGCGGGATCTCCATCGCGAATGCGAAGCACGAAATCTCGCCTGCCTCCAGTTCTTCTTCGCGAACGCGAGGACCATGTCAAGAACGCGTAGCTTCGAGGTTCCACACCTTCGCGAACGCGAGAGCGACATCATGGATGCATAGAGTAATTCAGCTTCCCTTCCCAGATACCTTATGCAAACGCGAGGACTTCCTCGCGAACGCGATGAAGAAAATGCCTGCAACAGAACACCAGAAATTTGCTATCTTCCAAAGTCCAAAAGTGATCCGTTAAGCATCTGAAACTCACTTGAGGCCCCCGGGACCTCAACCAAATATACCAACAAGTCCTAAAACACCATACGAACTTAGTCAAGCTCTCAAATCACATCAAAAAAAAAATGCTAAAATCACGAATCACCTTCCAATTCAAACTTAAAGAACTTGAAACTTCAAAATTCTACAACCGATGCCGAAACCTATCAAACCACGTCTGATTGACCCCAAATTGTTCACTCAAATCATATTCGATATTACGGACCTATTCCAACTTCCGGAATTAAATTCCGACCCCGATATCAAAATTTCCACTACTAGTCCAAAACTCCAAAAATTCGACTTTCGCCATTTCAAGCCTAAATGAGCTACGGACCTCCAAAACACAATCCGGACACACCCCTAAACCCAAAATCACCTAACGGAACTAACGGATCTAACGGAACCGACGGAATTCCATTCCGGAGTCGTCTTCATACAGTTCTGACTACGGTCCAAATCCTAAGGCTTAAGCTCTCATTTAGGGACTAAGTGTCCCAAAACACTCCGAAACTCAAAACCAATCATCCCGGCAAGTCACAATAGCAGAAATAGATATGGGGAAAGCAGTTAATAGGGGATCGAGGCTATTACTCTCAAAACGACCGGCTGGGTTGTTATAGCCACCTGGCCTCTGGTGCTCATATTTAACTTGCTGGCAATTTAGACACCTAGCTATATACTCAACTATGTCCTTTTTCATTCGTCGCCACCAATAATGTTGTCTCAAGTCACGATACATCTTCGTAGCACCAGGATGAATAGAATACCGAGAACTGTGTGCCTCCTCCAAGATCGTTTTCCTCAGTTTACCCACATTCGGAACACACAGACGATCTGGGAGTCGCAAAGCACCATCTGCACCAATAGTGACTTCCTTGGCACCACCCCGTAGTACCGTTTCTCGAAGAACTATTAAGTGTGGGTCATCATACTGGCGAGCCTTGATCTGCTCAAATAGCGAAGACTGAGCTACGACACATGCAAGAACTCGGTTGGGCTCTAAAATATCTAGCCGCACAAGTCTGTTAGCCAAGGACTGAATATCTAAGGCTAATGGCCTTTCCTCTGATGAAATGAAAGCCAAACTACCCATACTCTCCGCCTTTCTGCTCAAGGCATCTGCAACCACATTTGCTTTGCCCGGATGATACATGATAGTAATATTATAATCTTTTAGTAACTCCAGCCATCTGTGCTGCCTCAAATTTAGGTCTCTCTGCTTGAACAAATGCTGCAAACTACGATGATCAGTATAAACTTCACAGGATACCCGATAAAGATAATGCCTCCAAATCTTAAGACCGTGAACAATCGCAGCTAACTCCAAATCATGTACCGGATAATTCTTTTCGTGGGGCTTCAACTGACATGAAGCATATGCAATAACTCACCCTTCTTGCATTAATACACAACCCAAACCAACGTGTGAAGCATCGTAATACACTATATATATTCCTAAACCGGAAGGTAACACTAACATTGTTGTTGTAGTCAATGCTGTCTTGAGCTTCCGAAAGCTCACCTCACAATCATCAGACCATCGGAATTGAGCACCCTTCTGGGTTAATTTGGTCAAAGGTGTTGCAATAGATGAAAAGCCCTCCACGAACCGGCGATAATAACCTGCTAAACCCAGGAAACTCCTGATCTCAGTTGCCGAAGTGGGACGATGCCAATTCTGAACTGCCTCAATCTTTTTGGGATCAACTTTAATACCTTCACCCGATACAATATGTCCCAAAAATGCTACAGACTCTAGCCAAAACTCACATTTAAAGAACTTAGCATATAGTTTTTGTTCCCGCAATGTCTGAAGCACTACTCTCATATGCTGCTCATGTTCCTCCTTGCTGCGCGAGTAGATCAAAATGTCATCGATGAAGACAATGACAAACGAATCAATATATGGCCTGAATACCCTGTTCATCAGATCCATAAATGCTGTCAGGGAATTAGTTAAACCGAAAGACATTACCAGAAACTCATAATGACGATATCTAGTATGAAAAACAGCTTTTGGAACATCCGAATCTCGAATCTTCAACTGATGATACCCTGACCTCAAGTCGATCTTAGAGAACACCCTCGCACCCTGCAACTGGTCAAATAGGTCATCAATACGTGGCAACGAGTACTTGTTCTTAATAGTAACTTTGTTCAATTGGCGATAATCAATACACATTTGCATTGTGCCATCTTTCTTCTTCACAAATAATACCGGTGCACCCCAAGGCGATACACTCGGTCTGACGAACCCTTTGGCTAGTAACTCTTCAAGCTATTCTTTCAACTCTGTTAATTCTTTCGTAGCCATGCGATATGGTGGGATAGATATAAGCTGAGTATCTGGAGCCAAGTCAATACAGAAATCAATATCACGATCAGGTGGCATACCTGGAAGATCTGAAGGAATTGCATCGGAGAACTCTCAAACTACTGGCGCTGAATCAATAGCCGAAGTCTCTGCAGTAGTATCCCGAACATAGGCTAGATAAGCCAAACAACCATTCTCAACTATGTGTTGAGCCTTTATAAAAGAAATAACCCGATTAAATGAACTAACCGACAAACCCTTCCACTCCAGCCTAGGCAAAGATGGAATAGCCAAGGTAACAGTTTTGGCATGACAATCTAGAATAGCATGATAAGGAGATAACCAGTCCATACCCAGAATAATTTCAAAATCGATCATCTCGAGCAATAAGAGATCTGCTCTAGTTTCATAACCGCTAAATGTAATAATACAGGACCGGTAGATCAGGTTCACAATAACAGAATCGCCTATAGGAGTGGACACATAAACAGGAGTACTCAAGGACTTACAAGAAACACCCAGGAATGGAGCAAATAGAGACGACACATATGAATACGTGGATCCTGGATCAAATAATACTGAGGCATCTTTGCCGCAAACAGAAATAATATATGTAATCACAGCATTTGAGGCCTCTGCATCTGGTCTAGCCGGAAAAGCATAGAACCGAGCTGGAGCGCCAACTGGATGGCCTCCGCCTGGCTGACCTCCACCTCTAGGACGACCCCTACCCACCTGTCCTCCACCTCTTGGTGGTCGAACTACTGGTGGAGCAACTAGTCCAGTAAGCATAGGCTACTGACCCTGCTGTACTGGTCTACCCCGAAGCCTGGGGCAAAACCTCCACATGTGACTGGGATCCCCGCACTCGTAACAACTTTTCGGTGCGATGGGCTGCTGACTAAGTGTCTGGCCCTAGGGAACTGAATACCCACTGGGAGGATCCTGAATAGCTGGTGGGCGGTAGGAACTCTCTGGTATAGCACTGAGATAAGGTCGCACTGGAGCACCTCGAGGAGGTGGTGGTGCTGGATATGGGGGTCTGCTGGACTGCCCCCTCACAAACTGACCTCTGCTCCCAGACGGAGCACCTCTAAACTCTCCAGTGTACCTGAATCGCTTATCTCTCATAATCTGCTCTCGGCTTCGCTGACGCACACCCTCAATCCTCTGAGCTATCTCCACAACTCTCTCATAAAAAGTACCCATCTCAATCTCTCGAGCCATAGTGGCCTGAATACTAGTATGTAAACCTGCTACAAACCTCCGCACTTTCTCGGCCTCAGTAGGGAGTATCATAAGTGCATGGCGAGATAATTCAGAAAACCTCGCCTCATAATCAGTCACTGATATTTGACCCTGCTGGAGTTGCTCAAACTGAAATCGCAACTCTTCCCTCTGGGAGGGTGGAATATACCTGTCCAGGAAGATACGGGTGAACCTTTCCCAAGTCATGGGAGGAGAATCTGCTGGTCTGCCAAGAGCATAAGACTGCCACTATCCATGGGCTCTGCCCTCTAGCTGAAAAGTTGCAAAGTCTACCCCATGAGACTCTAATATCCTCATGTTGTACAGTCTATCCTTGCACTGATCAATGAAATCCTAGGGATCCTTATGTCGCTCACCCCCAAGGACAGGAGGATGTAGTCTAGTCCATCTGTCCAAAAGTTTATGAGGATCAGCGGCTACAGCTGGCTTGGGCTTAGGTGTAGCTACTGCCACTGGCTGGGCTCCACCCACAGGTAGTGCACCCTGGGTATGATATACAGCAGCTGCCTGTCCATGAGCCTGCGTGGTAGGGGTCTGTGCTCCCCCGCCCGCCTGAGATGTGGCTGGGTCTGCCGGAAATAAACCAGCCTGAGTCATATTTTCCATGAACAGCAGCATCCGACCCATGACATCCTGAAATCTCGGTGCAGATGTGAAATCCACCGGAGCTGGCTCTGCCACAGGCACCTCACCCTGCTCGTCAATAATGGGATTCTCTGCTGGACCTACTGGCGGCATAATTGGAACAGTCCTGGGACGTCCTCACCCTCTACCATGGGTTGGAGCCCTCCCTCGGCCTCGGCCTCGGCCTCTGCTTCGGCCTCTAGCAACTGGGATAGTAGCTCTTCCCTGGTCTGGAACTTCATTCGAGCGTGTTCTCACCATCTGTGAGAGAATAAGAGAAGGATATTTAGTACTACATTAATTGCACTATGGAATATAAAGAAAGGTAATTTCCTAACACCCTATAGCCTCTCGAAGATAAGTATAGACGTCTCTGTACTGATCCGCAAGACTCTATTAGGCATGCTCATAACTTGTGAGACCTAAGTGAACCTAGTGCTCTGATACCATGCTGTCACGACCCAATTTCACCTATAAGTCATGATGGCGCCTAACACTACAGCCAGGCAAGCCAACTAATAAATTAAGCATACATTGATAAAATTTAAAACCAAGAAAATATAATAAAACCCAAACTCTATCAATGTGTGTGCCAAGACCTGGTGTCACAAGTGTATGAGCATCTAGTAGATTATACAAAACCTCAAATGTTGTCCGAAATAAAAATAGACAGAATTAAAATACAAAGAGAGACACTAGTAGTTGCAGAACGGATCAGAGAAATAGCTCACCACTATGTCCCTAGATAACGTGGGTGTAAGACTATAGGTCCCCCACTAGTACTTGTCCTAGTTCCTACACAAAAAGTACAGCAAGTGTAGTATGAGTACGTAAACAACGTGTACCTAGTAAGTATCAAACCTAATCTCGAAGTGGTAGAGAGGAGATGGCCGACTTTGACACTCACTATGGGGCAATAATAATAATTAAAATACAACTAGGATATTTAAATCAACATGATTTACAGAATTTACAATAATTTATTTAATCAACGAAAATAATCAAAATTCATCAAAATGCAACAATTCTCAGTATATTAATTAAATTCCTTCAATTCAAATAATTTCCAATTTATCAATTAAATATAATATTCAGGAATAACAATTAATTATTTAACAAGCAAGAATAATAATTCATTAAATTTCAATGATTTTCCAATTTATTAGTTAGCTTCGCAAGCTGAAATAAGCTATTAAAATATCGTGTAATTATTATTATTATTAAGTACGATTTCTGTCGAGGACGTACGGCCCGATCCAGAGTGTCATGTACACTGCCGAGGGACGTGCGGCGCGATCCATAGATGCATCTATCCTGCCGAGGCGTTCGGCCCGCTCCACAAGAAAGGAGGACATTTTCTTATGTACCTCTGGAAGGAGAGTATATTTATTATGAGATAAATTTGGGAGGAAGAATAATTTTTTTTAACAATTAATTAATTTAAACAGAAAATCAAGCATATAAAATTTCCATCCTTTAATAACTTTATCTAACAATTCACAATATATTCATATATATCAATTTAATATTAATTAATTAGGGAATACAATTCACACTAATAATTCATGCTTTGAGTCCTAAACTACCCGGATTTTAGCATTTATAGTAGCTACGCATGGACTCTCATCACCTCGTGCATACGTAGCCCCCGCAATTAGCAATAATTATTCAATTAAATCCCTATGGGGTAATTTCTCCCTCACAAGACTAGACAAGAGACTTATCCCGTCTCAAAGTCTACTTTCCGATTATCGCGTCGCGTAAAATTCTCGATTCAATGCCGAAAAATCCGAAACTATCCAAAAGTTATATAAGATAATTAATATATGTTCAATAATTCAAAATTCATCTATTAAATAAATTGTCCTATCCAAAAATGGTAAAATTCCTAAAATTTACCTCAGACCCACGTGCCCGGATTCAGGAAATATTTGGATGGAAACGTTACCCTTAATCTCAAGAACTCAAATATATAATTTCTACCCAATTTTATAACTATTTTCGTGGTTAAAATCTTATTTTTATAAAAATCTAGGTTTTTCACCTAAACCTTTGATTTTTAAGATTTACTAGTTATAATCTACTTATAATCTATGTATTTAACTCAAGGGGTGTAGAATTAACTTACCTTCAAGTTGTTAGTTGAACTCCCTTCTCAAAAGCTCTGAAATCGCCCGAAAATGGAGGAAAAATGGGCTCAAAATGTCTGAGCCCCGATTTTTAACCATTATGCGAAGCAGTGGTTTCGCACCTGCGGAAAGGGGTACCGCACCTGCGGCTTTCGCACCTGCAGAAATTCCTCGCAGGTGCGAGTTCCACTGACCTAGGCCACGATCGCATCTACGCAAAAATTCTCGCACATGTGCGTTCGCAGGTGCGCCCAAATTTTCCGCACCTGCGATGGCAGGCCTTCATTGCCCCTTCCGCTTCTGCGATTGAAGCTCGCATCTGCGAGGGTCGCACCTGGGGCTATCCAAGCGCAGGTGCGAACGTACCAGAAGCAGAAAGCTTCAGCATTTTTTTCCCAAATCCGAAATTGGTCTGAGCCTCGTCCGGTTAATACTCGGGACCCCCGGGATCCCGTCCGAATATACGAACAGGTTTGAAATCATAAAACGGACTCGCTCGAATTCTAGAAACACGTAAAACAATATCAAATCTAAGAATCATACCCTAAACCAAATTGATTCAAACTTAAGAATTTCAAATTCTTCAATTTACTTCCAATGCGCCGAAATATACTTAAGCTACTCGGAATGACACGAATATTTGCGTACAAGTCTTAAATCATTATACGAAACTATTCCCAAACTCGAAAATCCAAACGGACTTCAATTACTCAAAATTCTACACCAAAACAAATTTAAAGAATTTTAAACCTTCAAATGATTGATTTTTACTATTAAGCGTCAAAACGTTCCCGGGTTATCCAAAACCCAATTCGGACATACGTTCGAGTCCAAAATCATCATACGAACCTATTGGAACCGTCAAATCCTGATTTCGGGATCGTTTTCTCAAAATGTTGACCGAAGTCAAACTTGGCCTTTTAAGGCTAACTTAAGGAACCAAGTATTCCGATTTCAACTCACACACTTCCAAATCCCGAACCAACCATCCCCGCAAGTCATAAATTAATAAAAGCATGTTCGGGGAGTTTTATTTTAAGGAACAGGTTTCTAAAAGATAAAATGACCGGTTGGGTTATTACAATATATATATATATATATATATATATATATATATATATATATAGGCATCTTAATATAGCTAATGTTATATATATATATATAGGCATCTTAATATAGCTAATGTTATATATATATATATACATCTTAATATAGCTAATGTTATATTGAATATAGCTTAAATATTATATACTTAGTATATATAGTATACTATACTATATATTTTTGTGTGTAAATAATAAAGAACTTTTAAATAAATAATATTTAATACTTATTTGATATATATATATATATATATATATATATATATATATATATATATAAGTCCCAATTATAACCAAATCCTAACCTACTTTTTAATTTTAGAGAGGATCCACAAAAGAGAGAGCTAAGAGAAAACAGAGGGAAAAAAAACCTAGAGCCTCTAGCATCAAAACGTTGCGCATCAGCTTCATCCTCTAAGAAAAAGCAGCAGCCCTTTCCTCTTCAACAAGATAAAACATTAAGTGTTTACCATGAAAATACAGCCATGAAACTTAACCCATAATACCATCCTTCTTTCCAAACCAAAGGGCACCATTTTCAGCTCTAAAAACTCGAGCTCAAACCAGCCCCAAACCCATGTAAAACTCCATTAAAACAACCCTTGAATGGCCAGAAAAGA
Source organism: Nicotiana tomentosiformis (assembly GCF_000390325.3). Lineage (NCBI taxonomy): Eukaryota > Viridiplantae > Streptophyta > Magnoliopsida > Solanales > Solanaceae > Nicotiana > Nicotiana tomentosiformis. Next base: position 132,701,015 of record NC_090813.1, read on the forward strand.
GCTGCGAAAATCAGCTCTAAGACACCCCCAAATTCCAGTAGTTTTTCCCCTTAAAACCAGCCCCAAATTCTCTGTTAAACCTGTCACGACCCAAAATCCAACTAGTCGTGATGGCACATAACCCAACCCGTTAGGTAAGCCAATTACCAACTATCCAAATTCAATAATAATTATTAAAGCAATTTAAGTAAATAAAGGTCTTAATCTTGTACAATCCCCAAGAATTGGTAGCACAAACCATGAGCTTCTAAGAATAGAGTATACAAAGCGGAAATGAAATAAATACATAGTCTGTTTGAATAATACATAAACAAAGCTTTTATAAATCTAAGGCTACCCTGAACAAGAGACAGCTACAACAGGAATGCAGGTACATCTTCAAATCCCGCAACCATCGAGTATAGCAACAACATCAGCCAACAACTGCACGCAATGTGCAGAAGGGTAGTATCAGTACAATCGACCCCATGTACTGAGTAAGTAACAAACCTAGCCGTAGGTTGAAAGTAGTAACGAGCTTCTACCAAGGTTGGGTCCATAGCCAATAGTCCACAACAGTCCATAATAACATAAAAAAAATACCAGAAGTAACTCAGAAATAAAATGCTCAGCCAAATCATGATTTCAAAAATAATAGTTCTTCCTTTCAAATACATCAGTGAAAACCCAAATCGTTTGCCGGAGTTGCCAAAAATATGAATAGTTTGAAAATAATAAATTTCTCCTAAAATCTTGTCAATAATAAATAAGATGTTTCATTTTCCTTCTGGATAACCCGTATAAAAACAAATGCATCACTATGCCCATCTGTCAAAAATGTGTGAAAAATCAAGAATGATGTGATGTAGTACAACACGAGAAAATACATCTCTATTCCTGTATGTTATGTGTGCATGACAATGCGATGCAACTCAATGATAAAATCATAAACAGCCCATCGGGCAGAACATCACTCATATACAGCCCATTGGGCAAACCTCACAGTCACTCGTGCGACTCGGGCATACCTCACAATCACTCTTGCCACGCGGGCATACCTCACAATCACTCTTGCCACTCGGGTATACCTCACAATCACTCATGCCTCCCAGTCACTCAGCACTCGGCACTCGGCACTCGCACTCGCACTCAGTAGGTGCCTATGCTCACTGGGGGTGTGTACAGACTCCGGAGGGGCTCCTTCAGCCCAAGCGCTATAATCTGCACGAACAACTCACGTGCTGCACGAACAACTCACGTTCTATAATAATAAAGTATGCTGTAGGCGGGCAGCCTCGATCCACACTCATCCTCACAATCAGGCCCTCGGCCGATATCAAACATATTGCAGCGTGCAGCCCGATCCTATAAATATGCAACATGTTGCGGCGTGCAGCCCAAACCCATAAATATGAAACATGCTGCGGCGTTCAGCCTGATCCCATAAATATCCTCACAAATCAGGCCCTCGGCCTCACTCAGTCATCAATCTCTCCAGTATCTCGGGCTCACAATGTCATGAAAAATAAATAGCCCAAAATGATGATATGAAGTATCAATAAATAACAACAGAGATTGAGATATGATATGCAATGAAATGATTATGACTGAGTATGAATTTTTAATTTAACACAATAATTCACAGCAATATGACCTCTGTGGGTCCCAATAATACTGGCACATAACCTCAACATAATTTTTAATATGCTTTTTAGCTCAATTTATTTAACACATAAAACTGCATGGAAAATTCTAAGATTATTTAACTATAAAATTCCACATAAATAATTATGTATCACGACCCAAAATCCAACTAGCCGTGATGGCACCTAACCCAACCCGCTAGGTAAGCCAACTTTCAATTATCCAATTCCAATAACAATTATTAAAGTAATTTAAGTGAATAAATATCTTAATCTTATACATCCTCCAAGAACTGGTAGTACAAATCATGAGCTTCTAAGAATAGAGTATACAAAGCGGAAATGAAATAAATACATAGTGTGTTTGAATAATACATAAACAGAGCTTTTATAAATCTAAGGCTACCTTGAACAAGAGGCAGCTACAACAGGAACGCAGGTACATCATCTAGTCCCGCAACTATCGAGCACAGCAACAACAGCAGCCAACATCTACACGCAATGTGCAGAAGTGTAGTATCAGTACAACCGACCCCATGTACTGAGTAAGTAACAAACCTAGCCGTAGGTTGAGAGTAGTGACGAGCTTCTACCAAGGTCGGGTCCATAACCAATAGTCCACAACAGTCCATAATAACATAAAGCAAATAATACCAGAAGTAACTCAGAGATAAAATGCTCAACCAAATCATGATTTCAAAAATAATAGTTCTTCCTTTCAAATACATCAGTGAAAACCCAAATCGTTTGACGGAGTTGCCAAAAATATGAATAGTTTGAAAACAATAAATTTCTCCCAAAATCTTATCAATAATAAATAAGATGTTTCATTTTCCTTACGGATAACCCGTGTAAAAACAAATGCATCACTATGCCCATCTGTCAAAAATGTGTGAAAAATTATGAATGATGTGATGCAGTACAGCACGAGAAAATACATGATGCAACTCAATGAAAAAATCATAAACAGCCCCTCGGGAAGAACATCACTCATATACTGCCCCTCGGGCAAACCTCACAGTCACTCGTGCCACTCGGGCATACCTCACAATCACTCTTGCCACTCGGGCATACCTCACAATCACTCTTGCCACTCGGTCATACCTCACAATCATACTTGCCACTCGGTCATACCTCACAATCACTCATGCCTCCCAGTCACTCAGCACTCGCCACTCGCACTCAGTAGGTACCTGCGCTCACTAGGGGTGTGTACAGACTCCGGAGGGGCTCCTTCAGCCCAAGCGCTCTAATCTGCATGGACAACTCACGTGTTGCATGAACAACTCACGTGCTGCACGGACAACTTACGTGCTATAATAATAAAGTATAATGCAGGCGGGCAGCCCCGATCCACACTCATCGTCACAATCATGCCCACTGTCGATGTCAAACATGTTGCGGCGTGCAGCCTGATCCCATAAATATCCTCAAAAATCAGTCTCTCGGCCTCACTCAGTCATAAACCTCTCAAGCCACTCGGGTATTTCAGTAAAATAGGGCATTCGGCCCAAAACATTTATATGCATCAAAATAGAGTCATAAAACTGAGTTATGATATGCAATAAAATGAATATGATTGAGTATGAACTTTCAATTTAACACAATAATTCACAGCAATATGACCTCTCTGGGTCCCAATAATACTGGCACATAGCCTCAACGAGATTTTTAATATGCTTTTCAGCTCAATTTCTTTAACACATAAAACTGCTTGGAAAAATGCCAAGGTTATTTAACTATAAAATTCCACATAAACAATTATGTCACAATTTCTATAGTGCACGCCCACACGCCCGTCACCTAGCATGTGCGTCACCTCCCAACAATTCACAAAATACATATATTCAGGGTTCATACCCTCAACTCCAAGACTAGAAGAGTTACTTACCTCGAACAAGCCAAATCCAATGTCGAGCAAGCTAAGCAATGCTCCAGCAATTCCACTCTGCGTGTAACAACTACCAAACGGCTTGAATCTAGTCACAATTAATTTGATTCAACCCACAAAAATTTATAGGAATTAATTCCATATCAAAATACTAATATTTCCACAAAATCCAAAATTTACGCCCCAAAAATTACATATGGGGCCCACATCTCAGAATCTGACAAAAGTTACAAAATATTAATTTTCATTCAACCACGAGTCCAACCATATAAATTTTACTCAAATCCGACATCAACTCACCCTCAAATCCCCAAATTAATCCAAGAGGGTTTTTCAAAATCTTTCCAACTTAATTCACCAATTAAATGATAAAAACAACCATGGATTCGGGTAATTTAACCAATATTGAGTTAAGAACACTTACCCCATTGTTTCCTCTGAAAATCTCCCAAATATCGCCTCAATCCGAGCTCCAAATTGTTAAAAAGGGAAAATGGGACTAAGTCCCATTTTCTGAACTTCAACTTTTTATCCAGACCTCTCTTCTTGGGGAACGCGACAGGTCCCCCGCGTTTGCGAAGCACAAAATGTGCTTCCCAACATTTGCTCTTCGCAAACGCGAGACAATTTTCGCGAACGCGATGCTTCACGGAGCTTTTCTTCGCGAACGCGAGCTCCCCTTTGCGAACGCGAAGGCAAAACCCATGCCCACTATGTTTCCCTTCGCGAACAGGATACCCCATACGCGAACGTGATGCACAACCCAGCTTCTCTTTGCGAACGGGAGACCCCCTCACAAACGCGAAGAGTAAATCCTGCCTGGCACAAATTCCTCTTCGCGAATGCGACGGCCCACTCGCGAACGCGAAAGAGAAAATCTGAAAAATACAGCAACAGATATCAGCATTCTCACCAAGGCCAAAAATGATCTGTTAACCATCCAAAACTCACCCGAGACCCTCGGGACCTCAACCAAATATACCAACAAGTCCTAAAACATCATACGGACTTAGTCGAACCCTCAAATCACCTCAAACAATGCTAAAACCATGAATTACACCCCAATTCAAGCCTAATGAACTTTGAAATTTCTAGTTTCTACAAACGACTCTGGAACCTATCAATTCACGTCCGATTGACTTCAAATTTTTCACACAAGTCATAATGATATAACGGAGCTATGAAAATTTTCAGAACTGGATTCCGACCTCGATATCAAAAAGTCAACCCCCCGGTCAAATTTTCCAAAATTCAACTTTCAGTATTTCAAGCCTAATTCCACTACGGGCCTCCAAATAATTTTTCGGACACGCTCCTAAGTCCAAAATCACCATACGGAGCTATTGGAATCATCAAAACTCCATTCTGGGGTCGTTTACACATAAGTCGACATCCGGTCACTATTTTAACTTACGCTTTAAACCTTGGATCTAAGTGTTCCAATTCATTCCAAAACCTCACCGGACCCGAACCATTTACCCCGAAAATTCACACAACAACTGTAAAGTACCATTTAAGCAGTAAAGGGGGAAGAAAGGTTGTAATACTCAAAACGACCGGTCGGGTTGTTACATTCTCCCCCACTTAAACATACGTTCGTCCTCGAACGTGCCAAGAGTTGTTTCCAAGCCATCAAATCACCGTTCCATCTTACCACACACGTACCCGAGGGTGAACCCACGTCACCCTATCCCACATAGGCTTGACTACACAATGCAACTGAAAATCATTAATTTAACCTTAGCCCATAAACCTTGGAGTTTAATTTCCAACCTTTAAAATTTATTTCAAGACACGAACCTTACATTTACACACTGTATAAGTCCGAATAAGCTGCATCGAGCTATAACTATAACCATGGATATAATCACCCAGCATATTACACAACTCGCATGCTCGTAGCACCATTCCTGATCGCAATGACTACTCCAAAACCAATAGCATACTAGTATTAAACCCATATCGAACAAAACCTCATCCCAAAACTTTCGTACACTGTTGATAATAAAAGAAACACGCAGAATCTCGTAACCCTTTATCAGACCAACAAGTCATGGAGGTCTCTCGCCCCAACCGGAACCATAATCACTTTCTAAGTCGACTTTCAATATTATACTCCCGAATATACCAAAATTAAACATGATAGTACCCATTCCAGGTCCAATGACCTTATATTACTAAACATAACTGTTCCACAGACATACCGCACAAATATAACTCGGAGCCACAACTCTTCCGTGCACTAATACGCAACAATTCAAATGTACCCAGTCATGAAAAATGACTCAAATGAGAGAACTGCCCCGCCAAATTAACAAGTACCTCCACAACGAAATGCTAAAAATTCATCATACACCTTAGAACCATCACCCGATTCTAACACAAGGTTCATACCTTAACATAGCTCCGCTGCAATAGGTGTCCCCATACAAATGTTGGTCCATATTATATACCCCAAGCCACCCTGCTCAAAATCAATAACCACGGAGAGGCAAATGACAAAAATGCCACACAAAACCTGAAAGAACATAACCATTACGCAATCGATCACGCAATACCCAAATACTCGTCATGCTTAAATTCTACTATAAAGCTCAAATAGAACCGCACCATCTGTACACATAACCAATGAATCACAACTCCTCGTAGCATAAGAGAGTAACTCACAGATCATCTCAAAACACGAATAAGTACAACATCAACCGAATGACACATCCCTCAACAATAGCAGTATGAAGCCAACCATTCCGGCTCGGTGTAGAATACATATCTTAATTGGGCCTACCTATGGACCCCCAAATCAACTCGGGTTACCCACAAATAGATAACAATTCTTCCGAAAATTCATAATGACTGAATCATAACACATTCTATCATTTGTCTAGCTCCGGCCACAACTTCACAGTCCACAACCATGAAACAATCTGCTCCTGGGAACTCCCAATCTCTGAATCCATAGAACACGCGAATCACCATATTTGATTCCATCTCCACCCCCCGAATGCCTAACACTTCTCTCATACACGATCATCCCACGAGAAATACTTTAACAGTTCGTCTGTGCTAATTGACAAAATTTGAATATCAGCAGTCTATCAACCATGTGAGTACCGCAATACTAATTTATACATCCGTAAGTAAAAAAAAATACAATACGCCTTCTGAAGTCCACCCCTTTCTCATACAACATCAAGTAGTAATAGTATTCATCTAGTTATTTGAAACCGTCCATGTTGTCCAACATTTGTTACCTTCTTTTCAAGACTGTACTACCACCTTGTACATGAAAATCTAGCTTTCGTACAACCCATAACATCTATCTTGCCATCATGTGAAAAGCACAAGAATCTTATTATCAACTTTGAGTCACCAATAATTTACATACTATTTTAGCTAGAAACCTTTCTCTTGCTTCTTTCCAGGAGGAAATCACAATTCACAACACGTTCTCCACACCGGTAGAAACCATCAAGAATACTTTGGAATCCGTTTGCACGTAATCAAGCCCTTAAAACTAAATTCCTCTAACTCGACCAAGCCACGCAAGTCGCCAAGTCCAGGTGTATTTCCACAAAGCACCTTTAGAAAACCCCCATATCATATGCACCCTAGGAACCGATCTTCTCAATTACCATACTGATCCAACCTACTGCCCAGTTGTCCTATTTTTCTCCAAGTTTCTTCCGAATTTGTCTTCAGATTGATACTTCTTCTTGCTAAAATACCATGATCTTTAACCACAACTTACCCCACAAACCTAAGCATATAACCACAATGCCTTACGGCCCATAAGCCATTGTATTCTCCTTAAGCACCTCCATAAATACCACAATTGTAACACTCACTTTGAAAATACCTTATGTGAATCTAAAATTGTTCCTCTTTCCTTTCTCATACTGAAATATAGAATTCATAGTCAAACAGAATTACCGCACATCCTGATACTATCCAATGTAAGCAACTGATTCTAGTGATATACAAATCCGAAAAAATTTCAATTTCCATATATACATTTTGAATCCATTAAAACCCTCTCGAGAGTCATCCACTCTGCTCAACTCGAATTTACTCCGCCCCAAACGGGCGAAAAGATATGTGCTCTTTTCGCACGATCAACATTCAAAGAAGTAACCCTGCCTTAACACGACCAATCGAATTCATACTTCGTGCGCACTACATCCTTCAAATTAACAACTTAATCATTCCATAATTTTCATATTTTCATAAAGTTAAATGTAACCCGTATCCAGGAATTTACTTACCCGAGTCATCCTCTATCTTCACCTCTGTAAATCATAACTAACCTACAAGTATGCCTCAAACCAAAACTAAAATTTAACATATATCCATGAATTTGAATTATCAATAGCAGACTCCCCCACTTGGCTCAAAGCCATAGAACAAAACATTCCATAATTCAATTTACCAATACTCTCTTACTGCCATAATGCTTCAGTCAGTTCAATGAAAAATTCTTCTCAAGCTCATACAACGCCAACCATAAAAATACCTCAATCATCCGCTAAACTCGTATTCATCCTCTTAACACACAAGTCAACTTTCTCAACCAGATTCAGATTCAAATCTCCACCCATACGCCCCGTCGCCAGAAAAGAAACTCTCTACTCACATCATAAGGAATACACCTACGTAGATTACTCCGCAAGGGATAACCCACCTGCTTAGCCTCAAACTGATATCTTGTTATACCATTTCGTAGTCACAATTACTATGCAATAACTTAATCTATCTGAGTCCAAACTCACTAACCAGACACGAGAATTTAATTTGTCCCAAAATTTAACAATCGTGAAAGATCCTTCAAAACATTCACACTCGGGACTGTACGCCACAAAGAAGCAAAAAATCAAGCACCCAATGACCTTTCCTTTACATATGAAGGAAACACTTATCGTTATGTTCAAATCGTCTTAACACATCCCGCGGTCACAGCATACCCATCATACCATTATTTCACCGCTCATCGAGCCACAAATTTCATAATAGGGTCATCACCGGACGTATGAGTCCAATTGTACAAATTACAACTGAAGCTACCGAGCTTAAGCTGCGATCTAAACTTGGCCTCAAGTCCTCCAAACTGGCCCCTTCACCTATACATAGAATACTCATCTTGAACTTTATTCATGGAATCACAAGCCGGCGATGCACAACTGATACCGAGAGATCGTGTGCGCATATGAATATGTGGAAGGAATTCAAAAAGTTATGTCCCAAGCTGAATCAATCCCGAACGATAAGGAAAAAAAGATGGGAAGTATATATATCCTAAATTCCCTGTAGCCTCATGAAGATAAGTATGGACATTATCATACCGATCCGCAAGACTCTACTAGACACTTGCTCATGACTTATAGAACATATGAACCTAGTGCTCTGATACCACCTTGTCACGACCCAAAGTCCAACTAGTCATGATGGTACCTAACCCAACCCACTAGGTAAGCCAACTTTCAATTATCCAATTCCAGTAACAATTATTAAAGTAATTTAAGTGAATAAACATCTTAATCTTATACATTCTCCAAGAATTGATAGTACAAATCATGAGCTTCTAAGAATAGAGTATACAAAGCGAAAATGAAATAAATACATAGTCTGTTTGAATAATACATAAACAGAGCTTTTATAAATCTAACGCTACCCTGAACAAGAGGCAGCTACAACAGGAACGCAGGTACATCTTCAAGTCCAGCAACCATCGAGCACAGGAACAACAACAGCCAACATCTGCACACAATGTGCAGAAGTATAGTATCAGTATAACCGACCCCATGTACTGAGTAAGTAACAAACCTAGTTGTAGGTTGAAAGTAGTGACGAGCTTCTACCAAGGTCGGATCCATAACCAATAGTCCACAACAGTCCATAATAACATAAAGAAAATTATACCAGAAGTAACTCAGAGATAAAATGCTCAGCCAAATCATGATTTCAAAAATAATAGTTCTTCCTTTCAAATACATCAGTGAAAACCCAAATCGTTTGTCGGAGTTGCCAAAAATATGAATAGTTTGAAAACAATAAATTTCTCCCAAAATCTTTTCAATAATAAATAAGATGTTTCATTTTCCTTCCGGATAACCCGTGTAAAAACAAATGCATCACTATGCCCATCTGTCAAAAATGTGTGAAAAATCATGAATGATGTGATGCAGTACAGCACGAGGAAATACATCTCTATGACTGTATGTCATGTGTGCATGCCAATGCGATGCAACTCAATGATAAAATCATAAACAGCCCCTCGGGCAGAACATCACTCATATACAGCCCCTCGGGCAAACCTCACAGTCACTCGTGCCACTCGGGCATACCTCACAATCACTCTTGCAACTCGGGCATACCTCACAATCACTCTTGCCACTCGGGTATACCTCATAATCACTCTTGCCTCCCACTCACTCAACACTCGGCACTTGCACTCAGTAGGTACCTGCGCTCACTGGGGTGTGTACAGACTCCGGAGGGACTCCTTCAGCCCAAGCACTATAATCTGCACGGACAACTCACGTGCTATAATAATAAAGTATTCTGTAGGCGGGCAACCCCGATCCACACTCATTCTCACAATCAGGCCCTCGGCCGATATCAAACATGTTGCGGCGTGCAGCCCGATTCCATAAATATGAAACATGCTGCGGCGTGCATCCTGATCCCATAAATATGCAACATGCTGCGGCGTGCAGCCCGATCCCATAAATATCCTCACAAATCAGGCCCTCGTCCTCACTCAGTCATCAATCTCTCCAGTCTCTCGGGCTCACAATGTTAGGAAACAAAATATCCCAAAATGATGATATGAAGTATCAATAAATAACAACAGAGACTGAGATATGATATGCAATGAAATGAATATGACTGAGTATGAGTTTTCAATTTAACACAATAATTCACAGCAATATGACTTCCCAGTCATTCAGCATTCGCATTTGTACTCAGTAGGTACCTGCGCTCACTAGGGGTGTGTACAGACTCCGAAGGGGCTCCTTCAGCCCAAGCGCTATAATATGCACGGACAACTCACTTGCTGCACGGACAACTCACATGCTATAATAATAAAGTATATTGCAAGCGGGCAGCCCCGATCCATACTCATCCTCACAATCATGTTGCGGCGTGCAGTCCGATCCCATAAATATCCTCACAAATCAGGCCTTCGGCCTCACTCAGTCATCAATCTCTCCAGTCTCTCGGGCTCATAATGTCATGAAAAAGAAATAGCCCAAAATGATGATATGAAGTATCAATAAATAACAACAGAGACTGAGATATGATATACAATGAAATGAATATGACTGAGTGTGAATTTTCAATTTAACACAATAATTCACAGCAATATGATCTTTGTGGGTCCTAATAATACTGGCACATAGCCTCAACATGATTTTTAATATGCTTTTTAGCTCAATTTCTTTAACACATAAAACCGCATGGAAAATGCCAAGATTATTTAACTATAAAATTCCACAGAAACAATTATATGTCACGACCCAAAATCCAACTAGTCGTGATGGCACCTAACCCAACCCTAGTAAGCCAACTTTCAATTATCCAATTCCAATAATAATTATTAAGTAATATAAGTGAATAAACATCTTAATCTTATACATCCTCCAAGAACTGGTAGTACAAATTATGAGCTATAGAATATACAAAGCGGAAATGAAATAAATACATAGTCTATTTGAATAATACATAAACAGAGCTTTTATAAATCTAAGGCTACCCTGAACAAGAGGCAGCTACAACAGGAACACATGTACATCTTCAAGTTCAGCAACCATCGAGCATAGCAACAATAACAGCCAACATCTTTACGCAATGTGCAGAAGTGTAGTATCAGTACAACCGAACCCATGTACTTAGTAAGTAACAAACATAGTCGTAGGTTGAAAGTAGTGACGAGCTTCTACCAAGGTCGGGTCCATAACCAATAGTCCACAACAGTCCATAATAACATAAAGCAAATAATACCAGAAGTAACTCAGAGATAAAATGCTCAGCCAAATCATGATTTCAAAAATAATAGTTCATCCTTTCAAATACATCAGTGAAAACCCAAATCGTTTGCCGAAGTTGCCAAAAAATATGAATAGTTTGAAAACAATAAATTTCTCCCAAAATCTTGTCAATAATAAATAAGATGTTTCATTTTCCTTCCGGATAACCCGTGTAAAAACAAATGCATCACTATGCCCATCTGTCAAAAATGTGTGAAAAATCATGAATGATGTGATGCAGTACAGCACGAGGAAATACATATCTATGCCTGTATGTCATGTGTGCATGCCAATGCGATGCAGCTCAATGATAAAATCATAAACAGCCCCTCGGGCAGAACATCACTCATATACAACCCCTCGGGCAAACCTCACAGTCACTCGTGCCACTCGGTCATACCTCACAATAACTCTTGCCTCTCGGGCATACCTCACAATCACTCTTGTCTCCCATTCACTCAGCACTCGGCACCCGGCACTCGCACTCAGTAGCTACCTGCGCTCACTGGGGGTGTGTATAGACTCTGGAGGGGCTCCTTCAACCCAAGCGCTATAATCTGCACGGACAACTCACGTGCTGCATGGACAACTCACGCGCTATAATAATAAAGTATGATGCAGGCGGGCAGCCCCGATCCACACTCATCCTCACAATCAAGCCCTCGGCCGATATCAAACATATTGCGGCGTGCAGCCCGATCCCATAAATATCCTCACAAATCAGGCCCTCAGCCTCACTCAGTCATAAACCTCTCAAGCCACTCGGGTATTTCAGTAAAACGGGGCATTCGGCCCAAAACATTTATATGCATCAAAATAGAGTCATAAAACTGAGTTATGATATGCTATGAAATGAATATGACTGAGTATGAACTTTCAATTTAACACAATAATTCACATTAATATGACCTCTGTGGGTCCCAATAATACTGGCACATAGCCTCAACGAGATTTTTAATATGCTTTTCTGCTCAATTTCTTTAACACATAAAACCGCATGGAAAAATGCCAAGGTTATTTAACTATAAAATTCCACATAAATAATTATGTCAAAATTTCTATAGTGCACGTCTACACGCCCGTCACCTAGCATGTGCGTCATCTCCCAACAATTCACAAAATACATATATTCAGGGTTCATACCCTCAACTCCAAGATTAGAAAAGTTACTTACCTCGAACAAGCCAAATCCAATGTCGAACAAGCTAAGCAATGCTCCAGCAATTCCACTCTGCATGTAACAACTTCCAAACGGTTCGAATCTAGCCATAATTAATTTGATTCAGCCCACAAAATTTATAGGAATTAATTCCATATCAAAATACTAATATTTCCACAAAATCCGAAATTTACGCCCCAAAAATCACATGTGGGGCCCGTATCTCGGAATCTGACAAAAGTTACAAAATATTAATGCCCATTCAACCACGAGTCCAACCATATAAATTTTACTCAAATCCGACATCAACTCGACCCTCAAATCTCCAAATTAAACCGAGAGGATGTTTCACAATTTTTCCAACTTAATTCACCAATTAAATGATAAAAACAACCATGGATTCGGGTAATTTAACCAATATTGAGTTAAGAACACTTACCCCATTGTTTCCTCTGAATATCTCCCAAAAATCACCTCAATCCGAGCTCCAAATCATTAAAAAAGGAAAATGGGACGAAGTCCCATTTTCTGAACTTAAACTTTCTGTCCAGACCTCTCTATGTTTCCCTTCGCGAACGCGATACCCCATACGCGAACGCGATGCACAACCCAGCTTCTCTTCGCGAATGGGAGATCCCCTCGCGAACGCAAAGAGTAAATCCTGTCTGCCACAAATTCCTCTTCGCGAACGCGAGGGCCCACTCGCGAACGCGATAGAGAAAATCCGAAAAATACAGCAACAGATATCAGCATTCTCACCAAGGCCAAAAATGATCTGTTAACCATCCAAAACTCACCCGAGCCCCTCGGAACCTCAACCAAATATACCAACAAGTCCTAAAACATCATACGGACGTATTCGAACCCTCAAATCACCTCAAACAATGCTAAAACCATGAATTACACCCCAATTCAAGCCTAATGAACTTTGAAATTTCTAGTTTCTACAAACGATTCCGGAATCTATCAATTCACGTCTGATTGACCTCAAATTTTGCACACAAGTCATAAATGACATAACAGAGCTATGAATATTTTCAGAACTAGATTCTGACCTCGATATCAAAAGGTCAACCTCCCACCCCCCACCCACCCGGTCAAACTTTCCAAAATTCAACTTTCGGCATTTCAAGCCTAATTTCACTACGGGCCTCCAAATAATTTTTCGGACACACACCTAAGTTCAAAATCGCCATACGGAGCTATTGGAATCATCAAAACTCCATTCTGGGGTCGTTTACACATAAGTCGACATCCGGTCACTATTTTAACTTACGCTTTAAACATTGAAACTAAGTGTTCCAATTCATTCTAAAACCTCACCGGACCTGAACCATTTACCCCAGTAATTTACACAACAACTGTAAAGTACTATATGAGCAGTAAAGGAGGAAGCAAGGTTGTAATACTCAAAACGACCGGTCGAGTCATTACATTATGTCACAATTTCTATAGTGCACGCCCATACGCCCGTCACCTAGCATGTGCGTCACCTCCCAACAATTCACAAAATACATATATTCAGGGTTCATACCCTCAACTTCCAAGATTAGAAGAGTTACTTACCTCGAACAAGCCGAATCCAATGTCGAGCAAGCTAAACAATGCTCCAGAAATCCCATTATGCGTGTATCAACTCCCAAACGGCTCGAATCTAGTAACAATTAATTTGATTCAATCCACACAATTTATAGGAATTAATTCCTTATCAAAATGCTAATCCACAAAAATCCGAAATTATGCCCCAAAAGTCACATGTGGGGCCAACATCTCGAAATCCGATGAAACTCACAAAATACGACAACCCATCCAATTACAAGTTCAACCATACTAATTTCACTCAAATCCGACTCCAAATCGGTATTCAAACTTGAAAAATTCATTTTGTGACATTATAGATATTTCCTTCTATTTCTCTTGAAGATTCAATAATCTTACGCCAAAAATGAAGATTAATTCATGGAATATAATCACAAGGGAGTTAAGAACACTCACCCCAAGTTGTGTGAAAAATTTCCTCTCCAAAATCACCCAAACCGTGCTTCAAAATCCGAAAATGAGAAAAATTCTCGGAACCCTCGTTTTAAACACTGCCCAGGCATTTCCGCACCTGCGGTGCCTGGGCTCGCACCTGCGCATCTGTATTTGCGGAACAAATTGCGCGCCTGCGGGCAATGCCAACCTGAGAAAACCTCGCATCTGCGGCATCCTTCTAGCATCTGCGGGCTCGCAGATGCGCAAACCCTTCGCACCTGCGTTCACCCCAGGCCAGCCCCAGCCCGTATCTGCGCCAACACCTTCGCACCTGCGGCCTCGCAGATGCGGAAAATTCCTCGCACCTGCGAGCACTGCCCAGTCCCACTCTTGGTCGCTTCTGCGACTGATCTCGCGCACATGCGGCTCCGCACTTGTGATCAAAAGCTTCGCTGGTGCGATCAAACCAGTAGGAAGCAGTTCAAGAAATGTTTCAAGTTGAATTTGATCTGTCAACCATCCGAAACTCACCCGAGCCACTCGGGACCTCGTCCAAATACACCACCAAGTCCTAAAATATACCACGGACCTTCTCGAGGCCTCAAATTACATCAAACAACCTCAAAAATACGAACTACACACGGATTCAAGCCTAATAAATTTTGAAATTTCCAAATTCTACAAACGACGCCGAAACCTATCAAATCACGTCCGATTGACTTCAAATTTTGCACACAAGTCACATTTCACATTATGGACATATTCAAATTTCCAGAATCGGATTCCGACCCCGATATCAAAAAGTCAACCCCCCGGTCAAACTTCCCAAAAATTTAACTTTCTGCATTTCAAGCCAAATTCCACTACGTACTTCTAAAAAAAATTTCGGACATGCTCCTAAGTCCAAAATCACCATACGGAGCTATTGGAATCATCAAAACTCCATTCCGGGGTCGTTTACACATAAGTCGACATCCGATCACTATTTTAACTTAAGTTTTAAACCTTGGAACTATGTGTTCCAATTCATTCCAAAACCTCACCGGACCCAAACCATTTACCTCGGCAATTCATACAACAACTGTAAAGTACAATTTGAGCAGGAAAGGGGGAAGCAAGGTTGTAATACTCAAAACGACCTGTCGGGTCGTTACATTCTCCCCCACTTAAACATACGTTCATCCTCGAACGTGCCAAGAGTTGTTTCCAAGCCATCAAATCATTGTTCCATCTTACCACACACGTACCCGGGGGTGAAACTGCGTCACCCTATTCCATATAGGCTTGAAAACACAATCCAACTGAATTCATTAATTTAACTCTAGCCCATAACCCTTGGAATTTAATTTCCAACCTTTAGAATTTCTTTCAAGACACAAATCTTACATTTACACACCGTATAAGTCCGAACAAGTTGCATCGAGCTATAACTATAACCACAAATATAATCAACCAACATATTACACAACTCGCATGCTCGTAGCACCATTCCTGATCGCAGTGACTACTCCAAAACCAACCGCATACTAGTATTAAACCCATATCGAACCAAACCTCATCCCAAAACCTTCGTACACTGTTGATAATAAGAGAAACACGTGAAATTTCATGAACACTTACCAGATCAACAAGTCACAGAGCTCTCTCGCCCCAACCAGAACCATAATCGCTTTCTGAGTTGACTTTCAATATCATCTTTCCGAACATACCGTAATCGAACATGATAGTACCCATTCTAAGTCCAATGACCTTATATTACTAAACACAACTATTCCACGGACATGCCACACTAATATAACTCAGAGCCACCGCCCATGCCATTTATGCACCAATATGCAACAATTCAAATGTACTCAGTCATGAAAATGACTCAAATGAGAGAACTGCCTCGCAAGATTAACAAGTACCGCCACAACGAAACGCTGAAAATTCATCATACACCGTAGAACCATCACCCGATTCTAACACATGGTTCATACCTTAACATAGCTCTGCTGCAATAGGTGTCCCCATCCAAACGTTGGTCCATATTATATACCCCGAGCCACCCTGCTCAAAATCAATAACCACGGAGAGGCAAATGACAAAAATGTCACACAAAACCTGAAAGAACATAACCATTACGAAATCGATCATGCAATACCCAAATACTCATCACGCTCAAATTCCACTATAAAGCTCAAATAGAACCGCACCATCTGTGCACATAACCAATGAATCACAACTCCTCATAGCATAAAGGAGTAACTCACAGATTATCTCAGAACATGAATAAGATCAACATCAACCGAATGACACATCCCTCAACAATAGCAGTATGGAGCCAACCATTCCGACTCGATGTAGAATACACATCTTAATTGGGCCTACCAATGGACCGCCAAATCAACTCGGGTTACCCACAAATAGATAAAAATTATTCCGAAAATCCAAAATGACTGAATCATAACACATTCTATCATTTGGCTAGCTCCAGCCACAACTTCACAGTCCACAACCATGAAACAATCCGCTCTTGAGAACTCCCAATCTCCAAATCCATAGAACACGCGAATCACCATATTTGATTCCATCTACACCGCCTGAATGTCTAACACCTCTCTCATACATGATCATCCCACGAGAAATACATTAAAAATTCTTCTGTGTCACTTGGAAAAGTTTGAATATCAGCATTCTATCAACCGTGTGAGTACCGCAATACCAATTTATACATCCATAAGTCAAAATACAATGCGCCTTCTGAAGTCCGCCCCCTTCTCATACAACACCAAGTAGTAATAGTATTCATCTAGACATCAAAAACTGTTTATGCCTCTAAGAATTTATGACCTCCCTTTCAAGGCTAAACCGTGACCTTGCACACGCCAACCTTAATCTCACATAACTCACCACATCTATCATGCCATCATTTGAAGAAAAAAAATACGAGAACCTCATAATCATTCTGAGTCACAAGTAAAATACATATCTGATCAGCCAGAAGCCTTCCATTTGATCCCGTCCGATATAAAATCACAATACTCAATATGCTCCTCAGGCCGGTAGGAAAATACCCATCTCAAACCGTGGTAGAAAACCTCGAGAATGCTTTGGAATCCCTTTGCACATAATCAGGCCATCAGAGTTGAATCTCTCTAAATCAACCAAGCCACGCAGGTCACCAAGCTCAGGTGTATTGCCACAAAGCACCTGTAGCAAACCCCCACATCATAAGCACTCAAAGAACAGAGCATATCCATTACCATACTGATCCAACCTACTACCAAGTTATCCTATTTCTCCAAGTCCCTTCCGAATTTGTCTTGAAACTGATACTTCTCCTTGCTAAAACACCACGATCTTTAACCACAACTCACCCCACAAACCTAGCATAGAACCACAACATCCTACGGCCCATAAGCAACTGTATTCTTCTTAAGCCCCTTCAAAAATACCACAACTGTGACACTCACTTTGAGAATACCTTATGTGAATTTGAAATTGTTCTTCTTACCTTCCTTACTCAAAAATATAGAATCCATACACAAGTCCGGAAAAAATCTCAATTGCTATATATAATTCTCAAACCCACTGGAATTTTCTCGGGAGTCACCCACTTTGCTCACATCTAATTGCACCGCCCAAATAGGTCAAAAGACACGTGCCCCATTAGGACAACAATACTCAAAGAAGTAACTCTACTCTAATACCCCCAATCAAATTCATACTCCGTGCGCACTACGTCATTCACCAATAACAACTCACTCATCCCACGAATTTCATATACTCATACGTGCAATATAATCCTTAACCGAGAATTTCCTTATTTGAGTCATCCTCAATCTCAACTTATGCAAGTCATAGCTAACCCATAAGTATGCCTCAGATCAAAATTAAAATTTAACACCTAACCATGAAATCAAATTGTCACTAGCAGACTCCCCCACTTGGCTCAAAGCCATAAATTTAAACACTAGATAACTCGTAATATCCATACTCTATTACTGTCATAATACCGCAGTCGGTTCAACGAAAAATATTTCTCAAGCTCATACAACGCCAACCATAAAATACCTCAATCATCCGCTAAGCTCGCATTTATTCTCTTGACACTCAAATCAACTTTATCAGCCAGATTCAAATTCAAATCTCCACCCATACACCCCGTCGGCAGAAAAGAAACTCTCTACTCATATCACAAGGAATACACCTATGTAGATTATTCCGTAGGGGATAACCCACCTACTTAGCCTCAAACTGGTATCTTGTTATATTCTTTCGCAGTCACAATTACCATGCAATCATTTAGTCTAACTGAGTCCAAACTCACTAACCAGACATGAGAATTTATTTTGTCCCAAAATTTAACAATCGTGAAAGATCCTTCAAAACATTCACACTCGGGACTGTACGTCACATAGAAACGAAAATCAAGCACCCAATGACCTTTCCTTTACATTTCAAGGAAACACTTCTCGTCATATTCAAAACGTCTTAACACATTCTGCAGTTACATCATACTCATCATAAAGCCATTCCACCGCTCATCGGGCCACAAATTCCACCTGTAGGGACATTACCGAACATATGAATCCAAATGTACAGGTTACAACTGAAGCTACCGAGCCTAAGATGCAGTCTAAACCTGGCCTCAAGTCCTCCAGACTGGCCCATCACCAAAACACAGAATACACATCTTGAACCTCGTTCATAAAACCACAAGCCGACGATTCACATCTGATACCGAGCACTCATGTGCGCATACGAATACGTGGAAGGAATTCAAAAAGTTATATTTCAAGCTGAATCAATTCTGCACAATAAGGAAGGAAAGATGGGAAGTATATATCCTAAATGCCATGTAGCCTCTCGAAGATAAGTATGGACGTCATCATACCGATCCGCAAGACTCTACTAGACACTCGCTCATGACTTGTAGAACCTATGAACCTAGAGCTCTGATACCACCTTGTCACGACCCAAAATCTAACTAGTCGTGATGGCACCTAACCCAACCCGTTAGGTAAGCCAATAACCAAGTATTCAATTTCAATAATAATTATTAAAGCAATTTAAGTAAATAAAGGTCTTAATCTTGTACAATCCCAAGAACTGGTAGTACAAATCATGAGCTTCTAAGAATAGAGTATACAAAGCGGAAATGAAATAAATACATAGTCTATTTGAATAATACATAAACAGAGCTTTTATAAATCTAAGGCTACCCTGAACAAGAGGTAGCTACAACAGGAACGCAAGTACATCTTCAAGTTCGGCAACCATCGAGCACAGCAACAACAACAGCCAACATCTGCACGCATTGTGCAGAAGTGTAGTATCAGTACAACCGACCTCATGTACTGAGTAAGTAACAAACCTAGCCGTAGGTTGAAAGTAGTGACGAGCTTTTACCAAGTTCGGATCCATAGCCCACAACAGTCCATAATAACATAAAGCAAATAATACCAGAAGTAACTTAGAGATAAAATGCTCAGCCAAATCATGATTTAAAAAATAATAGTTCTTCCTTTCAAATACATCAGTGAAAACCCAAATCGTTTGCCGGAGTTGCCAAAACTATGAATAGTTTGAAAACAATAAATTTCTCCCAAAATCTTGTCAATAATAAATAAGATGTTTCATTTTCCTTCCGGATAACCCGTGTAAAAACAAATTCATCACTATGCCCATAGTCAAAAATGTGCGAAAAATCATTAATAATGTGATGCAGTACAGCACGAGAAAATACATCTTTATGCCTGTATGTCATGTGTGCATGCCAATGCGATGCAACTCAATGATAAAATCATAAACAGCCCCTCGGGAAGAACATCATTCATATACAGCCCTCGGGCAAACCTCACAGTCACTCATGCCACTCGGGCATTCCTCACAATCACTATTGCCACTCGGGCATACCTCACAATCACTATTGCCACTCGGGCATACCTCACAATCACTCATGCCTCCCAGTCACTCGACACTCGCACTCGCACTCAGTAGGTACCTGCGCTCACTGGGGGTGTGTACAGACTTCGGAGGGGCTCCTTCAGCCCAAGCGCTATAATCTGCACGGACAACTCACGTGCTGCACGAACAACTCACGTTCTATCATAATAAAGTATGCTGCAGGCGGGCAGCCCCGATCCACACTCATCCTCACAATCAGGCCCTCGGCCGATATCAAACATGTTGCGGCGTGCAGTCCGATCCCATAAATATGCAACATGTTGCGGCATGCATCCCGATCCCATAAATATCCTCACAAATCAGGCCCTCGGCCTCACTCAGTCATCAATATCTCCAGTCTCTCAGGCTCACAATGTCATGAAACAAAATAGCCCAAAATGATGATATGATATATCAATAAATAACAATAGAGACTGAGATATGATATGCAATGAAATGAATATGATTGAGTATGAATTTTCAATTTAACACAATAATTCACAGCAATATGACCTCTATGGGTCCCAATAATACTGGCACATAGCCTCAACATGATTTTTAATATGCTTTTCAGCTCAATTTCTTTAAAACATAAAATCGCATGGAAAATACCAAGATTATTTAACTATAAAATTCCACATAAACAATTATGTCATAATTTCTATAGTGCACGCCCACACGTCCATCACCTAGCATGTGCGTCACCTCCCAACAATTCACAAAATACATATATTCAGGGTTCATACCCTCAACTTTCAAGATTAGAAGAGTTACTTACCTCGAACAAACCGAATCCAATGTCGAGCGAGCTAAACAATGCTCCAGAAATCCCGTTATGTGCGTATCAACTCCCGAACGGCTCAAATCTAGTAACAATTAATTTGATTCAGTTCACACAATTTATAGTAATTAATTCCATATCAAAATGCTAATATTTTCCACAAAATTCCGAAATTACACCAAATATTAAGATTAATTCATGAAATATAATCACAAGGGAGTTAAGAACACTCACCCCAAGTTGTGTGAAAACTTTCCTCTCCAAAATCGCCCAAACCATGCTCCAAAATTCGAAAATGAGTAAAATTCTCGAAACCCTCGTTTTAAACACTACCCAGGCATTTCTGCACCTGCGGTGCCTGGGCTCGCACCTGCGCATCCGCATTTGCGGAACAAATTGCACGCCTGAGGACAATGCCAACCTCTCAAAACCTCGCATATGCGCTGCCCTTCTCACATTTGCGGGCTCACTGATGCGAAAACCCTTCGCACCTGCGTTCGCCCCAGGCCAGCCCCAGTCCGCATCTGTGCCATCACCTTCGCACATGCGGCCTCGCAGATGCGGTAAATTCCTTGCACCTGAGAGCACTGACCAGTCCCACTCTTGGCCACTTCTGCGACTAATCTTACGCACATGCGGCTTCGCACCTGCGATCAAAAGCTTTGCTGGTGCGATAACACTAGTAGGCAGCAGTTCCATAAATGTTTCAAGTTGAATTTGATCCGTCAACCATCCAAAACTCACCCGAGCCACTCGGGACCTCGTCCAAATAAACCAACAACTCCTAAAATACACCACGGACCTACTCGAGGCCTCAAATTACATCAAACAACCTCAAAAATATGAACTACACACGGATTCAAGCCTAATAAATTTTGATATTTCCAAATTCTACAAATGACGCCGAAACCTATCAAATCACGTCCGATTGACTTAATATTTTGCACATAACTCACATTTCATATTACGGACCTATTCAAATTTCCAGAATCAAATTCCGACCCCGATATCAAAAAGTCAACCCCCCGGTCAAACTTCCCAAAAATTTAACTTTCGGCATTTCAAGCCAAATTCCACTACGTACTTCCAAAAACTTTTCTGGACATGCTCCTAAGTCCAAAATTACCATACGGAGCTATTGGAATCATCAATACTCCATTCCGGAGTCGTTTACACATAAGTCGACATCCGGTCACTATTTTAACTTAAGCTTTAAACCTTGAAACTAATTGTTCCAATTTATTCCAAAACCTCACTGGACCCGAACCATTTACCTCGGTAATTCACACAACAACTGTAAAGTACAATTTGAGAAGTAAAGGAGGACGCAAGGTTGTAATATGCAAAATGACCGGCCGGGTCGTTACAAAACCCATCCGAACAGCAGTGAAAATGCAACTGTAAAATCACCACCAAATACCCCAAATTCCAGCTCCAAATTACCCCGAACATTAGCTCTAAACCATCCTTAAATCATCCCCTAATAGCCCCCCCCCCCCCCCCACCAAAAAAATAGCATAAAACCAGTCACAAAATCGCTCAAAAAGAGTCTAAATCCCTGCCCAAAAACCACCATAAATCAGCCAAATTCCGGTCAGTAAGGTACCTCGTTCAAGCTTCGGTTGGCGGCTGTGGTTTCTCCTTTGGATTTTTTTTATTTGGTTGGAGGCTCATTATTTCTCGTTTGGGCTTCGTCAAAATTTATTGTTGTTACACATTTTTGAGGTTCTAATATATCAAAGAAAGAAATTTTGCTACATTAAGGTCCGCTTCTTTCTCTTGTCTTTTCTTGTTACGAGTAAATTGTGCTAATGCTTTGAAATGTGTATCCTAATTAGTTTTTTTTTTCTTTTTCTTACATGATATGCTTTGTTCTGTATATAAGTTGGTATGTGCTGATATGATTTGATACTCCAACTATTATTTTTAGTTTTAATGGTTGGAGTTGATTGTGATTTACTGTTAGTATGAATAAGTCGTTGACTTCAAAAATTATTACTTTGATGGTTCACAAAATTATTTACAATTTCTTATGCAGTTTGGGTAATAATTTAGGTAATTGAATAAGTAAACACTAGGTCGCTTTAATTTGATTGGGCTTAGGCGGAAACCAAGGCCCAAGACGTTAAAGAATTCAAGTTGAAATATTGGTAATTTATCAAGTTATAACCTTTAATAGCTCCATAAAGTATAAATGACCCTCTCAATACTAGTATTGGCCGAATCATGTTATTTCTTCCATAATAATTTCTCATCCATAAATCATGACCCACAATAATCCAAAATTAGAATAAGCAACTTATAAATATTCGTAGCTTGATTTAGGCACGATTAATAAAATATTGTGACTATGATTTATGATCAATGCTAGGGTTTAATTTTTTTAATTTAACTAATTTTAATTATGATTAATACTAGGGTTAGCTAATTTTATTTCATTTAATTATATTTCCCTTTAATGGTCTAATTGAATTAAAAAAAAACTTATTTAGGGATATATATGAACTTTCAAATTAATAAGCACCCAAATTATTTAAATTAATTATATTGTAACTAAAGTTTATTATGTAACTTAATTCTATAATTAATTTGAACTATGATTAATATAATTTATTCGTTCTTTATGTAGATGGAATCTCGTAGTTGGATGTATAATAGGAATTATCCTAATCGTCGGTTTTTGAGGGAGGAATTTATAGAAGGGGTTAAGGAATTTATTACGCATGCAATGTCACTTGAACCGTTTCAGATTAGAGGGTTGATTAGGTATCCTCGTGTGAAGTGCAAGTGTTTGCATTTTTTTGGATCGGAGGATGTTAAGGCTCATCTTTATAAAAAAGGGTTTATGGATAATTATTTTGTGTGGACTAGTCATGGAGAGATTGATGGTAGTGATGGTATATTTCATAACGTAGTTGTTGGTGAAAGTAGTAGGTCGTTGGGGAATAACATTCAACATCCTAGATACCATGAAATGGTTGCGGATGCTTTTGGGATGCACTTCGATTTTGAAACCCATGAAAGTGTTGAATAACCTCCTAACGAAGAGGGAAACTATTTTTATGAACAGTTAGAGGCCGCTAGTCGTCCACTAAGGGAAGGGAGTATGCACTCCCAGTTGTCTGTTGCGTTAGATTATTAAGTATCAAATCAGATACCAATATTTCTCAAGCGGGAATGGATTCTTTCATTGGCCTTATGAGTGAACTAGTTGACCCAACTTTCAACATACCTGAAGATTTCTATAAGGCTAAAAGATTGGTTTCTAAGTTAGGACTCTCATCTATGTGAATCGATTGTTGTGAAGATGGTTGCATGTTGTATTATAAGGGTGATGCAGATTTAGAAAGTTGTAAATTTTGTGAAAAAACTCGTTTTAAGCGGCTTTCCAGCGGGAAGAAGGCTGTTGTGAAGTTGATGCATCACTTACCTCTTATTCCTAGATTAAAGAGGTTGTACGCATCGATGAGTTTCGCTCCTCATATGAGATGGCACTATGAAAATAGAAGGCCGCCCTATGTTATGTGTCATCCTTCAGATGGGGAAGCTTGGAAGCATTTTGATAGGACATATCCGGATTATGCTAGTGAACCGAGGAATGTTCGGTTGGGTTTGTGTGCTGATGGTTTCATGCCATTTTCTGTTTCTGTAACACCATATTCATGCTGGCCGGTCTTTAATACGCCGTATAATCTTCCACCTGAAATGTGTATGACTAGTCCATATATTTTTTTAAATTGTGTTATTCCCGGTCCCCGCAATCCAAAGAGTTTGATTGATGTATATTTGCAACCTCTGATTGATGAGCTTAAACAATTGTGGTATGATGGAGTTGAGATATATGATATATCAACTAAGCAAAATTTCAACTTGCGTGCTAACTTAATGTGGACCATTAATTATTTTCCTGCATATGGAATGTTGTCTGGGTGGATGAATGCCGGAAAGTTAGCATTTTCTTACTGCATGGAAAATGGTAAAGCGTTCACTTTAAGACATGGCCGAAAGCAGTCATGGTTTGATTGTCATCGTCAGTTCTTGCCAGTTGATCATGAGTTCAGAAGGATGAAGAACGCATTCAAAAAGAATACAGTTGAACATGATTTGCCACCTCCAATTTATTCCGGTGAGGAAATTTGGGAGAGGGTTCAAAACAACACTAAAGTTATCGAGGCCCCACCTTCTAGATTTCCTGGATATGGTGTTACTCATAACTGGACAAAACAGAGCATATTTTGGGAGTTGCCATATTGGAAGGATAATCTTCTTCGGCACAATCTTGATGTCATGCATATTGAGAAGAACTATTTTGACAATTTGTTCAACACAATGATGGATGATAAGAATAAGACAAAAGATAACCCGGAGGCTAGACTGGACTTACAAGAATATTGCAGGCGACCTGAATTACATTTGCATTCTGGGAACAATGGTAAGGTGTTCAAGCCCAAGGCCAGCTACACATTCACTTTGGAACAAAGACGACAGATTTGTGAGTGGGTTACAAACCTAAAGATGCCCGAGAGCTATGCATCAAACCTGGGAAAATGTGCCGATATGGTTGAGGAAAAGCTGACTCATATGAAAAGTCATGACTGTCATATATTCATGGAAACCTTAATCCCTATTACATTTGTGGAGTGCCTAAAAATATATGGAAACTCATCACAGAGATAAGTTTGTTCTTCAAAGACTTATGTTCTACCACATTAAGGGAACAAAACCTATTCCAAATGAATCGGAACATTCCTGTAATCAGTAATAAGCTGGAAAGTATTTTTCCATGTGGTTTATTTGATGTGATGGAACACCTTCCAATTCACCTTGTACACGAAGCGCGACTTGGAGGCCCGGTTTAATGCAGGTGAATATATCCATTCGAGAGGTAATGATCGAACCTTGATTTATTATTGTAATTTTACTTAACGCTATCGTCTAATATGGCAATTTGCAGGACTATTGTGATTTGTTAAACAGAGGAATAGGATTGAAGGATCCATATGCGAAGCCTATCTTGCAAAGGAAACTGCCCATTTTTGTTCTTACTATTTTGACAGTCATGTGCCATGTGCTAGAAATAGGCCCAATCAGCACAATGTGGTGATTGAGATTGATCCATTATATCCACCAATATCCGTATTCAATCAACCAGGCCGAGGTTCTAAGGATCGAACAAAAAGGGGCCTAAGTAGTATGGAGTACAAATCAGCTTCAAATCATGTGTTGCTAAATTTTCCGAAAGTTAAACCCTTTCTTAAGTAAGTGTTGATGTAAGATTAATTTACATGGGCTACTATTTAATTTGGTTGATACAACTAACAAATAATTTTCAATGCGTCGGTCAGTGACTTCGTGAGTCAATTTAGTCATGGTGCTGTATATTCTACATTTGAGGCATGGTTTAAAGAGTGTGTAAATGCATCTTACATACTTTCTCACATGTGAATATACATACTTGTAAATATACTTGCTCACTTGTGATTTATTTACCCCTACATGTAGGTCAATAATTCAAACAATAGTGTAAATCAATTTGTGAAAGACATATCTTGGGGACCTGCACCTACGGTTACGACTATGTATAAGTATTATGTGAATGGTTACAAATTTCATACCGAGGAATGCTCCAAGTATTAAAATAGCAGTAACAATGGGGTGTGTGTCAAAGGTAGTGAAGGCAACCAGGATGGGGAAAATGATTATTATGGTGTGCTCAAAGAGATTCTAGAATTGTCATATTCAGGTTGGCCAAATAAGAAGATCATACTTTTCCGATACAAGTGGTTTGACCCAACACCTAGAAGAGGTACAAATGTACACTCGCAGTACAACATAATTGAGGTTAATAAAAAGAGGGAGTATGATCGCTATGATTCTTTTATAATTGCAGAAAGAGTTAGGCAAGTGTACTATATGTTCCATATCCATTGCGGAGGGATAAGGCTGATTGGTTGGTTGTAATCAAAACAAAGCCTGTTGGTGGGGTGGAAGTTGAGAATGTGCTAGATATTGCTTACCAAAATGATACCTCAGGTGTTAACTAAATGGTGGATGATCAGTTAGAAAATTACTTGGAGTATCCTCAACGCATATTAGAAGAAGTTGATATGGAGGAAATAACAATCATAGGAAATGAGGATGAATAATCACCTAATGAAAATGAAATAAGTGAAGAGGAAGGATTTTCAGACGGGGAAGGATACGTCGACGAAGACGACTAGCATGTTAGTTTTTTCAAGCGCTCCCAACTTATATAGATTTATATTCTCAATTCTAACATTTTCTTTAATTTATGCAGATGGCCGGTAGGGGTCGAGGTAGGTCTAGGAAGGATAAAAGGCCTATTGATCATGATGATGGTGCTACACCCACGCTTCCTTCCACTCCATACTTGCATCCCTCTGCTGTTGATGGCCGGCAGCAATCTTCTAGGCACAGATCTATTCCACCACATCCATCTACTCATCATACTACCCACCATTCGCCTGCCCAGCAGTATTATCACCATTCTTCGCCACAAGGCTATACCCCACTTCCTCCTCATGATCCTACAAGTACTAACATGGGTGCATCGAGTCACCAGTCACAGAGCCATGTGGTACGCCCGTCATCTGCTCTATTTTCTTCATCTCCAGCTGGATCGCATCCATCTAGATTTCAGCCGGCTGGATCGCAGCAGTGGTTTGGATCGCAACAGGGGTCTAGATCGATGCAGGGGTGTGGATCGCAGCCATCTTCATTAGGGACCCCGTCTCCCTCTCCACGGAGTTCGTCTCCTAGCATTTCTAGACTTTGTCTTCGGGATAGTAGCACCGAGCCAAATGCCCCCTCCCCCTTCTGCGCACACTTCAGATTCATTGGAGGATGATGATCCAAATGCTGTGCGTTATGATCGTTATCATAGGATCATCATCAGGCCTGAGGGCAATGGGTAAGATTTATTTATTACTTCTTTATTTTTGCTGAATTATAATAGCTACTCTTGTTTATTTAATGTAACTGCTATGTTGCAGGTTCATTCTTAATCATCAGGTTACAAAGATAATCACTGATATTCTTGGCGGGTTGTATAATGCATCCTATCTGACTTGGAGTGACTTTCCAAAGGATCTTGTGCAGCAGATGTTCAACCAATTTAAGGTTTTAATACAATTCTTATCTATTTAAGCATTATATTAATAATATTTTCATCTAACGTTACATACTTTATTTGCAGACTAAGTGTGCCTGGGAGGATCGGTATAACCGTGAAATTTGTAAAAATTGGGAGTGCAAATACCGTAAGAGACTCTCTGATTCCTTCATCTCCGCTCGAAAGGTTAAAAAGAAGCCTTCATGGGTTCTACCGGATGTATGGGTGGATCTGCAAAGGTATTGGGCCACCGAGAAATTCGAGAAGCAGAGTGAACTAGGAAAGAAGGCCCGAGCATCTGAGAAGGGTGGCTCCTTGCACTGTCTGGGTTCAAGGAGCATAGGGGATACGAGGAGACAACTGGTAATTCCTTAAAATATTTTGGTCTATTTTTATCGAACTATATTTATATATGTTAATTTCGTTAACACGTTTTATTATATTTGTAGGAAAAAAATATAGGAGGAAGATGAGTCATGATGAGTTCTTCATGGAGACTCACATTCGGAAGAAGAAGGCACCGACAGATCCAACTAGATGGGTCGAGGACCGGACGGAGACTACACATGTAAGTTTCATAACTACTATAAATGTTTATAATATTATATACTCCCTCCGTTTTAATTTATGTGAACCCATTTGACTGGGCACGGAGTTTAAGAAAAGAGAGAAGACTTTTGAACTTGTGGTGTAAAATGAGGCACATATATTTTGTGTGGCTATAAATCATTGCATAAAGGTAAATTGTTTCCAAATAAGGAAAGGGGTCATTCTTTTTGGCACGGACTAAAAAGAAAATAGGTTCACATAAATTGAAACGGAGGGAGTAGTTAGTAATTTTCTATCTTCTAAATAAAGTGTCGCTACAAGGTTAATTTGGAGGAGTACACTCAGAGCTTACCACCGAATAAGCAAGGCGAGCGACCGCCCATTTTAGACGAAGAAGCGCAGAGGATATGGTTGGATGTTGTCGATGGTCCTAAAAAGGGGATAGCATACGACCTTCCAGATAAATCATTTCGGCGCTACATGAATGGATTGCAAGGTATAGGGACTTCCGCCCAAGGCGAGGCGATTGATAGGTCAACTATATCGTCTATGGAACAGAAGATCACAAAGCTGACAGCAGAGCTTGAAGAGACAAAGGCTAGAGAAAAAAAAAAAGAGACGAACAATTTGGTACCCTTCAAGTTCAGCTAGAAAGGAGGGACGAACAATTTAATCTCCCTCAAGGTCAGCTGGCCAATCTTCTTGCTAGTGGTGCTTTCCCCATTCCCCGGTCTCGTGATCCTTTCCCATGTGCCGACGATGAAAGTTCTAGGAGTGAAAAGAGAGATGATGCTAGATAAAAAACTCATTGAATGGTGTGTATTGCTAAACAAAGTATTGAACTTGTCAATATTTAGTTGAGACTAGTTTTGAATGATGATTATATTGTTATTTTGTTATTGAACATTTTAGTAGTTGTTGTTATGGTTGTTATTAGTTGTTGTTAGCTAATGGTTGTTAGTGTTAGTTAATAGTTTTTGTTAGTTAATTGTTGTTGTTATTGTTGTTAGCATATTCATTGTTGTTGATTAATTATGGTTGAATGGCAGCAATGTAATGCTGCCATTATAAGATAGATATTGGTTGTAATTGACAGGTGGTGTAGCTCAAAAATAGGCATTTTCTGCCAAGTTTTTACCTAGATTTCCGACCGAATTCGGTCGTAATTAATTTTTTTTGCCCAGAAATTCATAATTTCCAACCGAATTCGGTCGGAAATTTCAAATAAATTCTCCAGTTTATGGAAATTTCCGACTGAATTCGGTCGGAAATTATGAATTTATTTTTATTTTTTAAAATAAATTAACAATTTATTATAATTTACAACTAATTATTTAATTAAATAAAATTATTATTTTTTAAAATTTTCGACCGAATTCGGTCGGAAAATAAAAATTAAAAAAAATATTAATAGTTTCCGACCGATTTCGGTCGGAAATTTGAAAATTTAAAAAATATATATTTAATTATTTCCGACCGATTTCGGTCGGAAATTAAAGTTTGACAGTCAGTCAACGCTTTGAAGTTTTCGACCGATTTAGGTCGGTACACGTTTGCGACCATCATTTTCCCGACCAATTAAAATCGGTCGGAATTCGGTCGGAAATAGCAGACGGAATTACACTTTTTTTAGTAGTGCATCTTCAATCTCTCTGCTCCACTCTGCATCAAAATTCATAGTGTCTACGTTAATAATACTATTCAACATATATTTGTACTAATCAAAGTAGTATGTGTTACTATACTACTCAAATGCAAGTATCCTTTGTAAAACAAGAAAATGAACATGACAGCAATAGTTCCCAACAGCTAGATTAAATAGTACTCCTTTGTTCAATTTAAATAAGTTAGTTTGACTCGATACGGAGTTTAAGAGGAAAAAAAAGACTTTTGAAACTTGTGCTCTTAAAAGTTTAAGGGGTAAAAATTTTGTGGGGCCATGACATTTGCCTGGTTATAAAAACTTCTCATAAAGGGTAAAATGGATAAAATGAAGAATTTAAAGTTGAATTATTTCCAATTGTAGAAATGTATCATTCTTTTTGAAACGGACTAATAAGGAAAGTGTGTTATTTAAATTGAAAGAGAATTAGTATATATATATATATATATATATATATATATATATATATATATATATATATATATACACACTAGCATGGTAGTATCATTGACTCAACTAATTAAAATCTGTTGCTTGATCGAGTTATGCAACCTAAGTTTTTGGTCCTAACCTAGGTTAGGCTGTAGCCGAACGATGCACTTATAGGCTTCCACTACACCATGCATGTTTTGGCCATGTAGTATATGTTCATGTACTGACCATGCATACTAATAGCCGAATACTAGCTAGTAACAAATTCGATTGGTCTCGCACCATTTCTAGCATGGCCAACTAATACCACCGACAGATCATAGATCAAACTAAAGATATCTCAATGTACGAAAGAAGAAAGTGAAATTTCGGTTAGAACATCCGATCCAGTGCAGAAAATAAACTCTATACGCAGCGGATAGTTGTTAGATAAAAAAAGGTTTATTCTAGATTACCTCGTCGTTAAGAGATGGGCTGGGAGAGTCAGAATCAAGGCTAGGTCCAGGAGTTTCAGTAGGAGGTGCAGGTGGACTCATCAACTCAGGAGCAGGAGCTGGTGAAGCTACATTATTGTGCTTAATCTTCCCCTTCTAATTACTCTTTCTGGGTGCAGGAGCAGAAACAGCGCCTGTCTCTGGAGTTGGTGCTGGTGGAGATTGTAAGGGTGTAGCCGCGGGAGGAGAGCTCACGGGCACTGTAGCTGGTGCCGTAGCTGGCGGTGTTGATGCTGGAGCTGAAGTAGGAGGAGTAGAAACTGCTGCAGTGGGTGGGGAAGTTGCAGGAGAATTCGGAGTTTTGGGCTTTGAAGGAGAGGTGGCAATAGAAGGTGATGCAGCTGGTAGTGTACTACTAGATAAAGAAGCTGCTGGAGCTTTGGCTGGTGCAACTGAAGGAGATTGACGTGTGACAGTGGCCATTACAAGGCACATGAACGCCATTGCAAATGCGAGCTTCCGTTCCGATCCATTGACACCAATCAAGAAAAATGTGCAAAACTGGAAAATGGCTTGTAGTAAAGAATGGAGTGTACAATATTGTTTGAGTGAAGACGTATAAATAGGCATGTTAAGATGCTAAGAGAAAAAAATAATATTTAAGTTAGGTACACCAGCAGAATATTTTATTATCACGACCATTGTAATCTAATTGGAGTATGTGATAACAAATTAGTTTATTTTTTTTTATTATATTACTTATTAATGATTATTATATTACAATAAGAGGTACGTAATTTAGCACACCAATAACATAAAATAATTTTCCGCGTTATTAGATCATTTATAATAAGAAAATATAATAGTAGGTGATCACTCATAAAAGTAAGAAATTTTTACGAAATAACAGTAGATTAAATTTGTTATTACATTATTAAAGTTTACCTTATAAATGAGTCGAGTAATATTTATTATTATTATTATTAACTTAAACTGAAAAAAGTGCACACCGGCTAGAAAGCGTTGGACATAGCAGACCAGAATTAGTCTGTAGAGTGACGATTAAACAGACTGGACTCTTAAAAATGTGGGCCCAATTTCATTGTAAATAGGCTTTGGGCTCACCACGTCATAGATATTATCCATTAAAACATGGATTGGATAATAAACTTTTTAAAAATGGGTTGAGTATGGATAAAAATTATATTATCCACTTAGAAAATGGTTAACCAAATGAATAATCAATAGATAACTAATGTGTTTAACTTTTATATTTGTAAAGTCTCAAATTAAGGGTTCTTCAAGTTTGGGAGACTAGGAATTCCCCCATAAGTGATCATATATAATATGGATATCCATATTATCCGTCGGAGAACCCGTTTTTTATCCGTCTCAGATACGGGTCGAGTCGGATAATTTATCCATTTTTGAATTACCCATTTTCGACCCGCGAATACCCGACCCGACTGTTTGCCACCCCTATCATAGTCATACGTTACGCCTACTCGGTGGATTTTGTTTGCTGGAAAATGGTTAGCCATGGGACCACTTGGATGCCGAGTAAATCAGGTTCATACACGAACGAATCTGGTGATGATTGTAAACTGCGAGGCAAATGTATCCGCCAATTAGCCCAATTCAAACTCCCGAAAACTGTTGGGCCTACTCGCCAGTTAGCCCATACTCTTATATCATCCTTACCCTCCAAAAGCTATTGAGCTCGTTGTACACAATATTTGATTAAGGCCCAAATAGGCTCTTTGTATGTATAGGCTCCCCATGTCTGCACAGATTATATGTTCTTATTAGGCTGCCGCGATAATATGTAAAAGCACACAAAATTAAAACCTTATGCAAGTGTTTGACAAAATTCTCTAAAACTTGGTTACTTGTTGGTGAACATGTTCCCAAACAGCTCACTTAACTAAGCATTAATATCGTAGTAGTAGTTAAAAGGGAGAAAACCATCCAACGCTGCCCATTAATCTCATTCCATGGACCTACATTTTGCCTCAATACGTTTGACCTTTTCCTTTTTGGTATCTTACGCTGATGCATCCAGCATACTCGTTAAAACTTAACAAGAGATGGAGATGGCAACTACAACGCAAGATGGTCAATTTTGTACAACATCCATTATTCCAAGCAATTGAACTTAGCTTGCTGCTACACTATCTAGTACTAGTAATAATCAAACGACAATAACATGACGAATATGGCGAAGCAGCACCGGAATAACAACATCCGGTGAGCTGAGTTGCGGCAGATGGCCTTCCGTGGACATCACCTCCACGATAGATTCGCCACCGAGGTGCTGGTGGAGGTACTCGGACACCACCACAGGCACGGCCAGGTCCTTCATGCTCTGAATTATGTGGCATGGGACAGTTACACGAGCCAACAAATGCCTTAAATCACTTAGGAATATGATTTGTAACACACTTAGTGCTATGTCTGGCCTCATGTTGAATAATGTCCTGCTGAATTCCTGAATTGCCACAGAATCCATGTCTCCTCCTACAACTAAGGGTGCAAATCCTGAACACCATGCTTTGTAATTTGATCTCATTGCTTCGAACAATTGATCCAGATCTTCCTGTTCAAATCCTCCGTAGTAGTCCGAGTCATTCAGATACCTGAATAGAAATTAGAAAATTTTAATTCAGATACCTGAATAGAAATTAGAAGTTTTTAATATCCAAAATTGAATTTTTCCTTGAAAAAATAAAATAAAGTGAACAGATCAAAACAATATTTTGCAATAGAAAACAAAGACATTGGGAAAAAGAAAGTGCAGCTGCAGACCCTGCGTAAACAGCACTTGTTTGATTACCAAATTAGTAAATGATGCAACCATTGGGTCATCAAACATCTTATCAACACAGGAATTTTAGAATATTGTACTACTCCCCCCCCCCCCCAAAAAAAAAATATGTTTAGGCCTGTAAATTATTTTAAGAAAATTAAAACTTACTTCATCTGTCTCATTTTATTTTGTATTTTGCTATTCCTAGCCCCTTGCTATTTTAAGTTGTGTCATTATTTCCAGCAAGATTGACTCTATTTTTATAGTGTCGTATTTTTAAATATTTGTTATTGCACACACATATCGCCATTTACACTCATGTCTAATTACCTTGTTATTGCTACTATCTATTTATTTCTTCATTTTCACTTCTCTTCAGTCGAGGGTTTTTCGGAAATAACCTTTCTACCGTAAACTTTACCTTCTCTAAATCACACTTGTGGGACTTCACTGGGCTTGTTGTTATTCCATCTGTATCATTTTATGTAAACATATTTGATTGGACACGATTTTTTATTTTTTTAAAATTTTTTGGAACTAGTGATCTTAAAGAATATGACAATGACTATAAACTCGTGATATTAAAGATAAAATGAGAATAACTAATACGGCCGAATGAAAAAAATATTAATCCACATTCGATATTATACCAAATTTATAAATACATGATAATTATTTTTGCATAAACTTCTATTACTAAGATAGTTAATTATGTATTCTTACTTATATTCGCAACATACTTTGGCCTACACATAGGAGTTTACACACAAAATGAAGGAAATAAACAGAAGTATGTCAACAGTAAATAGTACTCCAGTTTAAAATGTAAGCGGAAATTAAGAGAGAAATGAAACCTTGGAGAGGCAGAGACAGTGACAAGTTTGGTGAAAAGATCAGGACGAGCGATGGAAGCAATGACGCCAATCATGGCAGAAACAGAGTGGCCAACGTAAATGCAACCAGGAATTTTGAGGTCCTCTAAAATAGCAATCACATCATAAGCATAGCCTTCTAGACTAGAATATCGCTCGAAGTCAAAGTAGTCAGGATTAGTAGTTCCAGCACCCATATTGTCAAACAATATGATCTTATAATCGTCAACCAAGTGAGGAACCAAGTGTTTCCACACCGACTGGTCTGTTCCGAACCCATGGGCTAACACTACGGTTTGCTCGCCTGACCCAAGGATCTTCACGTTGTGTGCTTCTTCAACTATACCCATATTTAACAACGAACTAATTTGTTTTAGCAGCCACCGTTATAAGTAGCAGGAATATTTATGTGGGGGCGAGGGTGTGAGACTTGAGAGTCAGTTTGTGTGAGATTTTTTAAACCTTATTTTTTGGTGAATTTATATCCTTACGGCAACAACAACAACAACTTATGTGGTAAGCTGCTTGCATCGTACCTTTTCGATTTGACTTATAAAATTATAATGAGTTATTATTATTATTGTTATAATTGTATAAATTTTGATATTAAATTTATGCAGAGCAGATGCAACTTTATTTAATTGGTTAAATTATGCTAAATATTTTTTATACAAAACATAATTATATAGGAAATCACAAAATATAAAAAATATTAAATTTTAAAATTTATAATTTTAAAAATACAATTCGTTTGGTAATAAAAATGTTAAAAGTTAAACTATTTAATAAATTAAATCCTAAATTCATTTGTGTTGATATGATACAAATAGAGTAATAATATCTTATAGTAATAAATTAAATTATAGTGATGGTGCAATTTTTCGCATTATTGCTATGTTGTTATAAAACAGAGATCGTAACGTAAAGATAAGTATAGAGAAACTGATATATTATTAAATTTCAAACTGATGTAAATAATGAACTGAAATCTTCTCTATTTATAAAAGAAAAGAAGTTGTTGTGTAAGCTTTATAGAAGAAAAGAAATTATTGTGTAAGCTGTTACTGTAAGTTGCTGTGTAAGCTGCTTGTAAGCTGCTATTGTATCATATATAGATAATTTTCTATCGGGGTAATATTTATCCATAACGGAGTACCGAAAGGATAAGCTTCTTCAAGGACCTTATTTCCAATAGAGTACTAAATAGATAAATATATTTACGGCGGAGTCCTATATGGATAAGGTTGTTCAGAAAACTTATTTACAACGAGTACTAAATAAACATTCATAATATAATATATTTATAACATATACTCCCTCTGTTTCAATTTATGTGAATCTATTTTCTTTTTAATCCGTGCCAAAAAGAATGACTCCTTTCTATATTTAGAAATAATTTACCTTTATATAATGATTTATAGCCACACAAAATATATGTGCCTTATTTTATACCATAAATTTAAAAGTCTTCTCTCTTTTATTAAATTTCGTATCCAGTCAAATAAACTCACGTAAATTAATACGGAGGGAGTATAATATATTAAGATCTTTTTAGGTACGTTGGGCCTCTGTCTGGAGAATGAGAGCAGAGATGACCACAACCGCATGTTTTCGGAGGGTTATCTATTCTTTCCTGATAAGATTTTCAGCATTTGACGGCTTTCTTTGTAATTTTATGTGACTCAATATGCAGCTATTTATTAGTTAAAGATTCTGATGCAAAAGTGGCAAAGTAGTTTGTGAATCATTTTTACTCATGGGTTGTATTAGCTTCTATTCATTTTAAAACTCACCTTAAACTTAGCTCACACAAAGGGAGATCAAATAGCTTGACTGTTTTTCAAAAGATGGAGTAAATAACAGGGAAAATATTTAGTATGACTTTCAAAGAGAAAATTTGAGAAATGTTTACTAATTCATTTTTAATGACGTGTACAAGTCACCTATAGGAACTTTGTAATAAAGTGTTTAAGTAATTTGTTAGTAATTTCAATTATGAAAATGAAATTCTCCTTACAATTTTTATTTTCCAAGGTGTTAATGCCTTGTTCAAATTATTTTCGTGTTGAAAAGGAATTTTAACAGATTTAAATTAGTTTGACTAATTACAACCCATTATCAAACCTTCTTTTCTTTAGCATTTTCTTTGTGTCAGACATATTTTATGTTGGAAAATCTCATTTAATGAAGTTTGTGCTAGTTCTTTAATTCAAATAATGACCCAAGTTTTGTTGAAGTGTACTGGGTGAATGACTTGATAAATATCAGTATCCGTTAGAGGGTTAATCTAAGGTAGTTGTTCTTTTTCCTATCAAAATTTTCCATTAAAAGCACTGATAACTACTTTGTACTGTGGAAAGAAAAGTGAAAGCTTAACAATTAATGGTTGGTAACGATAGGCTGTCTACTAGCTTTTCTATATAGAAAAATAATTTATGATGTCCACATCAAATATAATGTTACGTAAGAGGGAATATAATCAACCAAAGCATTTTTTTTTCTAGTTGCTCATCAAGCTTAATTTAATTAGGAAAAAAAATTAAGTGTTATGCAGTGACAACATAAAAATATTTTTACAATAAAATCTTGGGTTAGTTATATTAAACACTCGTATAATATGGCTCTATTTTGAATATATCTGTATGTATTTTAAAATCGAACTCTTATACCCCATATATTATGAAAATCGCACACATATATGCACCCCTAAAGATATATCTATTACTAAGTTATATTAAAATATAATTACTATAACAAAAATTAAATTAATTTTTTTCTCATTTTCATTTTAGTTTGTTTATTTATTCTTTCGCTTCAAAATTATCTTATATTTACTTTTCATTTGTTTCATTATATAATAGGTTTTAATGTTTTAAAAAATAAGAATAAGAATGTTATATTTAAGAGTTTCAAAAGATAAATGTATTTTTTTAATTATGTAAAGTTCTAGTCATCTCATTAAGCAATTTGTATTAATTTTTTATTTAAGGTTTCAGAAGATACATATTTCAAAACAGTTTCATACTCTTTTAAATTTCCTAAAAAATAATACATAAAATCTTTTTATGTATAGTTTTAATTTGTCTTGTATAAATATAGGATATACCTCATAGGGGGTGTAAGCGTAGAATTCATGTAGTGTAGGGAGTATAAAGTATGAGTGTTTGATTTAAAATACAAGGGATGTATCCGAAATTGAGTCATATTATAGAGGTGTTTAAAATATTTTAATCCTAAAATCTTTTATAAAAAATACAAATATATTTTTGTATAAAATTAATTAATAATATGATAAAAATAATAACTAACTTACCATATATAAGCTACACTAACCGTATAAAAATCTTTATATTACCCAGGAATATGACTTAGAGCCCATTTGGATTAGCTGATTGTAAATAACTGATAAACTTAAAGTGCTGAAAAGTTTTTTAAAGTGTTGAAACTGATTTCTTAAAATAAGCATTTATGTATTTTGATAGAAGTGCTGAAACTGACAATAAGCAGTTGATGTGCTTGATAAAAAAGTGTTGATAAGCTATTCTTTTGTTTAGATAACTAAAATATCCTTTCATTTTTTTCAAAAGATTATAAATTAAAAAAAAAAAATTGTAAAGAAAAGAATTAACAACGAATATGGAATGAGGAGAAAGTCAAAAAATTTATTTTGGGAAAAGTATTTTGTGAATTAGAAAATATTATTAAGGATAACCTAATAAAATTATCGGTCAAACTAAAAATGCTTATAAGCTGAAAAACCATAAGCTGGAGGTGACCGGCTTATGACTGATTTTATCTTATAACTTATAAACACTTTGAGTGTTTACCAAACTCGTAAATAAACCAAAAAGGTACTTATAAACTATTTTGGTAACCAGATTATAAGCTTAACCAAACACCCTATTAAATTTCTAAAATGGACAGGAGGGGAGAAAGAAAGACAGAGAATGCCCTATTAAATTCCTAAAATCGACAGAAGGAGAAAGAAAGACAAAGAATGGACCCGCAAGCACCTAACGTTGCAAGTTGGTCCTGACTTGTGGTCCGTCGGCGTATTATTGGGGCTAAACTGCTGAGAATGAATCACTTGGCCGCATGCTATGTGGTGTTTTCTACTTTATTATACAGCGTTTAATTTGGTGGAAATAATCCGAGAAATTGTTGAGAGAACATTGACAGAAAAACAGCGAATTCTGTTCCTGTGCTAACTAGTATGTACAAATGTTCTCTGCAATTCTCCATTCGATCTCTTTTCACATATAAAATAAGTTAGGAATACTCTTATTGATAATAGTACAAAACCTATTTTAATTAGAAATAAGAAAATCTATTCCTATATATAAATCCTATTTAGGCAAGAATTAAATAAACTAACAAATACTAAATCTAAACAATTTTGATTTTCTACTAATTTAAATTAATTTCAATAAATTATACAAGAATTGAATGATTTACTTTTATTGCAATGTTAATTTGCTTTTGCTTTCGTTATATCTTGATGGCAAATAACTAAATTATCTCTTCCTTCACATCTTGTTTGATGAGGTCAAACCGGGGACGGCTTAACATAGTTAGAGGGAAAGCTAAATTTCATAAGAAGCATTAAAAAGATTCGATAAAATTCACACTTATTTTTATTTACTGTCCATTTTTCTAGCTTCTTGCGGTGCAAAATGAAATCGTAGCATATCGTAAGTATTTACGGTTGATATGTATATTTAATTTGCAGTTTATTCTTATAGACCATTGAGGCAATTCATGTTAAAACTGAAAAATAAAAGCATAACAAACAAAAAAAATCCATGCGGAGGAGGAGAATCAAAATAGAAGGGAGATAAACGTATTAATTAGTGAGAGATAAAAATTTATTATAATTTGTTCATTCCTTGTATTCTAAGCTTAATTCAATACTACATTTTTTCTATATTAGATGACATCAGCAGACAAAACTTTACCTTTTTTAATGATTTGAATTATAATATAGATTGATACAGTTAGGGGTGTAGTCGGGTTGGTTCGTATTTTTCAATTACCAAATCAAACTAATTGTGTCAGGTTATTAAATCTAAAGACCAAACCAATAAAAGTCAGGTTTTAATCTCAGTTTTTCTAGAGTTTTTCGGATTTTCGGATTTTTCGAATTTTTTTTCATAAAGTCTTCATAGCACAAAACATAGAATTTGTGTTCCAAATATTTCTTTAATTCTAGTAAGACAGAACTATATAAGGTATTTTTCAATAAAATAACATAAATATGAGATGAATCATGGCATTGTACTAAAATATTTAACAATAAATATAATAAAATTGCATAAAATATTTATTAATAAGCCATAATGAAAACAACATAATTTAAAATTACTAAGTTGCTAAAATAAGTACGACTAATAAGTACTACTATTATTTACTTAACTAAACACTAAAAGAAAAATAAGTTATGCATTTTATCTAAACCATGAAAAAACTAAAAATAGATATACAACACTATTTTCATTCATAATACAATTGAATAGCATGTCTTTGATTAGCATTAGTATTGATTTGATTTCGGTTTATAATTTATTTGAGTAACTAATATTTATGGACTATAAAACTTATTGGAGCATCCAAAAATTATAAGTCCAAGCTTGAGATAATACGTTAAAAGATAAAATTATGAAATATCTTAAGAAATATTTATAAACTACACTACAATAAATAGTTTTATGTATTAAATATATTTAAAACTTACATACATATAATGTCGGGTTGGTTTGGTTTCGGTTTGACTTTTTTTTAGTTAAAAGTAAACCAAACTAATTATGGTCGGGTTTTTTTCCCCAACACCAAACCAAGTCAAATCAAATCATAGTCGGATTTTTTTCTAGGTTTGATTCGGATTATTGGGTTGGTGCGATTTGTCGGTTTCGTTTGTACACCCTTACCCCTAGATAGAGTTATATCATTTCAGAATTGATTTGATATGTTATCACCTTGTCACCTACTAACTTCTCCAGCTTTTAAAATAAAATAATGTCCATTTCACTAAAAGAATCTTTTCCAAGAATATTGGACTCCAAAAAAGTTACAGGTATCCTACTTATGGTGTTTTCAACAGTCTTTTCTTATTCTATTATTCAAATAAAAAAGAACCCAATGTTCCATCATATTCCATCAGTAACCTTTAACCACCAACCCATTCACTTCTTCCAATTTCATGGTAGTATAGTATAAAATCAAATTAAAATAAGAAGGCTTAGGCAGAAAGACAGAAATTAAACCAATATGAAAGGAGTTAATTAGTCTTGCTCGATTACAAACAGCTGAAAGCAAAGAGTTAGCTTTTCTTTGGTATTTTTCAAACGCTTCTTTATTACAGTCAATTATTACATTTGATGTTAGAATTAGTTATCTATTCTAAGTTAGCGTTTGGAAATAGATTTGGTTGAAATTTAAAAATAGAGTTTTTGAAGTTGTGTTAAAAAATAATTTTTGAAAGT
Organism: Nicotiana tomentosiformis; assembly: GCF_000390325.3. Lineage (NCBI taxonomy): Eukaryota > Viridiplantae > Streptophyta > Magnoliopsida > Solanales > Solanaceae > Nicotiana > Nicotiana tomentosiformis. The sequence continues at coordinate 132,742,764 of NC_090813.1, forward strand.
TGAAGTTATATTTAGATATATATTTTTGTATACGGTCGAAATCGAGCTCGTCTATGACATGGTAGATTAGGCTCGGAACATGACAATCAAGGGCTGAAGATCGACCCCAAGTCCCACCGAGTTAGAACCCGGAGTCAGAACGCCTGCCTTCGAGAACATTGAGTATGTGATCCCGGAATCGACCCTAGTCCCGAACGAGCTCGAAGAAACATTATTAGCATAACCAACAGAAGACCGAAACTGTTAACGACCCGGCCGGTCGTTTTGAGTATTATAACCTTGTTTCCCCATTTACTACTCAATTTATGCTTTATAGTTATTTTATGACTTACCGGGTTAGTGGATTCGGGTCCGGAAGGAATTCGGAGTGAAATGAGACACTTAGTTTTATAATTAAAAATTTAAGTTAGAAAAGTGGACCGATATGGACCTATGTGTAAACGACCTCGGATTTGAATTTTGATGATTCCAATAGCTCCGAAATATTATTTGGAGGTTCGTAGTGGAATTAGGCTTGAAATGCCGAAAGTTGAATTTTTGGAAAGTTTGATCGGGGGGTTGACTTTTTGATAACGGGGTCGAAATCCGATTCTGAAAATTTGAGTACCTCCGTTATGTCATTTATGACTTGTGCGCAAAATTTGAGGTAAATCAGGCGTGATTTGGTAGGTTCCGGAGTTATTTATAGAAATTAAAAATTTCAAAGCTCATTAGGCTTGAATTTGGATGTAATTCATGGTTTTAGTGTTGCTTGAGGTGATTTGAGGGTTCTACTAAATCCATATGATATTTTAGGACTTGTTGGTATATTTGGTTGAGGTCCCGAGGGGCTCGGGTAAGTTTTGGATGGTTAACGGATCATTTTTGGCCTTGGTGAGATTGCTGATATGTGCTGCTACATTTTTCTGATTTTCTCTTTCGCGTTCGCGAGTTGGCCCTCGCGTTCGCGAAGAGTGTTTTCTGAGTGTGAAGTTTTGTTCTTCGTGTCCGCGAAGGGGAGAACGCGAACGCGAAGGTATGGTTTGTGTGTGCATCGCGAACGCGTGGTAGGTGTCGCGTTCGCGAAGATGAGTGAGTCTATTGGGGACCCCCGGGTCCTTGTTCTACGCGTTCGCGAGGTGGTGATCGTGACCGTGAAGGTCTGAGCTAGTAAAGCTTCGTGTTCGCGAAGCCGTGGTCGCGTTCGCGTTCGCGAAGGGTAATATTTGCAAATCTTCGCGTTCGCGATGCCACGATCGCATTCGCGAAGGGTTAAATTTGTGGGCAGTCAATTTGTGCTTCACGAACGCGAGGGACCTGTCGCGTTCACGAAGAAGAGAGGTCTGAAAAATCCATGGTTGTTTTTATAATTTAATTAACGAATTAAGTTGGAAAAGTTTGAAAAACTCTCTTAGTTTAAATTGAAGATTTGAGGGTCGAGTTGGGTCAAATTTTGATAAAATTAGTATGGTTAGACTCTGGTTGAATGGGCTTTCGGATTTTGTAACTTTTGTCGAGTTCGGAGACGTGGGCCCCATGGGCGATTTTTGAGCTAAAATTCAGATTTTTATGGAAAATTAGCATTTTCTTATGAAGTTAATTCCAATAAATTTTATTGACTGAAATGAATTATTTGTGACTAGATTCGAGGCATTCGGAGACCGATTTGCGAGGCTAAGGCATAACAGAGTAAAGAATTTCACGCTCTGAGGTAAGTAACAGTTTTAAATCTGGTCCTGAGGGTATGAAACCCCGAATTTTGGTATCATGTGATTATTTTAGAGGTGACGCACATGCTAAGTGACGGGCGTGTGGGCGTGCACCAAAGGGATTGTGACTTGGTCCGTCCCGGGAAACTGTAAAGTTGAATAATTTATTGTTAGCTATATGCTCTCTATGTGTTGATAAAATTTAACTGTAAATCATGTTAGAAATCACGCTTAGGCTATGTGATAGTACTGTTGGGACCCACAGAGGTCGCGTACTTGTTGAATTGCCTGCTAAATGCTATATGTACTCAATCTCAGCTTTTACTTGCACATTTTATCTAAGTCTCTGTTATTATTATTGATACATAATATCATTGTTGTTTGGGATGGTTTCATGATTATTAAGAGCCCGAGAGACTGGAGAGATTATGACTGAGTGAGGCCGATGGCCTGACTGTGAGATATTGATACTATAGCACATGAGTTGGCCGTGCGGATCCTTATATTATACTATAGCATGTGAGTTAGCCGTGCAACACGTGAGTTGGCCATGCGGATCCAGATATTTATATTATGGCACGTGAGTTATCCTTGCAGCACGTGAATTGTCCGTGCAGTTTATAGAGCTTGGGCTGTAGGAGCCCCTCCGGAGTCTGTACACCCCCAGTGAGCGCGGGTACCTATTGAAAGTGAGTGATGAGGGCTGGGAGCCCAGTGAGTGATTGTTGTCCTAAGAGGTTGTACTTGATTTTCATTTGTTGTTGCACTTACTTGATATCTGTCATTGTTGTGAAATCTCTGAAAGATTGTTGAGATACAGATTACATGAACAAGAACTGTATAAAAATTGATTTGACATTAAACTACCAGATTTGATAGCATATATTTGCTGGAATTACTGAAAATGAACCATAACTGTGTAGCTCGTTACTATCTTCAGTTCCTTATTTATTATTGTTACTTGCTGAGTTGGTTGTACTCATACTACACCCTACACTTCATGTGCAGATCCAAGTATTTTCGGACATAGCGGGTGTTGATCCTTTCGCGCGGTTGATTTTTAGGAGATTTTGAGGTAGCTTTCGTGTTCTGTAGACCTTGTCTCTCCTTCTCTATCTCTTTGTTTACTGTATTTGATCTCAGACTATTATAGATTATATTTTTCAGACTTGTATTTATATTAGATGCTCATGTACTCAGTGACACCAAGTTATGGAGAGTGTTTGTATTGTATTTAAATATTATATTTTTAACCTTAAAGAGAAGTTTTGGTTTATTGAGATTTTCGGCTTGCCTAGTATCGAGATAGGCACCATCACGATAGGTTGGGATTTTGGTTCATGAAAGAAAAATCCGTGACCGGTCGGATATTACGGAGGGAATCTCGGCGCGTATCAGTAAGGAACCGACAATCAGCAAATCAAGGAATTTTTACCTTTTATAGAATTGTACCTAAAGTAGGACTCCTCTACTATATAAATGGGGGGTCTGATAATTTATTGAAGATATTGTAACATGCATTCCAAAGTAATACATTATTATTATTCTATTTAAGCTTTTATTCTACTGTGTCTTGATACCGATCGAAGTGCATTCGGCTCGAGGGTGGCTAACCTTCCAAGGCTGAAATTATTCAATTCGTGTGGTTTGCATTTACTTTATCATTATTTATTTAAATTACAATCTAATTTATTATTTTGTGTCAAGTCAATCCACGTATCCTTAAAACCACTTACAAATTCAATTGTTATTCGATTTTTAAGTTAAATAATTTTATTTTTTTAAAAAAAACTTGAAGTTTTGTGAGTAGAAGAAAAAATTTCACCGAAAAACTATTCTAAACCAGTTTTGGAAACTTTAAAAAAATTAAATTTTTTTAATTGATCATATTCCATGAACAAATAGCATTTTCAAATTTTTATAGAAAAAATGTACCCAAAATCGATGGTTATACTGGTGCTAAATTCTTTTACAAATTGTAGTGGACCTAATATTTTGGGAACATACAATTTGTTATTCCATCAACCAGGCATTATCGTTACCTCATAATTGGGATCATCTAACTCATATCTTTGGCGGAATGGTGATATGACATCACTTTCATTTGCAGTATCTCCTTTAGCCCTTTTACCAGTCAAAATAATCTAAGATTTGAACGTTATAGATTAAGTTTATAATTCTATTATACTCTATTTGATTTACTATTTTCCAAACCTATTATTTATTATTATTCAGTAATTTTTTAATGCACATATAATGTTTGAGTTAAACTACTGGATTTATTTGAAGTAAAAAATTACCTTCTACGTTCGCCCCTAGTATTAGCACCCAACTAGTTTAAAGAAAAATAAAACAAAATAATCAAAGATTAACTCGGGGACTCCTACTCCATCATTATTCACAGAATATAATTTGGGGACCAAAAAAATCCCATATATCCCCCCTTTGTTTTTCTAACATATATATCCACCTTTAGATATATTAAAAATTTAAATTGACCTTATCAATACAAGCTGAACTACAAATTGTGTATAATTAGGATTTGAATCTCTTCTCTCTCAGCACATGATAGCGTGCTCTTGCTAACGTATGCTGGCCAGCAATGGGAAGAGGTAGGCCAAAGAAAAATGCAGTCACGATTCATCGGGCAGAGTCTACGGGAACTATAATAACACTCAAAGCACTGGAACTCAGAATTCTTAGATAGAAGATGAAGAGGAAACTCCAATGGAAAAGTGGATGCTATTATCAGCTATGAAGGAAGGTATGAAAACACCTCCTACTATGACTACTTTACCGATAATTGAGAGTGAGAAGACAACCGCTGGAAATTAGTTGAAAGAGGTTAACCCTAGATCAAAGCAAATTGATATGCATGTGAGTAATCCAGTAGTAATTGCTGAAAATTTGGGGAAATTGAGGGCAGAGAGGGCACTGATAAGAGACAAGACAAATTAACTACTGAGAATACAGAACCAGATCAAAAGAAGTGGGCAAACTTGTTTATAGGTAACAGGATGGCAGCGAAAGGAATGGATCTAAGCTTCATTGCACCAACCATAAAAAATGGTGAGGTAATAGTTGAACTATCCAAGGAGGAAGTAGAAGAGGAGATACATAAGTGGAAACAAGCATTGATCCTCTATGTAGTTGGAGGCACCCCAACCATAGGAGCTATGGAGCGATTCATTGCTTCAGCATAGAATTTTACAACAAAACCAAAAGTCTATTTCCATAATGATGGATATTTTATTATAAGATTTAACTCTATCAGTGACAGAGATGAAGTTCTGTATTCTGGACCTCATATGCTAAAAAATAAACCAATTATCATGAAAGTATGATCAGCTGATTTTGATTTCAACAAAGAGGTGTTGCAGATTATTCCTGTAGAGGTTAAGTATCCTAATCTCCCACTCAATTGTTGGGGAGCAAAGTCATTGAGCAGGATAAGTAGCAGATTAGTGATTCCCCTATATGCAGATGTATGTACCACTCAGTTGGATCGAATTTCCTACGCTAGAGTGCTAGATAAAATGGATGTTACTAAAGATCTTCCCAAAGCTATAAAGGTAACAGACCCTAATGGGAGAGAATTCATGAAGGAGGATGCTTATGACTGGGTTCCTGAGTTTTGTCACACTTGCTTGCAAGTGGGACATCAGTATAATAAAGGAGAGCAACCAGCACCTAAAGCTAAAACCAAGCAGCAGAAGCAAAAGCAAGAATGGCAACCCAATGTGATTCAAAATGATAAGGGGAGTTAGCCAACTGCAGTAGCCGATAACAACAACGAGGTAGCAGTACTCACTGAGGTAAAGGATAACAATGTAAGCTCACCTACGAGACTAGCTAGAGGAGAGCAGGAACATGAATGAAAAAAAACTACAGGGAAATCAGTAACTAGAAGCAGGGAGAAGCCAGGAGATGATGCAATCAGCATGATTAATGGTTTCAACATATTGGCAGAATCTGGAGGGTACAAATAGACAGAGTAGCCAAGAAGGGGTGGAAGGAGGGCCACAACCTCTATTCATTCCTATATGAAGCTTGTTACATGGAATATTAGGGCTTTGAACAAGATCCCTGGGCAGAAAGAGGTCAAGAGGTTTATAAGAAGTAATAGAATAAATATGATAGCACTACTAGAATATAAAATAAAGGAACAGAATGCCACACAAATAATAAGGAAAATCACTCCGGTATGGGCTTGGTTTGCCAATTATGAACATAGTAGTAGAGGAAGAATTTGGATACTATGGGATACAAATGATATAGAGTTCTTGGAATTGGGGAACTCCTCCCAATACATTCGTACTACAGTACACATCAAAAGTATGAGCATGAGGTTCACTTTCACTGCAGTATATGGCCTGCATACAATAGAAGATGGGAGATGCTTATGGGGTGACTTGAGTGGGTGGAATAATGTGAAACAGAGGCCATGGCTAATAATAGGAGACTACAATGCTATCAGATCAGGGGATGATAGACCAATTGGAAACCCTGCACAAAAGATTTAGATAAGGAATTTCAATAACTTCATTGAGGGTAATGCTTTGGCAGAAGTTAGAACTAGTGGAAGGAATTTCACCTAGACAAATGGTCACATATACAGCAAAATAGATAGAGCCTTATGAATGCTGAATGGATGTTGCAAATGACATACCTAGAAGTAAAGGTAATGGATCTAGGTTGTTCTGATTTTTCTTCCCCTATGTATTATTGTTGAAGATAATGAGGGTAAATATCCAAAGCCTTTCAAGTTTCTAAATCACTTAGCTGAGTATAAAGACTTTCTGTCCAAAGTTAATGAAGCATGGCAAGGGAGTAATGACATAAATATCATGAAGGATGTCTGGCATAAACTGAAAAAGGTGAAGCAAGGTATGAAAGATCTGAATAAAGAAGAATATAGTGCAATAGGTGACAAGATTAAACAACGCAGGTAGCAACTCTGTGAATTATAGGAACAAATAAGAGACCCTGGGTAATCTGAAGATATAATTATAGCAGAAAAAGACACAAAGGCACAACTAGAGAAATGGCTTGGGGTGGAAGAAAGTATCATGAAACAAAAATCTAGAGAACATTGGCTGAAGTTAGGAGATGCTAGCATGGCTTATTTCTTTGCAAGCATGAAAAACAGATATTCTCATAACAAAATTAAGAGCCTAATAAGGGTCAATGGGAATGTGGTGCAGACTAAGGAAGTACTTGGCTTCTATAAGCAGCTACTGGGATCATCAGCTAAAAGCTTGCCTGCTATTAATCCAGTAGTGATGATGGATGGACCATTGGTGAATAGATAACGATAACTTCAATTGGTGACAGATGTATCTAAAGAGGAAGTATACCAGGCACTGCTAGGTATCAGTGACAACAAAGCACCTGGTTGTGATGGATTCAATGCATCTTTTTAAAGAAGGCTTGGTTTGTGATTGGAGACAAGGTTACAGATGCAGTGATGGAATTATTTACAAGTGCTAACCTCTATCAACCTATCAATTGCAAAACAGTTACTCTTATGCAAAAGGTGAAAAACTCTTCTAGAATTATGGAATACAAACCAATATCATGTTGCACCCTACTATACAAAATTATCTCTAAGGTGATAACCAACAGATTACAGGGTATAATGGATGACATAGTCGATAGGAATCAATCTGCTTTTATACCTGGAAGACTGATAAATGATAACATAATATTGAGCCATGAACTAGTTAATGGTTATGGCAGGAAAGGCTTATCCCCAAGATGCATGCTGAAAGTTGATTTAAAGAAGGCTTGTGACTCTATTGAATGGGACTATATGGAGCAAGTTCTAACGAATCTGCAAATGCATGGAAGAGTTGTTCAATGGATGATGAAATGTGTGAGAAGTCATCATCAATGGTCAACATACAACTCCATTCTATGCAAAAAAAGGATTGAGACAGGGCGACCCCTTATCTCCTTACCTATTTGTATTGGCCATGGAATACTTGACTAGATTACTAAAGACACTAAAGAGGAATCCAAACTTCAACTATCACCCTAAGTGTGCTAAAATGAACAAGTACAACTTAGCTTTGCTGATGATCTTCTGCTTTTTTGTAGAGGTGATATTATATCTGTGTAGCTACTATATCAATGCTTTCAAGGATTCTCTCATGCTTCTCGCTTAGGTGCGAATGCTGACAAGAGTTCTATCTTCTTTGGGGGAGTCAGGGATGAGATTCAACAGGAAATACTACAAGTGTTAGGCTTCTCTAAAGGGTCTCTACCAGTGAGATACCTAGGAGTGCCTCTGAGTACTAAAAGGCTATCATTGGTACAATGTCAACCACTGATTGAGAAGATGCTAGGGAGAATACAATCATGGACTGCCAGATTTCTGTCATATGTAGGAAGGATCCAACTGATTAAGAACGTACTATTCTCCATACAAGTGTTTTGGTCACAGGTCTTTATGCTGCCTAAGAAACTGATCCAACTAATAGAGAGTACGTGCAAAAGGTTTTTATGGACTGGAGGGGTGGAGGTAACCAAAAACGCACTGCTGGCTTGGGATAGATTATGCTGGCCAAAATCAGCATGGGGGTTGAATACACTGCACATAGGCATATGGAATAGAGCAACCATCTGCAAACTGTTATGGAATTTATGCAAGAAGAAAGACAAAATATGGATACAATGGGTCCACCTATACTATAAGAGATACACTTCTATTTGGGGCGCTGAGCCAAAGTAAGCATCAAGGGTGGTCCAGAAGATACTAAAAGCAAAGAAACACTTTGAGGAAGCTGGGCACTCAGAAGAAGAGGTGCTTAGAATGGAAAAATTCTCAATCAAGGCTATGTACTTGAAACTTAGAGGTGACTTTACAAAGGTAACATGAAGAAGGATGACATGCAACAATGCTGGGCTTCCTAAGTGGATATTCACACTATTCCTGGCTGCACACAGAAGATTATTAATAAGAGAAAGATTAGGGAGATGGGGCTGCTTGGAGGATACAACCTGCCCACTATGCAATAGAGAAAAAGAAACTATTGATCACCTATTCTTTAAATGCTCATTTTCAACACAAGTGTGGGAAGCAATGCTGGATTGGCAAGGAATTCATAGGCAGGTGATGACTTGGGAACACGAATTAGAATGGGCTGAAAGGCATTACAAAGGAAGGAGTTTTAAAGAAGAAGTCTACAGAATGACACTAGCTGGAAGTATATACTATATATGGCAAGAGAGGAATGCACGAATATTTCAAGCAAGACAGAGGAGTGTTGCAACAATTACTCGACTACTAGTATAAGAAATTCATTGTCGAGGGAACATGAAACAAATATTGAAGGGAAGGCTATTAGAGTGAAACTACTACCCTGCTGTTCATATGGATATGTAAAAAACAGGTATAGTAGTTTGGAGGTACGAGAAAGAGAAATCAAGCTGAATCTGGAACTTATATCCAAATCAGGATATAGAGAGAAATACTATGTAAATATTACTTGGTAAATAAAATTGCTTAGTTACCAAAAAAAAAATTAAATTGTCCATTTGTGAAATGGAAAACACAGTTCAGGTCCTCCCTCACTATGTACGATTAAAGTATGAAAGGAGAGAATCTTGACGGTGAACGGGAGAAATTTAGGAGATTCCAATTTCTGAGTGGCCTCCAGAAAATGATAAAAGAAATCATAAAGCGAAATTCAATGGACTTGATATAGGAATAGGATTTATCCTTGCATTTTTACGTTGTAACATATGTTCAGCATACACATAACAAATCTTCAGGTTTCAACAAAAAATAGGTAGGATGACAAACCAAACAACTGAGAACAATATCAGTCCGACACTGAAAACCATGACCAAGGGCTCAGCTTTCACAACTTGCACAACTATTTCTAAATGAAGTTGATATTTGCGTGATAGTGTCAAAAATTATATGTACAATCAAATTATTTAAAACATAATAAAAATACTAAATTTTTATATAATAATCATTAGTTAAAATATAAAACAATAGCATAATATAAATGTATACGGTCGAACCGGGCTCGTATTTTGTACAACCATCCGAGATCGAAACATGACGGGTCGGGGCTCGACCCCGGATTATATCGAACCCAGGCGCTAAGTTAAATCGTTGATCTCGTGATTCCGGGACCAAACAAGATTGATGGGACTTTGTTCATCCAAATAACGGAAAGCTAAAATATCCGTGATCAGTTGGAGATCACGGCGAAAATCTCGGCACGTATCAAGGAGAGGCCGATTGATTAGCAAATCACGAGATTTTTACCTTTTAGAGAATTGTATCAAGAGTAGGGCTCCCCTACTATATAAATAGAGGTATGATCATTTGTACAAGACGTTGTAACACATATCAAAGAAGCAATATATTGATCATTTCTAGTTCTTGTTATCTTGTTAACTTGTTCTGTCGTCGATTGAGGCATTTTCAAACTTGAGGCTGACCAACCTTCGAGGCTAAGACTGTTCAATTTTTGCGGTTTGCATTTATTTTCTTGTTATTAATTTCAGTATTGATCTATCTTCTCAACTCGTATCAAGTTATATCACGTATCCTTAAAACCGCGTATAAATTCAATTGTTATCCGATTTTAGGGTAAACAGTTTGGCGCCCACCGTGGGGCTGAGGATAATAGTGATTATTTGATATAAATCTATATAATACACAATGCTTTACACTTGCTCTTTGAAGTGTCTTTGATTCTAGGCTAAAATACAAAACATGTCAAATTCCTAATCAGCGCCTCTGCACGTTGACAACGAGTCTGGTCACCAAGATGAAAATAATAACATAGCACCCGGTAACGAGATATCACCTGCTGATCCCGCTGGAATTCTGATCGTAGATCCGATTGATGCTAATTCATATATGGATATCAATACAAACTTGCCTACTGACCTCGAAAATAACATTCGTGGTGGAACCCGATCGGCAACTCGAAACACACAAAATGTTAAAGGGGAAGATATCAGTCTACGAGTGATCTTCGAAATGTTGCAGGTACAACAGGTGGCAATAGCCCAGTTACAAAATCAAAACCATGCGCCTAGTAGGGTTGAGCCCGATCCTTCCTGGGAAGTCACCCGCAGGGATCAACCGGTCATAGAAAGGTCGAACGAAAATGAAACAGGGGCTAACCCTGAGATCATAAAGAAGCTCGAGGAATTGACGAAGCGGATAGAATCAGGGGAGAATAATATGTAGGCCAACAATTAAAAGGTGGAAACTTACAATTCCACGGTGGATCAAATACCAAGAGCACCACCAATATTGAAAGGCTTGGATTCCATGAAGTTCGTGCAAAAACTGTAATGACCCTACCGGTCATTTTAACTTTTAGAACCCCATTCCCTCAAATAAAACTTTCTGTAGGTGCTTGTAATAATTTATGACTTGCGGGGATGGTTGGTTCGGGATTTGGAAGTGTTTGAGGTGAAACCGGAACACTTGGTTCCTTAAGTTGGCCTTAAAGTGCTAAGTTTGACTTCGGTCAACATTTTGAGAAAACGACCCCGGAATAGAATTTTGATGATTCCAACAGCTCCGTATGGTGATTTTGGACTTAGGAGCGTGATCGGAATTTTATTTGGAAGTCCGTAGTGAAATTAGGCTTGAAATGGCTAAAATAGGAATTTAAAATTTGAAAGTTTGACCGGGGAGTTGACTTTTTGATACCGGAGTCAGAATCCAGATCCAAAAATTTTCATAGCTCCATTATGTAATTTATGACTTTTGTGTAAAATTTGAGTTCAATCGGAGTTGATTTGATAGGCTCCGACATCGAATGTAGAAGTTGAAAATTCTAAGTTTCATTAAGCTTGAATTGGAGCATGATTCATAATTTTAGCGTTGTTTGATGTGATTTGAGGTTTCAAATAAGTTCGTATGATATTTTAGGACTTGTTTGTATATTTGGTTGAGGTCCCGAGGGCCTCGGGTGAGTTTCGGATGGTTAACAGATCAAAAATTTGAGTTAAAAAGCTGCTGCAATTTTTCCTCTTCTGTTGGACATTCTGGGCTGTGATCGAGCCCAGATATCGAGCCCAGATATCAAGCCAGATATCGAGCCCAGGGTTGACGAGGTACATGCTCGAGTTAGTGTATCGAAGCCATGATCGAAGGTCCAGCTCGAGGGCCATGATCGAAGGCAAGGCTCGAGGGCCAGGATCGAGACCCAAGATCGAGGGTCACAATCGAAGGCTCAAGCTTGATGCAATGATTGAGGCTTTGATCGAAGGCCCAACCTCGATACCCTAATCGAGGCCATGACCGAGGTCCAGGCTCGAGCCTGTGATCGAAGCCGCGATCGAAGGCAAGGCTCGAGGGCATGATCGAAGGTATGGCTCGAGGGCTAGGATCGAGGCCCAACCTCGATGCCCTGATCGAAGGCACATATTCGATGCCGTGATCGAGGCCCAGTTCGAGGACCAGTTCCGAAGGCTGCTGGGCAGTTTTATAAAAGAGGGCATTCGTCTCATTTTCCATTTTTGACGAACTTGAGCTTGAGTAGAGACGACTTTTGGCAGATTTTCAAAGGAAAAACATTGGGGTAAGTGATTCTAACTCGGATTTGGTCTACATATACAAGTGTATCATTGTTTTTCACAATTCAATTAGTGTTTTGAGATTGAAATTTGGAAAAAGTTTGGAAATCTCATAGAAACGAAATTTAGAGTTTTCGGTATCGATTCGGAGTCGGATTTGAGTGAAACTGGTATGGTTGGACTCGTAATTGAATGGGTTGTTGGATTTCAAAACTTTTGCCGAATTCCGAGATGTGGGCCCCGCGGGCGAATTTTTAAATAATTTCGGATCTTTTCTTTAAAATATAGTATTTTCTTATAGAATTGATTCCTATAATATTTAGTGATTGTATCAAATTATTTTGGCTAGATTCGAGCAAGACGGAGTTGGATAATCGTGGAAAAGGCTTTATAGTGGATTAAATTGGAGCAAGACGAGGTAAGTCTCTTGTCTAATCTTGTGAGGGAAAAATTACCTCATAGGTGATTAAGATTAAATAATTATTGCTAATTGTGGGGGCTACGTACGCACGAGGTAACGAGAGTCCGTGCGTAGCTACTATTAATGCTAAAGTCCGGGTAGTTTAGGACTCAAAGCATGTATTACTTGTGTAAATTATATTCTTTGATTAATTAATATTAATTGATATATATGAATATATTGTGAATTTTTTGATAAAGATATTAAAGGATGAAAATCTCATAGGCTTGATTTCTATTTAAATCAATTAATTGTCAAAAGAAATTGTTCTCCTCCCAAATTTATCTTATAATAAACATACTGTCCTTCTGGAGGCACATAAGAAAATGTCCTCCTTTCTTGTGGAGCGTGCCGAACGCCTCGGCAGGATAGATGCATCTATGGATCGCGCCGCACGTCCCTCGGCAGTGTACATGACACTCTGGATCGGGCCGTACGTCCTCAGCAGAAATCGTGCTTAATAATAATAATTACACGATACTTTAATAATTTATTTCAGCTTGAGAATCTAATTAATAAATTGGAAAAATCCTTGAAATTTAATGAATTATTATTCTTTCTTGTTTATGGGATTAATTGTTACTCCTGTAAATGAGATTTAAATTGATAAATGGGAATTTGTTTTTCCGAATTGAAGGAATTTAATTAATATATTGAGAATTGTTACATTTGAAGAATTTGATTATCTCTGCTGATTAAACAAATTATTGTAAATTCTGTAAATCATGCTGATTTAAATATTCTAGATATATTTCAGTTATTATTATTGACCCATAGTGAGTGTCAAAATCGGCCATCTCATCTCTACCACTTCGAGATTAGGCTTGATACTTACCGGGTATATGTTGTTTACGTACTCATACTACACTTGCTGCACTTTTTGTACAGGATCTGAGACAGGTGCTAGTGGAGGACCTATCATCACATACCCACATCATCCCGAGGCATAGTGGTGAGCTGCCTTTCTGAGCCGTTCTGCAGCTACCAGAGTCTCTTCTTATATTTATATTCTGTCTATTTCATTTCAGATAGTATTTGGAATTTTGTATAATCTACTAGATGCTCATACACTTGTGACATCGGGTCTTGGCACACACACATTGGTAGAAGTTGGTATTTTATTATTTTCTTGGAATAAAAGTTTAACCAATGTACGTATGACTTATTAGTTGGCTTGCCTAGCTGTAGTGTTGGGCGCCATCATGACCTATAGGTGAAATTGGGTCGTGACAACATGGTATCAGAGCACTAGGTTCACGTAGGTCTCACAAGTTATGAGCAGACCTAATAAAGTCTTGCGGATCACTACGGAGACGTCTGTACTTATCTTCGAGAGGCTATATGGTGTTAGGAAAATACCTTTCTTCATATTCTATCGTGCAATTGATGTAGTACTAAATATCCTTCTCTTATTCTCTCACAGATGGTGAGAACACGCTCTAATGAGATTCCAGACCAGGAAAGAGCTACTCCTCCAGTTGCTAGAGGCCGAGGCAGAGGGAGGGCTCCAGCCCGTAGTAGGGGGCGAGGACGTCCCAGGACTATTCCGGTTATGCCGCCAGTGGATCCAGCAGAGAATCCTATTATTGAGGAGCAGGGTGAGGTGCCTGTGGCAGAGCCAGCTCCGGTGGACTTCACATCTGTACCGGGATTTCAGGATGTCATGGGTCGTATGCTCCGATTCATGGATAATATGACTCAGGCCGATTTATTTCTGGCAGACCCAGCCACATCTCAGGCGGGCGGGGGAGCATAGATCCCTACTGCGCAGGCTCATGGACAGGCAGCTGCTATATATCAGACCCAGGGTGCACTACCTGTGGGTGGAGTTCAGCCTGTGGCAGCATCTACACCTGAGCCCAGGCCAGCTGTAGCCGCCGATCCTCAGAAACTATTGGATAGATGGACTAGACTACATCCTCCTGTCTTCGGGGGTGAGCGACATGAGGATCCACAGGATTTCATTGATCGTTGCAAGGATAGACTGTACAACATGAGGATATTGGAATCCCATGGGGTTGATTTTACTACTTTTCAGCTAGAGGGTAGAGCCCATAGATGGTGGCAGTCTTATGTTCTTGGCAGACCAGCAGATTCTCCTCCCATGACTTGGGACAGGTTCACTCGTATCTTCTTGGACAGGTATATTCCACCCTCCCAGAGGGAAGAGTTGCGGTTTCAGTTTGAGCAGCTCCAGCAAGGTCAGATGTCAGTGACCGATTATGAGGCGAGGTTTTCTGAATTATCTCGCCATCCACTAATGATACTCCCTAATGAGGCGGAGAGAGTGCGAAGGTTTATAGCCGGTTTACATACTGGTATTCAGGCCACTATGGCTCGAGAGGTTGAGATGGGTACTTCTTATGAGCGAGTTATGGAGATAGCCCAGAGGATTGAGGGTGTACGTCAGCGGAGCCGAGAGCAGATTATGAGAGATAAGCGGTTCAGGTACTCTGGAGAGTTCAGAGGTGCTCCGTCCGGGGGCAAAGGCCAGTTCGTGAGGGGACAGTCCAGCAGACCCCCATATCCAGCACCACCACCTCCTCAAGGTGCTCCAGTGCGACCTTATCTCAGTGCTATCCCAGAGAGTTCTTACCGCCTACCAGCTATTCAGGGTCCTCCCAGTGGGTATTCAGGTCCCCAAGGCCAGACACTTAGTCAGCAGCCCATCGCACCGAAGAATTGGTACGAGTGCGGGGATCCTAGTCACATGCGGAGGTTTTGCCCCAGGCTTCGAGGTAGACCAGTACAGCAGGGTCAGCAATCTATGCTTACCGGACCAGTTGCTCCACCAGTAGTCCGAACACCCAGAGGTGGAGGACAGGTGGGTAGGGGTCGTCCTAGAGGTGGAGGTCAGCCAGGCGGAGGCCAGCCAGTTGGCGCTCCAGCTCGGTTCTATGCTTTTTCGGCTAGATCAGATGCAGAAGCCTCAGATGCTGTGATTACAGGTATTATTTCTGTTTGTGGCAAAGATGCCTCAGTATTATTTGATCCAGGATCTACGTATTCATATGTGTCATCTCTATTTGCTCTATTCCTGGGTGTTTCTCGTGAGTCCTTGAGTACTCCTGTATATGTGTCCACTCCTGTGGGAGATTCTGTTGTTATGAATCGGATCTACCGGTCCTGTATTATTACATTCTGTGGTTATGAAACTAGAGCAGATTTCCTATTACTTGAGATGACCGATTTTGAAATTATTCTGGGCATGGACTGGTTATCTCCATATCATGCTATTCTAGATTGTCATGCCAAGACTGTTACCTTGGCTATTCCAGCATTGCCTAAGCTGGAGTGGAAGGGTTCGCCTGTTAGTTCATTTAATCGAGTTATTTCTTTTATAAAGGCTCAACACATAGATGAGAAGGGTTGTTTGGCTTATCTAGCCTATGTTCAGGATACTATTGCAAAGACTCCGGCTATTGATTCAATGCCTATAGTTCGGTAGTTCCCCGATGTATTCCCGTCAGATCTTCCAGGTATGCCACCTGATCGTGATATTGATTTTTGTATTGACTTGGCTTCAGATACCCAGCCTATATCTATCCCACCGTATCGCATGGCTCTAAAAGAATTGAAAGAATTGAAAGAACAGCTTGAAGAATTACTAGCCAAGGGGTTTGTCAGACCGAGTGTATCGCCTTGGGGTGCACCAGTATTATTTGTGAAAAAGAATGATGGAACAATGCGGATGTGTATTGATTATCGCCAATTGAACAAAGTCACTATTAAGAACAAGTACCCGTTGCCATGTATTGATGATCTATTTGACCAGTTGCAGGGTTCTAGGGTATTCTCTAAGATCGACTTGAGGTCGGGGTACCATCAGTTGAAGATTCGGGATTCGGATGTTCCGAAGACTGCTTTCCGTACTAGATATGGTCATTATGAGTTTCTGGTAATGTCTTTTGGTTTAACTAATGCCCCGGCAGCGTTTATGGATCTGATGAACAGGGTATTCATGCCATATATTGATTTGTTTGTCATTGTCTTCATTGATGACATATTAATCTATTCGCGCAGTAAGGAGGAACATGAGCAGCATATGAGATTAGTGCTTCAGACATTGCGGGAACAAAAGCTATATGCTAAGTTCTCTAAATGTGAGTTCTGGCTTGAGTCTGTAGCATTTTTGGGACATATTGTATCGGGCGAAGGTATTAAAGTTGATCCCAAAAAGATTGAGGCAGTTCAGAATTGGCATCGTCCCACTTCGGTGACTGAGATCAGGAGTTTTCTGGGTTTAGCAGGTTATTATCGTCGGTTCGTGGAAGGTTTTTCATCTATTGCAGCACCTTTGACCAAATTAACCCAGAAGGGTGCCCCATTCCGATGGTCCGATGATTGTGAAGTGAGCTTTCAGAAGCTCAAGACATCATTGACTACAACACCAGTGTTAGTGTTGCTTTCCGGTTCGGGGATGTATACAGTGTATTGCGATGCTTCCCGCGTTGGCTTGGGTTGTGTATTGATGCAGGAAGGGCAAGTTATTGCATATGCTTCACGTCAGCTGAAGCCCCACAAAACGAATTATCCGGTACATGATTTGGAGTTAGCTGTGATTGTTCACGCTCTTAAGATTTGGAGGCATTATCTTTATGGGGTGTCTTGTGAAGTTTACACTGATTATCGCAGTTTGCAGCATTTGTTCAAGCAGAGGGACCTAAATTTGAGACAGCGCAGATGGCTGGAGTTACTAAAAGATTATGATATTACTATCTTGTATCATTCGGCAAAGCAAATATGGTTGCAGATGCCTTGAGCAGAAAGGCAGAGAGTATGGGTAGTTTGGCTTTTATTTCAGCAGAGGAAAGACCATTAGCCTCAGATATTCAGTCTTTGGCTAACAGACTTGTAAAGCTGGATATTTCAGAGCCTAGCCGAGTTCTTGCATGTGTTGTGGCTCGGTCTTCACTATTTGAACAGATCAAGGCTCGCCAGTATGATGACCCACACCTGGTGGTTCTTCGTGAAACGGTACTACGAGGTGATACCAAGGAAGTTACTATTAGAGCGGATGGTGTTCTACGACTCCAGGATCGTCTATGTGTTCCTAATGTGGATGGGCTGAGGAAAAAGATCCTGGAAGAGGCACACAGTTCTCGATATTCTATTCATCTAGGTGCTACTAAGATGTATCGTGACTTGAGGCAACATTATTGGTGGCGACAAATGAAAAAGGACATAGTTGAGTATGTAGCTCAATGTCTAAATTGCCAGCAAGTTAAATATGAGCACCAGAGGCCAGGTGGCCTACTCCAGCAGATTACTATACCAGAGGCCAGGTGACCATACCGGAATGGAAATGGGAACGAATTACTATGGATTTTGTAGTTGGGTTGCCGCGGATCTTGAGGAAGTTTGATGCAGTTTGGGTGATTGTTTACAGGTTGACCAAGTCGGCACATTTTATTCCTGTTGTGACTACGTATACTTCAGAGAGGTTGGCCCAGATTTATATTCAGGAGATAGTTCGGTTGCACGGTGTGCCAATTTTCATCATATCAGATTGAGGCCCTCAGTTTACCTTACATTTCTGGAGAGCAGTACAGAGTGAGTTGGGAACCCGTGTAAAGCTCAGCACAGCCTTTCATCCGCAGACCGATGGACAGTCAGAGAGGACAATTCAGATTTTGGAGGATATGCTCAGGGCATGTGTGATTGACTTTGGAGGTCAGTGGGATCGTTTCCTGCCTTTGGCCGAGTTTGCTTATAATAACAGTTACCAATCCAGCATCGAGATGGCTCCATTTGAGGCTTTATATGGTCGGCGATGTCGTTCACCTATCGGATGGTTTGAGCCAGGTGAGGCTAAGTTATATGGTACTGATTTGGTAAGGGATGCCTTGGAAAAGGTAAAGTTGATTCAGGAGCGACTTCGTACAGCACAGTCCAGACAAAAGAGTTACGCGGATCAGAAAGCGCATGATATATCATTTATGGTAGGTGAAAAAGTTCTCTTGAAGGTTTCGCCGATGAAGGGAATTTTGAGATTCGGGAAGAAGGGCAAGTTGAGCCCGAGGTTTATAGGCCCATTTGAGGTGTTGAAACGAGTTGGGGAGGTTGCTTATGAGCTTGCATTGTCTCCCAGCCTATCGGGAGTTCATTCGGTTTTTCACGTATCTATGCTCCGGAAGTACCATGCCGACCTATCACATGTGTTAGACTTCAGCACAGTTCAGTTAGATAATAGCTTGGGTTATGAAGAGGAGCCAATTGCCATTGTTGATAAACAGGTTCGCCAGTTGAGATCCAAGAGGATTTCTGCAGTAAAAGTCCAGTGGAGGGGCCAACCAGTCGAGGAAGCAACTTGGGAGGCCGAGGAAAACATGTGGTGCAGATATCTAGACTTATTCAGCACTTCAGGTATAATTCTAAACCCGTTCGAGGACGAACGTTTGTTTAAGAGGTGGAGAATGTAATGACCCAACCGGTCATTTTAACTTTTAGAACCCCGTTCTCTAAAATAAAACTTTCCGTAGGTGCTTGTAATGATTTATGACTTGCGGGGATGGTTGGTTCAGGATTTGAAAGTGTTTGAGGTGCAACCGGAACACTTGGTTCCTTAAGTTGGCCTTAAAGTGCTAAGTTTGACTTCGGTCAACATTTTGAGAAAACGACCCCGGAATAGAATTTTGATGATTCCAACAGCTCTGTATGGTGATTTTGGACTTAGGAGCGTGATCGAAATTTTATTTGGAAGTCCGTAGTGAAATTAGGCTTGAAATGGCTAAAATAGGAATTTAAAATTTGAAAGTTTGACTGTGGAGTTGAATTTTTGATACCGGAGTCGGAATCCAGTTCCGAAAATTTTCATAGCTCCATTATATAATTTATGACTTGTGTGTAAAATTTTAGGACAATCGGAGTTTATTTGAAAGGTTCCGGCATCGAATGTAGAAGTTGAAAATTCTAAGTTTCATTAAGCTTGAATTGGGGCATGATTCATGATTTTAGCGTTGTTTGATGTGATTTGAGGTTTCAAATAAGTTCGTATGATGTTTTAGGACTTGTTGGTATATTTGGTTAAGGTCCCGAGGGCCTCGAGTGAGTTTCGGATGGTTAACAGATAAAAACTTTGAGTTAAAAAGCTACTGCAATTTTTCCTCTTCTGTTGGACATTCTGGGCTGTGATCGAGCTCAGATATCGAGCCAGATATCGAGCCCAGGGTTGACGAGGTACAGGCTCGAGCTAGTGTATCGAAGCCATGATCGAAGGTCCAGCTCGAGGGCCATGATCGAAGGCAAGGCTCGAGGGCCAGGATCGAGACCTAAGATCGAGGGTCACAATCGAAGGCTCAAGCTCGATGCAATGATTGAGGCTTTGATCGAAGGCCCAACCTCGATACCCTGATCGAGGCCATGACCGAGGTCCAGGCTCGAGCCTGTGATCGAAGGCAAGTCTCGAGGGCATGATCGAAGGTATGGCTCGAGGGCTAGGATCGAGGCCCAACCTCAATGCCCTGATCGAAGGCACATGTTCGATGCCGCGATCGAGGCCCAGTTCGAGGACCAGTTCCGAAGGCTGCTGGGCAGTTTATAAAAGAGGGCATTCGTCCCATTTTCCATTTTTGACGAACTTGAGCTTGAGTAGAGACGACTTTTGGCAGATTTTCAAGGGAAAAATATTAAGGTAAGTGATTCTAACTCGGATTTGGTCTACATATACAAGTGTATCATTGTTTTTCACAATTCAATTAGTGTTTTGAGATTGAAATTTGAAAAAAATTTAGAAATCTCATAGAAACGAAATTTTGAGATTTCGGTATCGATTCAGAGTCGGATTTGAGTGAAACTAGTATGGTTGGACTCGTAATTGAATGGGTTGTCGGATTTCATAACTTTCGCCGGATTCCGAGATGTGGGCCCCACGAGCGAATTTTTAATTAATTTCGGATCTTTTCTTTAAAATGTAGTATTTTCTTATAGAATTGATTCCTATAATATTTAGTGATTGTATCGAATTATTTTGGCTAGATTCGAGCCAGACGGAGTTGGATAATCGTGAAAAATGCCTTATAGTGGATTAAATTGGAGCAAGACGAGGTAAGTCTCTTGTCTAATCTTGTGAGGGAAAAATTACCTCATAGGTGATTAAGATTAAATAATTATTGCTAATTGTGGGGGCTACGTACGCACGAGGTGACGAGAGTCCGTGCGTAGCTACTATTAATGCTAAAGTCCGCATAGTTTAGGACTCAAAGCATGTATTACTTGTGTAAATTGTATTCTTTGATTAATTAATATTAATTGATATATATGAATATATTATGAATTGTTTGATAAAGATATTAAAGGATGGAAATCTCATAGGCTTGATTTCTGTTTAAATTAATTAATTGTCAAAAGAAATTGTTCTCCTCCCAAATTTATCTTATAATAAACATACTGTCCTTCCGGAGGCACATAAGAAAATGTCCTCCTTTCTTGTGGAGCGGGCCGAACGCCTCGGCAGGATAGATGCATCTATGGATCGCGCCGCACGTCCCTCGGCAGTGTACACGACACTCTGGATCGGGCCGTACGTCCTCGGCAGAAATCGTGCTTAATAATAATAATTACATGATACTTTAATAATTTATTTCAGCTTGAGAAGCTAATTAATAAATTGGAAAAATCCTTGGAATTTAATGAATTATTATTCTTGCTTGTTTATGGGATTAATTGTTACTCCTGTAAATGAGATTTAAATTGATAAATGGGAATTTTTTTTCCTGAATTGAAGGAATTTAATTAATATATTGAGAATTGTTACATTTGAAGAATTTAATTATCTCTGCTGATTAAATAAATTATTGTAAATTCTGTAAATCATGCTGATTTAAATATTCTAGATATATTTCAGTTATTATTATTGACCCATAGTGAGTGTCAAAGTCGGCCATCTCATCTCTACCACTTCGAGATTAGGCTTGATACTTACTGGGTTTACGTTGTTTACGTACTCATACTACACTTGCTGCACTTTTTGTGCAGGATCTGAGACAGGTGCTAGTGGAGGACCTATCATCACATACCCACGTCATCCCGAGGCATAGTGGTGAGCTACCATTCTGAATCGTTTTGCAGCTACCAGAGTCTTTTCTTATATTTATATTCTGTCTATTTCATTTCAGACAGTATTTGGAGTTTTGTATAATCTACTAGATGCTCATGCACTTGTGACACCGGGTCTTGGCACACACACATTGGTAGAAGTTGATATTTTATTATTTTCTTGGAATAA
Source organism: Nicotiana tomentosiformis (assembly GCF_000390325.3). Taxonomy (NCBI): domain Eukaryota; kingdom Viridiplantae; phylum Streptophyta; class Magnoliopsida; order Solanales; family Solanaceae; genus Nicotiana; species Nicotiana tomentosiformis. Next base: position 132,764,698 of record NC_090813.1, read on the forward strand.
AAGTTTAACCAATGTACGTATGACTTATTAGTTGGCTTGCCTAGCTGTAGTGTTGGGCGCCATCACGACCTATAGGTGAAATTGGTTCGTGACAAAAACCCTTTCCCCCGAGTACGACTCCAAAACTAACCCCCAAGAAGTTCTGCATGCCCGAGATTCCTAAGTACAATTGACTGACCGATCCGAACGAACATGTCACCTCTTACACGTGTGCCATCAAAGGGAATGATCTAGAGGATGATGAAATCGAATTCGTCTTATTAAAGAAATTATGAGAGACCCTGTCAAAGGGAGTCATTATATGGTATCACAATTTACCACCTAATTCTATTAACGCTTTTGCTATGCTTGCAGATTCTTTTGTAAAGGCACACACCGGAGCCATCAAGGTCAAAACCAGGAAGTTGGACCTTTTCAAGGTATGGCAGAAGGACAATGAAATGTTCAGAGAATTCGTATCTCGATTCCAAATGGAACGGATGGACCTACCACCGGTCGCTGATGATTGGGCCGTTCAAGCCTTTACCCAAAGGCTCAACATTAGAAGATCGGTGGCTTTACAGCAGTTGAAACAGAATCTGATAGAGTACTCAGTTATTACTTGGGTCGATGTGCATAATCGGTACCAATCAAAAATCAAGGTCAAAGATGATCAACTTGGGGCTCTTTCCGAGTCCGTTTATCCCATCAGACCCGTCGACAGAATCAAGAGAGATATTGACCGGGTACCAAGGTCGAATAGAGATCGGTATCATCCATATAACGGGAATCAGAAAGGCAACGGGTCTGGGAGAAATTCCATAAACAATGAAAGGAGAAATGATCGAGGTCAGAACAACACAGGACGTATGACCAAAAACGGCTTCGACAGGTCCATCAGGCCCAAAGACGCACCGAGGCTATCAGAATACAACTTTAATGTCGATGATGCCGTCATTGTATCAGCTATCGGACGAATCAAAGATAACAAATGGCCTCGACCTCTACAAACCGACCCAAGCCAAAGGGATACTAACCAGATATACAAGTATCATGGCACCCACGGTCACAAAACCAAAGACTGTCGACAACTGAGAGAGGAAGTAGCTCGTTTATTCAACAATGGTCACTTCCGAGAATTCTTGAGCGACCGAGACAAGAATCACTTCAGGAACAGGGATTCAAACAAATAGGCAGAGCAAGAAGAACCTCACCACGTCATCAACATGATCATCGGCGGGGTTGATATCCCTCAGGAGTCGATGTTGAAACGCACCAAGGTATCCATCACTAGGAAAAAATGAACTCAAGACTATGTGCCGGAAGGAACTCTATCTTTCAACGACGAGGACGCATAAGGGATCGTATATCCCCAAAATGATGCACTGATAATATCTGTACTCGTGAATAAAATTCGGGTTAAACATGTGTTAATTGATCCAGGTAGCTCGGCCAACATCATTCGATCAAGAGCCATGGATCATCTCGGTCTATAAGACCAAGTCGTACCCGCGGTCCGAGTCCTGAATGGATTCAACATGGCATGCGAAACCACTAAAGGGGAAATAACATTACCAGTCAATGTCGCCGGTACCATCTAGGAAGCTAAGTTTTTTGTGATCGAGGGTGACATGAGATTCAACGCCCTATTCGGGAGGCTATGGATCCACAATATGAGGGCAGTTCCTTCGACCCTTCATCAGGTGTTAAAATTCCCGACGCCAGAAAGGATTAAGACGATATAGGGGAACAACCGGCTGCAAAGGAGATGTTTGCAGTCGATGAAGTAATTCCGATATCCACACTTGCAGCATCAAAGGAGCCAAGGTCGGAAGCAAAATAAGGAACCAAATAACAATCACCCGTGCTAGCCTCGACCCAACCAAACAAGCAGGGGACTGATGAAGATGATAATTACGGGGTTCTTCGATCCTTTATAGTCTCCGATGACTCTGACGCTACCAAATCAACTGTCGAAGAGCTGGAGCAGGTCATACTGATCGAACATATGCCCGATCGGAAGGTATACCTGGGCACGAGGTTAACTCCCGAGCTCAAGAAAAGACTCATTCAATTTCTTATAGCAAACATGGATTGTTTTGCTTGGTCCAATCTCGATATAACAGGTATCCCACCGGAGATCACAACTCACAAGCTAAGCCTGGACCCAAAATTCCATCCTGTCAAGCAGAAAAGGAGACCCCAGTTCAAGGTCAAACATGCTTTCATCAAGGACGAGGTAACTAAACTCCTTAAAATAGAGTATATCCGGGAAGTCAAATACCTACAATGGTTAGCGAACGTAGTAGTAGTACCTAAAAAGGAAACAAACTGAGAATGTGTGTGAATTATAAAGATTTAAATAAGGCATGCCCCAAAGAATCTTTCCCTTTTCCTAACATCGATCGCATGATCGATGCCACGGCCGACCACGAGATCCTCAGTTTTCTCGATGCCTAGTCCGGGTACAACCAAATATGAATTAACCCGAATGGTCAAGAAAATACCTCTTTCATCACTAAGTATGGCACATACTGCTATAACGTGATGTCGTTTGGGTTAAAAATACCGGTACCACTAACCAATGCCTAATAAACCGGATGTTCGAAGAACAAATAGGTAAATTCATGGAAGTTTACATTGACGATATGTTAGTTATATCCCTGCGAGCAGAGGACCATTTAAAGCATTTGCAGGAAACCTTGAGCATATTGAAGAAGTACAACATGAAGCTGAATCCGAAAAATTTGAATTCGGAGTCGGATCAAGTAAATTTATCGGGTTCATGGTATCCAACCGAGGAATCGAGATCAACCCCGACAAGATCAAAGATATTGAAGATATCACGGTAGTGGACAACGTGAATGTCGTGCAAAGGGTAACCGGGTGTATTGCCGCCCTGGGACGATTCATCTCCAGGTCCTCCGATAAGAGAACTGATTTTTCTCGTTACTAAAGAAGAAAAACAACTTCACATGGACCCCGAAATGTCAAAGGACCTTGGAAGAACTTAAGAGATACCTATCGAGCCCACCACTACTTCACACACCGAAGGCAGACGGACAAATGTACTTGTATTTGGCAGTATCGAAAATAGCGGTAAGTGGAGTCCTGGTTCAGGAGGAACAAGGTACGCATTTTCCAATTTATTATGTTAGCAGGACCTTAGGTGAAGCTGAAACTAGATATCCTCACCTAGAAAAATTGGCGCTCGCTTTGCTAAGTGCCTCTAGGAAATTGAAACCATATTTTCAGTGCCATCCTATATGTGTTGTGACAACTTACCCATTATGAAATATAATACATAAACCCGAACTCTCAGGAAGATTGGCCAAATGGGCCATAGAAATCAACGGGTACGATATTGAGTATCGACTCCGGACAACCATTAAGTCTCAAATTTTGGCAGATTTCGTGGCCGACTTCACGCCGACCATGATACCCGAGGTCGAAAGGGAGTTGTTGGTAAACTCGGGGACGTCTTTGGGAATCTGGACCCTCTTTACGAACGGTGCATCGAATGCAAAGGGGTCCAGACTTGGCATCGTACTAAAGCCACCCAGATGCAATATAGTTAGACAATCTATTACAACGGTGAAATTGACTAACAACGAGGCCAAATATGAGGCCATGATTGCAGGTCTTGAACTGGCCAATAGCTTGGGGGCGGAGGTGATCGAAGCTAAATGTGACTCCCTCCTAATGGTGAACCAAGTCAATGGAACGTTCGAAGTCAGAGAAGAACGAATGCAAAGGTACCTAGATAAGATGCAGGTAACATTACATCGGTTCAAAGAGAGGACTTTGCAGCACGTACCTCGAGATCAAAATCGCGAGGCCGATGCCCTTGCAAACTTAGGGTCATCGGTCGAAGACGACATGCTTAACTCGGAGGCAGTCGTACAACTCATGAGATTGGTAGTAGAAGAAGGTCACGCCGAAATAAACTCAACAAGCCTAACTTGGGATTGGAGAAATAAATACGCAGAGTATTTGAAGACAGGGAAACTTCCCTCAGATCCAAAAGAATCGAGATTCCTGCGGACGAAAGCAGCCCGATTAAGCTTCTCCAAGGATGGAACCTTGTTCAGAAGAATGTTCGATGGCCCGCTAGCAATATGTCTCGGACCAGGAGATACCGAGTACGTTCTGAGGGAAGTCCAAGAGGGCACCTGCAGAAATCATTCAGGCGCCGAATCATTGGTTTGAAAGGTAATCATAGCCGGCTATTTTGCTGCCGATTAATTTATTTCCATTGTCACATACAATTTCGGATGGAATTCTGAACCGACATATGATGTGGTCCCAAATAAAGTCGATAACTTTCTTCTCCCTGACCTTCTCGTACGCCTGTGCTTCAACCCACTTAGAGAAATAGTGAGTCATAAACAAGATAAATTGAGTCTTACCCGGTGCCCATGGAAGGGGGCCGACGATGTCCATTCCCCACTTCGTGAATGGCCATGGCAATAAAACCGAATGTAGCAGTTCCTTGGGTTGGTGTATCATCGGAGCATGTCGTTGGCATTTGTCACATTTTCATACGAACTCCTTCGCATCTTTTTCCATGTCAATCCAGTAATAGCCGGCTCTGACCAAGTTTCTCGAAGACCACAAGATCAAAAGAATCTTATTGACACCTTATCACCCTATTGGGAACAGACAATCCGAATCGACCAACAAGACCATACTCCAAAATCTTAAGAAAAGGCTAACCGATGCCAACAGAAACTGGAAAGAGATCATGCCCGAAGTCCTGTGGGCATATCGTACGACCTCGAAGTCCAGCACCGGGGTCACTCCATTCTAATTGGTTTACGGTGCCGAAGCTCTAATATCGGTCAAAGTCGGGGAGCCAAGTATTAGATTCTGATATGCAACAAAGGAATCAAATGACGAGGCCATGAATACGAGCGTGGAGCTATTGGATGAAAGGCGTGAGACTGCCCTTGTTCGAATGGCTGCCCAAAAGCAACGAATCGAAAGGTATTACAATCGAAGGACCAACCTTCAATACTTCAATATCGGGGACTTAGTACTAAGGAAAGTCACACTAAATACCCAAAATCCGAACGAAGGAAAGTTGGGTCGTACTAGGAAGGATCGTACCAAATTCTCGAGGTCACCGGTAAAGGATCCTATAAGCTCGAAGCGATGAACGGAGAACAACTACCGAGCAATTGGAATGTATCTCACCTAAAACGATATTACTGCTAAGGTACAACTTCATTCATTCTCTTTTATCTGTATTTCAGACTAACACTTGCAGGTGGTTGGCAAGAAGCAACACGAAGTTTTTAGGTCTGAAAGCACGTGTTGCACTCTTTTTTTCCTTGGACCGGTTTTGTCCCAAATGGGTTTTTTGCCAAGGTTTTTAATGAGAAAACAAGTAAATCGTGCTAACTTTGAATTGAAGGCCGGCAACGAACCGGTAACGACAATCAAAATAGTATTCGAGGCCTCACTTCAATCAACCTCGAACACTGGGGGGGAGGGGGGGAATTACCCTCCGATGTCAACTTTAGCATGGAAAGAGATTTCAGGATTGAAGGGTCTCAATTGATAGGATTCAATGTAAGGGCCAAACGGTTGAATGAACCGTTCCCATGTAGACTGCTCGAACCCTGACGAAAAGCATGTACTCATACATCCTTATTACGTACAAGAATAAAGAGAAGTCTCTTCTTTACAACCATCTTATATTTTAATGTCTTAAAATTTCTTCTCTACATTCCTTAAAGAATTTCATACTTCCGATCCCCTAAAGGTAATGAGACCAAGGGACACTTATAACCAGAGTTCGAATAATTACTCTCCCACTCGGGGACTGCCGTCCGAAAACAAACTCGGATGACCCAAGCCACTAGGCGCCTCGGGGGAATAAGACCTATTAGGCAACCCCCAAATTTTAAAGGCCACGGTCATCCCCGCCCGGGGACTGTTATCTTGGGCAAGCCCGGATAAATCAGGAAAGAAAGTCCAATGGGCGGCTCCCGAACTAAAAGGCTACAACCATATTAACACGGCTTGGAGACGTCCGAGACCCATAACAAAAACTGGGCCTTCAAAAAAGAAAGGTTTTCGTAACCGGTTCCAAAGGCTACCCTCGGCGAACTATAATCTCAGTTGCTTACTTTGGGAGGAAGTTTCCGGTAACACCAAACTCCCAAAGAATGCCTTAAGACAGACTAATGTAAACACAAAGTTTTGTTTGAACCTCCGAACATAACCTAATTATTTTTGTGCTAAGGCATTTTGATCTTTGTGAATGCAAATAAGAAAGCAAAGGAAAAACCCGAAAGCCGACAAAGGGAAAGATAGCCTTATATATATTCATAATAAAATTCTCTTTACAAGGGTCAAATAGCCCGATAAAAATTTTACAAAGGCCGAACGGCCTCAACAAAAATGCAAAAAACAAAAACATCTAAGGGCCTAAGTGGTCTGGTCCCCATCAGAGGCAGAATCATCACCCTCAGGATCTTCCCCGCCTTCGGACTCGCTTTAGCCTTCGGAATCTTCTTCGGGCTAAGACAGCTTCCGGGCCCTGGCTTCATATATCTTGGCATTCTCAATTTCAGCCAGTATGTCAAAGTTCTGAGCATGGACTCCCTCGAGAGCTTCCCTTCGAGCTTGCCACCTTGCATGTTTCATCATGTTTTTAGCCTGCGCCTAAATCGCCTCGACATCAACCTTGAACTGGGCCACTTTATCATCAGCCTCGGTCTTGGCCACAACCACCTCCGACTTAGCTGCCTTGAGCTCCTTGGCCAGATTCTCTTGACCAGAAACAGCCGAGTTCTGCTGAGATTAGAGCTTATCGATCTTCTTGGCCTACACTAAGGTTTTCTCTTTTGCAGGCCGGAGTTGGACCTCAGCCGAAGCCAGTTGTTCTCGGGCGATTTTCTTTTTCGAGGCCAGGCGGTCCTTATTCTTCTGCCATTCCTCGACCTCAGACTTTACCGTGTCCACCTCTACCTGGAGTTGCTCGATCTGGTCAAGTCTCTTCTGGACCTACGGGTTCGAGTCGTTAGCCATTGTGTTTGAATCGTCATCACTAAGTTCAAATACTCGTCTTACCTGGTCGACCAGATTAGAATATTTATTTCGAACCGCTTCTAGTTCGGCCTGAAGTTTGTCACCGAGAATCTTATAGATGTCCCTCTTCTCAGTTAGCTCCCAAACCTCGACCTCGTGTTGGGATAACTCCTCCCGATATAGGAGGAAAGTTTAATGTTGGATTACCTAGGTATGTGAGTATAAGGAAGAACATTACGATTATTTATAACTTAAAAATCTAAAGTACTAAGTAAAGAGGCACTTGAAGTTACCCGATTCAATGTATGTTGGGCCTCATTGAACAGGCAGGATGCTTCCACCTTGTCCATCTTGGCATGGTCCTCCTCGGTCACTAAGTACCGAAGATAACTAGCAACCCCCACGGGGGGCGAAAAGAACTCGGGCATCCTCCAGGATAGAGATAACTACTGACCGTTTTCGGTTGGGATCAGCACTCGGAGCAGGGAATCAATCCACTAACTTCAGGATCAAAGAAGGACCACTGGCTCCTGAAGACGGTGCTTTTTTGGCATCGGTAAATCACCAAACCCGGTCACATCCTCCGAGGCGGTAGACTCTAAGCCATCAAAGAAGTTATTGCGATCTGCCGCCCCCTAAGGCCCCTCGTGCGAACGATCCTTTAGTATATCGGCCTCGTTAATTATGGAGTCGGAGAATAGAGAAGACCTGGTGAGATCAATCTCCCCAAGCGCATATTATGGGGCATTCTCTCCTACTCGGGGAATATCATCCCTGACTTCCTCTTCGACCTCCCTAGATCGGGGCATAACGGCCTCGCCCTTCTCCGATTCAGGGACCTCGGTCACTGCCCTCTCAGCAACCTCCCTGGCATAGGGCAATATGGTGTGGGCTCGCACCCGAGCTACCAGCTCAAAATCTTCTTCTTCTGATTCATCCCTCAATCGGCGGACTAAGTTCGATGGGAGGGCGTCGATGTTTTCTTTGGGTTTGCACGCCTACCTCTTTTTCGGTTTCTGCTTCTCCGAGTTCGGGGAACTCGGAGCCCGTTTTTTTTTTCTTCTCTTTCTACTACTTCGGAGCAGGAGATTGAGGGATGACGATTTCATCTGTGGATGGGGGCCTTATCACAACATCCCTCCTGAGGCCTACAAAGAAAAGAGATGAGTGAGCTTGGAAGAAACACAAATGATGTCAGTTCTAGGAAAGAATTTTACCGTGAGAACAGGCCTCCCACCGGCCCTTTGAAAGTTTGCGCCATGCGCGCTCAGAATAGGGCTTCTGCTCTATGATTCCCTCGACCAACTCTTTGAGTCGAGGAATTGCATTCGGCATCTGAGAAACAGCTGCACCACCGATGAGGTGAGAGAAAAGGGAAAAGCAGTAAGCAAGATCTTAATAGTGAAGTTATACTTATGTTTCTTGTTCCATTTCTCGGGAAATGGCATTTCCTCGGCCGGGATTAGATCCGAGGTCTTCACTCGGACGAACTGGCCCAACCAGCCTCAGTCTCGGTCTCATCTATGCTCGAGAATGGGGCCTTAGTAGCTTGACGGGCAAGCTTTATCAGACTGTACAGACGCATTGAGATGGTCGATAGTGAAGGGGCACTTGTCTAGCTTGCTCACGAAGAAATGAAGGATGAATATGCCCGAGCGTCACTTCATACCTTTTGCAGAAGGCAATGATAACTCGGTTTAGAGGGCCCAATGTGAAGGGATAAGTGTAAATACTTAGAAAACCCTCCAAGTGGGTAGTGATTGATTCCTCGGTCGTAGGCACCACCACATATTTACCAGCCCAATTACAGTCTTCCTTGACTTTGGGGAGGAGATCATTAGTGATGGAGTATATGTACCTCGAGACTGGCTCGCATCGACCTGGTACGGAAGAGGTTTTCTTGATCTTGAAGTCGGCCCCAGTTGGGCACCCCGTAGGAACGAACATAGTTGAGGGGGGTCCCAGTGTCTTTTCCTCGACAACAGTAAACAGGGCCTTTTCTTCTTCAGACGGTCTCGAGGAAGAGGGAGTTTCATTTTGAGTAACAGATTTAGAAATCTTTGCCATTGCTTCTGAGTAAGGGTGAAAAGATGGTACTGATAAAAGAGAGGGTGTATTTGGCGGATAGTTTATAAAACTTTGCAGAAAACGATAAAAAAAGAATTTTTAAACTTAAGCTGGAAAATCAGAAGATGAAGGTGATGAAAGTTTTCTTAAGCATGCAAGAACAAGCATCTGAATGAAAAACTTCTAATAGATGGAAGGGTGAAGTATTATAGTTTGCAAAACGGCGGTTCAAAACTCGTAGTGGCCGACCAACAACTGACACATATTTAATGCCTTAAAGACTGGACCGACGGGACATTTCAGTGACCTTTTGTCGCTTACGTCATGATTTATCGAAGCAGGGCTCGGAAGTTCATATCGTTTCTCGTCTCCTTCTCTACGAAAAACGAGGTTTCTATCTGTATACGGTCAAAACCGAGCTCGTAAATTGTACGACCAGCCGAGACCGAAACGTGACGGATCGGGGCTCGACCGCAGATTATATCGAACCCAAGTGCTAAGTTAAATCGTTGAGCTCATGACTCCGGGATCAAACAAGATCGAGGGGACTTTGTCGAGCTAAATAACAGAAAGACAAAATATCCGCGATCAGTTTGAGATCACGACGGAAATCTCGGCACGTATCAAGGAGAGGCCGATTGATTAGCAAATCACAAGTTTATAAAAGACATTGCAACACACATCAAAGAAGCAATATATTGATCATTTCTAGTTGTTGTTATCTTGTTAACTTGTTCTGTCATCAATTGAGGAATTTCCAAACTTGAGGGTGACCAACCTTCAAGGCTAAGATTGTTCAATTTCTGTGGTTTGCATTTATTTTCTTGTTATTAATTTCAGTATTAATCTATTTTCTCAACTCGTATCAAGTTATACCACGTATCTTTAAAACCGCGTATAAATTCAATTATTATCCGATTTTAGGATAATCAATAACATATTAAATTACACTACACAATATATATAATTCATTATATTATCAGTATATGTAACTTAGAATTTTACAAAACGATAATCGATAAGCATTGTGGCATTTAATTCTTATCCACTTCACTAACAACACTTTTAACTCCGAAATTTTTGTGCTGCCCCATGAGTCATGACTCTTTGTTTCATTTCAAGGTGGAACCAGGCTATGGTATATCATCAAGCAGTGATAAGAATTGTTTAGCAAAAAATTTCATCCACCATAAGTTTAACGTTTATATATACTCCCTCGAATTATTTCACGCTTTCCTTCAAAAAGCATTAATAAAATATAAATTTTATTAAATTATTCTTGTTAATGCTACTTTAAAATTTTAAATTTGACTATTAATACTTCAATTAGTTTGGGAAATAATCATTTAATGAGAAGAGTAAAATTCGAAAAAGAATTATTAATTATCTCTTAATTGCTAAAGTGAACAAGTAAAAGGAAAATTTATATTTGACAAAATATTTAAATAAATACTTAAAATTGACCCCTATTGTAAGCCAAATTTTTTAACTCACTCAATGATTATATAGACATCTCAACTTAACCTCGTGCACAGCCGGGTCTAACAAACCTCAAGTGTGAGTTGCACTCACAAATAACATGGAAAAATACTAAATATTATAAAATAAAGACGGTTAAGTAAAGACAGTTATAAAGAAAAACTGATATATTATTCAAATTTTAAATTTATATTCATAATGAACTGAAATCTTCTCTATTTATAGAAGAAAGCAATTTGTTGTGTAAGCTGCTTCTGCAAGCTGCTGTGTAAGCAGCTACTGTACCAGATATAGATAATCTTTTACCGGTATTAATATTTATCCGTAACGGAATACCGACATGATAAGCTCATTGTAGTAGATATAGATAATGTTCTAATTGTAGTAGATATAGATAATGTTCTATCGGGGGTGATATTTATCCATAACGGGGTACCGAAAGGATAAGCTCATTGTACCAGATATAGATAATCTTCTATCGGGTGTGATGTTTATCCATAACGGGGTACCGAAAGGATAAGCTCATTGTACCAGATATAGATAATCTTCTACCGGGGTGATGTTTATCTATAACAGAGTACCGAAAGGATAAACTCATTGTACCAGATATAGATAATCTTCTACCGGGGTGATGTTTATCTATAACGGAGTACTGAAAGGATAAGCTCATTGTACCAGATATGGATAATCTTCTACTGAGGGTGATGTTTATCCATAACAGGGTACTGAAAGGATAAGCTCATTATATCAGATATGGATAATTTTCTATCGGGGTTGATGTTTATCCATAACGGGGTACCGAAAGGATAAGCTTCTTCATGAGACTTATTTTCAATAGAGTACTAAATAGATAAACATATTTACGGCGGGGTCTCATATAGATAAGCTTCTTCAGGAAACTTATTTACAACAAAGTACTAAATAAACATTCATAATATAATATATTTATAACACTCCCCCTCGGATATTCATTAAAAGATAATGCATCTCATTAAAACCTTACTAGAAAAAATTCCGTGGAAAAGATCCTAGTGAAGGAAAAAGAGTACACATATTTAGTAATACGCATAACTAGTTGTCTCTTTAAAAATCTTATAAGAAAAATCCGGTGGGAAAAACCTTAGTAAGAAAAAAAAGAGTATAGCGCATTTTTTACTCCCCCTGATAAAAATCTTGTTTAAAATATTTGAGTCTCCGCATTCCAATCTTGTATACCATCTTCTTAAAAGTTAAAGTTGACAAATATTTAGTAAATAAATCTTCCGGATTGTCACTTGAACGGATTTATTACACATCAATGTCACCATTTTTCTGAAGATCATGTGTGTAGAATAATTTTGATAAAATATGTTTTATTCTATCTCCTTTTATAAATCCTCCCTTTAATTGGGCTATGCATGCAATATTGTCTTCGTATAAAATTATGGATCTTTTATCACATTCCAAACCACAGTTTCCTTGAATAAAATGAATCACGGATCTCAACCATACGCATTCCCTACTTGCTTCATGAATAGCTAGTATCTCAGCATGATTTGAAGAAGTAGCAACAATAGATTGCTTTGTGGAGCACAATGATATGATAGTACCTCCACATATAAACGCGTACCCCGTTTGAGGCCGAGCTTTATGTGGATCAGATAAATAACTTGCATCTGCATAACCAACAAGATCTACACTATCTTTATTAGAATAAAATAAACCCATATCAAGTGTTCCCTTTAAATAACGTGATATATGCTTAATCCCATTCCAATATCTCTGTGTAGGAGAAGAGATATATCTTGCTAGTAAATTAACAAAAAATGCTATGTGAGGCCTTGTAGCATTAGCAAGATACATAAGTGCACCAATTGCACTAAGATAAGGTATTTCGGGACCAAGGAGTTCCTCATCCTCTTCTGGAGGTCGAAATAAATTCTTATTCACTTCAAGTGATCGAACAACCATTGATGTACTTAATGGGTGCGCTTTGTCTATGTAAAAGCGTTCTAAGACCCTTTCTGTATAGGCAGATTGATGGATAAAGATCTCGTCTGTTAAATGTTCAATTTGTAGACCAAGACAAAGTTTTGTCTTTTCAATATCTTTCATCTCAAATTCTTTCTTAATATATTCAATTGCTTTTTGGAGCTCTTCTGGAGTTCCAACAAGATTTATGTCATCAACATTGATCTCGCCCAAATCACACCTCTATTCGGGGTTGTGAAGCGATCGATTGCAATAATAATACCCAACAAGGAGTGGGGATCGAATCCACATGGAGCATAGATGGGATTAGGTATATATTCGGAATAAGCACGTGAAGTATCTAGATTGCACTTCCACAAAATGTGTTTTGATTCTACTTCTAAAATAACGCTAATATTTTCAATTCTCAAATGTAAAGCTAGAGAATAATATTTTTGGTGTTGTTTTTCAAGTATGTAAAAGTCCTAGAGCTGTGACTTCCACCTAGGTATTTGCCTAACGTGTTGTGGGCTTTAGAGAGGGTTTTGTTGGTCGAGGTGTATTATAGCAATCAACACACAATTACCCACTCAATACCTCTCGGTAATAGAATGGTTTTGCCCAATTTAGCTTTCTCAAGTCCAAATGGGTAATGGACCAAACAGTTGATAGATGCTCAAGTAGGATTTTACTATCTCTATATTCAACCCTTTAACTCGGACTATCAATTTCTTGAGTTCATCCCAATTTCTTGTTAGTCAAGTTTTTCTACACTAAGTCTATCTTTCTCAAGTAGAGACTAAGTCAAATAGGCTTGAATCAATGTTTGCAACCATTATTCTACAATTATAGCAAGAACTAGGCTAAATATTACACACCCAACCATAAACAAGCCTTAAATCAAACACTCATTAGGTACCCACACTAGGGTTGGGCCACAACCCTAGCTAGAAATTTAGCTACTCATATTGGGTAAAGAAGAAAATAAAGAAGAAAAGATGAATAAACTCATATTTAATGATAAATAGATGAAAATCCAACGTAAAATTGACAAGCTATGATAAAGTTTCCTGAAACAATAAAGAAATACGGCTACCAACTTTCAGATATTCAAAACTTGCCCTAATTTCGTGAAAGTAGTCTATTTATACAAAGCTAGAATTTTCGGACAAAATTGCCCTTTCGGAAGTTCTGCGGCCGCACAATTCTGTGCGCGGTCCGCACTTTGCTGCAGCTCTTAATAGGACTGGTTTCTGCGGCCGCACAATTTTGAACTGCGGCCACACTTCTTGAGTTCTGCGGACCACATAATTCTGAGTGCGGCCGCACATCTTGAGTTATGCGGACTGCACAATTCTGGGTGCGGCCGCACATCTTGAGTTCTGCGGACCGCACAATTCTGAGTGCGGCCGCACAATTATAGTGTGGTCCGTAGATCTTGATTGTCTTGAATTCCCAACTCTCTGAACCTTGACTTCTGCGGCCACACAATTATTGTGCGGTCCGCACTTTTCATTGCAGCACTGTCAAATTTTCTTCTTGTTTTGCGGCCGCCGATAGAATTCGGCGGTCCGCACTTTAGACTTTTTGCTTGATTTTTGTCCTTGTTCAAAATCACTCCTTTTTGAGTTGAATTTCATCACCTTGGCTCATTTTCCAATACTCCTGCAAGTAAGCATATTTCATCAATTTTCGGGAATACCTTTAAGTATTTTTGAACTAAAACGAAAGTCAAAAGGCGCAAAAAAGTAGTCGAAATCCCCACTTATCAACTCCCTCAAACTTAAGTTTTTGCTTGTCCTCAAGCAAATAAGGTAATTCCCACCTCCACAAGAAAAGAGTTGTTCCAGCTAAGATAAGGTGAATCAAACACACATTAATTGGGACCAACAATTACCCACACACTCATGAATCATCAACAAGGCAATGTTTTGAAGGTTAGAGCACAAATAACTCTAATGTGACACTTGAACATCAAGAGTTGACTTTACTCATCAAGGAATTTCGCACATTCATGTAGGTCACTGTGGATCCCAAACTCCTCCTCTTATACTCTTCATTATCTCATCTCACTTAAGAATGTAGCACTCAATTCAATGATTTGTGAAAAGTTTGCTCATCACTCTCAAAATAACATCACAAGTACGGCTCTAAGTACCATATGCTTTCCCCTTATGTAAATTACCACTAATGCAAGTTCACTCAGCTTGAAATCACATAGGGCTTTTTTGCCATGTAATGAAGGCTTTTGGACTAAGGTAGGAAATATTGGAATAGAACGGGTTCATCATTCCTTAAGCACTCCATTTTCGCTTTTTGGCTTGTGCTTTGCCGACTCTTTGAGTCATATTCATTTTCCTTAGGGGAACTAGAGAGACTTGACATCACTCTTTCTTGGTCATGATATTCATTTTCTCCTTCTTTGTTTTCTCCATGCTTTGCACTTTTGCTTTTCTTTAAATCCCTTCAACTCTTCAATTTATTCACTTTCTTTTTGTGTTTTTCTTTTGTTCTTTCTTTCTTTTTCTTTGCCTTTCCTTTTCTTCATTTATTTTCTCTTTTTTGTACCTTGATACCACTTTCAAACTCCTCGTCTCTCCTCTAGACTTATGTTTTCACCAATTGCTTCTCATGAGTGTTAAGGAAAGCTCGGGTGCCAAGAGAAAGTCACTACAAAATGGGTAAAGGCTCGTAATAAGGTTATCAAATGAGAAAGACTTTAGGCTCAAAAGGGTTGACTAGGGATAACATTATTGGTGGGCCATGAAAATTTTCAAAATGGGTCAAGGAGAGCCTATAATCACTTCTCAAGCCAAGCAAAACTTAGAATTTTGCCTAAAAACACATTCGGGGCAAGTTCTAGACCATTCGCACAGGTACTTGGACTTGTAACAAAACATCTCACCTCTCACACATTTGGATTGTTAAAGAGGATAGAAGCGAGGACCCAAAACAACTGTATTCAAATTTGAAAATCGCTAATGGTCCAACTAAACCACTCGATGATTGCCTAAGTCAACACAAGAGTCACAAGGTCACTAACTAGAGTCATTTCTTTCCAAGAACTTATTTTCAACCATAAGCGTGTAGTTAAGTGTGGTGATACCAAGTGAAGCATGCTTGACCCTTTTATTCATTATTACTACTATTTTTTACCTAATCATCAAAAACGGACTCAATCCCTTAAGAAGGTTGTCACGCCATCCATTATTAGGAAGAGCCACCCAGTTCACACAAAAATCACCTTTGGAAAGAACCGTGGCATTAAGAAAACCAAAGGCTTATTGATCACTTAAACATAAAAAGAAGCTACCAAATCAACAAGAAGGTATTAAAGTAAATAAAAAGCTAAACTACTAAGAAACAAAATAAAGAAGCTATGAAGTAACTACTGAAAGCAAAAATGAATATACAAGCCGAGAATGAGAAAGAGAATATATACATCAATAGAGAGGGAGGAATATATGCATAATAAAAAATAAAATAAAGATAATAGTATAGTTATTACAGGCCAATGTCATATCAAATCAAAATGGATCATCCCCCTGAATAAGAATAAGCATTGTCCTTAATGCTTAACAAAAATCAAAATAAGTGAGGGAAGGGAGTAAAGAGGACTCCCTATGTGGTCTCAGTGTTCATGGCAGCATCACCACCCTCAGACTCCTCCAACTGGATTGGTGAACATCTGAAGCACCTCCTCAACAGTATGGGCAGCGAGGTCTGGCTCGTTAGACTGGCCAGCTGGTGACACTGGTGCTGATGGTGCTGCTGGGTTTGCTGGTACTGATGGATCTGTCTCCATCAATAAGTCAAATGGAAGATCACCAGCTGCTGCTATCTTGGTCACCTCTTTTCTCAACTTGTCCACTGAGTTTCTTGAGGGCTGTGATTTCCTCATCTTTTTCACCTGTTTACCCAGCTCCTCAATAGCTCTCCCATGTGCCACCAATGTATCCAAGATGGTCTTTTGATTGTCCAAGATCTTTTTCAATGTTTCCTCCACTGAAGGAGGAACCGGTGGTGCTGCTGGGGTAGAAGACTGAGCTGCAATGGTACTGGATATGTCAGACAACTTTGCAGTAGTTGTCTGCATCCAGTTGTTGAGACTCGCCAATGTCTGGGAGACTCGCAGTGCAATGAGTGGATATGTGGAGGAGGAAGGCACCGATACTGATGCTGATGGTCTAGAAGATGGAGATGGGGGCATGGCAGCTGGCTCGGTGGAAGGCCCGGCTGCTGTGGAAGGCATGGAAGCTGTAGAAGGCATAGCAATAGAATATGCAACTACCACCGATGGCTCATCAGACTGGCCTACGGTAGTAGTCGATTTACCCTTGTTTTTCGGGTTCCTTAGGTCCTACAAAGAGTACCAGGAGAAGGGCTGCGTAGCCCTTACCTTCGTATCAAAGCTCTTGGGCTCTACCCCCGCATCCGTGAGATACTCCGTGATAGTGTTGGGATACGGATAGGAGCTTTCACCCTGTCTGCCAACGAGAGACATGTCACGACCCAAACTGATGGGCCGCGACCGGCACCTAGTACCTTACTCAATCGAGTACCAACCTAACGTATCTTTCTTATTACATCAACATATACACGTGACATACAGGCCTAATAGGCCAACATGATCATTTATAAACTCAAAACATAGACCGGCAAGGCCATACAAGCATTCGTATACATGGCATCTGTCTACAAGCCTCTAAGAGTACATACTTATCACAAAGGTTGGGGCAGGGCCCCGCCATACCAAACAATACACGTCTAAATCATACTGACCAAACAAGCAACTCTGGAGAAAATGGAGCGCACTAACATCTTCCGCTAATCTGATGGTCTACTTAGAGAACTCTCGGCCTGTCTATCGGAACCTGCGGGCATGAAACGCAGCTTCCCCAGGCAGAAGGAACGTCAGTACAAATAATGTACTGAGTATGTAAGGCACATAAATAAGTACATAACAGACATGGAAGAAATATAGAGTAAATGACTCAACCTGTAATTCTTGATAACCCTGTAAATCATGAAATAATTATAGTGTCATGCATATGCGTATGAATGTCATATCGTGCATAGGTACATGTTTCATAATATCATCAGGCCTCTGAGGGCATCCTATCATATCATCTCGGCCACTGTGGGCAAAATCATCAATGTATACCAGCTGATCAGGTAGTTGTGCGTATATAACGCCATAACCTTTCCCATATCCCATATATATATATATATATATATATATATATATATATATATATATATATATATATATATATATATATACACACACACTACGTATATAACGCCATCTGGTCATGGGTCAATGTGCATGTATAAATGCATGAAATGCATATGAAATACGTTAATAAAATCTCTCAGTACATCATAAGACTATGACACGTAAGAAATCAAGAACATAAGCATCTCTAATATTTCTATGAATAGAGTCATGTATAGAAATTTTGCATTTTCTCATTTCGTTTGTGTCGTATGGATCATGCCAAAAGAAATAAGGGATAGCCTTAACATACCTAGAGTAGGGAAAAATCCGTATGATATTCTTGGAAAAGGTTGTACCGTACTCCTCTAGAACCGCAAAATTTTACGTTGCTACGGTTCTAACAATTCTCGTTGGAATTATTTGGTTGAAATCTTGTAAGAATTGCTTGAATATGCTATGAAATCTCCCGTTTTGAATGGAATATTGAAGCAACTACGTTGCTAAGATGATAAGCAACTTTGGTTGAATTCTTATTAAAGATTCCCTGCCTACCAAACATATGCACTTCCCGTTTCCAATTAATGATTTAAGGGAGGTAATTTCTTTGCCAAATTGAGTGGGCCCCACTTTTAGGTATGACTTAGCCTAACTTAGTCTTCTAAATGCCACCTTATCAACTATATTAAGAGTCATCAATTGAAGAAAGGGTGGCTGCCACGTTAATCATCCTTATACTTATCCAAATTATGCTTAATTAATTAGTTAATCTCCCACTAAAAATTAATAATTACCCAATTACCCACATAATTACAAATCATCTCAAATTACTTTAAAATACTATTCACTTTTTAACAGACTTTATACACCTTACTATCATGGCCATGTGGTACCTTGTACGGTACTAGTCCATAAATATCGGGTATTAATGATCGACTCGTATTTTATCCCAACATGCCAATCTTGGACGAAAATTCATTTTCTTTGACTTGCTTCCTCTCTCACCTTCACGAATCTACTCATCACTTGTTTGCAATTGCATAATGCTTATAATCTCATAATAATCCCATTCCCGAACTTATGTTGATTAACTTACGACGAGACTTTAATGTACTAAAATGCGGGATATAATATCTCATTTCCGAGTTTTCACCAATTTTTTATGGCGTACTTTTACGTACGAAAACATGGGGTGTAACATCATTCCCACTTTTGGAACATTCGTCCTCGAATGTTGACTGATGCAATTATCATTCTCATAACCCATAGCTCTTGCGAATACTTTAATACTCTTCTTGCCATTTAGGCAACTGTTCTTTGAATAAATCCAAAGGCCAGGGCATTCCCCCCTTTAGGCCTCTTTCTCACACTATGGTCTGTGGTCAGAATTCTTCCAATCTCGTAACTCTTGCTACCTTCTGTCATGCAGCCTGTACGGCTTTTTCCTTGTATGTGTGCCTATACGACTCTTCTCTCCTCTTTCCTCCAGCTTTTAGCCAATATCTAGGCCTCACTTTGTTGAATTTACGAATATTGCTATATCTCATTTTGTACTTTGTAACTTTTATCCATGCATTTTTGATTTACCTCAATGTTGATCTACAATCTACTACTGATATCTTGAAACTTCTCATGTAAAACATTATTACTAGGGCTTACATCTTATCGGGGAACATCTGAAATGATTAAATTGTTCCACCATCCACCGGGGGGCGATACCATGCTTCCATAACCATATTTCATAGCATCTCAATGTTATTCACCTTACGTGGGTATTTTAATCCTGTACCATTTACCACAATTACACCCTCATTCTACTACCAGGACAGCATTCCATCTCTTCTAAATGTTACTAGTCTTAAACTCCTTTGAGTTCATTCAGGCTATACTGAGCTTTCTATAACTTAGAGAAACCATCGGCTCTTCTTGTTTTCATGGGCTTAATCCTGAGGACTTATCCATTTTCGTCACCTTCTCACTTGCCCTTTCTTATCCTCACTTCTGTCTTCCTAAAACCTTGTCGCTTTACCATATTTTAGCTTGCGACCTACATATATCCATTTATACTGCTCTCAATCTTGCTTCCATTATAGATTTCCTTGTATTATTCTGGAACAACAAGCGAGACATCACATCGTCTCTAACTCTTCTTTACTCTCTCGACTAGGTCTCTCGGTACCTAGAAACCATAGGCTGGAAGATATGCTACTGACGACGATGCTATCATTCCTGGGTACTGATTACTCGCGTTTCTAGCCTTTTATCTGCAGTATGGACTATTCACCATCTTTTGCACTTGAGTGTCTCGTACGTTATTCACATTTACCTTACTTGCTTTAAAATCTCACATCATATCGTCTATCTCTTTCATAACTTCCCTTCCACATAGGTATGATTTACATCCACAACTTGAAGCTCTATTATAACATTTGCACCTCTGGTGTATACACAATCTTGTGAGAGATTCATACTAACTTCTTAGGAGGCTGGTACTCTTCTGACTGGCTTTATCGTAGAGTCGTTATAGAATATGGCTATTGTACTATCTCTCTTGTACCTCTGATATTTAAGAGTGATCATGTAATGTTCTCAATCGCGAGGTCTATAATTTTCTAGGTCCAATAATCAGATTCCTGATTTACTTCGTTGATGTAACTCTTTAGTTTCCTTTTCCTTCTGATCAGCCTTTATGTAGGCTTAAGCTATCTTCCGATCTGCTGCTTATGGTATTACTTTAGCCTTTCATGGATCCTATGGAATATCCATGATACAATCTTTTAACAATTCAATCTCTTGTCTATGACTTGGACTCTGTTCTTTCTTTTAACTTATACCAGAGTCTTCTATGGCTGTATGATTGGCAACATATATACTGCATGGATAATACTCCGAAATCTCAATTGCGTTCATAATGTAACTAACTATGAATTATTGATCGAATAATTCCTTCCGTTCTTTCTTATCTTTCTTTAAATGTAAGAAATTACTTTTCCTGGGCTTTTTACCCCTTGTTGCATTCATACTTAGCTTATCTGAGTTCTCACGCGTGCCAAAATTTTCGTGCAACTCATATGGTCTCGAATATTACTTTTGGTTTTACACCCTGCTGATTAGCCATGGTTGGTGCCAC
Organism: Nicotiana tomentosiformis; assembly: GCF_000390325.3. Classification (NCBI taxonomy): domain Eukaryota; kingdom Viridiplantae; phylum Streptophyta; class Magnoliopsida; order Solanales; family Solanaceae; genus Nicotiana; species Nicotiana tomentosiformis. Next base: position 132,785,559 of record NC_090813.1, read on the forward strand.
TTTCTTTTGGAGTGTATACAATTTTGTAGTAAGACTGTTATTACACAACCATTTCCTTTTTAGGTCACAGTGCTTTGGTTGAAACCTTCTTCCTTATTATCTCAGCTAGTCTTTCATTGTAGTACTTAGGGAGGACCCTCTGACTCTTGTAAAGCTGTGAGCTTATTACGTCGTATACTCGACGGAATTTTTGATGTTCTTCCTCACCTATAATTATCCGCAGTTACTTACCTCTACGCCCTTGTACTTGTAGGGTTGCTTCTGGACTGATATTTCGACTATCTTCCCAGTGGCATTCTCTTTTATTTCTGTAACTCTCATACAGTACCTTTAATACCACCTCTTCTATCTTAATATTTCTCAAGGTTACGATGTCATATCTGCGAGACTTAATGCCTCATGTTGGAGTTCACTATGTTTATCTTGCACGATCTGTTGATTTTTCTATATCCTCTTGTCTAGCCATAACTAGGCTTTTCCTGAATCAACTACTAACTACTCGTTAGCCCATTCTCATATCAATATTCCGAGTAATCTTTCTTGGGTTATTTCCTTTGTCTTAACTTACATCTTGCGCTGGCTCTTTATTTATCAATAACATCCTGGCCCGAACCCTTACTTCCTCTCCTTGGCGTCATGCTTGCTTAATGCTCTGGAATCGTAGCATATATGTAGGATTTGAATAGGTTCAATCTCATCCCTTTCTCATATTTATCGGATTCTTCCTTTACTATTCGATAGTTACTTGAACCACTAAATTCTGACGTAATATCCCCCCCCCCCCCCCAAGGGAAGTACTAAGAGTTGGAGCTACAACAATCTACCTATAGATGTTTTACCTCTTCATTTTTGGCGTCTTTTCACATCATCGATGAACCTTACTCGCCTTGCGGTAATCCTTCTGAACTAAGGATAACGAAATTCCTTACTCGCGAGGGTGGCAATTACTATGACTGGCATATACAGTCTCTTAACCTTGACTTTGCTCACAATGCTTGCTTTAGGGAAGCATCTTCCTGAATGACCATTCTCTGAATTTCTCATGAATTTTCTTCTGTTGTCCATTCTTTTATCGTCGGAACAAAATCTGAAATTCTCATGATGTCGACCACTATCAAATCACTCAGCCCCTAATTCATGCTTAGTTTATCTTGTTCACCCGCCCATACTGATTTCTATTATTCTGGGTCTAACTTTTCCTTCTGATAGTCGTGTTAGAGTCACGAACTTATTTCTCAAATGAGGATATGGCTTTATGGCCTATACTCTTTTGTTGTCTCAAGGCCTGTCACCTCTCGTCTTTTCCTTCACTTGACAATAGACTTTGTAATACTATCATCTTTTTGGTCTACCGTTGTCATCCATGTATCACATCTTACTCATAATGCTTCATTAATTCTCTTCTTATTCCCTTGATAATATTTATGTCTATCACTTTATTCTAAAAACTCCAACAAGACATTCTTTTGCTTTTAGCTCCCCTTGCTCCATCCACCGGCCTTTCGGGTTGCCTGGAATTCTCTCTCTGCTAGGGACGGGAGCCACACTAAGATAATATTTATCCCTTCCAGGCTTCCAGTGCTTATCTTTGTAGTACTCATATCTAACTGTACTATTTTAGGGTGCACCATCGAGGTGTCTCACAAGGAGATCCATTACCACGTTTGCTCTATCCTTCGGAAACGTCAACTAACTCTACCAATCCATTCACTATTTTGGGTTACTCTATCCCCAGCCGGATCCTGATAACTCGTCCTTCTCTTAAACTATGTCTGTTAGCTCCCATGGGGCATAACTGAGATCGGTGTGGCCGATTATACATACATCTGTCACTGTTGAAAGTAACTCAAAATGCTTATATCTCCCTTCCTGAATGGTAAATAATGATAATCTTTATTAACTGGATACCTCGTACCCTTTTTCATCTTGCTTCTTTTACTTCTTGAAACTTATACCTTCTGATTCTTTCATTGCTTTTTACCATAAGAGTGGATAGGCATTCTTGCCTTAGGGATCCTTATCAAGAAGCTTACACATCTTAGTATACACATGATCTACCGAATATCTCATCTTTATCCATCATAAGCATGATGCAAAAATCGAGTTCCTCTGACTCAACTCTTCCACAGCTATATCCCTTACCAATCGTCTTTCTAGATGTAGGCATCGTCGTATTATGAATAAGATAAAGTTTAGAAAAATGACCTCTTACAACTGGCTCTACCACACGATCTAGAGTAAAAAGAAAAAGTGGCAGTCCTAGATGCCCTTTAGCCTCCTGCTTATAAGTATGGTGCACGACACATCCATAAATAAGACTCTACTAGACGCGGCTTGTAGACTCCCTAGGACAGAACTGCTATGATACCACTTTTGTCACGACCCAAACTGATGGGCCGCGACCGGCACCCGGTACCTTACTCAACCGAGTACCAACGTAACGTATCTTTCTTATTACATCATCATATATACGTGACATACGGTCCTAATAGGCCAACATGATCATTTATAAACTCAAAACATAGTCCGGCAAGGCCATAAAAGCATTCGTATACATGACATCTGTCTACAAGCCTTTAAAAGTACATACTTATCACAAAGGTCGGGGCAGGGCCCCGCCATACCAAACAATACACGTCTAAATCATACTGACCAAACAAGCAACTCTGGAGCAAATGGAGCGCACTAACATCTTCCGCTAATCTGATGGTCTACTTAGAGGACTCTCGGCCTGTCTATCGGAACCTGCGGGCATGAAACGCAGCGTCCCCAGGCAGAAGGGACATCAGTAAAAATAATGTACTGAGTATGTAAGGCACATAAATAAGTACATAACAGACATGGAAGAAATATAGAGTAAATGACTCAACCTGTAAGTCTGGATAACTCTGTAAATCATGAAATAATTATAGTTTCATGCATATGCGTATGAATGTTATGTCGTGCATAGGTAGATGTTTCATAACATCATAAGGCCTCTGAGGGCATCCCATCATATCATCTCGGCCACTGTGGTCAAAATCATTAACGTATACCAGCTGATCAGGTGGTGGTGCTTATATAATGCCATAACCTTTCCCATATACCATATATATATATATATATATATAACGCCATCTGGTCATGGGTCAATATGCATGTATAAATGCATTAAATGCATATGAATACGTTAATAAAATCTCATAGTACGTCATTAGACCATTATGCCTTTGATTATTATCATGAAATAAACTTTACCAACTTACGTATTTTTTGAGACCCATGAACAGATGATAAAATAATATGACACGTAGGGAATCAAGAACATAAGCATCTCTATTATTTCTATGAATAGAGTCATGTATGGAAATTGTGCATTTTATCGTTTCGTTTGTGTCTTATGGATCATGCCAAAAAAAATAAGGGATAGCCTTAACATACCGGGAGTAAGGAAAAATCCATATGATATTCTTGGAAAAGGTTGCACCGTACTCCTTTAGAACCGCAAAATTTTACGTTGCTACGGTTCTAACAATTCTCGTTGGAATTGTTTGGTTGCAAGAAGTTTGGTTGAAATCTTGTAAGAATTGCTTGAAGATGCTATGAAATCTCCCGTTTTGAATGGAATATTGAAGCAACTATGTTGCTAAGATGATAAGCAACTTTGGTTGAATTCTTATTAAATATTCGTTGCCTACCAAACATATGCACTTTCCGTTTCCACTTAATGTTTGAAGGGAGGTAATTTCTTTGTCAAATTGAGTGGGGCCCACTTTTAGGTATGACTTAGCCTAACTTAGTCTTCTAAATGCCACCTTATCAACTATATTAAGAGTCATCAATGGAAGAAAGGGTGGCTGCCATGTTAATCATCCTTATACTTATCCAAATTATGCTTAATTAATTAGTTAATCTCCCACTAAAAATTAATAATTACCCAATTACCCACATAATTAAGAATCATCTCAAATTACTTTAAAATACTACTCACCTTTTAACAGACTTTATACACCTTACTATTGTGGCCATGTGGTATCTTGTATGGTACTAGTCCATAAATATCGGGTATTAACGCTCGGCCCGTATTTTATCCCAACATGCCAATCTTGGACGAAAATTCATTTTCTTTGACTTGCTTCCCCTCACCTTCACGAATCTACTCATCACTTGTTTGCAATTGCATAATGCTTATAATCTCATAATAATCTCATTCCCGAACTTATGTTGATTAACTTACGACGAGACTTTAATGTACGAAAATGCGGGATGTAATATCTCATTTCCGAGCTTTCACAATTTGCTTATGGCGTACTTTTACGTACGAAAACATGGGGTGTAACAAGACGTGTTGGTCGACATGATGGAACCCACATTAATTGGGTACCCGGCCATGATAGATGCAACTAAGACTGCCCGGGGGATTGGAAGATTGTTTGTATTCCGGCTTGGTTCTATGCGACTGCATACAAATGTTTGCCACCCTTTTGCTTCAAAGTTGAGGGTATTCTGCAGAATAGGAACCCCTGCTGTGATCCATGGTAGTGGTGGTCCTGGAACTGCTAGTATCTCAGCTAGCCAAGGGCGAGCTGCATCACCCAGTGAGAACTTCTCTAAATACTGCATTGGCTCCATATCCTCGAGCCCCAAATAAGTGTTCAGGGTGGTCTGATCAAATCGTACTTTTAAGTTCCGCACCTTAGTCACCTTAGTACCCTTTTTTATGTGCGCCACATTGGCATAGAACTCCCGGACTAAGTGCTCCTTGGCATCCAATACACTTTTCGTGAACCATTTCCACCCTTTGCTTTCCCGAACTTGTCTTAACATATTCGAGTTGTATCAATCCAGATCTTTCAACACAAACTGCTGCTCAAGAGTAAGCGATCTCTGCGGCTACCACTCTCGGAACCTGTTGAATGCAGTCAGGTTCACAAACCTATCTTCCCAAATTTCCTTCTTCTTTGACCACTCCAGGCCTGCAACTCTGGTATCACCCCCCCGACCGTCATCCGGAATACCATCATCATCATCAACTGTGATTGGTGTGGCGGGGGCATGAGTAGATGAGGGCTCTGTAGCTTGACTGTTCACTTCCAATCTCTCAGAAGTACTTTCAAAAGAGGTAGGCTCATCTCTCAGTCGGAATCTGTCCTGGGGAAGTTGTGGCTGTGATGGAACAGCAAGCTGCCTTTGCATTAAGTCGCCCTCCGATGCTTCCCTAGACGGGTCATATGAACTTGATTCGGAGGGCTCCGACTGTCTACCTCGGCCTATTGTTGCCTTCTTACTAATCACTTTTTGCACGGAGAGTGGTAGGGTACCCCTGCCTCGGGAGGGTTCACCCCTCCCTTTGGAAGTATCACCACGTCCGTTTGATCTAACCATTTTTTGCAATATATAGCAACATGAGTCAGTTAAAGTTCAAACACAGACTAAAAAATAGTTGCAGATAAAATAGTGGGCAAGAGGGGGAAGTGCGGTCCGTACAATTCTGAGTGCGGCCCGCACAATTTTGAAGTGCGACCGCACAATTGAAGTGCGGACCGCACAATTGTGAGTGCGGCTGCTCAATTCTAGGTCCAGTAATAGCAGTTCTCTGAAGTTTGGATCTGCGGTCACACAAATTTTTCTGTGGCCGCAGATCATTTTCTGCAGATCGCATAATTTTGGGTGCAGTCCGCACATTGAATGCACTTACTTTCCCTAAAACTAAGGATCTGCGGACCGCACAATTTCATGTGCGGACCGCACAATTCAAAATTAGACGGCACTGAACTTAGGTTTTTCAATTTGTTTTGCACAATTTATATATGGTATTGGCAAATTAGATATGATACATGATTTACCCAACCTCCAATAAGTACATAAGAAATTACCCACATAATTTTAAGCACACATGATGAATCATCTGACATTTAGGCCTAAAAATAACTATAATAATTAAGGACAAAAACTAAGAAAATTTGGAAAACTCTAAACACGAATTAAACATACCAGTGATGAAGGATGCAAGGGAGAATCTAGAATGATGAAATGAGTGTGATGTGCATTGTGCTTGCTTTGGTGTTAAGAGTTCAAAGTACGTAAAGTTTGTAACAGTGAGAGGAGGGCCTATTTATATGTTGACCAACTTAGGTCATTTTGTGCAACTGAGTGCGACCGCACAATTTTGTGTGCGGTCCGCACTCTTTACCTAGTCCCGCTGACGATCTGCGGTCTGCATAAAATTGGGTGCGGCCGCAGATATTTGTGCGGACCGCACAATTTCAAGTACGGCCATAGATTGGCTAATTCCTGCAATTTCAAACTTCAGAGAGTTGCATTTTTTGGTCTCCAGTTGTGCGGCCGCAGACTCCTTTTTGCTATGGCATGCAAGATTGTGCAGTCTGCACAATAAATGTGAGGTCCGCACTTTTTCAACACCTCATTTATTTGAGCACAGTTCCTGCAAAGCACACTCATTCCTGCAATTCACTTCAAAACCAGTTAGCATAAAACAAAACCTATCTAAAAAGAACAAAAATAAGGATAAAAAGAAACATGGGTTGCCTCCCAAGAAGCGCCTGATTTAACGTCGTGGCACGACGCAGGATACCATCAATCACTTGAAATGAATTAATGCCACGACGTGGCCATCATCAACTTTTCCAAGATAAGGCTTCACCTGGTGACCATTGACTCTAAACACTTCATCATTTTTATTCTTCACGTCTAATGCACCAAAGAATGTCACACTTACAACTTCAAATGGGCCACTCCATTTAAACTTCAACTTTCCCGGAAACATCTATAACCGAGAATTGAACAATAACACAAGATCACCTTCTTTGAACTCCTTGTTCCGAATATACTTGTCATGGAGGTACTTCATCTTCTCCTTGGATAAGGAAGAACTTGTATAAGCATGGTACCGGAATTTATCAAGTTCATTCAATTGTGTCACCCTTAAGTTGGCTGCGACATCCCACTCAAGATTTAGCTTCTTCAATGCCCACATAGCCTTGTGCTCAAGTTCCACCAGAAGGTGACAAGCTTTCCCGAACACCAACCGGTATGGAGACATCCCAATCGGTATTTTGTAAGCCGTCCTATAGGCCCATAGAGCATCATCTAGTTTCTTCGACCAATCTGTCCGATTGGCATTCACTGTCTTTGACAAAGTACTCTTGATCTCCCGGTTGGAGACTTCCACTTGTCCGCTTGCTTGAGGGTGATAGAGGGTTGTGACTTTGTGAATGACACCATACTTGATGAGTAAGGTATCAAAAGCCTTGTTGCAAAAGTGTGATCCCCCATCACTTATAATGGCCCTTGGAGTACCAAACCTTGTGAAGATATTCTTTTTCAAAAATGCCACCAAACTTCTAGCTTCGTTGTTGGGTAGAGCAACGACCTCAACCCATTTTGACCCATAATCCACAGCTACCAAAATGTAGGTATTCCCACAAGAGCTTACGAACGGTCCTATGAAATCAATGCCCCACACATCAAAAATGTCAATTTCCAAGATGGTGGTGAGGGGTATCTCATTTTTCTTAGAAATTCCACCGGCCCTTTGACATTCATCACAACGCTTGACGAGATCACTAGCGTCCTTATAGAGGGTAGGCCGATAGAATCCACAACTCAACACTTTTGTTGCCATTCTCGATCCACCATGGTGACCACCATATGGTGAAGAGTGGCAAGCCTCAAGAATTTTCACTTGTTCTTCCTCCGGCACACATCGCCGAATCACACCATTGGTATAAATCCGGAAGAGATACGGTTCATCCCAATAATAGTCAAGGCAATCCAGTTTGAGCTTCTTTATTTGAGTTGAAGAGAACTCATTCAGTACAATACCACTTAAAAGATAATTTGCTAAGTCGGCGAACCATGGCATCTCGGCCTTTGAAATGGCTAGAAGTTTCTTGTCGGGGAAGAAGTCATTAATCTCAAGACCGTCATATGGCCTCCCCTCCTCCTCCAAGTGAGACAAGTGGTCCGCCACTTGGTTTTCACTGCCTTTGCGGTCTTGGATTTCTAGATCGAACTCTTGCAATAAAAGCACCCACTGCATTAACCTCGCATTTGAATCCTTTTTGCTCATTAAGTACCGAAGCGTCGCATGATCGGTGTGGATAATCACCTTTGTACCCATCAAGTACGGAAAAAATTTCTCCATAGCAAAGACAATAGCAATAAGCTCTTTTTCGGTCACCGTGTAATTGACTTGGGCATCGTTCATGGTCTTACTAGCATGGTAGATCGGATGGAAGATTTGTTTGATACGTTGCCCCAAAAATGCTCTGACCATCACATCACTTACGTCACACATGAGCTCAAAAGGCAAGCTCTAATCCGACGCGGTGATAATAGGAGTAGTAGTCAATTTGAACTTGAGCAACTTGAATGACTTCATGCAATCCTCGTTAAAATGGAATTTGGCATCCTTCTCCAAAAGTTTACACAAGAGGTTCACCACTTTGGAAAAATTCTTGATAAAACGGAGATAAAACCCCGCATGACCCAAGAAGCTCCTCACTCCCTTCACGAATGTAGGGGGTGGGAGTTTAGAAATCACCTCTATTTTGGCCTTGTCAACTTCAATGCCATTATTTGAAATTTTGTGGCCAAGGATAATGCCTTCATTGACCATGAAGTGACACTTCTCCCAATTGAGCACCAAGTTTGTCTCCTCCCATCTTGCCAAGACCTTATCCAATTTTTTCAAGCAATCATCAAAGGAATTTTCAACCACAGAAAAATCATCCATGAAGACCTCAAGAAAATCCTCCTCCATGTCGGTGAAGATAGCCATCAAACACCATTGAAAAGTCACTGGTGCATTGCATAACCCAAATGGCATCCGCGAGAATGCGAAAGTTCCATAGGGACATGTGAAAGTAGTCTTCGCTTGGTCCTCCTGAGCAATAAGAATTTGATTGTAGCCGGAATATCCATCAAGGAAATAATAGAAAGCACGGCCGGCCAACCTATCAAGCATTTGATCAAGGAAGGGAAGTGGGAAATGATCTTTCCTTGTGACTTTGTTGAGCTTGCAATAGTCCATACACACTCTCCACCCGGTCACCGTTCTTGTAGGAATAAACTCATTTTTGTCATTGGTGACCATAGTCATACCCCCTTTCTTTGGGAAACATTGCACCGGAGAGGTCCACGAGCTATCGAAAATGGGGTAAACAACCCCGGCATCGAACCACTTTACGATCTCCTTCTTCATAACCTATTTCATTGCTTCATTTAGTCTTCTATGATATTCAACGGAGGGTTTGGCATCCTCCTCCAAAATAATATTGTGCATGCAAAAGGCGGGGCTTATACCCCGAATATCCGCCAATGTCCATCTGATAGCTTTCTTCCTCTTTTGTAGCACCGCCAAAGTAGAGTCTACCTGCACGTTAGTCAAACAAGAGGAAAGAATAATCGGTAAAGTAGAACACAGGCCAAGGAATTCATACTTGAGATGTGGAGGCAATGTCTTTAACTCTAAAGTGGGAGACTCCTCGATTGAGGGCTTTGTTGGAGGAGTCTTCCGGTTTTCAAGATCTAAGGACAGTTTGCGGGGTTCATAAGTGTACGACCCCATTCCTTGCAATGCATTCACACATTCCACATAGCCATCCTTCTCATCATCATCATGATTAAGCAATACAGCCTCCAAAGTATCATCAACATTCATCATGGCACTAGCATCATCAACAATCACCTCGGTCACTAAGTCCACAAATGAATAAACTTCATTGCTATTCGGTTGCCTCATAAATTTGCACACATGAAAAACCACCTTTTCATCACCCACTCGGAAGGTGAGCTCGCCGGCTTCCACATCAACAAGTGCCTTCCCTGTAGCAAGGAAAGGTCTACCTAAAATAATAGGCACCTCATAGTCTACTTCACAATCAAGAATCACAAAGTCCGCCGGGAGGGTGAACTTATCAACTCGAACCAACACATCATCAATAATTACCCAATGGTCTCTTCATAGTACGATCCACCATTTGTAACCTCATAGATATGGGTCTTGGTTGCACAATTCCAAAAGTTTTGAAAATCGAGTAGGGTATCAAATTGATACTTGCCCTAAGATCACAAAGAGCTTTTGCAAAGTCGGTGCTCCAATAGTACAAGGAATTGTGAAAGCGCTGGGATCTTCTAATTTAGGAGCCATCGAGTGCACAATTGCACTCACTTGATGTGTCATCTTTATAGTCTCACAATTCATCGACCTCTTCTTTGTCACCAAATCCTTCATGAACTTTGCATAACCGGGCATTTGCTCTAAAGCCTCAACCAATGGAACATTAATAGATAGGTTTTTCATTATTTCAATGAAATTTTTGAATTGGTTCTCGCCATTTTGCTTTGCAAGCCTTTGAGGGTATGGAGGAGGAGGCATTGTCATTGGTGCCTTAGCCTTTGGCATTATCGGTTCCGGTATGTCTACAATGTGATCCCTAGACGGGTTCACTTCCTCTTGAGTCTCCTCCACTTTATCATCAATATCAATTCTTACTTCATCATTGGTTTGCACCAAATTGTTTGGAATCTCATGTTCTTGAATCACTAGTTCATCATCGACAATTTTTCTTTGACTTGAGGTGGTTGCATCCCCACCTTTTCCACTCCTTGTAATCACATCCATGGCATGTCCCGTGTTATTCCCACCCTTTGGATTTACCACTGTGTCACTTGGTAGTACCCCTTTAAGACGAGTGTTCAAAGCTTGCGAGATTTGCCCCAATTGGACTTCCAAATTGCGAATTGAAGTGTTGTGAGAGGCTAATTGAGCATCGGAGCGGCATTCTTCTCCATCATTTCATTAAATATGTTCTCAATTCACCACATCTCATTGTTGGAAGAGCTAGTACCATGGGAAGGATAAGGAGGCGGGTTATTTGGTTGTTGAAACATCGGGGGCCTATGAAAGCCCGACCCCCGATTCCCTAGATTATTGTTCCATCCCCCTTGGTTGTTGCCTCTCCAATATCCCTGACTATTGCCACCCCAATTGCTTTGGTTGTTTTGACCATTCCAATTTCCTTGATTGTTTTGATTGTTCCAATTACCTTGGTTGTTTTGATTGCTCCAATTCTCTTGATTACCTTTAGATCGACATTGTTGTTGATTCGAGCCTTGAGAGTTGTTTCTTTGCCTTTGGAAGTTGTTCACATATTGTACTTCCTCCTCTTGTTCATTGTAAGATTCATCTTGGTCAAACCCATTATCTTCTTGCACATATTATGTTGCACGGTTTTGCATTGTTGACCCTTTTGCATTCTCTTGTTTACCATCATATTGACACCCTTCATTGCACTTACTTGCTTAGGACCTTAAACTTGTTGAAGCTGAACTTTGGCCAATTGATTCATTGTAGTGGTCAACTCGGCAATTGCTTGCCCATGATCATGCAATTTTTTATCAAGGTGAATCACATTTGAATCACCTTGAGGAACATTTGCTCTACTTTTCCATACTGATAAAGTATCCGCCATTTCATCTAAGATTTCACAAGCTTCGGCATATGGTGTTGTCATGAAATTTCCACCGGCAAGTTGTTTGACCACGCATTGATTGGTAGTATTGACCCCCCTATAAAAAGTTTGTTGAATCATAGTCTCTGGCATGTCATTGTTTGGGCACTCTTTCACCATAGTTCGGTACCTCTCCCATATCTTATGTAAAGGCTCATTGGGTTCTTGTTTGAATGCTAGAATCTAGTCTCTAAGAGTAGCCATATGCCCGGGAGAAAATAACTTGGCAATGAATTTCTCCGCAAATTCATCCCATGTATGGATAGAATGGTTTGGTAATATTTCTAACCAATCCAAGGCTATCCCCCTAGTGAGAAAGGAAACAACCTCAACCTTAAAGTATCCTCGGAGACATTTGTCTGTTAACTCCCCCAACAAGTGTCCACAAATCCTTTCAAGTGTTTGTACGCATTTTGATTTGGAACCCAGGTAAAGAATCCCCGTTGCTCTAGCAATGTGAGCATAACATTTGTGATTTGAAAGTTGCCCGCCCTAATGCGGGACGGGACTATGGCACTTGCATACCCTTCATTCGGCAACACCCGGTATGGAGCCGCTCTTGGTGGATTTAGGGGTGGAACGGTAACATTGTCTTGAAGCGGTCGGCCTCGTCAATTTGCTTGAGGTTCAAGAGGAACCTCTTCAACTTGGTCATCTTCCACGTCCATATCCCCCAAAGGCATGTTTTCGAGAGGATTATTGTTGTTGAGAGCCATTGTTTCACCTACAATTGTGTCACCAAAAAGATTAGTAACACAGAAGGAAAAGAAGACAATTCACACACAAAGCCAAATATATAGCTAAATCTGTGTTTTAGTTCCCCGGCAACGGCGCCAAAAATTGATTTCGCCCAAATCACACCTCTATTCGGGGTTGTGAAGCGATCGATTGCAATAATAATACCCAACAAGTAGTCGGGGTCGAATCCACAAGGAGCATAGATGGGATTAGGTATATATTCTGAATAAGCACGTGAAATATCTAGATTGCACTTCCACAAACTGTGTTTTGATTCTACTTCTAAAATAACGCTAAGGTTTGCAATTCTCAAATGTAAGGCTAGAGAATAATATTTTTGGTGTTGTTTTTCAAGTATGTAAAAGACCTAGGGCTGTGACTTCCACCTAGGTATTTGCCTAATGGGTTGTGGGCTTTAGAGAGGGTTTTGTTGGTCGGGGTGTATTATAACAATCAACACACAATTACCCACTCAATACCTCTCGGTAATAGAGTGGTTTTTCCCAATTTATCTTTCTCAAGTCCAAATGGTTAATGCACAAAACAGTTGATAGATGCTCAAATCAGGTTTTACTATCTCTAGATTCAACCCTTTAACTGGGACTATCAATTTCTTGAGTTCATCCCAATTTCTTGTTAGCCAAATTTTCCTAGACTAAGTCTCTCTTTCTCAAGTAGAGACTAAGTCAAATAGGCTTGAATCAATGTTTGCAACCATTAATTCTACAATTATAGCAAGAACTAGGCTAAATATTATACACCCAACCATAAACAAGTCCTAAATCAAATATCCATTAGGTACCCACACTAGGGTTGGGCCACAACCCTAACTAGAAATTTAGCTACTCATATTGGGTAAAGAAGAAAAGATGAATAAACTCATATTTAATTAAAATAGATGAAAATCCAATGTAAAATTGACAATCTATGATAAAGTTTCCTGAAACAGTAAAGAAAAACGGCTACCAACTTTCAGATATTCAAAACTTGACCTAATTTCGTGAAAGTAGTTTATTTATATAAAGCTAGAATTTTCGGATAAAATTACCCTTTCGGAGGTTCTGTGGCCGCACAATTCTGTATGCGGTCCGCACTTTGCTGCAGCTTTTGACAGGAGTGGTTTCTGCGGCCGCACTTCTTGAGTTCTGCGGACCGCACAATTCTGAGTGCGGCCGCACATCTTGAGTTCTGCGGACCGCGCAATTCTGGGTGCGGCCGCACATCTTGAGTTCTGCAAACCACACAATTCTGGGTGCGGCCGCACATTTGATTTCTTCTGCCGCACAATTATAGTGCGGTTCACAGATCTTGATTGTCTTGAATTCCCAACTCACTGAACCTTGACTTTTGCGGCCACAAAATTATTATGCGATCTGCACTTTGTACTTGTTCTGCGGCCGCAGACAAAATTCTGCGGTCCGTACTTTGGCCTTTTTTCTTGATTTTTGTCTTTGTTCAAAATCACTCCTTCTTGAGTTGAATTTCATCACCTTGGCTCATTTTCCAATACTCCTGCAAGCAAGCATATTTCATCAGTTTTCGGAAATACATTTAAGCATTTTTAAACTAAAACGAAAGTCAAAAGGACAAATAACAAACATAAACAGCAAGTATAACAAATTCTGATGTCATTTTCTTTATAAAAATACATGGACAAATAACATCATTTATGTAACCTTCTTTCATCAAATATGCACTGAGGCGATTATATCACATGCGCCCAGATTGATTTAAATCGTACAAAGATATTTGTAATCTGATTGAATACATTTCACGATACTTTGAACTTTATGCTTCAAGCATTTTAAATCCTTCAGGGATCTTCATATAGACTTAATCAAATGAGTCATATAGGTTATGACTTGCATTTAGATGGCATGAAATCTTTAGGTGTCTGGACTACAAGTCTGATCCTCACAATCTTTTACAATATTGTGAACTGTATTGTATCAAATATATCGTCGACGGTCATTTTGTATCGGTTCCTAAGCGACATAACTTGTTGAGATCTCATCACTTTCTTTATTTTCAGGTACCTGAACTTCTTCTAGGAGTTTCATGAAATGTTATGTCATAGGCTCTTCTAGAGCTCATTTCCTCCTCATTATGATCATTTCGATCATTTGCTCCTATCATTTTTCAAAGATTGTTACCTTTGGAACCGATCGGTTTACTATGCTTCATGCGTGCAATAAACTTTATCATTCAGGGACTTTAATTCTAATAGGAGCATTTGCAGCTGAAATATGATATTTAATTTTGAATAAGCAAATTCTTCTGGCATTTGACTTGAATTATCTTCTTAGTGAGGATCATATTAATGATAATTCGATTCATATAGCATATTTTGCAGCTGTTTATTTCATTCCCCAAATGTTAGAAAAACTAACACATATCCCCAATCTTCTTTGGGAAACCTATCTTTGTACATTGTGGAAGAGAAATTAATCATATACCACACATCAAAAGTTATTAGATTGTAAAACTATTTGGTTTCTGATCATAAACCAATTGTGAGGGGAGGACTTATCATATATAGTTGGTCTGATGCATACAAGTATTGTTATATACAATTTAGAAAATCTTAAACTAACATATGAGGGTTTGTTCTCATAAGCATAGTTTAGCCATTATAGGAGGTTTTCAATACTAAACTAGCTCGGATATAAACAAGCATCATCAAGATAAACTGTCTTGATTTCATAATCTGACAATTATGCTCTTAATTGAGAAAAGCAATTTTAAATGCCAAACTACAGGTTGATAATAAATACACATGTAACCATCTCATATATGCATCTATAAGTGGTTCACATGATAGGTGAATGGGCCCATATTCACCTTTTATATATTCCAGAATGCAGGGGTCTTAGTCCCAACTTTAGCTGTTATAATTAATTTATTATGAGAATAAGCAACACAAGAGAATTCTTGAAGAATCTTCTAGTTCTTCAGTATATGCTTATCTGAATTCCCAAATAGCTCATTTAAAAATGACAAATGAAAACTTCAAGTTTATCATGGCATGTGCTATCTCTTAGTAAGCTTTTGGTTTACTATGGCATAAACTTTTGCATTAGTAAACTTTTGATTTACTGTGCCTACTTTTGTATCAGCAAATTTCTGATTACTGTAGCTACTTTTGCCTTAGTAAAACTTCTTGATTTACTGTGACTGCTTTTGCATTAGTAAACTTCTAGTTTACTGTGATACATGATGTAGTACAAATTGAAGAATAAGGCGGGTAACTTCTCACATACATATTATTTTACCCCTATGATTTTGGAAACATAAAGATTTTCAATCTTCCAATTATTTGTAGTCTCAGTATGATAGTCATTCGTATTAGTAAACTTCTGCTTTATTACAACATATGTTTTGACCACAATCATATAATATGAATGATACATTTGCATATAAGCTCTTCGGGAGCCTTCAATTTATTGTCCACAATCAAATATTATTCAGGCACTACTTGTGGCATGTGTCTTCTAGACAAACAGTTAGCTCTTCAGGAGCTTTTGATAAATTTTGTACTACCAAATATCTCTCAGACACTTCTGGTATCATGAGAGAAAATTTCTTCAAAATGACATAAACAAAATAAAAATGATAGTAAACATCATTATCAAAGCATAACTTTTATTTATGTACAAAAATTACATAACTATACTACCTACTATAAACAACAAAAATTAAAATATTTACATTTTTACAGATTCATCACCGATCACATGACTTGTTTCTCTTTCCGGGAGTGCAAAGTAATCAGCTACATCCAAATGCATGAAGTCTAAATTATTTTTAGAAATAAAATTTGCTTCAGCATTTTTCTCTGTCCTCTTCAGGGAGGCTTGATACAGCTCAATCAGGTGCTTTGGCGTACGACATGTACGTGACCAGTGTCCGTTTCTTCCACATCTATAACATGCATTTTCTGCCTTTGCTACTTGCACCGCTTCATGCTTTTGTTCCTTCCTTTTCCACTGCTGGTGGTGAGGAGGGTTCTTTGGTGCATTATTATTAGCATGATTAGAGTTTTTTCCCCGACCACGGCCATGACCACGACTGGGGCGACATCCTCTTCCATGCTTAGCTTGGTGAAAGTTCGTCTCATTCACTTCAGGGAATGGACAAGAACCAGTAGGTTGGCTTTCATGATTTTTCATTAATAGCTTATTATGTTGCTCGGCTACAAGAAAATATGAGATAAGTTCAGAATACTTTTTAAATCACATCTCTTGATATTGATGCTGCAGGAGCATATTCGAGGTATGAAAAGTGGTGAAAGTTTTCTCCAACATATCATGATTAGTAATATTATCACCACATAATTTCAATTGGGAAATAATTCTAAATATAGCAGAATTATACTCACCGATAAATTTAAAATCTTGTAGCCTTAGACGAGTCCAATCATAACGTGCATGTGGAAGAACGACCATCTTCAGGTGGTCATATCTATCTTTCAAATTATTCCACAGTATGACTGGATCTTTAATAGTGAGATATTCCATTTTCAAGCCTTCATCAAGGTGATGGCGTAGGAATATCATTGCTTTGGCACGGTCTTGGTTTGATGCTTGGTTTTTGTCCTTGATGGTGTCTGCTAGACCCATCACATCAAGATGAATTTCAGCATCAAGCACACATCTAACTTTTGCCCGATATATCCCGGGCTACAAATTCAAGTTTAGAAAGATTTGACATTATTTAGAAAAAGAAAGTTTGTACCTCTGATTCTTTCAAAGTATTTGCTCGAGATGGCAGAGTCTCGTGTTGATAACGTGTTATAAAATAAAGACTGTTAAGTAAAGACAAGTATAGAGAGAAACTAATATATTATTCAAACTTCAAACTTATATACATAATGAACTGAAATCCCCTATATTTATAGAAGAAAACAAGCTGCTGTGTAAGCTGCTTCTGCAAGCTGTTGTGTAAGCTACTACTGTACCAGATATAGATAATCTTCTACCGAGGGTAATGTTTATCCGTAACGGAGTACCGACATAATAAGCTCATTGTACCAGATATAGATAATATTCTACCGGGAGTGATATTTATCCATAACGGGTTATCGAAAGTAGGGTTGTTCATTTGGATCGGATATCTGAAATCCAAACCGATTTGTTCAATTTCGAATTTCGAATTTCGGATTGTGTTTATTAAAATTTTGAATTTCGGATCGGATTGGTATAATTTTAATACGATCCGATCCGATCCGAAATCCCAAATTATTAGGGCATGTATAAATTCTAAACTTTAATTTGGATAATTAGTACTTTATTTACATTTTCCTCCAAGTTATTACCTTTAAAATTGATGGATTTAGCTATCTTGGCACCATAGTACTCTCATAATTGTATAAACATGAATTTTTCTTACTGTACTGTATCTTTTACAAAGAAAATATACATATGAGTTTGCAACTTTGAGGCATAATATTTGATCTGAAATTCGAAAATCCGATCCGATCCAAACTTTAAAATTCGATCTGATCCAATATTAATTTGGATCGTATTCGGATTGCATTTTCTAGAATCCGAAAATCCGATCCGAAATATGCTAAATTCGATCCGATCCATGCACAGCCCTAATCGAAAGGATAAGCTCATTGTACCAGATATAGATAATCTTTTACCGGGTGTGATATTTATCCATAACGGGATACCTAAAGTATAAGCTCATTATACCAGATATAGATAATCTTCTACCGGAGATGATATTTATCCATAACGGGATACTGAAAAGATAAACTCATTGTACCAAATATGGATAATCTTCTACCAGAGGTGATGTTTATCCATAACGGGATACTGAAATGATAAGCTCATTGTATCAGATATGGATAATCTTCTACCGGGGGTGATGTTTATCCATAACGGGGTACCGAAAGGATAAGCTTCTTCGGGAGACTTATTTTCAATAGAATACTAAATAGATAAACATATTTATTGCGGAATCTCATATAGATAAGTTTCTTCAGGAAGCTTATTAACAACAAAATACTAAATGAACATCCATAATATAATATATTTATAACACTAAATTCAAAATTACATCTCCCCTCCCCCATTTTCTTCTTCTTCTTCGTCCAAATCCCAAACCCATGCCCGTTCCCTTGCTTCTTTCCCCTCCCTCCTCCTTCCTTATTTCTTCCTCATCCCAACATCTCTCTCTTCTATTGTAATCTTAATTTTCTATTTTAAAAAAAGTTTTTTGAAATTAGCTATGGGTTTTCGAATTCTCTATCTTGGTTGTAAAACAAAACTAATTGGATAGAGTGAGATATTTTTTTTGGGAAGCTAAGAGAGAATGAGAATAGAAGTGGGTTGCATTAAGGGGAAATAAAGCAATTACAAGAAAAAGAATGGTGTATTTAGTGTTGTTCTTTTTGGAGTGGTGGCATGAGGGTGGTGATGAGGTTGTGGCTTAGTGGCTATGGTGGCAGAAGGATGGTGGTGGCTATGATTCGATTGGTGAGGAAGAAAGTGGGGTCCACATGAAAAAAATATGTTGTGTGAAAATGATCAAATAATTAGTTAGACACAGATGAAGCTAATTTAAGTGCCTGTTTATTTATTTTGCTTTGTTTTTAGTATATTGAACAAGGAAAGAACAGAGAAAATACACAAAGATCATTTGGATTACGTATAAAATTATGCAGATGACTAATACAAAATATACTTGTTTTTTTATTTTATACAGCACCACGCAACAATGTCTCCTTGAGAAATGTTAAAAGCACGAAAACGTAATTCAACTGAGCATACACAGATCCTAAAATCTAAACAGTATCACTGGAAATATCATGAGAAATATGCCGAAGCAGCACAGGAACAGTGACTTCTGGTGCACTCAACTGTGGAAGATGACCTTCAGTTGATATGACTTCCACAATTGACTTTCCGCCCAAATTTTGGTGAATATATTCTGAGACAGCCTCGGGCACGGCCAAATCCTTTGAACTCTGAATTATATGACAAGGCACTGTGACACGAGATAGAAAATGCCTTAAATCAAATGTGAAAATTGTACGAAAGACACTTAGTGCTATGTCTGGTCTCATGTTGAATAAGGTTCTGCTAAATTCTTGTACTGCCACTGAGTCCATGTCACCGCCTATTACTAGCGGCGCAAAACCGTCGATCCATGACTTGTAGTTTGACTCCATTGCTTGGCTTAGTTGGTCAATATCTTCCTTTTCAAATCCTCCGTAGTAATCATCTGCATTTATGAACCTAATAAAGGAAATAACATCGTAGTAATTAGTTGCCGAGTTAGTTTCTTAACTGATGCTGCGCGCTCCAAATTACCTTTACGAACGATATTTAATAATTCTAATTATAAGAATATTAGTCTAGAGTTTTATTTATCTGTCTTAATTACCAACTTAGCACTCCTTAATCGATGCTAGCTAGGATCCATATATATTACTACGGAGTAGCTTTTAAGAGACATTTTACTAATTGAAGTAGTAAGAGTGAATTTGAAAAGCAATAAAGTAACAAGTACCTATTGTTCTTGATTCTCAAAAAAAACCTATTGTTCTTTGTCAAATGTCAAAAACGTTTTGGAAATTTAGCGTAGCAAAATAACAA
Source organism: Nicotiana tomentosiformis (assembly GCF_000390325.3). NCBI lineage: Eukaryota > Viridiplantae > Streptophyta > Magnoliopsida > Solanales > Solanaceae > Nicotiana > Nicotiana tomentosiformis. Next base: position 132,805,417 of record NC_090813.1, read on the forward strand.
ATAATATGGATCAAGATAAGATAAGTTTATCAGTTGAGATTAAAGATAATGAACTAGCAGTGCACTAATTCTTTGTACCAGCGTACAGGTTAAATTAATATGTAACAATAAGCAACTCTTTGTTAATAAGGCACGATACGACAACCTAAACATAAGATGATAATCTATTATAATTAATTAAATTATACTAACAGTGTGAAAGTCTTTACACAGATATTGATAGGTAAACGTGGCAAGATATATATATGCCATGATCTGACCTTGGAGAAGCAGAAAGCAAGATGAGTTTGGAGAAGAGATCAGGACGAAATATGGAAGCAATAACACCAGTCATAGACGATAAGGAATGGCCTAAATAAATGCAAGAATTGATCTGAAGCTCCTCCAAAATGGCAAGTAAATCATAGGCATAACCTTCAAGAGAAGCATATCGTTCAAAATCGAAGTAATCAGGATTTGTCGGTCCAGCACCCATGTTGTCATATACAACAACTCTATAGTCATCAACTAGGTAAGGTATAAGGTGTTTCCATACAGATTGATCAGTGCCAAAGCCATGGCCAAGTACCACCGTCTTCTCCCCTGAGCCAACCACTTTAACGTTGTGAGCTTCTTCAACTACTCCCATCTTCTTCTTCTTTAATTTCTTTGCTTCACTATTACTTTGTGCTTGCTTTTTAGGTTTAGTTGTGTGGTGGAAACTAGAACCTCCAACTATGCATATGTAATAAATTCGTTTCAGATTCACAAGTCGCCCCTTGACTGGAGGCGAAATTATTAGCAGTGCATTATTAAGTTTATAGTAGACTAGTCCGATGCACTAAGCTCACGCTATGCGCGGGGTACGAAAAGGACCGGATCACAAGGGTTTAGTATATATTAAATTATACAAAATCAACACATGGTCAATAAAGTGGACATGAGAGGAGCTACCATATTATATATGGATTCAGACGAACACTACTAGAAATTCGAAAAAAAACCGTCCAAAAAAACCGACCAAAGTAGGTCGGTAATGGCCACTAATCATCTAAAACGTGACCATTAACGTGTGGTCGGTATTTTGAAGGTCGGAAGGGTATACCGACCAAAGTTCGTCGGAAATTACCGACCAACTTTGGTCGGTCAATTAAATTCAAAAAATAAATTGCCGAAAAACCGACCAAAGTTGGTCGGTTTTTTCCGATCAAAGTCGGTCGTTATTTTAATTATGTAATTAAATAATGCAACATCTGGGAATCGAACCGGGGTTGTACTGTGGAAGGATACTAGAAATTCTATCACTAGACCATTGATGCATTTTGTTTCAAAACTGTCTTTTATTTCATTTATACTATTTAATTGTATTTTCGCACGAAAATAACCGTCTAATGCCAGTCATTTTTATTAAAATATAAAATTACCGACCGAATTCGGTCGGTTTTTTAAAATGACCGGCCGAATTAACGGGCCGATTTCGGTCGGTTTTTTTAATTTTAATTTTAATTTTTTTTAAATGAAAAACCGATCAAAGTTGGTCGGTTTCTTGAAAAATAAATATCGTGGGACTCAAAAATAGTTTCCCGTATTTTTGCGCCAAAGAAAACCGACCAAAGTTGGTCGGTTTCGTAAAATAAAATATTTTAAAAAATCGATCGACTTTGATCGGTTTTTTGACCGGCTAATTTTTTGCCGAATTTCTAGTAATGAAAAACAGTAACGTTTGATTAGAATTTTGTATTTGCATTAAGCAATATATAAACAAATTTAAATATTTAATTAAAAATCAATAACTAAGATAAACTATGAATACTAATATTGGTGGTTAAAAACCCATATAAACTTGGCTCCTCCGTGGATCAGGATATCTCTTCTTTTTTTTTTTTTTTTTTTTTTTTCTTTTTTTTTTTGAGGATATCATTATTGTATATCGGTTGGAGTGTAGCACATAATGAGAGTGGACACTGGACCCTCGTGCATAGATATGGTTGATATTTATATATTATTTGGTTGGTTGAAGGGGTTTGCTTTATTTACGTAATGAAGAAGGTGTCGTCGTGTTGCGCTGTCAAGCTAGTATTGTCGATTCGGCTAAGGCACACGTGAAATTGCCATGACACACAACAACATTCCTGGCTTGTGCTTAGCAACGTAAATATAATTTGAACATTGTTACCTAAATTTCTTACCTAGTTTCCAATAAATAACTATTTCAATTAGGAACTCTGTCACATAAATGACATTTTAATGCGGCTGGCGGTTACTACTCTCTCTAGAATAATCTGTCTGTTAATATAGTGGCAGATTCAAAAAGTGGAGAGAACACGTTTTAAAATATACTAGTCTTAGAGTACGCGTTTTGTACGTGTATTTATATTAATTGGTACTCAATTTTTAAAAAATTTATTATGTGTTTGAGTTATTAAATAAAAATTAGAAGAAGGGTATGTTTTTTAAAATGATGAATATCAATCTTATTTGGCAAACTTAATGAAAGAAATCTTGCTCCATCAAAATTTTTAGATGTTTTATTCTGATTTTAAAATTTTTGGCATTTCTATTGCCTAATACTGAAATAAATAAATCAGAAAATACTTTTATGGTTCTTCAAAAATTTGTCAAGTAAAATAAATTGAAAAGTTGAATAATTGAATCTTTTGGTATCTTAGAGATTTGAGAATTAAAAGATTGGCCCTATAGCCCACAAACAAATTGATAAATGATGATGCAAAGTCTAACAATAATTGTTCAGTTAATATCTTTTCAAAAATAACTTAATTTAAAAAAATATATAAGGAGCTATCATTTGCTGAAATGAATGTGAAAAGAAACAAAAAGATAATTATAAAAATTAACTCACATTTAAAATAAATTTTATCTACTAATATTTCATCCTTATTGCTTTATGTTTGTATTTTTATCAATTTAACTTGTAATACTATTACTAACTTTGCTCTATTTTCTGATATCTCACTACCAATGCCTTTTTTTATATAGAAATAAATTTATGTAGCCTAAGAGTTTTGTCAACTTAAAAAATAATTTTTACTTAAATAAATTTGAAAAAAAAAACTGAATTGCATACTTTTAATTATTAATTAGTTAATTAATTTAAGAACTAACCATTGGTTCTCAACCTTAAAGCAAAAATTTATTTCTCTGTTTATTCAAATCCATATTAACTCAAACTATAAATATTTAAATATAACTATAATTTCGTCCAAGCATTTAAAACGTGGAAATCTCCTTCCCACCCTTTCAAATCTTAATTAATATTAGTTTATCTAAATTTATATTTAATTAGATATTTTTGCAATATACTCTAAGTACCTAGATATTGGAGTTCGTACATTGTTCTAATAAGAAAAGATTTAATTCAAATAGTAGATAATCATGTCTACTATTTTATTCTTATTAATTTTAGTTTGTGTTTTAATCAATTTTACTCTTAATTCTATATTATAATTGATATTCGTCCTTTACTATTTTTTTTCACCGTCAATTTGCTTGATCTTGTGGAAACAAATTTGTATATCAAAGATTTTTGTCAACTAAAAAATTAATTCTAGTCAGATGATGCATTTGAAAAATAGTTGGAATATATGTTTTTGCTAATAATTAATTCAAAGACTTAATTATTTAATTTTATTGTGATAGTAACTCATTAGATTTTTGTTCATGCCAACTTTTAAATATTGAATTATAACATGAAAAACAATGACAATTATGTCACGTTACTAAAATAAAGAATAATTCATATAAGGTAATTTAAATTAGTATTAGTTTTAAAGTTAAAAAAAAAAACAATTAGCCCAAATGGTTTCCATGATGTTCCCCTATATTTTCTTACCACCATTGAACGTGCATGTGTTGGGTGAGTTTATTAAAGCGTTTAACTAATAGAATTTTAGTTGATGTTAAAATCCTACATATTAAGAACTTAATATGGAATGATTATAGTTATATAAATAATTTAAATAAGAAAATAATTTAAATAAGGTAAAATCTTAATTGATTTGAATTCCTAAATATTAGGACTTGATACATAATTTAATTAAGGAACTAAGTCCTAAATATTAGGAAATAATTTGAATTACTATTTTGTCCTATGTGAAATTTATTTTAAAAGGGTAAAAAAGGCGAACGGCATTTCGCTAAGGACCTTCGTGCTTTTAATATAGTAGTAATTTTTATGTACGTGCGTTGCACGTATATTTTTAGTCAATTATTTATATGAAAGTAGTATACTTTAAATATTTTGATAAATTATATATTAATAATCAACATCTTATTTAGTTGATCGACATATTCATTTCTTCAAGTTAAGATAATCTTTTCTTATTCATATATTTTGCACATCTTGTATTTTAATTTAATAAGAAATATATCTCTTATTAAGCAATGTTCAGTACTACTATTACAATTGCGATTTAAACTCAATTAGATTGGAGAATGATCAAGTCATGCTAATTGTATACTTATCTTCACTTGAAACAAGGTGAAACTCACTGGATGTTGAATGTTTTCTTCTTCGCATATTTTTTTATTAGCCTTTCATTTTATATATTATATGTATGAATATACCAAGCTAACATTGATTGTTTATATTCTCATCGATTTTAGAATTATTGGTAGTACTTGACGGAGATTATCTTCACAAATCACGTTTCTTGGTCAAATGATTTATTGACATCCATTAGATCTCTAAAACTCATGACAATTATTTCAATTGTCAGACGCTCCACTATAGGTGATTCATCCCAGATTATTAATTGTGCTTTTCTTGTCGATTCAGTATCATCACTTTGATTTCACTTATTTATGATGATTGTCTCATTTATTTAAAGAGGAATGTCAAATTTTGAGCGAGTCATGCGACCCTAGATTAAATCATATTGCTACACCACTTATTTATATTGCTAAGGCTATCATACCTCATAATTTTGCTAGTAAATCACGATATAGGAATATTTTTCAGTTCCTTTAAGTCCATTCACAAAAAATAATTTTACTTCGTTAGAATCATCTTTTTGCAATATAGTCTTGAAAACTTGCCCCTGATCAAGGTTTAGCTTTGATTGTGCATTGAATTTTTTCATATGTACTTTTATGAATTTTTCTCAATTATTTCTCTGTTAATCATCTAGCCCCTAATCAAGTTTTGGTATGTCATATTTTCTACACTATTGCTCGTACTCTCTAATAAATAACTAATAATTTTTAATGCACACAAATGTTGATTATTAGATGAATTTTCATGTATCCTTCTAAAGTCATCTAACATTTCTTCATAATATGTTCCTACAACCTTCTAACATCGGTTGGATTACAATACACTAATATAGTTGTTAATAAATTTCGGATAGCTTATAGTATTTAGAAGATCGAGGATTTCCTCACCAAAATATTCTGAAATGCTGTTATCTAAGTTTACTAATATTTATTTCGCAACTTCTTTGAATGTTTTGAATCTTTCTTCTATTAATAATAAGTCTCTAATGAAGAGGGGCCTTATGGTTCATCACTAATAGGCTAAATTAAAAAACAAATAATTTTGTTGGAGTATAAATATTTACTATGCCTTATCGTCGGTAGTTCAACCAAATAGAGATATTTTTTCTGTTTTATTTATGTCTTCAGCTCGGAGCATATTTAATAAACTAATTGAGCATGATTTGGTTTATATTGTCTGATGTCACAATAGTTTGTTAATCTTTCCTTTTCCAGTAGTATCGTAAGTACAAATATTACGTCAAAATTATATATTTTTTATTTAATAAACAATATAATAAAGTTAATTGTTGAATTTAAATGCTTTACCTGATTGTTGATTCAATTCAAAATTTTAAGGTTTTATGACTACATTAAAATAATCTTTCAAGATTTTATAACGAAAAACTAATATTGGAAATTTCAATCTTTCTGAACGGTCTTGATTAATCTAAGAAATGGATTTATCATTTTGTAATTTCAATCTTTTCCTTTTCTTTCTTTAAAATCAATTAAACTTTTGGTGGTTTTAAACAACTAAGGAAAGTTCTAAGTAGTTGGGACATGTCTTTTGTTCGTTTATTTTTTTTCTCTTTTATCTCTGTAACGTGCGTACTAACAATCTCATATTTCTTGATAAATCTACCGACCGTTATCCAAACATCTTCGAACAGTACAGCACTCAAAAAAAGCAAAATATATCTAGAGGAAAATTTACCTTTAATTTTTCCCCCAATTATATATTGAAAGAAAAAAGTGAAAAAAGAAAATTAGCATTTTAAATCTAACACAACAATGTGAACGTTTTGGAGTTGCAATGTTATTGTTGTTGTCCTGTTGATCTAGGGAAAGTAAATATTTTATTCTGAATGTTACAATCGTAGGAAAATAACAATTTTTAGTTGATATTTTTTTCAAAAGTTATTATGCGCTCTGAACTATTATTCGACATGTGAATCTTTAGTGAAATAAATCTTTGTTATTAAATTTCATTATAAATTTTAAGAACTCTATTATTACTTAATTTAAATCTTTATATATTATAATTTTATCCGACACAAAACTATTTATAAAAACATAGTTAGCTTTTAAAGAATATAAAATTAATTCGTTACAATTTTGACATGATAGGAATAATAAGTTATTTTACTATATATTTATTTTTAACTTATTATTTCAGTCAGCAGATTATTCTTTGCCTTGTCTAAAAGTAAGAAAAAAAACAAAACAAAAAAAGTAAAAAAAAAAAACAAAAAAAAAAACTTAAAATAAACTGAATAAAAACTCCCCAGAAGACCCAACTCACGGCCAACATCAATTTCCAATATAGAAAGTCTATTTCATTCGGAATTAGTATTTTAATAGAATTTTATTTAAATTGTTTTGACCAAAGTAACCTACAATGTTATGTGAAGAATAATGTAAAAAAGGATAATTTATCCATTATTAAGGCAATGAATCTTGCTTTAAAATTGAAGTAAGAGAATAACAAAATCTGACTAAGAACCCTTTTAATCCTAATCAAACTAAAACTATTGAAATAGTTAATCCTCGTTCTTGTGAAAGAAAAGGAAAAAAATTGTTAGAACCCATTACAAATTAGGCACATTTCAGGCAAAATCTTAAATACTAAGTACAGTTTCGATTACAATTACAACTCTTTATTTTAACGTGTATTATTTTCAATTATGTCCTCTTCTTATGACTTTTAGTAAAAATTATTTTAAGGTTATTTTGGTCTATCAACATTGTATTCGTACTTTTATAATATAATTACTATCGGGTTGTCTAAACAATTCAGTATTAAATAATATTGTTATAAACATGAAATATCCAGCTATGAAAAGCATCCGCAATAGATATAGTAGCTTTTTATGTTCTATGAAGACTAAAATATATATCTAAAGAAAAATTCAATATTAAATAATATTGCTATATGTAACAGTTCACCCAATATCTGAGATTTTGAATACAATAAAAATTAACCGAATCTATGCTTCAAAAAACAAATTAATTCTTCAAAGAGACAGATCCATATTGGACATATTATCATATATTTAGGACTGTCTAACATGTAGGAGTTTGAACACAATTAGAATTTTGAAGTCAACTAAGTTTTGTCCACCTTTAATTTATGAAAATTAGCCGGGACATATACATTGAAATAATGACACGTGATGATTTAAACATTTATTTATATGAAGGAACAATAAAATTTAATTAAAGAAAGAAATTTTATGTATAATATTACAACAATAATCTAAATGCCGAAAAATATTATTACATTAGCATAATACATGAATTTAAAATAAAAGGACATCGTTAAAACTTACACAAATGATCAATTTTGTCATGTTAGTTAGATAATTATATATTATAGTTTAAAAATTTTTAAAGTGATGGTATCTTAACGAACACTTCTTTGTGGACAGTATTTTTGTGTATGTTTCCTCCTAATGCATTGGTTGTTCTGTCTTAACCAGAACTCTTGTTGTCGATCTTTATATCCCTCTTGAAAGTGCAACATACAGTTGTTCGTGCAAGAAAACATATTGCGATAAATATAGTCCAATATTTAGAATGTTTGTCCTTATGCTTTATTTATTATATTTGTAAAACATAAACATACTAAAAATTATTTTCACACAAATTTAAAAGGACATTCCTTAGTTTCGGAAGACGAAAGTTGAATTGAGAGATAAGAATATACTTAGAAGCACATTAACCAGTATCATAATTTTTGCATGTATGACGTTATTGTCAAAACTTCTATATACCATCTATGTGCTATTACATAAGTTATTAGGCGTATCTAAGTTTTTCAGTAGCATGACAGACATATTTTTCTTCAAAATTAACCTATATACAATGGAAGATCAATTTTAACTTAGTCTACTATATATACGGTACATAAGTAAGAAATAAGAAACATCACAACAAACATGTATGGTAGAAGGTCATTTGGTATTAAAGTATTTAAGTATTTTTCTTGGTAGTAATTATTAGTGTCATTTTCTGCTGAGTCAAAAACTGAAAAATATTTTATTTTTACTATAAAATTTTGCAATCAACCTTTTATTTAGTTGATCAACATATTCATTTTTGCTAGCTAAGATATCATTTTAATTCTATCATGCGATTTGCATAAATTGTATTTTAATCTAATGATAAAAATATTTCTTTTATTAAATGCACTACTATTACCATTTGGATTGATAACCAAATATTCGGGAAGAACCAAATCATCTTTTATTGGATGCTTTTCTTCGTTTCCGACACGAAGCAAGAAGACACTGAATATTGGATATGTTCTTACTTTATATTTCTTGTCAGTTGAATCTTTTTCGTTGAGGCCAGAAGTATAACTTTGGTAAACTAGCTTTTACAATCTATGCTTTTGTCGATTTTGGAACCACTGGTAGTACTTTACAGAAGTCACCTCCCAAACCATTAATTTTTCACCAGACGGTTCGTTAATATCCAATATATCTCTAGAACTCCGGATAATTATTTCGATCGTTTCACACTTAGTCATAAGTGTTTCATCCCATATTATCAATTTTGATTTTCTTATAAATTTAGCATCATTGCTCTGCTTTGATATATTTGTGATGGTTATTTAAGTTGTTTGAAGAGGTATATCAAATCTAAAGTGGGTGGTCTCACAATAAAATCGTTGTTTGTACACCACTTGCTATTATTGCTAACAATGTCATGCCTCTTGATATGATATTTGCAAGTAATGCATGACATAAAAATATTACTTCGATTTCGTCGGAGGCATCTACAAAGAATAATCATGTTATACCAGAGTCGACTCTTTATAATATAGTCATGAAAACTTGTTCTTGTTTAGGATTTAGCTTTAATTGTGCTTCCTCGGACACTTGTATAGCATTTTGATTCTTAATAATATACTAACCTTTTTACTTTATGTTCTAGCGCTCTTTTTATGAAAAACATTTATGTACCCTGAGATTTTTTTTAACTTGAAAAAGAAGTTTACTCATACGATGAATTTAAAAAATAATTGAATTGCATTATCTTTCTAAATAATTAATTAAAATATTTAATTATTTGGTTTTAACATAAAAAGTAATTTATTCTATGTTGATTCAGATCTTAATATTAGTTCATCTCTTGTTTTGAATATTTAATCTTAATTATATTATTATCCACCATAAATTTTATTTTCAAAGAGTAAAAGATTGATATGACATTTCACTTTTAGATTTTTATGTTTGTAGAATCATTAGTGGTATTGACTCTTAAGACCATTTTTTCTCTTTCTCACAAATTTATATTCTTAAATATTTTCTTAGTTGTTGTTTAATAATTGGGTATTTACACAAAAAAATGATAAAAAAAATATTATTTGAGTAGAAAAATAGTTCAAATATAATATAAAAATATATTATCGTGGTGGTATTTTTTTCTCTCAATTTTAACTCTTTATGCATTCTATTTAATATTATTTTTATTTTTTTCGTATTGGACATTATGTAGTGGTAATGTATTGCCAATATGGAGGATTCTTATGAAAATGATTTTATTAAACCTTCATACATATTTTAAATAAGAATTTAATAGACAAAATTTTATTAATTTTAAAACTTTATATATTATAAATTAGCATAGAAGATATTGTAGTCCAAAAAATAGGTTATTGCAGTTATGTCCTTTCCCTATGAGTTCTTTCGTTTAATATTTTAGGGCAAATTTGATATATTAATATTGTATTTATGTGTTTATAATAATATAGGCTCTCATTTTTCTAAATAGATTTGGACAATATAATACATTCTCAAATTAAATTAGTAATAGAACATTATAATACGTTTTCAAATTAAATTGGTAATAGGAATTTTTAATAAGTATATCCTAAAAGTAATATGATTACAAGACTAAATATATTTACTTGTTCAATTTTATATGGATTAGACAACCCGAAAATAATTATACTAATAGGATTCTTAAAGGTAATCATGTAGGATTCCTAACGTGTAGTATTATGTCCTAAAACTAATAGGATTATAAAGTTAATATCTAGAATTCCGATTATGTCCTTTTATTATGAGTTATTATGCTTAAAATTATAAGGTTATTTTTGTAAACCGTCATTGTATTCATGCTTTTATAATAATATATATATAAATAGATAGGTAAATATCTAACTTAAAATTCTTTATTTACGGTAAAAAAAAGTACATTTAATTCTCTGACACATATAAGCTACTACTTCCTATCGTATATATCAAGCAAGCATTGTTCGTATACGAATAATAGCTTTATTAAACCATTTGTCATGCTCATGACACGTATTGTTCGCTTTGCAGGGGCAGATTTATAGGAAAAAATATGGGGCACGTGAACTCATGGTCTCTCCGCAAAATTAGATATTTTATATACATATTTTTAAAAATTGGTATAATATTAACTGTTGGCGCTCATGCTCCAAGAAGGGTGAATGGTGCACTTGGTTGAAGGTTGAGTTATAATTACTAAGAGGAGTAGGAATCAATTCTCACTTAATATATTTTTTTTGGTAACTATAAACTTTATTTACCAAAAAGCATATGTACACCTCAAGAGAAGAAAAACAAACTATGAAAAACAAACTATCACTTGTCAACTGGGTTAGACATAGTCCCAACCTTCAGTGACTTGCCTACTAGCTATCTAGCTTCCATACATTCCTGTACTAACTATTCTATTAGTCTCATGGATAGAAATTTAGACTGTGCAGCTTCTTCCTCAATCGTAGTTTCATGCTTCCTCTATAGAATATCTCTTGTATGATCATTCTAACTATCTCCCCCACTGATCTTTGTCTTTGTTGAAATACTTTGAGATTCCTTTCATGCCATATTTGATATACGCTGCCAGCAATAGCCATTCTGTAAATTTCAGCAGATGCATTCTTTCCATTATGATGTGATATAGCCCATTGCATTTCTGCATCCCATTCCATAGGTTGCCTATATTATATCTTGCCACTGTAACAGCTTTTGCCATACTTCCCTAGATATTATACATACATAGAACAAATGGGATATACTTTCCTCATCTGCTCCACACATAGGACATGTTGCATCGTGTATCACTCCACATCTCTTTAGTCTGTCCCTTGTATATAATCTGCCATGAGCCGTGAGCAACAGTATGAAGTTCCATTTAGGGGTACTCTGATTGTTGCAAGTCAGCCTTCTCCAGGCCACCTTTGGCACATTACCCCTCAGCTTGCAATAGATGTTGTTGATTGAGAATTGATTCATGCTCATCAGTTCATCCATACTCATTCCAGCCTGTGCGATATATTTGTGTGCCTTCAGGATTTTCTGCATTATCCAAGAAGCTTGATTGCATTTGGCCTCCCAGATGTTAGTTGTTCCCCATAATAGGCATGCACCCTATCTCACCCACAATTTGTCATTCTTCTTACATACATTCCATAACGGTTTATAGGTTGCAGCTTTGTTCCATAGCTCAACATCAGTAAAATTTACACCTCCTGCAGTTTTGGGATAACAAAGAGTTTCCCATGCAAGCAGTGCCTTATTCGACCCATTTGCCTCACCACTCCATAAGAATTTCTTGCACGTTGCCACAATTTCATTTATGATCTTCTTAGGCAGAACAAACACTTGTGACCAAAATGTTTGTATAGAAAATAGTATACTTTTGATCAGCATAACTCTTCCTGCATAGGATAGAAACTTGGTTGTCCACCCCGTGATTCTACCAAGTATTTTCTCCAACGGGGGTTGGCACTGAGTAATAGCCAGTCTCTTAGAGCTTAAAGGCACCCCTAAGTACCTGAAAGGGAGCTCACCTTTGAGAAATCCAAGGATATCTAATAATTGTTGCTGTAATACTGGATTGACTCCTCCGCAATAAACTGAGCTTTTGGTTGGATTTGCAATAAGTCCTGATGCCTCAGAGAAAGTCTTGAAACAATTGTTTATCAATTGTACAGACTCTTTGTCACCCTTGCAAAACAGCAGAAGATTATTCGCAAATCCTAGCTAAGTAATCTTATTCTTGGCACACTTAGGATGGAATTTGAATGCAGGGTTCTTTGTCAATTGCTTCAGCAGCCTACTCAGGTATTCTATCTCTTAGAAGTGAATGGCCTACTAGGCTTGCCATTAATAATGATTGAATAAGAGAATGTCTTTAAACAGCTCATAATCCAATTGGTAAATTTAACAGGAAAGTGTAGCCCATGCAACATTTGTTCAATATAGATCCATTCCACCGAGTCATACGCCTTCTGCATGTCAATTTTAATCATACATCTAGGGGAAATACCTTTCCTTCCATACCCTTTTATGAGTTCATGGCTTAAGATGATATTATCACTTACGATTCTGCCTGGCACAAAGGCCGCTTGGCTTTGGTCAATCAAAATAGGCATTACCAGTTGTAGTCTCTTGGTGAGGATCTTCGAGATGATTTTATATAGCACAATACAACAAGAGATGTGCCTAAACTCTTTTATTGTTAGAGGGTTCTTCACCTTAGGCACAAGTGTTACTGATGTGCAGTTGATAGGTTTAAACATGTTGCCTGTGTGAAAGAAATCCATAACAGCATAGATGATTTCTTCTCCTACTACCTGCCAGCTTTTCTTGAAGAAATGAAAGTTGAAACCATCACATCCAGGAGCCTTCTGGTCATCAATGTCCTCAACTGCATTGTATACCTCCTCCCTAGAGACTAGTTCTATCAATTTCAGTTGTTGATCTCTGGTCAGCTTATGTCCTTCATCAAGTACATCCAGTTGAATTGTTGGTAATATATCAGTTGCAGCCCCAAGTAGCTTTTGATAGAATTTGACAACTTCTATCTCCACTTCTTTCTCAGTCTGTGCTATATTACCATCTATGGTGTTGAGTTTTCTTATTTGGTTATGAGCAGTCCTATTCTTCATGCAAGCATAGAAATAGGCATTATTAGCATCCCCTAATTGTAGCCATTTCACTCTTGATTTTTGCTTAAGAATGCATTCTTCAATTAGCACCCATTTTTCCAGTTGTTGTTTCAATTCCTTCTCCTCCTCAGCTAGTTCTACCTGCTTTTGGGGATCTCTTGTCTCATGTTGTATTTCAGCCAGCTCTTTCCTGTAATATTCCACCTTTTCAGTTACTTTTGAAAACTTTCTGCAGTTTAGTGCCTTTAGTTCATGCTTGACCTATTTCAGTTTATACCAAATTGCTTCCATCCCCCGTACTGGTTGTACACAATTCCATTGGTTATTCACCAATGAGAGAAAATCAGGATGCTGTGCCAAATGATTGAAGAATCTGAATGGTCTAGCCCCTTTGAATCCTCTCCCTCCTATTTCTATAGCTAGAGGAGTGTGACCTGAAAAATAAGGATCTAGGGCTGTAGCTTCCACATGTGTCCAAGTAGTCATCCATTCACTATTGACAAGCACCCAATCAATCTTGCTAAGTACATGGTTATTAGTCCATGCATATCTTCTTCCTGTTGTTTTAAGCTCCACCATATTAGTGTCCACCATAAATCTCTTGAAATCAGCCACCTCATGTTCCTGCACAGGATTCCCCTTGATTCTGTCATCATAGTGCCTTATAGCATTATAGTCTCCCATGGCAACCCAGGCCTCCTGTTGTACGCGAGCAATAGGTGTTAGCTCAGTTCATAGTGGCCTTCTAGCAGCCACATTGTGCAAACCAAAGACTACAGTTAGTTGAAACCCCACATTCAAAGCACATATCCTCACATCCCCATGAATAAGCTGTGGGTGAGTATATATTTTAGTGAATACAATTTCATTCGAATTCCATAATATCCATATTCTACCTCTTCCATTTGCATCATAATTTGAACACCAACGCTAACCTGGGGCTATCCTTTTAATTATTTGTTCAACATGTTTTCCTTGTACCCTATGTTCTAGTATTACAATCAATCCTACCTTATTATGCTTCAGAAACTTTATTAACTCTGCATGCTTATATACTTTATTCAGGCCTCTGACATTCCATGTAATGAGCTTCAACATTCAGAGTCAGGGGGTTTATCCTCTAGTCCCAGATAACTACATTGTCCACGAGCTCCTCCAGTCACCTCATCCACCTGTGATTGATGTTGTGTACTTGGTAATCCTAGAGAGCCGAATGCATTTGTTACTGCCAGATTACCATTTTTGAAGGCAGTCTGACCACTTCGACTTGCTAATTTGCCTCTAACCTCTGTCCACTGATCCTCTTGAGTCCGATGTTGTTTGTTTTTAGCTGTATCATTCTGGACCTGCACCTGCTTGTTCATTACTCCAAGCATTCCTATCTGTTGATCTCCCCCTCGAGTAGGTTGGTTGTTTTGAGGTTGATCCTGGATATCATCATTTTTCCTTACCCACATATTCTTCTGCTTCCCTTGATCAGGTTGAGTGACTATTTTTTGCCCATCATCTTAGCATCTATGTCCAATCTATAAGTAAGATGGACAATAAGTAGGTTTCCAATCATACTTTATCTCTTGGTCAAATGCCTTCCCCATAGGATCTCTTGCTTTAATGGAGTCTGGTAAAGGCTTTGTAACATCTATTTCAATAAGCATCCTTGCATAGGAGACCCTATCAACATTCGTAGTGCATTCATCTGCATAAATTGGGCGTCCCAACACACTACCTATCCTGCTTAATGAATCCATACTCCAGTAACTAAGTGGAAGATTGAGCATCTTAATCCACAGGGGAATCATTCGGAGCACCTCCTTGTTGAAGTCAAAATCAGCCTCCCATATTCTAACAATAACTGGCCTATTATTCATTGTGTGAGGACCGGAGAAGAGAACCTCATCTCTATCAGCTATGCTCCCAAACTTTATGCGGAAGAAGCCTTCATTGTGATAGTAGACTTTGGGTTTTGCAGTATAGTTCCAATTACTTGCAATAAAAGGTGAATTCCCAACTACATACATAATTAGAGCATATTTCCATTTTGTTGTTTCTCTGTCAATCTCCTCTTGCTGTAATTGAGCCATCAATTCACCCTCTACAATAATTGGTGTAATGTATTTCAATTCCATACCTCTAGCAGTGAATTTGTTCTCATTGAATAGTGTTGCCTGGGTTTTTGGTACCTCTTTTGGTTGATCTGCATCCATCTCCCTCTGTTTTTGCTCAGCGCCGGCCTCCTCCGCCTTATTCCCAAATCTAGGCAGATTCCCCAAGTTTGCTTCCTTACGCCCTTACTTCATAATTGTTTGATTGTTTGGTGTTACGTCCATCAGTGCCTTCCCATTTGAACTTATAGCAGTCGTCACTCCCATCGATGTCTGCTGATTTTGTACAGGTATAGGTGTGGTCACCGGAGTTTGACCATTTTGACTCTTCCCTACATTCAGTGTTGGAGTAGGGGACTTCTTTAGCTGGATTGAAGTTCCTACACCTATGGCTTCTTTCAGCAACTCCGCCGCATTCTTAGCAGCGATTTTGTTTACCTTTGCCGGTCGTTCTCACTTAATATATTTTTTCCTCATTTTTAGTAGTGCACCCATGTACTAAAAATCCTAGATCCGCCTCTGTCGCTTTGGGCCTAGGCCCGAACAGATTTGTCTTTTTGGGCTACGCCACCTCGAGCTCCAAAAACGCGCGTACCATGTGAACTTGTGCCATGCCTTATAAGGCTCTTCACGTTCGTTTCCCATTCCAACGTAGAATTCGCCTAAGGTGTTATGTGCACCCCTTATTCAGAAGTTTGCCAGCCTAGAAGTCTGCCAATATCGCTTGACCCGCCTTCCCTCAAGGGAAGTACATTAAGCCCGAAAAGACAAACTCGTGCGGGCTTAGGCCCAAAGAAGACAATACGTGTCATGGGCTTGGATCGTGACAAGTCCAACCGAACATGTAAATATAAGAATGACATCACTCCTTAAATCTTTAGAAGATTGTTGTCGTTTTTCTTTAATTATTTGGTTTGTTTGAGGACCGGGAAAGATGAGGGTTTTTGCTTTATTTGATTTTGCGATGAACAATTGGTCTTCGTATTGCGCTACCTACCTATCTAGTTAATGTCAATGTGTGGTGCTTATCCATTCCCATGGATTCTTTCTAAAATGTAAATACGAATATTGCTCAACTTCAGTCTATTGAATCGTCTTTAATCGGTTTAAAGCAATTTATCCTAATATGTAAATATTTATACAATTAGATCACTTAAAATATAAGTTTCTGCATTCTATATATGTTAGTAACCTGAGCTGATCTGGTGGATACTTGTAGTGAGTCAAATTAGTCAAAAAATATTAACATAACTAGATAACACTTAAAATGCTTTAATGTGATTATAGGATATCAATACCATGTAATTTAATTTAAGACTATCAATGGCCTAAACAGAACTCATTCTTTATGACTACCTTTCAGCTCATCAGTTACTTCGTACTCATTGGATCTTATTTTCCAGAAATATATTATATATCTGCTTCCTTTTTATTGCTTTCAGTTTTTCATTTCTTTCAAAGTGTGGTGCTGATTTTAGCGGCCTGCAATCAAGCAAGTTACACTATTTACTCCAAAAGACAAAGCCCCAAGTTTGTTTGGACAAAGCCCCGTGTTGTTCATTCTTTAAATCTATTTACTCCAAAACTTTGTTTTTTTTCAGTCTGTTAAGTTACAAAAAATAACTGATGAACAATACTACAATGTACCAGGCGTTTAATCATCCTGATCTTGATTCCTGATCCACTTGGTGGCCACCCATTTTTCTCCTCTGATTACTGGACAGCTACCATGAAGTGAGGTCTGCATTAGAATTCAAGCAAATGTGAAAATTAGAAAGTTAATAAGGCCATGCTTGAAATCAAAATGCATTATTACATTGTGTTTGTCATGCCCTCCTTTGGTAATTTATGTACTGTGAATTAAAATCACTGGAAATGGAAGAAGTAAAAGAAAGACGAAGAGCCTATTCTAATTGTTGCATTGAACAAACTAATATAGCAGCAAATGAAAATGAAAACAGTCGTGAAGCTACGATATACTATAATCTCTCCAATCAGCTTCTATGCGATGGGTCTGATTGTACAAATTTGTTCTGATATTTTCAATAGAGGCTCCTGTTGCAGTGTATAACCACTTTATCCAAATAATTCAAGCAGTATCACACTAATCCTTTTAGACAAACATCCTCATAGCATCATGATTCTTATGATTAATTGAGCATGTTTAAGCCACATCATCATTTAGAGCTAAATCTTAAACATGTTTTTGGGCAACTCAAAGGTTTTTCTAGGATTAGCAATTCCTAACACTTTAAACCACTCTGCAAGAATCACAGCTTTTAATCTGGGATTATATATTGTGGCAGATCTCCAATCTAGCAGCTACAGATGGCACGGAGTTTGCCTTGTATTCCAGCTAACCTATTGCAGATCAGCTCCTTGAAACAATTTGTTAGCTGACTGATTACTCCTGTATATATATTATTGATTCTTATACCAAAAAACATTGTGATGAACAAAACAGAAAATGCAGGGTAACCGAATTAACTAGAATAACTCACCAGATCAATTGTACCATTTGGAAACAGTGAGTAGAATAGAAGTCCATCCCCTCTGCGTGGCTTCACTTTCAAACCAATACACTTGCTAAAATCATAATTAGCATCCATGTTCTGCCCGTTCTGTAGATAAACACAAAGGACCATTTTACAAGCCAGGCAGACAAGAAAGGTAGTGATGGGTAGAAATAGAGAGCAAAAGAGAGTGGAGAGGTACTTGATCTTACCTCATACGGGAACACAGTTTCCCCACCTTCTTCAACATCAGATAAATATAATAAGAAGGAAGCGGCCTAGACGAGATCAATGAAATTTTAGTCCAGACAAGTGAAAGTAATCATTCCTCAAAATTAACTACCAGTAACAAATTCTCAACCAATGATATCTCAAGATTAAAAGTGTAGTACAGTTCCTGTAAACTTGCTTGGCACATTTCATTTCACCTCATGGTTCCAAGGATCGAAGAGAAGATCAGAATCATTCCACAAAGAAAAGAAGAAAAATGCATATAGAGGATGTCACATCCATGGCAAATAAGAAGCCACCAAAACAATCATCCTCACCTTGGTTCATGCTAAAACTAAAATCAGATTGAAGAGAATTTAGCTACCATTAGAAGTGATTTAAATTGTACAAATAATGGTGGTTTACATGACTTAAAATCATGCAAATCATTTCTTTTAATACCTTTTCTTGCAAAATATACTAAAAAGATACTCAATGAAAATGAAAATCTGACAAGAAGGACTGCCCCCTGTCTTGGGAAATACTTGTCCAATCTGAGATAAAGATGTATCTTGTTTGCAATTTTCTCATCTAACATTAACATGCTCAAGAGAGTTCAGTAAAGTACAGCAGAGGACCATCATCTGCAGTTTGGGTGATGCAAATAGCATGTGCCATATAAATAAGAACCCAATACTTGAATCAAACACATCAAACTTCTTTCTTCTAATTTATTTGTGGTTCTGGGGAGGGGGGAGGTGTTTGGGAGTAACATGGAAGCACAGCATCCTTATGCCCGGATAACCAAACAATAAAGTATTCTATAATCCACAAGGTCCTCTTGTGTAAGATTTCAATTGAGATACAGGAAAAATAGCGAGCAACTTAGAAAAAATAGCACCACTGAAAATTTTGTTCATGCTTACTCTTTGGCTCTTCTGAGGGCCATATTGAGCAGGATCAAAAGCATCATAATGTGACTGATATCTCTGGCCAATTTCATACCGCAAAACATTAAATGCCTGAAATGACCAGAGGAACATCATATTTATCACTGAAGAAGAGAATCATTCAAAATCAGTAAGAGCAATAAACAGAAAGTTCAGACTTCAGATACACACCAATGTTCATTTAACCTACAATCATCAAGTTAGCAGCTTGACTAGCTGTCAATTGTCACATGCGTTATATGCATGGTTACATTGTAACTCAAAATCTAGTGGGGAAATAGTCCGAAGTATTCTGGAAAATCAGCACAAATACTTCCCAACAGGCAGTTTCAGATGTTAAACCAAAATGTAGATTTGCCTCACAAAAAATTAAGGCACACAAAAAATTTTGTCTCTTAGAACTGGACATCTTGACCCATTGCCTCGTGGTTTTGTCCTCTGAAAAAGAATCTGTTAGAAGAGGTGTGTATCCACACCATTATGAGAGAGCTATAACCTTGCTTGACTACTTCATTTACAACTGAAGACATGCCAAACAACATTAAGGGAGGAAAAAAAGTTCCATCAATTTGAGCACTATGACTTGCCATTTCCGTAAATTAAATGAGCTGGCCCACATATGTGACCTCTAACTAACAATCCAGTATACATTCAGATTCTGCACTTACATCCAGAATGAATTTTTTTTAGAAGTTTCTTCCAACATTTATATATCAGTATGAGGTGAATATTGACATAGAAAGAGGCATCATCTCCTCTTTATGTTTTTTTTTTTTGGTAAGTGACGTCGAGGCCAGCTTGCGTGCACCTCGACTAATTCCACGGGATACCTGCTACCTCTCACCTGCAACAAATACCAGGTTACTCTGTCTACCAAGGCTTGGACAGATTGGAGATAATCACCTAGTGTGTTTGTCTCCGCTAGAATTTGAACCTGGGACCTCATGGTTGTCAACCCACTTCATTGACCACTAGGCCACATCTCATGATGATAAATGTGTACAACATATATTTCCGTCATTACCACATGGGCATTCGTTCATAAACAAGCGCCAATAAAAACAGTTTTTCCAGTACACAAGACTAAAAGAAGATAAAAACCCAAGAAAGCAGTAGGTCGATCCAGGATTTAAGATTCATGGTTTCAACCTTCATGTTTTAACTACTGAACCCATTAGACTTTTGAAACTATTTGGTTCAGTTGAACCCTTGGTTCATATACTCCGTTGGTTCATATACTGCATTTGCAACAGAGAAAAATCCAATTTCTTTTGGGTAATGAGGGAAGAAGAAACACAGAACCATAAAATGTAACCCAAGATCACATACTCTATACCATTGTCTCTTGCATCTTAGCTATTTCCAAATAAAATGGTCTCAAAAAGCGCCTGGCAAATTCGATGAACTGGAATCTGAGTGTCTTTGCATTACCATTCAGAACTCTTGTATTACTTCACTACCATCTGTAACTTAATAGCCAATGGCATTATCTGGACTTTAATCTTCAAATATGACTTCTCAGATTAACATGACGAATCAGTGTTTCAGTGAGAATTATTTTGAGTATACAAAGGCTATAGTACTCCATATCAACATGAAAAGAAAGGTAATTCTTCTTAGTGTAGCATAGATTATAGTCCACTAACATCAAATGGAAGATAGTTCTCTTCCGTATTACTCACTTCAAAACATTGGATTAAATTACCTCAAAAGCTACATTTGGGCCAACTTCTTCTTGTAAATTCTCAAAGCTATCAGAAATTAACATTTTGATCCGTTTCTTGGTATACTTCTCATTAAAATATTAGATTTTGAACTCCACACAATCTACTCCATGTCAATTAAACTAGATATAAATGGTAGTTGAAACTATAATTTTCAATAAGATGTCTAAGCAGTTTCAAAATAGTGATCATCTTCTTTTTCCAATACATAAACTAAGATATGAGGCTGACTAAACAAGGATAGGCGAAGTACCAACATGTAGAGGGTAGGACTTGGATTTGTTCAGGCACAATCAGCTTCATTTTGAAGGAAATAAAGCTGTATAAGATAGGTTGGAATAGGGATTTTTTTTTGGGGGGGGGGTCTCACATCCACTACTATATTCCAACCAGATCTTTAATATCTAAGTCATGGAAGCAAAACCAAAGTTGACATTTGGTGAAAAGAGCATAATGCATTTTATTTAGGATATACATGTTAGAGAACTTTACCTCTCCATGTGTCTTGGGGATGATTGTCGCCTTTGCAATTTTCTCTTCAATTAGATCCAAGATTCCAGTTTTGTCTTCAGATGCACTAATAAAAGTGCCAGAACTGGAAAAATTGACAAGGTAATGTAAATCTCATGCCACGATCTGTAGTTTCTTGTCAAAGATACTGACACATGAAGTACAAAGTTCTATCATAAATTATTTTTTAGAAGCAAATCACAAGTAATTAGAGAAAGTCATTCAAAAAAAAAGAAGCACATGTAGTTTGAAAATTATGAATTCGCTTTATCTTCCAAAATAAGATAATATATGCACACACCATATTTTCAGCGACCTAGTTTAGCAGAAATGGGAGGGAAAAAACATGTTTAAATTGATTACCGGTTAAATCTGCGATATTTGATTTTGGGAAACAATAACCTAACTAATAAATAAAGGACCACACAAAAATTAAGACAGTGTATTGACTTAAATACAATTCTTGGAGTTAGTGTTCAACAGTTGACAAATATGAGGGTTATTGAGTAGTATATACCTTGTTCTAATTCCTTTGGTGGTCTCTTCTGTTTCTCCTGTGCGAAGAGCCAAGGATGATGGTTCCATATTTGCCTTTGCCATCTTAATTATGCTTTGGCATTGTTCTATAGATGCAAAATTGGGAAAGTATAATGCACGTGGGAACCAGCTTAAAACCTACCCAAAAAATGCACATATATTTACAGGGAAACAAAGCAATATAAATGAAATTACTAATAGTTAAGACATAAAAACCTATTTTTGTTCATAAGTATACGATGACTTAAAGTTTATCAACATAGATTTAAGTTATAAAGAAGTTAACATGGTATCACTGGCTATCGCAGATATGAGAATAAGTTAAGTACATAAAAGATGCTACCACTTCATTATAGGACGATAGCGAATGGGAACACACCCTCACCCAAAAGAAGTATGGGGATTTGATCGTTGTCGCTCTTAATTTAATACCAATTTATTATACTTCAGCTATGATAGACAGCGCATCTTTGAGAAGCAACTATCTCAAAAGTTATTCAAACAGTAAGGGAATTGATGGTTAAAAGTAAAAACTGAATATACGGCAGAATAACCAGATAATTATGTTCGCCCTGGTCAGAAGCAAGAACTAAAATCCAAAACAAGGAGAGTTGACAGTTTCTCAACTAAAAAAGAGAGAAGCACACCTGAAAGGGAATGGAAGTTAGGGAATGCTCTCCAGTCTCACCAATGGGCAACGGATCAAAGTCCTCCTTATACACTGATTCTAGAAACCTCGGTCTTGGCCGCACACTAGGTACATCCTACCATACCCAAAAATTTAATCAGTAAATGTCTACTTTTTTGTAACAGTAATTGCAGACTTAATGCTATAAATTTACATCTTGTTTAATTATTTGTTCAACTAGATATGTAGTTCAACTGCACCTACTGTCCAAATAATGTATGTACTAGTTAGTATCTGTTTTAATTGAACCATAAGCTGTAAATATAAGTAAATAAAAGAGAAAAGACCTGATGAGAGAAGAGAGCAGAGCCGAAGAACCCGAGAAGGAAGAAGAAGAGACATAGGAGAAATACGGAAGGCAATCTGAGGCTCCACCATCCAAATCTACCTCTGCTCTTCATTTTCTCAATGGATCGCCGGGAGAAAGTTTCCTTTCACTATTAAAAAACTCGGGCTTTTGTCCTTCTGAAACTGAAACTGAAACTGAAACTGGGTCAATTCTGATTCAACACGAGAGCTGCCCTGCCAACTCTACTTGGACTACATGTCCCAAAGGGAACGTAATATTTGAATTGCAATTCTTTTTAGTTTTATATTAAATTAAATATTAAATCTGTGATAACATAAAATACAAAAGATGTTTGCAAATGTCTTCCAAAATTTATCTGTTGATAATGAATAAAACTACAATTTAAACAAGTGTTTAAAGATCAGTACACTGACTTTCCTTACTCTTTCTTTTTGAACAACAACCTTCCTTACTCGATTTGGAAAAAAAAAATAAATACTAAGTATTACTTATTAATATATTAGTGCTCTATATTTCATTTCATCCCTCTATATATATTTTTTGATAGTAAATAATTTTCTTCCCTTCTCTGTGCAGAATGGAGTACTGATTGTTAATTTTTTTAGATCTGATGTACTGAAAAGTTTTTTTGGTCAACCAAACAAGAAATACACGAGGATTCCACTAACCACAAGCGAAACAAAAACAACTGGAGTCGTGCGACACGTCCAGCTAGTTGTGAATTATATCAGTTTAAGATTTAACTTCGTATATTCTTTTACCAAAGATAGGCTTTCATTATAATTTTTTGGTACAACAAGCCAAACGAAGATTACGCAGAAAATTTAACCAATAAGAAATTACAACTCCATCAACCGCAAAACCAGGTTCCTTAGTATAAAATCTAATTTAAATTTTAAACAGTTCGTATATACTTTGTTCTCAATCCGTTAATATTCACGGTTGAAGAATCACCTCTGGAACTACTGTTTTGTGTTTTGAGGAAGTGACGATCTCGGTAATTCTGTGTCAATATTTTATCTGGATTGAGGAGAAAAAAAACCTAATCCCACCCGATGAATGCACAGGATTTTGCTAATTTAATCTAGAAGGAAAAATAATCACAAACTAAGATAACTAAACATTTTTGGACAGAGAGCACACACAAAAAAAGGTATTCGCTGTATGCCATACCAAAACCCTCAATCCTGAAAGTAATCCGTATGCTGTAGGATTCATTAGCTACAGCCTACAAGAATTAGCATGAGAATAGTAAAAATAAATATAGAAAGAAAAAAGAAGAAGTAAAAGTCCACTGTAATTACTTCAGAAATAAACAAAATGGAAGAACATCTACTTAAATAAAAAGATAAGAAAACAACAGTTAAAAGCCTCTTGACTGCTTCCCTAAAAAGAAAGTCTCTAGCTGCTTACAAGATTTGTGCAATTGAACTCAAATATACTAACCAGCAATCGTTTTGTTATATTCATGGAGAAAAATTTGATGTATATATCAGAGAACCTGTATGCCAATAACAGAAGTATGAGGATAATAAGTAAATTAGTTACAGCAACTCAGAAAGTGCACAATAATCTTTTGATCAAATGCCTCCCTGTAATGCAAGCCATCACCCCAAACATTAATAGCTTCCATCTGCATTAACACCATGCTTCACTCCCTTGGCTTGAGGTGTTACTTGGTTCCTACTTGAGGTATCAAATCCCTTTTCCGGCCCATAATGTCGTGATCCACATATGGCTTCCAACATATAAGGAGCAGTATAGTTTAGCGTTATGTAGTGTCACCGAAGGCAGTAAGCATGCAACTCTTCCCGTTAACATGGTATCATTATTGATGTTGCTTCAGCAATTCCATCCAGTAACCAAACTAGCTTATAATGAAACACAGGTTCAATTCCTTAGTGAGCTGACTGGTGTCACCTTACATAATATCACATTGGGTCGTGGCACCGAAAATGAGAGACCAGGAAATACAAAGCAGAGCAATCTCATTGGTGGTTAAAGAGCACTTTTAAGCTGCTTCACAGAGATTGGTGAATTCAATTGCAGCATATAAAATATCTATGTTGTGTTCAAGGCTCATGGTGTTTGGCTCATCAATCCACAAGCCATCCAAATCAACAACCTATGCAGGCTTATATGAGGATTCTTTAACAAGTGTGAATCATCTGTACCATCAGAGGACCACCAGAATACAGGTGCCTATTAAATTCTGGGGCTGAGCAAGGATATGATCATAAAGACTGAATGTCATTATGTTTCAGTGTACTAGTCTCTTGCACCAGCTGAGAATTCTAGATACGTTTGATTCCACAAGATCCTTCATTCTCTGTTTACTTCTCCTTGAATCTTCAATATCTAGAGTCCTGTAGGCAAGGGCAAGCAAGTACATTGCTGGATGCAGTCTCCTGCACATGGAAAAATATATCTGCACATCAAACCCCACAATACTGTTTTCGAGCCTACTGAATAATCCGACAACATTTCGTATGGCAACTCGTATATGCAACATCAAGAGAAGAGGATTATACATGGTGATTACAGTTGGAGACATTTCCCAAATTCATGGGACATAATGAGAAAGATAACCAGCTGTAGCCGAGTGGCTTCTGCTAGACTAGAAGCACGGAAAGTAAGATTTTCATATTAATCTTTTCAAGCAGGGTGTAAACACATCCTACATTGTCACAATAATATCAATTTACAAAGATGCAAAACATCAAAGCATAATTATCAGCAAAATTCATAAAATACTTAAATTTGTTTCTGCCAGACTGCCACAATGTATAAGCTTATCATTAAATGGGTGGAGAATTTAATTTCATATGTTTGAGGCTTCTATAACCTGACACTTACTTCTCAAAGTGATCATTTGCCCCTAAGCCATCCCAATACCTCTGAGATAGCACATTTCGACCTTTCTTATCTCTGCCAAACGTCTCCACATACCAACCTCCAATGTCATGCATGCCACATCGAGGTTCAAATAGCCAAAATCTGTTTGAGAGAAAACTCATTACTAATGACATCAATAAACAAAAAACCAAGTGAAAATGAGAGACCTATATCTTGTATACTAACAAGAAAAACAGTGATTTACCAGAGAACACTCTGATATGAATATCACAAGCGCAATGTTCTATGGATTTCCTGGCTTTTAAGTTATGAATTAAAAAGAAAATTCACAATCCAATGGCATCATCTTCTGCTAAACTTTATACTTGGCCACTGGTGTCTCTAGGAGCCGGTAATTCATTAAACTACTAAAAAAACGATTTAAAGCAAATCTAACAACTTGATCCGCTAACCATATGGATACTGTGGTCAAAAGCTCCTATGCTTCCAACAAACAAGCACCAATGTACCAACATAGGAAGAGCAGACAGAGCCTTGTGATATAAATAGAAAGGAGCCTAACTATGACTCTTAATGACATTGAAAAGTACAATAAACCATAATTACTGAGCACAAAAATAACTACTAGTTCTCTTACCATTTGTCTCTTAATAGTTAACCATAAGCTTTCATAGTTCCACCTTCTGAGAAAGAGTAACAAAAAAAAATGAAAAGAGAGGGAGGATGACAGAAAATGGAAGACTGCAGCGATCGTAAGTAAAAAGAGACAGCATTGACCAGGAGGCGCAATTTTCCAAGCTCAAAGCTAAATGTGGATGACTAGACATCAATAAATTAGTAAACCATAACTTCCTTTAATGATGTCATTCCATTTCAGCTTTTCGTTTCCATCCAACTCAATAAGATAGATTAACTCCAGTTTTGTAGTCTGATTCATCTCTAAGCCCACCTCTCCACATTTACTTTGTAACTAAAGAATAGGCACAAAAGTCCCATGATAGTTTGACAAAAATATAGAGAGAAAAACTAGCACTTCTGATGAGTATTGACTCAAAAGGTTAAGTTATGGACTTTACTTGCTCGGAGGTAGCCTAGCTCTGCGGCATCTGCACTCACAGGTTGATACTTCTCCTAATTGATACCAGTGCATGTGTCTTACCTGAAACAAATTTCTCACGCAAATTAAAGTGGAAAAATTATGAATATGATTCCTTAAGCCAAGAGAAAGACAGCCATTCCAAGAACAAATTCCAGAGCGGCATGTATGGCACATGGTAAGAAGAATTCTAATAAAACCCAGGATACATAAAGCTTAAGAAGCACAATATTCTCAAATGACAGGTGCACATGTAAGAGTGATGGTTCATGCACGGACTACAACAGGATGTTGCAGCGTGCATCTATGAATCTATGCAAAAAGGTTTTTCGACTAGTTAAAGCCATGAAGTGAATTTATCATCACGGAAGTCAAGCAAATTCGTCAATTAAAGCCATCAATCCATGGAATACCCACCAAAGAATCATATCGGGAAAACCACCAATGTGCTGTGAACACATGGTATATCCACAGTTCATCTTTGTGGAGCCACATTACAGAGTCCAATTAAAGATGGAACCCTGAGGTTTAGATGGCTAAGAGCAGAAGCTCATAAATACTTGGACTTCTCATGACTATTCCTTTGCTTCAAAGAAGTGAAAGTACATAATGCTAGATTTAAAAAAACATGGCTCCAAAATTTAAGGCTTTGTATCGGAGACTGAGACTGACAAAAAATTCTTATACACATGTCGAACATGTTCTTTTTCTTGCATTCTTTATGTTTTGGACACCAAACTTCTTCTGTTTCACTTGATCACATCTTTGGTGGTGCTTATTCTCCTACACTATTTGTTGATCTATAACAAACTGTTCAGTCAGAAATAGTAAGTTACTAAATTATAAAAGACATGAAAAGGGGAAAGTCCATTTTTTTGAAAGAAAAAATTGTAACTCGTCTGGAACTTCCTTTGGGGCGAGGTAAGCCCTTAACATTGTAGACGCAAGATGGAACAGCTAAAGTCCCATGGGGTATATGCCATGACAGGTGAGGCATTCGCCTTATGGACACCTTACGCCTTAGGTTGTCTATCCAGTACACTCCAAGAATGGCTCGTGCATGCTTTACGCCTTGGATTGCCCGTTCAAAACGCCACAGTGTTTGATTTATAAATGTTTTCAAGTATTTGTCTATAATTTATATAATGAGTACGTTGTTCTACAATTAAGAGCTTGATGGCTTAGAATATTAAATTATGCCTAGGTAGTTAAATAAATATTTATACCTTTTATCTTTTGAATTTTAATTTTTTTTTAGAAATTTATCTTTTAATTTATTTCTTAATGTTATTTTACTACTCCCTCCGTTCACTTTTACTTGTCCACTGTACTAAAAATGCGTTTTCACTTTTACTTGTCCACTATACTAAATCAAGAGAAAGACAATCTTTTTTTTCATGTTTTCCCTTATCATTAACTACTCATTCCCCAAATTATTTCCACGACTTTTGGAGATACTATCATTTATGGGTAAAATTATAAAATACATATTCATTTATTTTTTCTTAAACGGAGTGCAAAGTCAAAAATGGACAACTAAACATGAACGGAAGGAGTACTAAATATTAAGAGTTCAAAGTTTCTGGGGTTACACTCCGCCCCAGTATAGCTACAATGTCTTGTTCTATGCCTTCGCCTTCTAAAACACTTGGAAATCATAAACGGAGGTATGAGTGGATAACAGAGGTTCATATACAAGAGAAAGGATACATTTATTGCAAATTTTCAGACATAACTATATCTGAGTTCTTTTGCGGTTATAGTCATCTAAGTATATATTTTTTCAACGTTCTTTTTTGGCCTATGCTACATAAGAAACTTGCATAACCTAACTACAACAAAAATTCAATTGGGTCACGTCGACATGTCCCCTCAAAATTAAAGTTTTCCGGTCTTCATGATTGAATTTGTGTCATCATCCAACAAGACCCCATGTCCACATCCATGCTATTAAGCCCAATATAATCCTAGTATCCTCGGCAGAGCTATGTAGAGCCAAGGGGGTAATTGAATCCCCTTCACCAAAATATTATAATGTGAATGTTTTTTTTTTTGGTTATATGTAAACTAAGCTCATGACATCCGGTAAGATTCTAGTGTAGTGGCAAAGGGGTTTAAAAATTATTTTAGGTTACAGGTTCAAATCCCAAGTGGTAAGATTCTAGTGTAGTGGCAAAGGGGTTTAAAAATTGTTTTAGGTTACAGGTTCAAATCCCAAGTGTAACGTTCTAGTATTTTTCTGAATCCGCTTGCATAAATTTCTTGTACTTATGTTAAAAAATCCATTTAATATATATAAATAATTTATCTAGAACCCATGAAGCTGCAATAACAACAACATACCCAGTGTATTTCAACAATTGAGGTCTGGGAAAGGTAGTGTGTACGCAGACCTTACCCCTATCTTGTGGAGGTAGAGAGGTTGTTTCCGATAGACCTCAGCTCAAAAAAATTTCTAAGCAGGATTGGAAAAGAAGCCATGTTGAAAAACAGTAATGAAGAAGCCATGAAGCTGCATTTTCTAAAATCCAGAACTCATAAACGCAAAATCCTAGCTCCGCCTCTGGATATGCCGGATGAAGGATGTCAATTGAACTACCACTGTAAAAATCACCTTAGACGCACACTCAGTTCTTTCTAGGCTTCATTTTTCTCCATTGACAAAACCAATGAAGAACTCCATCCATATCTTCCACTCTATACTATGTTAATGAGTTTTCTATTTGCCATCTCGAATGGCCGTGATCGCTCTCTCACTCTTCCCCTTTGATTGCTCCAACTACTCCATGGACCACCATCCTAGGACTTGCCAGCACAGCAACTATGATATCAAAATCCAATCAGAAGTACTACGAGCTTGATGCTTGGCCAACCATAGAGTATTAAAAGGAGAATGATTTCAGCTACAACAAGACATCGCTTGTAGATAAGCCATACCTCCTGTCAAAACCTTACACTTGAGTGCAGAGGAAGGATGTTAAATTTGTACACGGTGCATGTGGTTGTAAGATAAATAAGTGTAGAAGAAGTGTAGAATATGCTAAGCTACTCCAAGTATCTCTTAGATTGGACAGAAATGGTCCATAAGACAAAGAAAACAATTCATGACTACTTGCAAGTCAGGTATACCGCAACACCAACCAACATATTAAAGGCCAAACACCAAAAAGCATAGTGAAGGCAAGCCTAGACATTTTTCTATTGCATTCAGACAATGACCTTAGAACTACACTTGCAACTTTATGCAATGTTTACAGCAATCTACAACTACTCTTCATAAGCAGCTGGCAGATAGGGAAAGAACTGGTATTGCTCATTGTACCAACTCGCCCCTCCATCCCCTTCTTTTTCTAGCAAAAGATATTTGACAGGATAAAAGATAAAGAATATAATAGATGATATTAGACTCACCAGCAATGTTCGATGCTTCATAATCACATGGGTTTTTAGACCATTGTTGTCATAAACATCGCAAGAACCTTCTTCAGGACTGGTCCCCAACCCTGTTATCATTCCCAGTGGAACGGCAGATTTCAATCCGAAATCTATAAAGTTACTTTTAGAAAATCTTTGGACTTCATCTGAATTGAGGTAAACATGAATGCAGTCATCAAAACCCTCATTCTGTATCCCATTAGATCTACTCCTAGGTGGAACTCTTGTGGCCACAGCAACAAGCCTCCTTCCAACATGCAATTCCAAGTTTCTGTATGCATCTGATGTAGGGTAATTAGAACTTCTCAATTGCCTTTGATCAGAACCAGTATGAGCCGTCTCCGGATGCATTTTCATGGGGATATTCTCAATGGAATGACACAAGCCCGGCGTAAAGGAAGTTAGTTTTTCCATAGAAGCATGTGACAGTTCGGAGACATTTTTGGCTAAACAGACCATCCCAAAAAGATCTCGCCCGAACACCAGGTGCAGAACCTCAGCTGTTTCATATACTGATCTCTCCTCAGCTTCAAAACACTCAGGAAGGAGATCTGACTCAATCTCAGGGCCGTAGAATGCTAAATGTAATGCTGAGTAGAAATCTCTTTCCAGTGCATCAAAATAGCCTGATCCAGATACTACCCTATTTTCAGCCAATATGTCATTTACTGTTTGTCTATACCACTTTAACCATTCAACAACTTCCATCTCCTTGATTGACGTGCTATATGATTCATACATGCACATTTTCGAACCTTGTCTAGAATGCACATGAACAAGTGTTTTTCGAGCTGAGAGGTACTGGTCATAATGCGCTCTCTTCTCAGAATCGGATAGAATCTGCATTCCATTTGTTATCCAAGTAAATACCAGTATTCTCTCTAGTAAATAAAGATATTACCCTTCACTTTCTTTTTTTTTTTTTTTTTGGAGAAGGTAAAGTAATCTCATATATAATCCACCACAAAGGATGTGCTGTTAAAATTGTACAACATCAGCAGAGGACCCAAAAAACCAGCAAAAAATCCCAACTATCCTGTACCAATTCTAGTAGTTGTAGAAGTACTTCAGCCTCATTTACATGTTCCATTCTACACCAAAGCAAAACAAAGATATACAATTAGCCTTTATCTTAAGAATTAACTTAGCAATATCTTCAACGCATCTTTTTATTTTGTGATAACCGTGGTGGCCGGACCAGTTTGCGCGCATTTCAACTAATTCAACGGGTACTTGCTACCTCCCACTAACGCTTGGACAGATAAGAAATCACCTCGTGTTTAAGCCTCCACTAAATTTAAACCTGAAAACTCATGGTTCTAACCCACTTCTTTGACCACTAGAGCACACATTTGGTTGCATCTTCAAAGCATCTTTTGTTCCTCTCGAGCCATATAGTCCACCATATGCATATGCAGTATAATATTCCACCATAGAGGACTAGGATGTTAAATGTGCACATGTTTAAATGTCACTTTTGTACAAGTTTAAATGTCATTTTTGTAATAATTATGAAATTCTAGAGGACTTCTAGGATATTGATTTATTGAATCAACTAAGAATGAAAAGCATCTACTCTGTCATAATGGCGTCCATGTCTGTATAGTAACATGATTTCACCTCATTTCATTCTCCCTGAGAAGGCGTGCTTGCTTTAGGGTTGGTGACCGCGATCGCGAAGGGTACCTCTGGAGCAGTGTTTAAAGTACTCTATTTCGAAGGTTTTGGTCATTTTATCATATTTTGAGCTATGGAGTTCGGATTGTGGGATAATACTGGGTATGTTGTTGTTGGAGCTCGGATTTGGGCGATTTTGAAGGGGATTTTCACACTTCGGATTGGGGTAATCATGGCCCTTTTTCTTTCACAACTCGGGATCACTTTTACAAGCATTAAAATGGATATACCATGACAAATATGGAAGATCCCAAAAACAAAACAAAACAAAACTGTAATAGCCAACAGAGCAGTTTACACATTTGATATTCAAATCATAGTCTAGCTTAGCTCATGTGGTCCTAAATTAAGCAAAAAACTGCAACAAAGCCTATGCTTATATTTCTCTCGTGTTCAATTAAACTTTCAATCAACATAAAAATTGAGGCTCTTAAATATCCCAATTTTTTCGTACTCCTCAATTCCAACCTGGGTCAATCAGTTATACGAGTCATCTGCATCCACTCCACTCTGTTCACGAAGTTAATTTTCCATTGATTCGTATTTTTACTCGCCCACAATGCTCCTCTTTTATCCAGATCTGGAACTAAATATACTTTGCAAGGATAGGCGAAGTGAAACATCCGGTTAATTTCACGGACGGTTACTCAACTTTCATTTTATTGTACCAAGGTGACTAAACTATTTTGTGTGTCATTCACCTTTGCCTGAGTGTCACAAAAGTTGCTAAATAAATTTTGTAATAAAAAAGACACTCAACTTTGCCTAAATATCCTAGAAAACGTCTCCTTTGTTTTTCTCCTAGTGACTTCATGTGGTATTTAAGCAAAGTTGAGCAATTTTTTTGTTACAAAAAGTAATTTAGTGACTTTGATGATACTTGGATAAAGCTGAGTGACATTTTAGTTACAAAAAATAGCTTGGTAATTTTGGTTCAATAAGTGAAAGTTGAGTGATCATCCATGAAATTAACCCTTAAACATCTCAATTTTTTTTACTATACGTATTTTATATCCTTAATTGTAGCTAATAACAAATATTGCACATTGATTGAATTGAACTAAGAACAATTCAACAATTATATTTATCCTGATAACAAAGTAAATTGAGGCAGAATACATTAAAAAATTAAAAAGAAAAAAGAAAGTGAAAAGATTAATGTCACTGAAAAAATGGAAATTATAGGGAAGAAATGCATGACCTCATAAGCAGCAAGTATGTCAACGAATTGCTTGGAAGTAGAGGAGGAATTGGGCGTGGAATGAGGGAGGAGGTCAGGGTGAGTCTCCTTAGCCAATTTACGAAAAGAGACTTTGATTTCAGCAAAAGAGCTTGTTTCTGACACACCTAATAGCTCGTAAGCGTTGAGTCCGGTAAACTCGGACTGAGCCGACTCGGTCCCTGTACTGAGCCACCGCTTTGTAATAAAATTGGGATTATAATTGTTTAGCAGAGAGATAGAGTGTGGAGCCATATAATTTGATTGAGGTGAAACTATATAAAGAAGAAATTGATGATGATGAGAGTGAAGAGTAGAGGCTTTTCCGATGAAGAATTTCATTTCTGAGATTAAGGAGTTGTGGAAGACGGTGGCACTGGTTCGGTTTTCTCAACAGTTATTTCCCCTCGTAAATGAGTTTTCCCTTTTTAACATTCTTTTTCTCCACCTTTGTAACATTTTCTTTTAGCTTGCATAAACAGGTGCATATAGCAAGAAATAAAGTAGTGGCATTCTTCTTTAGGAAAGATAAAAGGTTCCGATAATACTCCCTGCGCTCCATATTAATTCTCCTCCTTACTAAACATATCTAATTCAAAATATTATCAGTTTCAAAAATTAAGATATAATTTATCATTTTTTTCCAATTTGCTCTTAGTACTAAATATTCTTGAAAGTAAAAAAAACTAGCATAGAAAATCTAAATGGAAGAGTAACAATCCATAAATAAATAGAATACTTATTGAAGAGGATTAATATGTTGAATGATTAAAGAAATAAGTAAGGGTATCGTATTAAAAAAAAATTATTAATAACTTTTTAAAAGACGTATAAAAGAGAAATAGAAAAACTAATATGGACCGAAAGGGGCAGTAAATCAAATTGGAGTGGTAATTACTTCTATTTTATTTTATATTTTTCTGTATATGAATAGGACAAATATTTTAGAGAACGGAGGAATAAAAGATGATTAAACATTGACAACTTTTCTACATTGACAGATAACAGAGTTCTGGCCTACTATTATTGTCTTTAACGAAAAAGCTACGTCATAATATTATTTTTTCTTCCTAGTCGATAGAAATATAATAAGACGTTCTGCATAGAAATAATAAGACGTTTACCACAATAGTTTGAATAGAGCAGTGTATCTCATTCTAAACAAAAAGTATGAATCTAGAAATTAAAATAGAAAAAGTACAAATCAATACCGCTAAATTTTAACTATAATGGAAGAAATGTGTTAAAGAATGATTTGCTTGACCGTCTAAATAGTAATTAAGTGACATAAATGAGAAAAGAGTTCTTTTTAATGTTTAACAGGAAATATCCTTGGCCAATTTCTTTTTCTTTCCTCGGGTTTTTCACGTGATCTCAATATTTTTCTTGAGAAGAAATTACCCCTATTCTTCTTAAGTCGAAAATAATTGAAGGGCTTAAATTTCATTCTTGGAAAAGTATAGTGGACTCCAAAATTTTATATAAAAGGGTGAGGGATCAATGTCCCGAGAAACAACTCATTTATATGAAGTTCCTTCCAATTTCTCTTCTCAAACCAAAGTAATAAAAAGCATATTCCAAGGATGATATTTCAACAATACTGCATGAATCCGATGAAGAACGGACAAAATTATCACAAATAAATTGTTTTAAAAAAAACCTCTTTCATCTAAAATGCTTTGATACTCATAATTATTTGCTGATCATCGACAAGACCTTCACTAGTCATCAGAAAGCCGGAGAGGCGGAGAGCTGTTCCGGGGGATGAAATGCAAACCCAAATTCTACCACCAAGGCTATCTTGCTTCTCCGATAGTAAATACGAGGTGTGAGTTAGTTCGTGCCAAATAGTGAAAAGCAAAATGTTCGTGTAGCGTCTCATACCATTTGAATGGAAAGTGTGTTGACGACCAAATTGAACTCCACATAGAATCTCCTCAAAATACCTCGTTAAAGGCTGCATCTTTCCTTGATTTCCAATTAAAAGAGGATGTCATTCGCATTCTTCATGAAAGTATGAAGCTTAAAAAGTTTCACCATCTTTGAATCAACAGGCGACATTCAGGAGCCACTCAATTCCGATAGAAGAGCTTCAGATATGGAAGGGGGTCACAACTTATGCCAGTTATGGTGTGGTTGCTTTCCTAGCCGCTTCAACATATACATGCATCCAGCAGCGGAAAAGAGACCTATTGGGTCCATCCCATGGCCCATGTGAAAGAAGATAAGTTTCCTTTTTGGTTTTGTGGAGCCAACCAATTTAGAAGTTCAATTTGGGCAACTAGCTTTTGAAGTGAATATTGATGTCATTGCATACATCAATATAGACATTCTTCCACTATAAATAGGTGTCTCTACCATCATTTGTAATCACACCAAAACAAAGAGAAAGAGAGTGATTTACAGAGTAAGAAGCAAAATACTCTGTGAGAAAAAATATAGAGGGTTTGAACGGTATTGTAATGAGTTAAAAAAATCAAAAGAATGTTATTTTTTTTTAAGTGTTTAGTGGTCTTTGAGTATTTTACTCGGTACCACAAATTGTAAAATACTCACTATAGTAAAATCAGTTGATCATCTCGGGCCGTGATTTTTCCCTTATTCAGAAGGGCTTTCCACGTAAAAATCTCGGTGTCCTTGTTTCTCTTATTATTACTGTTAGTTACGGTATTTTAGTAATCCGCATTTATTATAGTCGTATACCGTGAATATTATTTCTGTGAGGGTTAATTTTTCCAACAACTAGTATCAGAGCACAGGTTCTGCTCATTCACAGAAATATTATTTAATGTGACAAAAAAATGTCAGGAGTAAAGTATGAAATAACAAGATTCAACGATAATGACGGTTTCTCCATATGGCAAAGAAAGATGAAGGACCTGCTCATCCAACAAGGGTTAGACATTGCACTAGATGGAAAAGAGGCAAAGCCGAAAACCATGAAAGACGAGGAATGTGCAGACATAGATAAGAAGGCGGCTAGTGCAATCAGACTGCACTTGTCCGATGAAGTATTCAATAATGTCGGGGACGAAAATAGTGCATGTGGTATTTGGAAAAGACTAGAAAGTCTATACATGTCCAAATCCTTAACAAACAAGTAGTTTTTGAAAAAGCAACTTTATGCCATCCATATGAGTGAATGTACAAATTTCTTGTCCCATTTAAATATGTTCAATGGATTAATCACGCAGCTGGCAAACCTTGGAGAAACAATCACTGAAGTAGATAAGGCTATCATGCTTTTAAACTCGTTACCATCTTCCTATGATAATTTAGCAACAACCATCCCGCATGATAGAGATATCATCGATTTAAAGGAGGTCACATCAGCCATCCTACTCAATGATAAGATGAGGAAGAAGCCCGAAAATCAGGGGCAGGCTCTTAGCATGGAAAACAGAGGAAGAAGTTTTTATAGAGCATCGAGTAGCTGTGATAAATCCAAAGCTCGTGGAAAGTCCAGTAACCGGTCAAAGGGTAGAAACTGCTACAGTTGCGGTCAACCCGGTCACTTCAAAAGAGATTGCCCAAAGAAAGGCCGAGGCGAGAGCAGTGGCCAGGAGAATAATGACAACACAACCGCTGCAGTGTACAACAATGATTCGGTGGTTCTCTTCGTTCACGAGGAGGAGGAATGCATGCACTTAGCAAGCCAAGAGTCATAATGGGTGGTTAACACAGCAACATCCTACCATTCCACACCGGTAAGAGAATTTTTCTATAGGTACAAAGCAGGAGACTTTGGAATGGTCAAGAATTCAAGATGGGAAATACCATTCACTCATAGATTGTGGGGATTGGCGACATTTGTATCAAGACAAATGTCGGATGCACATTAGTTTAAAAGATATGCGATGTGTACCAGATCTGCGAATGAATTTGATTTCAGGGATCGCTCTAGATCGAGACGGGTACGAGAATCACTTCGCCAATAGGAAGTGGAGACTCACCAAGGGATCATTGGTGATTGCTAAAGGAGTTGATCCCTACACATTGTACAAGACAATCATTGAGATATGTGAAGATGGATTACATGTGGCTGTAAATGATACGCCTGCAGATTTATGGCACTGGAGATTAGGCCATATGAGTGAGAAGGGACTGCAGATCCTATCCAAAAAGTCACTCATCTCATTTGCAAAAGGTACAACTGTGAATTCTTGTAATTATTATTTATTTGGAAAACAACACAGGGTATCGTTTCAAGCAACTCATGGAAGAAAATCGAATATACTTGATTTAGTATATTTTAATGTTTGTGGTCCAATGGATGTAGAATCAATGGGAGGTAACAAATATTTTCTCACATTTATTGATGATGCTTCACGGAAATTGTGGGTTTATTTCTTGAGAACCAAAGACCAGGTTTTCAAGTATTTCAGAAATTTCATGCTCTGGTGGAAAGGAAGACAGGTCAAAAATTAAAGCATCTCAGGACAGACAATGGAGGAGAGTATACTTCAAAGGAGTTTGAAGACTACTGCTCAAGCCATGGAATCAGACATGATAGGACAGTTCCTGGAACTCCACAATACAATGGTGTAGCTGAAAGGATGAATCACACCATTGTCGAAAAAGTGAGAAGTATGCTCAAAATGGCAAAATTACGTAAGTCATTTTGGGGTGAAGCAGCTCGCACAACCTGTTACTTGATTAACAGAAGTCCATCAGTTCCATTGGAGTTTGACATTGTCTGGACCAACAAAGAGGTGTCCTACTCCCATCTGAAAGTGTTTGAATGTAAAGCTTTTGCACATGTGCCGAAGGAGCAGAGAACGAAGTTGGATGACAAAGTTATTCCGTGCATCTTCATCGGTTATGGAGATGAAGAGTTTGACTACAGATTGTGGGACCCAGAAAGGAAAAAGATCATCAGAAGCAGAGATGTGATTTTCAGAGAAGATGTGGTCGGGATTGATAGTGATCAATCAACAAAGACCAAAATGATAATGGTATAGTTTCTAACTTTGTTACTACTCCTGCTGTACTTGTACGTAATCCTTCCACAGATGAAGAATGGCACACAGAAGGCGTAGATGAAGAGGTTGCTGAGCAGGGGGAGCACCCCAGTCCACAAGAGGAATAAGGAGAGCAACAACAGCAAGAAGAAGGACAACAACCTTTGAGAAGATCTGAAAGAGATAAGGTAGAGTCCACAAGGTATACTTCTTCGGAGTATATCCCCGTCACTGATGAGGGGGAGCCTAAGAATTTCAAGGAGGTGTTATCTCATCCGGAACAAATCCAGTGGATGGAAGCCATGCAAGAAGAGATGAAGTCTTTACAAAAGAATGATACGTACGAACTGGTTGAACTTCCAAAAGGCAAAAGACCGCTCAAGTGCAAGTGGGTCTTCAAGCTCGAGAAAGATGAAAATGGCAAGCTGGTCAGACACAAATCTTGATTGGTGGTAAAAGGTTTCGAATAGAAGAAAGGTATTGATTTTGATGAAATTTTCTCACATGTTGTCAAAATGGCTTCTATTCGAACAATCTTGAGTTTGGCAGCTAGCCTAGATCTTGAAGTGGAGCAGTTGGACGTGAAAACTGCGTTTCTGCATGGAGATTTGGAAGAATAGATCTATATGGAGCAACCAGAAGGTTTTGAAGTAAAGGCGAAGAAACACATGGTGTGCAAGTTGAAAAGGAGACTTTATGGGCTGAAACAAGCACCTAGGTAGTGGTACAAGAAATTTGACTCATTCATGAGAAGTCAAACGTACACAAAGACTTTTTCAGATCCATGTGTATACTATAAGAAATTCTCTAACAATAACTTTATCATCTTGTTGTTATATGTGGATGACATGCTGATTGTAGGACAAGACAAGAAGTTGATTGTCAAGTTGAAGGAAGATTTGTCCAAGTCATTTGACATGAAAGACTTGGATCCAGCACGACAAATTCTAGGAATGGAGATTGTCCGAGATAGGACAAATAGTAAGTTGTTGCTGTCACAACATAAGTATATTGAACGTATACTTAAACGCTTCAACATGATGAGTGCTAAACCAGTTAGCATGCCTCTTGCTGGTCATATGAAATTGAGCAAGACAATGTGTCCTACAACAAAGGAAGATAAAGAAAGTATGGCTAAAGTTTCATATTCCTCTGCCGTCGGGAGCCTGATGTATGCAATGGTATGTACCATACCTGATATTGCTCATGATGTCGGTATTGTTAGCAAGTTTCTTGATAATCCCGAAAAAGAACATTGGGAAGTTGTGAAGTGGATACTTAGGTATTTAAAAGGAACCTTAGATGAATGCTTGTGTTTTTGGGAGATCAAATCCAGTCTTGAAGGGCTACATAGATGTTGATATGGCAGGTGATCTTGATAATCGTAAATCTACTACAGGATACCTGTTTACTTTTTCAGGGGGGGCTATATCATGGCAGTCGAAGTTGCAGAAGTGTGTTGCACTCTCTACAACTGAAGCAGAGTATATTGCTGCTACTGAAGCTGGAAAGGAGATGGTTTGGCTGAAACGGTTCCTTCGAGAGTTTGGATTACATCAAAAGGAGTATGTCATCTATTGTGACAGTCAAAGTGCAATAGACCTGAGCAAAAACACCATATATTATGCAAGGACGAAGCATATCGACGTGAGATATCACTGGATTCGAGAAAGGATAGAGGATGGATCTATGCAGGTCTAGAAGATCCATACAAGTGAGAATCCTTCGAATATACTGACCAAGGTGGTACCAAGAGACAAGTTCGAGCTATGCAAAGAACTTATCGGCATGCACTCAAACTAGAAACTCCGGTGTTACCTCCTTCAGGTGCATGAGACTAGAGGGGGAGATTTATTGGGTCCATCCCATGGCCCATGTGAAAGAAGATGAAGCTTCCTTTTTTGGTTTTGTCAAGCCAACCAATTTAGAAGTTCAATTTGGGCAACTAACTTTTGAAATTAATATTGATGTCATTGCATTATACCTGTTAATCGGGCCGGGCTGACCCGTTTACAACCCGGTTCAGCCCGGGTCAACCCGGTACTGTAGCGTGGGGGCGGACTGGGACGGGTTGGGCGGGGAGCGGGTTTCAAACGAACAGTTTTTTGATACCGGTGCACCGGAACCCGCTAAGCCCGTTAACGAGTTTTTAACGGGCTACAGCCCGGTTCAACCCGTTATCCGTTACAATTTTTTTTTTGGACCAACTGAAACTCCTGATATTGATACTTGTATTTATGATCTACACAAATATTTAGAAACATTATATAATTATTATGCTAACATTGTTGATGCTTCTTCTGCTGTAGATGCAAATATTCCTTCAAGTTCAGTTTCAACATCTGGGACCAATGCTTTGGATGATAATGATGGTGTTGAAAATTATTTGATTTGGTCTACACTAGGGGAGCATCAACAAACCAGTAGCAGGAATATTGATAAACTTCAATTCTACTTGCAAAAGTCAGCAGAGCCCCGCATAAAGGAATTTCTACCACTGGGTTGGTGGAGGAGCAACTCAAATCAATTTCCTGTTCTTTCGGCCATAGCTCGAAACGTGCTAAATGTGCCGATTTCAACAGTCGCATCAGAGAGCGCATTTAGCCAAGCAAGGCAGCAACTAGGAGATACCCGTCATTCATTGGGCAGCAACGCTTTAGAAATTCTAGTGTGCTTCAGAGATTGGATAAGATCAGAACGGCGAAATCAAGGGCGTGACGAGGTAGATGAAGCGGAGGACCAACAAATTGGAGATATAATGGTTTATGGTTCTGATTTAACCAATGTCGGAAACCAAGAACCTCTTGTTGATATAGATGGACTTACAAAAATGATGCAAACCATGTGATGTACTATTTCTTCTCCTTTTTTTTTATAATTGTTGTAAACTTTTAATTTGCAAGTTCAAAAATAACAAAATAAAAAAAGAACCAACTTAATTTGAAGTATTATATATTATTCAATAAAAATATCAAATGAAAGTCTTCGGAGTTTAATCCTTACATATTGCCTATTGGTCTTATTAAATAATTTTTTGTAGCCATTTACTTTCAAATTTCAATTTTAAAATTGTAAAATTCAAATTTCAAATTTAAAATTTTAAACTTCAAAGTTTAATTCTAAGCCTTAAAAGTTTGCAAACACTTAAGTATCAATAACATTGAATAAGAAAAATAAAATTTACTTTAAAAAAAAAATTGCACAGCCCGGTCCAACCCGCTAAGCCCGAACCCGAACGGACAAAAAAAACCCGAAAAAGTATAGCCCGCTAACAGCCCGAAACGTTAAACGGACAGGCTGGTTTTATTTTGTGTACAGCCCGTCTCAGGCCCCCCGTTAAACACCCATACACTGCATACATCAATATGGGCATTCTTCAACTATAAATAGGTGACTCTACCTTCATTTGTAATCACACCAAAACAAACAGAAAGAGAGTGATTTATAGAGTAAGAACCAAAATACTCTGTGAGGAAAAATATAGAGAGTTTGAGCGGTATTGTGGTGAGGGGGAAAAATCAAAAGAGAGTTATTTCTTTTGAGTGTTTAGTGGTCTTGGAGTATTTTACTCGGTACTACAAATTGTAAAATACTCACTATAGTGAAATCAGTTGCCCCTCTCGGGCCGTGGTTTTTCACGTAAAAATTTTGGTGTCCTTATTTCTCTTATTATTACCGTTGGTTACAATATTTTAG
Source organism: Nicotiana tomentosiformis (assembly GCF_000390325.3). Taxonomy (NCBI): domain Eukaryota; kingdom Viridiplantae; phylum Streptophyta; class Magnoliopsida; order Solanales; family Solanaceae; genus Nicotiana; species Nicotiana tomentosiformis. The sequence continues at coordinate 132,847,303 of NC_090813.1, forward strand.
TAATCCGCATTTATTATAGTCGTATAACGTGAATATTATTTCTGTGGGGGTTAATTTTCCCAACAAGACCAAGTGCAACTGGTGCTATCATGGTTGAATTTTCAATATTCAGGTAGCAACCTCTCTACAAAAGATTCAAGATTATCAGAAGTATCAAATATTCACCAAATCACCGGAAATACAAATTAGAAGTCTCATGATAATGTTTGGCATTATGCATATACAGCCAATAAAACCAGATGCAAAAGTTCAATCCACTGAAAATTCCCGTCCCTAGTCTACATATACAATTGCACCTTATTCCTGTCTTCGTGGCAAATATGCATGTACATATATAAGATACACTAACTTGTCATTCTTTCAGAATAGGTCCATGTACCAATATTATTTTGGAACGTAGAGAACAGAAGGTGTTGCTGACGATTCAAACACACAACTGTGAGTGCAAATAGATAAATGCGGTTGGAAAAAAAAGAAACTCCCATGCATATTCTTCATGCTCTAGCATACATCATGATTGTTTACTTCGGCGGGAAGGAAAAAGGAAAGAGAGGGGGGAAGAGAACAAGAGAAGATGGGTTGCTAGATCTGCAGAGGATGTTGATAAGTCGTGAGACCCCTAAATTTCTAAGCAACCTGCATCCAGGTGCTTACCATCCAAATGCGACGTTCTTTAACGGGTTTTAGAGCGCACAAGATGCCACTGTAAAATGTGTATATGGTTTCTCTTAATGTGATAGTAGATTAAAGGATATATTTAGTACAGACCTGCACTAGAAAAAATAACACGAGAGCATTTGAAGGAGCAAGAGATAAACTCATCATTCCTCCGCGAAGTTCATTAGGCACGTACCTGCATAGTATAGGATGAAAAGGAACTTGAGCAATAGAAAGACTCCACCCAAATATATGAGAATCGGTATAATTCCCCACATATTGAGAATTACGAAATCATGATTTATTTAAAGAAATATATAGTAAAGTATTGCAAGTTACATGGTTCTCAATCTGGTAAATGAAGGCAAAACTAGTCCCATGCCAGCATGAAATATGCAGAACAGCATCACAAGAACTTTTATTTCCTGCAATCACATGGCAAATCATAAGGTTGACTTAAAAGCTTGATATCCAAACAGCATCAAACAAGTACATGACTAAAGTACCTGATAATCATAAGCTACAATGGACATGATGAATCCCATAACAACAAAAGCATACACTCAGCAGTCCTCTGTTCGAAGTGATAAAGGTCCATTGAAGAACCACGGAAGTGCAGGGCTTCCTAGCATCTTAGAGCCGAGCAAACATGGATATAATAAACCTAACAGAACCTCTCTGCCATCTGCCTAGAAATAGAACAAACTCTTAGTAGAGGAAATATTAATTCTTTCAGATAAAGGAACAAACATGGTGATACTGGAGCCAGAATGGAAAAAAAATCTGATTTCTCATGATATCAGTAATGTTCCAAAGTTTGAGGAGGAAGTGTAAAAGACATGCTTATAAATCTCAAATTACAGGAAAATGGATCCTAAAATAACTAAGTTACAAAATATGTTGAGCTAAGACTTGGTTATACACTAGACTGCACCCTGCTGTGCCATACACAAAAAGTCAACAATGCCAACTCACCCTCGGCACAAAGTAATAAGAAGAATGCTCTGCTTTCCCTTGACACCCTTCATTCTGACTTACAATTCAAATCTGACCAAGAACTGTGTTGTTTCACAAAATAAACTTCAGCTACAAACTTCAACAACTAATTTTAAAGCTTAAGGTTACAGAAGTCACACTTGTGTTTTCCATGTGTATTATCCAGAAACTCCATAAGATCCCTCTGAACAAAGATAGAGGGAGTAACACTTGTCTTAAAAATGATGGAGGGAGAAATGCCATGTGTGGTTTCTTGAAATATTTCACTAGCACATCAATCCAAAAGAAGGAAAATAATTACGTTTTTAGGTAGATTAGAGAATTAGATTTTCGTAAAGTTTGTTTCATCCATCCAAAGGCAGTGAAAATCATACCACAATGGTCGGAGCCCAAAGGATCCAAAAAACTGAAACGGAGAAGTGAACAGAAGCTTGCGCCCATGACAAAAGCCATATCCTTCTATCTGCCAACAATAAAAAATTGTTCATTGTTTAGACTTATTTGTGCATTAAAAAAATTTTAATCAAGCTGAATTCCAAAGACTACCAAGCTGCATTCATCGTCCATATGATTTGTTTCATACATATGCATATTCACACTGTCAGGCCATACTATATCATGATCATCCAAAAATTTCTAGTTTCTTAAAGTGGATTAAATAACATAAGAAACAAAAGGTTAATTACGACCTAGATACTTTACTCTATGGATGGACATACTTATCTCACTTAAATCTTTTGGTAATGTGAGCCCATTGAGTTCAATATGGAATGCATGAACAGTTGAACACAACAAGACCATAACTTTCGCCACTATCCAACCACCATTAGTGACTCCGCCCACATTATTGTATATGTACATGATAGGAAAAGGTCCTGAAGAGGTAAAGAATTAAGAACAAGAGCAGAAAACTCGTACCACTGAGTATATATGTATGAAATTTAGTGTGATAATCCTTAAGACTAGTTGATTTTGGATCTTCCTTCCACCCCCGGGTAACGTGAATCAGAGCAATAAAAGCCATTACCACAACTGCACCGAAAGGAGAAAGCATGCTTCTCTTTCCATTACCACCAAATAACCAATTCCCAAGCACTTGGCTTCCAATGAAAGATGCAGATTCAGCAAAAGTCATTACCCAAAACATGTCATTCATCAAATCTTGCCTCTGTCCCAGCTGCAAATAGTGACTGTAAAGAGACCATATCTTAGTTAACTATATGAGACTATTCCACTGAAATAATTCCAAAGTCATACAGAAAATCTGAACCTGTGTCTAAAGTTTACATGAACTTGGCGAATGATCAACTTAAAGCACTTGAGCTGCTACTGATAGCTAAGAAACCTATTTCCAAAAGAATATAATTATATGGTTCCGTCCTTTTATTTCTCTTTACTCCATTCATTTATGCCAAATAAATATAAAAGGGACAAACAAAACTCGAACTAGAAGGTTGCAAGCAATTGTACTTCCCACACGCAGAGCAAATGACACCCCCACCCCCACCCCTCCAAAGAAAGAGAAAGAAAAAAAAAAGAAAAAGAAGTTATTAAGACAAACCTTATCATGCTCAACAACCATCCATGTTTCAAAGTTGAAGAAGAAGATTGTTGACGCAAGAGAGAGACAAGCCAAACACTTGGATCTACAGTTACCCTCTTCCATATGGTAATAAAAAGGTGCAGCGAGCAGAATAACAAACAGACTTTTTTCTGGCCACTGCACGGGGAGATGTGATAAATAGTAATTCCATCACAACTTGATAGCAACAATCAATTTAATAATAGTAAACATGACGCAGCACCACATACTTGAAAACGCATCCTAGCTAAAGAAAGCACTCCAAATTCATGCTAATGGAACAATACAGAAGAATTGCGATTCATAGTTCCCCAAATATGATGTACTTATGAAAAAATCCCCAAATATGATGTAGTATAGAGTTTCAAAAAACAAAAATAAGTAACTCTCCTTAATACTCGCTATTTTCCAATTTATACGACACTCTTTCATCTAGTCTGTCCCAAAAAGTATGACATAATATAACTTTAAACTTTCTATTTAACTTAATGTGATTATATATTCTGCCTTAAACTATGTGCCTAGTCGAACACCCTCGTATAAATTGGGACGAAGAGAATATATCATTAAAATATGTTGTTTAGATTTTTTGGTTAATGGAAGTAACGTTTTTTCCCCCTTACGAATCAGGGAAATAGAAGGTAAAATAGAAAAAATCAATAGAAGTCTTACATCAAATCAGAGAACATGCCTAGAAAGGTACCAACAAAGAGAGCAGCTGCATATCCAAGACAGAGAGAAACAATCATATGCTCCCTACTAATGCCATTGTATGCCATCTCATATTCTCCAAATACTTCCCATAAGCCTTCCATTACTGTGAAAGTAGTTTGAAATGAATAAGAGCTGTAACATACATATCGAGTAAATTGCACCGAGGACATAATACTTAAGCATACCTGAAGAAAGAGAAAATAGGAAGAGGAAACGTCTTTGGAAACGAATGAAAGAAGAGGGAAGGGCATGATCAAAGACTGAAGAAATTCTGCTGCTGTTGTTGGAGTTGATTGGGGAAAAAAAGATTGAGAAGCAGCAGGATAGGAATATGAATAAATACAATGCTGGATTTGGCTCCCACACATCCCTCTCTATTACTACCCCCATCCCTTGTTTGGGCGGGAGGGAAGAAAGTTCGCCCGATCTATTTTGGATCACTTCTTTGTTTCAGTTGCAGACACAGAAAAGGAATAAGAGGTTCATCAATTGATTCATCGCATTCGGCGAATTTGTCAGTACGATGAAGGTGAGATTGTTCCTGTGGACTAGGAGCTCACTTGCTTGCCGGCCTAAATCGGGCTGCCTTCTTGAAACCCAGACTTATTGGGAAAACTACGCTATATAGCCTAAGCAGAGGAGTGAATAAATTATAGCCTTTCTTAAAATAATAGTGGGAAAAAAAAATTATATATATTATGTATGTTATATATAAAAATTATACAAATTTTATATATTTTTTTGACTATCAAATATAAAGAGTTTCTAGCGCGATCTAAAAGTAAAAAAAGCCCTAAATTATATCCCGTAAAATTTATATTTTTTGTATATTAATGTATACTATATATATTTTTAACATAATATAAAATTATGAATTTTGACTTTTTACAAAAATTAAAAAGAAATTGAAAAATTCTTTTCACATGCCTTTTAAACAAACGTCACCTAAGTAGAGTGGCTATTTCACTTGACCAAGCCTATGTTCATTTAAGGAGAGAGTTTGATTTGCTCGCCTCCTTTTTTAATAACAAGGAATTTACTATCCGATGTGCTCCATGTTTAGGTATAGTGGGTATGATCACAATTTTTTATGTGTGGATCTTTTAATCCTACCGCCGATAAAAACTTGATATTTAAGTAACTTAATGGTGGTAGAGTGACCCTCCGAATTTTTTGGTTATAATTTATAAGAAAAAAAGAAAACGATTTACAAGCCGGTGGTTATTAGTTTTGGATTGCCTCAAGAAAAGTTCAATATGTCTTACTAGTCAAGCACCACCAAGTAACAAAAGGTGCAGCAACCATCTTGTTAGATCAACAAGATCAAATTGCGGAAGCAAAATATGAAGAAGAGAACTCTAACTCAGAATAGGGATGAAGAGAGAGAATTTTATTATCTGAGAAAAATGAATGAATCGAAAATATTTGTTAGTTACACATTTAATCCTTTTGAGGCTTTATATACAGTGGGTAAAGAATTGCAAGGCTAGACCAAAAATAGCTAAGTGTAAACATATGGTGACTATATATGTAAAACTAATTAGAGACTATTACAAAGAAGTATTGGGCCATGTCAGCTGATTAGGCCTGCTCGTGTGGACTTTTGTATGTGAAGAAGTCCGGTGTTAACACTCACCCTCCCCCTCCAAGCTAGAGAGTGATAACACTCCAAGTTTGCCCAAAAGAGAGTGATGGGAAGCACCATGCAAAGCTTTGGTAAAAATGTCAGCCAATTGATCTGCACTTCTGATAAAATGAAGGGAAATCAGGCCTGAATTTAAGCACATCTCTGACATAATGACAATCGATTTCAATATGTTTAGTGCGTTCGTGGAAGACTGGATTAATATGTAAGGCAGCTTGATTATCACAATGAACAGGGATGGGGACTGAATGGCTGGCACCTAAATCACCAAGCAACCTTATCAACCATGAAATTTCTGCAACTACCTTCCTCAGAGCTCTGTACTTAACTTCAGCAGAGGAGAGAGAAATAGTAGGTTGTTTCTTGCTCTTTCATGAGATGGGACAACCACCAAAGGAAATGTAATGCCCAGAGACTGACTTTCTAGAAGTAGCACAAGTTGCCCAGTCAGAGTCTGAGTATGCAACAAGGGAAGTATCAGAAGACCTTGAAAGAAGAATCTCGTGTGCAGGATTAGAAGATATGTATCTCAAAACATAGAGAGCATCCATCATGTGAAGGACTCTAAGAGTCTGAAGAAACTGACTTAAATGTTTCATTGAAAATGAGATGTTAGGCCTAGTATGCTGCAGAAAGTTCAGCTTCCCAACAAGTCTTTTGTAAGAGCTAGAGTCAGGTAAAGGATCACCCATTTCACTGGAAAGCTTAAGAGAATGGTCCAAAGGTGTTACAACAGAACTGAAGTTGGCACAATGATATTCAGCAAGTAAATCAGAGACATATTTGTGTTGGCTAACAAGATATCATTGAGGATGCTTGAAGACTTCCAACCCAAGAAAGTAGTGAATATAACCAAAATTCTTAATCTTGAAATGATCATCCAAGAAGGCCTTCAAAGAATTCATCTCAACCAAATTATCCCCAACCAACAATATATCATCTACATAGACTGCCACGAGAACCAGAGATCCAACAGAAGACTTTGTAAAAAAGAAAAAAGTTATTTTTGCTGGGAATGTAGCCTCTTGACAGCAAGACCTCAGATAGTTTTGAAAATCACTGTCTAGAGGCTTGTTTAAGGCCATGTAAAGACTTCTTTAAGTGACAAACTAGTGGAGAAGAAGTAGAAACATAGGAGGTAACTTGCAGCCCTAGTGGAATTTTCATATAAACTTCCTCATGAAGGTCTCCATGGAGGAAGGCATTATTGACATCAAGTTGGAATACAGTCCAATTCTTCTTATTAGCTAGTGATATAAGACATTTGACAGTGGTGAGTTTCACAACTGGGGAAAATATCTCGGTGTAAATTACCCCTTCATTTTGGGTGCCCCCTCTAATGACAAGTCTTGCCTTTTGCCTTTCTATAGACCCATCAGCACTTTGTTTGATCTTGTACACCTATTTGCAAAGGATAGATTTCTTACGAGGAGGAAGATGGACAATGTCCCAAGTATGATTAGCCTCTAGTGCTTGGAACTCTTTAAACATAGCTCCTTGCCAAGTATGGTGAGAGAATGTCTATTGATAGAATTGGGGTTCTTGCAGATGAAACTCAGTAGAAGAAAGTTGAGGAACTATAGAAACATGTGTAGAAGAACAGATGTAGTATGAAAGATAAGTAGGGGGATGACCAGTCCTAGTGGATTTTCTCAGGAAAGGAGTAACGGGAGAGGATGAATAGGGCACAGAGGAAAGAGGAGTAGAGACATGAGAGTGTAAAGTAGATGGAGGACAAGGACTGGGAGAAGCAGTGGAACTGAGAGGTGAAGAAGAACCAGGGAGAGGAGAAGGAGAAGGGCTGACAGTAAAAGGAGAAGGGTTGGCACTAGAAGGAGAAAGAGAAGAAGAAGAAGAAGAAGAAGAAGAAGAAGAAGAAGAAGAAGGAAAAGAAGGGATATCAATACAAGATGAAGGAGTAGGAGGAAAAGTAGAAGGATGGTTGGAGGAATGATAGGGAAAGTGACATCCCTAGAGAAGAATATAGAATGATTAGCCAAATTGAGTAACTTGTAACCCTTTTTATCATAGGGGCACCCCAAGAAAGGACTTGAAATTATTCTAGATTGGAACTTGTCTCTGCCTTGCTTAGGGGTGGTTGCATAGCACAAGCACCCAAAAGATTTCAGATGATCATAGGAAGGAGGCTTTCCATGTAGTTTCTCAAAGAGGGAGACATTTTGTAAAATAGTGGAAGGCATCATATTTATAAGGTAGGTGGCTGTTAAGACACTCTCTCTCCAATACTTCAAAGGGAGTAGACTAAAACATAATAGCCCTAGATACTTCTAGAAAATGTTTATGTTTTCTTTCAATAACCCTATTCTGTTGAGGGGAATGAGGAATGGTAGTTTGATGTAATATGCCATGGTTAGCAAAAAATTGTTGTGCTTCAAAATACTGCCCAATTCATAGGCATTGTCAGATCTGAAGCACTGAATATTAGATTTGAAATGGACTTAAACCATAAGAGTAAAAGCTTTAAGAATGGAGAAGGTATTGCTTTTACAAGAAAGGAGATGAGTCCAAGTTACCCTAGTGTAATCATCAACTAGTGTGATAAAATATCTAAAGCCATTATAGGTTCTAACATTGTATGGTCCCCATACATCAACATGGACTAATTGAAAAGGTGTAGTGGAATGGATTACACTCTCAGGAAAGGGAATTTTGTGTTGTCTTGCCATAGGACAAACATCACATAAAAATTATTGTTTAGTAGAAAGTTTACTAGATAGGAAAGGAATAGACCTCATTCTATTAAAAGGCATGTGGCCCATTCTTTGATACCAGAAAATATCAGTTTTATTAATAGCAGTGGATGAGTTACAAGCATAACTATGAGAATTATTTACATGAGGTAGAACATCACAAGTAGACCCTGAATTGAAAACATTACACTGAGAATTATTTACGTGAGGTGAAACAGTAGGTGGAACAGTAGACAAGGAAGTAGATGTAGTGGGATTGAGATAGTACAGACCATTTGCAGACCTACCAATTTCCAGTTGCCTCTTCAGAGAAAGGCCCTGTAAATAACAATGAGAATTGGTAATGAGTGCATAACAACTAAGTGATTAACTTGTGAATAGAAATTAGGTTGAAATGAAAAGATGGAACTAACAGAACATTAAGTAGAGTAATATCTGGTCTTAGATTTAAAGAACCAGTAGAGACAACTTTAACCTTATAACCATTTGGTAAAGTAACCAAGTAAAGAGTGGTTAAGGGTTAAAGATTGTGGAGTAGGTGTTTGTGAGGAGTCATGTGGTTTGTGGCACCTGAGTCTAGTATCCAAGGGCTTCTATCTGTTTGTGAATGTGCACATATACTATAACCATCAGCAGTAAAAATAGAACAACTAAACACACCTGCAAAGTTTGTAAAGGAAAGATTTTCACCACTGGACCTTCAGGGATGAAAGGAGGAGACAGTTGCGCCTGTTGAAAAAGTGTCATGAGGTGTTGGTATTGATCTTTGCTGAAGCCATGAGCAGGAGCAGGGGGATCAGAAGATTTAGCAGAACCACCAAAATCTCCACCATATCCCTCAGGCTGAACACAAGATGCAACCCTTTTGCCTTTTGTGAACTTAAAATTCTGGGGGGGTGGGGTGGGGGGCATGCAGCCTGTAACACTTCTCAACAGTGTGCCCAGTTTTCTTACAATATTTACAGAAGAGGTTGGATGTGGATCCCTTTTTGGAGTCAAATTAGACCCTTTGATTAATCCCTTTATTGTTGTCGAAATTACCAGAATGAGGAGGACAGTAGATACAGAGAAGGAAGCTGATTTATTTAAAAAACTAGGAACAACACTAGAGGTTTTCTTTTGCTTCTCATTATGTTGTAATATAGAGTAAGCCTTACTGATAGAAGGGAGAGATGGCATCATCAAAATGTTACACTTGCAGGTTAAATAAGAGTCATTTAGACCACTAAGGAATTGAAATATTTTCTATTCTTCAATATGTTTGGGTAAAGCACCATAGGTGCAGACAGGACCTATGTAGGCAGTGATAATCTCATCCCACAAACTCCTCAATTTTGTGAAATAAGCTGCAATGTCTGAAGATCCTTGAGAAGTGGCAGCTAATTTCTTTTGAAGTTGTATGTATTTGGAACCATTAGACTGACCAAATCTTTCATTTACATCAAACCAAATATCCTTAACAGTGCTAAAACCCATGACACTAGTAGCTATATCTTTGGACAAAGAATTAGTAATCCATGCTATAACCATATCGTTATAACATTACCAAAAGGAGTAATAAGGAGAGTTTAGATTAGGCTGAGGAACTCGACCAATTATGAGTCCTAGTTTGGTCTAAGCAGAAAGAGCAACTAGCACATTCTTTCTCCATATAACAAAATCATTTTTGTCCAATATATCAGAAATCATATGACTCCCTAGGCTATCTTATGGGTGAATGTAGAAAAGATGAGTAGGTTCGATGAAAAAAGGAGGTAAATCCATCATCAGAAGTGGTCTGCCTAGTTTCATTCGCAAATTCTATTGTACTACCCATATCGAAGGAAATATAAACATGCAACAGTAATATCACACAAAAATTATGTTGAACTTAGAGCTATAGAGAGTATGTATTACCGTCCTTCTCAAAAACCTGGAGAAGTAGGTCTTCTTTAGCTGAAAACAGTTGAACAAAGTTGAATCAGATGAAAGCCTTCGAATTGCGATGTTACAAACCCACAACATGTAGCGGATCTAGTCCGCTAGGCTAAAGAAGACGTGAAGAAAATGGGTCAATTTGGTATTGGGCCTATTTTGAAGATCTGAATATAGTTTTGTAATTTTTATTTGAGTCCTCTTAGGTTAGTAGTCTTTTAAATTCCCTTAAGTTGTTGTTTTCCTTATAACAACATGTTTATTGTCTTTAGCATTTGTAACGTTATAATAGTACCTAGCATGTCCTATTTTCATTGGTCCAGTACATTAGTCACAGCTGGTGATAGTAGCTATATAGAGTCCTTAAAATCAGTGTAAAAAATATCTTTTTGAATGAAAATCTGTCTTTAATTTTTCTATCAATTTAATTTCCTTAAATGTCATCTTTTCAGCAGTTATCACGATACATTTGGTATCAGAGCCAGGCTTTCCGTCGGAATTCTTTTCAAAAATGGCAGATAAAGATAAAGCACCTGATGATGGTTGGAAAAAATAGAGCTTCAATTACAAGCTTTTATGAGTGAATCACAGAAAAGAATGGAGGTCTTGGAGAAAAGCCAAGCTCGTTTGAATGCTGAAGTATCACAAAGGCAGGAGGAAAACAATCGACGTTTAGATGTGGTAATAAGCCAAATAGAGTCCGAAAGATGGATAGATTTGACCACTTCTGGTAGGTCTGTTGTTGCCTTAGCCTTGGGTGATTCACCAACATCAAGAGGAGAATCTTCAGTAGGAGAAAGTTTTAGACCAACTCAGTCACCAGTGACACCAGCTTCTTCTTTTGCTGGAAAGGGTATGTCCTTCACTGCAGCTCCCCTCAATCCTAATATAACCTTGCCCAGAATTCAGTTTTTATCTTCATCTATGTATCCCCCAGCCCCCATTTCTCTTACCTACCCAGCTATAAGCACCAATTTTGCTTCATTACCCTTTTTTTTCAAACCCAGCTGTGTCAAAAAATTTCACAATAATATACCCCAATACTTATGTTAACCCTGTTACCACCCAAGGACAGTATGTACCCACTATTTCCTCCCCCCTTTAGCTTACCAGGCTATTATGAATACTTTTTTGTGTAACTCAACTCACAAACCAATATTCCAACAAACTCCTTAACACCAACACAAACAACACTTTTTGAGGGCTAAAGGTTAAGCTAACTTTCCCTGAGTTTGATAGTAATAATCCCGAGGATGGATTAGGAGGTGTGAATTTTTTTTTGAATTATACCAAATTCCACCTGCTGATAAGATGAATTATGTTGCTATCCATATAAAGGAAAAGATGGATACTTGGTTTGATGTGTATATGATGGAACACGGAGGGGTTATAACTTGGAAAAACTTTTGCTTGGATGTGTGCCGTAGGTATGGGAACATTAGGCCCATGGACATTGTTATTGAGTTCAATAGGTTGCAACAGTGGGTCTGATGTGGAGAGTTACTTTAATAAGTTTGAAGAATTAAGATTCTACTTGTTATTAGTTAACCCTTCACTCAGTGAAGCTTATTTTGTGTATTGCTTTGTTGGTGGGTTGAAATCTGATTTAGAACCAATGGTAAGGGCCTCAAATCCTCAAACAGTGATGGATGCAGTTGAAATAGCCAAACTTCATGAGAAAACCCTTGCAGCCATATACAAGAAGGTTCAACCACCCAGAAATTCAAACACCATACCTAGAATCACTTACCCTCAAAGCCCAAAAGCATCTGTAACCCAAGTCCCCAAAAGCTTACCACCAGTTGTAACCCACAACCACTTGAAATTAACCAAGGCCCCAACGTTGGAAAATTTGAGGGAACATAGGTTATGTTACAATTGTCATGAAAAGTATTTTTCATGACACAAGTGTAGAACCAAAGCACACAATACTTTAGAATGGAATAAAGGAGAAATAATTGTGGAAGTTGGGGAAAGTTCAGGGGCTAAAAATGAACAAGAGACAAGGGGAAATGAAAATGAACTTGAGGCAGGGGTAAGTCTAATTGAAGACCAATTAGATGAAGAAGAAGCTGTCATTAGTATGTTGGAAGACCCATTTCGAAGCCCAACGACCATTAAAATTTCTGGGTTACTTAAGTGTAAATCAATTGTCGTCCTAGTAGATTGTGGGGCTACTCATTGTTTAATAGACCCCCATATGGCTGAAAGTTTGAACCTAAACATACAACCGTTGCACAGACCCATGAGAGTTAGAGTTGCTAATGGTGATGTAATGTTAAGCAAGGCAATTTGTAGAAAAGTACGTTGGCAAATGCAAGGGGAAGGATTCGAATTTGAATTTAGGCTAATAAAAGTGGGAAGTTGTGATTTTTTGCTAGGAATGGACTGGATAGACATGGTAGCTCCAGTAGTTTTGCACACCAGGCCCCCACAATGTTACTTTTATGAGGGGAAGCAAGATGGTGACTCTTATTGGCTATCAAGACTCTTCTGGGTTGGGCCAAAACTATGCACGACTGATATCTGGGCTTCTGCGAAATGGAGGATGCAATTGGGTAGCCCAGACTTTCCATACGGAAATAGGAGGGGATGATTCTGAAAATATTCCAGCCCAAGTGCAGGAGATTTTGAACCAATTTGCATTCATTTTTAAGGAACCAACTTCATTACCTCCAACCCGTCCTTGTGACCATGCAATAGAGTTAATTCCTGACTCAAGGCCAGTCAACCAAAGACCTTATAGGTATTCACATGAGCAGAAAAATGCCATAGAGAGGATCATCAAGGAGATGCTGGAAGCAAAAACAGTAACCCCCAGCACTTCATCTTTTGCTTCACCAGTGATTTTAGTCAAGAAAAAAAAATCTTTCATGGAGGCTATGTGTGGACTACCGAAGGTTGAATGATATGACCATCAAGAATAAAATACCCAATTCCGGTGGTGGAAGACCTCCTTGATGAACTCAATGCGGCTTAATGTTTCTCAAAATTGGATTTAAGGCTGAGATACCATCAAATACGGATGAAGGAAGGTTATGAACACAAGACGGCTTTTAAAACACGTCATGGGTTGTGGGAATTCACTGTGATGCCTTTTGGGCTCACTAACGCACCAACAACTTTTCAAGCACTAATGCAAAGCATTTTCGGCCCTTACTTAAGGAAATTTGTGCTTGTATATTTTGATGACATCCTCGTATATAGCTTATCATTGGCACAACACTTGGAACATCTACTTATTGTGTTTAAAGTATTGGAAGCAAATCAATTGTTTTCCAAACGGTCAAAATGCAGTTTCGCTCAACCCAAGGTTGAGTATTTGGATCATGTCATTAATGGAGAAGGTCTGAGCACAGATATGGCTAAGATTGAGGCGATGATAAGCTGGCCCAAACCTGTGTGCATTAAGAGTTTTCGTGAATTTCTTGGATTAACGGGATACTACCGAAGGTTCATTAAAAATTATGCAATTATCAGTAAGCCATTGACGTTACTATTAAAGAAAGGAGGTTTTGTTTGGAACGAAGGAGCAGATAAAGCTTTTGAGGCTTTAAAGTTAGCTATGACCTAAGCTCTAGTTTTGGCACTGCCAGACTTCAATGTTCCATTCATGGTTAAAGTGGATGCTAGTGGGCTAGGTGTCGGAGTAGTCCTCTCACAACATAACATGCCCATCGCATTTATGAGTCAAGCTTTAAGCCCAAAGCACCTTGGTTTGTCAACATATGAGCAGGAACTGATAGCACTTTTGCTAGCAATAGAGAAATGGAGACATTACCTTCAACCCAACCACTTTGTAATTAGGACTGATCACTTTAACCTAAAATTCCTAAGAGATCAACACATCACCACATCCTTACAACACAAAGGAGTGACAAAACTGATGGGGTTAAGCTACGAAATACATTACAGACAAGGGAAAAAAAATGTTGTAGCAGATGCGTTATCTCGAAGAGGTGAGGAGACCAAAGTGGATGGTCAAATTGCTGATTGTTTGGGTCTAAGTATAACACAACCAAAATGGGCTCAAAAAGTGTTAGATAGCTATATGGGGGATGATGAAGCCCAGGAGTTAATCATTAAAATCAGTATTGACCCAAATAATGTCCCAGATGTTTCCTAGCAAATGGGTCTATTGAGGTTACAAGGCAAAGTGTGGATAGGCAATCAACAAAACTTAAGGTTCAAATTAGTCAATGATATGCATTCATCGGTATGGGGAGGACACTCAGGTATTCATGCAGCCTATCAAAGACTTAAGTCAATTTTTTATTGGCCCAAGATGATTAATGATATTAAGTCTGTGATTAGAGAGTGCGAAATATGTCAAAGAAACAAGGATGAAAGTGTGGCATATCCGGGATTGTTGCATCCTTTGCCAATTACTAAGAGGGCTTGGGAACATATTTCAATGGACTTCATCGAAGGTTTACCAAAGTCGCAAGGGAAAGAAGTCATACTGGTGGTAGTCAACCGTTTCACTAAGTATGCTCATTTTATAGCTTTAAGCCACCCATACAATGCCTCCCAAATAGCTCAAGTGTTTCTAGATTATGTGTGCAAACTACATGGAATTCCCTGCTCAGTGGTCTCGGACAGAGACCCCATATTTGTGAGCTTATTTTGGCAGGAGTTGTTCAAGAATATGCAGGTGCAACTTAAGCTGAGTTCAGCCTATCATCCCCAAACGGACGGACAGACTGAGAGGCTAAACCGCTGTTTGGAATCTTACCTAAGGTGCATGACAGGCCAAAAATCAAAAGAATGGATCAAGTGGCTTTCTTTAACCGAGTTTTGGTATAACACCAACTTTCAATCCGCTATTGGGATGACACCATTTCAAGCCCTCTAAGGATATGAACCTCCGCAGCCCACATTTGAGTTAATTGCTCAATCCAAGGTAGAAATAATGGATCAATTGCTGAAAGAAAGGCAAATAATGAGCAAACAATTGAAGGAAAATCTCATTAAAGTACAAATGCGTATGAAACAATATGCGGACAACAAAAGAAGCGAAAGAGAATTTGAGATTGGGGATCTAGTCTTTATCAAATTACAACCTTACAGGCAATCATCCGTAGCTGTGCGGAAGAATTTGAAGTTAGCTTCAAAGTTCTTTGGCCCCTACCCTGTAATAAAAAAGATCAGCCCGGTGGCTTATGAGCTTCAACTTCCAGACAATTCACGTATCCACCCTGTGTTTCACGTGTCCTAACTCAAGAAGAAGTTAGGACCCAAAGTTTTTCCAACAAAAAATCCTCCTCTAAGCACTCCAGATGGTCAATTGGTTGCTGAACCTTTAGCAATTGTTGATCGCCGAATAGTTAAAAGAGGAAATCGGGCGGTGACCCAGGTGTTGGTACAATGGGCTAATTTAGCTCCAAAAGATGCAACTTGGGAAGATTACTCCTTCTTAACCTCGCAATTTCCAGATTTTCAACCTTGATTAACAAGGTTCTCGAATGGGATATAGCGGATCTAGTCCGCTGGGCTAAAGAAGACGTGAAGGAAATGGGTCCATTTTGTATTGGGTCTATTTTGAAGATCTGAATATAGTTTTGTAATTTTTATTTGAGTCCTCTTAGGTTAGTAGTCTTTTAAATTCTCTTAAGTTGTTGTTTTCCTTATAACAACACGTGTATTATGTTTAGCATTTGTAACGTTAGAATAGTACCTAGTCTGTTCTATTTTTATTGGTCCAGTACATTAGTCACAACTGGTGATAATAGTTATATAGAGTCCTTAAAATCAGTGTAAAATGCATCTTTTGGAATGAAAATCTGTCTTTAATTTTTCTATCAATTTAATTTCCTTAAATTTCATCTTTTAAGTAGCTATCACGTTACACAACAAAACTCTATCGGAGAACTTTCATAAATTTTTCCAAAATTTCGCAAAACTCAGAAACCCTAGGTGAGAAATTGACGAACTGAAACACCTCGAAAACCCGTGAGGGTAAGATCGATCGAGAGCTCAGAACAAGTACTATTCGATTATTTGTTCTGATACCATGTTAGATCAACAAGATCGAATTGCGGAAGCAAAATATGAAGAAGAGAACCCTAACTCGAAATAGGGATGAAAAGAGAGAATTTTATTATCTGAGAAAAATGAATGAATCGAAAATATCTGTTAATTACACATTTAATCCTTATGAGGCTTTATATACAGTGGGTAAAGAATTGCAAGGTTAGACCAAAAATAGCTAAGTGTAAACATATGGTAACTATATATATAAAACTAACTAGTGTACTTACCACGCTTCGCGCGGTCTTAAAAATATAATTAATTGTTAATATTATTTATATAAAGAAAATCAGTATTTATTAATATCAAACATCGCTTCATGATTTTACTACGATTCTTTTAACTTTTTATATAAAATTTTATGAGAAAAAGAGTATGTGCAAATATATTTCAGGTTAATACTTATATTGGCTGAACTTTATTTTATTGGGGTCAGATCATTCACCTTGTAAACATCTCCCCCCATTTTCTCTTCCTCTATGTATAATAAATTTTTTTTTAAAAAAACTCACTTTATATGTGAACTTGAATAAATCAAAATAGAATACAAAAGAATAATAGAAAGGAGAAAATATAGTGATTTGAAAATTTAGAGGATGTAAACCAAGGATGTTTTTCGCTTTCCCTTCTTCCTGTAAGGTATTCTTAAGCCAAGTAGTATTTTGTTTTTTGGTGGGCATGTTCAGTTTTACTTCTCTTTTCTTTTTCTTTTTCTTTTTCTTTCTCTTTGTTTGCTTATTTTATTTTTGTTTCTTCATTTCTCTTTGTTTCCTGCAAAATGGTGCTCCTCTTCCTCTTTCATGGTACAATTTCGTTTTTCCTTTTCATTTTCTTTCTCTTTCCTTCCATCAGATTTCATTTGATCAACCAGATACATAATTCCTCTCCTTATTTTTCTGTAAAATCCCACAAATCATTTTCTTTTCTCGTGTTAGCTATTCTTACCATTTTTAAAAGTCCACCACCCTTAATTATTATTTTTTCCTTTTCTGTTACTTCCTATCCATTTTTCCTCCCGTGATTCTATTTAATTAACCAGGCAAAACTTTTATTTCTCCTCCTAACTTTTTGTAAAATTTTTAAAATTATTTTCTCTTTCTTGTTAACTCTTCTTGCCACTTTAACCTATCTACCACCCTCTCTATATTGTCAAATATGAGACTGTAGTGCCATCTAACCTCTCTTGAGACCACGACTTATATAAATACATATAGATACATTGTTTATACAATAAAATATAGCTAACTAATTAGTATCATATATTCAATAAAATAAAACATTAATCAAACATCTTATATCAAGTTCTTTGGATGAAGGATTTGCGAAACATTTAGTTAAAATGGAATAACCCATTTAAATAAGTATATCTGAATTTGAAAAACAAAAGATAAATAACTGATGAAAGATAATAATGTAAAATTACTGGATATCATGGTGCATAAAAATTATATTTAAATATAAACAGAATAGTGTTAATCCCTTAGCTTAGTTTAGAATCAACCATCCGGTCGTTACATCTTCACCTTCATCTAGACTCCCTAGCAATTTAAATTTATGTAGCTTAAATTTGAAACGATAAAAAGAAAGGGCAGCAAATAGATAATTAGAAACTAAACATTAAATTAGAGTTCATAGAAAAAGAACATCACATTATACTACTAATTTGTTAAGGGGATATATGATTGTAATTAATTCATTCAAGATTTACGAAACGTAAATCATAGATCGTACTTATATGGATAATTTATTTTTTTCCACCACTTACATGGATAATGAACAATTCTTATTTTTCTCATATTCAATCTTAAATAAGTGAAAAATATAAGATATAAGATTGAAATAAAAAAGGAAAAGAAATAAAAAGGAAAATAATGAAACCATATCACGCATATCCCAACTCTTTTTCTACGCTTTCCGATTCTTTTATTTTCTTTTTCTCGGAAAATTTACCATCTTTGCTACTTTATCCTCCCCCCTCGAATATGCAAGCCTAAATTCCTAAATTTTCTCCACACGATCACATCCATTGTGCTTTGTGAAACTATATACCAAAGATGTTGATACCAATTCGTCTTCAGAGCCTTCTTTCTCTTCTACTTCCTTTCATTTTTAGATTTTGTTTATGCTTACTTTCATCTCCAGCCACACATGGCACAGGCGCAACCACCAACCAGAGCAGCATCAACCGAAACACCACTGTGTTCAGAAGGCAATGGAGCGACCTTATTTTCCATCAGAACATAATCCGTGTAGTTGAAATTCACACAACCTAAATGAACAAATGCCAAGAATTACACGCATAAAATCATTCTAAGAAATCTAAAACCTTCATATCTTCTGGTAAGTAAATCGAGAAATGGAAGTGAAAATCTCTAACGTTTGAGTGAGCCAAATCACGTGTTAGGATTTGGATCTTGGTGTATTGGATTATGCCGCTTATATGAGTCTAGAAAGGTTTCAAAACATTTATGGAGGTAATTAAAATTATCCCTTACGAAAAAACAAAAATATAAATTAGAGAATATTGAGGGGAAGTTACGAAGAAGAAATGGCACAGCAATAAGAGAAGAAATAATGGGATAGCATTAACAATGAGTGATAAATTGGGTACATTTGAATATTTTGAAAAACACCACTTATTCCATGATACTATACATATTTAAATCAACAACAACAAAGATGAAAAAATACCACTTATTCCATGATACTATAAGTATTTATATCAGGAAATTAAAGAGGAATTACTTATCATGAGTACCATAATTATGACATAATGTAATAAAATACTTCTAGTCTAGTAAGAGAAAAAGCATATTGTATACTATATGTTGCTTTAGTTGACGTCCAGGAATGGAAGATTGTAACATACAATATGATGCGCCCAGCAAGAGAAAAAGCATCACATTTTGTCCCTTTCTATGCATTCTATAGTAACAAAACACAATTATGCCTCCATTTTATGTCAGAATTCGGCAAATATCTGTTGAATGAAAACATCAGCATATTTGGAGAATGTGAATTTTTTATATATCACAATGAATATTTTAAATGAATATCATTTTGGTCCCACCAAACGCCGGGCACAATTTATATTGATGAAAAAAGAGGAAAAATCAAATGCAGAAAAAGGGATGAAGAATGGGTAAGTTCCATGAGAAAGGGAACGTCCTTAGCTTTGCCATGGTATGTGGAGATCGGAGAGCTTTCGGTTTAGTAGGAGAAAATGAATACGAAACGGTGGAAAACAAATGAAAATGTGGCTAAAGAGGTTAAAGAGAATGAACAGTCGCTTTAAATTTTTCATCCGAAAATAAGATAAATAGAAAAATTAGAATAAATAGCAAAAAATGTGGAAAAAGAGAAATGGCTTCTCTAATCGTATATAGTGCCACGCCACCTGTCTTAGGCCCTGTTTTATATAATTATATAGATTACAGACTATTACAAAGATGTATTGGGCCATGTCAGCTGGTTGGACCTACTCGTGTGGACTCCTGTATGTGAAGAGGTCCAGTGTTAACACATTTGACGTTTAAGGAAGCCATCTGGTTTTGCATTTTCCCTTTCCCTTTAAGAAGGCAATGTACTAGCTCATTAACCTGTTCGAGGAACTTCTTCAGTTTCCAGATCCAATATACTAACACGGTTACTCTCATTTTATATGTTTAATAAATAAAAGAGGAAACAAGTCTGTTCAATGGCACTATTTCCTGGCTATTAGCAAATTCATTTAAAATGTGGACCAAGGATAGTTAGAAAGAAATTCTCAAACGTGCAAACCACAATGTAGAAAAGACAATAATATTTTCTCACATGTGTGACACTAATAATATCTCACACATGCAACCATAACAATTAAAGACACTAATGTTTTCTCACACTTGCAACCATAACATAGACACTTGCGTGCAATCATAACGAAGACAACTTAAACCAGCTTGAGAGAGCTTTGGCGGACAAGAACCCAAACCAGGGTCTGCCGAGCCTGAAAACTCATTATTGGATTTGTCACTTTGTGAGAGAGTTACATGTATTTTCCAGTTCCCAATAAATAAAATAACATCAGCACGATAGGACTGCTGCTAAGCAAGACATACGAGTATGAGCAAACTGAATACAGCAAAAGGGATAGATTACTGAGGAAAGTATACATTTACACTCGGTGGCTAAGAAAAATCAACAACTTCCTTGGTGCTTTCAGTGCACTATTTCAACCTGCCTTTACATTACATGTATCCATGATCAAGGCACCATTGTAGCACTACTACTCAGTTTTCCGCAAGACGTCTATATATAACTAATGCAAATAACTGAAGTGACCACACTAAAATGGTTTGGTCCCATTCATAGTTCCCAGTCTGGAAAGCTGCATAGAGAAAATAGAAAAACTCGTTAATGGAGAGCTACTACCACAAGAATGCTGACTTAACATGCTGCTCTTCTAGCATTTGTATTTCTATGATTCAATCCAAGTTATGAACCTTACCATATTATAATTCTGAAGAACAAAAAGAGCAAGACAAAATGATGTCCAAATTAGAAATTAAGAAGAAAGACTAGAAGTTGAAGACAAGCAAATCACAGCACTGCACGTAGGCAAGATGTCAAAAAAGCATATGATAGTCGACATGTTTGTGAACTGTGAAATCTTGTAGGCTAAGACACTGAGCCTGGTATTTAATCGCTTTTGAGTTGGGTTTGTGTGGAGCAGAGTTCTGAATTCCCATGCTCAATTAACTAAGGAGTCACACAGAAAACTCTTCATAATATAAAATTAAAGCAAAGACAACCATCTTGGAAAAAGAAAAGTGCATTGGCATCTGAATCCATCTTCATGAGTCTGTTAAGTAATTTAACCAAAGCAGCTGTGTTCTACAAGAGAAAGACGGTATGTAACTCAAATAGACATAATCACATAGCTTTACAACTTTTGACGGAGTTATAAGCATATCAAGTTGATGCAATTCAGAAAGAAAGTCTTCAATGTGGTTTATTTCATGGCAATAATTTGGAGAAAGGTACCTTTCATCTTAATGAAGAAACTTGTGCGCAGAAGTGCAGTCTATCCTGAGATGTTTCAATGTCTCGAGAAATCAGTTCATTGTTAACCTGCCACCAATTTATCAGCGAGAACAGAATTTTGAGAGGAAATTTGTTCAGTTTTAAGAAATCAGTTAGTGCTACCCTCTACCAACTAATCACTGAGAAATTTTGTAAAACATCAGAAAGAGGGAGCTGTAAATAAAACTGATTCAGTGATTCTTACATCAGTCTTATCTAACTTCCATTCTGCAACTCTATCTGAGAGAAGGGCTACATACTTTTCCATAGCCTTCTCCCTACTCATATCTCCTAGCCTGTGCCAAGAGCTCCTGAACAGCATATATAACAAACTATTAAATTCAAAACATAACATACATGGCCTGTTGCCAAAGGGTCTGAAATCTGGAAAATTTCGACAAGGATACCTCAAGTTTTTCCTAATGAACTATGTGTATTATGCTGTTCAGTTAATGCTGCAGCATTGGATACCAAAATTTTGAGAATACAACATTTTAGGCCTCAAGATTAACATTTCTATGCATGATTTTGAGATCTATATATGCAAGTAAAGGTTAAGTTTTGTTGTTCTTTTCTCTGAAGATATTCAGACATTATGCAGTTTGTGTGGAATTAGACTGACTTTTATTTGGATTTGAAGTTTCAGTTCCATAGTTCCAACTTTTCTTTTTCTTTGGTGCCAATTGGTTCTAGACATGATGCCCGAGGTCCCAATGTGATAGAATTTCGGTTGTAGCTCCTCTGTAGGAAAAACAGAAGTGAAAAAGCTAAGTGTTCTCTCTACTGATTATTCAGCATTCAACGGCATGGGACAAGACAAGGCATAGAAAGAATGTATAGATGCAGATTGTGCTTGAAATTTCTGCTTCTTAAATACACGGGAACACTGAGAAAATAGAAGAAAATTTGCAATATTTCGACTCACTCTGACTTCTATGGGGAGGCATGACAAAGTGAATTTCTTTTGGATCTTATATTTCCAGTAAAGTCTTAAAAGGTAAGAAACAGGAGGCAATCTAGATCATTTTCCAGGAGATCAGACATAGCAAGAGGAGGTGATTAGGACCTGTGTTTACAAGAATACAATTGTGTATTTTGGATCTTTTCAAACTACAGAAATTGAACCCCCACAACTGAGTGGAGCTTCAGGGTATATCTGACACTTAGTTCGACAACTTGAAAACTATCTTATCCACTATGAACCTATTATTTATCACATTAAAGAAGCTAAACTTTACCTTAAAAGTTACAAAACTACTTTTATTATAATATCAAGAACAGAAGCTGAGCCTTGTCCGTTTGTTTTGGTCATTCTCCAATGCATCTATGATGAACCAAATGCTCAATTAACACATCCAAACTACTTGTCCCCGCAAAGCTCATTTACTTTTTTTCTTTTCCATTTCTGAACGAAGAAATAGCTATGATTCCCGGTGCTTAAACTATAACGTAACACATTTAAGCTTATATATGCTGATGATTAGAATCATAAATAAGAAAAAAGTAGAGTACCATTTTGCACGAGCTGAAAGCTTGAACGGCATCGGCTGCGGTCCATAACACGGCCCCTCAGTGGCAATCTTGTGAAGCCCATAAAGCTGCATCTTCAACTCATTGTCAAGAACATCATCATTCTTTTTGGAATTCACAAATACCACCGCTGCACCGAATAGCTTTTCCAAATCTGTTCTCTCTATACCTTCCCAATCTTCTAATAACTCCTCACTTTTCTCCATTAATACATCAGCTTCTTGCTTTTTCCTGTTTTCACCCTCTAAATTTCCAGCTCCCTCCTTTGCCACCCCATCTTTCTCACTTGGGTTGTTCTCAATTTCTTGAAATTCAAGTTCCTCCGGAATTTCTTCAACATAATACAGGGACCCAATTTCAAATTCCCGAAATTTTGGGGCCACATAACAACTTTTGTCACTTACTTTCTCTTTCACCCCGTTGTCATCACCACCGACATTTTGTTTAACGTATGTGTCCCCTTCTTCCTTTGACACTTCTTGTTCATTTCTCTTCATCTTTTCTGCTAATACTGCAGTTCCAACTATGCCACCATCCCCCATAGGATTTTCCTCGACAACATTTTTGCTTTTCAGATCACTCGTTCTCGCTAGGTCCTCAACATAGCAGAACCTTTTCTTACTAGTGTCATTCTTTGAGCTACACGTAACAGCTGTGACACTAGACTGAAGACTCCAACTATAGTATCTGCCTTGCATGAATCTATGTGAATGGAACTTGACAAGTATGATATAAAAAAGAAACGAAAGTCCCAAAGTGAAGAGGAGTTCTTGAAAAAAAATCATACCTATATTGCAACAAGAGTGGGTACACAATACAAAATAAATGATGGAAAATTTGAAGGGATGAAAGAAAAGGGAAAGGAATTTTGCAGAACAGAGCAAAGTATATTCTGGTTTTGTGGGAGTTGGAGTTGGGGTGTAGGGGTGGGTGGGGGGAGTGTCACTGTCACTCTGTGTGTTGGCAACGTTTGAAAAAAAGGAAAGTAAGGTGGCGAAAAAGGACAGTCTTGCTAAAGATCATGAGGGAGTAGAGACAAAGAAAACGACCTCGAGTCGACCATACTATGTACCTAAACATATGTTTCCTACTAAAGATTACCCAAGAATTTGTGCAATTCTCTGTTTTTAACCTTTCTTGTATATTTGCTTCTGTGCCATGTTTTATTCATTTTTGTACCTGGTGCAATGTACCTAGTTGAATAATTTTGATATACTGCGAAAGGCCAAATATATTTTTCTATTTTTGAAAATGATCTAACAATACTCATCGTTATATTATTGGGTTATCTATACCCTACAGTCATACTTTGGGTTCAAATATACCCCTCATTTAAACGGAGAGACACGGTGTCATCGTCCTGTTGGTCAATTTTTAATATCTCCTAATTAATTAAAAAAAACCATTATCCATACCCGAAAAATAATTTCTTTTATGTAAAAACTGAAAAAAATATTTTTACTAAAAACTGAAAAAAACGAAAATATTTTTTTTTCTAGTTTTTACAAAAAACTGCTTTAAAAAAACTGGAAAATATTTTCTAAAATAATATTTTTGTAAAAACTGAAAAGCAATTTTCTAAAGCAATTAAAAACTGAAATATTTTTAACTAAAAACTGAAAAAAAAAAATATTATTTTTTCAGTTTTTACAAAAACACTGCTTTAGAAATTTGCTTTTTAGTTTTTTTTCCAGTTTTTATAAAAATATTGTTTTAGAAAATATTTTTCAGCTTTTTTTAAAGCAGTTTTTTTGTAAAAACTGGAAAAAAAAATATTTTCGTTTTTTTCCAGTTTTTAGTAAAAACAATTTCAGTTTTTACAAAAAAAAATTGCTTTAGAAAATTGATTTTCAGTTTTTTCAAAAACATTATTTTAGAAAATATTTTCCAGTTTTTTCTAAAGCAGTTTTTTTTATAAAAACTGGAAAAAAAAATATTTTCTTTTTTTTTTCCAGTTTTTATTAAAAATAATTTCAGTTTTTTCTAGTTTTTATAAAAAAAAATTACTTTTCGGATATGATTAATGAGTCTTTTTAATTAATTAAAAGATATTTAGAATTGACCAACAGGACGATGACATGTGTCCCTCTGTTTAAATAAGGGATATATTTGAACCCAAAGTATGACTGCAGGGGTATAGATAACCCAATAGTATAACGAGGGGTATTCTTAGACCATTTTCGAAAATAGAGGGGTATATTTGGCCCTTTGCCGTTTGATATATTGTACTATTGAATAAAAGAGAAGTGGCTTAATATATATGCGGCTCCTAAATTTGTCCAATTATTTTCTTTAGACATTTTAATTCCGAGAATAGTTATTGATGACATAAACTCCTTTAAATGTTTACTTATTAAATACATTTTCTTAGGCAAAATGTATATTTTCCACTTTCCTTTAGGGCTTTAGTATCTCAAAAATGGTTAATCCATTTTTTTCTTAACTTTTTCTTCTCCTCTGCGGCTAGCCATGAAAAAAGATGCCAAAAACACTCCCAAAAAACTTTAGATCTGTTTTCCCAATCTCCACCCAATTCCTACACACCCACAATTAGCCACCATTAGCATCTTTTTTTACCATAGTGTAGTTATATTTTCCCAATGTCATTAGTTATACTAATCAGTAGTTTGGGCTTAGTAGCTTTAAACATATCATGAATTTAATTGTTTTTAATTTGAGAAATGAGTGTAAATGATCTCGGTATTAAGTCAATATGAAACAATAAATAAAATCAATCAATTATTTTCTCTTTATAAAGGAAGCCGAGTCATTCTTTTCGCCAAGGAATGACTATTGACGTAGATTGAAAGGTGGTGTGGGGGTGGGGAGGGGGGGGGGGGAGGTGGAAGATTGTAGCTCAAAATGTAGTTTCTTGTCTATCTTAGGAAAGCAATAACTCTTTAAGATTCTAAATGCATTTAATATAATCTAGTTGTTTGATTAGTTGCAAATGCAAATAACTTCCCTAGTAGTTTCTTCTTTTGCAAATAATCTCAAGTAAAGAAATAAGCTGTGTATATTGTCCAATGTCCACGCAATAAGGTGAAATTTATTGCTTGTTAATAATGGCTCGAACTTATCCATAAAAAGTGGCAAAATGCATAGTTACCCATCAACCTTGTAGGCAAATTCGTATTACACACCCAATAAGCTTGGATAAACTTTTACACATCCAACCTTTGCCAAGTTGTCTAAGACCCAAAGTTGACCAGGTCCATTAATAATTCATACGGTATATTACATGCGCTTGACTTACTCTTGACCCATCTGTCTAATAAATCTATTACATTACCCGACCCGACCCGATACTAGCCACTCCGATTAAAAGCCTAAGTGCAAATAAGCCCAAAACTAATTCCCCATTTATCGACTCTTCTTCTATTGAAGGCGTTGAAGGAGATCCATCTAGTGCATGTGGATATAATTTGCATCGGGTAATTTTTACCATTCACAAGAGGTTGATTTCAAGTCCTTCAGGTGAGTATGCACACTGTATCCGTCTAGTGCATGTGATTTTATTTTTTGTTATTTTTCTTTACCCGATTTAGGGTTTCGTACTTTTCTCAAGGGGAATCCTTTGTCATTCTCAATGTTACTTTCTATTTGCCGTGCTTCTACTTTTTAAGAGTATTTTATTATTGGTTACATCTGATTTGAATATTGTGAATTGCTTTAGCTTTACGAGTAGCTTTTTATTTCTTTATTCATTACTGCATGTACGAGTGAACTCTCTTCCCCCCTTTTACAGAAAAAATATCTTTTAAATTGATTACATTAAAATGTTATCATGATGGGGTGTTAGTTTCAGATACTTATGATCGTTATGTGGGGGATAGTCAATCATTGATCTTAGAGGTAGATGTGGATATGTTGTCATTTTTTGAGTTTATGGACTACACTAAGAAAATGAGGTTAAAAACTGTTGCTGAGATGTATATTTATCCCATGGACAAAACTGATAAATTGGTAAATATACGAGCTGATAAGGATATATTAGACATTTTAAATGAATTGGGGGATGGGGATACCCTAGACATTTATGTCACACATGTTGCCCCTTTAATGGTTATTGACATAAATGCTATTGGTCCAGGGGCTGGTAAGACAAATAGTGAGGCTGATAAAGTCACCATAAACTTAGAAGAGCAAGAGGGAGAACCTGCTCAAGAGGGGGAAACAGAGGAAGATGATGAAGGTGAGTTTGACGATGAGAATGGCTCAAATTTTGATAATTCATCTAGGTCTGAGAGTGATGGAAATGTTGAGGAAGTATAGGTGGAAAATGAGTGAAAGGCCTAAAGATAAGGGTAACATAAATCTAGGGGATGGTGGTATAGACAATGGGTTTGATGAGTTGAGCATGTATAGCAATGTAAATATGAATGAAGGGTTAGTTGGGGCTGATGAACCATATTTTGGTTCTTCTGATACTGAAAGTTTTGCTTCAGATGAGGAAAATGAGTTTGATGAAGAATATAAGAGAAATATTGATGCAAAGAAGAAAAAAAAAGGTTGATATTTGATACAACTGTCAAGAAAATAATATGGGAGTTGGGCCTTATTTTTGAAAGTGTTACTGAGTTTAGGTGGGTTGTATCCAGATATGCTATCCAGAAAGGAGTTCAAATTGAAAAGATCATTGATGAACCTGGTCGGGTGAGTGTAAGATGCAATGGTGGCTTTCCATGGAATCTGTTTGCTAGCAAAGATGACAGATACAACAATTTTAAAGTGAAGAGGTATTGTCCTATCCATAAGTATTATCGGACCCACAAGAACAAGCTTTGCAGCTCTAGATATCTAGCAAAGCATTACATGGATAAAATTATTCCCAGCCAAATATGAGGGTTTGGAAGTTGAAAAAGCTGATTAAGCTAGAACTAGACATGTATGTTGGTAGGTCCACTGTCCATAGAGGTAGGGCAAAGATTTTGAATGAATTAATTGGAGATGTTCAAAAAGAGTTTAAAAAATTGTATGACTATAGGGGTGTCATTTTACAGACTAATCTTGGCACAATTTGTGTTGTAAAGTCAGTAGATAATAGGGATGGAAAGCATGTATTCCAGTCCTTTTATGTGTGTTTCTATGCCATGAAGAAAGGCTAGATGGAAGGTTGTAGAAGAATTATTGGTCTAGATGGTTGTTTCTTAAAAGGAATGTGTAAGGGATAACTGCTTGTAGTTGTGTCTAAAGATGGCAATAATTAGATGTTTCCAATTGCTTGGGCCATTGTAGAGTGTGATAACACTTTCACATGGAGTTGGTTTATCAAGTGTTTTATTGATGACTTGATGCTGCAGAAAGGTAGAGATCTCACCATTATGTTTGACATGCAGAAAGTAATATCTATTGTGTTTGATATTTTTTGTTATATGACTAATGTAACTAATGCATTTTCTGACTTGTGCTTGATATGCAGGGCATACTTAAGGTAGTCAATTACTTGTTGCATGACAGTGAATATAGATGGTGTGCTAGGAACATTTTAGCAAACTGGTCAAATAATTAGAGAGGGTTGGAAAGAAGAAAATGCTTCTGGAGATATGCAAGAACATCATGTGTTGCTGAATTGAATATCCAAATAGATAACCTGAACAATCTTGGTAATGTGGTTTGTGAGAATCTGCTCACTTATAATAAGGAAACCTGGGTACGAACATACTTCAACTGTGACATTAAATGTGATATAATTGACAACAACATATTTGAAACCTTTAATGCATGGATACTAGCTGAGAGACACAAGACAATTATCACAATGTTAGAAGAAATAAGAGAGAAGATGATGGAAAGGGTAGGGAAGTTGAGGGAGTTTGCAAACAAATAGATATACGATATATCTCCCATTGCTATTGCTATGATAGTGTTTCAAGATAACATGGCTCATTTCATGAAGTGTACCATCAGGTGAAATTTGAGGTTGGTTGTGAGATTGAGTATGACCCATATAAGCATTGTATGAATATGAAAAATCAGACATGCAGCTGCAGGTCATGGATGTTGAAGGGTATCTCTTGTGCTCATGCAATTGCTGCAATACACTTCAAAGACATTGAGCCTCTTAATTACATATCCCATTGGTACCATTAGTCCATTTACTTAAAAGTATACTCAACCTTTATTCAATCGGTGCATAGCATGATAATGTGACCAACATCTACCAATCCACCCATTTAGCCTCCACCAATTAAAAAGGTGCTTGGTAGGCCCAAGAAGAAAAGGAGAAGAGTAAAAACAGAACATCCTAAATCTGGCAAGTTATCAAGTAGGGGTATGAAAATGAGCTACTCAAATTGTGGTGGTTATGGACACAATAAGAGAGGATGCTCCGAGGATCCAAGACATGCAGGTTCTACTCCTGCAAATGCTTCTTTCACAAGAGGGAGAACTTAGAATATTTCTACTCCTGTTGTAGGTTCTTGTCACGACCCAAACCAATGGGTCGCGACGGGCACCCGATACCTTACTCAACCAAGTACCAACATAACGTATCTTTTCATATCATACTATCATAGATAACTGAACTGTAGAGGCTGCCGTGAGATAGGTAGAATACAACATGTAATACCAACTTATACATAAGACATATAGGCCTATAAGACCAAAATAACAACTCGTACACTGAACATAGGCCGACAATACCATACAATCTTTTACGTACATGACATCTGTCTACAAGCCTCTAAGAATACATAATTGTTATAAAGGTAGGGACAGAGCCCCGTCATACCAAACAGTACACATCTAAATCATACTGTCCAAACAAGCAACTCCAGAGCAAATGGAGTGTACCAACATCTTTCGCTGAGCTGATCGCCTACTTGGAGGACTCTCGACCTGTCTATCGAGATCTGCGGGCATGAAACACAGCGTCCCCAGGCAAAAGGAACGTCAGTACAAATAAAGTACTGAGTATGTAAGGCAATATACTGAAAGCTGAAACTGAACTGATAATATAATAACTGAAAGTAACTGAGAGACAAAGATAGTCTGAAGATATGCTTACCTGCTGATACTGACTCAACTCTCTCAATATAGTAAGTAAAATAGTTGTCCGGACCTATAAGGTTTGGTATATATATACAACTGCTCTGCCGTAGTAGGCTCGCTCATAGGCGCTTGACCATACTAGGCTTTGTATCTCGGCCAACTGGGCTCGTTCATAAGCGCTCGGCCACAGTAGGCTCGGTATATAACTTACCATCTGATCATAGGTTGCCCAATAGGGGCCTGCCCATCGATTATAGCTCGATGGTAATGAAAATACTGTAATACTGCATATATTAGCTCTCTTCTCTCTTGACTAGAACAAGACAATACTCAATTGAATATGAAGTCCCGATAAGGAGAATATTGTAACTTACGGGACTAGGATAATATACATAAATTTCAGAATATGAATTTCTCTTTATGTCTCGTTATCAAACACATATAATTACGTGATCATGCCAAAATGAAGGAAGGGCTTAGACTTAATATACCTGGAGTAGAAAAAATTCGTATGATATTTTTGAGAAAGATTGTACTGTATTCCCTTAGAATCACAAAATCTCACGTTTCTAAGGTGCTAAGAAATCTCGTTAGATTGAGGTTGCTAACGTTGGAATCCTTGTAGGAATTGGTTGAAGGTGTTATGAATTCTTCTTTATATAAATTCTTAATGTCTGTTTTGTAGTGTTTGTATTTACCATTTTAGAAATGAAGTGTTTTGCACACATCCAAATGAAGTCAAAATGCTAATCTTCTATGTCTTTACACATAGAAACATGTAGTGTTTTGTATCTAATATATTAGTTTGCCACATAACCCATAATGACTAAGAGTCATATGTTTAGGTAGTGGCTTGCTGCCACATAGGGGTGGGGTGGGGGGTTTAATCTTATCCCATAATTCATTAGTTAATTTAGGTAGTATTCCGTTACCCAATAATTAATCAATTACCCACATAATTAAGAATTATCTCAAATTACTTAAAATACTACTTACTTTTAACACATTTTATGTATCCTACTATCATGGTCATGGGGTACCTTGTATGGCACTAGTTCATAAATACGGGGTATTATAGCTCGGTCAGTATTTTATCCCAAATTGCAAAACTTTGACGAAACTTATTTTCTTCGATTCGCTTACCCTCTCACCTTCACGAATTTACTTATCCCTTGTTTGAAATAGCATAATACTTATAATCCCAAAATAATCTCATTCCCGAGCTTTCATCAATTTATTTATGGCGTACTTTCACGTACGAAAATATGGGGTGTAACATCATTCCCCCCTTCGGAACATTCGTCCTCGAATATTGACTGATGCACTTATCACTCTCATAACTCATAGCTCTTGCTAAAACTTTAGTACTCCTCTTGCCATCTAGGCAACTGTTCTGTGAATGAATTCCAAAGGCCAGAGCATTCCCCCCTTTAGGCCTCTTTCTCACACCACGACTCATGGTCGGAATCCTTCCAATCTCGTAACTGTTGCTACCTTTTTGTCATGCAGCCTGTACGACTTTTTCCTTTGTGTGCTTATGCAACTCTTCTCTCCTTTTCCCTCCAGTTTTTATCCAATCTCTAGGCTTCACTTTGTAAACATATATAGAGTTATGACATGTTGTCCCTATGGATGTCTATAGGTATACTTGAAGTTCTTCGCTCGGTACTTTGTTGAACTTACGAATATAGCTATATCTTGTTTCATAACTTTGGTTATATCTCCTTATGACTTTACTACATCTAGGTAGATTAGTATACCATCACTTTTACTTCGATTTATCGTTACTGAGGTCTGCTACCAAACTCTAGGTTACTCTCGTTGCTTATCATATATGTCTAAATCTAAGTCATTTTAATGATTCTTCATTACTGTTCATCTTAAGACAGATAGCCTAATCTCATCTCGTACTTTGTGACTTTTGTCCATCCATTGTTGATTCACCTCAATATTAATCTACAATCTACAATCGTATTTCATAACATCCCAACGTGATTTACCTTATGTGGGTATTTTAATCCTGTACAATTCATGAAATCATTACTCAGTCGAAGGTCCAAATGTCATCCTTCATCTATGACAATTACACCTTCATTCTACTACTAGGGCAACATTCCATCTCTTTTATATGCTACTAGTCTTAGACTCCTTTGAGTTCATTCAGTCTATACAGAACTTTCTATAACTTAGACAAACCATCAGCTCTCTTGTTTTCATGGGCGTAACCCCGAGGACTTATCCATTTTCGTCACCTTCTTACTTGCCTTTTCTTATCCTTACTCCTGTCTTTCTAAAACCTTGTCGCTCTACCATACTTTAGCTTGCGACCTACATATATCTATTTATATTATTCGCAACCTTCCTTCAACTTGCTTGCACCATAGATTTCCTTGTATTATTCTGGAACATCAAGCGAGACATCACATCATCTCTAACTCTTCTTTTACTCTCTTAACTAGACCTCTCGATACCTAGAATCCATAGGCTGCAAGATATGCCACTGACGATGCCGCTATTATTCCTGGATATTGAATCCCCGCACTTCTAACCTTCTATCCGAAGTATGGACTATTCACAACCTTATGTATTTGAGTATCTCGTACGTTGTTCACATTTACCTTACTTACCTTAAGTCTCGCATCATATCTTTTATCTCCTTCATGACCTCCCTTTCACACAGGTATAATTCACATTCCCAACTTGAAGCTCTCTTATAATACTTGCACCTCTGGTGCATACACAATCTAGTGGTAGCTCTATGCTTACTTTTTACGAGGCTGGTACTCTTTTAACTGGCTCTATCGTAGGTCCGTTATAGAATATGGTGGTTTTGTTGTACTATCTATCTTATGCCTATGGTATTAAGGATGATCCTGCAAGGTTCTCAATCATGATTTCTATAATTGTCCGGGCCAATAATCAGATTCCCGATTTACTTGGTTAATGTAATTCTTTAGTTTCCTCTTCCTTCTGATCAGCCTTTATGTAGGCTTAAGCTGTCTTCCGATCTGTGGCTCACGGTACTAGTTATTACTTTAGCCCTTCATGGACGCTATGGAATATCTAGGATACAATCTTGTAATAATTTAATCATTTGTTTATGCCATGGGCTCAATTCTCTCATTTAACTTACACCGGGGTCTTCTACGGTTGTATGATTGCCAACATATATGTTGCATGGATAATACTCCGAACTCTTAAGTGGAGCTAACTTTGGATCATTGATCGAATAATTCCTTTTGTTCCTTCTCAGCTTTCTTTAAACGTAAGCTATTACTTCTTCTGGTCGTTCTGCCTTGTTGCGTGCCTACTTAGCTTATCTTAGTTCCCATGCATGCCGGAATTTTCGTACAACTCATACGATCTTAAGTATTACTTTTGGTTTCATTTTTCGCTCATTAGTTCCGATAGGTGCCACTTTCTTATGGAGTGCATACAGTGTTGTAGTGAGACTGCTATTACAAGACCATTTCTTCTTCAAGTTACTATGCTTAGGTTAAAGCCTTATTCCTTATTTCCTCAGCTAGTCTTTCATTGTCGTACTTAGGGAGGACCCTCTGAATTTTTGTAAAGCTGCGAGCTTATTACATCGTATACTTGACGGAATTTTGGATGTTCTTCCTTGCCTATAATTATCCGTAGTTACTTATTTTCACGCACTTGTGCTTGTAGGGTTGCTCCTGAACTTATAGTATTTCCATAACATTCATACGGTACCTTTAACTACCCCAACTCTTGTCCAAATATTTCTCAACGGGTCACAATGTCGTATCTGCGAGACTGAATTCCCCATGTTGGGGT
This sequence comes from Nicotiana tomentosiformis, assembly GCF_000390325.3. NCBI lineage: Eukaryota > Viridiplantae > Streptophyta > Magnoliopsida > Solanales > Solanaceae > Nicotiana > Nicotiana tomentosiformis. The sequence goes on from NC_090813.1 coordinate 132,880,937, forward strand.
TCACTATGTTCGTCTTGCACAATTTGTTGATTTGTCTGTGTCCTCTTGTTTAGCCATAACTAGGCTTTTCCTGAATCAACTACTAACTACTCATTGTCCCATTCTCATATCAATATTCTGCGTAATCTTTCTTGGGTTATTTCCTTTGTCTTAACTTACGTCTCGCATTGGTTCCTTATCTATCAAAAACATCTCGGGTAGGAACCCTTACTTCCTCTCCTTGACGTCGCGCTTGCATAATGTTCTAGAATCATAGCATATCTGTAGGATTTGAATGAGTGCAATCTCATCCCTTTCTCATTTTTTTGTCGCATTCTTCCTTTACCATTCCATAGTTACTAGAACCACTTAATTTTGATTTAATGCCACATCACACCATATTCCCCCATTTAGGGGAGCACTAATATTTAGTGCTACGATGATCTACGTATAGATGTTTTACCTTTTCATCTTTGGCATCTTTTCACATCATCGATGATCCTTACTCGCCTCGCGGTAATCCTTTTATACCAAGGATAACAAAATTCCTTACTCGCGAGGGTGACACTTAGTATAACTGGAACATACAGTCCCTTAAGTTTAACTTTGCTCACATTTCTTGCTTTAGGGAAGCGTCTTCCTGAAAGACCATTCTTTGAATTTCTTATGTATCTCCTTCAGTTGTCCATTCTATTATCACCGGAACGAAATCTGAAATTCTCACGATACTGACTATTATTAAATTACTCAGTCCCTAATTCATATTTAGTTTACCTTGTTCATTAGTCCATTCTGATTTCTATTACTCTGAGGTCTAACTTTTCCTTATGGTAGTCGCGTTGGAATCACAAACTTATTTCTCGAAATGAGGATATGACTTTTTGGCCTATACTCTTTTGATGTATCAAGGCCTGTCACCTCTCATCTTTTCCTTCACTTGAATATAGACTCTATAATACTGTCATTCATTTCATTTTTTTTAATCTTCCGTTGTCATCCATGTATCACATCTTACTCATAATACTTCATTAACTCTCTTCTTTGTTTTTTCCTGCTAACATTTATTTCTAGCACTTTATTCTGAAAACTTCAATAAGACATTCTTTTGCTTTTAGCTCCCCTTGCTCCATCCACTGGTTCTTCGAATTGCCTAACATTCTCTCCCTACTAGGGACGGGAGTCATACTAAGGTAATATTTATCCCTTCAAGGCTTCCAGTGTCTATCTTTGTAGTACTCATATCTAGTTGTACTATTTTAGAATGCACCATCTCGGTGTCTCACAAGGATATCTATTAGCACCTTTGTAATATCCTTCGGAAATGTCAACTAACACAAATAATCCATTCACCATTTTGGGTTACTCTAACCCCAGCCGGATCTTGATATCTCATTCTTTTCTTAAATTACACCTGTTAGCCCCATATAGGCTATAACTGAGATGGGTGTGGCCAATTATACATACCTCTGTTATTGTTGCAGGTAAATCAAAAGGCTTATATTCCTCTGCCTGAATTGTAAATGCTAATAATCTTCATTAGCTGGGCGCCTCGTACCCTTCTTCATCTTGCTTCTTTTACTTGTTGAAACTTGTATCTATCTTTTGAATCTCTCATTGCCTTTTACCATAGGGGTGGATAGATATTCCTGCCTTAAGGCTCCTTATCAAAAGGCTTCCACGTCTTAGTACACACATGATCTGCTGAATACCTTACATTTATCCATCATAAATATCATGCAAACTCGAGTTCCTCTGACTCAACTCTTCCATAGCCATATTTAATCTCTTACCAACTGCCTTTCTATATGTAGGCGTCGTCGTATTATGAATAGGATAGAGTTTAGGAAATTGAGTTCTTACAACTGAGCTCTACCACACGATCTAGAGTAAGAAGAAAGAGTGACAGTCCTAAATGCCCTGTAGCCTCCTGCTTATAAGTGTGGTGCACGACACACCCAAAATAAAACTCTACTAGACACGGCTTATAGACTCCCTAGGACAGAACTGCTCTAATACCACTTTTGTCACGACCCAAACCGATGGGCCACGACGGGCACCCGGTAAACATAACGTATCTTTTCGTATCATACTATCATAGATAACTGAACCGTAGAGGCTTCCGTGAGATAGGTAGAATACAACATGTAATACCAATTTATACATAAGACGTATGGGTCTATAAGACCAAAATAACCACTCGTACACTGAACATAGGCCAACAAGGCCATACAATCTTTTACGTACATGACATCTGTCTACAAGCTTCTAAGAATACATAATTGTCATAAAGGTAGGGACAGAGCCCTGCCATACCAAACAATACATATCTAAATCATACTGACCAAACAAGCAACTCCAGAGCAAATGGAGTGCACCAACATCTTCCGCTGAGCTGATCGCCTACTTGGAGGACTCTCGACCTGTCTATCGAGACCTGCGGGCATGAAACGCAGCGTCCCCAGGCAAAAGGGACGTCAGTACAAGTAATGTACCGAGTATGTAAGGCAATATACTGAAAGCTGAAATTGATTTGATAATATAATAACTGAAAGTAACTGGGAGTCAAAGATAGTTTGAAGATATGCTTACCTACTGATACTGACTCAACTCTCTCAATATAGTAAGTAAAATAGTTATCCGGCCCTATAAGCTCGGTATATATATACAACTGCTCTGCCGTAGTAGGCTTGCTCATAGGCGCTCGGCCATACTAGGCTCTGTATCTCGTCCAACTGGGCTCGCTCATAGGCGCTCGCCCATAGTAGGCTCGGTATATAACTTACCATCTGATTAGAGGTTGCCTAATAGGGGCCTGCCCATCGATTATATCTCGATGGTAATAAAAATACTGTAATACTGCATATATAGGCTCTCTTCTCTCTTAACTAGAACAAGACAATACTCAATTGAATATGAAGTTCCGATAAGGAGAATATTATAACTTACGAGACTAGAAAAATATACATAAATTCTAGAATATGAATTTCTCTTTATGTCTCGTTATCAAACGCATGTAATTACGTGATCATGCCAAAATGAAGGAAGGGCTTAGCCTTAACATTCCTGGAGTAGAAAAAATTCGTATGATATTCTTGAGAAAGATTGCAATGTACTCCCTTAGAATCGTAAAATCTCACGTTGCTAAGGTGCTAAGAAATCTCGTTGGTTTGAGGTTGCTAAAGTTGAAATTCTTATAGGAATTCATTGAAGGTGTTATGAATTCTTCATTATATAAATTCTTAACGTCTGTTTTGTAGTGTTTTGTATTTAACATTTTAGAAATGAAGTGTTTTGCAGTGTTTTTATTTAACACATCCAAATGAAGTCAAAATGCTAATCTTCTATGTCTTTACACGTAGAAAAATGTAGTGTTATGTATCTAATACATTAGTTTGCCACATAACCCATAATGACTAAGAGTCATATATTTAGGTAGTGGCTTGCTGCCACGTGGGGGTGGGGGGTTTAATCTTATCCCATAATTCATTAGTTAATTTAGGTAATATCCCGTTACCCAATAATTAATCAATTACCCACATAATTAAAAATTATCTCAAATTACTTAAAATACTACTTACTTTTAACATATTTTACGTATCCTACTATCGTGGTCATGGGGTACCTTGTATGACACTAGTCCATAAATACGGGATATTATAGCTCGGTCCGTATTTTATCCCAAATTGCCAAACTTTGACGAAACGTATTTTCTTCGATTCGCTTACCCTCTCACCTTCACGAATTTACTTATCCCTTGTTTGAAATAACATAATACTTATAATCCCAAAATAATCTCATTCTCGAGCTTTCATTAATTAATTTATGGCGTACTTTCACGTACGAAAATATGGGGTGTAACAGTTCTACTCCTGCACAACCTACACCTGTTGCACATAATTCTACTGCTAGAGGCAAAGGCAAGAAAAAATGTTCCAGCTATTGGTTATGGTAGGGGAAGAGGGGCTAGAAGAGGTAGGGGTTGCTCTGGGATTGGTCTATTCCAAAATGCCTCAGGCTTTAAGTCTTTTTTCGTAAGTATTGCACAATTTAAACGTATATACTTTGTTGTGATTATTTTTAATCAAGACCTTTTTTTGGCAGTCTGGTGGTGGTATTCAAAGAGTAGTTACAATTGGTCAAAAGAGGTCTTCTGCTAATATTCTAGAGTGTACTTACAAACCAATCAAAGGAGTCAAGTGGAATGGCAAACCAGCCATTACAACAAGGCAACTCCAAAGAGATGTTGCATTCTATTGATCCACGTCCAATCCATACTCAATAGTGAGTGAAAACGATCGTTGATATTATAGTACCCAACAAGAGTCGGGGTCGAATTTCACAGGGAGTTTGTAAGGAGTGTTAGGGTAGATACTTAATTAGAGTACGTGAAACAACTCAATTGTGCTTCCAACAAAAGGTGTTTGTTTTCCAATTCCAAAGTTAACACTAACAAATTTAAACTAAATAAAAGAAACTAGAAAGCGAATAATTATTTTTGATGTTTTTAATCAAATGGGAAAAATCATAGGGATGTAACCTTCGCCTAGGTGCTAACCTAATGGGTAAATCACATTAATGCTTGTTTTGTTGATTGGGGTATATTATAACTCTCAACTCTCAATTACCCACTCAACACCTCTCGGGTATAGAGTGGTTATGCCTAAATTGGCTTTCTCAAGTCCAATTGGGTATCAATTCAAACAATTGATATGAGCTCAAGTCGAGTTTTTCCTATCTCTAGTTCAAACTCTTTAATTAGACTAGCCAAAATCTTAACTAGCCAATTTCTTGTTAGCCAATTTTTTCTAGACTAAGTCCCTCTATCTCAAGTAAGAACTAAGTCAATTAGGCATGAATCAATGTTTGCAACCATTAATTCTAGAAATAATGCATAAATGTAAGGCCCCGTTAAAATTTTCTAATGATTTAAGATTTTAAAGTGCACCAGCGATATTTGGGATTAAAATATTCGAGTATTAAATGAGTTTTGTGAATGGGGAGAATTTTTGTGTAACAAGTTGGATACATTAAATGTAAAGGATGTTATTATATAAACATGATTTCATACTTATATGAAGGTTTGAAAGTCAATTCGGGTCTATATCATAGCATGATATCAATTGAGGGTGAGTGGAGAAACAAGAAATCGAAAAGAAAATAACTGGGAGCGTGCTAAGGTCCGTGCAACACGCGGATTGTGGCATGCCAGCCCTCTGAGCAACTTTGAAAACCGGTGAAGTATAGGCATTTGGAGTTGGCACTGGCACGCTACCCTCACCTGAAGCCTTTATAAGTACTCACCTTGGGGGTTCATTTCCCCCATTTCACTTGGACGGATTTTGGAGCTCTTCTCCATTCTCTCAAGATCACCAACCCCTCTCTTATTCAAGGTAAGCAATATCCATTATCTTGGCGTGAAATTCCATCATTTCTACACTAGTATTGATGAATCTGCACATGAATTAACTAGATTTTCAAAAAATTTCTTCAAGAACTCAAAGGAGGGTTTTGCAAGATTTCTTCCAAAAGGTAATCCTACACACTTAGATTTACATGTATGGATTTATTATGGGAATATGAGTATGAATTAAGTATTGGAACTCATGGGATGGTGATTGAAAGCCATAATTTCTAAATTTAAATACATAACCATTATAGAAATTGAAAGGTGATTATTTGATGGAATTTTGTTGGTTGGGTATGGATGGATGGTCATGCATGTGATGTTGGAAGTTATAAAATGTTTAAGAATGATGGAGGGATAAATTATTGGTAAATGGTGGTAGTTGGATGAACTAATTCTATGGCTATGAGATGTAGAGATTTATGCCTACTAACTGTTTGATAAAGTATCTAAATGCCTAAACTATGGAATTTGTTACTAATGATGGTCCTATTGGATGTTGATATTGTAGATTGAAGTTGATTAGTGTAGTGGATCATTGTAATATCACTAAAAGGCTGAATCAAGGTATGTTGGCTAAACTTCTCTCCTAGAATTGAACCCTATGATGTTCTTGTAAGTTCTGAGTTATTCATTATAAATTAACTATTCCGAATAAGCTTTGTGTCGAAAGGTATATGTTCAAAATGTGTTCCGGACGCTCTTGTCATATTATGATATCATACAAGAATGAGTTCAAGTATGGGATGTATGTTAAGATGTTATGACTTCAAGTCGTGTTTCGAATAAAGGCTATTATGCCAAATTGTGTAAGAAATCTCGATGTTCTTAAGACTCTTAATTACTCATGTGTGTAATGAAAGCCGTGATTAGAGATTACTTGTTGTTAATAATCTATAAAGATGCTTGAAAGTGAAAGGAGTGAGTTGGGGATATAAAGTGTGGCCAGCGTGTCAAGAATGAAAGTTATACTTATGGCCAATAGTGCCAATGAAATGATGTGTGAAAGGTTATGAAATGAGCCTTGATTCACCCGTTCCAAATTGACTTTGAAAATAGTTTGCCTAAAAGCTTATGTCCTTAAGTCATACCCCAATGTGACTGCTTTAACTAATGCTATACTTTGTAAGTATTTCCAATGTGTTTTATGCCTTCACATATTTATGAGTTAAAATTGTGTATTGTCCTTTTGGGGAAAGGTACTTCAAGAATATTCTATATGTTGATGTTTATGATGATGAGCCTTGAAAGTAAAGAAATAAAAGTGTGGAATATTTGATATGGCCACCGTGCCATGAATGAAGAATAATATGTATGGCCAAAGGAGCCAGTGAAATAGTGATGTTCTAAGTAGTTGAAGGTACTAATGAAGTGATATATGGTGTGAATGGTTATGAGATGAACGTATTCATACTTATGTTTCTAATGTGCTATAAGCTCCTACGCCCTCATGAGGAGAGGCTATGGTATTCCTAAATGTTTTAAATATTCTTAATTTCCTGTGACCACCCATGGCAAGTACAAGTAAGTGATAGTGTGAACATGAAATGTGGCCATTTGCCAAAATAGAATTTTGAGGCGTTATATGTCCCAATGGTTTCAATCATAGTATGTATGCTTCTAAAATAATAAATGCAAATGAATTCGTTGTTAAGTTCCCAAGAATCATGAACTTAGCTAATGACCTTAAGTTGACAAGAGGGTATATAATGAGGTGGAACAGGGATGTCCTATGCTAAGTGACGATAAATCTTATGGAAAACATATTTGGGCCATGTGCCATTGAAATTGACTTATTGATTTACCATACGTGCGCTAACATAATGAGTTGTGTTCCTCCATGATGATCATGAACATGAATACAAAGTGTTCCAATGATCCGAGAACTTACGACCTTAAAAGTAGCACTAGTCATGTCGCTTTGGGTTTATATATGGTCATGTGCATAATGATGTGTTATGAGTAAGCACTGTGAATGGTCTATGAAACGCACGGGTGTATTGTGTAAGTAAACACTATGAACGGTCTATGAAACACACAAGTGTATTTATGTTGTGTAAGTAAACAATGTGGATGGTCTATGAAACGCACATGTGTATTGTGTAAGTAAACACTGTGAACGGTCTATGAAACACACATGTGTATTTGTATTGTGTAAGTAAATATTGTGAATGGTCTATGAAACGCACATATGTATTGTGTAAGTAAACACTGTGAACGGTCTATAAAATGCACAAGTGTATTTGTATTGTGTAAGTAAACACTATGAACGATTTATGAAACGCACAGGTGTATTTGTATTGTGTAACTAAACACTGTGAATGGTCTATGAAATGCACATGTGTATTGTGTAAGTAAATACTGTGAACGATCTATGAAATGCACAGGTGTATTTATATTGTATAAGTAAACACTGTGAACGGTCTATGAAATGCACATGTGTATTGTGTGAGTAAACACTGTGAACGGTCTATGAAACGCACATATGTATGTGTATTGTGTGAGTAAACAATGTGAACGGTCTATGAAACGCACATGTGAAATGTATATGTGTAACATAAGAGAGGGATATGGACGGTCTAGTGAGATGCATTGTTAACGTAGACATTATGTGCCACTTTCATTGGCCTTGTTTGTACATGATGCTTCAATTGCTTTATATTATGTATTCCACGCATAGTTCATATGGCTCAGTTAGTCCTAAACGAAGTTTAAAATGATGTAAGCATAACGAGACTTGAAATGTGAACATATGTGATATTTCGTAGTTCTTGATGTACTTCCTATGCCTCTTATTTGATATGTTGTTCTGTTTGCCTTACATGCGAGTACTATTACACATGTACTCACGTCCCTTTTGTCGGGGGCGCTGCATATTTTAATGGATGCAGGTATACTTCTACAGGATGATATGGATTTTTTATAGGGATCTTCTACGTAACAGATTATGGTGATCCCGCTACAATTCCAATGGGCATTTGAGTCTAGTTGGTTTTATGTACTTAGGTATCTATTGTCATAGATGCTTCATGTACATTGTGGGTCATGTACTTAAGTTTTGGGTTTCGTCATATATTTATGTTTTAAGATATTTATGAAGCTATGTACCCATCACGATAGAAAAAGAAAACAAATTATGGGCCATTGAGCCAAATGTATTCAATATGAAAGTAAAGATCTAATTATGTTTTGATAAAACATGCATGAGTTATGATGAGAGGTTGATGTAACGTAGGCTTGCTCGACTGGATTCACTCGGTTGAGCGCCGGTCACGCTCTTCAAGTTTGGGGCATGACAAACTTGGTATTAGAGTACAGTTTATGAGTCCTAAGGTGTCATGGAGTTGTGTGAGTAGAGTCTCTCTTATCGGGGTGTTGCCGGTCACACTTATAATAGGGAGGCCACAACGACATTTAGGAAATCTTTCTCTTCTTCAATCCTATATCGTGCGTTAAGGTTCCGAGTTAGTCTAGAAGTTCCTTTGTTAATGTCAAGGAATATTTTCACGTCGTACTACGAAATGAAAAAGTCCTAAGGATTAAAGGAATGGAGCACATAACATGTATAATGTGTGAGGTGCCCAATTCTCCTTGTAATGGATGAAGGAAAAGTCAAAGATATGACCAAGGTAAGCAAGGTCATAGAGTTGGCCTCAGGAGTCATGGTTATTGTTGTTTTCATGTATATGGTGCAATGTGGTGTTATCTATATGTTGTTAAGATTGATTTATGAGATTCTCTGACAGGTGGATATGCCCAATTACAAGGGAAACTCTGTCGAAAGTTTTTGAAATTTAGGGAGTTAGTCAAAAATTTAGAACTACGCGTGTATGAGGAAATAGTTGAGTCTCATTGGATGCTAATGGCGGATTCTGACCCTCATTCGAGGAAGAATGATCCTAAGCGGGGGAGAAAGTAAGGACCCATTAAAATTTTCTAATGATTTAAGATTTTAAAGTGCGCTAGCGATATTTGGGATTAAAGTATTCGAGTATTAAAGGAGTCTTGTGAATGGGAAGAATTTGTGTGTAACAAGTTGGATACATTAGATGGAAAGAATGTTATTATGTAAACATGGTTTCATACTTATATGAAGGTTTGGAAGTCAATTCGGGTCTATATCATAGCAAGGTATCAATTAAGGGTGAGTGAAGAAACAAGAAATTGAAAAGAAAATAACTGGAAGTGTGCTAGGGTCCGTGCAACGCGCGGATTGTGGCACGCCAACCCTCTCAGCAACTTTGAAAACCAGTAAAGTATAGGCATTTGGCGCTGGCGCTGGCACGTTACCCACACCTGAAGCCTTTATAAGTACTCACCTTGGGGGCTCATTTCCCCCATTTCACTTGGATGGATTTTTGAGCTCTTCTCCATTCTCTCAAGACCACCAACCCCTCTCTTCTTCAAGGTAAGAAATCCTCATTATCTTGATGTAAAATACCATCATTTCTACACTAGTATTGATGAAATCTACACATAAAATAACTAGATTTTCAAGAAATTTCTTCAAGAACTCAAAGGAGGGTCTTGCAAGATTTCTTCCAAAAGGTAATACTACACCCTTAGAATTACATGTATGGATTTATTATGGGAATATGAGTATGAATTAAGTACTGGAACTCATGTGATGGTGATTTAAAGCCATAATTTCTAAATTTAAATACATAACCATTGTAGAGATTGGAAGGTGATTATTTGATGGAATTTTGTTGATTGGGTATGGATGGATGGTCATGCATGTGATGTTGGAACTTATAAAATATTTAAGAATGATAGTGGGATAAATTATTGATAAATTGTGGTAGTTGGATGAACTAATTCTATGGCTATAAGATGTAGAGATTTATGCCTACTAGGTGTTTGATAAAGTGTCTAAATGGCCTAAACTATGGAATTTGTTACTAATGATGGTCCCATTGGATGTTGATATTGTAGATTGAAGTTTCTTAGTGTAGTGGATCATTGTAATATCACTAAAAGGCTGAATCAAGGTATGTTGGCTAAACATCTCTCCTAGAATTGAACCCTATGATGTTCTTGTAAGTCCCGAGTTATTCATTATAAATTAACTATTCCGAATAAGCTTTGTGTCGAAAGGTATATGTTCAAAACATGTTTCGAACGCTCTTGTCATATTATGATATCATACGAGAATGAGTTCAAGTATGGGACGTGTGTTAATATGTTATGATTTCAAGTCGTGTTTCAAATAAAGGCTATTATGCCAAATTGTGTAAGAAATCTCGATGTGCTTAAAACTCTTAATTATTCATATGTGTAATGAAAGCAGTGATTAGAGATGCCTTGTTGTTAATAATCTATAAAGATGATTGAAAGTGATAGGAGTGAGTTGGGGATATAAAGTGTGGTCAGCGTGCCAAGAATGAAAGTTATACTTGTGGCCAATAGTGCCAATGAAATGATGTGTGAAAGTTTATGAAATGAGCCTTGATTCACTCGTTCCAAATTGACTTCAAAAATAGTTTGCCTAAAAGCCTACGTCCTTAAGTCATGCCCCAATGTGGTTGCTTTAACTAATGCTATACTTTGTAAGTATTTCCAACGTGTTTTATGCCTTCACATGTTTATGAGCTGCTTTAACTAATGCTATGTTGTGAACGGTCTATGAAATGTACATGTGTATTTGTATTATTTAAGTAAACACTGTGAACGATCTATGAAACGCACAGGTGTATTGTATAAGTAAACACCGTGAATGATCTATGTAACGCACATGTGTATTTGTATTGTATAAGTAAACACTGTGAACGGTCTATGAAACGCACGAGTGTATTGTGTAAGTAAACAATGTGAATGGTCTATGAAATGCACTTGTGTATTTGTAATTTATAAGTAAACACTGTGTACGGTCTATAAAGCGCACATGTGTATCTGTATTGTGTAAGTAAACAATGTGAACGGTCTTTGAAACTCTCATGTGAAATGTATATGTGTAAGATAAGAGAGGGATATGGACGGTCTAGTGAGATGCATTGTTAACGTAGACATTATGTGCCACTTTCATTGGCCTTGTTTGTACATGATGCTTCAATTGCTTTATATTATGTATTCCACGCATAGTTCATATGGCTCAGTTAATCCTAAACGAAGTTTATAATGATGTAAGCATAACGAGACTTGAAATGTGAACATATGGGATATTTCGTAGTTCTTGATGTACTTCCTATGCCTCTTATTTGAATTATCATGATTTCATATGTTGTTCTGTTTGCCTTACATGCGAGTACTATTCCACATGTACTCACGTCCCTTTTGCCGGGGGCGCTGCATCTTTTAATGGATGCAGGTATACTTCTACAGGATGATATGGATTTTTGATAGGGATCTTCTACGCAACAGATTATGGTGATCCCGCTACAATTCCAGTGGGTATTCGAGTCTAGTTGATTTTATGTACTTAGGTATCTATTGTCATAGAAGCTTCATGTACATTGTGGGTCATGTACTTAAGTTTTAAGATATTTATGAAGCTATGTACCCATCACGATAGAAAAAGAAAAAATATTATGGGCCACTAAGCCAAATGTATTCAATATGAAAGTCAAGATCTTATTATGTTTTGATAAAACATGCATGAGTTATCATAAAAGGTTGATGTATCGTAGGCTTGCTCGACTGGGTTCATTCGGTTGAGCTTCGGTCATGCTCCCCAAGTTCGGGGCGTGATAATAAACACACAATCATAAATAAGTACTAAATTAATAACCCATAAGGTTTACACATTAGGGTTGGGTCACAATCCTAGAGAAAATCTAGCTAATCATGATAGGAAGTGAAGAAAAAAAAGAAGAAAAAGAATAAGAAGAAGCAATTAAAGCCATAAACTAAGATTAAAATGATAAAACTAATGATTCTTCACCCAAAATAGTCACAACTTTCCCAAAACAACAAAAGATACCGCTACAGCTGATTACCATTAAACGTTTTCCTTAAAAAATATTTTCAGTCTATTTATAGTGCCTTGAAATTTGCTGACAAAAATACACTTCAAGATGTTCTGCGGCCTCATAATTTCATGTTCGATCCGCACTTTTCTTCTCTTCTTCGGTTGGAGTAATTCTACAGCCGTACAATTTCATCTACGGCTGCACTTCAGCTTCTGCGACCGCACTTTTCCATTAGTGGCTGCACTTTGGCAAGGCTTCACACTTGGTCGTTTTGCACCTTCTCTAAACTTTTGAAATCTTGGTAGTGCGACCAACGTTTGTAGCCGCACAATTCAATGTGCGGACAATGCTTCTTCAAAATCCTCTGAAGCTTCAGGTGCCTATTCTGCGGCTGCACATGCATTTCTGTGGACCGCACTTTCTTCTGTGGCCACAAAATTACTTCTGCGGACCGCACTTCGAATTGCTTTGGTCCTTCTTGCCTTTTGAGTTGTATTACTCCTTTTTGAGTTAGATTTCTTTGTTAATGTCCAATCCTCCAACATGCCTGTAATTTGCACAATTTCATTAGTTTTGGAATCAAGAATCGACACTTTCGGACTAAAACTAAACCAAAAAGGTATTAATAAGTGGTTAAAATCCACACTTATCAACTCCTCAAAACTTAAGTCTTTGCTTGTCCTCAAGCAAATAGATTAGTTCCCACCCCCTCGAAGTGAAAGGTCATTTCAAAGAGTCAATTGTAAGCCATTCATACTCAGTTGGGACAAATAATTACCCACAATACTCATGCGTTTTCAACAAGGTGACAAACTATATATTATGGGCATATAACACTAATATGACATTTGAGCTTCAAGAATTTACTTCCTCATCAAGGACTCATGTTCTATCATGCAATCCTTGATAAGTGGATACCATATCTTTCTTATGTTTAAGGAAGGTGTAACCACTTATCCCATATGGTATCAACCTTCTTTCTTATTCTCTTTTTGGCATTTTTCTTTTTGTTCTTTTATTTTCTTGCCTTCTCTTTTCATAGAGATCATTTATTCTATCTTTTGGTGCCTTGATACCTCTTTTAGATTCCTCAACTCCCCCCACCCCCTAAATTTATACCTTAAGCCATTTATTTCATAAGAGTGTTAAGGAAGGTCCGGGTGCTAAGAGAGGATTATAGACAAAACAGATAAAGGCTTGTAGCATGATTACCAATAAAGAAAGGCTGAAGGCCCAAAGGGGTTGACTAGGGATAACAAGCATTAGGTGGAAATAGAAAGCTCAAACGGACCAAGGAAAGCCTATAATCACTTCGCCTTGAAACACATTTGGAGCAAGTTCTGGACCATCCACTCAAATACATGGACTAGCAACAAAAATTACCTCACCTCTCGTGCAACTAGTGCATAAAAGAGGATAGAGTATAAGGCCTACAACTATCACAAGCAATTTAAAGATCACTATGGTCCAATCAACCACTCAATGATTATCAAAGTCAACTCAAGAATCTCAAATTCACTAACTAGAGCTATTTTCTTCCAAAAACCTTGTTTCAAACCTTAAGCACGCAATTAAGTGTGTTGGTGCCAAATGAAACATGAATAACTCTTTTTAGAGAATGACTTGATTATGGCTTTTATTCATTACTACTACCATTATCATTACCTAAATACAAAACGGACTCATTTCTCTAAGAAAGTTGTCACACTATCTATCCTCAGGAAAATTCACTCGGTTCACACAAAAGATCACATTTGGATAGAACCGTGATATTAAGAAAACCAAAGGCCCACACTACTATAAAAACATAAAAGCTACTAACATAAAAGGAAACTACTAACATAAACAGAATCAAAGTAATCAAATAAAAAAGCTAATGAAAGCAATAACTATTAAAGATAGATAAAATAAAAAGAAAATAGAATCATCCAATTATTACATTACAAATATATCCAAATGTATCAAATGTATCATCAAATTATCTCTCCCCCCCCTCCCCCGAACAAAAGTAAGCATTGTCCCCAATGCTTAATAAAATAAGAGCAAAAGTATAGAGGACGAAGAAACTCCCTATGTGTCCTTGGACATATCTGTGTCCCCAACAACATCAGTCCCTGTTGGCTCAGCCAACTGAATATCATCATCAAATCTGGGAAAGGCTGGAGTGGTTAACATCGCATGCACTGCATCAGTAGTGTTGGCGGCAAGGCATGGCTCCTCAGACTGGCCAGTTGGAGCATCTTGTGTAGATGGATCTGGGGTAGGCTGGGATGGGTCAAGCAACATATCAAAAGGCAAATCCCCAGTTGTAGCTAGCCGGGTCACCTTAGTCTGAAGCTCATCCACTGACTTCTTTCTGGCTTGGTACTTTCGCATCTTTTTCACCTGCTTGGTCATCCACCCCTCAATAACAGAGCCATGTTACACCAGTGTGTCCATAATCACCTTCTGGTTGTCCAAGATCTTGCCCAACTTCTTATCAATGTCAGTGGACTCCCTGGGTGCGTGTGTGGATGACTGCCCTACAAGAGCACTGGAGATCTCAGACAGCTTTGAAGTAGCTGCATGCATCCAGTTGTTAAGACTCGCCAATGTATAGAAGACTCGCAGAGTAGAAAGTGGGCATGTAGGCATGGGCAGCTGCTGCACTGGTAGAAGGCTCAGCTGATGTGGATGGAATATCAGCTGTATCAAAAACCACCATGATCAGCTCAACAGACTGGCCAACAGTAGTAGAAGGCTGAGAACTCTTCTTCGGGTTACTCAGATCTTGCAGCTTGTACCACTCAAACAGCCCTTCCGGCTTTACCTTTGTATCAAACGGCCTGGGCTTTGCCTTCGCATCTGTCCGATACTCAGTAATAGTGTTGGGGTAGGGGTAAGCAGTGTTACTTTGCTGCACCACCATGGAAATGTTGGCCGACATCAGGGCACCCATATTGATCGAGTACCCGGTCATGATAAATGCCACAAAAATAGCTCGAGACACATGTAGATTGTTCTCATTCTGGATCGGGTCAATCCTGTTACACACAAAGGTTTGCCAACCTTTTTCCTCAAAACTCAGCATGCTTCAGAGAATAGGTACCCCCAGCAGTAATCCATGGTGGGGATGGCCCCAATGCTAAAATCTCTGCAAGTCACGACCTGACCTCTTCTTTAAAGGCCAACTTATATAAATACACCTTCGGCTCCAAATCCTCAAATCCCAAATACGCATTCAACGTGTACTAATCAAATTTTAGCTTGAGATTACGCACTTTGTTTACCTTTGTCCCATTTGTTAATACGTGAAGTGTTGGCATAATACTCGTGGACAAGGTGCTCCTTGACATACACTACCTTCTCCGTAAATATCATCCATCTCTTTCTCTTTATGAACTACTCCAGAACTGTGGGATTATATTTGTCAAGATCTTTCAATAAAAACTATGGCTCATGAATCAACGACCTCAATGAGAACCATATACGGAAGTCAGAGAAAGCCGGTAGGCTCACAAATTTATCCTCCCAAGATTTCTTCTTCTTTGTCCGAGCTAAACCGGTAGATGTACCTTCTCCCCCTCTCCTATCATCAAGATCGTCACCAGAACCAGACCTTGCAGCTGCTGCCTTGGACTCCTGGCTAGCACTTTCTAAACCTTGGGAAGTATTGTGAGATGTGGAAAGCACATCCAGAGGCTCAGATTTCCCTTGTGGCTTGGACTGCTCAGCTGTATGCTCCTCTGAAATAGATACTCAATTTCCCTCGGAGGCTTCCCTAGACGGGGCATAAGAGTTAGACTCGGAGAGGTATGCACCCCTCCTTCTGCCTGCGATTGTTGAAATCTTTCTTTTCCATATTGTCTTTGGCACACTTTGGGGTCGTATTTCTGTCAAAAACGTTCAGAGGCTCAGATGCCTCTTCTCTGAAGGAGAGTGCGATGCCAATGTGCGGATGCAAAATTAATCTGCCGTTTGCAAAATTATAAGTGCGGTCCGCACCTCTACATTCTCAGAAGACAACTCTGTCATGGAAAAAGTTCATATACTTTGTCATTTGACATCTCATTTAGCTTGATGAAGTGCAGTCCGCAGATGAAATATGAGACCGCACAAAGTCTTCTGCGATGGCAACTTAAATTCTGCGGTCGTACAATTGAGAAGTGTGGTCCGCATTTTCTTCTTCACTTAGACAATTTTGTTCACGCTTCTTTCATCTAACACTCAACTCTGAAGCACACTTCAAATCAAGTTAGAAACAACAAAGAGCATCTAACTACAAAAATAAAAAGGAAAAGAACTTGGGTTGCCTCCCAAGAAGCGCCTGATTTAACATCGCGGCACGATGCCATGTCAAAGCATCCTCAAGTGAAGTAAATGATCGCCACCACATGGCTCTCTCCAACTTTTCCCAAGTATTGCTTCACCCGGTGACCATTGACTCGAAATATTTTATTGTTCTTGTTCTTCAAATCCAATGCACCAAAGGGTGTCACACCAATAATTTCAAACAGACCACTCCACTTGAGCTTTTCGGGAAACACCCTTAACTTTGAGTTAAACAACAATACAAGATCACTGGCCTTAAACTCTTTGTTCCAAATTTACTTGCCCGGAAGATATTTCATATTTTCTTTGTTCGAGGATGAACTCTTATATGCATGGTACCGAAACTCATCCAATTCATTCAAGTGTGCAACCGCAAGTTAGCGGCTACATCCCAATCAAGATTCAATTTCTTCAAGGCCCATGATTCCTTGTGCTCTACTTCTATTGGAAGATGACAAGCTTTACCAAACACTAACCGATATGGTGACATTCTAATAGGTGTTTTGTAAGCCATCCTATAAGCTCATAACACATCATCAAGCTTCTTGGACCAATCCGTCTGGTTTGCATTCACCTCTTTAGACAAGATACTCGTTATCTCTCGGTTGGAGACTTCCACTTGACCACTATCTTCTGGATAATAGCGGGTCGTGACCTTGTGAGTAACACCTTACTTGATAAGTAAAAAGTCAAAAGCCTTGTTGCAAAAGTGGAGTACCAAATCTTGTAAAAATATTCTTCTTTAGGAAAGTCACTAAACTTCTCGCCTCATTGTTGGGTAAGGCGACGACCTCAACCTATTTGGACACATAATCCACCGCGACCAAGATATAAGTATTTCCACAAGAACTCACAGAAGGGCTCATAAAGTCAATGTCCAAAACATCAAAAATATCAATCTCTAAAATGGTTATGAGAGGAATCTCATTTTTCTTTGAAATTCCACCGGCCCGTTGACATTCATCACATCTTCTCACAAAATCACTTGCATCGTTGTAAAGAGGCGGCCAATAGAAACCACAACTTAGAACTTTTACCGCCATTCTTGCTCCACCATGATGACCACCATATGGCAAAGAATGACAAGCGCTAAGAATATCACCTTGCTTTTCTTCCGGTACACACCTTCTAATTACCCCATTCGTATAAATACGGAAAAGGTATGGCTCATCCCAATAATAATCATAAAAATCTCTTTTGAGCTCCTTCCTTTGGTTTGAAGAGAACTCATCCGGATTGATACCACTCACAAGAAAATTTGCCAAATCCGCAAACCACAGTACCTCTTTCATTGATAGTGCCAAAAGTTTCACATTGGGGAAAAAGTCATTGATTCAAGGCCATCATGTGGCCTCCACTCCTCCCTCAAACGAGACAAGTGGTCCGCTATATGGTTTTGACTACCCTTCTTGCCTTTAATGTCAATATCAAATTCAAGCAACAAGAGCACCCATCTCATCAACCGAGCTTTAGATTTCATTTTGCTCATAAGATAGCGAAGCGCCGCATAATATGTGTGGAAAATAACTTTGGCACCCATCAAGTACGGGCGAAACTTCTCCATTGAAAATACAATATCAAGGAGCTCTTTCTCCGTAATTGTGTAATTGACTTGGGAACTATTCATGGTCTTACTAGCATAGTAAACCAGATGAAAAACTTTATTGATACGTTGCCCCAAAATAGCCCCAACCACTATGTCACTTGCATCACATATGAGTTCAAAAGGCAAGCTCCAATTGGGAGCGGTAATGATAGGAGTGGTTGTCAACTTGAGCTTCAATGTTCAAAAGCCCTCATACAATCATCACTAAAATGGAACTTGGCATCCTTATCAAGGAGCTTACACAATGGGTTCACCACTTTAGAAAAATCTTTGATAAAGCGCCGGTAGAAACCCGCATGGCCTAAGAAACTCCGCATGCCCTTCACCGAAGTTGGGGGTGGAAGCTTAGAAATCACCTCAATCTTCGCCTTGTCAACTTTGATTCCATTCCTTGATATTTGATGGCCAAGGACAATGCCTTCCTCAACCATGAAATGATATTTCTCCCAATTGAGCAACAAATTGGTCTCTTCACACCTAGCCAACACTTTGTCCAAATTTGCAAGACAATTATCAAAAGAATCCCCAATCACCGAGAAGTCATCCATGAAGACTTCAAGGTAGTCCTCCACCATATCCGTAAAAATAGCCATCATATACCGTTAAAAAGTCATTGGTGCATTGCATAAACCAAAAGGCATCCTCTTGAAAGCAAATGTACCATAAAGACATGTAAAGGTTGTTTCTCTTGATCTTCCAGAGCCATAAGAATTTGGTTGTAGCCCGAGTACCCATCAAGAAAATAATAGAAAGTACGGCCGACCAATCCTTCGAGCATTTAGTCCATGAAAGAAAGTGGAAAGTGATCCTTTCTTGTGACTTTGTTGAACTTACGATAATCCATATAAACTCTCCAATTGGTCATTGTTCTTGTGGGAATCATCTCATTCTTATCATTGGTAACAACCGTCATGCCCCCTTCTTTGGGACACATTGAACCGGAGAGGTCCATGAACTATCACAGATGGGGTAGACAACCCCAGCATCCAACCACTTGATAATATCCTTCTTGACCACTTCTTGCATAGCCTTATATAGTCTTCTTTGATGTTCAATGGATGGTTTAGCACCATCCTCCAACTTGATCTTATGCATGAAAAATGCGGGGCTTATACCCCGAATATCCGTCAAAGTCCACCCAATAGCATTCTTCCTCTTTTGCAGCACCGCCAATATGGAATCAACCTGCACGTTAGTCAAATAAGAGAAAAAAATAACCGGTAAAGTAGAACAAGTGCCAATAAATTCATACCGAAGGTGTGGAGGAAATGACTTCAACTCCAAAGTAGGTGGCTCTTCAATAAAACGCTTTGCAGGGGGAGACTTCCTATTCTCAAGATCCAAAGAAAATTTTCGGGGTGCATATTTATACTACCACATTCCTTCCAAAGAATTCACACACTCCATGAAACCATCCATCTCGTCATTATCAAAGTTGAGCAACACGGATTCCAATATGTCACCAACATTGATTGTAGCACTTGTATTATCAATAATAACATCGGTCACTAAATCCATAAAAGAACATTCTTCATTGCTATTTGGTTGTCGTATAGACTTAAACACATGGAATACCAATCATCACCAACCTAGAAAGTGAGTTCTCCAGCTTACACATCACAAAGAGCCTTACCCATAGCAAGAAAAAGTCTCCCAAGAATGATAGGAACTTCATAATCAACTTCACAATCTAGAATAACAAAGTCCGCCAGAAGAATGAACTTATCAACCCAGACCAAAATATCTTCAATCACTCCCAATGGCCTCTTCATGGTACGACCATTTGCAGTCTCATAGATGTGGGTCTTGGTTTCCCAATTCCCAAAGTTTTAAACACCGAATAGGGCATCGAAATGATACTCGCCCCAAGATCACAAAGAGCTTTAGCAAAATTGGCACTCCCAATTGTACAAGGAATCGTGAAAGCACCGGGATCCTCCAACTTAGAAGCCACGAAATGAATAATTGTACTCACTTGATGAGTGACCTTGATAGTTTCAAAATTCATTGACCGCTTCTTGGTCACAAGATCTTTCATAAACTTTGCATAACCGGGCATTTGTTCCAAAGCCTCTACCAATGGCATATTAATAGAGAGACTCTTCATCATTTGAGTGAACTTATTGAATTGATTCTCACCATTTTGCTTGTCAAGTATTTGAGGATAGGGAGGTGGAGGCTTAGGTAATGGTGCCTTAGCCTTTTGCACTACCGGCTCCGGTATGTCAATGATGTGCTCCCTAGACAGGTTCACCTCCTCTTGAGTCTCTTAAACACTATCATCAATGTCAATCCGAACCTCGTCATTTGCTTGAACATCATTATTTGGGATATCCTCTTCTTGTATCAGTTGGTCATCATCCACAAGTCGCCTTTCACTTGAGGTGGGTGCATTCCCGCATCTACCACTTCTTGTGATAACCGCCATAGCATGCCCCGTATTGTTATCACCCTTTGGGTTCACCACTGTATCACTTGGTAGTGCACCCTTAGGACGAGTATTAAGAGCTTGAGAGATTTGTCCCAATTGAACTTCAAGATTACGGATTGTTGTGTTGTGTGAGGCAAGTTGGGCATCCAAATCGACATTCTTTTCCATTATTTTCTTAAACATATTTTCAATATGGTCCATCTCTTTGTTTGAAGAACTTGAACCATGGGAAGGATAAGGAGGTGGGTTGCTAGATTGTTGATACATTGGGGGCTTTTGAAAACCAGACCCCCGATTTCCTTAATTGTTTCCCAAACCATGTTGATTGTTGCCTCCCCAATTTTCTTGGTTGTTTCCACTCCAATTTCCTTGGTTGTTATTGTGGTGCCAATTCCCTTGATTATTAGAACCCCAATTGCCTTGGTTATTTTGCGGTCGCCATTGTTGTTGATTGGAGCCTTGGAAGTTATTCTTTTGCCCTTGGTAATTGTTCACATATTGAACCTCTTCTTCTTGCTCATGATAATAATCATCTTAATCAAAACTACAATCATCTTGCACATAATTCTCCACCGGGTTTGTATTTGTGGATCCTTGGTCCTTTTCATGTTAACTAACACATTTACCCCTTCCATAGCATGGACTTGCTTAGGAGCTTGAACTTGATTAAGTTGGGCCTTTGCATGTTGAGTCATGGTTGTTGTCAATTCGGCAATGGCTTGCCCATGGTATTGCAACTCTTTATAGAGGTGAATCATGTTGGGATCACCTTGTGGAACATTGGCTCGTGATTGCCAAGCCGATGACGTTTCCGTCATCTCATCAAGAATCTCACATGCCTCCACATAAGGTGTTATCATAAAGTTGTCACCGGCCAACTGATTGAACACACATTGGTTCGTCATATTAATACCATGGTAGAAAGTTTATTAAATCATGTTGTAGGTCATATTATTGTTCGGGCACTCCTTTACCATTGTGCGATTCTTCTCCCAAATCTTATGCAAAGGTTTATTGGGCTCTTGATTGAAAGCCAATATTTCATCCCTAAGAGTAGACATGTGTCTGGGAGAGAAAAACTTAGCAATAAACTTTGCCGCCAATTCATCCCAAGTATGTATCGAATGATTAGGCAAGCGTTCCAGCCAATCTAAAGCTTTACCCCATAGAGAGAAGGGAAAAAGCCTTAGTCTCAAAGCATCCTCGAAAATATTTGTTTGCTTTCTCCCCCAACATGTATCCACAATGTCCTTCAAATGTTTATAGGTATTTTGATTTGGTGCACCAGTGACAAAGCCTCGTTGCTCTAGCACATTGAGCATCACATTGGTAATTTGAAAGTTTTCGCCCTAATGCGAAGGGAGACTATTGCACTTGCATAACCTTCGTTGGGCAAAATTCGGTGTTGTGCCACTTGTGGTTGTGGTGGTGGAGGTGGGGGTAGTGGGGGCACATTGTCTTGTTGACCTCGGCCTCGACAATTCGGTTGTGGCACTTAAGGCACATCATCTAGTTATTCTTTCTCGCTGTCCAACTCACCCAATGTCATATTTCCAAGCCTATTGTTCGCCATTTTGTACTTATGATTTCTTCAACAAATTAGTAAGGCGGAAAGAAAAGAAGATATTTCAATAACACACTCAAGTATATAGCTAACACCGCATAAACTCCCCAGCAACGACGCCAAAAATTGATCCACGTCCAATCCGCACTCAATAGTGAGTGGAAATGGTCGTTGATATTATAATACCCAAAAAGTGTCGGGGTCGAATTCCACATGGAGTTTGTAAGGTGTGTTAGGGTAGATACTTGATGGGAGTACGTGAAATAACTCAATTGCGCTTCCAACAAAATGGTGTTTGTTTTCCAATTCCGGACTTAACACTAACAAATTTAAACTAAATAGAAGACACTAGAAAGTGAGTAATTGTTTTTGATGTTTTTAATCAAATGGGAAAAAGCCTAGAGATGTAACCTTCGCCTAGGTTCTAACCTAATGGGCAAATCACATTAATGCTTGTTTTGTTTATTGGGGAATATTATAACTCTCAACTCTCAATTACCCACTCAATACCTCTCGGTTATAGAGTGGTTACCAAAAATTGATCAACATCCAATCCGTACTCAATAGTGAGTAGAAACAGTCATTGATATTATAGTACCCAACAAGAGTCGGGGTCGAATTCCACAGGGAGTTTATAAGGGGTGTTAGGGTTGATACTTGGTGAAAGTACATGAAACAACTCAATTGCGCTTCCAACAAAGGGTGTTTGTTTTCCAATTCCGAAGTTAACACTAACAAATTTAAACTAAATATAAGAAAATAGAAAGCGAGTAATTGGTTTTGTTATTTTTAATCAAATGGGAAAAAAGCCTAGGGATGTAACATTCGCCTAAGTACTAATCTAATGGGTAAATCACATTAATGCTTGTTTTATTGATCGAGGTGTATTATAACTCTCAACTCTCAATTACCTACTCAATACCTCTCGGTGATAGATTGGTTATGTCTAAATTGGCTTTCTCAAGTCCAATTGGGTATCAATTCAAACAATTGATATGAGATCAAGTCGAGTTTTCCCTATATCTAGTTCAAACCCTTTAACTAGACTAGCCAAAACCTTAACTAGCCCAATTCCTTGTTAGCCAAATTTTTCAATACTAAGTCCCTCTATCTCAAGTAAGAACCAAGTCAAATATGCATCAATCAATGTTTGCAATCATTAATTCTAGAAATAATACATAAACAAGGCTAAATAATAAACACCCAATCTAAACAAGCACTAAATTAATAACCCATAAGGTTTACACACTAGGGTTGGGTCACAACCCTAGAGAAAATCTAGCTACTCATGCTAGGAAGTGAAGAAAACAAAGAAGTAATTAAAGTTATAAACTAAGATTAAAATGATAAAACTAATGATTCTTCACCCAAAATAGTCACAACTTCTCCAAAATAGCAAAAGATAACCGCTACAATGTGCCCTAAAAAGGTGTCTCCCGTCTATTTATAGTGCCCTAAAATTCCCTGACAAAAATACCCTTCGGGAGGTTCTGCGGCCGCACAATTCCATGTGCGGTCCGCACTTTCCTTCTCTTCTTCAGTTGGAGTAATTTTGCAGCCGCACAATTCCATTTGCGATTGCACTTTAGCTTTTGCGGCCGTACTTTTCCATCTGCGGCTGCACTTTGGCAAGGCTTCACACTTGGTCGTCTTGCACATTCTATAAACTTTTAAAATTTTGTCAGTGCGACCAACGTTTGCGGCCGCACAATTCAATGTGCGGACCGCGCTTCTTCAAAATCCTCTGAAGCTTCAGGAGCCTATTCTGCGGCCACACATACATTTCTGCGGAACACACTTTCTTCTGCAGTCGTAGAATTACTTCTGCGGACTACACTTTGGTTTGCTTTGATCCTTCTTGCCTTTTTGAGATGGATTACTCCTTTTTGAGTTAGATTTCTTCGTTAATGTCCAATCCTCTAATATACTTGCAATTTGCACAATTTCATTAGTTTTGGGAACAAGAATCAACACTTTCGAACTAAAATTAAAACAAGAAGGTACTGATAAGTGGTTAAAATCCACACTTATCACCCATGCCAACTCAGTCAAGCAAGTTCATCCTCTCAGCCGACTAAGAACAAGGCTAATTAGCATGTTTGGTTCTTTATGTGGTGCTAAGTTTGTTTTGATGTCTAGTGTAATTTTTGAACAATAGAACTGTAACCAAACTGTTAAGGTTGCTATGGGCAGCTATTATATGTTATGCTTAATGTTGCTGAAGACAAAGATCTAGTCTTTAATGTTGCTGAAGACAAAACAACTATTATGTGTTCTTTTTGATGTACTTTCTTAAGTGTCTGATGGCATTTCCAGGTGGTAGTCTTTAATGAACACCTTTCTTTTTGAAATGGAAGCAATTTGTGATTATTCTTTATATAGTATTTTCTTGATGGCATTTATATAACTTTTATATGCCATGGACATCAGCAGTTTTATATAGCTTGATGATATAGATTGATCACCATGTGATAGTCTTTAATAAACGATAATTTATATAACTTGATGACTTGTGCTTTTATATTGCAAATCTTACTTCCAAACAGAACGTGCTGATGGAAGACTTAGACTTTCTTTGTTGAGTGATGGTATTAACACTCATAACCCTGATAGTTATGAAGCTTTGAGTATGCTTAAATAATGGAAAAGAATCAAAAATAGTAAGAAAAGACCAAGTGCAAGAAAAAATGGAAGAAAAGTTAAAGTTTGAGTTGAAGATTTTGCGTAGCAGAGGAAGAACCTAAGAAGTGAAACTTTTAAGGACATTCTATTTTTGCCTAGGTAATAATTCTGGACAATGCTAGTATTAATTTAAGATTTTCCATTTATAAAAAAAAAACTTGGTAGCAAGAAAAAATGGCCTTGATGCTATTATTTTATGATGCATTAGATTTTTGTTTATCGATTGAAAAAGAGAGCTTTTACTTACGAATTAAAAAATTTTAATTTTAATTTTACGGAAATGATTATTCATCTTGATGTAAGGTTGTTTAAGTGAGTTTTATAAAATACAATCGATTTCAAAGTCGAATAAAATACAACAATTAAAATAAAATGACACAAAGGTAAAAAAAAATTATAATAAATAATTTAAATGTTGAATTTAGATAATATGCAATTAACTACAATTGATGTCTGGTCGATAATATAATTGATGATTTTTCTTCTCTTAACTTAAAATAGACTAGATAAGGAGAAAAAAAATAAATTACCCGCATACCAAATCGGAAAAAGTTTACTTGTATTCGTCTAATTCGAATAAATCTCGTGATTATCAAGGTGTTAATTTGGATGGATAAACTCATCCATCCTTAATTAGATATTTTGGATTTCAAAGGTGTTAGATTCGAATCCTAAATTTTTTTGATACGAAACGCTTATTATCACAACCCAAAATCCACTAAAAATTGTGATGACGCCTAACACCACCGTCAGGCAAATCAACAGTGATTGATCACTTAATTACTCATTTTAGTATTTTGAAATCATAATTTTTCATAAATTAAATAGTATGAAATAGAATTTACAGGGTGGATAATAATATTTACGCGAACCACAATAATGAACAATCCGTAAGAACCCCCAAACTCCGATGTCACAAGTGCATGAGCATCAACTAAGAAATATAATAAAATATAACATCTATCTAGAATACAAATTAGACAGGAGAATATAAATAACTTTGATGGAGACTCTGCAGGTTGCGGATCGTAACATGAAATGCAGCTCACGGTAAAGTCCCCGCAATAGCCGTGCCTCTGCACCCAAAAGACCACCAAACATATAAGTACATGCACAAAAGTGCAGCAAGTGTATCATGAGTATATAAATCAACGCGTACCCAGTAAGTATCTAGCCTAACCCCAGAGAAGTAATGACGAGGGGTCAACATCAACACTTATTAGTGGTCCAATAAGACAGATACAGAAGGAGTAAACAGATGTGAATCAGAGGAAATAAACGAAATAACAAGTATAAATATGCGGTACAATCCTACTCTCAGCAAAAACTCAAACTCTCAGCTATGAGTTACCTCCTCGATCGGAGTATATATAATGGACCTTACCAGATAGGTCGTCACAGTTTAATTAGGAAAAGTTCACAGATATACTGGCTTCTTGCCAATTATTACGCATGATTTCATAAGAGTATTTTATAGAAATATCGGGGCGTACAGACCAATCCATCATAATATTTTCGAACCATAGATATGTCTATTTTATTTTCGAGGCAAACGGCCCGCTCCCATGATAGTGTGGCACATAATCCTGTCGAGGCGTACAGCCCGATCCATCATAGTGTGAGCACTGCCAAGGGTCGAACGACACAAACCATAGATGTATCTATCCTGCCGAGGCAAATGGCCCGATCACATTAGAATAAGAAGCTTTGACGGGTCCTCGACCCCACTCACGAATAGTCGTGTGAGTTATAGATTTTTAAGAGAATATTTTGGTGAGAACGCATAACACGGGAGAATTTTATAAGGAGAGTACAATTAAATCTGCGGCTTATCATAAAACCCGTCAAATCTCTACAATAGCAAGTCTATCACTCTACGCAAGTCTAGTCTCAAATCGTAATATAAAATAAAGGAATGTATTTGGCAAGGGACAAAATAGTACAGTTATAGCATGGCGGGAACCTAAGTCTACCTGGACATAACATGAATCTAGCTACGTACAGACTCTCGTCACCTCGCACGTTCGTAGCCCCCGCAACAAGTAGCACATTATAATACAATACCTAGGGATAGTTTCCCACTCACAGAGTTATACAGGAGACTTACCTCGCTCCGTAGTTCCATAACCGACTCTAAGACCTCTCTAACGCCTCAAACCAATACTCGTTGATCCAAAACTATTCAAACAACGTGCAAACCAGTCAAAAATATATTCTAATACCTATAATTAATCAATTTAAATAATTCTCAACTCCGCTCGAAAAGTCGATGAAGACAACCCTCGGGCCCACGTGCCCGGATCTCGAAAATTTTCGAACATAAACATTACCCATAACATTACGAACTCAAATATATAATTTATTCTCAATTCCATGTCCAATTTTCGTGGTCCAAACCCAATAATACCAAATTCTAGGTTGTCTACCAAAAACCCACAATTTCCACTAATTTTCATATTTAAATCCCTATACAAACCATATATTTAACTTGTAATAGGTGGGAATCACTTACCTTGTGTTACTTGAAGAAAATCTCCCCTTGAAGCTCTCCAAAATCGCCCAAACCAAGTGAGAGAATGAGGGAAATGAGCAAAACCCCAATTTAAAAACAATCTACCCAGCCGACTTTCCGCACTTGCGGACACACCAGCCACACCTGTGGAAAATCCTTTGCAGGTGCGGTTCCCTCCAAGCCAGGCGAAATCCGCTTCTGCGAACCACTTTTCGCTTCCGCGCGACCGCTTCTGCGGTCCACCACACGCTCTTGCGCTTCCGCACGTGCGGGGATCTTCCGCTTCTGTGACCCGAGCTGCCCATCTCGTTTTCTGCTTCCGCGGAGCTCCCTTCGTATCTGCGGGCTCGCAGATGCGAAAATACCCTCGCATCTGCGGCCATCCCAGTTTAGTCCAAATGTCGCTTCTGCGGCCCTTTCCACACAGGTGCGATTGCACTAGATCCCAGTTGCCTTAGCGCTTCTCCCAAGTCCAAACTCGATATATTTACCATCCGAAATCCACCCGAGACCCTTGGGACCTTAACCAAATATACCAACACCTCCTAAAGTACAATACGAACTTAGTCGAACCCTTAAACCACGTCAAGCAACATCAAAATCATGAATCGCGCCTTGAATCAAACTTATAAATTTTCAAATTCTTTATCCTCTGCCGAAATGTATCAAATCAATCCGAAATGACTTCAAATTTCGCAACGAGTCACAAATGACCTAATGAAGCTATTCCAAGGCTCGGAACCCCGAACGAACATTGATAACATCAAAATCCACTTCAAACCAAATTTATGAAATTCTTAAACCTTTAAAATGCCAACCTTCTATAATAAGCGTCGCCCAAATCCGAAATTATCATACGAACCTATTGGAACCTTCAAATCCCGATTCTTAGGTTGTTTACTCAAAAGTCAAATTTTAGCCATTTCTTCTAACTTAAAGCTTCCGAAATTAGAATTTTCTTTCCAAATCAATCCCGAACTTCCCGAAATGAAATTCCGACCACACGTACAAGTCATAATACCTGAAGTGAAGCTACTCAAGGCCTCAAACCGCCGAACGATGCGCTAGAGCTCAAAACGACCGATCAGATCGTTGCACTTATACACATGTTTGAATTAATCGAGCTACAAAGAAAATATCAAATATACGAGTGAAAAATAAAAAAAATCAAATTATATTAATTTATCGTAATGAAATAATATAGTAAGAATGTATACAAATTAAATAAAGACTCGTGTATATTTCTTTGTTTTGTAGATCCTTTTCAACCGGTAGTCTTCAAAAAGACTCGACCCCTCCCCCCCACCTTCGCCCACCTAAGGCCCTAACTCCGGAGTCTTTCTATATGTATCTCCCTTTGTATACCCATCAGCTGCCATTCCCCGCCACGTTTTAGCGCTGAAACAAAAAGGATTCTTCTAGGGTTTTCTTTCCGACCTCTCTGATCAAGCAAAATCATGGGTGGAGGCAACGGTCAGAAAGCCAAGATGGCTCGCGAGAAGAATCTCGAGAAGTCAAAAGCTTCCAAAGGTATTCTCTCTCTTGAATCTACTCGAATCCTAATCTATTTCTCTGTAAATACAGATCTTAATTCTTATTGAACTATTGGTAAAATAAGTCCTATTTTAGCTTTAGTTTAGTCCGATCTGACTGCAGCAGTTGTGCCTTTAGAGTTGTTTTAGACACAAAAAAGTTTACATAAATGGTTTAGCTCGCTTTTATGTTAACTACCTAAATTGTCGCAGGAAGTCAGCTCGACACGAACAAAAAAGCCATGAGTATCCAGGTACTGCTTTTAATTTCATTTTTTATACTTAATTGTTAACGTAACAAAAGTGTAATTGGAACGTTTAAGGGACTCTATGAGGAATTTAACTGGATACAAAATTTAATGTGAGTTCCACGTGTACTTATTTTATTGGTCTTAGTGGTGGTGGAAGTATTATTCTGAATTTTAATAGAGGCATTATTTTGGCTAATGAAATTTGAATCGTTATTCGTGTAATACACGGAAGAAAATTCTTAGTAGTGAAATTATCATAAAAATAACATTGTAACTATTCTCGTTGTGCTTGAATTTTTGATAACCATGGTGTCCATGCTAGCTTGTGCGCACCTCGACTAATTCTACGGAATACCTGCTACCTCCCACCAGTAACAGTTTACTGGTATCTGGTAACTTTGTCCACCAAGGCTTGGACAAATGAGAAGAAATCACCTAGTATTTTTGCTTCCGTTAGGATTCGAACCTGAGATCTCATGGTTCTCAACCCACTTCAATGACCACTAGGCCTCTACTTATTTGCTAAGTTGCTCCGACATGGCAGTTTAAGTGCCGCACCCGTGTCGACACGACACTAGTATGGGTGTGGGTATGGGATCCGTACCGGATATGGTCAAACAATTTTGGGTACTTTGACCATGATGGACGAAAAAATTCGAGACGCGATACAATTTGATTCCCGAAATCAGAACCAAAACTAGGGTAAATTTGAAGAAAATAGCATACCTTATCTAGGAAATTAATCCTTTATTTATCTACAACTTGAGAACAAAAAATAAATCCACATTTTACAAGCTATACGTTAGTATTTCACAAAATTTCTCATAATTTAGAGGTATTTTTATACTTCTATTTTTTTGAATTTTTTTTAGCAGGATCCCCGCACCCGTATCCGTACTAGGATCCGTATATCTGAATCTTAAAATTTATATCTCGAAGGATCCGACCTCTAGATCCGCACCCGTGTCGGACACCCGCACCCGTGTCCAAGCAACTTAGCTTATTTGTAGTGGCATACAAAATTCTACACTGATACCTTGTTCCTTTGATTGATTATTGTGATCAGGGACAGATGAGAATTAATAACTCTGATTGTTTCTTTTTCTCCTAGGAAGAATAACCATTTCTAATTTTCAGCTCTTGAATTGATTTCCTGCAAAGATAAAGAAGCTATTTTTTGCTCGGATTTAGGTATAGAAGAATCGTCAATTGGTTTAAGAGCATTATAGTTGCAGGAAGGCTGAATATGTCCTAATATGCAACATCCTTGCACAAAATGTTGTCTCCTTCGTATAAAATTTGCTGCTTTTGATTGTCAACAAAGAGATGAGTCGACTGGGGTATCAATTGATACTTCTACGCATATATGAGCATACCATCTTTTGAGAATGGAAGAAGTACATGTATCGACTTTAACAACCTACCCACTTTGTTTCTAATTATTTTAAGAATTTCTATAATAGAACTCAGTTGGTAGTTGTAGTAGTCGTATCCAAACTGGTGAGAGAGCAAATTTTGCTTGAGTAGCTACAACATTAGGTTCCCATCTTAATTGAAAGAAAGAAATCATTAATGAACTAAGGGCCATTAGGCAAAACCCTTGAGTATATTTTCTTCTTTCAAGAACTTTACAATGTAAAAATCACATCCAAGTTCTATGTGTTGGAAATTTTCACTAGGCTTCCATTTGTCTCTGATTTTTGGTCGGAGATATTGGCGACTCAGTTGTTTACCAAAATGTTTCTCAGTGACAGAATTTCAAAGGCTGATAGATGCGGGCTATTTCTTCTGGAGAGAAGAATATGACATCATATCATCTTTTGGAAGTAGTGAATTATTCTCTCCCAGATTAATAATGGGATCAGTAGATTTTGCTTCAGCCTTATCAGAAGAATTTTGAGCTTGCTTTGGGTACTGTAGCCACTGGAGTTTCTTGGAATGAGGGTTTCTTAGGTTTGTTCAAAAGTGATTTTGCTATACTTGGAGGGTTAGGTGGTATAGCAGTTGTCATCTCTGTGTCTAGAGATTCAGAAGATGTCATGCAAAATAAGGAGGTGAGGTATCAACAAGAACTAGGATGTAGAAGCTTAGAAAGTTTTAAAGAAAAGGATGAGTTTCTGTCACTAGCAAAGGCTTGAAAGCTCTATGTTTTTTGCTGTAGTATATAAAGAGTCAAGTGATATTGGTTTTATACCTAATAATGATTCAAGTTATGTTACTGCATTTATTTTAGTTTGTATTTGAAACTTCACACTATTTAAAAGCTTTCAATCAGTGTACGGTTTATCAAATTGAACTAGCCTTTGCCTAAAATTCCTTTAGAGGGGCAATTTGAACTGATTCAAAGTCAATCTACACTTTACGTGATATAGGCCTAAGTTTTGGCTAGTTTGGCTTTGCTATCGTTGTTGCCAATGTTTAGGGTTTTAAAGGTTGGAATTTTTATTTTATGCGTTGCACAACAACATAACTTATGTGAGGGTCTCCCATTACTTGACAAGTGGACTCATGGGTCCCAATTGTTGTTTACTTTAAAACATAGAACCAAAAAAGAAAATTTTCAAGTCCATATTAAGATACTTAACTAAAAGAGTAAGAAGAGACTGAAAATATGGTAAAGAAATATGGCAACTAATGAAAAATTCCTGTCTAAAAGCACATATGTACATGAATTTCAATATTATCTTATCAAGGTGACCAATGTGGGTAAGTCCTTGGCGATGGCTGCTGTCAGGAGATGCTTAATCACCAGCCCATCTATATGCATACCGAAATTACACAATGCCGCGAGCTCATATAAGAGCCGGACCAAAGGTTATAGAAAGCAAAGGTTTAGACATGAATTTTTTTATTAGCTGATATATTTTGTTATATTTTCACTCTCTTCTTCTCTTTGCCTTTAGTTAAGCATCTTAATTAGAGAAATTTCGATTTCAAAAATCCCTTTTTTTGGTTTTATGTTTCAAAGCAAGTGGGACCCATGAGTCCACAAGTCCAATAATGAGAAGATGGCCAATACATACACAGGCACCTATACTTGTCCGTCCGTATATTCCATTTAAACACTTAAACCAAGCCTACGACCTGTTGGACACTTGATGTATGCTCAAACTGTGTCTGCTGAACACATTTTACATAATCCTAAGCAACTCAAGGAGCGTGAATGCCACTCATTGTGATGTGGCAAACAACACCGATGATAAAAAGACATGTCAGCTTAGAAAAAGAAAGTCAATCTGAAAAAAAGAAAAACTTAAAAGGAAAAAGAAAAAAGAGTTGACCGAAAAGTATCCGGCAGAGTTTCACCTTTCTGGCGAAGTCCGTTCAGTCGCAGATCTTGGGTTTGGCGAACAATAACATACAATTTCAGCGCCAAGCAAAATCCTAACCGGAGCGGCAAAGAAGCAGCAAACAGTTGCAACGGATCTGGAATGGAGGAGAGCAAAAGGGTCGCCGGGGGAGAGAAATTGGGGTCGTCAGAATAACAATTAAATAGTGGAAAATTGATCTGTTACTTTTAGGATTTTAGGGAGGGACTTTGGGGGGTAAAAAGAAAGAGGAACAATATAAGAGGAAGGGGAGGCGTTAGTGATGGCCGACAAAAATGGGGGATTGCCGGTGATGATATTTCCGGCAGAGGATAGGATTTAAGATCTAGTTCCTGGGAAGAAATTGAATCTTTATGGGTTGAGGGAAGAGAAACACAGAAAGAAGAAGGAATAAAAGAAGACTAGAGGTTGCCTGAGAAAGAAGAAGCTTTGAAAAAGTGGCCGGATTTCCGAGCGAAGCTCCATTTTCCCGTCTCACACGCGTTCAAGTTCACGTGAGCAACACGTTACCTACCATGTCAGCAAAGAGTGTCCAATAGAAACAGTTTGAACATAGATCAGATGTTCAATAGGTCATAGGCGTAGTTTAGGTGTCTAAATGGAATATCTAGACAAGTTCAGGTGGCCGTGTATGTATTTGGCCGGAGAAGATTCTCACATAAGTTATGTTGGTTACGTGACACATAAAGTAAAACTTCTTTGAAAGGGGATTCAGAGTCTCAAATGCCACTATAATGTGAGTTGACTTAGAGATAGAGTGGATTAGGAGTTTCTAAATCCGATTCCTATAATTTGACCAACAGACCTGTTTGTTACGATTGTTATGGCTTACAAGTAACGAAGATTTTATTGGCTATCATTTCTACATTGGATTTGAGGCCCGCAATTCAGTTACAGTCTAAATGATCCTTTTACGTATGCTACGACTGTTGGCTAACTTTCATTTTTTGGATGATGGCAGTGCAAGGTGTGTATGCAGACATTTATGTGCACGACATCAGAGGTGAAGTGCAAGGAACATGCTGAAGCTAAACATCCAAAATCTGATCTCTATGCCTGTTTTCCTCATCTCAAAAAGTGAACCGTTTAATTAGGTGCCAAACATCCTTGCAGAAAAAAAGTTGGTATTATCTGCCAGTCACTAGCTGCAACTATCAAGTTGTGAACTGCTTGTATTGTATGTGTGTGCTCGTTTGTGAGACTCTCAAGTTGTGTTAGTGGTTTGTTTTAATTATGAAGCCTCCTGCCGTTGAGTCAATTTATTATGTGAAGTGGAACACGCAAATGCTGAAACTAAAACCGTCTTGTGAAGGAATACCAGAAACCAGCTGTTATCTTAGAATAGCTAAACTTCAGCTTTTAAACTAATAAATAGCCACCAAAAATGACCAAACAACGTTTTGATTGATGCACAAAAACGACCGCCCTGCAAAGGGCTATGACTTGATAGAGCAACAAAAATCAAGATACTGTCGTAGGAAGGTGAGAATTCTACAGCACCAGGAGAAAACATGTATGTTTTCGGAAAGTTGTTAGTAGCAATGGATTCTGTATCTCACATTGTCTCGTGAGAGTAATATTGTGATAACATACCATGTTTGCAAAGGAAAAAAAATACATTAAGTTGAGCTTCTTTGGAACGAAGCATACATAAGTACATTTCAAATCACAGAACCAACCATAAAGTTGAATGCTTAAGCTTGGCTTCGTTTACATAGACTTTGATAGTCAGATCGAGAGTAATGACTGACTGCTTAGTTAGCTTCTCAATAAAATTCCAAAAATCTGTAAGAGCAACATTGAACACAATGGAGATGCTTAGATACCAAATGTTGATGGCTAACCAAAACATTTCATTTATCAGCGGAGCTTGGAAAGTTATAGTGGTGCATTGAAGCAGCCAATACAAAGAGAGAAGAGTTAAGCTAGCTAAATGCTAAAAGGTATGCTTAACAGTAGAGAGGGAACCACCAGAAAGAGCTTAGAGTAATTTCGGATAAGTGAGTTCCTTGTTCAGCTTGAATTGATAGTTGAATAGAATTTTTGTATCCTTTTATAGTGGATTGATGTGTCTAATCGCGCTGTTAAAACGATGGAAGCGGCTGAGAGTTGGGCGCCACGTCCCTGGATTAAATCATATTTTGGTCACTATAATACTGGTGCCTTTAGGCTTCAGTGCCCTTCATCTTTATGATCTGATCTTCTTCATCTTTTATTACTGCAATCTTATCATGGAATAGTTGATACTGGTTTTGGAAAAAGAAAGGCTTTCAGTGCGCGGCAATCTTTCTACAAATTTGTCATGTGTGTTTTCTTACCTATATGGAGCCCTAGTCTAGTTGATATGTCCACTTCGAATTTTTTTCACGGTTTTCTTAGTTTAGGGGTCCCATTTACATGTTTTTTTGGGTATAATTATCTGATATCCAGAACTCAGATTCTTGCCGCGCGTGGACCATATAAAAGGGGAAGCGCTCCCTGCCAGAATATTTTTCATTCCAAGAGCTCAAACCAAGACCTTTGATCAGTGGTAGAGAAATCCTTTAACATGTTCGGGACTTAAAACAGCCCAATTAGCAACCTACATACTTTTTTAATATATATAAGCTGTTGAATTCCCTAAAAAAAATATTCTTGTGTAGTGTAAGAGATGTTCAAAAATTCAAATCTCAATTGTAACATTCTAGTGTTCTTTTTTATTCCCTTGTATAAGTACTTGCCTCCATCACTGGCCCAACCTAAAAAGTTATCCTGCTGGAATATGCATCTTTTTCTGCAGCACTATTAAGCATTTCGAAGCACTTATATTTGCTTTCTTTGGAATTTCATCGCTTGATTTTCTGTATGTCATATACTGTTTGCTAGGTTTGCAACATGAGGTGAACCCTGTTGTTTTTGACTAATGACTTCATATTTTGAATTTGCCTTCGACTGTTTTGGTACAGGATTCAGTAGATTCTGTTGACACCCGCTGAATCGGAGGATAGTAAAGGCAATCAATGTGTCTATCAGAGCTTGGATACAAGATTTAAACTCTATGGGGTCGTTTGATACATGAGATAAGAATAATAATTCCGGAATAAAAATTGGATTAACTTTATTTCATGTTTGATTTGAGGTATTAGCTAATCTCGGGATAACTTTTACACTAAATTGGTGTGATTAACTATCACAGATAGAAGGTGAGCTAACTAATCCCATGAGATATCCCACCATTTTACCAAACGACCTTTATAGGTTTAACTTCTAAATTTAAGTTAATGTAGCATGGTCTCTTATTTTCCAATCCTATGATTGACCTCTTGTCCGATCAATAAATTATATATGCTAAGATCAATCAGTGTCACAAAACTAGGGTCACCTTACTCTTAACATTATTTATGATTGCATGCCTTTGCCAGCTAATTCAGAGACCCCTTGATCGAGCATAACTACAGGGAGCAAAACAAAATAGCAGATCGAATGGCAAAATATGATAGCAAGATTTAGAAGATCACTAAAATTTTACTCCTAGGCACTATTTCCCTTGTTAGGTATAGTGTGGGGTTTGGTGCCAACGACTTGTGGTATCCTCGGTCACATCTATCTCAATTAAAGCACTAAATTATATAAGACACTAAGAACTATTCCCCTAGCTAGGTATTATTTGGGACGTTTAATTATGTCAATGACTTGTCATATCTTTGGTCACATGCACCTCAAGTTACAATACCTGCGTCGAGATATAAGAATACTTTACTTTTTTAATGACACACAATGTTTGTTATCATAATATTAATTTTAAAGAAATTCCACAAATTTTAAGATTTAATTTCACTAAACTATTTAAATTTTAATATGATGTCTCTCTAGAACCATTTTTCAACCACTATTTGACAAATTTTTATCACTAATGTAGTATATGAATCTAATTAACCATTAGACTTTGTATTCAATCAAATACCATCATATATAATAAATGAAGCCATAGCATATATAGTGGCATTTATAAAGGTTTTGAACTGTCTCTATCCAATTGTCTCGATCGGTTAGGTTTTGTAGTGGAGTGAAAGCCAACGCTAAGTAAGATTTAAGAACGTTTAAGTGTCGTTTCAATCTGAATATAAATGTCAGGTTCCATTATATTGTTGAAAGTGAGGCCGCCTCCTCCTTTCGTCTTGGCCTCTAGCTTCTCAAATGAACGACCTGGTGAGCCAAACTATCTTCAACATTGGTAATATGCCTATCTAATATTAATTGGGCACATTGCTCTTTATGGCCGTCCGGTTTAGTTGATATTAAATGACTCACATGAAATACTAGGTTAGTTTATATATGGTATGTTTATTACCATATGGCGTGAAATACTAGGTTAGTTTATATATATGGTATATGTTTATTTCCATTGTGTTAGATCAAGTTCATCTCATTACAGCATTAGATAGTATGTTTCTAAAGGCAAATCATGAGGGCCTCTCTTAATATCAAACTTATCCATGTACGTACGAGATAACTAGTTCAATACCAACAGGTCGGTGTATGTGCATATAATGCAAAATTGTTTTCCAGAAAGCGCATAACCACTCAAAAAGGAGTGTCATGTCACTATCTTTAAGTCTTGGCCACATCCATCTGAAGATACAGTACTAATTAATGTGCTTCCTTCGTACCCCTCTTCTCACATTGACAAATCCCACTTCTTGCTTCGGACTTCTGTCTTATTCGCGCAGGCCCGCGACATCAGACGTGGCGTGCAGGGCTGTGGGGTATTATTTCCTCATTCATTGCTCCAGCCACTACATTGTTCAGGTTTTAGTTTGACTTAATTAATTCTCTGAATCCTCTAGTGGAAAGATTTCTGCCGACCTGGAGCTGGCCATTGCTTTCACTGCCACGCCTAACTCATGTAGTTTATTAAATTATGTATAATGATAGTATGTAATATTATTATATCATTAGGTGTAGTAACATGTAAACACGATCTGATAATTTGAAATATTGAGTAACAATCTATATAACAAGCTAAATATACTAATAGAGCAGTTCGGTGCACTAAGCTTCCGTTATGCGCAGGGTCCGGAAAAGGGTCGGACCATAAGGGTCTATTATACGCAGTCTTACCCTACATTTTTGCAAGAGGTTGTTTCCACAGCTTGAACTCGTGACCTCCTGATCACACGGCAGCAACTTTACCAATTACGCCAAGGCTCCCTTTTAAGCTAAATACACTAATATTGTAAAAAGTTTATACTGTGAGTGTATATAAGTTGGACCTTCTTTTATTTAGGTACTGTCGTACTGAATGTTACAATTACAATTGACAGTTTTGTGGACGAAAATGATCCCCACATAGAAACTTCCTTTCTTTTGGCACCATTGATATTCGGTTTCACGTATATATATTTTGATGTATATTGTATCGCATTATGCTCATGTCTCGTAGATTTCGGATATATAATATGATGATTTGTGCTAATTTGTGGTACTTCTATGTGTAGGAATCATTCGAATGCGATTTGAGACGAAAGTGCGCGTATTGGAGCGAAAATGGGAAGAAAAGGCAAAAGTGCACATTTGAGGGCCACATGCACCGTGGGGCGCTGCCTGTGGCGCACAAAACAGAAAGTTGGAAAGTTGAGCACCAGGGCCAGCACCCCACGCTGCCCTGGACGCTCAAAACGGGAACATGTCCTATTTCGACTAGGACTCGGTTATTTCGACCCCAAGATGCCCCCAACTCATATAAAAGCCAACCTAAATCTATTTTAAGGGGGAGTACGAGACTTGGAGAGAAGAACAAAAGTACGAAACACTCGGGAGCACGAATTTGATCAATTCTTCCATTCTTCTTCTAGTATTCATTGATTTTATGTTTGAGAACATTATTTTTGATGATTGTATGAACATGAGTGGCTAAGAACCCTATTATTCTGGGGTCATGGGTGCTACATGAATGTTGACGTTTGATGTTTAAATTGATGAGTTTGAGTTTGTCATATTGGATTGTTTATTTAATTATGTCCTTAATTATTTTGCTAAGTAGCTAACAGTGAAATACTATTTACGAATCTAGAGTTTAACTCGAAAGTGAAAATTCTAGATTGCGTATATGTTACACCCCATATTTTTGTACGTGAAAGTACATCGTAAGTCAATTGATGTAAGCTTGAAAATGAGATCCTCTTTGAAAGTATATAAAGTGATTTAATGATGTTACGTCCCATTTTTGTAAGCCTTTAAGAGTTATCATTCGGGGACAAATATTTCTAAGGGGACATGGTGTTACACCCCGTACTTCGAACGTCACTGTCATTATAGGATTATCTAAAGTAAGCTCAAAAAGGACGAAATCCTTCTACAAGGATAAGAAAGGTTTACCGAAAACTTAAGTAAGTTAAGATGAATATGAGACTTTCTAATCATGATTTAAATGAGTTTAAAGTTATGCTATGGCTATACATGATGTTTGGATATGGAATATAAAGTTTGGGAAAAATCGAATTTAAGTTGCGGAAAAATCGAATTAAGATTTGCCTTGTAACGAGCCATTTTGAGAAATTAATTTGTAAGCATTATGATGTCATTTTGGGACATATATCATACCAAAATTAAGGTATATGAACCTAGTTTCCAACGGTCCAAACCATTTATTCATATTATATCGGAGTAAAGAAATATGGATTTTTAAAGTAGGGTCGTCAAGTCACGTCGCCGCACTTCGGAGAAACTGGCAGGTTTATAGGCCAGGTTGCGAGGCCGTTTTCTCCCAATATATTGAGATTTACATATAGATATTTATATGTAATTAAATCCCCATGTGTCTAGTTTCTAACACTTCAAACCGTTCATCAATACGACATCATTGTAGAGAGATATTTGCATTTTTGCGAGACTGCGCAGGAGGCCCCTATGGGACCCACTTGGTCGGGGCCCGATCTTCACTTATTCTTATCTTGTTTTTTGGATGAGCTTTGCTCATTTTTCGTTCTCCTTCCAGACTCACACTCTACAAACCATCCCAAATAGCTCCCCAAAGGCTCCAAATAAATTCCAAAGAAATACACCAAATCAAACATCAAAAGTTAGCCTAAGTGAAGAAGAAAGTCTCTATGGTGTCGTGATGTGACTAAGGGTGGTTATAAGATAAGGGAAGCTTTGGTTCGAGTTTTTTCAGATTCTTTAAGGTATGTATAACATCCTATTTCTTGGGATTAATCTTATTAATGTGTTGGTCAAGTTATTGGATGAAGATTACAAGATAACACTTGAAAGGGGAAGAGTTGTTGTTATCTTTTGTTGGGTTATTTTAAGGCTATATATATATATATATATGCGTGTTTGTGTGTGTGTATGTTGTTATGGCTATATATATATATGTTGTTATGGCTGAAATTTTAAGTTGTATCTACTGCCTAAGGTATGTAAATCATGTTCTTGGTTGTACTTAAGGTTAATCATGTGTTGTTTGAGTTGTTTGAGTTAAAATCTTCAAGATAGTAATTGACATGGCATAAGGAATCATTATTTTTTTTGTGGGCTGTGTTGAGGCTATATATATGGTTGGTTATGAATGAAAATTGTTATAAATAGTTTGATTATATTGTGGATGCTGTTGTTAAGCTTATCTATGTGCTAATTCAGTGGATTGAAGAAGATAACATGAAAAATAAGAGGTTGACGATAAAGGTTAAAGTGCTAGGCGTGTGGACTATTTGTGAAGATTATTCTTAGATATTTTGGGATAAAAATGATATGGTAAGCATAAGTATGATGTTATACAAGTAGTAGGCAGATTCATGGAAAAATAATTGGATTAAATATATTTTGTTAATTGTAAATCGAGCTTGCCGCTCAAAATAGTTGTTGAAGTAATCAGAGAGTTTATTGTGAATTATATTGTTGTTGTTTGGGCTGTTTGGTGACCTTTAGTAACTTATGGGATGTAGTAAAAACAGGGGAGGTGCAGTCCATTTTTTTTTGTAGAATATTGGCTTTGAAATATGAGAGTTACAATGCTTATATGATGACGACGAAGTCGGGTTACTCATTGTAGACGTAAGAAGATCATATTGAGCTTGGTTGACGATTGGAGAGAAGATTGGAAAGGTATATTAAGGCTAAGCCCTTCCTTCATTTTGGCATGATATGGTAGCTACATGTGTTTGATAATGAGACATAAAGAGAAGTTCGTATTCATGAATTTATTCACATTATCCTAGTCTCATAAGTTACAGTATTCTCCCTTATCGAGACTTTATATTCAATTGAGTATTGTCTTCTTCCGGTCAAGAAAGCATAAGGTCTATATATATATATATATATATATATATATATATATATATATATATATATATATAGTATTACAATATTTTCACCACTATCGAGCTATAATCGGTGGGCAGGCCCCTATTGGGCAACCTCTGATCAGATGATAAGTTATATACCGAGCCTACTGTGGCTGAGCGCCTATGAGCGAGCCCAGAATGGCCGAGATATAGAGCCTAGTATGGCCGAGCGCCTATGAAAGAGCCTATTACGACATAGCAGTTACACATACCGAGCCTTATAGGGACGGACAACTATTTTACTTACTATATTGAGAGAGATGAGTCAGTATCAGTAGGTAAGCATATCTTCAAATTATATTTCACTCCCCAAGTAATTTCAGTTATTATATTATCAGTTCAGTTTCAGATTTCAGTTATCTTGTTGCCTTACATACTCGGTACATTATTTCGTATTGATGTCCCTTTTGGTGGGGATGCTACATTTCATGCCTGCAGGTACTAATAGACAACTAGATAGACCTTTCAAGTAGACAAAGTCAAACA
This sequence comes from Nicotiana tomentosiformis, assembly GCF_000390325.3. Classification (NCBI taxonomy): domain Eukaryota; kingdom Viridiplantae; phylum Streptophyta; class Magnoliopsida; order Solanales; family Solanaceae; genus Nicotiana; species Nicotiana tomentosiformis. The sequence continues at coordinate 132,922,256 of NC_090813.1, forward strand.
TCAGCTTGGTTGATAAGCTCCACTTCCTCGGAGTTACCAGGTCGATCGATACCTTGGAGTCCATTTTATATATACAGGTTTGATGGATAGGTCGAGGCCCTGTCCCGACCATGATACAATTCAGTTATTCCTAGAGGCTTGTAGACGAGTCCTGTATATTTTTTTATACCAGTATTGTGGCTTTACCAGCCCTATGTAGATGTTTAGTTTGTTATTGCTGTTGTAGACGTTATTTTTAGATGGTTCAGAATATGGCCTCATCGGCCTAAGTTAAGGTTTACCCTCCAGAGTTCACAGTTATAAAATGGTACGCTCGGGTCGAGTATGGCACTGGGTGCCGGCCATACCTCTTTAGTGTAACTAGCATACTTAGTCCCTTTAGCTTAACTCTGCTCATTGTGCTTTCTTTAGGAAGCATCTTCCTGAATGACCTTTAAAGCTTATTCTTCTGTTGTCCATTCTATTATCGTTGGAACGCGATCGCTGAAATTCTCACGATGTTGGCTAGACAAGAGGTCAGGGATAAATAAATAGATCATGCAAGATAGACGTAGTGAACCCTAACATAGTGAATTCAGTCTCGCAGATATGACGTCGTAACCCTTGAGAAATATTCATATAGGAGTTGGAGTAATTAAAGGTACCGTATAAGTGTTACGGAAATAAGAGAGAGTGCCACTAAGGAGACAGTCAAAATTTGAGTTCAGAAGTAACCCTACGAGCACAAGGGAATAGAGGTATATAACTCAGGATATTTGTAGGCGAGTAAGAATATTGAGAATTCCTTCGGGTATACAATATACCAAGCTCGTAACTTTACAAGAGCCAGAAGGTCTCCTTACGTACTACAAAGAAATACCAGCTGGGGAAATAAGGAAGAAGTCTTCCACCTAAGCATTGTGACATAAAGAAGAAATGGTCTTGTAACAACAGTCTCACTACACCATTGTTTGTACTCCATAAGAAAGTTCCACCTATCGTGGCTAATGAACGGGAAGAAGAAAAAAAAAATCAAAAGCTGATATTTGAGATCATATGAGTTACAGGAAATTTCATTAATTATGGGCAATAAGATAAGCCATGTATTCATTCAACAAGTGGCAGAACGACCAGGAAAAGTAATTGCTTATGTTTAAAGGCAACTGAGAAGGCACGAAAAGAAATCTATGGTGCTAGCAAGTTAAAGGAAGGTTGTGAGTAGTATAAATAGATATGTGTAGGTCGCAAACTAAAATATGGTAGAGTGACAAGGATTTAGGTAGATGGTAGTAAGGATAAGAAAAGATGAGTGAGAAGGTGACAAGAATAGGTAAGGCCTCGGGATTAAGCCTATCAAATTAAGAGAGTTGATGATTTTCGTAAGTTATAGAAAGCTCAGTATAGCTTGAATTGACTCAGAGGAGTCTAAGACTAGGAGAAATTAGAAGAGATGAAATGCTTCCCTGGTAGTAGAATAAGGGTGTAATGGTGATAGATAAGAGGATGACGTTTAGGCCTTTGATTGAGTAACAATTTTGAGAAAAGGGATTTCATGAGTTGCACGGGATTAGAACCCATATGATGAATCATGTTAAGATGCTATGAAATACGGTTATTGAAGTATAGTATCATCCCTAGGAGGATCAGGCAAATCACTTCAAATGTTCCCCGGTGAGATGTGAGCCTTAGTGACAATGTATTATGTAAGAAGTTTTAAGTTATTAGTGGTAGATTATGGATCAACATTAAGGTGAATCAACAATGGATGGATAAAAGTTACAAAGTATGAGATGAGATTAGGTTGTCATTCTTAAGATGAACAGTAATGAGGAAGAACTAAAGGACTTAGATTTATACATATAGGATAAGCAGCGAGCGAGTAACCTGGAGTTGGGTAACAGACATAGGTAGTAATAAACCGAAGTAAGTGTTATGGTATAACATGACCTACCTAGTTGTAGTAAAGCTATAAGGACAGATAAGCAAGGATAGGAAACAAGATATAGCAATAGTGGTACATTCAACAAAGTACCAAGCGAAGAACTTCAGTATACCTATAGATGCCTAGAGGGACAGCTTGCCGTAGTCATGTATATGTTTACAAAGTGAGGCCTAGAGATTGATTAAAAGCTGGAGAAAAATGAGAGAAGATTCGCATAGGCACACATACAAGGACAAAGTCATATAAACTGCATGATAGAAGGTAGCAATAGTTACGAGATTGGAATAATTCTGACCGCGAGTCGTGGCGTGAGAAAGAGCCCTAAAGGGGGGAATGCCCTGGCCTTTGGATTTATTCATAGAACAGTTGCCTAGATGGCAAAGGACAATATTAAAGTAGGTTATGAGAATGATAAGCACATCAGTCAACATTCGAGGACGAATGTTCCAAAGGGGGGGGTATGATGTTACACCCTATGTTTTTGTACGTGAAAGTACATCGTAAGTCAATTGATGTAAGCTTGAAAATGAGATCCTCTTTGAAAGTATATAAAGTGATTTAATGATGTTACATCCCATTTTTGCAAGCCTTTAAGAGTTATCATTCGGGGACAAATATTTCTAAGGGTACATGTTGTTACACCCCATACTTCAGACGTCACTGTTATTATAGGATTATCTAAAGTAAGCTCAAAAAGTACGAAATCATTCTACAAGGATAAGAAAGGTTTACCGAAGTCTTAAGTAAGTTAAGATGAATATGAGAATTTATAATCATAATTTAAATGATTTTAAAGTTATGATATGACTATACATGATGTTTGGATATGGAATATAAAGTTTAGAAAAAATCGGATTTAAGTTGCAGAAAAATCGAGTTAAGATTTGCCTTGTAATGAACCGTTTTGAGAAATTAATTTGTAAGTTTTGTGATGTCATTTTGGGACATATATCATACAAAAATGAAGGTATATAAACCTAGTTTCCAACGGTCCAAACCATTTATTCATACGATATCGGAGTAAAGAAATATGGATTTTTAAAGTAGGGTCGCCAAGTCACGTTGCCGCACTTCGGAGAAACTGACAGGTTTATAGGCCAGGTTGCGAGGCGGTTTTCTCCAGATATATTAATATTTACATATAGATATTTATATGTAATTAAATCCCCATGTGTCTAGTTTCTAACGCTTCAAACCTTTCATCAATACGATATCATTGTAGAGAGATATTTGTATTTTTGCGAGACTGCGCAGGAGGCCCTTATGGGACCCACTTGGTCGGGGCCCGACCTTCACTTATTCTTATCTCGTTTTTTGGATGAGCTTTGCTCATTTTTCGTTCTCCTTCCAGACTCACACTCTCCAAACCCTCCCAAACAGCTCCCCAAAGGCTCCAAACAAATTCTAAATAAATACACCATAATCAAACATCAAAAGTTAGCCTAAGTGAAGAAGAAAGTCTCTATGGTGTCGTGATGTGACTAAGGGTGGTTATAAGATAAGGGAAGCTTTGGTTCGAGTTTTTCCAGATTCTTTAAGGTATGTATAACGCCCTATTTCTTGGGATTAATCTTATCTATGTGTTGGTCAAGTTATTGGATGAAGATTACAAGATAACACTTGAAAGGGGAAGAATTATTGTTATCTTTTGTTGGGTTATTTTAAGGCTATATATATATATATATATATATATATATATATATATATATATATATATATATATATATATATATATATATATATTGTTATGGCTGAAATTTTAAGTTGTATCTACTGCCTAAGGTATGTAAATCATGTTCTTGATTGTGCTTAAGGTTAATTATGTTTTGTTTGAGTTAAAATCTTCAAGATAGTAATCGACATGCCATAAGGTATCACTATTGTTTTTGTGGGCTGTGTTGAGGCTATATATATGGTTGGTTATGGTTGGAAATTATTATAAATAGTTTGATTATGTTGTGGATATTGTTGTTAAGCTTATCTATATGCTAATTCAGTGGATTGAAGAAGATAACATGAAAAATAAGAGGTTGACAATAAAGTTTAAGGAACTAGGCGTGTGGACTATTTTTAAAGATTATTTTTAGATGTTTTGGGATGAAAATGATATGTTAAGCATAAGTATGATATTATACAAGTTGTAGGCAGATTCATGGAAAAGGAATTGAATTAAATTATATTTTGTTATTTGTAAATCGAGCTTGCCGCTCAAAATGATTGTTGAACTAATCAGAGAGTTTATTGTGAATTATATTGTTGTTGTTTGGGCTGTTTGGTGACTTTTAGTAACTTATGGGATGTAGTAAACATAGGGGAGGTGCTGTTCGTTTTTTTGTAGAATATTGGTTTTGAAATATGAGAGTTACAATGCTTATATGATGACGACGAAGTCGGGTTACTCATTGTAGACGTAAGAAGATAATATTGAGCTTGGTTGACGATTGGAGAGAAGATTGCAAAGGTATGTTAAGGCTAAGCCCTTCCTTCATTTTGGCATGATCTCGTAGCTACTTGTGTTTGATAATGAGACATAAAGAGAAGTTCGTATTTATGAATTTATTCACATTATCCTAGTTTCATAAGTTACAGTATTCTCCCTTATCGAGACTTAATATTCAATTGAGTATTATCTTCTTCAAGTCAAGAGAGCAGAAGGTCTATATATATACAGTATTACAGTATTTTCATCACCATCGAGCTATAATCGGTGGGCAGGCCCTTATTGGGCAACCTCTGATCAGATGGTAAGTTATATACTGAGCCTATTGTGACCGAGCGCCTATGAGCGAGCCTAGAATGGCCGAGATACCGAGCCTAGTATGGCTGAGTGCCTATGAGCGATCCTACTATGACAGAGCAGTTACACATACCGAGCCTTATAGGGCCAGGCATCTATTTTACTTACTATATTGAGAGACATGAGTCAGTAGCAGCAGGTAAGCATATCTTCAAATTATATTTGACTCCCCAGGTACTTTCAGTTATTTTATTATCAGTTCAATTTCAGATTTCAGTTATCTTGTTGCCTTACATACTCAGTACATTATTTTGTACTGATGTCCCTTTTGATGGGGACGCTGTATTTCATGCCTGCAAGTACTAATAGACAGCTAGATAGACCTTCCAAGTAGACAAAGTCAAATATCAGCTTGGTTGGTAAGCTCCACTTCCTCGGAGTTACCAGGTCGATACCTTGGAGTCCATTTCATATATATAAGTTTGATGGGTAGGTCTAGGCCCTGTCCTGACCATGATACAATTCAATTATTCCTAGAGGCTTGTAGACGAATCCTGTACATTTTTTATATCAGTATTGTGGCTTTACCAGCCCTATGTAGATGTTTAGTTTGTTATTCATGGTTGTAGACATTATTTTTAGATGATTCAGAATATGGCCTCATCAGCCTAAGTTGAGGGTTACCCTCCATAGTTCCCAGTTATAAAGTGGTACGCTCGGGCCGAGTATGGCACCGAGTGCCGGCCACGCCTCTTCAAGTTTGGGGCGTGACAATATAGAATTAAATAGAGAAAGTTCTTGAACTCGGGCATCGGGGAATGAAATCGCAATTAGGATAGAAATATACCTAATTGGCTTGCTTGGTTGAAATATAGGAGATTACACACTTTGTAGTAAATTGGTTCTTAGGTAGTAAATTAGGCACTTACACACTTTGTGAGAAATCTCTTGAATCGATAAGTTTTTTGAGTTTGAATCAGTCAAAAGCTAATCATAAGTCTTCGTGGGAACGATACTCTATTCACCACTCTATTACTTGACGACCACGTATACTTGCGTGAGTGTGTTTGGTCGCAACAAGTTTTTGGCACCGTTGCCGGGGACTTAGAAATTAGCTACTTGACTGAGTTAAGCTTTTATTAGATATTTGTTCAAGTTTTAATTTTTAGTTTATCTTGTTTGTGTTAACGCAGGCTCTTCTCTTGAATGCGGAGGAGTATAAGCGCAAACAATCTCCTCCCTCTTGATCCTGAAATTGAACGAAGACTTCACAGAGTGAGGAGAGAAGTCGAAGCTAGAACTAGAATAGAAAGAGAGTTGGACATCATAGTTCAACCTCAGCCAATAGAGATGGCAGGTAATGAAGAGCGCCCAGTGATAGAAGCTGCAAGGCCCAATCATGCTAATATGACTCAGGCTATTGTGAAGCCTGATATCACTGGTCACTTTGAACTCAAACAGTACATGGTACAGCTAATTCAGTCCACATGGGAATATGTGGGTCTATCTCAGGAAGACCCGAAGAGGCACATTCAAAACTTCTTGGAAATTACGGACACTTACAATTATCCGAACGTTTCCAAGGACTATGTCAGGCTGGCACTGTTTCCCTTTTCACTGCTGGGGGAAGATAAGGAATGGTTGCAAAAGGAGCATGCGAACTCAATCCACACTTGGGATGATCTAGCAAGGAAATTCTTTATCAAGTTTTTCCCTATTAAGAAGACAAAGTCGCTGAGGAGCTAGATTCTTGGGTTCTAACGACGGGATGGCGAGACTCTTCGTTAAGCTTGGGAAAGATACAAGAAGCTACTTAGAGACTGCCCACATCATTGTCAGACTGATGAGGTGTTGGGTCATACTTCCGTTGATGGGCTAGACGAGACATCAAAAATGAATCGTGATTCAGCTTGTGGGGGTAGTTGCATGGCGAGGCTGTATAGTGAAATCCAGCTCTTGCTGAACAACTTCACTGCTAATGATCATAATTAGCAAGAGATGGGGAATCACGAAGAGCAATTAAACAAAAAGCAGCCGGTGTAATTGAGCTTGATGACTTCTCAGCCATGGGAGCAGATATAGCAAAATCGGCAAATCAGATGAATAGAATGACAATGCACCAAACACAACAGATGCAACATGTACAACAAATGTCTACTTGCTGCGAATTATGTGGTGACAGTCACACGAGTGACATGTGCCCCACGAATCCTGAATCTATCTACTATGTAGGGCAACAGAGCATAGGTCCGATGAACCAACATACACAATATGGGAACACTTACAATCTAAATTGGAAGAATCATCCTAACTTCTCCTGAGGTGTAAATCAGTCGACTCTAAATCATTATAGGCCCCAAGGAAACTTTAATCAACCTCAGAAGCCACCCCAGCAAGTAGAGGAGAGCACAAATGACTTGTTGAAGAAGTTTTTGCTTGACAACCAACAACTCCGGATCGATTTTAGAAATCTCGAGAGACAAATGGGGTAGTTAGTATCAAATAAAAATACTAGATTTGCAGGAACTTTTCCCAGTGATACAAGAAGAACCCTCAAGTTAATGCAGTGACACTCAGAAATGAGAGGGAATTAGAAAAAGTGCCAAAGAAGAGAAAGGACAAGCCTATACCTGAGGGGGAGTTGATTCCTAAGGTAACACATGAGTCAAAGAAAGATGATGCAAGTTCAGAGCCAGTGAATGCTGCAAGGCCACTACCACCTTTCCCCTAAAGATTACAGAAGAAGAATGATGACCACATGTTCAACAAATTCCTCTCTATGTTGAGCCAGGTTCAATTGAATATTCCATTGGTAGATGTACTTCACGAAATTCCAAAGTATGCTAAGTACATAAAAGATATAGTGGCTCACAAGGGGAGATTGATTGAATTCGAGACAGTTGCACTTACTGAGGAGTGCACTTCAAGAGTCCAAAACAAGCTTTCTCAAAAGTTTAAGGATCCTGGCAGTTTCACCATCCCTATGCGGATTGGTAATATCGATATGGGTCGTGCTCTTTGTGTTTTGGGGGCGAGCATAAATCTGATGCCCTTGTCCTTGTTCAAGCAATTGGGTCTGGGAGCTTCAAGACCAACCACAATGATGTTACAACTAGCTGATAAGTCCATAGCCTACCTTGAAGGAGTGATTGAAGATGTATTACTGCAAATTGGGAAATTCATCTTCCCCACGGACTTCATTATCCTAGATTATGAGGCTGATGAATAAGTTCCAATCATATTGGTACGACCTCTCTTGGCTACAGGTGATGAAATTATTAAAGTGAGAGAGGGAAAAATGATTATGAGGGTGGACAACGAGGAAGCAATTTTTAATGTCTACAAAGCAATCCAACTTCCCCGCCATTATGAGGAGCTCTCTATGATATATGTTGTGGAGGTGGATGAGCAACTTATTGACACGAGTGTACATCTAGACGATTCTCTAGAGAAAGCACTCATGTTGTTCGACATCTTGGAGATTGATGATGAGGTTGATGAGATGATGTATATCCTAGATGCATCATATGCTTACATGCAGGGATTAAGCCCTTTTGAGCCCCTAAATAGGCCAAGTGGGCCTCCTCCAAAGCCGTCGATTGAAGAAGCTCCAAAACTGGAACTTAAACCCTTTCCCTCTCACCTTCAATGTGCTTATTTGGGTGGTTCTGACACTTTACCTGTTATTATTTCTTCTGACTTGTCTAAATTGTAGGAAGAAAAGCTGTTGAGAGTGCTACGTGGGCACACACGAGCAATAGGGTGGACGATGTCTGACATTAGAGGCATTAGTCAAGCTTTCTGCATGTATAAAATCCTCATGGAGGAGGGGCACAAGCCAAGTGTAGAGCAACAATGTCGCTTAAATCCAATCATGAAAGAGATGGTAAGAAAAGAAGTGATCAAGTGGCTTGACACAGGTATGGTATTTCCAATCTATGATAGCAAATGGGTAAGCCCCGTCCAATGTGTGCCTAAGAAGAGGGGATGACTGTAGTGTTTAATGAGAATAATGACATGATTCCCACAAGAACTGTGACTAGGTGGAGAATTTGCATAGATTATAGAAAACTAAACAATGCCACCCGAAAGGACCACTTTCCCCTTCCCTTTATTGATCAAATGTTTGATAGATTAGCCAGACATGAATACTACTGTTTCCTAGATGGCGATTCAGGGTATAATCAGATTGCTATAGACCAGAGGACCAAGAGAAAACTACATTTACGTGTCCCTATGGAACGTATGCGTTTAAGAGAATGCCCTTTGGTCTCTGTAATGAACCTGCGACTTTTCAAAGATGTATGATGGTTATTTTTACTGACATGGTTGAAAGATTTGTAGAAATGTTCATGGATGACTTTTCTGTGTTTGGGTGTTCTTTTGATAATTGTTTAATGAACCTTGATAAAGTGCTTGATATGTGTGAAAAGACAAACTTGGTGCTAAACTGTGAAAAGTGTCATTTCATGGTACGTGAAGGTATAGTCTTGGGATACAAAGTGTCCAAAAATGGTTTCTAGGTGGACAAAACAAAGGTGGAGGCCATTGAAAAATTGCCCCCACCGACATCCGCCAAGGGCATTCGCGGTTTCTTGGGCCATGCAGTTTTTTATCGTCGTTTCAAAAATTTCTTCTCCTATGTGCAGGCTCCTTGAGAAAGATATTCCCTTCAAGTTTTATGATGCTTGTCTAAAAGCATTTGAGGAGTTAAAGGGAAGATTGGTGACTTCACCAATTATCATTGCCCCGGATTGGGTACAGCCATTTGAGTTGATATGCGATACGAGTGACATAGCAATTGGAGATGTTCAAGGCCAGAGAAGCGAGAAAATCTTTCATTCCATTTATTACGCGAGCAAAACTCTAAATCCAGCCCAGATGATCTACACTGTTACTGAAAAAGAGTTTCTTGTAATGGTGTGGGCATTTGACAAGTTCAGATCCTATCTAGTGGGAACCAAAGTCATCGTCTACACAGATCACTTAGCTATAAGGTACTTGTTTGAAAAGAGAGACGCCAAGCCGAGATTAATTAGATGGGTCCTTCTCTTGCAAGAATTGACTTAGAGATTTGAGATCGAAAAGGGGCAGAGAATCAAGTGGTTGATCACTTGTCCAGATTAGAAAATCGAAGCCATGTAGCTGGGAGTCGATTAAGGAGACATTTTCGGATGAGAAGTTATTGGAAATCACCTCGAGTGAAGCCCTGTGGTATGCAGATTACATGAATTTTATTGCAAGCGGGGTGACACCACCATCATTGACACCCGATAATAGAAGAAGATTTTTACATGATGTAACGCTCTACATGTGGGATGAGCCATTTTTATATAAGGAGTGTGCAGATCAGTTGGTACAAAGGTGTGTCCCTGAGGAGGAGATGAATGCAATATTGCATGACTGTCATGCTTCTCCATATGGAGGTCATCACAGTGGGGATAGAACCGCCCAAAAAGTGCTGCAATCGGGTTTCTATTGGCCAAAATTATTTAGGGATGCACACGCCTTTGTTAAAAAGTGTGACAGGTGCCAAAGAACCGGAACGATCACGAAGAAGCACAAGATGCCTTTGCAAACTATTCTGGCCGTAGAACTCTTTGATGTTTGGGGGATTGATTTTATGGGACCGTTCCCATACTCAAATGGTCACAGGTACATTTTGGTGGCAGTCGACTATGTGTCTAAGTGGGTGGAGGCCATTTCTCTTCCTACTAATAATGCCAAGGTAGTGGTAAACTTTGTAAAGAAGCACATTTTCACATGCTTTGGGACTCCAAGGGTGCTGATAAGTGACGGAGGAACTCACTTATGTAACAAATTGTTAAATAATGTTCTAGCAAAGTATGGAGTTAAGCACAAGGTTGCCACCGCCTATCACCCCCAAACGAGTGGTCAAGTGAAAGTGTCAAACAGAGAGGTGAAGCAGATTCTGGAGAAAATGGTAAGTGGAAATAGGAAGGACTGGGCCGGAAAGCTGGACGACGTATTATGGGCATATCAAACTGCATACAAAATTCCCATAGGTACTTCTCCGTATAAGTTGGTTTATGGGAAGGCATGCCACTTTCCCGTCGAGCTTGAACACAAAGCCTATTGGGCGATTAAATAGCTAAATATTGATATGGACTTAGCCGGCGAGAAGAGGTTGTTACAACTCAACAAGCTTGATGAGTTTCGGTTGCACGCGTATGAAAATGACAAATTGTATAAAGAAAAGACCAAGAGGTGGCATGACAATCACATCCAACATCGCGAGTTTGAGCCAGGTCAAGAAGTTCTCTTGTTTAATTCGAGGTTGAAGCTTTTCCCGGGAAAGCTTAAGTATCGATGGGCAGGTCCTTTCGTTGTGGTAAGTGTGAGGCCTCATGGAGCGGACGAATTGCGTGATACGAGCTCCAATGGTACCTTCTTGGTAAATGGGCAGAGATTAAAATATTATTGGGGTAGTGACATTGCACGTCACAAGACCTCGGTGGACTTGGCCGATGCTTGAAAACGTGTTTAGTCGTGCCGCGACGTTAAATCAGGTGCTTGTTAGGAGGAAACCAATTTTTAATGCTTACGTAGCTTAGCTTTTTGTTTTCTCTTAGTCAGAGTAGACTAGTTTTTTTTTTGTTTTCTTTGTGGTTATAGAAATCATAGACGGAAATGGTATGGTGTGTATCTAATGTATGTATTGAATGCTTGGGTTAAGGGTTGTTTATCAAAAAAGAAAAATGCGAACGAGCGCCCAGGCCACCGCCCTACGCTTCCTGGGGCGCACTTTACAGTAACATCACAACCCTCAGCACCAAGCCCAGCGTGGGGCGTTGGGCTGGGGGGTCAGGTAACATCTATTTTTTTATTTTTGTTTTTGTTTGTTTGTTTTTTTAGTTAACCAAAATCATATAACCCGACCCACTACCTATATACACACACATACTCACCCATACCCAATTACCCAAACCACATTAGATTAACTCTAACCCAAAAATAACCCCCACACTTTCCTTCTCAAACGACGGCTCTGCCCGCTGCCCTCTCTCCTCATCTCTCTTTGTTTCTCAAGCTCTCAAGTTCCCAAAATTTTTGTTGCTCACTTTCATCTAAAGATTCAAAAGGTATGTTCCTCTTGTTCTCCTTTTCTTTGTAATTTGTAATTTCTTAGTGTATTTTTAGTTCTCCTTCTCCAACAACCCCCATTCACTTAGGTCTCTTTGACATGTTTGGTTCTTATGGTGGGTGGCCCTATTGTGCACGAAATTAGTTGTCAATATTTGTTGTGAAGTTGTATTTGAAGTAGTAAACTATAATTCCCTCTACTTCATGTAAATTTGGGAGGGCCCCCTTGTTCCACCATTGTTGCAATAAGAGAAGCAAAATTGATGCCCACAAGATGTTTGCTAAAATGCCTAAAAGAGTGAATTGAACGCCGATGAATTCTGAGTAGCCGAGTGTAATTGTATATGCGGTTGGGAGAAGTGTGGGGTATTTGGAGGTATTGTGTCGTGTTGTAAACTATCGTAAGTAGTAGTTAATGTACTATATTAATGTAGTAATGTGGACTTTCACATTTCTTGCTTGCACTACGGTTAAGTTATGGCCATGTTAGACTACTTGAATTGTATGGCATGGGGAAGTCTTGAGTACCTATTGCCTTGTGATGACACATTGATGCACGTTAAACCACTATTGTGAGTAGATTATACATAGCCTTCGGTTTTAAGTGTGGGGTCATCTTTGCCTCTCACGATGACCTTGGGTGAATTTCTTGATTCATTCTCACCTTTGTGTTTGTCGTGTGAAGGTTGTTATGGATCGTGACAATGCCGCCAAAGGAAAAGGGGTGGGAAAGCCCTCCGCCACTACTCCCCCTCCCAAAAAACGCAAGCAAGGTGAAGGTTCTGTCCAGCAAGCTAAGGGAAAATAGGTTGCTAGCGGGTTAACGAGGCCACCACGGCCTCGGGTGGATCAAGTTCGAGAAGACGCCATCAAATGGCATGATAACTTTGTGCCATATGGGAAATATGTCTCCGAAATGGGGATTAATGTGAAGGCCCTAGAAAAGAACTTCCCGGAGGTGCTTGCCCGGTTGGTAGAGATAAAGATGGAGAAATGCATAGAATGCCCGGGCCCTGCGAATATGAGCATCGTGCGTGAGCTATACGCCAACTAGAACACAGACTTGTTCCAATCATGTGTTCGAGGGAAGGATATACCACTGGATAGGAGATCCTTATATGCATTTTTGGGAGTTGATAGCCCTAATCCACCGAGGCTATAAAAGTTCATCAAGAGTCCACGCTACCGGACAATACATCACACACTTTGTGGAGTTGATTCTAATGCAAAGTGGACGCGGACTAAGGGAAATGCCCACGTTGAGATGCTTCGTTTTGACTTCAACAAGGCTAAGGTATAGCAAAACTTCGTACATGCTAGATTGATGCCCATCAAGCATAACAGTGAATACACTCGAGCTCGAGTGTGTGTGATCTACTTTCTGATGACCGGATGACCCATAAATGTGGGTGAGCTCATGCTTGGGGAAATGGCCCGCACCCCCTTTGGAGGAAGAATCAAAAGGTTCTTTTTGGAAACATCCTCACACAATACATGCTATCCCGTGGGGTACCGGAGTACACTGGATATGATAAGCTAGTGGAGGAACCCAAGGCATTGCTAGACATCACATCCTTGCTGGAGTCCACATCAAAGTTAAGTCGGGCTGCAAGGAACGAGGGGGACGAAAATTTTAACAGGTATCTTTATAGTTCCCTAAATGTGATAATGAGAAGGCTAGGGGTGTCGGATGAGGAGCGCATGCATTTGCGAAATGATCTCTCCAGTTCTTCCAAGGATATGTTGGGCATAGCACTGGGCAATCCCATCCATCTGTCTGAGGATGAGAACATTTACAAGGGATCTGATGATGAGGATGCAGATGATGATGAAGTTACGGGGTCCATGGCTTTGGTTCCCTTAGGGGATGATGATGAGCCCAGAGCCGTGGCTGGTGGGCATCCTGAGGAGGCAGACTCCGACTAGCAGGGAGTTCTTTCTTTCCACCTTACTTTGTTTTGAATTTGTTATGCATCGGGGACTGTGCATTATTTAAGTGTGGGGCGGGGGAATACTTCCTGACTTGTAATTATATAAAAAGTTATATTATTAGTGTGCTGTTGTTTGTTTAGCTTAGTTTAGAATTCACATAGTCTAATTAGCTAGTAAAAAAAAAGAAAAAAAAGTTCGGACTTGTCCCGACGATGGATCCGTTGGACAATTTTATTGAGGGATTAAAGTCCGATTAAAAATACCAAAAAGATTTTCTTTCGTTCTTTTTAGGATAGTTAGGTAGTATCCCTTGGTTTTTCTTTAGACGTCGGTTCTTTTCCAAGGGTGTAACTTGAATCGGGTGTTTTTTTTTTTTTTTTTTATTATTATCTTTTTAGGAGTAGGATAGGGAGAAACTGAAGTGCTTTGAGGTACCTGTTGATATGTTTGCTGTGGGCACGTTAAGTTATGACATGCACTCTGTCTTCCTGAATATTTGATTTGAGTTGTAATGCCCAAGTAAATTAAGTAGCCTACTCTTTGATGCCTTTTTCTTAGTTGGTTGACTTGTATGCCACCTGGTGCATTAGTGCTTAAAAATTCTCAACTCGTTGTGCTTGCTTGACTTGAGAGTTGAACAGAACCGTCTTGATTGAGTCAAGTGCAATGTGTGTGTAAGGATTGGCGATATTCTGTTCTATCTTGTGCAGTCTAGAACTTGCCTCGTGTGTTAATCGAAGCAAAATTGTTAAGTTGTGCTAGTCTAAGATATGACGTAGGCGTTTCTTGCTTGACCATAGAAGTGCTTGTCACTCACAAATAAAGGTTTTCCGTTGCTAGCCCCTTTGAGCCTATAGACCTTTTCTTTGGCACCCGCACTACAAGTCGTATCCCTATTTTGTTCTTAATTTGAGCTTGTTGAACCTTTACCTCCTAAGGCACTTAGTCGCTGAGGTGAGAGATTGGGGAGTGGGTTTCGAGTGGAACCATGAAAGGGCCCTTAAGGTGCATTAAAATTGTGAAAGAAAAAAAGGTCACTAGCCGATGAACCTTAATGTATGGAGTGTGTGGAGAAAAGAAAAGAAAAAAAAGAAAAAAAAGGTAGTTCAACTAATGTAGAAAGACACACGCCTCCTAATCCTATGAATTCGCGCTAGTGGGAATATAGAGGTGCTTAATTGAAAATAGGGCTATGTTATATATGATGTATGATAAGTGAATTGGTTGAAAAGAAGATGTGCTCGATTTGCGAGTGTAGTGTATTAAAGTGCTTAGGAGGGTTAGTCACTAGTCCTAAATGTATCATACCCATCCCTTAGCCTGCATTACAACCTTAAAGTCCTAACTGATCCTAGATTTGGCTAGCTTAGATTAGTAGAGATATACACTACGGACAAGCTTATGGTATGACCACAGGATGCACATGAATTATTTGTGAGAGTGAGTGGATTTTGTTTAATTGTGTGATATCCTCAATTTATGTTCAATGGCATATTTGAACGTTTGGGATAGTTTTGTATTCACTCTTTTGCTTGTGGTAAGGGCACTTGGTCTCAAGATGGATTGGTGGTGTTGTACACTTCTTTTGTTGGGTGAGTGCATGATTTGAGGATGCTTAGTGGTAGCGAGTCGTATCTTGAGGTAGGGTGGTTGTGGAGAGGTTGCTTGAGTTGGTTGAATAGCATTGTATATACTTGGGCTAGTTTAAAAATGGGAAGAATGTGAAATTCATGTGTTCATGCTTAATTGCCGGTATCGACCATAGTCAAAAGATAGAGTGTTTGATTGAATTAATAGTGAATTGCTCTTTCATAGTGATAGGTACGTTTTGGGGTTTTAATGTAGTTCCATTGCTCGAGGACGAGCAAGAGTCTAAGTGTGAGGTGTTGATATTCGGCTTAATGTATGCATATTTTGATGTATATTGCCTCACATTATGCTCATGTCTCGTAGATTTCGGATGTATAATATGATGATTTGTGCTAATATATGGTACTTCTATATGTAGAAATCATTCAGTTGCGATTTGGGACGAAAATGTGCGAATTGGAGCGAAAATGGGAAGAAAAGGCAAAACTGCACATTTGAGGGCCACATGCAGCGTGGGGCGCTGCCTGTGGCGCACAAAATAGAAAGTTGGAAAGTTGAGCGCCAGGGTCAGCGCCCCACATTGCCCTGGACGTCCAAAATGGGAACGTGTCCTATTTCGACTAGGACTCGGTTATTTCGACCCCAAGACGCCTTCAACTCATATAAAAGCCAACCTAAACCTATTTTGAGGGGGAGGACGGGACTTGGAGAGAAGAACAAAAAAAGTACGAAACACTTGGGAGCACAGATTTGACCAATTCTTCCATTCTTCTTCTAGTATTCATTGATTTTATATTTGAGAACATTATTTTTGATGATTGTATGAATATGAGTGGCTAAGAACCCAATTATTCTAGGGTCATGGGTGCTATATGAATGTTGACGTTTGAAGTTTAAATTGACGAGTTTGATTTTATCATATTGGGTTGTTTATTTAATTCTGTCCTAAATTATTTTGCTGAGTAGCTAACAATGAAATACTATTTATGAATCTAGAGTTGAACTCGAAAGTGAGAATTCTAGATTGCACATAGAATTAAATAGAGCAAGTTCTTGAACCCGGGCATCGGGAAATGGATTCACAATTAGGATAGAGATATACCTAATTGCCTTGCTTTGTTGAAATATAGGAAGTGTAAATGCATTCTTGTTAATCTTAATTTCATAAACATATAGGCATTAAGTTAGCTTGAATAGGCGAGTAAGAACTCGACAGATTCTTATGAGTAATATCAACCTTGTCAATCAACAATCCAGATAAATCAATTAGTCATTTTAAGCCAAGAACGCAACATGATTGTTAGCTAGCCTATGTGTCACGACTCAGAATTCCTACCGTCGGGACCGTGATGGAGCCTAACATTTCACTTGCTAGGCAAGCCAACGTTAGAATAATTTTTTCTTTTTAACAATTTAAATTTAATTAATAAAGAAGAACTGATTTAACTGCAATAATCCAAATATAAATGCGGAAGTTAAAACCATAAAAACATCTGCTATAAATTCCTGAACCCGGTGTCACAAGTGAACGAGCTTCTAGAGTAATACATATAAGGGTCTGAAATAAATACAAAGTTGTCTGGATGAAAATACACAGCTAAATAAAAATAAAGACGGGGACTTCAGGAGCTGCGGGTGCTGAGCAACTGTACCTCAAGTCTCCGCAGGCTGTCCAATCCGAGCTCTCTAATAGCCGCCGCTGGAATCGACTCCAAAATCTACACAGTGTGCAGAGTGTAGTATCAGTACAACCGACCCCATATACTGGTAAGTGTCGAGCCTAACCTCGACGAAGTAGTGACGAGGCTAAGGCGGGTCACCTACACTACAACCTGAACGCAGTATATAATAATGACAAAAAATGGGAATACTAAACAGAATTAAACAGCCAACTAAAAATAATAACCACAGCCTCCAGAATAAACCAGTGTCGTCCAGAATTAACAATCTTTAATAATTCAGATACAAATACCGGAAAACCAACACAGCTCATGAAATGAAAATATATAAGTTATTGCGGCGCGCAACCCGATCACACCAGACAACACAAAATCCTCCCTTATTTCACCGTAACGATATCAACAATAGTAAATAATATATATATGTTGCGGCGCGCAATCCGATCCCACTATATCTCAATATCAGTATCATAATTCACCCTTATTTCACCATGTCAATCCACCCTTATTCCACCTATTACGGTATGCAATCTGATCCCACCGTATAGTACAAATTCACCCTTATTCCACCACATCAATCCACCCTTATTACACCTGTTGCGGCGTACAACCCGATCCCACCATATCAGTACCATGTACTCAATGCACGGTCAAATCAACAGTTCAGACCACAATAACCTTTACCATCAACAAATACCAAACTGAACCAACTGGAAACCTCGTACAATATAGAAAATCTACACGAGTAGTACTACACAGCGAGACCAATCCGGAAATTGACAATTAGAAGGTGCAAGTAAGTCAATTTAAGAAAATAGCAGGGAATCATGAAATTATGGAAGAACTAACATTGTGAACAGGAAAAGATATTGAATAACAAGTAGCAATTAAGCATGGAAAGCATTTAGAGCATATAACAATTAAGACACGAAAGGAAATAATTAAGGAAAAGCAGTAAATCAGGGGAAAACGGATAATTCGGTGGCGTATAAGCACTAGTCACCTCGCATATACGCCGCTCACATGGGAATCACATAGCACATAGTTCAAGGGTTCCTAATTTCCTCAAGTCAAGGTTAGACACAATACTTAGCTCGCTCCAAAGACCACTCAAAGCTCAACCACATCTTTGCCTTTCAAACAAGCCTCCAAACCAACAATATCTAACAAATTACCAACCAAACAATTCAAAATAAGCCTTAGGAATCACCCACGATTGCAAAAGATTCAATTTAGGTCATTATTGAAAAAGTCAACAAAAGTCAATACCGGGGCCCACTTGGTCCAAACCCGAAATTCTGACCAACACCCGATTACCCATTTACCCCAGAGCCTGGTTATTTAATTTGTTTTGGAATCCGACCTCAATTTGAGGTCTAAATCCTTATTTTTCAAAAATCTCTAATTCTACCAAAACCACCCAATTTCCATCATGAAAACTCTAGATTTTAGATTGAAATCTTAGGAAAAGTAGTGAAATATTGAAAGAAACTATTTTAGAATCACTTACCAATATTTTGAGGAAGAAAAGTTTTTTGAAAAATCGCCTCTAGGGTTCTTGAGTTTGAAAATTTGAAGAATGAACCAAAAATCTCGTCTAAGTCAAGTTTTGATCAGTTGCAGGTGTCGCATTTGCGACCTGGGTTCGCAAATGCGAGCCCCGCAAATGCGAAGAACCTATCACAAATGCAAAGGTCTCCTCATTCCTGCTTTCTTCGCAAATGCGAATTGGACTGATCGCAAATGCGACCCCATGATCGCAAATGCAGAGAATTTCCCCTCCCAATCCCCATCGCAAATGCGAACTTTGTATCGCAAATGTGAACATAAGGTGGCCCAGCTACTCTTTGCGTTTGCGATGAGTAGCTCGCAAATGCGAACCCCTCAGAGGTCGCAAATGCGATGCTTGGTATCGCAAATGCGATACAAGAGGCCTGCACCAGAACTGGAAATACCACTAATGTTCTAAGTCCTATTTTCACTTTGTAGCCTATCCGAAACTTACCCGAGCCCTCGGGGCTCTAAACCAAAAGTGCACACAAGTCTAAAAATATCCTACGAACTTGCTCGCCCGATCAAATTGCCAAAATAACGCCTAGAACTATGAATTGAATACCAAATCAAATGAAATTTTCGAGAAAACTTTGAAGCTTCTATTTTCACAACCGGACGTCCGAATCACGTCAAACCAACTCCGTTTCTCACCAAATTTGACAGACAAGTCATAAATATGGTATTGGACCTATACCGGGTTCCAAAACTAAAATACGGACCCGATATCCAAAAAGTCAACTATGGGTTAAACATTTCAAATTCATTATGCCTTTAGCTTTCAAATTTCAACAAATTCCGATATCTCTGGTTAGGGACTTCCGAATTCGATTCCGGACATACGCTCAAGTCCCAAATCACCATACGGACACACCGGGACCCTCAAAATACGAATCCGGGTCTGTTTGCTCAAAACGTCGACCAAAGTCAACTCAAATGGTTTTCAAAGTAAAATTTTATATTTTTCACAGTTTTTAACATAAAAACTTTCCGGAAACACGCTCGGACTGCGCACGCAAATCAAGAAAGGGTAAAAATTAGATTTTTAAGGCTTCAAAGTACAGAATTAGATTCTAAAACATGAGATGACCTATCGGGTCATCACACTATGGCCTTGGAATATCCTCTCCTATTGATTGTTAACCGAAATTGCTTAAGTGTTGTGGTTGATTTCTAGTTATTTCATTGCTTGATAGTTTCTTAGGTAGTAAATTAGACACTTACACACTTTGTGAGAAATCTCTTGAATCGATTAGTTGTTTGAGTTTGAATGAGTCAAAAACTAATCATAAGTCTTTGTGGGAACGATACTCTTTTCACTACTCTATTACTTGACGACCACGTATACTTGCTTGAGTGTATTTGGTCGCAACAACCATCATCTCATCATTTGTATAAAACTGCATGTGCTTATACTTCCACACACTCTGAACGAAATCCCTTGTTATATCCTATTTAACCCCCGTATGTAACACTACTCGTGTCGTGTGTCTACTAGAGGCTCACATGTACACAATCTTTCCACTGCCAACTTTCTGGCCTATAACGGGAAATCTGCCAATCTTATGATTGATCGTGGCTGCTGACGATAAGTTGATAAGAAAGTTGTTTTAACATCCATTTGATGGATTTCAAGACCATACACGGCCGCTAGTGCCACTAACACCCTAATAGATGTTATCCTCGTTACTGGCGAGTAAGCGTCAAAGTAATCAAGGCCTTCCTTTTGTCTATAACCTTTGACAACAAGTCTTGCCTTATATTTGTCAATAGTGCCATCAGCTTTCACTTTCCGTTTAAAGATCCATTTCGAACCTAAAGGCTTATTTCCCAGAGGAAGATCTACCAATTCCCATGTATGGTTATCCAAAATTGATTGAATCTCACTATTGACTGCCTCTTTCCAAAACGTTGAATCAGAAGATGACATAGCTGCTTTAAAAGTTTGAGGCTCATTTTCAAGCAAGAATGTCACAAAATCTGGTCCAAAGGAAGTAGATGTTCTTTGACGTTTGCTATGCCTTGGATCTTCTATACTTGGAGTATTTTACTTTGGTTCTTCCCGAGGTTGTTTAGGTCTTTCACTTAACGACTCACATTCAGTTTTATACGGATAGATGCTTTCAAAGAATTCAGCATTATCTGATTCCATTACCGTATTAACGTGAATTTCGGGATTATCGGATTTATGAACCAAAAACCAACATGCTTTACTGTTTGTAGCATATCCAATGAAAACGCAATCAATAATTTTTGGTCTGATTTTAACCCTTTTAGGTAAAGGAACTTGTACCTTTGCTAGACACCCCCACACTTTGAAATGTTTCAAGTTGGGTTTTCTTCATTTTTATTTTTCATATGGAATAGATTGTATTTTGCTGTGGGGTACTCTGTTGAGTATTCGGTTAGCTGTAAGGATAGCTTCGCCCCCACAAACTCTGCGGTAATCCGGAACTTATTAATAAAGAATTCATCATTTCCTTTAATGTCCGATTTTTCCTTTTCGCAATTCCATTGGATTGAGATGTGTAAGGTGTAGTAGTTTGATGGATAATTCCATATTCCGAACATATTTCTGCAAATGAAAATTCATATTCTCCACCCCTATCACTTCTAATCATTTTGATCTTTTTATTCAATTGATTCTCCACTTAATTCTTGTATTGCTTAAATGTTTCAATTGCTTCATCCTTACTATTAAGCAAATAAACATAACAATATCGAGTGCAGTCGTCAATAAAAGTAATAAAATACTTTTTCCCACCTCGAGATGGTATCGACTTTATATCACAAATGTCAGTATGAATTAAGTCTAAAGGATTTGAATTCCTTTCAATAGACTTATAAGGATGTTTTACAAACTTAGACTCAACACATATTTGACATTTTGATTTATTACACTCGAATTTAGGCAACACTTCTAAATTAATTAACTTCCGCAAGGTTTTGTAATTGACATGTCCTAAACGAATATGCCATAAATCATTTGACTCCAATAAATAAGAAGAAGCTGCAATTTTATTCATACTGTCAACAACCATTACATTTAGTTTGAAGAGGCCCTCTGTGAGGTAGCCCTTTCCAACATACATTTCATTCTTGCTTACAACAACTTTATCAGAAACAAATACACATTTGAATCCATTCTTAACAAGCAAAGAAGTAGAAACTAAATTCTTCCTAATAGTAGGAACATGAAGAACGTTGTTGAGCGTTAACACCTTGCCGGAAGTCATCTTCAGGAATATCTTCCCATAACCTTCAATCTTGGCTGTTGCAGTATTTTCCATGGAAAACTCTTCTTCGGGACCAGCAGTAGAGTAAGTCGCAAATGCTTCCTTGACAGCACAAACATGTCGAGTGACTCCAGAGTCAATCCACCACTCCTTCAGATTTCCAACTAGGTTGCATTCCGAAAGCATTGCACACAGATCATCAATGTCATCATTCTTCTCCACTATGTTGGCTTGTCCCTTCTTCTTATACCTTTTTGGGAGACGGCAATCAGGGGCTTTGTGACCGTTTTTTTCACAATTGTATCAGTTGCCCTTGAATTTCTTTTTGTTCTGCTCCTTAGTCTGTCCAGAAGACCACTTTCTCTTCTTACTTTTTGGAGCAGTCTCCTCAACGATATTAGCTCCCATAATCGTTGAATTTTCACGAGACTTCTTCTCGGCTGTTTTGTTGTCTTCCTCAATCTTGAGACGAATCACAAGATCTTCCAACTTTATTTCTTTGCGCTTGTGCTTAAGATAGTTCTTGAAATCTTTCCACGAAGGAGGCAATTTTTCAATCATTGCAGCCACTTGAAATGCTTCATTCACGACCATACCTTCAGCAATAAGATCATGAAAAATAAGTTGAAGCTCCTGAACTTGGGTTCCAACAGTTTTACTGTCTATCATTTTATAGTCTAGAAACTTGGCAACTACGAACTTCTTCAAGCATGCATCTTCAGTTTTGTACTTCTTCTCAAGTGCGTCCCATAATTCTTTCGAAGTATTCACTGTACACATTGTACAAGTCATCCTCTAAAGCGCTTAAGATATAGCCTTTGCAAAGAAAATCTGCCTGCTTCCACGCCTCAACAATCATGAATTTCTCGTTGTCCGGCATATCCGCAGCAGGCACTGGAGGTTCTTTACTAGTGAATTTCTGCATACCAAGTGTGGTAAGCCAGAAGAACACCCTTTGCTGCCATCCTTTAAAGTTGGCTCCGGAAAATTTTCCCGGTTTCTCTGCCGGTGGAACATCAGTCCGGCTTGACGAGGCTATCGCCGTTGCTGCAGTAGTCGCAGAAGAATTTCCGTTATCAATTGCCATTTCTCACTGTAAACAACATAAGAGTTCAATTAATGGCAAAATCAGAACAGTAAACAATACTGTTATTAACAAAAACAGTATGTATAATAAATAAAACCGAAGTTTTTATATACTGTTTCACAGAAAAACGATGAAGTTTTTATGTTCTTCAAATCGTTTTATGAATTTCAATACTCTGATGAAGTTTTTTTTTATATCTTCAAATTAAAATAGTAAATTTCAGAAGGAGTAGAAAACCACACAGGTTTTAATCTCCACAAACAAAATACAGAATATAATAAATTAATTTCCTTAAGAATGTTATAATTCTGTATTGCTGGAATAAACAATTAAACTTTCTGGAAAAACAATACAGAAAGTTAGTAATACTTGTTTAACGAAATAAATTCTGGAAAAAATAGTATAGGAATAAATCGAGCCCACTGAATATACAGTGTGTCCTTAAGAAAATTATTCTCCTCAAGTACCCGAGGTGCTGGAACTCTATTTATAGAGTTGCTGGCATTGTTTCTGAAAAGGTATGCAACCTTTCAGAAACAACCATGGCTGTTAGAACAGGGTTCAAAAGCCCGGGTCGCGGGTCATTCCAGATTGAATTTTTCGTTAATTATTTAATAAATTAATTAAATAATTGAAAGGAATTTTGTCCAAAAAGATTAATCAATCAATCTTTGACCAAATCCGATCCGATCCGAGCGACGATGACGACGGCGCGAGACTTGTCTTCTTCTTAACTTTTTAAGAGCTAGAAGAAGAGCAACTATATATATACCCATCAAAAGCCTTTTCTTCCTCCGATATGGAACAATATCCCTTTGCCAAGAAAAACTCAAATATTTTATTTTTACTCCATTTCTCATTCATCCTCTTTAAAGCTACATAAGCTTAAAACCCGACGAATATACTTCCACGCACTCTGAACGAAATCCCTTACTTTATCCTATTTAAACCCCGTATGTAACACTACTCGTGTCGTGTGTCTACTAGAGGCTCACTCGTACACAATCTTTCCACTGCCAACTTTCTGGCCTATAGCGGGAATTCCGCCAATCTTATGATTGATCGTGGCTGCTGACGATAAAGTTGATAATATATAATGCAGTTTACGGTCCAACACTGAGGCTGTACTTATTCCCCAACTGTTGATCACTTATTCTTTTGTGGGTTGAAAGAGAATTAATTAAAGAAGCTAGCAACGGAACCAAAAGAAGCAGGGGAAAGGACATAGTACATTCTAGTTTTTGCTTTATCAAGAATTATATAATAGGCCAATATGGTGGATCTTGGTTCAGAGGAGACTGCACAACCTTCAACTACTGTTAACATGTTCACTAAGAAAAAAGAGCTTCTTTCCAATGTTATGAAAAGGACCTCCGAATGGTACGTAGTCTATCTTCAGTTATTTTTCTCTCTCTTTTGTTGTTTCTCAGCGTCCTTTTCCACGTCTTTATGCAATGAGTGACCTTTTTAATATCTGCAGGATTTTATCCCAGGAGATCCCAAGTGATATAACTGTTCATGTTGCAGGAACTTCCTTTGCTCTGCACAAAGTACAACCTTTTTCCTTGTTCTAAGAAGTTCCTAATATAATTTCAACTAGAACACTAATCAAGATTGTTCTTTAACTAGTTACACTTATTATGGCAGTTACCTATAGTCATCTTAAATTAATTTGACACTGTCAGTGAGTACAAGTTAAACTCTTAACTAAAAGGTGCAATCTTTACTTTATGTTCCATGCAGTTCCCACTAGTCTCAAAGTGCGGATATATAAGGAAGTTGGTCGCAAAATCCAATGATGCTAATCTTTCTGAAATTGAAATCCCTGACATTCCTGGTGGAGCAGAGGCATTTGAATTTGCAGCAAAATTTTGTTATGGAATAAACTTTGAGATAAGCTCAGGAAACATCGCATTGCTTAGATGTGTAGCAGAATATCTTGATATGACAGATTACTATGCAGTTGGAAATTTGGTAGGATTATCAGAAGCCTACTTAAATGAAGTAGCACTTAAGAGCATTGCAGGTGCAGTTTCCGTTCTGCACTCTTCAGAAAAACTTCTTCCCATTGCAGAAAATATAAAATTGGTGAACAGAAGCATAGATACAATTGCATACATAGTTTGCAAGGATAGCCATTTTTGTAAGTCAGGTAGAATAGAGGTCGACGCTAATAGCTTGATGAATTCCTCTACATTATCAAATCCTAGGCCTATTGTTGTTGACTGCTGGGCTGAGGATTTAACTGTCCTTAGAATTGATTTTTTCCAAAGGGTTCTAATTGCTATGATGGCTAGGGGATACAAACAGTATGCTCTTGGACCAGTATTGATGCTCTATTCACAGAAATCTCTTCAAAATTTGGTGAGTCCTCATCCCATGAGTTTGGATTATTTGGTTAGAGAAAATAATAAAAAATAGTGATCTTTTATGTTAATCAAAATTGAACACTTATGTTATGGTCGCTGTTATATTTAACACACAAAATGTGCGCAGTTTTTATGAACATGAAGGACTAAAACTGCTCAGCTGTATAGTTAAAGGATTATTTTAGACAAACGCTCAAACATAAGAAACTATTTTGGTCATGTGCTCTATTTGTCCAAATGAAATATTTATGCATATGATTTTCTTGTCATTCCAGGAAATATCAGGAAAGGAAAGGAAATTGATTGAGCAAAGACAAGTACATGAAAAGAGGGTTGTTGTTGAAACCATTGTTAGTCTTTTGCCAAGGGAGAAAAATGCATTGGCATTTAGTTTTCTCTCAATGCTTCTTCGCTCTGCAATATATCTCGAAACCACAGTTGCTTGTAGAGTTGATCTGGAGAGGAGAATGGCGTTGCAACTTGGAGAGGCTGTATTAGATGATTTGTTAATTCCTTCATATTCTTCCTTCACAAAAGACACATTATTTGATGTTGAAATCGTGCAACGTATCACGACGAATTTCATTGAGTATGAAATGGTGGAAAATCGGTTGGGCTTCAACGATGAAGAGTCTGCGCCTCCATTAGCAAGTGAAATGGAGAAAGTAGGGGAACTCATGGAAGATTACCTTGCTAAAATAGCCTCTGACAATAATCTATCTGTTTCGCAGTTTATTAGTATTGCTGAAGTGATTCCAGAGCAATGTGAAGATAGGATGTACAAGGCCATTGACACTTATTTGAAGGTATGCACGTTGAATCATTCGCCCGGTGGAGCAATTTTTCTGTGCACTAGTACACCTACAAGGGCATGATCGTATATTTAGGTCATACTATATGTTTAATTTAATATGTATTATAAGCATTCATTAACTCCATAAACAAATCTTTGATGCCAACTGCGAAATAGTAATGGCTTAATCAACTGCTTTAGTACCTTGATTGAAATATCAACTTCTTTAATGACATAATTTGATAGGTTGCACCTGAACAGTGGAAATGTTGTGGCTTGGGATGTTAAGTGGTATTTGAACCATTATGATCTCTTGCATAAATCCATTAAAGGCTTAATTTAGTTAAGTGAAAATATGTTTCAATATACAAGTGAAACTAAGGGTTGAATTTTACTTTTCTGTTAGAGAAGCCATCTTATCTTAGAATTGCCCTGCATCTTAGGTTATGATATCACGTGTTTCTGCCTATGCATTTACAGGATTTTAAACATGTTCTATGTTGATGTTCTCTCAAGTGTGTCATCTTTAGATCAAATGTACAGTTTAACAAACAGTTACATTTGATAATAAGCAGGTTTATAGCTAAGCAGCTCATCATACTGTGGCAAGAAAGACTTTTGAATCTTCAGACCATGCTTAGTTGATCTTCAACATAAATAAAGGATTTTAAGTCATAAACACTCATAGCCTAAAAATCTTTCATACTCTCATATCAGCCTAAACTATTTTTTAGGTTACTATATCAGGCTTGCTACGAATAGCTACCTACTTCTGTATGTCATTTTGACTTGAAAATGCAAAAGAATTACGTACTATCAGTGTACAGAACTTACTCTTATCAGGTTACTCTTAATAGCTGGAGCAACCTTTCCCCTGTAAATGATTAAATTCCATTTCAAGATTTTATTAGCTCTCTGTCTTTGGCTTGATTGCCAACCTTAGGCTTCTGGTTAGCTCCCTGGTCAGAACTGTATTTTTGTGTAAATGGAGCTAACCAACCTCTTTTGTAATGTTTTGCATCTTCTTGATGCCAGTTATATAGCATCTTACTTCATCAAAAAAAGAACATACTCTTAAATAAACAACTCTACCAGAGATAGTTGTCTAATCTTCTAGCTTTTGCAAAATTTGAAGGCACATCCAGCTCTAAGTGATAATGAGAGAAAAAGAGTTTGCAGTGTTATGAACTGTCAAAAGCTAACTCGAGAAGCTTGTGCTCATGCTGCTCAGAATGAGAGGCTCCCTGTTCAGACTGTTGTGCAAGTGCTTTACCATGAACAACAACGCCTTCGCCAAGTTATGGATGGTAGTCTAGCCGATGCAGATCAGTCATCCGCCGACAATAACCCTGTTACAGATGAATTCTCAAGTCTAAAAAGAGAAAATCAAGATCTAAAATTCGAGCTAGTGAAAATGAAAACGAGAT
Organism: Nicotiana tomentosiformis; assembly: GCF_000390325.3. Taxonomy (NCBI): domain Eukaryota; kingdom Viridiplantae; phylum Streptophyta; class Magnoliopsida; order Solanales; family Solanaceae; genus Nicotiana; species Nicotiana tomentosiformis. The sequence goes on from NC_090813.1 coordinate 132,949,682, forward strand.
TGAAAGAAATAGAAAAATGTGGTGACAAATCAGATGCTAGCACCCCTTTGGAGATCACCACTCCAATATCTTCTGATAAACCTCGTTTGCGAAGAAAATCTTTCATAAGCTCAGTTTCCGAAAAGCTTGGGAAACTGTATCCAATATCATTTGGAGCTGATCATGTAGTCATGCCATCAGCCAGCAAAGGAAGATATAAACCAATTAGTAGATATAGGCGTTATTCTATATCATGATGCAGTAAAATTTGCCATTAAACTGTTGGTTTTGGCTGAAGTAGATTGCACTATTTGAACTTTTGGGAAAGCAGTAATGGATTTAGCTATATTTCTGTATTTTGTTCTCCTTTGTTTTTATGATTTTGCGAGTCATATTGTTATATGTGTTTAACTTCTGCGTTTAAGCATAGGCAAGAATCTTGGGCGTGGAGTGGTACTTATTATTAACCAGCACCTTAACAATAACCTTGTTTAGTTCAACACTTCAACTTAACATTATGGAAACAACACGGCCTTATTTAATTACTGGCAAACGACAACAGAAAGCTGGGGTTTTCCTGAAGAACTTGCGGAATTCGATATGCAATCAGCAATTTGGCCAAATGAGTTGAGAAGCACACTGGACAGTACTATTACCGAAAGCAGTGAGAAACCGTTTGTGTTAATGATCCTTCTACACGAGATCCACTTTAAAGCCATAATTTACAACAGCGGCACAACCATTTTCCCCCTTTTCTTCTCCCTTTATTTTGGGAAGGGTAGAAGAAGAGAATCCAAGAAAATAATTGTACAGATACTAACAAATTAAGCTTTATTAACAAACAACAGTCAGTTACATGAAAGACTATAGATAGTAGTTAAAGAAGCCTACTTAACTCTTTATCTGTAATGGCTAGAATCTTACAAGTATTAACATCTTGCTACTTCACGAGGTAATAACAACTCTCAATTTAGAAATAATCAGCTCTAAGATGTAGTATATACAACCTAACCTTCATCCAAAATTTTGTGTAGCTTTAAACCACGTCGAAGCTTTACCAATGCTTGTATTAAATTGTATTAGCATCACTGTTTGATCACCTTTCAAAAGCTCATCTCATTCAGATGGACTTGACGTCACAGCCATACCCATACGAATGCGCTAATCGATCAATGATTCTTCACACGCATGCAAGGAAACTTTCTCAAGCTGTATTGGCCAGTATTCCCCTAGTATCCTGGGATTCAACTCCATTGCAGAGCAAAAATCCAGCATTGAAACAGAAAAGAAATCACTTGGTTTCTGAATGTATCTTCTCGGCCTTGTTTTATTTGAAACTGATACAGCTTGGTCATGGATGCACTTGTCTTGTGACCTTGAGCCTGCTAATTCCAAACAAGGCTTTAATAATCGCTTCATAAATGCATCAAGCCCATTATGCAACACATTTACAGAATCTGTTGATATTTGTAGGCCTTCTGCCTCCGACTTCTGTTCCAACCATTTCTTTAGGGAGTTGGAGTCAGGCAAATCACCAGTGCTATTACAAGTTTCTATGCTTTGCAAAAGAGCTGACCTGCGACATGCTACTTTCCTTGTTCCCCGATTACTCGGAGAGATGCCAAGGGGAGCAGTTAATTGACTTCTACTCCAAATGCTACCCAATGATATCAACTCAGTAGCAGTTTGATGCTCTTGGGCTTTTGGTGCAGTATCTTCACAAGAAGCAGCAGAATGTGTTTTCCCATGAGGCCCCCGATGACTTGGCCGGTCCTTGAATCTTCGATCACGAAGTGTAGGAGTTCTCCCCTTTTTCGGAGATTGAGGAAATGAGTCCCGGCACAGTGACTGGAGAGTGTCTCTTTGATATCCATTTGGGACTTTGACATGCAATGAAGCCTGCATTTTGCAATCTTTTGTCGGAGGTGTCTTAGCAGCACAAGCATTTTTTACAATTGCTCGGGTAAGTGCATTATGAAGACAGATATTCTCTCTCCCTAACAAGTCAATGCAGAACTTCTCAAACTCTGATTTGCTAAGCTTTAGATTCAAGTATCTGCTTAACACAGTAAAATACTTCTCTGCCCTCTGTTGACCAATCTTCCTTTCAATCCGAAGTTTCAACTCGTAAGTGTCAATTCGTGGGCAATGCCGATTCATGGGCATTCTCACTCTCGAGTGCACTTTGAACATTGACCAGGAACAGTTAAACAATCAGGAAAAGCACCACGAATTCCATAGGATAAAGAGAACCTCTGCTCAACCCATTAACAAAGCTGATCTCAGCAGCAAAATCCACTGTATATGCTCCCTAAATCTGCAATCAAATTCTGCAAGAAGAAGAAAAATTAAACTCAATATGTGTTTCCTGTTGCACAATGATTTATACACTTCTCAATTCCACAACTTCAATTAAAACAAAAAAAGAGTTCATTAAGTGGTAAAGAAAAAAAAAAGTTCAGTAAGACCTAAGAAGGGGCTACTACAGTCTCAATTCAATGAAGAAGCAGGCATAAGCAAGACCGGTCTCTTTCTCTTTCTATACGCAATTTGGGAAGACTCTATGTGATTGGATTCAATCTACTAAGAATTCACAAGTATAACTGTCTTTGAATTTTGAATTTAAAGAAGACACCTCCAACTACTCAGTGGAACTCTATCGTTAGAAGTTCAAGTGTATGCATGTGTCATCACCTCATTGGCCGGAGGTCCAAGACGTCTATAGGATACAAACTTGCTTCTTTTTCTTTCTATTATTTGTAGTATTAGAAATCAACAGCACTGGATCGATGATTCATTGTCCACTACTTGAGGCAAGAAAGGCGGAATCTTTTTACTTCTTTGCGCAAAAGGAGACTGAGATAAACAAGTCAGTATGGCCATTTCCCCCCTCCAACTGCTTAGTCTCACCCTTGCCCTCAAACCAGTAAGCCTTCACACTATATTACTAGCATGTGTGCTAAACATTTCGACACATTTCAGTTGACTATACATAAGAAAGCTAACTTTAAGTTCTAGTAAGGACCAGATGAACTCGGCATTCACAAGACTGCTTTGACTCTCATCATGATACATTCTAGAAGTAAGCAGGTGGATGCAAAGGAACCCGTCCAAAATCCAGCTTACAACAACAGTAACCAAACAATTCAAGCATAGGCATATTCTGAAAATTGACACTGAATTCTTCAAGAAACAGTAGAAATAAGAAATAAAAAATTCAAAGAAACAAACTTTACTACACCCCAAGTAAAATTATAAACTTCAACATCAAACCCACAAGTGTAATCGCAATCAAAAGAAGATAAACATCATAAACCTCAATAAAAGTCCAAAGCAGCAAAAATAAACAAGAAAAAGAAAAAAGAGAAACTCACCTGAGCTAATGAAGTAATGAATTCAAGAAAAGCGTAGTTGAATTTTGGCAGAGTATGAGAGTAGGATCAGCAAGTGATGGAGCTTCGGGCTTCGGGTCAAAGGGTGACAAGATTAGGGCATTCTAAGTGCTGAATTTTCGAAGCTTCTAATGGGAGTCAAAGGGAAGTCAAAGGCACGTGCGGCTTTTACAGGCGTGTTGTAGTGAGTAGTGACTGAAGTCTGAGATTGTTGTTATTTGGGTTTTAAGGATTAGTCATTTAGTGGGTAGTGTTTGGGTTCCAATGATAGTTGGAACTCGGCATATTATTCACAAGAAGAAGTTGAGTTTGATAAAGTACAAGTCAGCTGGTCGGTTCTTAAAACCAAACACTACTAAAGAGTAGTAGGATTTAGTACTTTTATCCAATGTACCAAAAAAGAAAGGCAAAATACATTAGTACCGACCTATGACTCAAATCCCCCTTATATATTTTCTGTGTACGATAATAATATTACACACATAATTTTTCTAAAGTATATCTAGTACACACTATTTTTGACTCGCGTGTTTACACATAAAAGAAGCACGTGAAATTTAATTTTTTGCTATAGATTATTTATTAAAGTGCCACATGTTCAAATTTTATTTAATTTTTATTAATTGGGTCACAACCCCTTCTTCTCCATCTTCATCCGAACTCACTCCCCCAATTTGTGGTGTAGATAAAGGACATGACATTGAAAACATCAGGAGCATATAAGCAAGGTACTCCATGTTCAACTCTGCCGCCGACGACTCTATGGAAGAACGGAAGCCAAAACGACACGTTGGACTCGACGTCGTCGGATAAATTCCTGTGGTCGCACAAGAGAACAGGTAGTTCGAGTTCCAGCTCGACAGCAGGGAGGAAAGAACTGGATGCGAGGGAAATGGATATCGAGCGGGAAAATTACGCCGGCATCAGCGTTGCGAGTGACCGGCGAGTTGAACCGATGGTGTTCTTTGAAGAAAGCGAGCCTAAAGAGTGGGTGGGTCAGGTTGAGCCAGTCGTGTTGACTTCATTGGAGAAACCTAACTAGTCACACAATTCCGTCAACTTTTTATTGAATTTCCTCCTCGATTTGGTTTTGCATTTGTAATTTTAACTCGAATGGGAGCAAAAAGTTGTCTTATAGCTTAATGACCATATTTGATGGTAAAGAATATTTTGGAAATTTTGGTAGAATATTCTTGGTTGTCTCCCGTTTTAAAACCTGCTATATAATGGTGTTGCAGGTATGAGTTGGAGAGGATGATGGCATATTTGTAATTTTATATTTTATATTTTTATTTTTAAGTTTATAAACTAAAGTCAAACGCGTGAAATACACAGATGAACTTTTTATGGGACCTGATCAAAAAAGGTGTGTACTAGATACACTTTAGAAAGATTGCGTGTGTAATATTATTATCGTCCACAGAAAGTGCGTAAGGGGGATTTGGGTCATAGGTCAGTGACAACTTATGTATTTTTCCAAAAAGAAAGGCTAATCTGTATAGTACTGTAGTGCTACTCATAGACATCTATGTATCAAGAATATGCCAATCTCTAACTATATTTTCATATTTACACCAAGCTAATTAGCAAAGATAATCGCATGATTATTGATGTAGACAATAAATTGCGTCGAGAAAGTAAAATCAAGATCGAAAATATCGCAATAATCGTAGTATTTTATTTTAAATATTTAAGTGTTACAATCTCTATGAATCTTCTGATTCTTCTTTTCAATAGTAAATAAAAGAGCCTCCGAGCTTAATCTTGAATTTTATTTTATTTTAATCCAAGTGCTTGAAGCTTGATCTTGATCTTGACGTATTTTTAATCCAATGACTTGCAGCTTGTTCTTGAATTTTCGTCTTTATCTTTTAATCCTTAGAACACTTGAATGCTTGTAGCCTTTAGAGAAATCTGTATCGTTTGATCCACGAGCTCCCTCTTGCTTCTTGTTATAACTTCTGGTGTCTTTTTGGGTTATGAAGACCCATATTTATTATTGTGGAAGGGAGGAGTTGTGATAAGAACGAACTCTTTCCGACCAATCAAATTGAAGTGTGACATGGCCGCATTTGATTGGCCAGAATATGTCACTTGCACACATAACGCGATTTCATTAGCATTTTAACGTGACTTGGCATGCCTTGCTATTTTGATACGTGGCATGTTCCTATTGGCTCTTCCATTTGACTTGGCGTGCCACGTCATTTGACACGTGGCACTGAGCCTCTAGAAAGATGACATCTTGGGCCCAATAAATATTGACTGGGCTAGCCCATTTAATTGGGCTACCCCAGTCAATATTTATTGGACTTAAATAATTAATTCAATTATATTAGCCCATAATATTTATTTGGACTAATATATTTAAAATGATCCAAATAATTTTATTGAATTTATATTCAATAAAATTTGCATGCCTAGGCTTTTAAGACTTGTCAAGGTGTAAACTTTAAAAACTAGGCTTGAAGTAACTGTAAAAAAAAAATGTACTTCTTCCGTTTACTAGAACTTTAAGGTTTACTCCCGATGATCATGAAAATATTTGTCATTGGCTTTAAAAAAAAATTATCAGGATAAGATAATAACACTTGTACTACACGTTAACGTGTAAAGGACTTCCCAGCACTTTTTTTTATTTTTTTATTAAAAGACCATCATTTTGGTGGGGGGTTAGGCAGATCCCTACTTGTAGATTAATAAACCAAAATGAGAAACATACAACAAAAGGAACCAAATGCCTATGTTTCTCTGTGAATTAGAAAGGACTGGACATGCCCAATCCAATATAAGTTAACACCAAAAAAGGTAGTACTACTATGATTGCAGGAAGTGAGTCTTCCATATACATGTGCTGCTATGAAAATACAATATATATACAATTATCATCTTACTCCATCTAGCCGCAGGTTCTTCATTTTTGATCTCCTGAAACTAAATGAAGGCATTTGCCTCCTATCCATTTGATATACCCCAACAGTCTCCCTAGGTAGATCTTGGACATTGAGGAAGATGGTAGCAATAGGTAGAATATCCAATATAGCACCATATTTTGATAGTGTGTCTGCCACTGAATTTTCTTCTCTATAGCAATGTTGGACTTCAATTTGATGACTCTGAATAATCTTTTTCATCTTTAAAATATCATCATGAATATCTCAAAAAGTTGAAGAAGATCCATTAAGCATATTAACAATCAATAAAGAGTCAATTTCTATAATTACATTGTGAATCCTATTGAAGGCAATTCACTCAATTCCAAGAAGTACAGCTTGTGTTTCAGCCGTATTGTTAGTGCAGAAGTGAAGAGCCTTGGCATATGCCATGACAAGCTTTCCACTGCTATCCCTAACAATACCTCAAATACCGGCCACTCTTTTCATAACTTTACTACTCCCATCCGTGTTAAGCTTCAGTCTACCTGAAGGAGGAAGTGACCACATCACCTTGAGAGCTTTCATTGGAGGTTTAAAACCTTTCAGGAACCTGTAAATTCCAGCCCAGTCGTCTTGCCATTTGATTCCCTTATAGTGAACTTTAAGAAGTATGATTATCAGTGATTGCACTCGATCTAGCAAGCTTTGTACAGAAGCATATGAACCTTCATATTTAGCTGCACACCTTTGTTTTCATAACTCCCAACAGATAATTGAAGGAACACATAGGAGAACAAAATTGTGCGCCTCATTCAATGGCTTAATGAACCACCATTTCATCAATGTCTGTTTTAAGTTGCTTGAGATAGTGATACCTACGCTTTGACTGAAATGTTTCCATACATATTGAGCTTTACAACTTGATAAAAAGATGTGAGCAATATAGTCTTCTTGTGCATCTCTACAACAATAGCATTTAGAAGGTCCTTGAATGCCGAACCTTCTTATCACTTCATCAGTTGGTAATCTCCCTCTCAGAAGCCTCATCATGAAGAAGGATAACTTAAAGGGGAGTTTTTTATGCCATATTCTTTGTGAGGACATGGAAGAGATTCCAGTTTGTCTCAATGCAAGAAAAACAGTTTTACAAGAGAATTTACCATCATTGGATGGGTTCCAAATAGGCCTATCTAGTTTGTTATCTCCACCAATTGGGTCTTTCTTGATCTGCTCCAAAATGTGATTTGGTAGAACTTGTCGAACCTCCTGAAAGTTATATGTCTCACCATCATAGACCTGTTTTAACTGCATTTTGCCTGGCTTGGGTCCTTGAACCACAAAATTAGCTAGTGATCCCAGTCTAGACCAATCATCCCACCAAAAAGAGCATTCTGCTTCATTGGACTTCCCAGCACTTTAAAATAGAAATTCTCCTTAGCGTTCTTACTTGATTTCCTCACCAAAGTACACGTAGAGAATTGGAGACATTTTTGTTGTTCCTTATTACATTGGATTCTTTATGTTTTGTACAGACTAGGAGACATTCCTTGTTGTATTTTGTACGGACTAGAATTGGAAAATCTTATTTGAATCCTTTTTGCAGTCTACCAGTCATCCGAGTCCATGTTGGAGACAAATCTTTGCCGCCGCCTTTTCAACTGATCCCACATCGGGACTTAGTTCTCAATAACCTACTCTAATCATCTATATAAGGATGTGTGCTCTCCAATTTACGAGCATTAATTAGCTGCACAATGCCATTTTAGGTTTGCTTTTGGCAATTGGCAAAATACTAGAAGGTAATTTCTTCTTCTCCATATTTCCCTTTGCTTTTATTTTTCCTTTTTTTTAAGTAACTTCATCAAACTATAAAGTAAAAAGTTCGAGACGAAAACCTTTAAAAGTTCGCGATGAATACCTTTAAAATTTACGGGGAAGATCCATAAAATTTGCAGCTTGAACATGGTTTACTTTAGAGACTCAACATCCTCTTCCTCCACGTCCAAGTATCTTGTAATTTCAGAGCACAAGGATAGTAAAATGGAGACCAGATTACTAGTTGATACACCACTAACCAGCTTATATGCAACTTCGTGGCCATCCTTGCAAAATCCATTTCGTTTGGTAGATTGGACCTTTGAAAACACCAAACGTAAATTCAAGACATGGACTTTTCGTTCCCATAATCACAAAGTTAAAAATGTGACAAGTTCCCTCCCATGCTTAGGACGACGAATCCTCAAATGAGAAGTATACTGGAGTGATTCCTTAACTTTTGGTGGCGAATTTCATTATATCCCCGGCTATTGGGAGTGGACCGAAGATATTCTTAGTAGGAACTATCGAGCATTGAGGGCCATCAATATTTACGATGTTGTCCATGCCTCATTGTTTACTTATGATACCTCTACAAGTATCATGCAAGACTTTTGTGAGGCTTGGTGTCCTCTTACAAATACGTTGCTTACCTCAGTTGGAGAGTTATCCATATCCCTTTGGGATTTGTGCACTATTGGGGGTCTGCCTTTAATGGGGTCTCCTTATGAGAAAGTTATTCCAAATACTCTAGAACTTACAAGTGCTTACGACAAGGATAAAATGTTCCTTCCACAAGCCTGTCAGTAATTGTTTGATGCATATCACCAACTCCGAGAGGGAAACGCTAAAAATCATAACGTCCCTATAAGAAGATGGATCGAGTTTTGGAGCAAAAAGGTTTAAAGTATGAACAACCTCCAGCAAGAAAAGAAAATAAGTCAGCTCGTCCCAAATCAACACACAATCCTACTGGAGCCATAGGTAAAACGGTCAATTGGTCGGAAGTTGAAGATGCACTATTTGTTAAACTTGGCGTTGGAAGTGACAAGAAAGACGAAGTATACTTGGCTGTTTTTTTATCATGCTGGTTATGTGTCTTTATGCTCCCTACAAAAGAAGGTGACTTTATTTGGCCCGAGACTTTCAAGATTGCAGGCCTTCTAGCGTGTGGGCAAAGAATTAACCTCGCCGTTCCAGTTTTAGCTAGCATTTACAGGGGATTAAACACAATTTCAAATGGCTCACCACTCGATTCTTCTAGAGTTTACTTCCCAATTCATTATATGTATGGTTGGTTGGACTGCTATTTCAAGACTCATTTTGCTCAAACAAATAGGCCGGCTACTCCTCTGATGGCCATATACTCAGGTGAGGGAACAATGAGATACTTTGGGAATGATGACGCGAGAAAACGTATTCATGGAGGAGAAAGTGTCGTATGGACTTCCACAGTGCCAAGCAATATCCTCAACCATATTATTATTGTGATGATGGCAACGAGGAAGAGTATGAGTCAAATTATTTTATGAGTATTCGCTCGAATTACCTTCCTTTGAGGAATGGATCGAACTTCATCATGGAGCCTTATAACCCTCATCGCTTTAGTCATTAATTCGGTTTTTATCAAGACATCCCGATTGCTTGGATTAAGATTTTCGTGATTGCTCTTTAGACAAAGGATTGGAACTTTTATGAATTTGTGTTTTGTCTAAAAGTAGGTCAAAGGCCACATTTCCCCCTATTATGCCCAAGATGAAGATGTGTCTCGTCCGATTATAAGTCTTGGTAGGAAAGAGTGCATGGACGCTTCCTTGAAAACCACTTGCAATCTTTGGTGAATACCGATGGGCCAGTTACTGCTACGCCTTCAGAGATCACGCCTCAAGAGCATAACAGGGAGGGTCAGCCTCCTACTTTAAAATCCAAAGTGGTTGTACCATGCGACGTCAAAGGACCTCCATATAAAGAAGTTCAAAAGAAGGGACCTGTTCAGGTTCATCAAGCCAATGAGGGTTCCTTTTCATTAGGTACTATTGTTCCTACCTCCAACAAACGTCCGTCCCAAAACAAGAGTGATAGTAGTCATGGAGATCAAAACTTCAAGTGGGTGAAGACATATTCAAACAAACAAGGAGATGCTAATTTGGGTGTAGTCGAGATTACTGACAGCATCGGTAGTGCTTCAAGGACTTTGACGGCCATCAAAGAGTTAACAATTAAAACTTTCATTTTATTTATAATATCCAAGTAATTTAACTAACAGTATATCTTTTTCTATGCAGGCAAATGGTGTTCACATTTCAATGGCGTCCTACCAAAGCAAGCCCCAAGGTAGTAGCGAATCTGTGGCGGAGCCAGACTCGAGGAAATTACTTCCAATCCCTAAGTCAGACCTAGAGGCGACTTCCATTCCTAGTCTTGGAGCGAAATCGGGGCCTAATTTTCACCAACGATCAGCACCAAGCATGTATATCTTTGATGGAAGAAAGGTTGTCTTGACTCTTCGCAAGGATTTCATTCTAAATGCCTGGGCTAAAATTCATGCCAAACTCAAGGACCTTACCGCAGACAATGCTTATTCTCTTCAATTTGAGAACGAAGTGATTCTCGAGGAGATGGACGGAAATGGTGTAGATATTTCCCCTCTAAAAGGCCTATTGATATCTTTCTTTGAGCTTGCTACTTCATATTACTAGGCACGATCAACTCTTTCTGACAAGGTTGTGGATGTTGAAAAATCAGAGTCATTTTTAAACGCCAAGGAACAACTTGATCTTGTCTTGATTGAGAAAGGGGAGAAGGCCGAGAGATTGTCTGCTGCCAGTCGATCTCTCAAAGAGGCTAAGGAGAAGGTGAAACAGTTAAGAGCTCTTCGAGTTATTGCCAAGAAATAGGTTGAAGAGATTGAATCTAGAAGAGGAGTACCGTAGATGTTCTGATGTTTCCTTGGCAACTGTTGATGACTTGGCCAACGTGGAGATGAAAAAACAACACCTAGATGCAACCCTTAAAGACTTGGTCAATTACAATTTGTGTTTAGATTAGTCAATATAGAGTATTTTATTCGCCTTTTTTTCCCGCATTTGATTAACTAGCGGCTATTCTTAGGAATGAAAACTCTATCCGTTTTACTTTATATCACGCATTTTCATCAATGCCCCTTCTTCCTTTGCGGTTCAATATCAAAAGTTCTTTGCTTATTATGACTTATTGATATCCCCATGATGGAACTTGGCTTTCTTTTAAATATCGTTGGCGTTCATGTCTCGAAGTTCTCTGTATTTGGAAATACATCCTCCCTTTTCTTTGAGGATAATATTGTTCATCATCTTTGCACCTTTTGTGGTAGGAGATATATATCTCAATGTGAGAACGTTAAAAATATGAGCCATTTGATTATTTTTTTTAGAAACTAAACTTTAAAATCCAAGACATATCCAAAATTCGGAATCAAACACCTTGAGAATCATCCCAAATATTATTTTGAACCTAACTTTAGATTTCGACACGTTGATAGTTTCATATTTGCGCAGTTTCACCAAACAAATTATATCTTGGTGTACAAATGCCGAAATTATGAACCGCTTGATTTTATGGAAAATAGACTTCGAGATCTAGGACATATCCAAAATTCGGAATCAAAAAATTTGAGAATCGTCCTAGATATTATTTTGAATCTAACTTTAGATTCCGACATGTTGACAGTTTCAGATTTGCGCGACTTCGCCAAAGAATATGTATCTTGATGTAGGAAGGTCGAAATCACAAATTGTTTGATTTTTATGAAAATAAGACTTAAAAATATAAAACATATCCAAAATTTAGGATTTAATACCTTAAGGATAGTTTCAGATAATATTTCAAAGTCAACATCAGATTTTGATATACCGACAGTTTTGAATTGGCGCGACTTTGCCAAAACGTTTATGTTTTGGTAAGGAAGCCTCGAAGTCACAAGACGTTTTTCTTTCTATCAATCAAAATTCAATATCTCCATTTTCACCCAACATCTTGGATTCAAGTCTCACTGAATTTGAAATATTGTGCCAAGGAATCTTTCTTCTTATATTTGTGTTCCCTTTTGACGCCTCTCTTTCTCCTCCCTCTTTGATTTTTAGGGCAGTGAGAAGATATGAAGACCAACAAACTTGAAGGTTATGCGAACATGAAGACATAGCGAATCCCCAGAATTCAATGCAAATACTTTGTAGCCTCATAATAGACTGTCACCATTTCATTAAAGACACCAATTTACCATAGCGGCTTGCCCCCTTTAAATCAAATGGGATCCAAAGTTTAACAGAAGAACGGTATCTCAGCTCGATTTTCAAGTGGTGATTGAATGGATTACATTTTATCGTACTTCATTCGAACAACGATTGGGGCACTATGTATCTTTTGAACTCATGCGACTGAACTCAGAATGAAACTCTAAGCTGCCTACGTACCTCGGTGAAGAGGATCAAGTCATACCGTAATTCAGAATGGGTGATTTTTTTTTTTTTTTTATATCCTAACTTTTTCCTAGGCCGCCTATTTCAAGGTTTTCAACCTAGCGGACGTTTTTTTTTATATGTCCTAACTTTTGCCTAGGCCGCCTCTTTCGAGGTTTTCAACCTAGCAGATTCTTTTTTTTTGGTAGGCCATACATAGTTTAGGCTCATGCGGGCCAGGAGTGTAGGAACATGCAGTTTAGGCTCATGCGTCAAGAAGCGTAGTAACTTGCAATTTAAACTCGTATTTTGAGAAGCTTTATAACTTGAAGATTTTGCTCAAATTTGAAGAGCTTCATGACATGCAGTTTAGGCTCGTGTGTCCAGGAGCGTAGTAATTTGAAGATTTAGCTCAAATTTTAGGATTTTCATGACATGTAGTTTAGGCTCGTGAGTCCAAGAGTGTAGTGATTTGAAGATTTAGCTTATGTTTCCAAATGCTTCACAACTTGAAGACTTGCTCAATTTGAAAATCTTTGCAACTTGAAGTTCGGCTCAAATTTGAAGAGCTTCGTGACTTGAAGATTTAGCTCAAATTTGAAGAGTTTTGCAATTTAAAATTTGTCTCTAATTTGAAAAGCTTTACGACTTGAAGTCTTTGCTTGAATTTGAAGATCTTTTTACTTGAGTCTTTGCTCGAATTTAAAGAGTTTTGCGACTTGAACACTTTGCTCGAATTTGAAGAGCTTTACAATTTGAAAACTTTGTTCGATTTTGAAGAGCTTTACGTCTTAAATATTTAGTTCAAATTTAGGTAGATTCATGACATACAGTGTAGGCTCATGTGCCAAGAAGTATTATAACTTGCAGTTTAGGCTCGTGCGTTGATGAGCGTTATAACTTGCAGTTTAGGCTCGTGCATTGAGGAGCATTACGGCGTGCAATTTAGGCTCATGCATTAAGGAGCATTTTAACATGCATGGAATTTTCAGTTTCATCTTCGGATGAAAACTTACCCCCATAATTGCCTTCTTCTTCTTCTTCGTCGTCGTAAGGCTCAAAGACAGGTAGCCCTTGTTCGGCACTTATGGCTATATTTAGTTCAATATCATGAGCACGAGTTACAAGTTCTTCAAATGTTTTGGGCTTTATGCCTTGTAAGATATAGCGAACACCCCAGTACATGCCTTGAATGCACATTTCGATGCCAGAAGTTTTGCTAAGGCGATCTTTGTAGTTGAGGCTTAAGCTCCTCCAACGGTTGATGGAGTCAATAACTGGCTCATCCTTTCCTTGATGAGTGTTTGTAAGTCCGATCATGCTTACGATGCATCTTGTGCTATAGAAACGGTTGAGAAACTCTTGCTCCAACTGCTCCCAACTATCGATAGAATCAGGTTCTAGACCTGTGTACCAATCGAATGCAATACCTTTGAGAGAAAGAACAAACTGTTTGATAAGATAATCACTGTACGTTCCAGCATTGTTGCAAGTTTCAACAAAGTGCGCTACATGTGATTTTGGATTTCCCTTACCATTGAATTATTGTAATTTTGGAGGTTGATAACCAACATGCATCTTCAAGTTATCAATTCTTTGCGTATATGGCTTTGCATATGTGACATATAATTTGGACGACGACTCAGTCTTATCTTTGATAGCCTCTATGATGAAGTCGTTTATTTTCTCAACGGGAATCAGACCTTCGACGGAGACTTGAATCTCCTTGGCTGTCGTTGCTTGCTTTTTTGAAAAGTCTCATTTTTCTTGTGACCTTTGAAAATTTAAAGGTGTTTGCGTGAATTCTCCTTCTACCATGCTATCCAATTTGTTTGTTGACTTGGAAACTTTAGCATTTTGATCATGCATGCGCTTTGATAAGCCTTCAACTGCTTTCGTCAAATTTGCAAATTGTTCTTCTATGGTAGAAGCTTCAATAACCATTGCTTGCATGATTGACGTAGAGGATGAAGAATGATATAGGTCATTATTGGGATAGAGTTTAGAGGTCACATTAATGAAGGCTATAGTAGATCCAGTGCTCAAGTCATCATCATCGGCTTGCATGAAGGGTTTCTTGGACTTAGATAAACTAAGTTGGGCAAGAACCTTTTCAATCACTTCGGCGCCGTCATTCCCTTTTTGGTTCGTGCTTACAGAAGATCTTACTCCTTTTGAGGATGAAGATCCCAAAATAGGGGTTGATACAGATGGTACTTAGAGTGCTTGTTGTCCTGAAGAGCTTGCTTTGCTCCTTGTAACTGTCTTAAAGCTTTCAAAGGTAACATCGAGTATACTTTTCACATTAGCATAGAACTTGAAATTAGCAGCCTTAATGGAAGTTGATCTGGAGTTGATTTTCTGTGAAGCCATTTCGATGTTCTTGAACTTTGGTGATTGAAAAGTTGAGATGAGAGGCAGAGATTGTCCCACTTGGCGTGCCAGAATTTTAGACAATAAATTGCGTAGAAAAAATAAAATCAAGACCGAAAATATCGCAACAATCGTAGTATTTTATTTTAAATATTTGAGTGTTACAATCTCTATGAATCCTCTGATTTTTCTTTTCAATAGTAAATAAAAGAGCCTCCGAGCTTAATCTTGAATTTTATTTTATTTTAATCCAAGTGCTTGAAGCTTGATCTTGAACTTGACGTATTTTTAATCCAAGGGCTTGCAGCTTGTTCTTGAATCTTCGTCTTGATCTTTTAATCCTTAGAATACTTGAATGCTTGTAACTTTTAGAGAAATTCGCAGCGTTTGATCCACGAACTCCCTCTTGCTTCTTGTTATAATTTCTGGTATCTTTTCTGGGTTATGAAGACCTCCATTTATAGTTGTGGAAGGGAGGAGTTGTGATAAGAACGAACTCTTTCAGACCAATCAAATTGAAGTGTGACATGGCCGCATTTGGTTGGCCAGAACATGTCACTTGCACACGTGGCGCGATTTCATTAGCCTTTTAATGTAACTTGGCATGCCTTGTCATTTTGACATGTGACATGATCCTATTGGCTCTTCCATTTGACTTGGCGTGCCACGTCATTTGACACGTGGCACTGGGCCTCTAGGAAGATGTCATCTTGGGCCTAATGAGGTGGGCTAATCATTTGTAGCCCAGTTAAATGGGCTAGCCCAGTCAATATTTATTGGACTTAAATAATTAATTCAATTATATTAGTCCATAATATTTATTTGGAATAATATATTTAAAATGGTCCAAATAATTTTATTGAATTTATATTCAATAAAATTTGCATGCTTACAACTGAATTTTATCTGTTGTGTTAAAAAAGTTACAACACTATTTTTGTATTAAAGTCACTGAACTATTTTTTTCAGATCCTATGAAAACGAGGAAGTAAATAAGAAAGAAATTAGCTCTGATGAAGAAAATTATTTTAGTTATCATTCTTTTAGCTTTCAGGAATCAACAAACAAAATAGTATTAATTAGAAACGATTAGATTGAATTTGAAACTATGTAAATCCATTAAAAACTCCATTGACAACCATTAAAAACCTTCAAAGCTTTGAATTCGAAAATAGAATTTCATGAAATTATTTTTTGTTTGGATTGGGTATTGTTGAAAATGATTGGGAATATCCTTTGGAGTTTATATCTCAAATTTGAGATAATTTGGTGAAGATTCGAGATGGTTTTGGCTGAAATTTCAGATTAAAACTCAAAAAAGAAGATATGAACAAATTGTATATATTTTATATGTCGAATGTAGAAACGATATACAAAATACCTACCACTTACATAGTATATAAGTTATATATAAATTATATATAAATTGTAATTTTTGACCGGATTCTGTACAAAAAATGTGTATTTATGTTGTAGATAAATTGTAGATTTTGATCGGATTTGTATATATTTTGTAAAAATCTTTTGTTACTTCTCATAAATATAAAAACTTAGACAAAACCGGATAAATAAGTTTAAAATCTTGTATATATATGAAAAGCAATTTGTACCTTTTAGATACGGGAAGTAGACATGGTATAATAAGTATTTAGATTCAAAATCTTAATCCGGTGTTATCAAACAGATGCGTAATGGGCTGTCAATCTGCTATAGGACAGGCCCGTGAAAAATTCCCTATGTAGAGGAATTAACCTAAATAGCCCATTATCACATTTTTCAATTGTTAAGCCTGTGTGTTTATGTGCTTTTTCTTTCTCTTTTTCCGTTATATCGTTAGTAGGGAATAACACAAGCTTTTGAGTTTTCTTTTCACTTTTTTTTTTCCAAGTTGCAGTTCGCTAAATATTGGTTTATATATTCTTGTAGATCTTACTAACTAGCAAAAATAAAAAATAAAAAATCAACTGTTTTTGGTTTAAAACTTCCAGATCACAACTATGTCCCAATTCCATAGCGTCTCATCATTTTTATTATTGACTTATGGTTTAGAAAAATAAGTAGAATTCTTGTCAGTTTGAATTAATTAGGAAGGAAGATGGCAAAAGGCACAAAGAAAGTGGCGCTAAAGGAGTCGTGTAATTTTTTTTTTTTATAGGAGGAATGGGAGGAGACTACAAGGTGGGGGAATCGAACCGACAAAGTAAAAATTAACTTTATAATTCAAAATTTTCTCTCTGTCATGTATTTTGAAGTACAAGGATGAAAAGAAAAAAAAATCCTACGACACAGGCGGTGTCCTAAGCTCTAGCATGGCTTTCCACAGTCCTCACAAATATGGTTGTTATTCAGAAAAAGTTATTACACTATTTAGTCGTCTAAAAAATAAATATTATTTCCTGAATTTCATTTTATATGAAGGTGGTAAATATATTTTGGAAGTCAAATATTTTTTTATCTGACTATGATTTTTTAAATTTCTTAAAAATATTTTGAATTACTAACTATGTTGACTTAGAGCATTTTCACCTAATATTCATATTTATAAATTTTATTTTAAAATCTTGACGAGCCCATGTCAGAATTTACACAAAAAAATTAGGTATTTTGATTATATTACTTCAAATCCTTTCACATAAAACGGGACAAAAGGAGTACCGATAGCAAGTATAATTAGTAACATAAAAAAAATGAGACAAACACATTTTTTTAAGAGCGTGTAAGGAGAAAAAAGCTCTTGCATCATTAGCTGCTTTTCAACATTTTCTGTCTGAGTTGTTGAGCATCACCTGATTTCACACGGGAGGTCCCGTACCGAGTGATTCTCCTCCAAAAAATTATATATGTGATGTTTCGAAAGCACATAATGATTTAGTAAATTAGAACCCATTACTTAAATAATCGCTCAACTATATGAAATTATCTAAGAAAGTCATCATTCTTTCGTTTGTAACAGAAAAATCACTTAATTATTCTTATAGCTTTCAGAAGGTTACTCAACCAGATTTTTCAAACTTTTGATTGTCAAATATCTATTTTACCCTTTAAATTATTAACTTTTATCTTCTTTCTTTTTTATTTTTTTTCCTTTTTAAATATTATAATTTTTTTAATCTACATTATGGACTTACCTATGGAATAAATAAATTTTAATTATATAATAAAAATAAAAAAAATTAAATTTTCTAGTATATATAATGTCGGAATAATAATATAATTGAGCATAATATTCAAGAATATATAATGTATTATTATAAATACCTTTATTTTAAATAGTTAGTTTTTATATTACGTGCATGAAATATCTATTTTAAAATTTTTATTTTCTTTCATTCTGAATTATGTAAATAAATTTTTTAGATTTTGTTGTTAATATCAAAATTATTAATATGATAATTTAGAGGGTAAAATTGGTATTTGGCAATCATAAGTTTGAGAAATCTAGTTGAGTGACTTTCTGAGTGCTATAGGCATAATTAAGTGACTTTGATGTTACAAACGAAAGAAAGATGACTTTAGTAGATAATTTTGGATAATTGAGTGACTATTTGAATAATGAACTCGTGCAACCAGTTAATCTTCTATAACAAATACATATTAACATATTAACCGTATAAAAGATATTTACGTTTTAATTTTAGCCCTAATGAGATTTGGTCGTATACTTATACATTATGCGGAAACAATGATCTCTCCATCCATCTAAGGATCTATCATCTAAGTCAAAACTCCTTGTTTTGCATGTTCTGTTCTACTCGTGGATGACATAAGCCCAAAGTAAGGAATCCAACAGGCAACAACGACAAAAAATAAAGAAAAAGAGACTGCATTAAATAGTATATCTGTATGTATAGATTATTTGGAAAAGTTACGATAATCGTATAATGACCTTAAAACACTTGAAGGGGCATATGTTTCTCTTGGCAAAAGCCAAGGATCATAAGTTCGTTCGTTTAACGGTTAGTTTACAACCATTTTATCACTTGGAAAGCTGCCGATGAAGTTTGTTGTTCCCTACTACAAAACTATCAAAATTCGTCCGGAGCATACCGATCAAAATTGGTCGATAAAAAAATCTAACTAAAACCGGTCGAAAACAAAGTAAATTGGTTGAAAAATTCAAATAACAAATTGTACATAAATATACTGATCACAATTGGTCCGAAAACGTGATCCCACAAAAAAGAAAGTTTGCTTTATCTGACACAGTTGAAAATTCCGACCGACTGCGATCGAAAAATGGTCAATATTTGACCAAAGTCTGGTTAGACTTGCATACTATCTACCAAAGAAAAGATTAAATAAAAAATTTATAAAATACCGACCGATGTCAGTCGGAAATTCTAATTTATTTTTTCCCGCATGTGTCAATTATCTTTTTCGATAATAAATTATTTTTAATATAATTACAAAGTTACCGACCGAAATTGGTCGGTATTAGTGGTCAAAATGGTCAAACACTTATAAATTATTGTTATTTACAATCTACATATATATAACATCCTATATTGTATAAATATTTATAAACATACTATAACGACCCGGTCGATCATTTTGCGTATTTTAGGTCCGATCCCCTAAATTATGCTTTCTCTATGCTATATTGTGGTTACGTGACTTGTCGGGGTGTTTGGTGTCGGGTTCAGGAGAGTTTCAGAATGATATGGGACACAAAGTCCGTAAGTTGGAAGTTTAAGTCGTAGGAGTTGACCGTAGTTTGACTTATGTGAGGATGACTCCGAAATAGAGTTTTGGCGGTTCCAATAGCTCTGTAGGGTGATTTTGGTTTTAGGAGCGTGTCCGGATGTTGGTTTGGAGGTCCGTAGGTCGTTTCAACATAAATTGGTGAAAATTGGAAAGTTAAAATTTTTTTGAAGAGTTTGACCGGGAGTGAACTTTTTGATATCGGGGTCAGATCCCGATTCTGGAAGTTGGACTAGGTCTGTCATGTCAATTATGACTTGTGCGCAAAATTTGGTGCCAATCGGAGTTGCTTTGGTATTGAATCGACGTTGGTTTCGGAATTTGAAAGTTCATAGTTCATAGGCTTGAATTTGGGTTGCGATCCGTAGAGATTATGTTGTTTGATGTGATTTGTGGCCTCGAGTAGGTCCGTTATGTGTTTTGAAACTTGTTGGTATATTCGGACGGGGTCCCAGAGGCTCCGGGTATGGTTCAGATCGAATTCAGACCAATTTTGGACTTAGTTTCATTGTTGGAGTCCCACGCTTGCTGGTGTCATCGCACCTGCGGAAGGTTTGACCGCAGGTGCGGAATCACGGGTGCGTATGGTGAAGCGCAGAAGTGAAAGGAGATCCTAGGGCTGGGCTCGCAGGTGCGGACACCTGGGCGCAGGTGCACCTCCGCAAGCGCAATCATTTTCTTCGCAGAAGCGGAATCGGAGGAGGGCTTTGGGCACGACCGCAGGTGCGGTCTCTTTCTCCGCTGAAACGGGCTCGCAGGTACGAGCCATGGTCCGCAGAAGAGGAATCTGAGGACATAAGTGGAATCCGCACCTGCGATGAATTTTTCGCAGGTGCGACATCGCAGAAGCGAAAGTTGCTCGGCAGAAAAGGGGATTTTCGAGGGTTTTGCTTCATAATTCATTTTGGGACTTTGAGTACTCGGTTTGAGGCGCAATTTCAAGGGTTTTTCAAAGGAATTGTTGAGATAAGGATTCTTCACTCGTTTTGGATTAATTCACGTAAATCTACTGTTTATTAGATCTTCTAATTAGTGTTTTGGAGTTTAAAATTTGGGGAAAGTGGTAGAAACTCCTTAGGCTAAATTTTTGGGTTTTGAAAGGCGAAATGAGATCGGATTTGGATAATTCTTATATGGTTAGACTCGATATCGAATGGGTGTTCGAATTTTATAATATTGGTCGATTTCAAGACGCGGGCCCGAGTCGACTTTTTGGGACAATTTTTCAATTCTTTGCTAAGATCATAATTTTATTATTTAAATTAGTTTTCTATAATTATATTTATAGTATGAAATTATTTTGGCTAGATTCGAGCCATTCGGAGTCGAAAAATTGAGGGAAAGACCTTCTAGTTGATTGATTTAGCGTGGTTTGAGGTAAGTGACTTGTTTAACCTTGTGTGGGAGAAATTTCCCTTAGGATTTGGTATTATTATGATAATTGTGATATGTGGAGTCCGTGTATGCAAGGTGACGAGTTCGTACACGGGCTAAATATTGAAATTCCAGTTTTAGCTACGTAGTTTCCTTGTCATGCCTTATTTGAGTTACTTTAGTAGGTTATAATCATCATGTTTAGCCTAACGTCACATGTCTACTTGTCTTATCTCTTATTTGTAATTTGTACTACATGTTTAGTTGAGTTACTTGCTTTCTTAATTCCGTATTCTTTTTTAACTATGGAATTCTTTTCTTGGAATTGCTATCCTTGAAATATCTTGTTGTTGAGTTTGGTGTTGAGTTGCATATGCTGTGGTTTCTATTGAGGCAAGGTATAAGTTGTGAAATGTCATTTTACTTAGTTGTTATGTTTGGCATTCGTGTTATTGTTGAGATGATTGTTTGGTTGTTTGCACGAGGTTTATGCCGTGTTGTTATTATTATTTGCACGAGGTTTCTGTCGTGTTGTTGTTGTTATTTGCACGAGGTTTTTGTCGTATCGTTGTTGTTATTCATATGCATGCGGCAGTATAAGGTTTTGGTGTTGAAATGCATGCAGTGAGATAAGGTGGGCTTGATACGCGTGGCTAGTAGGGGAACTACTAGAAGCCATGCAGTGTGATAAGGTGGGTTAAAATGTGGGGTGCTATTTCGGAAAAAATAATTTTTAAAACTAAATGTAAAGTCCCCCACGATAATATAAGAAAAGATTGTGAGTTACTTTTATGATTTGGGACTACGAGGTGGTACCTCGGGAGTGTCCATGTTGATCTTTTCTCTATTTGTTGTATTTGTTTGGTTGTTGTTTCCTTAACATGTAAAATCCTTGTCTTCCTTTCGTGTTGTATTGATTGCCTTGATTTCGTGTTATCAACTTTACGTAAATTCTTTATTGTTTTACTTCCTTTGCCATTATCATTATATCATTATGTCTTCTGTCTTATTTCTTATTATCTCCAATAGGGCCTTGACCTGACCTCATTACTACTCTACCGAGGTTGGGCTTGACACTTATTGGGTACCGTTGTGGTGTACTCATACTACGCTTCTGCAGATATTTTTGTGCAGATCCAGGTACATCTTATCAACCCCGGTATTAGCGCGCTGAGTTGCTTGCTATTGGAGACTTCAAGGAACACCTGCCCACGTCCGCAGGCCTCGAAGTCCCCTTCTACTATGTCCTTCCTTATTTCTTTACATTTTTATAGACAGTGATGTATATGATTGTTCGGTACTGTATCTAGAGCTTGTGACTTATATCTCACCAGGTTTTGTTATTGGACATATTGAGTTTTGGTAAATTCTATTTATGAAATTGTTAGGATGTTCAAGTTTTAATCTCTTATTTAATGTTTTTGTATTTTGTTAGGCTTACTTAGTCTGAGAGACTAGATGTCATCACGATATCCTACGGAGGAAATTTGGGATCGTGACAAGTTGGTATGCTCTAGATTCATAGGTGTTATGAGTCACAAGCAGGTTTAATAGAGTCTCGCGGATCGGTACAGAGACGTTTGTACTTATCTTCGGGGGGCTATGGAACTGTTAGGAAAATTTTCACTTCTTTGATTCTTTATCGTGCGAAATTGTTGACTTCGGAATTCTAAATATATGTCTTTTTATTCTCTTATAGATGGTGAGGACACGTACAGTCCGATCAGATGACCAAACACCCGCGCCCCTACTAGATCCACGAGAGGCCGGGGCTGGGGTAGAGGCCGAGGACGTCCACTTGGTGCAGCCAGAGCACATGCACGAGCTTCTACAGAGGAGCCACCAGTAGCTCCAGTTGGAGAGCATGCACATGAGACGCCTGTTACTGCACCACCACTCCAGGAGACTCTCGCCCAGGTTTTGAGCATGTTCGGCACTTTAGCTCAGGCAAGGTTGAACCCACTTGCTCTTGCCACATCTCAGGCCGGGGGAGGAGCACAGACTCCTGCCGCCCGTACCCCAGAGCAGCGGGTCCCGGTTGACTAGGTTCCATAGGTCATACCAGTGCAGCCGATCGCCTCAGTTCAGCCCGAAGTTAGGACAACAATTTTTGAGGGGAGAGCAGCTCAGGCTCGAGAGGTACAAGAAGTAACACCCCCTACTTTCAGCGGGTTGGCGTCAGAGGATGTCTAGAGTTTTCTTGAGGAGTGCCATTGTATCCTCCGTACTATGGGTATTATGGAGTCTAGTGGGGTTGTTTTCACTGTGTTCCAGCTTAAGTGAGCGACTTATCAGTGGTGGCGAGCATATGAGTTGGTAGTCCGGCCGAGGTAGCTTCACTTACTTGGACTCAGTTTTCAGATATGTTCTTGAGGGAGTTTGTTCCCCAGAGTCTAAGAGGTGTATGGCGCGCAGAGTTTGAGCAGTTGCGCCAAGGTTCTATGACCGTGTCATACTATGCAGTCCGGTTAAGTGATTTGGCTAGGCATGCACCAGCCTTGGTTGCTACCGTTAGAGAGCGAGTTCGTCGATTTATCGAGGGGCTCAACCATGGTATCAGATTTAGCATGGACCGAGAGTTGGAGATAGATATCGCATACCAGCAGATAGTAGGGATCGCAAGG
The DNA here is from genome assembly GCF_000390325.3 of Nicotiana tomentosiformis. Classification (NCBI taxonomy): domain Eukaryota; kingdom Viridiplantae; phylum Streptophyta; class Magnoliopsida; order Solanales; family Solanaceae; genus Nicotiana; species Nicotiana tomentosiformis. The sequence goes on from NC_090813.1 coordinate 132,973,252, forward strand.
ATATTGGAGGGCATGTTGATCTGGGAGAGAGAGTAGAGGGAGGCCAAGAGGTCTCGAGATTCTAGAACATATAGTGGTACCCGTGCCCCAATTGCAGTTCGTCATGGTAGGGGTTATGTGAGTCGCCATATAGTGGTAGCATATATGTGAGTCGCCATATTCATTCAGCACTTCCAGCTTCCAGCGGTATTCCGGCCACTCCTAGGCCTCAGGCTCCCTATTATGCACTGCCATCGTCTAGTGAACCTCCTGCATGGGGTGCTTTCAGCGGTCAGTCCAGCCGATCAGGTCCGAGCCAGCCACAACAGCCACGTCCTCCGAGAGCTTGTTTTGAGTGTGTTGACACTTGTCATATAGTGAGGGATTGCCCCAGACTCAGGAGGGGTGCACCTCCATAGACTACTCAAGCTCCACATGCTCCACCAGGTTCTCAAGCCATGGTTATCTCACCAGTTGCCACTCCACCTGCACAGCCAGCTCAAAGTGGAGGTCGAGCAGGTAGAGGTCTCCCTAGAGGGGGAGGCCAGGCTAGATATTATGCTCTTCCTTCTAGGACAGAGGCAGTCGCATCTGACTCAGTCATCATAAGTATTGTTCTGGTCTGTTATAGAGATGCATCAGTCTTATTTGATCCAGGATCCATACACACACATACATACACACACACACACACACATATATATATATATATATATATATATATACCAATTTGTTACACCCTATATTTTCGTACGTAAAAGTGCATCCTAAGTAAACTAATGTAGGACCAAAAATGAGATCATCTTTGAGAGTATATAAAGTAAGTTAATCATGTTACCTCGGAGGTTACAAATATTGAAGATCATGAACAACAAGTACAAAGAGGGTTGGAAGGTTCAGAACCTAAATGAATTGAAGAAAATAATGTTTCGTCGAAAGTCGACAAGTTGGGAATGTTATAACATGTACTTTTGGGGTGAGACTGATATTTAACCTAAAGTAGATATATTTATATGTATATCGCCTCATATTTTACTCGTGTTTCGTGGATTTCACATGTAAAATGTATTGATTTATATTAATTCGAGGTATTTTTATGTGTAGGAATCACGCAGAAGCAATTGGGGGTGAAAATATGCGAGATTAGAGCCAAAACAGATGAAAAAAGGAAAGTTGAATTTCCAGCGCCATAGGCAGCGTGGAGCGCCACCTGTGGCGCCAGAGGCAGAATGATCAAGAAGCCCAGCGTCAGGGCCAGCGTGGGGCGCTGGGCCGGACGCTGGCAACGGAAGTTTGTCCAACTTTGCCTGGGACAAGGTTATTTCGACCCTAGACCTACCCAATGCATATAAAAGCAAGACTAAGCTTATATTTAGAGGGGAGATGCCACTTTTAAGAGAGAATACACACTAGAAACATTCGGGAGCGAAGAGATCGTAATTTTCTTCATCTTTTCTTAGTATTTTTAATTATCCAACACTTATGAAATTGTTTGATACTATCATGAGTGGCTAAAACCCATAGTTCTGGGGTTGTGATTTAGCCATGAATATTGTTGTTTAACGTTAACTTACCCTTGATCATAATTCACTAATTTATGGTTGTTTCGTCAATTCTGTGATTAATTGCTTAATTGTCTGGCCAACAGTTAGGTTCTATTTACTATCTATGCTATGCTTGAAAAGGCCATGTTTAGATTAGAGAAGAATTAAAGAGAGCACGATCTTAACTCTGAGAGGGGGGAGGGGGGGCGGATTTGTGGTTAGGATATGAATATACCTAGTCACCATGCTTAATTAAATATCGTAATATTAATGAGTTCTTAATAGATTGATTTCATAGGAATATAGGCGTTAATCTATTTTGAATAGGCGAGTCGTAGTTTGGGAGAAGGCTACGAGAGCAATTGTTTGATTAATTAGCAACCGTGAGTAAATTGTATGAAAGGGAGAGTTTACTAGAACACAATAGGATTGGTGAATCGATCACAACCCTGGAATATTCGTCTCTACTGAATGCACAACAATCATTTTGCTGCTTGATAATTTAGTTATTACTTAGAATTATAATTTAGTATAATTAAACTCTTGAACTTGAATTGGCTCGACTGAGTAACAATCTTGGTGAATTTAGTAGATAGTTGATACAAGTCTCTGTGGGTTCGACACTTGACTTATTATTTTATTACTTGTATGACCACGTATACTTGCGTGTACGTTTAGGAGCAACAAGTTTTTGGCGCCGTTGCCGGGGACTTGAATATTGACTACTTTCTAGTTCTTGCTTTAATTGTTTATTTCGTCAAGTCTAACATTACTTGATTGTTACTCTGCTCTCAGGAACTTTGATTGAATGCGAAGGGTCAGAAGCCAGGACAGACTTCAAAGCTTTGACCCCGAACATGAAAGGACATTTCATAGGAGGTTGAGGAAAGCAAGGGATATAAATAATCTTTAGGCACTTGTTCAATTTTCTGTGAACATGGCAGAGGAACAACATATGGTTGTTCAGGAGGTGGCGATGCCCAACATTGCTAATGTCACCTCCAGCATTGTGAAGCCCAGAATCACTGGGCATTTTGAGCTGAAACAGAGCACGATCTAGCTACTTCATGCGAACAGGCAGTTTATGGGTCTTCCACACGAGGATCCACAACAAGATATCCTGAATTTCTTGGAGATTAGTGATACTTACATCACTAAGGGGGTCACTCCAGACTATGTGAGGCTCACACTTTTCGTTCTCTCTGTTGGGCGAAGCAAAGCGATGGCTGAAGGCAGAACCATCTAATTCTATTACATCATGGAATGATCTGGCGAGGAAATTTCTGGCAAGGTTCTTCCCTTCAGGAAAACCTGCAAAGATCAGAAGTGAGATAGTCGCCTTCAAACAGAAAGCAGGGGAGTCTTTATACTTAGCTTGGGAGAGGTTTAAGGGGTTGCTCAGAGACTGTCCTCATCACAATCAGACAAACGAAGTGTTAGCTCACACTTTCATAGAAGGGCTACATCCTAAGACAAAGATTGTGGTAGATGCTACAGCTAGAGGTCAAGTGTTGGAGAAAAGCATTGATGAGATATATGTGTTATTGAACAAATTCTCCAAAAGCAATCCTGATTGGCAATGAGAGATGGGCAGACACACAGTGCAACAATCTATAGGGGTTCTCGAGTTAGATGCCATCTCTGCATTATCAGCATAGATTTCCACATTGACCAACCAAGTCAATCAGATGACCTTGGTTATTAACAAGCAACAAGCTCAGCCAGTGCAACAGGTCCAGATATTTTGTGAAGTCTGCAGAGGAAACATGAGCAATCTATGCCCATGAAATCTAGAGTCTATATATTTTGTGGGTAATGAAAATTGAGGCCAGGCAAATCAGTATGTGGATACTTACAATCCTAATTGGAGGAACCACCCAAACTTCTCTTGGGGTGGAAACCAAGGTGCTCAAAATTAGTACAGGCCACAAACCCCTCAACAACAATATAGACCACCTCAGGCTGAACAACATGCAAACTCGACAAGTCACCTTGAGGAAATGATGAAGAAATTAATGGCTGAACAGCAAGCCCAAACAATAGAAATGATGAAGAAAGTGATGGCTAACCAGCAGGCCCAAGCAGCAGCGAAGAGAAATTTGGAGCAACAAATGGGACAACTTGCCAGTGCCCAAAATACTCGACCAGTTGGGGCTCTTCCTAGTGAAACTGAGCCTAATCCTAAAGCTCAAGTCAATGCAGTTACCTTGAGAAATGGAAGAGCACTAGAAGAGGAGAATGAGGAAGAGAGCAAAGGATCATAGCCAGTAATTGTGACAAGGCCACCACCTCCGTTTCCACAAAGGCTGCAGAAGCAAAAATATGATGCTAAGTAGAAGAAATTCTTAGAAATTTTGAGCCAAGTGTATGTGAATTTGCCTTTGGTGGAAATTTTGCAGGAAATACCTAAATATGCAAGGTATCCCAGAGATATTGTGGCCAACAAGTGAAGACATATAGAGTTTGAAACAGTTGCACTTACTGAAGAGTGCAGTGCTAGAGTTCAGAGTAAACTTCCTCCTAAGTTGAAGGATCCTGGGAGTTTCATAATTCCTCTGTCTCTTGGAAAACAAGAATTTGGTAGAGCCCTATGTGATTTAGGGGCTAGTATAAATTTGATGCCATCCTCTTTGTTCAAGCAACTCAGATTGGGGGTGCTTAGACCTACTACAATTACTTTACAGTTAGCATATAGATCACTAGTTATGCTAGAAGGAATTATTGAGGATGTGTTAGTTCGAGTGGGAAAGTTTATTCTTCCTGCTGATTTTATTATTCTTGATTACAAGTCATATGAGGAAGTGCCCATTATTTTGGGGTGACCATTCTTAGCTACTAGTGGAGCGATTATTGATGTGAGGGAAGGGAAGTTGAAGATGAGAGTTGATGATCAGGAAGTCACTTTTAATGTGTACGAGGCACTTAAGCTCCCTAAGCATTATGAGGACTTGTGCATGATTACCGTGGTCGAATTAAAGGGGATAAAAAGTAGAGTTCTTATGTGAATTGTAGTAATCTAGATGGGGAAACTAAGTTAGAGGAGGTGGTGTTACAAGCTGAGTGTGTGAAGATGATTGAGAAAAGAGCCATAGATGAAAGAGGAGACCTTCCGAGAGGTGCAAAAAGGCTAGACTTCATGGGAGAAAGAAGAAGAAGAGAAAGTGCCCAGCCTGAGCGAGGCCCTGCTTCGTGCCGCGACTATAAATAAGGCGCTTGTTGGGAGGCAACCCAACCTGTATATATTTGTTTTTATTATTTTCTTTAGTGTCATGTTTTGTGTTGTTTTTATTTTGCAGAGTAGGGGAAGTCTGAGTACCCGAAGTTGAAGCTGAGGAGCATGTTTGAGCTTAAGTCTGGGGGTCATTCCGACCCTTAATATTGAGGATCCTGTCCGAGCTAGGCCCGGGAGGGTCTCAGGGAGTATTTCTCACCATTGTTTTAATATTTTTCTTTGTGATCATGCATCTAGGACTATGCATAATATAAGTGTGGGGTGGAGAAACTACTTTTTGAAGTGTAATTGTATAAAACTATTTTTTATTAGTTCTTGTTTTAAAACTTATAGTAGACATAGTCTAGGTTCTCAAAAAAAAAAAAAAAAAAAACATATCAGGAAAAACTCGAATTTTTCCCGACGATGGATCTGTTGGACAATTTTCTTGAGGGATAAAGTTCGATTAAAAACAACAAAAAGTTTTTTTTTCAAGGATATTTAGGTAGTATCCCTTGGTTTTTCTTTGGGAGCCGATTCTTTTCCAAGGGTGTAGCTCGAACCGAGTACTTTATTTTTTTAGGAATAGGTTAGGAAGAAACTGAGTTGCTCTGAGACACTCGTTGACGTGTTTAAAGCTTGCACATTAGGCTATGTCATACATTCTATCTTCCCGTGCATTTGGTTTGAATTGTGACATCTAAGTAAAGTAAATAGCCTATTTTGTGACGCTTTTTCTCAGTTGTTTTACTTGTATGCCACATAGTGCAATATTGCTTAAATTTTCTCAATTATAGGTACTTGCTTGACTTGAGAGTTGAACATAATCGTCTTGATTGAGTCATGTGCAATGTGTGTGTGAGGAATTATAATTCTCTGTGCTATCCTCTGTAGTCTAGAACTTTTTCCGTGTGTTAATCGACGCGAAATTATTAAGTTGTGCTAATATCGGAGATGACATAGGTGTTTCTTGCTAGAGAATTGATATACTTGTAACTTGAAGATAAAATTTTTAGTTTCTAGCCCTTCTGAGCCTTAGACCTTTCTTTTGGTACCCATATTACAAGCCATATCCTTATTTTGTTCTTAATTTGAGATTGTTGAACCTTTACCTCCTAAGGCACTTAGTCGCTAAAAGAAGTAAGGTGAGAGATTAGGGAGTCACGCTTGAGTGGAACCATGGAAGGGTCCTTTGATGCACTAAAGTTGAAATCAAAAGTCACTAGCCGATGAACATTAATATATGGAGTGTGTGTAGAAAATAAAATGATAGTCAAAATATGTAGAAAAACACACACCTCCTAATTTTACTATTTTGTGCTAGTGGGAGTATAGAAGTGCTTAATGAAATATGGGACTATGTTGTATGTGGTTTGTGGCAAGTGAATTGGTTGAGAAGAATATGTGCTCGATTTGTGAGTGTAGTGTATTAAAGTGTCTAGGAGGGTTAGTAACTATTCCTAAATGTAGTATACCCGCCCCTTAGCCTAGATTAGAATCTTAAAGTCCTAATTGATCCTAGATTTGGCTAGCTTAGATTAGTAGAGATGTACACTACGGGCATGCTTATGGTACGACTACGGGATGCATATGAATTCTTTGTGAGAGTGAGCAAATTTTGTTCAATTGTGTGATGTCCTTAATTTATATTCAAAAGCATACTTGAATGTGTGGACTAGTGTATATTCACTCTTTTGTTTGTTGGTGAGGGCACATGGTCTCATGAATGATTGGTAATGTTGTAAACTTCTCTTGTTGGGTGAGTACGCGAGTTGAGGGTGCTTAGTGGTTACAAGTCATCTTTTGAGGTTGGGTGGTTACAATTAGGTTGTTTGAATTGATTGAACTGAAATTTCTATACTTGGGCATGTTTAAAACGGGGAGAATGTGAGTTTTGCATGTTCATGCTTGATTGTCAGTATCGATCATAGTCAATGGTAGAGTGTATGGTTAGAAAATAAAGTGCTTCTCTATAGTTTAGATTTGTCTGTAGTTGGGATAGAGTTGTTGGACCCATTGCTCGAGGACGAGCAAGAGTCTAAGTGTGGGGGTGTTGATATTTAACCTAAAGTATATACATTTATATGTATATCGCCTCATGTTTTATTCCTGTTTCGTGGATTTTGGATGTAAAATGTGTTGATTTATATTAATTCGGGGTGTGTTTTTGGGTAGGAATCATCCGGAAGCAATTGGGGGCTAAAAGGTGCGAGATTATAGCCAAAACAGACGAAAAAAGGAAAGTTGAATTTCCAGCACCACAGGCAGCATGGAGCGCCACCTGTGGCGCCAGAGGCAGAATGATCAAGAAGCCTAGCTCTAGGGATAGTGTGGGGCGCTGGGTTGGATGCTGGCGACGGAAGTTTGTCCAACTTTGCCTGGGACAAGGTTATTTCTGCCTTAGACCTACCCAACGCATATAAAAGCAAGACTAAGCTTATCTTTAGTGGGGAGACGCCACTTTTAAGAGAGAATACACACGAGAAACATTCGGGAGCGAAGAGATCTCAGTTTTCTTCATCTTTTCTTAGTATTTTCAATTATCCAACATTTATGAAATTGTCTGATACTATCATGAGTGGATAAAACCCATAGTTCTGGGGTTGTGATTTTGCCATGAATATTGTTGTTTAACGTTAACTTACCCTTGATTACAATTCACTAATTTATGGTTGTTTCGTCAATTTTGTGATTAATTGCTTAATTATCTGGCCAACAGTTAGGTTATATTTACTATCTATGCTATACTTGGGAAAGCCATGTTTAGATTAGAGAAGAATTGAAGAGAGCGCGATCTTAACTCTGACCGGGGGGGGGGGATTTGTGGCTAAGATATGAATATACCTAGTCACCATGCTTAATTTATTATCGTAATCTTAATGAGTTCTTAATAGATTGATTTCATAGGAATATAGGCGTTAATCTATTTTGAATAGGCGAGTAGTACTTTGGGAGAAGGCTACGAGAGCAATTGTTTGATTAATTAGCAACCATGAGTGAATTGTATGAAGGGAGAGTTTACTAGAACGCAATAGGATTGGTGAATCGATCACAACCCTGGAATATTCGTCTCTACTGAATGCACAACAATCATTTAGCTGCTTGATAATTTAGTATAATTAAACTCTTGAACTTGAATTGGCTCGACAGAGTAACAATCTTGGTGAATTTAGTAGGTAGTTGATACAAGTCTCTGTGGGTTCGACACTCGACTTATTATTTTATTACTTGTATGACCACGTATACTTGCGTGTACGTTTAGGAGCAACAAGTTTTTGGCGCCGTTGCCGGGGACTTAAATATTGACTACTTTTTAGTTCTTGCTTTAATTGTTTATTTCATCAAGTCCAACATTACTTGATTGTTACTCTGCTCTCAGGAACTTTGATTGAATGCGAAGGGTCAGAAGCTAGGACAGACTTCAAAGCTTTGACCCCGAACATGAAAGGACATTTCATAGGAGGTTGAGGAAAGCAAGGGATATAAATAATCTTTAGGCACTTGTTCAATTTTCTGTGAACATGGCAGAGGAACAACATATGGTTGTTCAGGAGGTGGCGATGCCCAACATTGCTAATGTCACCTCCAGCATTGTGAAGCCCAGAATCACTGGGCATTTTGAGCTGAAACAGAGCATGATCCAGCTACTTCATGCGAACGGGCAGTTTATGGGTCTTCCACATGAGGATCCACAACAAGATATCCTGAATTTCTTGGAGATTAGTGATACTTACATCACTAAGGGGGTCACTCCAGACTATGTGAGGCTCACACTTTTTCCGTTCTCTCTGTTGGGCGAAGCAAAGCGATGGCTGAAGGCAGAACCATCTAATTCTATTACATCATGGAATGATCTGGCGAGAAAATTTCTGGCAAGGTTTTTCCCTTCAGGAAAACCTGCAAAGATCAGAAGTGAGATAGTCTCCTTCAAACAGAAAGCGTGGGAGTCTTTATACTTAGCTTGGGAGAGGTTCAAGGGGCTGCTCAGAGTCTTTATACTTAGCTTAGGAATATACCTAGTCGCCGTGATTAATTAAGTATCATAATTATAATGCGTTCTTAATAGATTGATTTCATAGGAATATAGGCGTTAATTTATTTTGAATAGGCAAATAGTACTATGGGAGAAGGCTACGAGAGAAATTATTTGATTAATTAGTAACCATGAGTGAATTGTTTGAAGGAGAGAGTTAACTAGAACGCAATAGGATTGGTGAATCGATCACAACCCTGAAATATTTGTCTCTACTGAACACACAACAATCATTTTGTTGCTTGATAATTTAGTTATTACTTAGAATTATAATTTAGTATAATTAAACTCTTGAACTCGAATTGGCTCGACCGAGTAACAATCTTGGTGATTTAGTAGGTCGTTGATACAAGTCTCTGTGGGTTCGACACTCGACTTATCATTTTATTACTTGTACGACCACGTATACTTGCATGTGCATTTGGAAGCAACAGAGACTAGGGTGCTTAACATGATAAGGAGATTATGTTATGAGTTATGATAGTCGTGTGTTATGTTTTGAAGTCAAGCGAGTATTGAAACAAAAGTCGATGAAAGTCATCACAAGTTACGTTCATAAGTTTTACTGAAATTTGGGTTAAATGTAACTACTATTTTCTCCCAATATACTTAGAGTTACGGGGTGTTCCACCTATAAAATTGAAGATCTATGAGTCTATTTTCTAACACATTAAACCGTTTGTCAATACGACATTGGAGTAGAGATATATATGCATTTTTGCGAGATTGCGCAAGCTGTTAGGTGACAAGTAGGTGTGTCACCTACTTGCTTAAACGAGAGTCCAAAAATGTGCCAGTTCAGGTCGTCCAAAGAGACATTTTAAAGGCCTATTTCGTTAAAATAATACACTGATAAGAATGCACAATAACCATACCTAAACCCCTGCAAACATCTTCCCAAAATTTACACGCAAACCCTAATTGAATTTCTCTCCTTTTCAAGTTCTAGTTTGATGTAAAACCTAGAGTTTGAAGAACCAAGATAGGAGCTCAGTTATTCAACAAATAAGGTAAGTTTACTTCTCTCATTTATCCATTTTTTCTACTGGAGATGTATGGAAAGTCGTTCTATAAGTGTAAGAACTCACGGGACGGTGATAGGATGCCGTGAGTTTGAGTTATTCACTTGTAGCGGACTGTTTTGTATTGCTGTTGGATTGCATGTTTTACTACTGTTTTATGAGGTTTTGGAGGAGGAAAGGAGTGGAGAAACTCCACATAAATGCAGGGTGGTGGGATGATCGTTCGTCATAATATTTTCGGGTTGTTTGACACTACTACGGTGGTCGTTTTGTGTATGAAGAGATTGGAGTGTGTTGGGCTGTTTTGTAGTATTTTGTGGTGTATATAACATTGAAAAATAATGTACATATGTTGATATTGTTGTGTTCTTGTGTTGCTGGTGTTATATTGAATTTGGATGAAGTAAGGATTATAGGGAGATGCTGCCTGTTTTAATACAAAATAAGCTTGTCGTTCGTAGTGCGATAGTTGTACCTTTAGTAACTTAATGATAGTATTATTATCGTTGTTGTAAATTAAGTTGCGAAGAGGTGAGTTCAAATTGGTTATTGGAAATATTTTGATAAAGTATGTTAAGGCTAAACCTTTCTTCATTTTGGCATGATCTCGTAACTACCTGAGTTTGATAACGAGGTAAAAAGAGAAGTTCGTATTCCTGAAGTGATGTACATTATCCTAGTCTCATAAGTTAAAATATTCTCCCTTATCGGGACTTTATGTTCTGTTAAGTATTGTCTTCTTCCAGTTAAGAGAGCAGAAGGTCTCTCTCTCTCTCTCTCTCTATATATATATATATATATATATATATATATATACAGTATTACAGTATTTTTACCGCCATCAAGCTATAATCGATGGACAGGCCCCTATTGGGCAACCTCTGATCAGATGGTAATTTATTTACCGAGCCTACTTTGGCCGAGCGCCTGTGAGCGAGGCCAGAATGGCTGAGATAGCTAGCCTAGTATGGCCGAGCGCCTATGAGCGAGCCTAATATGGCCGAGCAGTTACACGTACCGAGCCTTATAGGGCCGGACATTTATTTTACTTACTATATTGAGAGAGTTGAGTCAATATCTGCAGGTAGGTATATCTCCAGATTATCTTTGACTCCCGGTTACTTTCAGTTATTATATTATCAGTTCAATTTCAGCTTTAAGTTATTTTATTGTCTTACATACTCGGTACATTATTTCGTATTGACGTCCCTTTTCTGGGGACACTGTATTTCATGCATGCAGGTTCAGATAGATAGATGGGTAGACCTCCTCAGTAGGTGTTGCCCGAGTTCAGCTTGATCGGTAAGCTCCCCGTCCTTCGGAGATGCAAGATCTAGGGTTTTGTGTACATATTGTGTATATATGTATATATGTTATGGGTAGGTAGGGACCTTATTTCGATCACAATACATCCATCAGTAGAGGCTTGTATACATATCCTGTCAGTTAGTGCAGCATGTTGGGCTTGTAGGCTTTGCATGTATATTTTGTTGGTTTGTCAGCTATAGTAGTTATGAAGGCCTTGTCGGCCCAGCTTTATATTGATGTTTAGTTAAAGCTAGTTTCCGTTTTGTTTTATATTTTGCTTCGCAAATTGTCTTGAAATGTGGCCCCATGGCCAAAGTATGATATTGTATGTTCAGAGTCCCTCAGTCGCAAGTTGGTATGCTAGGTTAAGTGTGGCACTGGGTGTGAGTCTTGCCCCGAGGTTCGGGGCTAACAAAGTACCCCGGTAGATGGGGCCCAGTCTGCGGCCCAGGACAAGACCCCTACTCAGCCATTACCGGCTCCTCCACCACCTGAGGAGATTCCTAGGGATACCGCACCTCCAGATCCCCCTCCACTTCCATCAGATCAGGACTTGAGGAGTGCCGTGAGTTTGTTGACACAATTGGTAGCTACCCAACAACAGGCTAGGGCATCAGCTAGTGCAGGATCTTCTGAGGGGTCTGGGAGTTCAAGGGTCTAAGAGTTTATTGCTTTGAGTCCCCCAGAGTTCACGGGGACAAATCAGAGGGAGGACCCAGGATTTCATAGATCAGCTTCACAGGATCTTTAGGGTTATGCATGCCACAGAGAAAGAGGCAGTTGAGCTGGCAGCTTTTCGACTCCGAGATATAGTTGTACTTTGGTACGAGGGATGGGAGAGGTCCAGGGGATGTGATGCACCTCCAGCTATTTAAGAGAATTTTTCAGATGCCTTCCTTGAGCAGTACTTACCGTGGGAGATCCGACAGGCTCGAGTCAATCAGTTTCTAGCCCTCAAGCAGGGCAATATGAATGTTTGAGAGTATAGTCTCCATTTTGACTCGTTGGCTAGATATGCTCCATCCATAGTTGCTACTATGCGGGACATGATCCACATGCTTATAGAAGGTTTGGACCTAGAGTTGACCAAGGCATGTTCCACTGCTACATTGCAGGATAGTATGAATATCTCCTGGATTCAGGAATTTGTCCAGAATATAGAAAGGGGTAGGCGACGACAGCAGGATACAGAGATGACTGAGCATGGGCAGCGTAAGATGATGAGATTTGCCAGGTCTCAAGAGCAATCTTAGGGTAGTTATAGGTCCCATTACTTCGGACGGCCACCTAGGCCTCCACCGCCTCAGTTATAGGGTTACAGGTATGACCGCTATACTCAGTCAGGACCAAGTGAGAGCTCACTAGCATCAGGTTTGCAGCGACAGCGAGGTGCATGGCATACATGGTCATTTCCTCCACGGTGTGACATCTGTGGTAGAGGACACTTGGGCCAATGCCGAGCAGGTTCCGATGCTTGTTATACATGTGGACGTCCGTGGCATATGATGCGAGATTGCCCAAATAAAGATTCTAGGGGTATGGCACAACCAACAAGTTCAATAGCAGGATCATTTATGTCCGTGCATCCTTCAGGACGTGAGTCTCATCCTTCGACTAGTAGAGGTCGGGGCAGAGGTAAAGGTTCCATTTCAGGTGGTAATCAGAACTGTATCTATGCTTTAGCGGGTCGACAGATTGAGGAGTCTTCACCAGACGTTGTGACAGGTATATTAACCATTTGCTCTCACGATACTTATGCCTTGATAGATCCAGGATCTACTTTATCGTATATTACCCCACTTGTCGCGGGGAAGTTTGGTATAGTGCCTGAAATACTAAGTGATCCTTTTGCGGTATCTACACCGGTCGGAGAATCGATTATTGCTAGACTGGTTTACCGAGGTTGTACGGTGATAGTTTGTAGTCGTTAGACCTTAACCGACCTAGTGGAGGTAGAGATGATGGATTTTGATGTTATCATGGGCATGGACTGGTTGGCAGCTTGCTATGCCACAGTTGATTGCCGAGCAAAGGTGGCCAGATTTTATTTTTTGGGTGAGCCAGTCCTTGAATGGGTAGGTAATATAGAGACACCCAGAGGTAGGTTTATTTACTATCTGAAGGCGAGGAAAATGTTTGCAAAAGGGTGTATTTATCATATTGTGCGAGTTAGAGATGCAGATGCTGAAATACCTACACTTCAGTCTATTCCAGTAGTCAAAGAGTACGCGGATGTGTTTCTAGATGAGCTTCTAGGTATTTCTCCAGAGCAAGAGATTGATTTTAGCATCGATTTGCTTCTGGGAACTCAACCAATATCTATCCCTCCGTATAGAATGGAACCTGCCAAATTGAAGGAGTTGAAGGAGTAGTTAAAAGATTTGTTGGGGAAAGGTTTCATCAGACCCAGTACCTCACCTCGGTGTGCACCAGTACTGTTTGTGCGGAAGAAAAATGGCTCGTTGAGGATGTGTATCGATTATAGGCAGCTGAACAAGGTAACCATTAAGAATAAGTATCTACTTCCAAGGATCGATGACTTGTTTGATTAGTTGCAGGGGGCTGGATGCTTTTCAAAGATAGATTTGAGGTCGGGGTACCACCAGGTCAGAGTTCGGGAGAAAGATATTCTGAAAACAGCCTTCAGGACCCGATATGACCACTTCGAGTTCCTTGTCATGTCCTCCGGGTTGACGAATGCACCCGCCATATTTATGGATTTGATGAATAGCGTATTTCGGCCATTTTTAGATCTATTCGTGATAATATTTATTGATGATATTTTGGTTTATTCACGTTCAGAGAAGGAACATGCGGACCACCTGCGAGCGATACTCCAAACCCTCCGTGATCGTAAGTTGTATGCTTCTAAATGTGAGTTCTGGTTGAAGTCTGTAGCATTCTTGGGGACATATTGTATCCGATGAAGGTATAAAGGTAGACACTCAGAAGATTGAGGCCGTGAAATCCTGGCCTAGACCTACCACTCCGACAGAGATTCGTAGCTTTCTAGGCTTAATAGGATACTATCGGAGGTTCGTAGAGGGTTTTTCTTCTCTTTCGGCACCGTTAACAAAGCTGACTCAGAAAGCAACTAAGTTTCAGTGGACAGAGGCTTGCAAGCAAAGTTTCCAAGAGCTTAAGAACAGGTTGATCTCAACGCCAGTTCTAATACTTCCAGAAGGTCCAGAAGGTTATACCGTTTATTGTGATGCCTCTGGTGTCGGGTTAGGATGTGTCCTAATGCAACATGGGAACGTAATTGCGTATGCTTCAAGGTAGTTGAGCAAGCGCGAGAGGAATTATCCGACACACAACCTCGAGTTAGCTGTGGTTGTCCATGCACTTAAGATATGACGGCATTATTTATATGGTGTTCATCTTGATGTATTTATAGATCATAAAATCCTGCAATATATCTTCAAGAAAAAAGAGTTGAATTTGCGACATAGGCAATAACTAGAGTTATTGAAAGATTACGACATTAACATTCTCTACCATCCAGGGAAAGCTAGTGTTGTAGCAGATGCCTTAAGTCGCCGATCTATGGGTAGCTTAGCACATGTAGAGGCTAAGAAAATAGAATTAGCTAGAGAGATTCATCAATTGGCTTGTTTGGGGGTTCGGTTAATAGATTCTGACGATAGTGGAGTTGTACTCCAAAACACTGCAAAATCATCTCTCATAGCTGAAGTCAAGGAAAGGTAGTACAAGGACCCAGAGTTGGTCGAGTTGAGAGAGCGAGCTCCGCAACAGAAGAAGTCGTTGTTAGATCTCAAGGAAGATGGGTTCTTAGATACAGGGGTCGTTTGTGTGTCCCAGATATAGCAGGGCTACGAGACTGGATTATGTCAGAGGCACATTATTCGTGGTACTCCATTCATCCTGGGTCGACAAAGATGTATCATGATATTAAGGATGTGTATTGGAGGAACGATATGAAGAAGAATATTGTTGCATTTGTCACCCAGTGTCCTAGTTGCCAGCAGGTGAAGGTAGAGCACCAGAAGCCCGGAGGGCTAATGCATATTGTAGAGATCCCAATGGGGAAATGGGAGGCGATAAACACGGACTTTGTCACGGGATTGCCTCATTCTCATCCTAAGTTCAATTCTATATGGGTGATAGTCGATAGGCTCACAAAAGCATCCCATTTCCTACCAGTCAGATCAACATATACAACAAGATTATGCGAAGTTATATATTAAGGAGAGTGCGACTACACGGAGTACTGGTATCTATTATATCAGACCGTGAGGCCCAGTTTACAACACATTTCTCGAGGTCATTTTAGAGAGGTCTAGGGACTCGGGTGAATCTCAGCATAACTTTTCATTCACAGACTGATGGACAAGCAGAGCGTACAATTCAGACGCTCGAGGATATGTTACGAGCATGTGTATTGGATTTTAAAAGAAGTTGGGATGAACATCTACCTTTTATCGAGTTTGCATATAATAACAGTTACCACTCCAGTATTCAGATGGCTTTGTACGAGGCTTTGTATGGGTGTAAGTGCAAATCTCCTATAGGGTGGTTTGATATTGGAGAATCTACGTTACATGGGCCAGACTTGATTCAGCAGGCCGTGGAGAAGGTAAAGCTTATCCATGAGTGATTGTTGATAGCCCAGAGTCGTCAGAAGTCATATTCTGATGTGCAGTGACGAGATTTAAAGTTTGGGGTTGATGACTGGGTGTTCTTAAAGGTGTCGCCTATGAAGGCCGTGATGGGGTTTGGCAATAAAGGCAAGCTTAGCCCACGGTATATTGGGCCTTATAGGATTATTCGGAGAGTGGGACAAGTAGCTTATGAGTTAGAATTTCCCTCGGAATTGGAGTCTGTCCATCTGGTTTTTCATGTATCTATGCTATGGAAGTGCATTGACGATCCTACCCGAGTGGTGACCACTTATGATGTACAAATTACGGATGACTTGTCATATGAGGAAGATCCAGTTGCCATCCTAGACCAACAAATTCGCAAGCTACGAAATATGGAGGTAGCCACCGTGAAGGTTTTATGGAGAAGCAAGAATGTGGAAGAGATGACGTGGGAAGCAGAGGAAGAAATGAAGTCTAAATACCCCTATCTATTTCAAATTGAATATATGGCTCGAGATGGGAAACTTCAGCACAGCTCTATTCAGGCCAGCATGTCATTATGTAAGCTCTTATTTTTGACTTTGAGTATTTATGATTGACGGCCGTGTGAGGCCAAGTGTTGCTATTTATAGACATTGGCCATGTGTGGCATGTATAGTATGTTTTCTGGCTACATGCAGGTTGGTTTTAGTCTATTGCACGGAGGAGACTCTGGAAAATTTTTCCAAAGTCTCTAAGAGTAAACATTCGAGGACAAATGTTCCCAAGGGGGGAATGATGTTACACCCTATATTTTCGTATGAAAATGTGCATCGTAAGCAAACTAATATAGGACCAAAAATGAGATCATAATTGAAAGTATATAAAGTAAGTTAATCATGTTACCTCGGAGGTTAAAAATATTGAAGATCATGAACAACAAGTACAAAGTGGGTTGGAAGGTTCAGAAGCTAAAGAAATTGAAGAAAATAATGTTTCGTCGAAAGTCGACAAGTTGGGAGTGTTATAACATGTACTTTTGGGGTGAGACTAGGGTGTTTAACATGATAAGGAGGTTCTTTTATGAGTTATGATAGTTGTTTGTTATGTTTTGAAGTCAAGCGAGTTGTGAAATAAAAGTCGATGAAAGTCATCACAAGTAACGTTCATAAGTTTTACTGAATTTTGGGTCAAATGTAACTGCTATTTTCTTCCAATATACTTAGAGTTACGGGGTGTTCTACCCATAAAATTGAATATCTATGAGTCTATTTTCTAACGCATTAAACCGTTTATCTATACAACATTAGAGTAGAGATATATATGCATTTTTGCTAGACTGCGCAAGCTGCTAGGTGACAAGTAGGTGTGTCACCTACTTGCTTAAATGAGAGTTCGAAAATGGGCCAGTTCAGGTCATCCAAAGAGACATTTTAAAGGACTATTTCATTCATATAATACACTGATAATAGGGCACAATAACCAGACCTAAACCCCTGCAAAAATCCTCCCAAATATTACACACAAGCCCTAATTGAATTTCTCTCCTTTTCAAGTTCTAGTTGAAGGTTAAACCTAGAGTTTGAAGAACCAAGATAGGATCTGAATTATTCAACAAATAAGGTAAGTTTTCTGCTCTCTTTCATCCATTTTTTCTGTTGGATATGTATGGAAAGTCGTTCTATAAGTGTAAGAACTCACGGGACGGTGATAGGAAGCCGTGAGTTCGAGTTATTCACTTGTAGCGGACTGTTTTGTGGATTGTTTTGGGTTGCTATTGGATTGCGTGTTTTACTATTATTTTATGGAGTTTTGGAGTCGGAAGTGTGTGGACAAATACCACATAAATTCATGGTGGTGGGCTGGTCGTTCGTCATAAAATTTTCGTGTTGTTTGACACTACTAGGATGGTCGTTTTGTGTATGAAGAGATTGGGATGTGTTAGGATATTTTGTAGTATTTTATGGTGTATATAAGGTTGGAAAATAATGTATATATGTTTATATTGATGTGTTCTTGTGTTGTTGGTGTTATCTTGAATTTGGATGAAGTAAGGATTATAGGGGAGGTGTTGCCCGTTTTAATACAAAATAAGCTTGTCATTCGTTATGCGATAGTTGTACCTTTCGTAACTTAATGATAGTATTATTATCGTTATTGTAGATTAAGGTGAGAAGAGGTGAGTTCAACTTGGTGATTAGAAAGATTGTGATAAGGTATGTTAAGGCTAAACCTTTTTTCATTTTGGCATGATCCCGTAACTACATGAGTTTGATAACGAGACATATAGAGAAGTTTGTATTCCTGAACTTATGTACATTACCCTAGTCTCATAAGTTACTGTATTCTCCCTTATCGGGACTTTATATTCTGTTAAGTATTGTCTTCTTCCAGTTAAGAGAGCAGAGGGTATATATATATATATATATATATATATATATATATAGTATTATAATATTTTCACCATCATCGAGCTATAATCGATGGGCAGGCCCCTATTGGGAAACCTCTGATCAGATGGTAATTTATTTTCCGAGCCTACTGTGGCCAAGGGTCTATGAGCGAGCCTAGAATGGCCGAGATACCTAGCCTAGTATGGCCGAGCACCTATGAGCGAGCCTACTATGGCCGAGCAGTTACACGTATCGAGCCTTATTGGGCCGGACATTTATTTTACTTACTATATTGAGAGAGTTGAGTCAGTATCAGCAGGTAAGTATATCTCCAGATCATCTTTGACTCCCAGTTACTTTCAGTTATTATATTATCAGTTCAGTTTCAGCTTTAAGTTATTTTATTATCTTACATACTCGATACATTATTTTGTACTGACGTCCCTTTTCTGGGGACGTTGCATTTCAGGCATGCAGGTTCTGATAGACAGACGGGTAGACCTCCTCAGTAGGTGTTGTCCGAGTTCAGCTTTATCAGTAGGCTCCACGTCCTTCGGAGTTGCTGGATCTAGGGTTTTGTGTACATATTGTGTATATAAATATGTTATGGATATGTCGGGGGCCTGTTCCGATCACAGTACATCCATCAGTAGAGGCTTGTAGACATATCATGTCAGTTAGTGCAACATGTTGGGCTTGTAGGCTTTGTATGTATATTTGTTTGGTTTGTCATCTGTAGTAGTTATGACGGCCTTGTCGGCCCAGCTTTATGTTGATGTTTAGTTAAAGCTACTTTTCGTTTTGTTTTATATTTTGCTTTGCAAATTGTCTTGCAATGTGGCCCCATGGCAAAAGTCTGACATCGTATGTTCAGAGTCCCTCAGTCGCAAGTTGGTACGCTAGGTTAAGTGAGGCACTGGGTGCCGGTCTCGCCTCCAGGTTCGGGGCGTGACACAATTAAATATTAAATATTACTTATTTAAAAGCTATTTATTCAAATTGACTAAAATCGACCGACTTCGGTCGATATTTTACTTAAATTATTTTTTTATAAAATTTAAAATTTAAATACCGACTGATTTTGATCGAAAATGTATGGTCAAACGGTCAATTAAAAACTTAATGTACCGACCGCAATTTTCGACCGAAGTCGGTCGGAAACTTTGAATATAGGCCTGCCACAGACGGGTTTCTTCCCCATTTCTCTCTTTTCTCTTTCTTTCATTTTCTCTTTTGTCGTTAGTCCCACCACTGCCGCGCCACCACTTGTCGTCCGCCACCACTACCGCACCATCCAATGCCATTTTCTCCCAAAATCATACCCCCTCGCATCTCTTTGAAGGTTAGTTATCTATATTTGTTAATTTTAGTTATTTATTCATTCAATTGTATAAACTAGGATTTACAATAGGGGATTTTGGGATTCTTTCAATTTATTTATAATTCTTTAGATTTAGAATTTACTCTTATTGATTTTGTTTATGATATCATGTAATGTACTTGGCTTAGCTAATTTAGAAGATATTATGTTAGAAAGTTATGATTATGCTTTGCTTAGCTAATTTTTATTTTTTCAATTTTATTGATCATGATTATGATAGAGTTTATCAAATTTTGATTTAGGGCTTATTAAATTATGATTAATAGTAAGTGAGTTAGTCTAATTGAATGGCTAAACTAATTCATTATTCTAGCGAGTCTAATTATGTTTAATACTAGGGTTAGAACAATATTATATTCAAATTAGATAACTAACCTTTGTAACTAAAGTTTATTATGTAACTTAATTCTATAAATTAATTTGAAAAGTCAATTAATATAACATGTAATTGATTTGTTCTTTGAGTAGATGAAATATCGTAGTTGGATGTTTAATAGGAATTATCCGAATCGTCGATTTTTAAGGGAGGAATTTATAGAAGGGGTTAAGGAATTTCTCAATTCTAACATTTTTTTTAATTTATGCAGATGACCGGCAGGGGTCGAGGTAGGTCTAGGAAGGATAAGAGGCCTATTGATCATGAGGATAGTGCTACACCCTTGCTTCCTTCCACTCCACACTTGCATCCCTCCGCTACTGATGGCCGGCAACAATCTTCTATGCTCACATCTTTTCCACCACATCTATCTACTCATAAGGCCACCTACCATTCACCCTCCCAGCAGTATTGTTACCATTATCCACCATAGGGCTATACCCCACTTCCTCCACATAATCTTGCATATAGTTACATGGGTACACAGAGTCAACAGCCACAGGGACGTGTGGTGATACGCCTGTCATCTACTCCATTTGTTTCACCACCAGCTGGATCGCATCCATCTAGATTATAGCCACCCGGATCGCAGTAAGGGTCTGGATCACAGCAGTGGTTTGGATCGCATGAGGGGTTTAGATCACATCCATTTTCATCAGTGACGCCGTCTCCCTCTCTATGGATTTCATCTCCTAGCATTTTTAGACCTTGCCTTAGGGATAGTAGCGCTGAGCTAGGTGCCTCCCTTTTTACGCATGCTTTAGATACACTGGAAGATGATGATCCAGATGAAGTGCGGTATGATCATTATCATAGGATGATCATCGGGACTGAGGGAAATGAGTAAGATATACTTATTACTTCTTTGTTTTTGCTGAATTATAATAGCTAGTCTTATTTATTTAATGTAATTTCTATGTTGCACGTTCATACCTAGTCATCAGACTACAAAGATAATCACTGAAGCTCTTGGCCGGTTGTATGATGCACCCTATGCGACTTGGAGTGATTTTCCACTGGAGCTTATGGAGCAAATTTTCAACCAATTTAAGATTTTTATACAACTCTTATCTATTTAAGCATTATATTAAAAATATTTTCATCTAACGTTACACACTTCATTTGCAGACTAAGGGTGCCTGGGAGGACCGACATAACAATGCCATTCTTGCAAATTTTGAGTTCAAATGTCGTAAGAGACTATCTGATTCCTTCTGTCTACTCGGAAAAAGAACAAGAAGCCTTCATGGGTTCTACCACATTTAGGGAGGATCTGCTGAGGGAGTGGGCCACTGAGACATTTGAGAAGAGGAGTGAACAAGGAAAGAAGGCCCGAGCATCTGAGAAGGGTGGCTCTTTGCACTGTGTGAGTGCAAAGAGCATGGGGACTACGAGGAGACTACTAGTAATTCCTTAAAATATTTAAATTTATTTTTATCGAACTATATTTATATATTTTACATATTTTATTATATTTGTAGGAAATAAAATATGGGAGGAAGATGACTCATGATGAGTTCTTCATGGATACTCATATCCGAAAGAAGAAGGCACCGACAGATCCAACTAGATGGGTAGAGGACTGGGCGGAGACTATATATGTAAGTTTCATAACTACTACAACTTGAAATTAATATTTATAATATTATATATTTATTAATTTTCTATCTTCTAAATAAAGGTTCGCTACAAGACTACTGTGGAGGAGTACAGTTAGTGCTTGCCACCGAATGAGCAAGGCGAGCTACCTTCCATTTCTGATGAAGAAGCGCAGAAGATATGGTTGGATCTTGTCGGTGGTCCTAAAAAGGGGATATGATACAACCTTCCAAAGAGATCATTTCGGCACTACAGGGTTGGATTGCAAGGTATAGAGACTTCTGCCCAGGGAGAGGCACTTGATAGGTCGACTCTCTCAGCTACAGAGAAGAAGATCACAAAGCTATCAACAGAGCTTGAAGAGGAAAAGGCTAGAGAAGAAAAGAGAGATAAAAAATTTAATAGCCTTCAAGATCAGCTAGAAAAGAGGGACCAACAATTTTATGTCCTTCAAGGTCAGCTGGCCAATATTCTTGCTAGTGGTGCTTTCCCGATTCCTCGGTCTCGTGAGTCTTCCCCAGATGCTAATCCTTCTCGTCGTGATCCTTCTAACCATGCCGACGATAAAGCTTCTAGTTGTGAAGATGGAGATGATGCAGTACAAATCACTCCTTGAATGGTGTGTATTCTAAATAAAGTCTTGAACTTGTGAATATTTAGTTGGGATAGTTTTGAATGATGATTGTATTGTTGATATTCTATTGTTATTGAACATTTGTATTGTTGTTGTTGTGGTTGGCGTTGTTGTTGTGGTTGGCGTTGGTTAATTATTACTGTTGTTGGTTAATTGTGGTTGCTGTTGGTTAATTCCGGTGGTTGTTGGTTAATTGCGGTTGAATGGCAGCAATGTAATGGTGCCGTTATAAGATGGTTATTTGTCGTAATTGGAAGGTGGTGTAGCTTAAAAGTAGCCATATTCTGTCAGGTTTTTAGCTAGAAAACCGACCGACTTCCGATCGAATTTGGTCGGAATGCTCATATTAAAAGCCTGGAAATTCATAATTTCCGACCGACTTTCGTCGATAATTTTAATGTGCAATCTGCAGAAATTTGAAATTACCGATATAAGTCGGTCGGAAATAACCTTTTTTAATGATTCCGACCGACTTCAGTCGGTTTTCATGGACGTTTTTGGCAGTTTTCTAGTAGTGGTTGGTTTATTCTTTTAGGTACTCGCTTTAGTTAAACATATGTTGAAGCAAAAAAATTAGGTATAGTGCGATTGTCACCTACCTGGGTAGGTAAGGGACTGCTTGGTATTTCAAATTATTTACATAAAATACAATGTTTTAAATTTGACACACGCATGTGTATATTATCAGCTCATTATTAAGGTAATTATACGATAAATATCTTTACGAGTATCAATTGATAACTGTATACGGGTGAAATCGGGCCCATGGGACGTTGCAGTTTCTAATAAGAAAAATCGGGCAAGAAATATGATAATGAGGAATCGGAATTGAGGCAAGGGTTTCATCGAGCCAATGTCCGGGGGCGCAACGCCCACCCTCGGGAATATCGGGGCCATGACCCCGGGATCCGACAAAAATCCTAAAAGACTTCGGTGAACATTGTCGGGCAATCGAGCACGATTAACAGAAGGTCGTGATATCCATGACCAATCGGGTATCTCGCCGTGGATCTCGGCACGTGCCAGCGAAAATCCGATGATTAATTAAACGAGAGATTTTTATTTTTTATGGAATTGTACCTAGGGTAGGACTCGCCTACTATATAAAGGGGGGCTTGATTATTCATTAACGACATTGTAACACGCATATCAAAGCAATATACTATTATTTTCTCTGTTATTCAAAGTTCTTATTCTTGTTCATCAGTGCTTGGTCATTGTGAGTCCGGATCGAGGGCGGATATTTTATTAAAGCTGTTGTTAAGTCCGGAATCACCCTCCTCAAGTGGTTTGATAATTTATTACCTAATTTATCCGTTTAATCTAATACAATTTATCGTTTGTATAAGATTAATCCACGTATCCTTAAAACCATAAATAAATTTAATTGTTATCCATTTTTAGGGTAAACAATTTGGCGCCCATAGTGGGGTTAAGGATAATAGTGGCACTTTGATATGAATTTCCATAACACACCCTATTCTTTACTTGTTCTTCGAAGTCTTTAATTTCAGGTCAAGCTTAAAATGTCGAACTCCCAATCTGTCCCTTTGAATGTGGATGCTGAGTCCTAATGGCGAGAACAATAATGTGGTACCCAGTAACGAGGTGCCCCCTTTCGACCCCAACGAAGTTCCGGCAGCGAACCCGATCGACGCTAACTCACATGTGGCCATCAATGTATACTTGCATACCGATCCTAAGAACAACATCCCTGGGGGAGTCCGATCGATAGCCCAAAATACATACAACGGTGTAGGTTATGGGATCAACTTGCGAGTAATCTTGGAAATATTGCAGGCTCAACAAGGAGTGATAACTCAGTTGTAGAACCAGAGCCACGCCCTCAGCAGAGTCGAGCCCGAACCATCCCGAGAAAACGCTCACAGAAATGAACCAATCGTAAAAGGCCGAGTGAAGATGAAGCTGGGACCAACCCCGAGATTATAAAGATGCTTGAGAAACTGACAAAATGGGTGGAATCGGGAGAAAAGAAAATCGAAGCCAGTGACAAAAAAGTAGAAACCTATAATTCGATGGTCGACCAAATCCCAGGAGCACCACCGATATTGAAGGGCTTGGATTCCAAGAAGTTTGTTCAAAAACCTTTCCCTCCGAGCGCAGCTTCGAAGCCGATCTCCAAAAAGTTCCACATGCCCGAAATTCCCAAGTACAATGGAACAACTGACCCAAATAAACATGTGACTTCCTACACGTGCACCATCAAGGGGAACGACTTGGAAGATGATGATATCAAGTCCGTCCTGCTGAAAAGGTTCGGATAAACCTTGTCAAAAGGACTATGATGTGGTATCACAACATACCCCCCAATTCTATTGACTCGTTTGCTATGATTGCATATGCCTTCATGAAAGCACACGCCGGGACGACCAAGGTCGAGAGCAGGAAGTGAGACATTTTCAAAGTGAAGCGAAATGATAATGAGATGCTCAGGGAATTCGTGTCCCAATTTCAAATGGAATAAATGGACCTACCTCTGGTCGCGAACGATTGGGCCATTCAAGCCTTCACCGAAGGACTCAATGCTCGAAGCTCATTGGCTTCACACCAGTTGAAGCAAAATCTGATAGAATATTCGGTGTTAACTTGGGCTGACATCCATAGCCGGTACCAATCAAAAATCAGAGTCAAAGATGATCTGCTTGGGCCCCCTTCTGGGTCCGTTTATCCCGTTAGAGCTAGTGATAGATCCAAAAGAGACATTGATCGTGAACCAAGATCGAATAGAGACCGCTATCAACCATATAATGGAGATCGAAGAGGTAATGGACTTGGACAAAACCTTGTGATAAGTGAAAGGAGAAGCGACCGAGGTCAAAATAACCGGGGATTAATGAAAAAAACGGCTTTGACAGGCCCATCGGGCCTAAGGAAGCGCATAGGTTATCGGAATACAATTTCAACGTCGATGCTGCTCCTATCGTATCTGCCATCAGATACATCAAAGACACCAAGTGGCCTCGACCTTTACAGTCTGATCCTGCCCAAAGGGACCCCAACCTAATGTGTAAATATCATGGCACTCACGGCCACATAACTGAAAACTGCTGACAACTGAGAGAGGAAGTAGCCCTATTATTCAACAACGAACACCTCCGAGAATTCCTGAGCGATCGAGCCAAAAGTAATTCCAGGAATAGGGACTCCAATAAGCAGATCGAGCAGGAGAAAACTCAGTACGTCAATAAAATGATCATCAGTGGGGTCGACATACCCCAGGGGCCGATGTTAAAGTGCACCAAAGTGTTCATCACAATGGAAAAACGAAATCGAGATTACGTTCCAGAAGGAACTATATCTTTCAACGACGAGGATGTTGAGGGTGTCGTGCAACCGCACAATGATGCACTAGTAATATATGTACTCATAAATAAATCTCGAGTCAAACGTGTGTTAATTGATCCAGGTAGCTCGGTCAATATCATAAGATCGAGGGTCGTAGTACAGCTGGGTCTACGAGACCAAATTGTTCCTGCAGTCAACATGGCATGTGAGACTACAAAAGGGAAGATAACCATATTGGTGAACACCACCAGAACCGTTTAGGAAACAAAGTTCTACGTGATCGAAGGAGATATAAGATACAATGCTCTGTTCGGGAGGCCATGGATTCACAACATGAGGGCGGTGCCCTCGACACTACACCAGGTGTTGAAATTCCCAACACCAGGAGGAATTAAAACAATTAATGGAGAACAACCGACCGCAAAGGAGATGTTCGCGGTCGACGAGGTGGTCCCTATATCCGCACTCTCGGCGTTGAAGAACCCAAGTTCAATCACCAAGGAAGAAACCAAATAGCAATCACCGATACCGGCCCCGACCGAGCCGGAAAAGCAAGGTGCGAGCAAGGATGACGACTACGGAGTTCCCAGGTTGTTCATAGCCCCCGACGTTACCGATGCTGCCAAATCAACGGTCGATGAGCTAGAGCAAGTCATATTGATCGAGTACCTGCCTGATCGGAAGGTATACCTGGTCACGCGGTTAAGTACTGAGCTCAGGAAAAAACTCATTGAATTCCTTATAACTAACATAGATTGTTTCTCCTAGTCCAACCTTGACATGACAGGGATGCCGCCGAAAATAACTACTCACAAGCTAAATCTGGATCCGAAGTTCCACCTGGTCAAATAGAAGAGGAGGCCTCATTCCGAAGTCAAGCATGCATTCATCAAAGACAAGTTATCTAAATTCCTTAAAATAGGATCCATTCAGGAAGTTAAGTACCCGGATTGGTTAGCAAATGTAGTAGTAGTCCCGAAAAAGGGGAACAAATTAAGAATGTGTGTAAACTATAAAGACTTGAACAAGGCATGCCCCAAGGACTCTTTTCCTTTGCCCAACATCGATCGCACGATCGATGCGACGGCCGACCATGAGATCCTCAGCTTTCTCGATGCTTATTTCGGGTATAACCAAATTCGGATGGACCCAGGCGACCAGGAAAAACATCCTTCATCACTAAATACGGCACCTACTGTTATAACGTAATGCCATTCAGACTAATAAATGCCGGTGCCACTTACCAACGCCTAGTAAATCGGATGTTCGAAGAGCAAATAGGAAAATCAATGGAGGTTATACTGATGACATGTTAGTTAAGTCCCTGCGAGCAAAGGACCATTTGAAATATTTGCAGGAAACCTTCAACATATTGAAGAAATTTAATATGAAGCTGAACCTGGAGAAATGAGCATTCAGATTCGGGTCTGGGAAATTCCTCGGATTCATGGTGTCTAATCGGGGAATCGAGATCAATCCTGATAAGATCAAGGCCATGTAGGATATTACTGTGGTGGACAATGTCAAGGCTGTTCAAAGGTTAACCGAGCGCATAGCCGCCTTGAGTCGATTCATTTCAAGGTCCTCCGACAAAAGGCATTGGTTCTTCTTGTTATTGAAGAAGAAGAATAACTTCTCATGGACCCCGAAGTGCCAACAAGCCTTGGAAGAACGAAAGTGGTACCTTTTGAGGTCGCCTCTGCTTCATACTCCGAAGGCAGACGAGCAGTTATACCTGTACTTAGCGGTATCCGAGATAGTGGTAAGTGGAGTCCTAGTTCAGGAAGAGGAAGGTATGTAATTCCCTATCTATTATGTTAGCAGGACTCTAGGCGAGGCCGAAACTAGGTATCCTCGCCTGGAAAAATTGGCGCTCGCTTTGCTAAGCGCCTCTAGGAAGTTAAAACTATATTTTCAATGGCATCCCATATGTGTCGTGACTACTTACCCATTGAGAAACATAATTCAAAAACCCGAGCTCTCGGGATGATTGGCCAAATGGGCCGTGGAAATCAGCTGACACGATATCGAATATCGACCCTGAACAGCCATCAAATCTCAAATTTTGGCGAACTTTGTGGCTGACTTCACGCCGGCCCTAATACCCGAGGTCGAAAGGGAATTGTTGTTGAACTCGGGGACTTCCTCGAGGATCTAGACCCTCTTTACGAATGGTTCCTAGAACGCACAGGGGTCCGGACTTGGCATCGTGTTGAAGCCACCGATGGGTAATATAGTTAGAAAATCTATTAGAATTGTAAAATTGACTAACAACAAGGCCGAGTATGAGACCATGATTGCAGGTATCGAACTGGCTAAAAGCCTGGGGGGCGAGGTGATCGAAGCTTAGTGCGATTCCCTCCTTGTCAATGGGACGTTCGAAGTCAAAGAGGAACAAATGCAAAGGTACCTGGATAAACTAAAGGTAACGCTACATCGATTCAAGGAGTGGACCCTGCAACATGTACCTCGGGATCAAAATAGTGAAGTCGATGCTCTTGCTAACTTGGGATCGTCGGTTGATGACGATGAGTTCAGCTTTGGAATGGTCGTACAACTCATGAAATCAGTAGTGGAAGAAGGCCATGCCGAGATAAACTCGACAATCTTAACTTGGGACTGGAGAAACAAGTATATAGATTACTTGAAGACCGGGAAGCTGCCCTCGGATCCCAAAGAATCAAGAGCTCTGCGCACAAAGGTGGCTAGGTTTAGCCTGTCCGAAGACAACACCATATTCAGGAGAACATTCGATGGCCCACTCGCCATATGTCTGAGACCGAGAGATACCGAATGCCTTGAGGGAAGTTCATGAAGGCACCTGGGGGAACCATTCGGGTGCCGAATCGTTGGTTCATAAGATAATCAGAGATGGCTACTACTGGATCGACATGGAGAAAGATGCGAAAGATTTCGTGCAAAAATGCGACGGATGTCAAAGGCACACACCGATGATTCATTAGCCCGAGGAGCTACTACATTTGGTCTTGTCACCCTGGTCATTAATGAAATGGGGAATGGACATCGTCGGTGTCCTGCCATGGGAACCCGGTAAGGCACAATTTATATTATTTTTGACCGACTATTTTTCTAAATGGGTGGAAGCCCATACATTTGAGAAAGTCAGGGAGAAATAAGTTATTGATTATATTTGGGAACACATAATATGCTGGTTCAGAATGCTGGCCGAGATCGTTTGCGACAATGGGAAAAAGTTCATAGGCAGGCGGAGTCTATAAACAAGACCATACTCCAAAACCTTAAGATAAGATTGACCAACGCTAAAGGAAAATGGAAGGAAATTTTGCCCGAAGTCCTGTGGGTATATCGTATGACCTCAAAATCTAGTACCAGAGCCACCCTGTTCTCGCTGGTCTATGGTGATGAAGTGGTAATACCGGTTAAAGTAGGAGAACCAAGTTTTTGGTTCTGATATGCGATGGAAGAGTCAAATGATGAAGCCATGAGCACGAGCCTGGAACTATTGGATGAGAGGTGTAAGGCCGCCATCGTCCGGTTGGCCGCCCAAAAACAACGAATCAAAAGGTATTACAATCGGAGAGCCAACCTCCGACACTTCAATATCGGGGACTTGGTGTTTAAAAAGGTGATACTGAACACCCCGGAACCCAAATAAAGGGAAGTTGGGACCGAATTGGGAAGGTCCATATCGAATTGTCGAGATTACCGGCAAAGGATCATACAAACTCGAAGCATGGAACGATGGATGACTACCGAACAACTGGAACATAACCCACTTAAAATGATACTACTGCTAAAGTACGACCCTATCCATTCTTTTCTTTACATATATTACAAATTGGACTAACACTTGCAAGATAGCCAAAGAATTATGCAGTTATTAGGCCCGAAAGCACGCGTTGCACTCTTTTTTCCTTGAACCGAGTTTATCTCAAATGGGTTTTCCAGCAAGGTTTTTAATGAGTCAACAGTACATCGTGCTAACTTAGAATTGAAGATCGGTTACGAACTGGAGTCGAGGGTTGCATCAACAGTATCCGAGCCCTCTTAATGATCGACCTCTAATACTGGGGTCCATTACCCTCGGATAATGATTTTAGCAAGGAAGGAAAATTTGTGCTTGAACAATTGATCTTTCCCAAATCACACCTCAGTTTGGGGTTGTGAAGCAGTCGATTGCAATAATAATACCCAACTAGGAGTCGGGATCGAATCCACAGGGAGCATAGATGAGATTAGGCATATATTCGGATTAAGCACATATAGTGTCTAAGATGCACTTCCACAAACTGTGTTTTGATTCTACTTCTAAATTATGCTACGGTTTGCAAATGTAAAGCTAGAGAATAATATTTTTAGTGTTATTTTTCAAGTATGTAAAAGATCTAGGGCTGTGACTTCCACCTAGGTGTTTGCCTAACGGGTTGTGGGCTTTAGAGCGGGTTTTGTTGGTCGGGGTGTATTATAGCAATCAACACACAATTACCCACTCAATACCTCTCGGAAATAGAGTGATTTTTCCCAATTTGGCTTTCTCATGTCTAAATGGTTAATGCACAAAATAGTTGATAGATGCTTAAGTCGGGTTTTACTATATCTAGATTCAACCCTTTAATTGAGACTCTCAATTTCTTGAGTTCATCCCAATTTCTTGTTAGCCAAGTTTTTCTAGACTAAGTTTCTCTTTCTCAAGTAGAAATTAAGTCAAATAGGCTTGAATCAATGTTTGCAACCATTAATTCTACAATTATAGCAAGAACTAGGCTAAATATTACACACCCAACCATAAACAATCCCTAAATCAAACACCCATTAAGTACCCACACTAGGGTTGGGTCACAACTCTAGCTAGATATTTAGCTACTCAGAGTGGGTGATGAGGAAAATAAAGAAGAAAAGATGATTAAACTCATATTTAATGATAAATACATGAAAAGCCAATGTAAAATTGACAAGTTGTGATAAAGGTTCCTAAAACAGTAAAGAAAAACGGTTACCAACTTTCAGATATTCAAAACTTGCCCTAATTTCGTGAAAGTAGTCTATTTATACAAAGCTGGAATTTTCGGATAAAATTGCCCTTTAGGAGTGGTTTCTGCGGTCGCACAATTCTGAACTGCGGCCGCATTTCTTAAGTTCTGCGGACCGCACAATTCTGGGTGTGGCCGCACATTTGATTTCTGTGGCCGCACAATTATAGTGCGGTCCGCAGATCTTGATTATCTTGAATTCCCAACTCTCTCAATCTTGACTTCTGCGGCCGCACAATTATTGTGCGGTCCGCACTTTGCATTGCAGCACTTGTCAAATTTTCTTCTTGTTCTGCGGCCGCAGATAGAATTCTGCAGTCCGCATTTTTGCCTTTTTGCTTGATTTTTGTCCTTGTTCAAAATCACTCATTCTTGAGTTGAATTTCATCACTTTGGCTTATTTTCCAATACTCCTGCAAGTAATCATATTTCATCAGTTTTCGGGAACACCTTTAAGCATTTTTGAACTAAAACGAAAGTCAAAAGGCGCAAATAAGTAGTCAAAATCTCCACTTATCAACATTCTAGGCTTGATGGATAGGATGTATTATAAAGGCCAAATGGTCAAATGAACCGTGCCCACATAGACCACTTAAGCCATAACACAAAGCTTGTACACATTTGCAATCTTGTATGTTGCGCACAGAAATAAAAGAAAGTTTCTACCTTGCAGATACATATTTTGTCCTTTAAGACTACTACATTTTGTTCCTTAAGGATAGATATTGAGCCCAAGGGCTGCCTCTATCTGGATCCAAGAAGGCAAACTCGGACGGCTCGAGCTATCGAAGCCCGGGGGCACAAAAACCTATTAGGCAGTGCCAAAACTTAAAAGGCTAAGACCACCCCCACTCGGGGACTGTCGTCCTAGGCAAGCCCGGACGGCTCGGGTATCGAAGCTCGGGGGTGAAAAGCCTATTAGGCAATTCCTGAACTTAAAAGGCTACAACCATCCTAGAAAACGGCTCAGAGATGTCCGAAGCCCGTAATCTAAACATAAGGCCTTCAAAAAATTCCAAACCGGTTCAGAGGATAGCCTTGGAAAAACTATAATCTAAAAAAATTTAAGTAAGCATTTTGGGGAAAGCTTTCGGTCATACCAAGCCTCTACAAGTTTCAAACAAAATTACATCGAGAACGAACCTTGTTCGAACCTCCGAACAAGACCCTATCACTATGTTTTATTTCATGCTAAGGCATTTGAAATCTTTGTAATCATAAACAAGAAACCAAAAGAAACAAACTCGAAAATTTCCAAAAGGAAAAAAAGCCGTATATATATTCCAATAAAGATTTTTACAAAGGCCAAACAGCCTCAAAACAATGAATAAAAATACAAAACAAAAGAAAAATCTCTAAGGCACCTAAGCCTGATCTCTACTGAAGCCAGCCTTATCACCGGAGCAATCGTGGGTCTTCTCTGTCCTCGGGTTCCCCGAAACTCTCAGATCCTTCCTCGTCCTCGGGTTCAGCCAGCTTCTTGGCCTCGGCCTCAAGCCTTTTAGCATCTTCGATCTCCGCCGACAGATTGAAACCTCGAGCATGGACCTCCTCGCGATCCTCTATTGGGGATTGCCACTTCACGTACTCAAGAGTGACTATCACGGGGTCCTTGACTGCCTCAACATCAGCTCTGTATTGGGCCACTATCTCTTCAGCATCGGCCCTGGTTAGTTCCGTCACTGACTTAGCTATTTTAAGCTCTTTGCCAAGGGCATTCCGTTCAGTAATGGTCGAGCCCAGTTGAGACTGGAGGTCTTCGATATTTTGGGACCGGGCCTCGGCATTCTCCCTCGCCGCTCGAAGTTAGACCTCTACTGAGGCCAACTACTCCCAGGTAGTCTCCTTCTCCGAAGCCAATCAGTCCATTTTTCCCTTCCACTCTTCGGCCATGGCCTTGACCTCGTTCATCTCGGTTCGAAGTTGGTCGATCTGGTCAACCTTGTGCTGAACCTGCGGGTTTTGACCGTTAGTCGCCATGTCTAACTCGTCATTACTAACTTCAAAGATCTTGTGCTGGTCAATCTGGTCGATCTGGTCAACCTTGTGCTGAACCACCAGGTCGGCATGTTCTTTCTAAGCCGCATCCAACTCAGCCCGGAGATTCTTGACTTCTTCTTTGCGTTGATCGCTGAGAAGCTTATACATGTCCCTCTTCTTAGCAAGCTCCTTGACCTCAGCCTCGAGCTGGTTAAGCTCAGCCCGGTACCGAAGAAAGGCTTCATGGTGGAGTACCGAGGCCTGCAAAAATATGAAAAGAAAAGGCATGAGAGTTATCAAAAACTAAATTCGAAGATAAAAGAGTGTAATGACACCTTACCCGGTTCAGCGCCTATTGTGCTTCGTTGAACTATCACGGCGCATCCACCTCATTCATTTTTGCCTGGTCTTCTTTGGTTACCAGGCACCGGAGGTAGCTAGATACTCCGATAGGGGTGGAAAGAACCCGGGCATCCTCCGGGATGGTGATGATAATTGATCGCTTGCGGACGGGATCCATACTCTGGGCGGGGAACCGGTTGATCAACCTTGGGCTCACGTTTGGCCCACCGACCTCCGAGGATGGGCTTTTCCTCGGTACCTCTAAGTCACCTAACCCGGAGAAGTCTTCGAGAGAGGTTGAGTCCACACCATCAAAAAGGCAACTGAGGGGATCTTCCACACCATGAACCCCTTCGTTAGACTGCTCCTTCATCGCTCGGGCTTCATCGAACATAGACTTTGTAAATAAAGGAGACCCCAAAATTTCTATAACACCAGGCGGAGCGGAGCCAATGTCACATGAGGTCTCGGCTCTCACCTCTGCACCAGCCTCCTAAACCTGAAGGGGATATCCTCCATTGTTTTCCTATCGGCTGACACCCGCTCCTCGGGGACGGATAACTCGCAGGCCACAAAACTTTTGTCTTCCTCGGGCTCGTCCCTGAGCCGGTAAATCAAGTCCGAGTCAGGAACTCGGGAGCTGGAGCTTTCCTTTGGCTTACGTGCTAACATTTTCCTTGGCTTCTTTTTCTCCGAGCTCGGGAAACTCGAAGCCCTCCTTCTTTTCTTCTCTCCTGCTGCGGCTCCGAGCTGCCCCGAAGCAGAGGGATCAACGAGCAGGTCTTCACCCCCTACTAAGGGCCTATGCTCGATGGTCTTAGGCAAGCCTGCAAAAAAGAGAAAAGAAGGAATGAGAACATAGTGTTGAAAAAGAAAGCTTGATGCTACATATTAAGGAAATACCGATGAGGAAAAGGGAGGTAAAACGTAAAATCGACATCTAAAAGAAAGGGACACTTACGTGCTACATTCCACTTCTCGGGGAATGACCTAAATTCGACGAGTATCAGGTCGGCGGTCCTCACCCGGACAAAGCATCCCTGCCAACCCCGATCCTGGTCCTTGTCAATGCGTGAAAATGGGGCTTTGCTAGCCCAGTGTACGAGCTTTATCAGTCCCTTCCTGAAGAGCCAGGGACTCTAATGGCGGAGTATATGATCGACGGTGAACAAACAAGAGTCGACTTTGTTCACAAAGAATCGAAGGAGGATTACCATCCTTCAAAGTGACGGATGGATCTGACAGAGACACACGTCATACCTCTTGCAGAAATCCAGAATGACCGAATCTACCAGGCCTAGTGTGAAGGGGTAAGTGTTTTATTCCTTAAAGTCGTCCGCGACCGAACACCCCTCGGGGATGAACATTTTCAAGGGGGCTCGGCTACCGATTCATTGGTATCCATGCCCAGAGTGGACCTCTCGAGGACAACCACATCAGGGGCGGTCTCCTCGACCTCGGTGGTCGGCTGCGAGGAACAAGAAACACCTTTCTGGGGAACAGTCTTGGAAGTCTTCGCCATTTTTATCTAGAAAAAGGTTTGAAAGTGTGAAGGAAGATTAGGAGATGAAGGGTAACAACTTGTAGAGAAAATCAAGCACACTGGCTTAAGTAGATTATAAAGAAAAGATTGCAATTTGAAGAACGAAGGTAAGAATGTTGGAGTATGAAGGAAGACAGTGATATCTTGAAGGATCGAAGGTTGGTCAAAAGTAAAAAATGAACGAAAGAAGGAGTATTTATAGAGGCTTTGCACCGTTTCGCATCTAGGAACGACCTGCCGATGGCTGACAAGCATTTGGAGTCATTATGACGTGACTGACGGGACGTTTTGGTTTCTTTATCGTTTGCGTCACGATGTGTTGAAGAAGGAATCAAAGGGTTCATGTCGTTCCTCGTCGTTTCCGTAAACTTACTCTCCGAGAAACGATGGAACTATCTATATACTGGTAAAACCGGGCCCCTGGGATGCCCCGATTTCCAATAAGGAAAATCGAGCAAGAAACGTGATGATAAAGAACCGGAATCGAGGCAAGGGTCTCATCGAGCCAGGGTCCGTGGCGCAACACCCACCCTCGGGAATATCGGGGCCATGACCCCGGTATCCGTCCAAAATCCCAAAAGACTTCGGTGAATGTTGTCGGACAACCGAGCACGATTAACAGAAGGCCGTGATATTCATGACCAGCCGGGTATCTCGGCACGTGCCAGCGGAAATTCGGTGATTAGTTAAACGAGAGATTTTTACCTTTTATGGAATTATAGCTAGGGTAGGACTCCCCTACTATATAAAGGGCCTCCTGATTATTCATTAACGACACTGTAACACGCATATCAAAGCAATATACTATTATTTTCTCTGTTATTCAAAGTTCTTATTCTTGTTCATCAGTGCTTGGTCATTGTGAGTCCGGGATCAAGGGCGGAGATTTCATTAAAGCTGTTGTTAAGTCCGGAAACTCCCTCCTCAAGTGGTTTGATAATTTATTACCTCCTTTATCCGTTTAATTTAACGCAATTTATCGTTTGTATCGGATTAATCCACGTATTCTTAAAATCACAAACAAATTTAATTATTATCCTTTTTTTAAAGTAAACAATAACTTACCAAAAATAGTAACCTTTTTTAACAGCTTAAGATGTCCATATGTTAGGCTGGACACACGAACCTGCACCCCCTTATGTTTTATAGTTAATTTGCTAGAACAGCAGTTGCCGTAAGTGATAGGCAGCTTGCACATTAAAATTCTAATTAAAAAGACACGAGACCGTTGCATTGAGCCCCCAGTCCTACAATATTTTCCAAACTTTAACTCCAAGTCCAATCATGTTTAAATAAATCTAATAGGTCGAAACAAATATAGGAAATGCTCGGAACCCCGTATTCGATGAAAGTCGTACGTAAGGATTAATGAAAATATGTGTAAGGAACAAAATTAATTAACAATTACAAACTAATCACTGCACTCATACCTCTAATTATTTACCCTCCCCATCCATCCCCGAAAGGAAATATGTGGGGGTGGGGGGTGACATCAATGGTATGTCTGTATTATCTACTTATATTGGAACGGAGGGCTACATATAATGTCATTTTGCAGAAATAAGATTTATTAATGCAGATGACAACTTTAATAGTTTAAAATTCCGTATTTTTGTGAAATCCAAGTGAGTTCCACCGAGGGCGGATTCAGGATTTAAACTTATGGGTTCAATTTTTAATATTTTAGCATTGAAGGTTCAATTTTTAAGATTTTAGCAATGAACTCATTATATTTTTAAAGTTATGGGTTCATATCTATTATTTTTGTAATAATTTTAGCGAATATTTATTTATAAATTATCACTCCGTATAAAAAATTATGGGTTCAATTGAACCACTCATCAATACACTACGTCCGCCTCCGGTTCCAGCTTCCTGTCTTGACTCTACATTTGGCTACATAATAACATATCATGGATTAAATTAACATAAATTCTATATTAAATTAGTGTAATTTAACTTATTATAATAATTTAGTCACTATTTAATCAAGTTACTAATTTAATATTTTATTATAAAAAATTACTAAAATTATTTTATTACGATTAGTCTTCCGTGTTCTGTCATGAATGCATAAAACATAAACTCACACCACATATATTACTTCCTCAGTTTTACTTTGTTTGGAGCACTCACCATTTGGAGAGTCAAAAATATTATTGTTTGACCATATTTTTCTTAAATAAGTTTTTTAATATTTTCAATAGTTAACTGTTTTTACTTATAATACTTTTTATATAGTTTTCATACATCCAAATCTTATTTTCGGAACTTGGAAAAATCTATATTCGAATTCACAATTAAAATTAAGTGATTTACTCCTTATGTCAAAGTAAAACGGAGATTAATGTAACTATTTAATTCCTGCCGCTACCCCTAAACCCCACTTCCCCCTACTCGATCTTTATTATTACGCAGTACCCTGGCGCTTGAGAAATGACACAAAGACCATAAAGAAGTATTGCTAATTTATTAATTAATTTAGAGAATTTTTTTTTTTTAATTTAGAGATTAGATACTACGTTTCATGCCTTTTTGTGCTTCAGACTTTTTTAGTTTTTATTTTCTTTAACAGGCAAGGAACCGCACGAAGTGGAAACATAACCAAGAACAGGGAAGAAGATTCCGTGGGTCATCTCCATTTGCAAATGCGGCGAGTAGCAGCCAACTTTTCCAACAAAGATATAAAAAGAAATGAGGTTCCTTTCCGGTTCATGAACCTCTTCCGATAATTTTCATGTACTTAATTAGAAGTATATTAAAAGAAAATCAAATGAGCAGTTTAAAGAAATAAAATAAAATAAAAAATATACTCCTGGTAGTAGTACCTCTAGGTGGGAAAAAGGGTGAAAACATAATCAAAGTAGTATAACTGTATAAGATACACATTTCAACTAGTGAACCTTTATTTTGGGCATTTAATGTTTATATCAAATAAATAAATGAAAGACATATGCTCACATATTTATCACTATGACACTACCAATCTACCATATATTTTTACTTTAATTTCATCTGCTTACATTAAATCGCAACGAGTGAGAGTAAATATTTACCAACCTAAATATAAAGACAAATAGGGGCACAAGGGGAAGGGGGAGGCCAAATAGACACTGACATGGACTTTACTCCTTTACGCAATTGGCTGATCGAGATGCGGAAAACAAACTTCTCCCACGCACTCGGATTTTCCAATGAAAAGTATTATTTACTGTAGTATTTTATGGTTATGTTTGTATCAAATAAATGAATATAATTATGCAAAATAAGTGTTATATATTATATATATATATATTTTGTGTGGCTATATTATAAATAAACTATATTATGTATTTTAATTTTATTTGTGACTTTTAAAATTAGTTAATTACTTAAGGTTGGTGTAAACACCAAGTATTAACAAGTACTCAGTATTATTTTCTTTTCCCAACAAAGGGTAGCTTCAAATATCAATAGGGTCCTCTCTTGATAAAAAAAGACGCGCGCACACATAAAACGTACTATACAAATTGACTACTCGAAAGCCTCTTTACTTGCTCCAAAAGCCGCCTTTCTCTATATCCTACTATCCAGGACCAAGCCCAACACCAGATCCAGGTCCCTCCATTTACAATTTAATTAAGTTCTTAGAAAAAGTTAATGCAAACTTAACAACAACAATAACAATCCGGTATAATCTCACTAGTGGAGTTTGGAGAGGATAGTTTGTACGCATACCTTACCCCTACCCTGGGATAGAGAGGTTGTTTCCGATAGATCCTCGGCTTCCTCCCTCCAAGAACTATCCATCTTGCTCTTGGGGTGATTCGAACTCACAATTACTTCTTGGTTGAAAGTGGAGGGTGCTCACCACTAGAGTTGCAAATAACGTAACAGTGACTAAAATATTACAATCTCCATCATAATAAATTAAATCTTGACCCATGTTTATGAAATTAATAGGCGAGGCAAATAAGGCTGTGGAAGAGAATATCGCAAATGCTCTTTTCCTCGGTAGTACAACTAATTATGAAATCAAAATCTCGTTTCTCTTCGTTTGTTTAACTACTCCTATATAATTTGGATTCTTCCAATCGGAGCAATGGGTACAACCTTGTCGCCACGCAATTCTTAGGCATATATATCGGCGCGTATGCTCCGACACCCCTTCCCATCAACTAGGTGTATGAGTTGATATCTGTCTCGGTACTTGGGTTAAGCAATATTGAGAAAAGAGTCAATCGAGATCGATTAGGAGACGACGAAATCCGTGGTCGAGATGTAGAAGATGGTCGGTGTCGAGCGCCGTAAGAAGAGCTGCAACGGTTAGTTTATTAGGGCAGGATACTAAAGAGGATATTCCATTGAATATTCTTTGTACTTGTACTACTAGGATTTATTGGAGGTATATCCCATTTAAATAGGAAAAAAGATAATGAATAGGGACATGTGATATTCATTGTGATAAGAGTAGACCTTGCTAAAAGATTCTTTTCCTCTTGAAAAAATACAAAAAACACATTTTTTATCAAGATTCTCGTTCATATTATCCTACACTTTTCTATCAGATCCGAGGAGATTTCGAATGTTCTAAGATCTGTCTATCACTCATCATTGTGAGGAGGAATAATTACCTAGCTCATTATTTATTAGGTGAATCACTCCTCCTATTTACTCAAATGTCATTTATTGCTATTTATTATCAGCCATTCTTCTATTATTGCTTATACTTTATGACTATTTAATACTTATTATTGTAAATCCCTTACTGGATATGTCCCACCTCACATACATTTTCAAGATTTGTATCTAGAGATATTATCATTAACTAGGTTTAACTCGTCATTACATAAATATTATAGTTTCAGCCGAAAGTTATACTTTTTGGTCAAACAATTTGGCGCCGTCTGTGGGGATTATCTAGTTAAATCTTTTAGTTTCTTCTAGATCTATAACTGATACTAGTTACTAACGTAATATAAAAAAAAAAAAAAAGGACAAGATCCTTTTCTCTCTCCATACATAGAATCTAATATGTCAGGTAACGAAAAAGAAAGAATGAGAATAATGAATGACCTCCCACCCAACCTCACAAACATCATCAATGAGAACTTTGAAGCAGTGGACGAGGAAGCAACGCATAATGCCTCCCCCGGGCGAGGTAGGTCACCCTTTCCCCACGACAACATTACAAAATCTCTTGGTAGGGGAGCCTCCACATCCGTGGCGGAGGAGGAGCCACCAATAATAAAAAAGCTCCTAGAGGCCTCGCTAACTGACACGCTAACCAACGTCCTCCATAAGCCCGCTCGGGACACAGTTACAGAAAATGTAAGGACTTGCGTAATACCACTAGTGGACGAGCAACATGATCAATCCCCCCTCCCCATGTATTACTCACAATGCCATTAATGGTGCAGGTGACGACACTCTCGTAGACATTTTGAAAAAGGGTGGAGGAAATGGAAAATAAGAACAAAGCACTTCAGGACCAAATGAGAGAACATCAAGAAAGGGTCGATAAGATATCGGGCGCCCCTAAGCTCTTGCCGAAGAGAGATGCCAGTCGGTTCGTCGAGCATCCGTACAATGATGATACCGCCTTATCTGAAAATATATGATGGCACGACCGACCCCGAAGACCATGTGACTCACTACGTCACAGCCGTGAAAGGCAATGACCTCGCCAAGGAACAAGTATCCTCTATTTTGTTAAAAATATTTGGCGAGACCCTCACGGGAGGAGCATTAACCTGGTATTCACAACTGCTTGCGTCTTCTATTAAAACATTTAAAGAAATGGCCGATAAGTTCGTAACGGCCCATGCTGGGGCCAAAAAGGCAGAGGAGAGAGTAAACGACATATTTGGTATTAAACAGTCTCCGGGAGAGGGATTTCCTCGCCCGGTTCAACCGAGTAAGAATGACCTTGCCGAATGTATCGGAAGGGATGGCGGTCGCAGCTTTTCAAAACGGGCTGAGCAGAAATGGTTTGAGGGCAATAAGAAAACTACTTAGTCGACTTATGAAGTACCCCCCAACTACTTGGGATGAGATACACAACGCATATTGCGCCGAAGTCCGAGCACACGAGGACGACCTCAATGGGCCGACCCATCGACTGACCTCGATGCAAGTAGAATCTAGGAAAGATCGAAGAAATGATATTAGAAGAGATCTCGCGGCCTCGCGACCCAACCGGGAACGGTATCTACCATATGTCAGAACCGCCACTACGTCCTCATCCCGCCATGAAAAGGGCCCACCCCGGTCAAGAACAGGGACTCACCAGAATGAGAGAGGTATGCCCCCTTTATTATCCGTTCACAATTTTTGTGTATCGCCTACAAAAATAGTCTACGCCTTGGAGAAGCTCGGACCGAAGGTGAAGTGGCCATAAAAGATGAAGCCAGACCCGAATACTTGAAAATCAGACTCCCTCTACGAGTTCCATCAAGAGCCGAGGACATAAAATCGAAGATTGCATCACCTTAAGACAGGAGGTCGTAAACATGCTACGACAGGGACACCTCAAAGAGTTGCTGAGCGATCGGGGAAGGACCAACTTTGCTAGAGGATGCGAACAACATCAAGGACCGCCGAAACCACCCTCGCCAACCCGTACTATCCACATGATCATCGGTGGCGGCGACGATGCTTCCATCAACAATGTGAAGTTCACCACAACCCACAAGCTCAAACAGTCGATCACCCACGAACGATATGATGAACTCGAAGAAAGTACCATCTTCGATAAGTCAGATACTAAAGGTTTGGTTTTCCCTTACTATGATGCTCTTGTTATCACTTTATGAATTTTAGACACCGATGTGAGGCACATTATGGTAGACGATGGGAGCGGCGCATGCATTATCCACCTTCGAGTACTTCCACAAATGAAACTCGAGGATAAGATAGTGCTGCGCTGCATCACACTAACGGGTTTTAACAATGTAGTTGAGCGAACATCCGGCGAGATCACACTCCCCGTCCTAGCCGGTGGCATTACTATGGAAACCACATTCCATATCATGGACCAAGACACAATGTACAACACCATAATAGGGCGACCATGGATACACACCATGAGAGCCATCCCCTTTAGCTTATACCAAGTCATCAAATTCCCAACTCCATGGGGAATATTCAGTATAGGAGGGGAACAACGCATATCCCAAGAATGCTACTGCATCGCCCTAGACTGTACAACCACCCAATAAATAAAGGATAAAGAAAAAGAGGCATAGCAATCAACAGGGTCGAGGTCGATGTGTGATGACAACAAGGACGTCATAAGAGACCCCGATACGGTCGAAGCTACAGGATCGACCGTAGAGGACCTCGACCCCGTTCAGTTAGACAACAACGACCACAGCAAGAAAGTTTACATCGGCTGCAAACTTTAGGAACCGGGTAAGTTTCGTCAATTCTTAACTGCTAACACAGACTTATTTTCTTTTAGCCATACAAATATGCCAGGTATCCCAAAGGAGATCGCCACACACAAATTGAACGTCGATTTATTCCATTCCCATTGAGGCAAGTTAGGCATAAGTTCAACTGCCCAATTAATGACGCACTACGTGAAGAGGTGGAAAATGTTTTGGAAAATGGCTCCGTCAGGGAGTCGAAAT
This sequence comes from Nicotiana tomentosiformis, assembly GCF_000390325.3. Lineage (NCBI taxonomy): Eukaryota > Viridiplantae > Streptophyta > Magnoliopsida > Solanales > Solanaceae > Nicotiana > Nicotiana tomentosiformis. The sequence goes on from NC_090813.1 coordinate 133,015,111, forward strand.
ACCTCCCAATAGGTCGCTAACGTAGTCATAGTGAAAAAGAAGAACGGCAAATGGCGGTTATGCATAGATTTCACTGACCTGAACAAAGCATGCACCAAGGATTCATTTCCATTACCCCACATAGACCAAATCATCAACACAATGGCCGGGCATGAACTACTAAGCTTCTTAGATGCCTACTCGGGCTATAATCAGATCCTCGTAGAGGAAGAGGATAAGAAAAAAACCACCTTCATCACCCATCAGGGGACGTACTGCTACAGGGTCTTGCCCTTCGGGCTGAAAAATACGAGGGCGACTTGTCAAATGTTGGTGATGAGGATGTTCAAAGACCAACTTGGTAAAACGATGGAAGTCTATATAGCCGACATGTTGGTCAAATCCAAAAGGAAAGAAGATCACATCGACCACTTGAGAGAAACCTTCGGCATACTCAAGCAATACGGAATGAAACTGAACCCTGAAAAATGTGCATTCGGCATGGCCTCAGGAAAATTCTTAGGTTTCCTAGTGTCACAGCAAGGTATCAAGGTCAATCCCGACCAAATCTAGGCCATCGAAGGGATACCAGAGCACTTGACCACCAAAAAACAGGTTCAGAGGTTGACTGGCCGTATCGCCGCCCTTTTAAGGTTTATTTCGCGATCATCTGATAGGTTCCATAAATTCTTCAGCGTACTCAAAAAGGATAACGGCCTCCAATGGACCCCTGAGTGCGCCCAAGCCCTGAAGGAGTTAAAGGTGTACTTGTCATTGCCACCATTACTTTCAAAACCAGAACATGGGCAACACCTTCTCGTCTATCTCGCTCCGAAGTAGCTTTGAGCGCGGTCCTAATCCGAGAAAATAAAGGTACGCAGTCTCCCATTTATTACATTAGCAAAATACTAGTCGACGCCGAGACAAGATACCCCCACCTCGAAAACCTGGCTCTCGCCTTAGTCGTAGTTCACGAAAGCTTAGACCATATTTCCAATGCCACCCCATCTCGGTCGTCACGACTTTCCCCCCTAAGAAGCATTTTGCATAAAACCAAGCTATCGGGCAGGTTGGCCAAATGGGCCATCGAATTGAGCGAGCACGATATCACATATCAGCCACGAACAACGATAAAGTCACAAGCCCTTGCAGACTTCATCGCTGACTTCAGCGCAAAAATAATGCCTGAAGTCGAAAAAGAAGTCGTCCACGCTTCTCCCCAAACGCAAGACCTCTGGGTCCTGTACACTTACGGCGCGTCTAATGCATCGGGGTCCGGGCTGGGACTCGTACTCGAAGTCCCAACAGGTGAAGTGATTCTCCAGTCCATAAGATGCCCGTACATGACTAACAACGAGGCCGAGTATGCGGCCATAATTGCAGGATTAAGAAAAGCACTCAAATACGGAGCGAAACGACTAAGACTGCGCTGCGATTCTCAACTCGTGATCAACCAAGTCACAGGGACTTTCCAAATCAAGGAACAAAGGTTGCAAAAGTATCAGACCGAAATCTGCAATCTGCTACCCGAGTTCGACAAATGTCAACTCGACCAGATCCCCCGAGCATAGAATACCGAAGAGGACGGCCTCGCCAAATTAGCCGCAGCCACCAAAAACATTGCAACCAGAGATAGAAGTGTAGTCCATCATTTCAATTCATCGATAGACCTAATCGAGGTAAGGACCATAAACCTGACTTGGGAATGGCACAATCGTATTATTACATACTTGCAGGACAGAATACTCCTAACTGATAAAAAAGAAGCCAAGAAATTGTGGATGCAAACAGGAAGGTACAACATTATTCACAACGACATGTACAAGAGAACGTACGACGACCCTCTGGAAAAATGCTTGGGCCCAAATCAGACACGGCGCGTCCTTGAGGAAGCACACGAAGGCCACTGTAGAGCTCATTCCAGCAATTAGGCTTTGGTCATATACTTCATACGGGCAAGGTATTACAGGCCCACCATGAAAAAGGAGGCCGCGGATTTCGTGAAAAAGTGCGAGTAATGCCAGAAGTATGCCCCAATGATTCACCAAGCAGGCGAACACCTACACTCAATGACTTCTCCCTAGCCATTAATAAATTGGGGAATGGACATCATGGGTCCCCTCCCGGCAGGACGAGGTAACGTACGGTTTCTTTTGGTTTTATTGATTATTTCTCTAAATGGGTAGAAGCAGGAGCATTCGCCCAAATACGTGAACATGAAGTGATCACCTTCATATGGAAAACATCATATGCCGATTTGGCCTCCCTAAAGAGATCAGTTGCGACAACGGACCCCAATTTACAGGAAAGAAAGTCGTTGAGTTTTTTGAGAAATGGCATATCAAAAGAATACTCTCAACAGCATACCACCCCGCGGGCAACAGAAAAGCGGAGTCCTCCAACAAGTCGATACTGGACATCATGAAGAAGAAACTCAAAAGGATTGTGGCCGAAAATATTACCAGAAGTACTCTGGACCTACCGAACAATGCCGAAGACGAGCACAGGAGAGACGCCTTACTCATTGGTTTATGGGAGTGATGCAGTAATACCGATCGAAGTCGGGGAGCCCAGCCTAAGATACTCCCATGAAAGCGGACCCAACAACGATGAAAGTAGAAGGCAGGAGCTCGACGAAGTCAAAGAACGAAGAGATATGGCCTACATAAGGATGATCGCCCAATAGCAACAAGCAGACCGCTATTATAACAAAAAAGCAAAGATCAGGCCACTCAAACTCGGGAACTACGTGCTTAAAGCTAAAACACAAGCGAGCAAAGACCTACGAGAAGGTAAACTAGGAACAAATTGGGACGGCCCGTACAATATCATGGCAACAACAAGCAAGGGGTCATTCCAACTAGAAACAATGGAAGGAAAGCTACTACCAAACAACTGGAATATTGTACACCTCAAGTATTTCAACTTTTAAGACATGAAGCGTCCCCAATGTCTTACTCTTTTTCCCTCACTTGAGTTTTGTCAGAATTGGGTTTTCTCAAGGAGGTTTTTAATGAGGCGACGGAGGGGACACTTCAGGTTGAAGTGCGCATAGACGGAGGCACAGGATGGATAGTTTATTGCTCGACCTCTCAAGACTTCTCCAGGTCGACCAATGAAGGGACTGGATAAGCTAGGACTGGGACTGGGACTGGGATGAAAATGCTGGCCAACGTCCGAAAAATATGTAAATTTCTCCAAGTGTGTGAACAAAGCACAAATGCATGAAGTTTATTTCTATTTCTCCAAATGTACAACCAAGGCAACGTTGCCTTAAAGATCAGAATGCCGACAAATGTCGCACCTAGAGGCACACCCATCCGGCCCTCGACCCTAACTAAGTATAAGCTGTATTCTATCTTGTTCGAATCAATACCCAACCGCCCCTCGGCCATTACTAAGAATAGGTTGTATTTGACATCGTTCGAATCAACACCCAACCGACCCTCGTCCATAACTAAGTATAGATTGTATTCGACCTCGTTTGAATCAACAACTAACCGTCCCTCGACCATCACTGAGTATAGGTTATATTCGACCTCGTTCGAATTAACACATAACCGGCCTTCGGCCATAAATAAATATACGATATGTTCGACCTCGTTTGAACTAACATCTACTAGATCTCGGCCATGATCAAACTTAGGTTTTGTTTCGACCTCGATCGAACTAATTCCTGTCGACCCACGACCGTAATTGAACTAAGGATATGTTCAACCCTACTCGAGCTAAATGATTACGACTAAGAAAATCAAGGCAACCAAGCAACAAGAACAAATATACAAGTTCGAACCGAAGAAAAAGAATCCGGTACAAATAACAAAACTGGTATTTCATACTTAGAATAATTTTTACAAAGGTTCGAAAAGACGCCCACAAAAAATGCACAAGTTTGCGGCAAAAGAAAAAGAAAGAAAAGACAAACTACTAATCGCCGCCAGGCCCAACAGTGCCATCTGCCTGATCACCTAGGCCATCCACATCTGCCCCTTCACCATCACCATCGCCCTCAAGATACTCATCTTGATACCAGGCATCCTCTTCAATCCGATCCATACCTGCATACCCCTCATCATCACCGGCCTCCAGTGTAGAACGATCGTAGCCACAAACGACCTGAGCTCCACGTGCCTTAACACGAGAATCCTCGAAGACGGCTTCTAAAATGGTTCCCGCCCTCATCAGATCTCTAAATATATCCAGCTGGGCCTCAGCGTGAATCTACTCCTCGTACAAATATCGAGGAACATCAGGATAATTAGAAGTGCGGGAAGAGGATGGTCGATCCAGTAATTGTGCCTGCTCGCCCTCAAGAGCGGGGACTCGATCACAAAGGCCAGAAGCCTCTTTCTCTAATTCTCCAATCTGTTCATCAAGCCGTTTTTCTTTAAATCTGGCCGTCTCCAAGGCACTCTCTCGCTCGGAACAAAGAACACAGAGCACGATCTCCAAAGCCCCCATCTTCCTGATAGCCCCCGACCGAGCTAACTCTGCCTTCTCGAGATCCGCTGCCTTCTCGGTGACCTCGCCACTTAAAGAATCCCCTTTGAAATCACACTTCTCAAGCTCGGCGTGCAGCGAGACCACCTGGGCTTGGAGATCGCCGCACTGGTCTTCGACCCCCTTACTAACCTCAAGTTCCTCTTCTTTATCTCTTAGCACCCCCTCGAGAACGCTGCATTTTTTGATGACCCTTACCAGCTCATCATCCTTTTCTTTCAGTTCGTCTCGAAGAACCTAGAAATTTCCACTCTCACTAAATCGCCTACAAATCTCACTGTACTTGCCACGGTACTCACGGTATTTTCGTTCCATGTTTAGAAAAATAGTCTTACGCCTCTCCTCTCTTCGGTAGCTTTCAATTTCCAGAATCACAGTCTGAAAGAGAAAGAAAAAGAAAGTGGAGAGTAAAAATGAAGCCTAAACGTTGAACTTGACAAACAAAAACGAAAGAAGTCGAAAATCTTACCCTGAGAGCGAGGTTGGCTACGCTCCTTGATAAGGTAGCATCATCCAGCTTTTCAAGGGTTTAACCCTCCACGTCAGAACATAGGGGACCAAGGGAAGTAACCATATTCTCCATATTTACCAACAAATCTCGATACATGGGGATTGCAATGGTCTGCAAGGACTTTTCCAATCTCACTTCGAGTCGGGTAAATCCCTCCCCCATATCCTCAACTCATCGGCATCAATATCAGAGCCCGTCTTATAGCCATCCTCAGCAACGCCTTTACCTTTCCTGTTGGCCAGCGAAGAAGGACCGCCAGCAGGTCGCGAGGCCGATGGTTTATGTTGCCGTAAGTATCAGAGACCCTCGCAGACGGCCCTTCGGCTTCCATCGTGGCATCAGGAAAGGACATGCCCTATGTGGCTTTAGCCGATGGTAGAATCTCAGATAAAAACTCGATGTCATCTTCAAGCACTATTATCGTCATCTCACGGATGACAAAATTTCCCCTTACTGAATCCACAGCCCGGGCGACCCCATCACCGACGTCCACTGATCTTCTCTTACGGGGAACCAAATTCCCGCTGCTCGACGATAACTCCTCCTCATCCACTAGATGATGCAAAGGGGAAGCCGGAAGCTCTGTTGTCGATATGTCCATAGGCGGAGAAGAAACCGATGCCGAGGAAGCAGTAGGTGGGGCCGACGACTGATCAGATCTGGACATGGTGGAAGAAGGAACATAAGTAGATGACCGAGCATGCCTAGCCGCAGTCACAATGGGAATAGACGCCGAAGAAGAGGCAACCTTCCTTTTACGTAATGCAGGAGGAGGAGCCCTCGACCTCCTCGAAGATCCTCGAACTGAAAAAGAAAGATTGAAGGTTATCACCACCAAGAATAAATCGCAACGAGCAAGCGACCATGAGGTCAACATAGCAAAAATTTATACAGGTTAACTTACTGGCCAAGGAAGAAGCAGGCCCGGCCCTTCACGAATTCCCAGAATGTGAGGCAGAACCCGGCCAACCCAGTTCGATATGTCCCCGACCAAAGAAGGGGGCGTAGTCTTGGCTATACGGAGAAGGGACAATTTCAGAGCCGGCGACTAAGACAAATCAAATGCTTTCGGCAAAAAATAGATACTTACGATCGTAATTACAAGTCTCAGGGAAGCTGTTCGCGTTGGTCACCACGTCTTCGGTCCTGACAAAAAAGTAGTTGTGCCAGAACTGACGATTTGCCTTGTCATCCATCTTCACCACTAGTCATTTACCTCCGGTGGCAAAGGTGTAACATCGTCCCCCTGTAGAAACTAGGGGTGAAGAGATGCATCAGATGGCAAAGTGTGACCTCGACCCCAGCCAACTCCGCAAATTGTGTGAGCATCCTAATAAGCTTGTAGATGTATGGAGATAGTTGAGCCGGACAAACGCCATAGTAGCGACAAAGTTCATCCATCAACGGGAGATAGGGAAGAGTATAGCCAACACAGAAAGGATATGCATAGAATATGCAATACCTGGGGCGGTGGATTTGTACCATATCACTCCTTGCTGAGATCAGATCGATGTGGGTAGGAATGTTGAATTTTGCCCTAAGATCAGCTAGATCGACCTCTTTCATCGCTGATTCCAAGACCTCGGGCTCGCCTTCAGGCGCCTTCAAAAAGTAGGACTTAACTTTCTCACTACGAGGAATTATTTCCTCCACCGTAGGAAAATTTTCATCTTTAACGGCGACAGAGATGCCATCAGCGCGAGGGGGCATAAGCTCCTCCAAAGGGACAAGCTCAGTCCTCGCACCAGAACCAGAGGATACATTAGCCATATTTTTGAAAGAGGATATTCAGGCAAGGAAGTATTAGAGGCAATAAGAATCGCTAAGACCAGTAAAGAAGATATGCGACAATGGAAGAAGAAGAAGAAGGCATAAGTTTTATATGAGTAAAATGCGTAGGGAGAAAATGAATGTCGTTACACCTGTCTTTATAAGAATTCAGGCATCAAAACCAAGAGACTATACCATCATTACCTGGCACTGGAGTCGAAACGGCAGCCCCAACTGACAGTCGCACGGGAAACAACACAGAGCATCGGGAAAATGCAACATAATGACGCACAATTTCATGACGTCATTCTGGTGCGAAAGCGACACAACCCCAAAGGTTGCGGTTCACTAAAGGACAATCTCATTTGAAACGTCACTGCTTGACTCGCTCGTCCAAATTTTGCCAACTGCAGTAAACAGAATCCGATCATTAAGGTCGCCTGAGGCCGACCTTAATAAGCGGAGGGACTAACTGTATGGGTCGATATCTGTCTCAGTACTTGGGGCTAAGCAATATCAAGAAAAGAGTTAGCCGAGGTTGGTCATGAGATGGCGAAGCCCGTGGTCGAGATGCAGAAGATGGTCGGTGTCGAGCGCCATAAGAAGAGCTGCAACAACTAGTTTATTTGGACAGGATATTAAAGAGGACATTAAAGAGGATATTAAATTGGATATTCTTTGTACTTGTAGTACTAGGGTTTATTAGGGGTATGTCCCATATAAATAGAAAAAAAGATAATGAACAGGGGCATGTGATATTCATTGTGATAAGAGAAGACCTTGCTAAAAGATTCTTTTCCTCTTGAAAAGATACAAAGAACACCCTTTTATCAAGATTCTTGTTCATATTATCCTACACTTTTCCATCAAATCCGAGAAGATTTCGAATGTTCTAATATTTATCTATCACTCATCATTGTCAGGAATAATCACCTAGCTCATTATTTATTGAGTGAATCACTTCTCCTATTTGCTCAAATGCCATTTATTGCTATTTATTATCAGTCATTCTTTCATTTTTGCTTATACTTTATGACTATTTAATGCTTGTTATTGTCAACTCCTTAATGAATTTGTCCCACCTCACACACATTTTCAAGATTCGCATCTAGAAATATTATCATTAACTCGGTTTAACCCGTCATTACATAAATATAATAGTTTCAGCCGAAAGTTATACTTTTTGGTCAAACACTAGGAGCTCCCGCTACAAGACAACCTAGATTTAATTTTATTCTCCTAAATTTAATTCCTTATCATCGGCTATGATCAAACTAGAATTTTTGCTTCGTCAGCTTGGTCTCAACTAAAATAAAACATGATTATTAGTTTCCGCTTGATTAATGGCTATGATCAAGCCTTGAAGCTTCCCATTTTTCCAAACATAAAAAACAGATTAGGATTCTTTGACAATGATTCCCAAGTTACGTATCAAATCCAAAATCTTATCTTAGCTGGACTTGGTAAACTCTAAACCGTAAATGTCAAGGATGTTCACCTTAATAGCAAGCACCATCGGCTGCTTCTTTCTTTTCTCTTTTTCATTTTCTTCCTTTCACATATCTAGTACGTACACTGGGTTATCTGTATAAACAATAGGATCAGGACGCCATTACTTTAAGAAACAGGTAAACATTCAACTATATTAAAAAATATAAGGAAAATTGATTTAACATATATAGACTTGCTTAACATGTTTAGCAAGCTAAGTAATTTTCTAAGTTACTAATTATTTTTTTTAAAAATGGTTATCTGTAATTATATTTTATGACTTAATGTTGTAAAAGTTCCTCCCACTGTCATTGAGTAGAAGTTAAGAAAAACAATATCGATCATTCAGTGTGACAATTTAAAACAATTGAGATCAGTAAACATATCATTCTATTCATGTCCAACGTTCATTAGACTGGTTATTAGACACCAAAAAGAAATCAAAGAAACACAAAGAACAGCAAAAGAAGGAGTCACCGGCAAACTTTCATTTTTCCCCATGCATGTTTCTACTTTCTTGTACTACATCAGAAATTAAAAACTTGAAGAAAGGGGAACCCTGGGCCAGTAATGTACAGAAAACCTCACCAAAATCTATTTCCCGAAAAAAAAAAAACCTTCCTCATTTAAAAAAAAGGTTAACCAAAAAAATAAAATAAAAAAGGTTTCAAGTTAATAAAAAACCTAAGTGAACAAGCTCAGGAGTCTGAGTTGTTTTCCTTGATGATCTCCAAGACTACTGTCGAAACACGTACTGGTTACAGATACCTCTGATTTTCTTGACGGAGTTCTGGACCGCCGCTTCTCCGGCAAAGAACTGTGTACGATCTCACTCTGAAAACCTCGTGTTAGTAAACTGAGATCAAGATTTTCCAACTGCAACACTTTTGCTGCTGCTTCATCTGACGAACGACACCGCTTTTGCATCTTCGATCGCGTGTTTTGCGTATGATTTTGAAGCTTAAACACGTTTGTGCATTCAGATTCCTCATCAACTTCTGCTGACTTACCGAATAACTCTGGTATCGGGCTTAACGTGCCACCGCGGAGGACGGTGTCCACCGCCGCTTGACAAACGTGCCAATTGCCAGTCCATAATAGTCCCACAACTCCGTTCACTGGGTTCACTGTCCTTCCAGCTGCTTCATATAACAAGGACTGAAATAGTCCTGCCAATACTTCCAATTTCTCAGTTCAGAAACAAAAAATAGAAGAGGGATTGAAAGAAGAAAGCAAAGAGAAATTGAGTTTAATTAATTAACTTCTATACATGACAGTGTAAAATAAATTAAGTTTAATGAGTGGAACTAGTACTAAGTAAACATAAAAGGTAAGATAGACAATATGTTACAACATATTAAATTATGATAACAGTATATATAAGTTAAATCCAAATAAATTTACCACGTACTTACCAGGGCGTTGGTTTCTAGGGACAGCGGAAATGAAGGACATGAGACCGGCACGGCCGAAGAACTTGGCAACAAAAATGGTAGCATGGCCTTGAGCTTCAGGAGTTTCAATCCATTGCAAACAGGGTCTAAGAATACAGTTTTCACTGCATCCCTTTCTCAGGACTCGACAACCATTACAACTCATGATTCTCTCTTCTTATATATGTCTTGATTAAAAAATATATGCTTATTCACCGGGCAAAATGCCTCACTAGGGCAAGAAGAAAGATTTAAGCTAGATTTGTTAATAGGGAGGAAGGTGGAGACAAAGATCAAATCTTTGCCCCAATACAGAAAGTAAGCAAGAAATAGGAGAGAGAAGAAGAGTATGGACATGGCAAGGAGAATGAAGGGCGTACATATAAAGAAGACTAAGCATCAGTTTCCTTTGCTTTTATTTTTTTTTGTCGCTTGAGTGTGCAGTTAAGAGTTCATTACTGTTAGTTCTTTTATTGCTCGGACCACTCTTGTTTGGATGCTTGTTACCTGTTGTTCTTGTTGTATCGTTTCGTATTATTACTTTAATTACTTTAAATACGATATTTGTTTGGATTGTTACTTAAATTTTATTATATCGTATCGTTAATTCTGTCGTTAAGTAACGACAAAATGTGTCACTTTATGTAACGATCGATTTGGTGTGGTCGCGTCGTTACCTTGTCTTTTTCTCTCAATCTCACCCTTAATTATTGTTAAATAATTTTATTTTATTATTTATCCTACCTTTTTATATAGTAAATTTATCCTGTATCATAATTGTTTTTCATAATATTGCAAGTTTATTCTTCATATTGCTGGTGCATCATATCATGAAACAGCGACAAACGACATAATAAATCCAAACATTGTATTCATCAAACGATACAGTATAATACAATACAATACGATATAATATATTATAAAACGATATGTAACAACCATCCAAACAAGCTGTAAAAAAACTATTTTATTGCGCCACTAAAAGTCATTCTTTGACCGTGATTTTTAGATGTTTTGAATTGTTAATTATCGTGATTTATAGTACTTTTTATGTAGTTTTCAAATATATTAATTTTATTTCAAAACACTTAAAAAGTTTATGTCCGAATTTATGGTTAAAATTAAAAAATTTAACTTTCAAAATCCAAGCTTCACCACATAATTTAGGACAGCGAGAATAATATTTTTTGTGTGATTGAGTAGTGGGTAGTATTAGTATGGGGTTGGGTAAAGTGGAGTTAGGGGAGATAGTTGCACTCTAGTTGCGTTGTGTATGGTTGGATTGGATTCCCCAACGGTGGCGTAGCTACATTCATTCGAAGGTGGTCAATCGAACACTTTTTTTAAAAAATTATATTATATATATACTATATAGGTCAAAAATTATTTTTCATGTGTATATTAAATTTTGAACATCTTTTGCAAAATTCTTGTCTTCACCGCTGTCCAAGTATTGGGCGAAAGCGGCTCCGGGTCACCACGGATGACAGCCGTCAACCGTTGGATTCACCTTTTCTTTTTATTATTATTATTATTATTATTATTATTATTATTATTATTATTATTATCCCTGCTCAGAGTATTAACTGATAGCCTATCGCTTTCAAAGTCAGATTTTTCCCATATGAGTACTCAATGTCAATTATACTAGTGTAATTTTCATTTTCTATTTTCCGAGTAAGTGCAGAATTTATTATCCAATAAAGAAGCAAGTGGCAAAATAGATGAGAACTAAATTGATCAAGGAGGCACGTACAGACTACAGACTGGTGGGTACAGTAGTACCAAAAAAATGATGTCTACAATATTACTATCACAGTTTCAGAATTTCTCTCTCTATATTTTTTCTTATGCGGCAAATTAAACACTAGAAGTTATGGAATAACTTCTTTTGTGTGACCAAACAAACATTGTATCAATATTCTGATAGTACTTGAAAAGTATTCATGGTTAATTTTACGTGTCATTGTATTTTTACTCATTATATTATTAAAGTTACAATTATTTTTGTATCATCAATGTTAAAATTATTTTATCGAAAATAATAATTTTATAGTTTTTGAGAGTCGAGGCTTTACAACATAAGAAACTCATGGTATATACGAGACATTTTGAGAGAGAAGAACGACATTACTATTATCCTATATAATACAATATATATATTGTTCGGATTTGACGAAAAAAAGATGAATCATTGCTACTATAGTTGTTCATAGCTACTCTTTGTGTTTTTGCATACTCTTTGAGCGAGTAGGAGAAGCTATAAAAATTACACATTACTACGTCATTATAAAAACCAAAGCGCAATGATCAAAGCAGAGAAAGGTCGATAGGAAAGAGGAAGAAGGTGACAATGAAATAAAATTAGGTCACTGTCACAATATTGTCTTGGCGCGGACGTGGCGTCCTTATCCTTCGAGCTACAGCTGAAGCATTTCAGATACCTTTAACTTCTTTTTCCCCCCCCCAAATTTTAGATGCCTTGAATTAGTTAATACCCCCACAACTTTCGCTGGCCAACACATACACATGTATGCTTGATCTGGCAAAAGTTTTCCATGAAATCATTGCCATTCCATTTTTAGTGAAGGAGATTTGTTGCATATATAGAATAATTTTACGAAGTATTTGCTCATTTGTGAGGAGCGAAAACAGTCGTTTAGAGGATTAGATTTTGATTAAGTAGTTAAGTGGTAAACTTTTTACATTGTCGGTTTCACCGTACTACAACCGTAGCAGGCTTGTGTACCTCTAGTTCTGGAAGGTACCTGAGTCTCAATACTATATTAATATATGGTAGAAACAACATATGTAGGTATCTGTATAGGTGACAACAAGAATGTGCTTATGTATGATATATGGTAGGGCAATAGGGGAAAGGCTCCAGCGCAATAGGGACATCACACTCCCGTTTCTAGCTCATTTCTACGGTGGACTTGAATCTCTTAAAATGGAGTGAGATATTCGCACTTCAACCTGATTTTTTTTTTATTTTTCTTTATTTTTTTCAACTGTAATAATATTTCCATCAATATTTTCTATATTAAATTTATCGTCTTTGGTAAAGAAATTTGTGTACGGATAAAATCGGGGGCAAAGTTTCTCCCGATTCCCCGATGAGAGAACAAAGGGGAAGCACGGATCGACGAGATTGTAATTGAGGCCAGAAACCCCTCATATCGAGATCCGATAGGAATGAACGATGTATCTAAGACGAGACACGGTAAAGCGACGTGTCTCGGATCGAGTATAATTTTCGGACCTCGGGAGACGCGGTGAACGGGTATGCATGACGGATAAGGGGCCGTAATATTCGCCCTTGATAGGATATTACAGTACGAATCTAGTTCAGTATCAGTTATGGATCAACAATTACCTGAAAGAGAGGATTTTTACCCTTTTTACACTTATACTAGGACTGAAATTCTCTTACTATATAAAGAAAAAAGATTTCTTTTAGCCTGACACATTGTAATACGCAATTCAAAGAATAAAAATTTATCTTTGTCTTCTAGCTACTGTTCAAGGCATTACTTGTTTGTTCTATTCTTTACTCGCGACCGAGCTTGTACCAAGGGTCCGACTGAGGACGAATTCCACTGTTCAATCTAAAATCAGGCTTGATCATCATATTGCAATTGGTTTGATAATTTATTTTGTCTTTAAATCATCTATCCGTTATTCTTTATTATTCGTATTGAATTAAACAACGTATCTTTTAAACCGCGTACAAATTTAATTGTTACTCATTTTTGGGGTAAACATTTTGGCGCCCACTATGGGGCTAAGGATAATAATGGTGATTTGGTATGAATCTCCATAACACACCCTATTTTATGCTTGTTCTTTGAAATCTTAATTCATGTTCAGCCTAAAAATGTCTAACTCTCAGTGTTCTCACTTGAACGTTGACGCTGAGTCAGGCCATCACGGGAAAACAATAATGTGGCGCCCAGTAATGATGTGCTTGCTACCAATCCCAATGGTGTTCCAGTCGCCGACCCGGTCGATGCTAACTCGCAGGTGGCCATCAACATCAATTTGTCAACTGATCCTGAAAACAGTGTTCGCGGAGGACCCCGACCTACCGCTCGAGAAGTGCCTGACGGTGAAGGTGATGGGGTGAGCCTACGACTGATTTTCGAGATATTGCAGGCTCAAAAAGCGGTGATAGCACAATTGTAGAATCAAAGCCACGCCCCTAACAGAATCGAGCCCGAAAAATCCCGGGAAAGAACTCGGAGAGACGAACAAAGTATCGAGAGACTGGGTGAAGCCGAGCCCGGGAAAACTTCAGAAGTAATAAAGATGCTCGAAGCGTTAACCAAACGGGTGAAGTCAGGCGAGAAAACGATTGAGGCTAACGACAAGAAGGTGGAAACATACAACTCCAGGGTCGACCAGATCCCGGGAGCACCTCCAATATTGAAGGGACCGGACTCCAAAAAATTCATTCAGAAGCCCTTTCCTCCGAGCGCGGCACCAAAGCCGATCCCGAAGAGGTTTCGAATGCCCGATATTCTCAAATATAATGGGACTACATATCCAAATAAGCATGTATCCTCCTATACATACGCGATCAAAGGGAACGGTTTGGAAGATAACGAAATTGAGTCGGTGTTGCCGAAGAGGTTTGGGGAGACTTTGTCCAAGAGAGCGATGATATAGTATCATAACTTCCCTCCAAATTTCATTGACTCATTTGCTATGCTTGCAGATGCTTTCATAAAGGCCCATGCCAGAGCCATCAAGGTCGAGACCATAAAGTCATATCTTTTGAAGGTCCAAAAAGGGATAACAAGATGCTTAGGGAGCTTGTGTCAAGATTCCAGATGGAGCGGATGGATTTTCCTCCCGTTGCGGTTGATTGGGTCGTTCAGGCATTCACTTAGGGGCTCAACCTACGAAGTTCTGTGGCTTCTCAACAGCTAAAATAAAATTTGGTGGAGTACCCGGCAGTAACCTGGGCCGAAGTCCACAATAGGTACCGGTCGAAGATCAGGGTCGAGGACGACCAACTCGGGGCCCCTTCTGGATCTATTTACCCTATCAGGAGATCTAAGAGATCCATTGATCAGGAGACAAGACCGGTATGCGATCTATATCAACCATACAGTACAGATCAAAAGAGGAATGGATCCAGGCATCACCGAGTGAGGAACGAGAAGAGAAGCGATTGAGGGCCGAGTGGCCGGGGCTTGATGAGAAAGAACGGATTCAATAGGTCGCTCGGGAGTAGGGAAGCACCAATATTATCTGAGTATAACTTCAACGAAGATGCTACAAGCGTCGTGTCGATCATAAGGCGCATCAGAGAAACAAAGTGGCCCCGACCATTGCAGTTCGACCCAACCTAGATAGATCCTAACTTGATGTGTAAGTATCACGGCACTCACAGTCATAGGACCAAAGATTGGTGATAGCTAAGAGAAGAAATTGCTCGACTATTCAACAAAGGGCACCTCCGAGAATTCCTCAGCGATCGAGCCAAAAACCATTTCAGAAATAGGGATTCCAACAAATAGGTCAAACAAGAGAAGCCTCAACAGGTGATAAACATGATCATTGTGGAAGTTGAAGTCCCCCAAGGGCTAATGATAAAACACACTAAATCGTCCATTACAAGGGAAAACGCACTCGGGATTACGTTCTGAAGGGAGCAATTTCGTTCAACGACGAAGATGCCGAGGGCATCGTAAAGCCTCACAACAATGCACTGGTAATATCTGTACTTATCAATAAATCTCGGGTTAAACGTGTGTTGATTCATCCAGGTAGCCTGGCCAACATCATCAGATCAAGGGTCGTAGAGCAATTGGGGTTACAGGATCAAATCTTTCGGCGGTCCGGGTATTGAATGGATTCAACATGGCGTGTGAGACCACTAAAGGAGAGATAACTTTGCCGGTAAAAACTGTCGGAACAATCCAAGAAATAAAGTTCTACGTGATCGGATGGGATATAAGGCACAACACTTTATTCGAAAGGCTATAGGTCAACAACATGAGGGCGGTACCTTCGACCTTACACCAGGCGCTGAAATTTTCCACAACGAGGGGAGTCAAAATAGTCTACGGAGAACAGTCAGCAAGGGAAATGTTTGCGGTCGATGAAGTGATCCTAGTGCCAGCAGTTTTAACATCAAAGAGTGCGGAACCAACCAAAAAAGAAGATAATAAATAGCAAACAATGATACTGGTCTCAACCGAACTAGAGAAACATGAAGAACAAGGACGGGCGATGAGGATGATTACAATGTCACGAGATCATTCATAACTCCCGATGACACTGACAACACCAAATAAACGGTCGAGGAGTTGGAACAAGTTATACTAATTGAGTATCTACTAGATCGAAAGGTATACCTGGGCACGAGGTCAACCCCCGAGCTCATGAGAGAACTTATTGATTTTCTTAAAGCTAACTCTGTCTATTTTGCTTGGTCGCATCTTGATATGACAGGTATCTCACCGGTGGTAACCACTTACAAGCTAAGCTTGGATCCGAAGTTCCATCTGGTCAAGCAGAAGAGAAGGCCACGGTCCGAGATCAAACACGCGTTGATGAGGCATCCAAAATTCTAAAAATAGGTTCCATCCAGGAATAATACCCGGATTGGTTAGCTAATGTAGTGGTAGTACCAAAAAAAGGAATAAACTGAGAATATGTGTAGATTATAAGGATCTAAACAAGGCGTGTCCGAAGGATTCTTTCCCTTTGCCTAACATCGATTGGATGATCGAAGTGACGGTTGGACACGAGATACACAGTTTTCTCGATGCCTACTCCGGGTACAACCAAATTTGGATGGACTCGGATGATCAAGAGAAGACTTCTTTCATAACAAAGTTAGACACCTACTGCTATAACGTAATGTCGTTCGAACTAAAGAACGTCGGTACCACGTACCAACGCCTAGTAAACTGGATGTTCGAAGAACAAATAGGAAATTCAATGGAAGTTTATATTGACGATATGTTGGTCAAGTCCTTGCGAGCAGAGGACTATTTGAAACATTTGATGGAAACCTTCGACATACTAAGGAAGTACAACATGAATCTAAACCAGGAGAAGTGTGCGTTTGGTGTCGATTCGGGCAAGTTTCTCAAGTTTGTCATGACCCAATTTTCCCTCCGTTGGGTATCGTGATGACACCTAGTCTTAGGGACTAGGTAAGCCTAATATTTACTGAATAACAACAATAATTAAATAACATCTAACAATTTTTGAAATAGAAATCTCTATAAAATTTACAATTTCTGAAACCGGTAGTACAAGTCATAAGCTCTACAGAGTTTGCTACAACTTCTAAATACAACTGTTTGGAAATAAGTAAAAACAATATGAATACAAAATAGGAAGGTGACTCTGAAGCTTGCGAATGCAGCGTCAGGTTTACCTTGAATCTCCACAGCAGCAATCCGCACAGCTAGCTAATACTCAAAGGACTTCGAAAAACTTAGGTCTGCACAAACATGTGCAAAAGTGTAGTATGATTACACCACGGCAGTACCCAGCAAGTATCAAGACTAACCTCAGTGGATTAGTGATGAGGAACAGTCAAGACACCTACTGGACTAAATAACCTGAACAAAGTATAAGTATAGAAACTACAGAGTATAATATCTACATAAAGACTATGCGATATGACTAACAATACAGTAATTGCAATAGGAAAGGACAACAACAAGTATTAGCGGAATACCACAATAATGACACAGAAGGGTGAACGTAAACACAACCTAAATCCGAAATCACAGATACAGCAAGGACAATTAATAACTCAGCAACAACGACCGCTTTCATATAAGGTTTTAGTCAACAAACTCCATGAGGTACCGAACCTCGGACAAATCACAACTCACGGGTCTCAATACCTAAACCCTAACACTAAGCATAATTTGCCCTCATTACACCTCATAACCGCATTGATGACTTGCGTGCCAAATAAAGCCATTCTCACAAAGAAGGCAAGTAAGCAAGGGTGTACATCTATACTCAACAATATCAAGAAAACCTCTTATCCGATAAGAGTGCTTAACTACGTGTATGCTTGTGCAAGTGTCCTAACATAGTTCATACTAGTCAGTGAGCATAAGGGAAAAGAACGGACAACACGTAGAATGTTTTCTCACAACTTTCACAAGATAAAGCTCACACATGTAAGTGTACCACTACACAAATATCAACAACAAGAATGCCCCTAGGACATCACAAATCAATCCCTGACATAGCCCACCTTGTCTCGCCACGTGTGCAATAATAAAGTGAATGCCCGCTTTGTCTTGCCACATATGCATAATCATGTTCCCACCTTGTCTCACCATATGCGCAATCTAGATATATATATCCCGCCTTGTCACGCCGCATGTGCAAATATCAATAGTAACAATAGCATGACAGAAACCTCGTGCAACCCTATATCAACAACCGCACGGCAGAAACCTCGTGCATCACAATAACAACAACCGCACGGCAGAAACCTCGTGCATCACCACAACAAGTACCACAACAACAATGACAATAATACAAAGTACGGCAAGTAAATCAACTCAAGAACCTTCGATCACAAGAAAAAGGTAGAACTAGTTCTCAAGGAATAACCAAAATAAAGAATACTAGGCGTAATAAGAACAGTTCAACAGGGAAGGAAACAATATGTAACAATGGTCCCACAATGTATGGTTCAACAACAAGAAACTAACACGAGTCAAACAATTTCGAATAAGGGCAAATCCACTAAGGCATAGGATATCTAAGCTTCTTTTAAGTTTGGACAATTACCGAAGAGATACAACCAATTCAAATAAAAGTGGACAACGAGAAAATCACCATAACCTCAATTAAGGGTGTACATTTATAAAAAAGGACAACTACAACTTCAAATAAAGATACGCAGTTAGGGAAAAGATAACATAGCAATGGAAGAAATAACAATTTAAATTAAGGCACATATGAATCAAGTAAACAGTAAGAGTGGATCATGAAGCAATTGATTTTAGCAATTGATTAAGCAGATAAAGGTAAAACTAGTAATTAAGGAACGTAATCATAACAAGTACAACTGTATATTCAATGAATGCAAGGACCTAGGAACCCTAAAAGGCCAATTTCAACAAATAAGTCGGAGCACTTACTCGTCACCTTGCGTACACGAACTACAATCAACACACAAGACTCAAATCCTAAGGGGTAGTTCCCCTACCCAAAGTTAGGCAAGATACTTACCTCAAAGAAGACAAACCGATACTAAAATGAACTTCTCGGGTGAAATGATCTCTGGACGGCTCAAATCTAACCAAAATAACTTCAAAGAACAAATAAAACTCATAAGAAACTATTCCAGATCATAAAGGCTCAATCTTTATCAAAATCTAAAAATCTATCCAAAAATCGACCCCCGGGCCCGCACCTCGATCCCGACAAATTTTACAAAACTCGAATACCCATTCTGATACGAGTTCGACCATACTAAAATTATCAAATTTCGATACCAATTCGTCCCTCAAATCATAATTTTTTATTTTGAAAACTTTCTTCAAAAGCCACCATTTTTCTCAACTCAAAACATAAATTAAATGATAAAAATAAGATAAAATCATAAAATATATTAAATTCTAGGTGAAGAACACTTACCCAATCGATTTGCTTGAAAAACCCACAAAGAATCGCTCAAAACCGAGCTCTATAAGTCAAGATATGATGAAACATGGCCTAACCCTCAATTTGGAAAACTTATATTCTGCCCAGGTCTAAAAGCATCGCGAACGCGGAGAAAGGCTCGCGTTCGTGAAGAAGGAAAGTAAGGCTGTCCAGGAAAACCCTTCGCGAATGTGAGGGAAGGAGTGCGAACGTGAAGAACAAGGGACAGAACCTACGCGAATGCGAGACGGCGAACGCGAATGCGAAGAAGCAATATGAGGCTGCCAGGAAGGGCTTCACGAACGCGGGTGGCTAATCGTGAACGCGATGAAGGGGAAAACCAAACCTTCGCGAACACGAGAGGTTGAACGCGAACACAAAGAAGGATTTCGAGGTGGTCGGCGGTAACACTTCGGGAGCACGAAGGGCGCTTCGCGATCGCGAAGAAGGACATCAGAAAACAGGAACAACAATTCAAAAATAGGAGGAAATAACTCGTGGCCTATACGAAACACACCCGAGGCCCCCGGGTCCTCAACCAAACATACCAACCAGTCCTATAATACCATACGAACTTAGTCAAGCCCTCGAATCATACCAAACAATGCTAAAAACACAATTCACCCTCCGATTCAAACTTGATGAACTTGAAACTTCTAATTTCTACAACTAATACCGAAACCTACCAAATCACATCCGATTGACCCCAAATTTTGCACACAAATCATATTCAATCTTACAGACCTATTCCAACTTCCGGAATCGGAATACGACCCCGATATCAAAAAGTTCACTTCCGGTCGAAATCTCCAAAAATTTGACTTTCGCCATTTCAAGCCTAAATCAGCTACATACCTCAAATTCACCGTCCGGACACGCTCCTAAGTGCAAAATCACTCAACGGAGCTAACAGAACCACCGGAATTCCATTCCGGAGTCGTCTTCACACAGTTCCAACTACGATCAAAATCCTAAGAATTAAGCTTCTATTTTAGGGACTAAGTGTCCCAAATCACTTTGAATCATCCGATAACTGAATTCAACCACGCACGCAAGTCAATACACATAATACGAAGCTGTTCAGGGCCTTATGCCGCCGAACGAGACTTAAATTCTCAAAACGACCAACCGGGTCGTTACATTCATTATATCTAATCGAGGGATAGAGATCAACCCCAACAAAATAAAGGCCATAGAAGACATCACGATATTCGACAACGTCATGGCGGTTCAAAGATTGAATGAGCGGATAGCTGCATCGGTCCGATTCATCTCGAGGTCGTCGGATAAGATTCATCGGTTCTTCTCACTATTGAAAAAGAAGAATGATTTTTCTTGGACTCTGGATTGCCAGTGAGCTTTGGAAGAACTCAAGCGATACCTGTCGAGCCCCCATTGTTTGCATACTCCGAAGGTAGAGGAACAACTATACCTCTATTTGGCGGTTTTCGAGGTGGCGGTAAGTGGTGTCCTAGTCCGTGAGGAAGAAGGTACGTAATTCCCTATTTATTATGTTAGTAGAACCCTGGACGATGCCAAAACAAGGTATACTTACCTAGAAAAGTTAGCACTCGTCTTACTAAGTGCTTCCAGGAAACTAAAACCATACTTTCAATGCCACCACATATGTGCTGTATCCTCTTACCCACTGAGGAAAATCATGCATAAGCCCGAGCTCTTGGGTTGGCTGGCTATATGGGTCGTGGAGATTAGCGGGTACGATATCGAGTAACGACCCCAGACTGCCATAAAATCTTTGTGGTCGACTTTACGCTGGCCTTGATACCCGAAGTCAAAAAGGAATTACTACTCACTTCGGGGGGCTAATTCGGGGATCTGGACCCTATTCACGGATAGTGTGTCCAACACGAAGGGGTCTGAGCTCGGTATCGTACTAAAACCACATGTTGGCAGCATAATTAGATAGTCTATTAGAACTGTAAAATTGACTAACAATGAACCCGAGTATGAAGCTATAATTGCGGGTCTAGAACTAGCTAAGAGCCTCGGGGCCGAAGTGATCGAAGCCAAATGTGACTCTCTCCTTGTCATTAATCAAGCTGATTGAACGTTCGAAGTAAAAGAGAAATGAAGTACTTGGATAAATTGTAGGTAACCCTGCACCAATTCAAGGAATGAACTCTACAGCACGTACCTCAAGATCAAAACAGTGAGGCAAATGCACTGGCCAACTTGGGGGTCTGTCGACTCCGATGAATTCTGCTCGGGGATAGTGGTGCAATTGATGAACTCGGTGGTAGAAGAAGCTCATGCCGACTCGACAAGTTTGACTTGGGATTGGAGAAACAAATATATAGACTACCTTAATAAAGGAAAGTTACCATCGGATTTGAAGCAATCGAGAACCCTGTGCACTAAAGCTGCCAGATTTAGCTTAGTCGCAGGAGCATTGTTCATAACATCTTTCTTCGGCCCACTGACTAGATGCTCAAGTCTGGGAGAGATCGAATACGCCGTGAGAGAAGTTCACGAGGGCACTTACGGGTATTATTCGGGGGCAAAATCCTTGGTTCTTAAACTAATCAAAGCCGGTTACTATTGGAATGAAATGGACAAAGATGCAAAAGACTTCGTACGAAAATGCAATAAGTGCCAAAGACACACCCCGATGATTCATCTACTGGGAGAGATGCTCCACCAGGTCCTGTCACCGTGACCGTTTATGAAGTGGGGAATGGACATCGTCTGTCCCCTGCCATGGGTAACCGGTAAGGTCTAATACATACAATTCATGATCGATTATTTTTCCAAATGGGTCGAGGCTCGCGTTCGAGAAGGTCTGGGAGAAAGAAGTCACCGACTTCATATAGGATCACATAATATGTCGATTTGGGATACCAGCCGAGATCGTTTGCGAAAACAGTTCGTCGGCAGCAAGGTAAGTGAGTTTTTTGAATACCATAAGATCAAGAAGATATTATCAACACCCTACGACCCTAGTGGGAATAGGCAAGCGAAATCGATGAACAAAACTATACTCCAAAACCTATAAAAGAGATTGACCGGTTCAAAGGGAAAGTGGAAGGAAATCTTGCCCTAAGTCCTGTGGGCGTACCGTACGACTTCGAAGTCGAGTACCGGGGCGACCCCGTTATCTCTAGTCTATGGAGTGGAAGCCTTAATACCAATCGAGGTAGGAGAACCGAGTCTCAGGTTTCAGTACGCTACCGAAGTGTCAAACGGCAAGGCCATGACCACGAGCCTGGAATTATTGGACGAAAGACGGGAAGCATCCCTGGTCCGGTTGCCACCTAAAAATAATGAGTATGGAGGTACTACAACCGAAGAGCCAACCTCCGACATTTTCAAGTTGGGGACTTAGTATTAAGAAAGATAACACCATACACCATGAACCCAAACGAAGGGAAACAGGGCCCGAATTGAGAAGGACCGTATAGAGTTGCCGGAATAACCGACAAAGGCTCGTATAAACTCGAATAGGGGAAACGGTGTACAACTACCGAACAATTAGAACGTGGCACAATTAAAGCGGTACTACTGCCAAGGTATGAACTCAATTCTCTTTTTTAATTTTGTTATATTACGGACTAACCTATGTAGGTACTCGGCTAAGGGAAAACGTGACAATTAGGTCTGAAAGCACGTATTGTACTCTTTTTCCCTTGAACTGATTTTGTCCCGAAGTTGGTTTCTTCGACAAGGTTTTTAACGAGGTTATAGTAAAACATGCTACCATAGTTTTGAAGACCGGCCTAAAACCAAAATTATTGATCGCTTGCACCGAGCCAACAATATTCGAGCCCTCACAAGTTTGGCCTCAATAGTGGGGGCCATTACCCCTAGGATAAGATCCTTAAAATGGGAAAATTTTACATTTCAAAAGCCAAGGCTTGGTGATTAGGATTCATTATAAGGGTCAAACGATCATACGAATCGTGCCCATGTAGCCCACTCTACCCACGTCACAAGGCTTATGTGCCTCCGATTATGTACCCTACATAAAAAATAATGAAAGAAAACGTTGCTTCCCTCACACTCTATTATTACGCATTTCATATTTCGCCGATGCTTCACAATGGATTATAGATCCTAATGCCCACGGGCTACCCCAACTCTAGGACTAGAGTCCGATAAAAAATCGGACGGCCCGAGCCATCGAATCCAGGAGGCATTTAGCCTATTAGGTAGCACCTGAATACGAAAGGTTACGACCACCCTAAAATGGCTCGGAGACGTCTGAAATTCGTACTCAGAAAGTAAGGCCCTTACGTATAATTAAAACTTATTAACAGGTTATCCTCGGCAAAAACATCGACGTATATGACTAAAATATTTAAGCATCTTAAAGGCTTTCAATTTTATCAAAATCTTGAAGACACGAGTAATCCGAAGATGCCATCAAAATCGGTCTCTATTCGGGCCTCCGAAGAACAGATGCCCCAGATTACGTTTGATTCTATGCTAAGGATTTAAGAACGATACACAAATAAAAAATTTCAAAAAGATGTTGAAAAGTAAAACATGTTATTGCAAAAAGAAAATTTTATATATTTCAAAAACTATTTACAAAGGCATGATAAAACAGACTCAAAAAAAGCAAGAAAGAAAATATATAAGGGAAAACTAAAAATAAACTAAGGCACCTATGCCTAATATTCTCCAGAGCCTTTTATCTCGGCCTACAGATCAAAACCTCGGGCGTGAATCTCCTCGAGGGTATACCTTCGGGATAGCCACTTTACAAGCTTAGTCTTCGTCTTTAAACGGGCCTCGACTACTCCATATCAGCCTTATACTGGGCCAGCATTTCCTCGACTTCGGAGGAATCAATCAAAGTTGCCTCCAATTTGGACTGCAGCGCGGTATATTCTTGGCCAAGGGCAACCCACTTTGAGGCGGCTGAAGCCAGTAGTGCCCGGAGTTCATCATTTAGATGTGTCCACTTGTCGGCCTTATCTTTTTCCACCCGGAGCTGGTCCTTGACCGATGAGACCTCATCTTTTGTAGCCTTTTTTTTCTGAAGCCAGCAGATCCATCATGTCCTTCATTGCCTCGACCGTGGTCTTGACCTCATCCATCTCGGCCCGAAGCTAGTCAATCAAGTCTATCTTCTCTTGAACCTGCGAAGTTGCTATGTTAGTTATCACAAGTAACTTCTCATTTTTAGCCTTAAAGATCTTTACCTTCTTGACCAGTTTGGCATGCTCCTGTTTCACGGACGAGGCCTCCTTTTATGCCTTTTCCAGCTCGGCTCGGAAAAGTGGGAGGTCCTTGAGGGCCTCGTCTTGTTGTTCACTGAAAGCCATGTACATGTCCTTATTCAGAACTTGCTTTTTGATCTCGAATTGGAGCTGGATGATATCCAAGCGGGACCGAAGGAAGCTTTCATGATGAATCACCGAAGCCTGAAAAATAATGAGGTTATTAGAACATGCTAAAACTAAGCAAAATTCACAAAAGGATACAAAGACTATATGTCTTACCCGGTTCAATGCTAGTTGTGCCTCGTTGAAGAGGCTTGATGTGCCTACTTCATTCATCTTCGTCAATCCTCCTTGGCCACCAAGAAATGAAGGTAGATGGCCACACCCACCGTAGCGGACAGTGCCCAGGCATCCGCTGGGATAGTAAGAATGACCATTCTTTTGCGGTCGGGATCCACATTCGGGGGAAGAAAGCCTTATTAGCTTCGGGCTCCAGCTCGGCTCGCCCGCTCCCGATGGCACATCCTTTTTTGGGACCTCCAGTTGACCAAATCGGGAGTATTCCTCCAACGCGCTCATGTCGATGCCGTCGAAGAACATGTTGAGGGAATCATCTGGGCCCGGTTCCATCTTGTTTGATTTCTCTTTATCGGATTGAGCCTCTTCGAACATGGACTCTATGTGGTACTGTGTCTCCGCAATGTCGATGACACCGGATACCTCTTTCGGGGCACGAGTGGCTTCTCGGGAGGCCGTGGCCTCCGATTCTTCTTCTGGTTCTCGATCTAGAGAGAGATCGAGCTCTCAGACACCTTCCCCGATCGTCGCCTGATCCCCCTCGTCGATGGTCGACCCATGAGCGATGAACTCAAGATTGTCATCCTCAGGGTAATCCCTGAGCCGGAAGAGGTAATAGGGATCCCACTTGCCCCTTGAGAGCTTACGCCATTCGTGCTTGAAGTAAGATATTTTTTTACAAATCCCCTCGATCCACTCCTTGAAGAGGGAGATTGCATTGGGAACCTAGGCGATTGCTGCACAACGGTAGATGCATGTAATTAGAAAAAGAACAAAAGGAAATAGCAAGCACTCAAGAAAGAGAAGACTTACAGGATGAGTTCAAATATTCTGGGAACGGTAGAAATTCAGGGGGAATAAGGTCTTCGGTTTTCACCAGAACGAACATCCCCTGCCACCTCGATCTTGATCTTCATCGATGCTCGATAATGGACCTTTACTTGCTCGAAGAATGAAGCAGGTGGTCAAGGGTGAACCGAGGTGCTTCAGTGATCGCGGAAGAGGATTACGATCCTCCAAAAGGACGGGTGAATCTGCCCAAGGCAGACCTTGTACCTTTTGTAGAAGCGAGTATTATAGGGTCCACTGGGGCGAGCGTGAAGGGGTAAGTGTAAATACTTAAATACCCCTCCACGTGAGTGGTGATGTCCTCATTGGGCTCAGTAACAACCACCTCTTTACCCTCCCAGTTGCAGTCCACCATAACTGTGGGGAGTATATCATCGATGATGGAGGATATATACCTCCATACCCCCTCGCCTCAGTCTTGCTTACTGGAAGCTTTCTCAACTTTGAAGTCATTTTAGATGGAACAACCCCCAGGAACGAAACTCTTCAAAGGAGGCTCCGAGACCACCTCAGGAATGGACACCTCAACATCCGCGGCCGAGTTAGAAGTTGTAGGAGCAGTTTGTTGAGGCACGAACTTGGAAGTTTTTTCCATAAGATTCTGGAGAATATGAAGATTTGAAGAAAAATATCAAGGTTTGAAATTGCGGATGAAGATTTAAAGATAGGGATGAAGATATGAAAATCTGATTTGAAGGTTTTGAATATTTGAAGATGAAGATATGAAGATCTGGAAAGCAATGTATGAAGATTTGAAGGGTTTAGAGTTAAGTGGAGAATTCGAGGGTAAACCAAACAGCTCTGGAATCGAAAAGTGAAAAAGTGAAAAAGGGGTTGGAGTTTTATAGAGGAAATGAGTAATTAGTGCATGATGTTTCACATTTGGGGATAGTCAACCGATGGTTGACACGTGTCCAAAGTTTGAACGACACGACTGATGGGACGTTTCGCTGACCCGTCAACCTAGTTGTAACGTACAAAGGAAGAAACCATGGTTAATTCAACGCTTCTCGTATTGAATTAAACCACGTATCTTTTAAACCGCATACAAATTTAATTATTACTCATTTTTGGGTAAATAAAATTAAGAAATGTACTAAAGCATACGCAATTCGTTTGTTTCCATTTCTCTCAGCAGAAGTAAAAGGGAAGTTTTCAATGCACATCAAGCTTCTTAAAAAGATTAAGATGTCAATGTAGCTAGACATGGCCAAATACATAGGGAGACCCCTAAAGTTGTCATAATTTTTCATTGTAACACTTTAACTAGAGCTTGTTTCTATTAGACACTCCAACATAATGTAAAGTATCCCAATTAAACTCAAATAGCTAGCATGGCAAAAGAGGTGTTCCAAACTTTCCTTAGGCGCGTGAACTGATCCGAATAATTCTTTTTCCTTTTTTTTTTGAAACGAATTTTCCTTCTTTTCTTTCTCCTTCGTCTTCTCTGCCATAATTACCTTCTCCTAGTATACTTTATCCTTCTAATTTTCACCTCCTGGTTTTCTTAAGATTCATTTCATTCATAACAATAATTAATTCATCATTAAAAGTATAACCCCGCGATTTCAAATATCACATACTTTTAGTAACATAAATACTAAAATTTGAGGATCTTTAAACTTGACTCCTTCATAGATTCTATGTTTTTTCTTATAATTAGGTTTCAAACAACAACCAAGCAATTTTCAAAAGCAAATAGACATCAACCCAGTTGAGTTAAGAATTCAGAGACAAACCAAATTCAAGAAAATATAGAGAAACTTAGTAAGAAAAACACATAATTCACCTACCCAAAATCAGTATCCACTCTTCACCTCAAAATCAAGAAATTTCAAAAGCAAACCAAGAGCAGAAATCAAGATCCACCCAGGAAGAAATTTTCTCATTTTCTTCTGAAAAGGACCAGCAAGATGAGAAATTACACAAAAACTATCATTTTCATAGTCATTTCCATTATAAAATTTGAGAGCATAACTTTTAGAATCAAACTGAAGCTGTGTCTTATTCTTTGAAGATTTCTTGAGGTTATAAAACTTTTCTTCCCTACAAAGTTCTTCCATTGGGTCCAATAGCAGGTTCAGAGAACTCCATCAATTCATTCATATTTTCATTATCCATGATTTTTTCTTTTTGTCACCTCTTCTTAATTTGCTTCACATTCTTGTGTTTGGCTCCATTTAAAATAAGTAAATAAGATATTTTATCATAACAAAATGGTGACTACTATTGTTGTGGCCAAACGCACACGCAAGTATATGCGGTCGTGAAGTAATAAAGTGATAAGATAAAGTGTCGAGCCCATTAAAACTTGTGATTAACTATTTACTAAATTAGACTATTCTATTTATATAAACAAGAGTTAAACCGAGAAGTATATGACTCTGATCGAATTAAACTAAAAAGAAAATAAATAATGAACTCTGAACAAAGGAAGTGTAGATTTTTATGTTATCAATGTAATGAAAACGATCCACGGTTATGGGCTATCTATCATTCCTACTGTATTCTTCAATTGAATTGACTAACTAATTCATCTAGCTTATTGGTTAATAGGGTTAATATTGCTCATAAGAATTTGACGAGTTCCTACTCGCCTATTCAAGCTAACCTAATGCCTATATGTATATGGAGTTAGAACAATCAAGAACGCATTTATAATTCCTGTACATCAACCAAGCAAGGCAATTAGGTATATGTCTATCCTAACCGCGAATCCGTTCCCTGATTCCCAGGTTCAAGAACTTGGTCTACTCAATCCTATATGCAATCTAGAATTCCCACTTTCGAGTTCTATTCTAGATTCGTAGATAATATTCAATTGGTGATCAAGCAATCAAATAATTAATTGTGAGATTGAATAAATAAACTAATATGATAAATCAAGAAATAAAAATCAATATTCGAATAACAATAGTCATGAAAGAACCACAACCTAGAAATTAAAGTTTAGCTCCACATAGATATGGTAGCCAAACAATAAATCATACAAAGAAACAGAAAAATTACTAAGTTGTTGGAAGAAGATGAAATCTGGCCTCCACGGTAGCTCCTTGCTCTCCCTCGGTTGAGTCCCCTTCAAAAAGTGTGTTTGATGCCCTAAAAGAGGCGTTTTGATTTATATATTACGTACAAAAGTTGTGGGCCAATGTTTCCCTTTTCCTTTTCCGAATCAGCTTCAGGGATTGATGTTGTGGTGGATTCTTCGAGTCCACCTCAACTTGAACTTCTCAGCATCGGATGCAGGGGTGGATGCTTCGCGTCCACCCTCTGTTCCCTCAACCTTGTTGTGCCCAGGTGCGGATGGTAAGGAGATCCAACTAGAATTTTTTGCAAGGTTGGATGCGACGCATTCACCCTCTTCTCCTTTAGCTGGAGCATCTTTTCTTCATATCTTTGCACTCCAAACATCTTAAATTATCACATACAACTTAATTAGTCATAAAACTAATAATTAACGCATGTTGGGCATTTTAAAGGCCAAATAGCACCAAAAAGAAGTTAAAATATGGGTAAAGTAATATTAAAACATATAAGAATATGTCCAACATCACCACCCCATACCTAAACCTTTGTTCATCTTCGAACAAACCATCACTATAGTAGACGAAATAAAATTAAGCTCCTATCATTCACAGCACACCACATCTATGACCATAGTTGATTGTAACAATTAAACTCTAGCATATGCATTCAACACATACTTCCCTTTAACTTATGCCATATTAATGTTCAAATCAAAAGCAATATGCTATTAACAATCCTAACCTTAAAATCCGACTTAATGTCATAATGCACTTATGGCTTGAACACCCAACATCATAGAGAAGTTTAATAACGTAACCTATCCCTCGTGAAACTATGAGCCCTCACAATAAAATCAAGAAGAGTGAGTTGAATCCACACATTCGAATCTTATGATCAAATATAATTGAAGGACCTCACATATATTAAAGAAATCGCTCACTCTCATAAAGTAGGCGCATGCACACAATTGGTACCATACGCTTTCCCATAATGTAAACATCTACTAATATAGGCTCGCTCGATCTAAAATCAATTAGGACTTTTTCATGGTTATAATGTGGGCTAAGGGATGGGTAGGATATATTTTAGGAATAATGACTAACACTCCTAAGCACTTTAACACATCATATGATAAACTTTAAGCGCATATTTTTCAACACCACTTCAGTTTAACAAACAAGATCACACCCCAAAAATATTCCCTCTTTCATTAAGCACTACCTTAATTTACATTCCGCTAGCAAGAACAAGACAATAATTTATTCATCTATATTTTTTTTCTTTTTTTTTTCCCAGATGTTTCTCTCTTTTTTTATACCTATTCTTTTTTTCTATTTTAAATTTTTGCTAGTGGTGTATTATTTTACAAAATAAGTGCATCTTTCTCCCTTTCATTGGTTCCACTCGAAAGCCACCCAAATTTCGTCCTTACTTCTTTTAGCACTTATTTTACAATTAAAGTGCTTTAAAAGGTAAAAGGATAAAAAAGTATATCAATTAAGAACAAAAGAGATATATGCTTGCAATGTTGGTACCAAATAAAAGTCTATAGACTCAAAAGGTTTAACTAGGGATAGATTTTATTTGTGATAAGCAATTAAGCCAAAAAGATCAAAGAAGGCCGAAAATTATTTTTCAAATCGAACATCACCTAAAATTTTGCTTCAACTCATATACCAGGCAAATTCTAGACTCAATCACAATAACATGGACTATACAAAAAATAATCTCACAACACATGGAACACGACTCACTAAGGACGGTCCCATTCAGACTCTCAATTCAATCAAGTATTCACGGAGCCACGAGATATTAAGCATAAATCACAAAATGACTACTATTATTGCGGCAAAACGCACACGCAAGTATACGCGGTCGTCAAGTAATAAAATGATACGATAGAGTGTCAAACCCACGAGGACTTGTGATTAACTATTAACTAAATTAGACTATCCTAATTATCTAAACAAGAGTTAAACATAGAAGTATATGACTCTAATCTAATTAATCTAAAAAGAAAATAAATAATGAACTCTGAACAAAGGAAGTGTAGATTTTTATGTTATCAATGTAATGAAAACGATCCAGGGTTATGGGCTATCTTACATTCCTATTGTATTCTTCAATTGAATTGACTAACTAATTCATCTAGCTTATTGGTTGACAAGGTTAATATTGCTCATAAGAATCTGTTGAGTTCTTACTCGCTTATTCAAGCTAACCTAACGCCTTTATGTCTACGGAGTTAGAACAAGCAAGAACGCATTTATAATTCCTGTACATTAACCAAGTAAGGCAATTAGGTATATGTCTATCCTAACCGCGATTTCGTTCCCTGATTACCAGGTTTAAGAACTTGCTCTACTCAATCCTATGTGCGATCTAGAATTCCCACTTTTGAGTTCAATTCTAGATTCGTAGATAGAATTCAATTGGTGATCAAACAATCAAATAATTAAGCGCGAGATTGAATAAATAAATCAGTATGATAAATTAAGAAAGAAAAATCAATATTCGAATAACAATAGTCATGAAATAACCGCAACCCTAGAACGTGAACTTTAGCTCCACAAATGTAATGATCCGACCGGTCATTTTGAGTATTTATGCTCCTTTTAACTATTTGAAATCTTGAATAGCTTCATATGATGTATTATAACGTGTGTGAATCGTGAGTTTTGGTTTCTTTCTTCATTTTTGGATTTTGGAGCTCGGTTTGGGCGACTTTTTAGAGGAATTTTCACCACACAACTTGGGTTTCGAATCATTTGGCTTGGAATATAGGAGATATGAAGGCGTTCATAGGTTGATACGCATGGAATGAAATTTTTGGAGTATTGTTTATCTTGCTCGACATTGGATTCGGCTTGTTTGAGGTAAGAAATACTTCTAAACTTGGAGCTGAGGGTATAACCTCGAAAATATGTGTTATACGATTTGTTTGAGGGTGACACACATGCTAGGTGACGAGCGTGTGGCGCGCACCATAGAAACTAGGACGTAATTGATTCCGTGGAATTGGGTAGTCATCATGTTTAGCCTAATGTCGCATGTCTACGTGTTTTAACTCTTACTTGCAATTTGTGCAACAATGTTAGTTGAATTACCTATTTCCTTGATATCGTATTCAGTCTTTAACTGTAGGACTCCTTGCTGTACATTTATCATTCCATAGGTCATGAGTGGTGTATTTACTTTTGGGACTATGAGTGTAATGACCCAACCGGTCATTTTGACTTTTAGAACCCCATTTCCTAAAATAAAACTTCTATGTGCTTTTAATGATTTATGACTTGCGGGGATGGTTGGTTCGGGATTTGGAAGTGTTTGGGTTGAAATCGGAACATTTGGCTATTTAAGATGGCTTTAAAAGGCCAAGTTTGACTTCGGTCAATATTTTGAGAAAACAACCACGGAATAGAATTTTGACTATTCCAACAACTCCGTATGATGATTTTGGACTTAGGAGCGTGTTCGAAATTTTATTTGGAAGTCCGTAGTTAAATTAGGTTTGAAATGGCTAAAATAAGAATTTAAGGTTGAAAGTTTGATTAGTTGACTTTTTGATATCGGGGTCAAAATCCAGTTCCAAAAATTTTCATAGCTCCGTTATGTCATTTATGACTTGTGTACAAAATTTGAGGTCAATCGGAGTTGATTTGATAGGTTTCGTCATCGAATGTAGAAGTTGGAAATTTTAAGTTTCATTAAGCTTGAATTGGAGCATAATTCGTGGTATCAGCGTCATTTTATGTGATTTGAGGTTTTAAATAAGTTCGTATGATATTTTAGGACTTGTTGGTATAATTGGTTGAGGTCCCGAAGGCCTCGGGTGAGTTTTGGTTGGTTAACGGATCAACAATTTTACTTAAAAAGTTGCTGCAATTTTTCCTTCTACTGGATATTTTTGGGCTGTGATCGAGCCCAAGATCGAGCCCAAGTATCGAGCCCAGGGTCGACGGACTGAGGCAAAGCCAGGTACGAGGCTCAGTATCTAAGCCATGATCGAAGGTCCAGCTCGAGGGCCATGATCGAAGGAAATGCTCGAGGGCCAGGATCGAGACCCAAGATCGAGGGTCACAATCGAAGGCTCATGCTCGATGCCATGATCAAGGCTATGATCGAAGGACCAGGCTCGATGCCATAATCGAGGCCATGACCGAGGTCTAGGCTCGAGCATGTGATCGAAGTCACGATCGAGGCCTAGGCTCGAGGGCCATGATCGAAGCCACGATCGAGGCCCAGCTCCGAAGGCTGTCTAGGCAGTTTTATAAAAAGAAGACATTCGTCCCATTCGCCATTTTTAACAAATTGGAGCTTGAGCAGAGGCGATTTTGTATAGATTTTAAAGGAAAGACATTTGGGGTAAGTGATTCTAACTCAGATTTAGTCTATATACACAAATATATCATTGGTTTCACCATTTAATTAGTGTTTTGAGATTGAAATTTGGGAAATATTTTGAAATTTCATAGACACGAATTTTCAAGATTTCGGTATCGATTCAGAGTCGGATTTGAGTGAAACTTGTATGGTTGGACTCGTAATTGAATGGATTTTCGGATTTCATAAATTTTTCTAGATTCCGTGACGTGGACCCCACAAACGAATTTTTAATTAATTTCGAGATTTTATTGAAAATGTTGTATTTTGTTATAGAATTAATTCCTATAAATGTTAATGATTGTATCGAATTATTTTGGCTAGATTCGAGCCAGACAGAGTTGGATAATCGAGGAAAGGGTTTACTAGTGGATTAAATTGGAGCAAGACGAGGTAAGTCTCTTGTCTAATCTTTTGAGGGGGAAAATTACCTCATAGGTGATTAAATTTAAATAATTATTGCTAATTATGGGGGCTACGTACGCACGAGGTAACGAGAGTATTCTTTGTTTAATTAATATTATTTGATATATATATATATATATATATATATATATATATATATATATTCTTTATTTAATTAATATTATTTGATATATACATATATTGTGAATTGTTAGATAAAAATATTAAAGGATGAAAATCTCATATACTTGATTTTCTGTTTAAATTAATTAATTGTTAAGAGAAATTGTTCTTCCTCCTGAATTTATCATATAATAAATATACTCTCATTCCGGAGGTACATAAAAAAAATGTCCTCCTTTCTTGTGGAGCGGGCCGAACGCCTCGGCATGATAGATGCATCTATGGATCATGCCGCACGTCCCTCGACAATGTACACAAAACTTTGAATCGGGCCGTACGACCTCGGCAGAAATCGTGCTTGATAATAATAATAATTACACGATTTTTGGACAATTGAATTGTAGCTTGTAAAACTATTTGATAAATTGGAAATTTATTGAAATTGAATTGCAGCTTGTAAAGCTATTTGATAAATTGGAATTTTTATTGAAATTAATGGATTTAATTAATAGATTGAGAATTTTTGCATTTGAAGGATTTTTTTTTAATTATTTCGGCTAATTGAATAAAATTATTGTTAACTCTGTGAATCATGCTAATTTGAATAATTATAATTTATTCCATTTATTATTGTTGACCCTTAGTGAGTGTCAAAGTTGGCCATCTCGTCTCTACCACTTTGAGATTAGGCTTGATACTTATTCGGTACACGTTGTTTACGTACTCATACTACACTTGCTGCACTTTTTGTGCAGGACCTGAGGCAAGTACTAGTGGGGGACCTATCGCCTTATGCCCACGTTATCGAGAGGCATAGTGGTGAGCTGCCTATTCTAAGCCGTTCTGTAGCTACCAGTGTCCCTTCTTATATTTACATTCTGTCTATTTTTATTTCAAACAGTATTTATGTTTTGTATAATCTACTAGAATGCTCATACACTTGTGACACCAGGTCTTGGCGAATAAAGAGTGGCTTATTTTCTTGGTTATGTTTAATTTATTAGTTGGCTGGCCTAGCTGTAGTGTTGGGTGCCATCACGACCTATGGTGAAATTGGGTCGTGACAACGAGGCGGTATTTCGGGAGCGGCCCTTGTTGCATATTTACTTTTGGGACTACAAGGCGATACCTCGGGAGCGCCCCTGTTGCATATTTATTTTTGGGACTACGAGGCGGTACCTCGGGAGCTCCCCTGTTGCATATTTACATTTGGGACTATGAGGTGGTACCTCGGGAGAACCCTTGTTGTTTATTATCCAGATATTGATACTATAGCACGTGAGTTGTCCGTGCGTATTATAACGCTTGGGTTGAAGGAGCCCCTCCGGAGTCTGCACCCCACACAGTGAGCGCAATTGATTTTATTATATTTGGGATGGAGTTCCCTGGGCTGGATTGGCCCTGTACAGTACTGAGTGACTGAATGTCAGTTATTATTTATATATTTGGGATGGATCTTCCCTCGGTTGGATTGACCATATATAGTACTGTGAGATTGAGTACTATGAGCGTGTGAGTACATGAGTTCATCATTATGCCGCATTGAATTATACATGCATACTTGATATGTAGGCATAAAGAAGTATTTTTCCTCATGCCATCTGATAATGAGATTTCTTATCGGTCGTTAGACTTTTTGAAAAAAATCGCAGGTTTCAGATTTACTCATATTTTCGGTGACTTTCAGCAAAAGATTTGAGTTTTACTGTTATATTGAAAAGAAAATGTTTATTTTTCCGAAACTTTATACGAGTTGAGCATTTTATTATTGAGTTATTACTTGTTGTACATTAAATTGTATTTGTTATGAGATGTTATTAGTTATTGGAGTTGGACTCTGATCCTTGTCCCAACTCCTCACTACTTTCAACCTAAGGTTTGGTTTGTTACTTATTGAGTACATGGGGTCAGTTGTACTCATACTACATTTCTTCACGCGTGCAGATTTTGGATGTTGATGCTGTTGTACATGGCGGAGCTGGCATTGAAGATTTACCTGCGATCCAGTCACAATTGCCTCTTGTTCTAGGTAGCTTTAAAGTTTTAAATTTGTTCATGTATATTTCAAACAAATGACGTATTTTATTTCATACCAGCTTTGTAAATTCTAATTCTTAGAAGCTCATGATTGTACTACCAGTCCTTGGAGAGTGTATTAGAGTCAGTTAAATATTAATCGAATCAGATTGCTGTTAGTTGGCTTACCTAGCGGGTGAGGTTTGGTGCCATCATGGCTAGTTGGATTTTTGGTCGTGACAAGGTGGTATCAGAGTTCTAGGTTCATATGTTCCACAAGTCATGGGAAAGTGTCTAGTAGAGTTTTGCAGATCGGTATGATGACGTCCATACCTATTTTCGAGAGGCTACATGGAATTTAGGATAAATTTCCCACCTTTCCTTCCGTATTGTGTGGCATTGATTCAGCTTGAAGCGTAACTTTTTGAATTTTTTCCACGCATTCGTATGCGCATGTGAGCGCTCGGTATCGTCCGTGCATCATCGGCTTGTTAGTTCCATGGATGAGGTGCGATATATGATTTTTGTGTGCTGATGATGGGCTAGTCTGGAGGACGGGTTATGGCTGTAGCTTGAGCACGGGGATTTCGGTTGTGTGAGCTCGTGCTTTTGGACTTATATGTCCGGTAGCGTCCATACGAGTGGAATTTGTGAATCGATGAGTGGTTGGATGGCTATATGATCAGCATGATGTGACTTTGGAATGTGTTCAGATGGTTTGATTGTGACAGGAATAGTTTGCTTGAGATGTAAAATGGATTATTAGGTGCTAGATTGTTGTCTTGATGTGACGTATAGTCTCGAGTTATGAGTGTGTTGACAGATTTTTCATGTGGATTAATTGTGGAACGAAGTAGATTTTCATATCTTTTCTTGAGTTCAGACTCAGGAAGATTAAGTGATGTCGTAGTAGTTGTGGCTGTGAAAGGTTATAGAGAGATGTCAGTTTGTACCTAAGCAGGTGGGTTATCTCCTGCGGAGTAATCTACATAGGTGTGTCCCTTATAATGTTGAGTGGAGACTTTCTTTTCTACCAACAAGTTCTATGTGTTGAGATTTGAATTTTAAATGGCCAAGGAAGTCTACATGACCGTCACGAGAATGAAGGCGAGCTTAGCAGATGAATTGAGGTACTATACGGGTTGCGTTGCATGAACTTGTGAAGAATTCGGTTAAATCTCACTGCGGTAGTATGGCAGTAATAGAGTATGGGTATGGTGAGTTATAAAATGTTTTGTTATATGGCTTCGAGCCAAGTGGGGGAGTCTTCAATTTATGATTTGATTGCACGATTATGTGTTATATTGGTTTTGGTCTAAGGCATACTTGTGGATTAGTTATAACTAGCAGAGATTGAGATCGGGGATGACTCGAGTAAGTAAATTCCTGAATACGAGTTATCTTGCACTTTATCAGTATATGAAAATCATGGGATGAGTGAGTTGTTATTTGTGAAGGATGTAGTGCGCACGGAGTATGAATTTGATCGGTGGTATTAAATCAGGGTTACTTCTTTGAGTGTTGCTGTGATAATGGGGCACGTGTCTTTTGGCCCATTTGGACGGAGCAATTTAGATTTGAGGAGAGTAGATGACTCTCAAGAAGGTTCTAAAGAGTTAAAGATTTATATGTAAGCAATTGAGAATTTTTCGGATTTGAATATCACTAGAATCGGTTAGTTGCATTGGCGGGTGTCAGGACTTGCGGTAATTCTTTATGACTATGGATTCTACATTCCAGTATAAGAAAGGTAAAAAAAACAATTTTAAATTCACATAAGGTATTTTCAGAGTGGGTATTTCGATTGTGGTATTTATGGGGGTTAATTATGATGTGGTGAGGCTTTACAGATGTTTTGATGGCCATGTTCTTGGGTTTGGTGACCTGTGTGGCTTGGTCGAGTTAGAGGAATTCAGTTCTGATAGCTTGGTTATTGTGCAAATGGATTTTAAAATGTTCTTGATGGTTTCTACCATGGTTTGAACCGGATATTTTCTACCGGTCTAGGAAACGTGTTGTGTATTGTGATTTTCTCCTGGAAGGGTGCAGATGGAAGGTTTCTAACTAACCGGGTATGTATTTTGTTGGTGACTCAAAGTATTAATGAAGTTCTCGTGTTTTAATGTAATGGCCTAATAGAGGCGGCGTGATGAGTGGGATTGGGATTTGCATGTGCAAGCATACAATTCAGTTTTGATAGGATGGTCATGAATTCTTAGACAACAAGGGCGGTTTCATACTACATGAATACTATTACTACTTGGCATTTCCTTATATGGGTGCACATTTCAAAAGGCGCACTATGTTTTGACTTACGGATGTTTGTTGGTATTGCGGTACTCACTTGGTTGCGGTACTCACTTGGTTGATCGACTGCTCATATTCAAATTTTTGGTAGGTGACACAAAAGAATTATAGAAATGTTCCTCGTGGGATGATCGTACATGAAAGATGTGTTAGTCATTCGAGTGCTGGAGTTGGGATCAGTTACGGTGATTTATGTGTTCAATGAATTTGGAGATTGGAAGTTCTCAGAAGCATATTGTTTCAGGGTTGCGGCCTAATTGAGGTGAGTATTTTATTTAAACTCAGTGGATGCACTAGTTGTATTAATTATTTGTCATAGCTACGCACTGTGAGTGCGCATATGTATGGGGTTTGAGCTTATGTGCGGGCATCGGGGAAATATTCATACTCGTAAGAATGCTTAGGCTATGATATGCCTAGAGTTGACTGTTAAGCCTAAAGCTATAACTTTCTCGTATTTGTACCTTTTGTTGAGAACTATCTGGGCTATACTTGAGGTTACAAAGAGGCTAATTCCCTAAATAAACTTGTTAGTTACTATTTCTGCGTTAACTCGCCGATTCGAATTGTGATAGCACACTTTTCACATGCCTACTCTATGGCGTGTTATTTATACTAGTCCAGTAGCATAAGAGTCTTATTTCAATTATCATATACATGTGTACTCGTTTGATTGCTCCTGTATGATTTTCTTGGACCGGAGCCCTATGACCATGCCGTGCGGTTGGTGTTAATGTGAGCTCTAGAAGAGCTGGTTATCGTTATTAGATTTGCGTGTCTTGGTTCTACCATATATGATGAGCTCATAGCATTGCGGTTGTGGTGGCGCTTGTTGAACTTGCGAAACTGTTCTCTTCTTTGAGACATTTTCCATTTTTGGGTACACGGATTGTGCACTTTGTGGATTGAGTTATATTGGTGTGACATGTCTGAGGAATAATTGTGTTTGATAATATAAAGTCATTGGACCTATAATGGTGTCACGACCCAAATTAGCCCTCCGTAAGGTGTCGTGATGACACCTAGTCTTTACGACTAGGTAAGCCTAATATTACGAAACAATATAAAGAAAATACAGCATTTTAAAGATAAACAGCATATTGTGAATAGCCAAGAGTAGTACCACTCGGCATATACAAAATATTTTTCCAAGACCCGGAATATCACTAAGTCACAAGCTGCTATAATCTATGTAGCTCTATACAAAAGTCTGAAGATAATAAAGAAAAGTCTCTAGGCGAGGGAGTAGAAGGAGACTCTGAAGATCTGCGGACGCAAGCAGTAGTACCTAGAAGTCTCCTAGAATCAGCAGCATGCACTAACCCCTAGGCTGATAGCTCGCACCTGGATCTGCACACGAAAATATGTGCATGGAAGGGCATGAGTACACCACAATGGTACCTAGTAAGTGCCAAGCCTAACCTCGGTCGAGTAGTGACGAGGTCAAGTCAAGGCCCTACCGGAGTAAATATAATAAATTGAACAGTAAAAAATATAAGTAAAATTTACGGTAACACAGTTAAAGAAAATCTCGAAAATTTAACAATTAAGGGAGTCCTCGGCTCAGAACAAGGTAAACACAGTGGGGAATCTCCCGGGATACCGTCCTGTAGTTCCAAATGAATATGCAGTACATGGGGATCTCCCGGAATATGTCCGTAGTCCCAAAGTAATTATGCAGTGCTGGGGGATCTCCCAGAATACGTCTGTAGTCCTAAAGTAAATATGCAGTGCTGGGGGATCTCCCGAAATACGTCCGTAGTCCCAAAATAAATATGCAGTACATGGGGATCTCCAAGAATACGTCCGTAGTCCTAATTTAAATATGCAATGCAAGATGAAATGGAAGGTATGGCATCGAGTTATACAGTTTATACTAAACACATATAAGAAAAATAGGGACTTAACTAAGCATGGCGCACAGAATGTCAAATAGGCAGTTAAAACACGTAAGCATGCTTCTCTAGTCTAAGTTTAACAATTAAACATATTAATGCAATTTAATAAGGAAAAATAGGATTTTTGCAATAATAGCCTGTGTACGTACTCGTCACCTCACGTACACGGAGCCCACACATCAATTAATATCAAACATCTTAAAGGAAAGTCCCCAACACAAGGTTAGGCAAGCCACTTACCTCGAACCGCTCAAATCAACTCGATATCACGTTCTTGCCATGCGTATCCGACTCCAAATGGCCCGAATCTATTCAAATTAATTGCATAACATAAATATAACTATAAGTAACTAATTTAGCTAATTAATTCAAAGCTAAAGCGTGAAATTAGGAAAAACGCCCAAAAGATCTCCCCGGGCCCACATCTCGGAATCGGCTAAAGATTACATATTATGAACACCCATTCACTCACGAGTTCACTCGAACAAAAATTATCTAAATCCGACGTCAAATTCCTATTCAAATCTCAGATTTTTATTTGGGGAACCTTTTCCCCCATTTCCAAACTTCTACCCTCAATTTCCTTAATTAGACGAGGAAAACAACAATAGATTAATGTATTTTGATAAAAATAAAGTTAGAATTAGTTACCCAATAGTCCTCCTTCAAAAATCCCTCGAGAAATCGTCTCCCACCGAGCTCTAAATCGAATTTTGTGTTATGAAATTTCAAACCCTCGAAATCCTCTTTTCTGCCCAGCGATTTCTGCACCTGCGCGCATGGGGCCGCATCTCCGGTCACTCACCTGTGGAAAAATCAACGCAGGTGCGAAGGTCACTTATCCGGGTTGGGTACGTACCTGCGCGCTTGAGTCCGCACCTGCGGATGCGCTTCTGCGCTCAATCGTCCGCTTCTGCGGAACCTTGGGTCCTTCTCACCTCCGCATTTGTGACTACCCTTCCGCAGATGCGGCTCCGCTCCTGCAGCTCACTCATCATATCTGCGACCACTGACTCCCTAGCCTAAAAGCGCACATGCGATCCCATCCTCGCTTCTACGAGGCCACACCTGCGGACTCCCCACCGCAGGTGCGAAAACACTAGAACCAATAACTCAAAAATTCCTCTAAGTCCAAGCTTTCACCCGTTAAGCATCCGAAACACACCCGAGGCCTCTAGGACCTCAACCAAACATACCAACCAATCCTAAAATATCATACGAACTTAGTCGAGCCTTCAAACCACATCAAACAACACCAAAATCATGAATTAAGCACGGATTCAAGGCTAAGAATTTAAAATTTTCCAAATTCTACATACGACGCCGAACCACATCAAATCTAGTCCGAATGACCTCAAATTTTACACACAGGTTACAAATGACAATACGAACCTACAACCACTTTCGGAATTCCATTCCGAGCTCGATATCAAAATTTCCACTATCGGCCGAAATTGCCGAAAAACTAACTTTCGCCAATTCAAGCCTAAATCTACTACAGACCTCCAAAACACATTCCGGACGCTCTCTTAACCCCAAAATCACTCAACGGAGCTAACAGAGTCGACGGAATTCCATTCCGGATCCGTCTTCACACAGTTCTGACTACGATCTAAACTCTAAGGCTTAAACTCACAACTAGGGACTAAGTGTCCCAAAACTCCCCGAATTCCATATCCAAACACTCCGGCAAATCCCAAAAGCAGAAACAAATATGGGGAAAGCAGATATTAGGGGATCGAAGCTCTAATTCTCAAAATGACCGGCCGGGTCGTTATATCCCCCCCCTCTTAAAATAATCGTTCGTCCTCGAACGAGTATAAAGACATACCTGAAACTGTGAAAAGATGAGGGTATTGGCTGCGCATATCCTGCTCGGTCTCCCAAGTCGCCTCCTTGATCGGATGACCTCTCCACCGGACCTTTACTGAAGCAATATTCTTTGACCTGAGCTTTCTGACCTGCCTGTCCAAAATGGCTACTGGCTCCTCAACTTAAGATAGATCCTTGTCCAACTGGACTGAGCTAAAATCCAATACATGAGTCAGATCACCGTGATACTTCCGGAGCATAGACACGTGGAATACCGGATGAACTTCTGCTAGGCTGGGAGGCAAGGCAAGCTCATAAGCAACCTCCCCAACTTGCCGCAATATCTCAAAAGGACCAATGAACCTCGGGCTCAGCTTGCCCTTCTTCCCGAACCTCATGACGCCCTTCATAGCCGATACCCGAAGCAAGACCCGCTCACCAACCATAAATGCCAAATCACGAACCCTCCGGTCCGCATAACTCTTCTGCCTGGACTGGGCTGTGCGAAGTCTCTCCTAAATCACCTTCACCTTATCCAGGGCATCCTGGACGAAGTCTGTACCCAACAATCGGGCCTCGCCTGACTCAAACCATACCACTGGGGACCGACACCGCCTACCATACAAAGCCTCAAACAGTGCCATCTGAATGCTGGACTGGTAACTGTGGATGTAAGCGAACTCTGCAAGTGGCAAGTATTGGTCCCATGACCCTCTTAACTCCATCACACAGGCACGGAGCATATGCTCAAGAATATGAATCGTGCGCTGAGACTGCCCGTCCGTTTGAGGGTGAAAGGCTGTGCTCAGCTCCACCCTAGTACCCAACTCCTGCTGTACGACTCTCCAAAACCGTGATGTGAACTGTGTACCTCTGTCTGAAATGATGGATAATGGAATACCATGAAGGTGGACAATCTCTCTGATATAAATCTCAGCCAACCTTTTAGAAGAATAAGTGGTCAACACTGGAATAAAATGAGCTGACTTGGTCAGCCGATCGACGATCACCCAAATAGCATCGAACTTTCTCAAAGTCCGTGGAAGTCTAACTACAAAGTCCATGGTGATTCTCTCCTAGTTCCACTCCAGGATATCTAACCTCTAAAGTAATCCACCCGGCCTCTGGTGCTCATATTTGACCTGCTGACAGTTGAGACACTTGGCCACAGACCCAACTATATCCTTCTTCATCCTCCTCCACCAGTAGTGTTGTCTCAAATCGTGGTACATCTTTGCGGCACCAGGATGAATGGCGTACCGTGAGCTGTGGGCCTCCTTGAGAATCAACTCCCGAAGCCCATCTACATTGGGCACACAGATCCGGCCCTGCATCCTCATCACACCGTCATCACCAATAGTCACATCTCTGGCATCACCTCGCCAAACCCTGTCCTGAAGAACTAGAAGATGAGGATCATCATATAGGCGCTCCCTGATACGGTCATAAAGAGAAGACCGAGCAACCACACAAGCTAATACTCGGCTAGGATCTCAAATATCCAATCTCACGAACTGACTGGCTAAGGCCTGAACATCCAAGGCTAAGGGCCTCTCAGCTGTCGGTAGATATGCCAAACTCCCCAAACTCTCTTCTCGGCGACTAAAGGCGTCGGCCACTACATTAGCCTTCCCCGAGTGGTACAATATAGTGATATCATAGTCCTTAAGTAGCTCCAACCACCTCCGCTGACGCAAATTAAGGTCCTTCTGCCTGAGCAAGTGCTGTAAACTCCGGTGATCAGTGTAGATCTCACAAGGAACACCGTACAAATAATGACGCCAGATCTTCAAGGCGTGAACAATAGCTGTTAACTCGAGATCATGGATCAGATAATTCTTCTCATGTACCTTTAACTATCTAGATGCATAGGCAATCACCCTACCATCCTGCATCAATTCCACTCCAAGGCCAATCCTCGAGGCATCACAATAGACAGTGTAGGACCCCGAACCTGTAGGCAATACTAATACTGGGGTTGTAGTCAAAGCTGTCTTGAGCTTCTGAAAGCTCTCCTCACACTCCTTGGTCCACCTGAACGGAGCACCC
Organism: Nicotiana tomentosiformis; assembly: GCF_000390325.3. Taxonomy (NCBI): domain Eukaryota; kingdom Viridiplantae; phylum Streptophyta; class Magnoliopsida; order Solanales; family Solanaceae; genus Nicotiana; species Nicotiana tomentosiformis. Next base: position 133,058,789 of record NC_090813.1, read on the forward strand.
TTCTGGGTCAGCCTGGTCATAGGTGCTATAATGGATGAAAATCCCTCCCTTGACGGTAATACCTCGCCAAACCAAGGAAACTACGGATCTCCGTAGCTGATGACGGTCTAGCCCAACTCTGCACTGCCTCCACCTTCTTCGGATCTACCTTGATCCCATCACAAGACACTGTGTGGCCCAAGAATGCCACTGAATCAAGCCAGAATTCACACTTAGAAAATTTTGCATACAATTTCTTCTCTCTCAAAGTCTGAAGCACGGTCCTCAGGTGCTACTCATGATCTTCGTGAGACCAGGAATATACCAGGATGTCGTCAATAAACACAATGACGAAGGAATCAAGATAAGGGCAGAACACACCGTGCATCAAATGCATAAAGGTAGTTGGGGCATTGGTCAACCCAAATGACATGACAAGAAACTCATAGTGAGCATATCTGGTCCTGAAAGCAGTCTTCGGGATATCTGACTCCCGAATCTTTAACTGATAATAACCTGAACGTAAGTCAATATTGGAAAACACTCTGGCACCCTGTAACTGATCAAACAAGTCATCAATACGAGGCAATGTATACCTGTTCCTCACTGTGATTTTATTCAACTTGCGGTAATCAACACACATCCGCATAGAACCATCCTTCTTCTTCACAAATAAGACAGGAGCACCCCAAGGTGACACATTGGGCCGAATGAAGCCCTTATCAAGAAACTCCTGTAACTGCTCCTTCAACTCCTTTAATTCAGGAGGAGCCATACGATATGGAGGAATAGAGATGGGTTGAGTGCCTGACAACAAATCAATGTCGAAATCAATATCTCTGTCGGGCGGCATGTCCGGAAGATCAGCTGGAAACACATCTGGAAAGTCCCTCACTACTGGAACTGACTCAACCATAGGGGTATCAATACTGACATCTCTCACATAGGCCAAATACGCATCACACCCCTTCTCAACCATTCACTGAGTCTTAAGAAATGAAATGACCCTCCGGAAGTATACTCTAAGGTACCTCTCCACTCTAATCTCGGCAAGCCTGGCATAGCCAGCGTCATGGTTTTAGCGTGACAATCAAGAATAGCATAATAGGGCGACAACCAGTCCATGCCCAAGATAACATCAAAATCTACCATACTGAGTAATAACAAATCGGCTCTGGTCTCAAAACCACTAAGAGCAATCAAACACGACCGATATACGCGGTCCACAATGAGAGAATCTCCCACGGGAGTAGATACATAAACATGGGAACTCAAAGAATCCCGAGATATCCCCAAATGTGGAGAAAAATAAGAAGACACATATGAATACGTAGAGCCTGGGTCAAATAATACTGATGCATCCCTATGACAGACAGAGACGATACCTGTGATGACTGAATCTGATGCAACGGCCTCTCACGGGCTGGAAAAGAATAGTACATGGCCTCCCCTTCTAGGGGGACCTCGACCTCCCCGACCTCCACCTCGAGCTGGCTGAGAAGGTGGGGTGGCAGCTGGTGCTGGAAGAATAGTCGGAGGACCCGGTGGAGCACGTGGAGGCTGATAAGTCTGTGAAGGTGTACCCCTCCTGGCTCTGGGGCAATCTCTAACCATGTGACGAGTGTCACCACACTCAAAATAACCTCTCGGAGGACGTGGCGACTGGGACTGACTCAGACCTAGCCTGCTGGACTGGCTGATAATAGCACCTCAAGCATGAGGCACACTGGATACTAGCAGTGCATAATAGGGCTTCTGCGGTCTAGAAGGAGTTGGAACACCACTGGCTGCTGGAAGAGCTGAATGAACAGGGCGACTCACAAAACCCCTACCATAGCGTGCTGCTGGTGCACGAGCTCCTGAATAATGACCAGTCTCTCGTGACCTCTTGGCCTCTCTCTCCTCTCTGTCCCGGGCGAGCATGCCTCCGTTCTCCTGCAATGCTCACTGCCTGCTGATAAGGGATGTCCATCTCTAACTCCCTGGCCATACTGGTCCGAATACTAGGGTGGAGTCCCTCAATGAAGCGACGAACCCTCTCTCTGACTATAGCAACCAGAGCCGGTGCATGGCAAGCTAACTCACTGAAATGGACTGCATACTCCCACACATTCATAGCATCCTGACGCAACTGCTCAAACGCTGCGCGCCAAGCGTCCCTGAGGCTCTAAGGAACATACTCACGCAAGAACATCTTTGAAAATTGAGTCCAAGTGAGTGAGGCTGCCTCGTCCGGACTACTCAGCTCATAGGCATGCCACCACTGATATGTTGTTTAGCTCATCTGGAAAGCGATGAAAGAAACCCCACTCGCCTCCACAATGACTATAGTGCGGAGAATACGATGACACTCCTCAAGAAAACCCAGAGCATCATCTGAAGCTAGTCCGCTGAAAGTAGGTGAGTGATACTTCTTGTACCTCTCAAGTCTGAGCTGCTCTGCCTCAAAAGCAGCTACCCTGGTCTCATGCTGAACCGGAGCCACTGGGGGCATAGGAATACACTCTAGGGCCTGATCAACCTGGACCCTCTGCTCAGGAGTGTGGGCTGCAGGAGTCTGTGCCCCTCCCCCGGCCTGAGATGTAGCGGGAGCTATCGGAAATAGTCCAGCCTGAGCCAGAGTGCTGAACATGCTCATGAACTGAGCTAGAGTCTCCTGGAGGGCTGGAGTAGCAAGAAAGATCTCTGGTGCTGGCCCTCCAACTGGAGCTGCTGGGGGCTTCTCTGACGCAGCTCTCACATGTGCTCGGGCTGCACCGCGTGGTCGTCCTCTACCTCGACCCCGGGCTCTGGCAGCTTTGATAGGGGGCTCGGGTTCCTGATCGTCGGTCCTCCCGGTACGAGTCCTCACCATCTGTGAGAAAGAATAGAATAAAGTTTTAGAATTTTATGTCAATAACTCACACGACAAGGAAATCAAAGGAATATGATTGTTCTTAATAGTTACACAGCCTCCCGAATATAAGTATGGACATCTCAGCACCGACCCGCGAGACTCTAATAAATCGGCTTGTGACTCGCGACTCCTATGAACCTAGTACTCTGATACCAACTTGTCACAACCCAAATTAGCCCTCCGTAAGGTGTCATGATGGCACCTAGTCTTTACGACTAGGTAAGCCTAATATTACGAAAAAATATAAAGAAAACACAGCATTTTAAATATAAACAGCATATTGCGAATAGCCAATAGTAGTACTACTCGGCATATACAAAATAATTTCCCAAGACCCGGAATATCACTATGTCACAAGTTTCTATAATCTATGTAGCTCTATACAAAAGTCTGAAGATAATAAAGAAAAGTCTCTAGGCGAGGGAGTAGAAGGAGACTCCGAAGATCTGCAGACACAAGCAGTAGTACCTTGAAGTCTCCTAGAATTAGCAACACGCACTAACCCCGAGGCTGATAGCTCGCACCTGGATCTGCACACGAAAACATGTGCATGGAAGGGCATGAGTACACCACAATGGTACCTAGTAAGTGCCAAGCCTAACCTCGGTCGAGTAGTGACGAGGTTAGGTCAAGGCCCTACCAGAGTAAATATAATAAATTGAACAGTAAAAGATATAAGTAAAATTTACGGTAACACAGTTAAAGAAAATATCAAAAATTTAACAGTTAAGGGAGTCCTCGGCTCAGAACAAGGTAAACACAGTGGGGAATCTCCATGGATACCTTCCCGTAGTTCCAAATGAATATGCAATACATGGGGATCTCCCGGAATACGTCCGTAGTCCCAATTTAAATATGCAATGCAAGATGAAATGGCAGGTATGTCATCGAGTTATACAGTTTAAACTGAACACATATAAGGAAAATATGGACTTAACTAAGCATGGCGCACAGAATGTCAAAGAGGCAGTTAAAACACGTAAGCATGCTTCTCTAGTCTAAGTTTAACAATTAAACGTATTAGTGCAATTTAATAAGGAAAACAGTTTATGATTTAGAAAGGAAAAATAACATTTTTGCAATAATAGCCCGTGTACGTACCCGTCACCTCACGTACACGGCGCCCACACATCAATTAATATCAAACATCTTAAAGGAAAGTCCCCAACATAAGGTTAGGCAAGCCACTTACCTCGAACCGCTCAAATCAACTCGATATCACGTTCTTGCCACGAGTATCCAACTCCAAATGGCCCGAATCTATTCAAATTAATTACATAATATAAATATAACTACAAGTAACTAATTTAGCTAATTAATTCTAAGCTAAAGCATGAAATTAGGAAAAACGCCCAAAAATTCTCCTCGGGCCCACGTCTCGGAGTCGGGTAAAAATTACAAATTATGAACACCCATTCACTCGAACAAAAATCATCTAAATCCGACGTCAAATTCCCATTCAAATCTCAGATTTTAGATTGGGGAACCTTTTCCCCCATTTCCAAACTTCTACCCTCAATTTCCTTAATTAGACGAGGAAAACAACAATAGATTAATGTATTATGATAAAAATAGAGTTAGAATTAGTTACCCAATAGTTCTCCTTCAAAAATCCCTCGAGAAATCGTCTCCCACCAAGCTCTAAATCAAATTTTGTGTTATGAAATTTCAAACCCTCGAAATCCTCTTTTCTGCCCAGCGATTTTTGCAACTGCGCGCATGGGGCCGCATCTGCGGTCATGCACCTGCGGAAAAATCAATGCAGGTGCGAAGGTCACTTATCCGGTTTGGGTACACACCTGCGCACTTGAGTCCGCACCTGCAGATGCGCTTCTGCGCTCAATCGTCCGCTTCTGCGGAACCTTGGGTCCTTCTCACCTTCGCATCTGCGACTGCCCTTACGCAGATGCGGCTTCGCTCCTGTGGCTCACTCGTCGCATCTGCGACCACTCACTCCCTGGCCTAAAAGTGCACTTGTGATCCCAGCCTTGCTTCTGCGAGGCCGCATCGGCGGACTCCCCACCGCAGGTGCGAAAACACCAGAACCAGCAACTCAAAAATTCCTCTAAGTCCAAGCTTTCATCCGTTAAACATCTGAAACACACCCGAGGCACCTGGGACCTCAACCAAACATACCAACCAATCATAAAATACCATACGAACTTAGTCGAGACTTCAAACCACATCGAACAATACCAAAATCATGAATTAAGCATGGATTCAAGCCTAAGAATTTAAAATTTTCCAAATTATACAAACGACGCCGAACCACATCAAATCTAGTCCGAATGACCTTACATTTTACACACAGGTCACAAATGACACTATGAACCTACAACCACTTTCAGAATTCCATTCCGAGCTCGATATTAAAATTTCCACTATCGACCGAAAATGTCGAAAAACTAACTTTCGCCAATTCAGGCCTAAATCTACTACAGACCTTCAAAACACATTCCGGATATGCTCCTAACCCCAAAATCACTCAACGGAGCTAACGGAGTCAACAGAATTCCATTCCGGATCCATCTTCATATAGTTCTGACTACTTTCCAAACTCTAAGGCTTACACTCACAACTAGGGACTAATTGTCCCAAAACTCCCCGAATCCCATAACCAAACACTCTGGCAAATCCCAAAAGCAGAAACAAATATGGGGAAAGAAGATATTAGGGGATCAGGGCTCTAATTCTTAAAATGAGGGGCCGGGTCATTACAAATGGGTACTATCATGCGTGATTACGATGTGTTTGGAAGAATAATTTTAGAAATCGGCTAAGATAATTGGCTATGGTACTTGTTGAACAAGAGAAAGCTCCCTGATATGTTGATCCGATAAGTGGTTATGAGATTCCGCGTGTTTCTTTCATTATCATCAGTGTACGAAGGTTTTGTTTGATATGGGGTTTAATACTAGTACCGGGTTGGTTTTGACTAGTTACTGTGATCGGTAATGGTGTTGCGAGTATGCGAGTTGTGTAGTATGTTATATGATTACATCAAGGGTTATAGTTAAGGCTTAATACAGCTCGTGCAGACTTATACAATGTGTAGATGTGAGATTCGGGTCTTGTAAGAAATTCTGGATGTTGGAAATTGGGTTCTAAGTTTCACTGACTAAGGTTAAAGTAATGGTCTTCAATTATGATATGTTGTCAGGCCTATATGGAATAGGGTGACGTCGGATCACCCCCGAGTATGTGCGTGGTAATATGGCATAGTGATTTGAAAGTTTAGGAATAACTCTTGGCACGTTCGAGGATGGACATATGTTTAAGTGGGGGAGAATATAACTACCCGACCGGTCATTTTGAGTATTTACGCTCCTTATAACTATTTGAAGTCTTGAATAGCTTCATATGATGTATTATGACGTATGTGAATCGTGGATTTTGGTTTCTTTCTTCATTTTCGGATTTTGGAGCTCTGTTTGGGCGACTTTTGAGAGGAATTTCACCACACAACTTGGGTTTCGAATCATTTGGCTTGGAATTAAGGAGATATGAAGGCGTTCGGAGGTTGATACATGCGAAATGGAATTTTTCGAGTATTGCTTATCTTGCTCGGTATTGGATTCGTCTTGTTTGAGGTAAGTAACACTTCTAAACTTAGAGTTGAGGGTATAAACCCCGATAATATGTGTTATACTATTTGTTTGGAGGTGACGCACATGCTATGTGACGGGCGTGTGGCGTGCACTGTAGAAACTCCGACGTAATTGATTCCGTGGAATTGGGTAGTCATCATGTTTAGCCTAATATCGCATGTCTACGCGTTTTAACTCTTACTTGCAATTTGTGCAACATGCTTAGTTGAATTACATGTTTCCTTGATTTCGTATTCAGTCTTTAACTATAGGACTCTTGCGCCATTCCATAGGTCATGAGTGGTATATTTACTTATGGGACTATGAGGCGGTACCTCGGGAGCGGCCCCTATTACATATTTACTTTTGGGACTACGAGGCATTACCTCGGGAATGTCCCTATTGCATATTTACATTTAGGACTATGAGACGGTACCTCGGGAGTGCCCCTATTGCATATTTACTTTTGGGACTACGAGGCGGTACCTCGGGAGCTCTACTGTTGCATATTTACTTTTGGGACTACGAGGTGGTACCTCGGGAGCACCCCTGTTATTTATTATTCAAATATTGATACTATAGCATGTGAGTTGTCCGTGCAGATTATAGTGCTTGGGTTGTAGGAGCCCTTTCGGAGCTGCACCCCACACAATGAGCGCAATTGATTTTATTATATTTGGGATGGAGTTCTCTGGGCTGGATTGGCCCTGTACAGTACTGAGTGACTGAATGTCAGCTATTATATATATATTTGGGATGGATTTTTCCTGGGCTAGAATGCCCATATACAATATTATGAGATTGAGTACTCTGAGAGTGTGAGTACATGAATTCATCATTGTGTTGCATTGCATTAGACATGCATACTTGATATGTAGGCATAGAGAAGTATTTTTCCTCATGCCATCTGATAATGAGATTTCTTATCAGTCGTTAAAGTTTTTGAGAAAAATCACATATTTCAGACTTACTCATATTTTCGGTGACTTTCTGCAAAAGATTTGAGTTTTACCATTATATTGAAAAGAAAATATTTATTTTTCCGAAATTTTATACGAGCTGAGCATTTTATTATTGAATTATTACTTGTTCTACTTTAAATTATATTGTTATGAGATATTATTATTTATTGGAGTTGGACTCTAACCCTTGTCCCAGCTCGTCACTACTTTCAACCTAAGGTTAGGTTTGTTACTTATTGAGTACATGAGGTCGGTTGTACTCGTACTACACTCCTGCACCCTGCGTGCAAATTTTGGATGTTGATGTTGTTGTACATGGCGAGAGCTGGCATTGAAGATGTACCTGCGATTCAGTCACAAATGCCTCTTGTTCTAGGTAGCTTTAAATTTTTGAATCTATTCATGTATATTTCAAACAGATGGCGTATTCTATTTCACACTAATTTTGTAAATTCTAATTCTTAGAAGCTTATGATTTGTACTACCAGTCCTTGGGGAGTATATTAGAGTCAGTTAAATATTAATCAAATTGGATTATTGTTATTTGTCTTACCTAGCGGGTGAAGTTAGGTACAATCATGGCTAGTTGAATTTTGGGTCGTAACAACATAGACATGGTAGCCAAACAACAAATCATACAAAGACACATAACAATTACTAAGTTGGCGGAAAAAGATGAAATCTGGCCTCCACGGCGGCTCCTTGCTCTCCCTCGGTTGAATCCCCTTCAAAAAGTGTGTTTGATGCCCTAAAAGAGGTATTTTTGACATATATATTGCGTACAAAAGTTGTGGGCTAAAGTTTTCCTTTTCCTTTGTCGAATCAGCTTCGGAGATTGATGCTGGGGTGGATGCTTCAGGTCCGTCTCTGCTTGAATTTCTCAGCATCGGATGTTGGGGTGGATGCTTCGCGTCCGCCCTCTATTCCCTCAACCTTGATGTGCCCAGGTGCGGATGCTAAGGTGGATGCCTTCTCTCGACTTCATTGCTAAGGGTGAATCAACTAGCCTTTTTTTGCAAGGTTGGATGCGACGCATCCACCTTCTTCTCGTTTAGCTGGAGCATCGTTTCTTCATATTTTTATACTCCAAACATCCTAAATTATCACATACAACTTAATTAGTCATAAAATCAATAATTGACGCATGTTTGGCATTTTAAAGACCAAATAGCACTATAAAGCCGTTAAAATATGGGTAAAGTAATATTAAAACATATAAGAATATGCCCAACATCAACTATAACAGAGAAATAAGGGGACGAAGACACTTTTTCACCTCCATTGCTTGGCTTTTAATCACTCTTCTCAGAATTGAGATAATTAGAAAGGAATAAGGAAGCGAGAACTGTTTCACTAAAATGGATCATTTTTGGGTTTGACGCATGTTCAAATTTCGTGGAACTAAGAAACACGTGTTAGGTTTTTATTTTATGGCTTTTACCGGTGGGAAGCTTTATGAACACACGCCTAGGTTTTATCTTGGATTTGAAAATTTGTGTTTAGTTGGTACATTTTAAATAAGGTTGGAGAATCTAATAGGAACAAGTCCCAGTTAAAATGTCAAAATGAAAATTCATGACTTTAAGAGGCTGGATATATACTTGTCCGCTAGACAACCAGCAAAGAAGTTTCCATGCGTGCATGCCTGACATGCGTGCTTGATGAACAATATTAGAATATCTTAAAAAGCAAAATTGCATAAAGGGGAAGCATCAGTACTATAGGTGAGTAGGCTACCATTCTATTAGATATACGCCAACTTTTTTAAAACCCATATTTAGATCGAAATACTCCATGATAGAAAGACTACGACCTTCAGCTGTAGGGGAACCATTAGGGCTGTTTATTGGAAGGATATTTACGTTAACGGTTTGACTTATTGGTTATTCGCTTATAAATATATTAATTCGATAGTCACCTAATAAGATATTGAACGGATTAATATCGAATTAGTAATTATCGGACGATTTATCGGCTACATCAAATAGACAATAAAAATTACTTAAATAAGCAAGACATTAAACAATAGATAGACGATCCAATCACAATCACACTACACGCGGGCCGGCTCTAACATGAAAGAGTGATAAGGCTTGTGTCTTAGGTCTCCAAATTTGAGGGGCCCCCATTTTTTAAAAATAATAGGTTTATAGGTATTTAAGAAATAATATTTAGTACTTTTAATAATAATAAAAATAGAGTTTTTAATATAAAAGGAAAGAGAGCTCTTTAGATATAAATAAAGTAATAATTTGACATACTTAAAAATGGATAGATGAATAGTTTTCTCAACGTTTCAGTTTTACTCTTTCGTTATATAACGTGTAAAAATTTTATTCTCCCTTTCTTAAACAAGTCAATCTTTCTTTTCTCCAATCTCTTTGTATTTTGAGAAATCTCTACTTATTTTCTGTCTTTTTCTTTAATGTTTATACTCACCTTCTTTCTCCAAGATTTCTTTAGTTCAAGTATTCAACAATACTTTTAAACTTCCAATAGTTCTATAAGATCAACAATATCTCAAAAAAGATTAAATGAGTTAGCTATATTATCAATTGAATAGAAATAATTAGAGAAAATCATTTATAAAAAAAGATTATTAACAACTTTGTATCTCAAAAAATTAAAAGAATAGATTTCAAATAAAAACATATCTTATAACTTTTTTAAAAAAATTTAGGTATCATATTAAACTTTAGCTTTAGATCCCGCATATACTTGAGTCGTTGGTGACTACAATATGCTAATGAAGGTCTCTTGGTTAATGGTAGTTTCTTAAAAAGCAAAATTGCAGAAAAAGAAGCAGCAATACTATAGGTGAGTAGGCTACCATTCTATTAGATATACGCCAATTTTTTAGAAGCCGTTAGATCGAAATAGTACTCCAAGATAGAAAGGCTACCTTCAGCTGTTGGGGGACCATTCAGTCAACTATTTGTGCAGATCAGCAGATGCCTTTTGTTTGGATTCCCCTACCCTTTAATTCCCATCCTTTTTTGTCGGAGCTATTGCCCCTGGGATAACTTGAATCCACGACCCTGAAATGTTGTAGGTGGGATGCTGACCGTCTGCTCTTGTCTGCAGATGTCAAGATTCAAAAATTACTGCAGTGAAGTGAAGCCATCATAAGATCTATGCAAAATCTCAAAGATTTAGATTTGTGGGGTCTCAACAAAATTAGCTACCTTTTGGAAACAGTTTTTGTCCTGAACGATGATAGATATGAGTGTCCCTTTCTTCTCTTTGTTTAATTGGAGAATGGATATGCCTTGCTATGCTAATAACTAGTGAGTTACGTGACTAATTAATAAAGGCACATTCCAATTATTTGGACAGTTCAAACAAAAATCTCCAAGTAATTAAGCAAAATTTTATGCAATTAATCAACTCAGTGTACTATCTTTGCAATTAACGAGAGTTATATGACAGTCCGTAGGGTCTAAATCATCTCTATGTAACATTAGCTTCATAAAGATCCAAGGAATTAGCTATTTGCAAAGGTATTGAATATCATAATTAATTAAGTGCCTATAGTGCAACCTTTTTTTAGTGCAATATCGTGAAAGTAAACATGCTCAGAGTTATACACGAGCACTAATTTTCCATAGCTCCTCCAACGCCATCAGGACTGGTAAAGAAGAATCAATTGAAAAGTAAAATTTTGATATCTTACAAGAAGTTCAAAAATATAACTTCCAGTATCAAATCTCGGTACAAGGGATATGAATTTTTATCAAGGTGATTTGAGGTAGCGTTTTGTATGGAAATAGATATGAGTGGCTTTCCTTAATACGTTTCACATCTCAGCTTGCTATAAATGGCCCTATTCAAACTTCACATCGAAAAACTAGTCTTAACAGGGATCAAGGAGTACTATGAAACTTGTCCAAGTGAATTTCCTTAAAATCCCAGTACCTATTCAATATAAACATAAACTAGAAAGTAGTTGCTGAAAGGAAGCATGACGATCAATTAACTTTTCATTGCCAAGAGAAAAATTCTCTACAATCACCACTCCATTTCCGCAAATTGCTGATTATTTGTCTCTGCATATATAGTCAAACTTAAATTATCATCAGTGGTAAAATCACGAGGAGCTAATGGATTAAACTAAATACTACCTTACCCCAATTGGCATTGCATATCAATAATCAAAATCCTTAAGTTCAAACTACTTCAAAATATGGAAAATCTTCAGTGGCACAAGTAAATAAAGCACCGGATATAGGACATTGAAAAATCCACAGGCAGATGTGCGAATTGTTATCTTTCTGCAGTTGGAACAATTAAAAGCATAAGCAGAAACAGAACGTTAGTAAAACTAGATGAAGTTCCCAGCCTACGAATGCACTGTGTGTCCTTAAAAAATTTAATCCGCTCGATGTTGCCCAAGGTTTTGGATTGATTCCTCTATGAATAGAACAAAATAAATTATTATAGCAGCACTTCAAATTTGATAACTTCAGCAGAACTCAAAGACGGTGAACAGCTTAAGTGTCCATTCGGAGACGCGAGACTTGCCTTCTTCTTAACTTTTTAAGAGCTAGTAAAAGTGTTTTTTAATATACGCCCAAAGAACTTCATGAAAGTCAATTAGATACATGTATCGGATGCATCTCTAAGCCGATTTCATAGTTTTTCTTGGAACAGAATAAGAAAATTAGATGCACCCTTATAGCATCTTACCTTCATTCTTAGCGTCTGATAAAACGTAAAACATTTTCAGACATCCTAACAAAGAATCTCATGTTAGAACCAAAAATACTTTAAGATGAAATTCTTCAATCTTTCACCCAAAAATTATCATGTCAAATCATCGAGAATAAAAACTAGATGTGGAAGCTCACCTGAATCCATGAGCGCGACAGAGAATACTGGATCTTTCAGTCTACCGTCTTCCAAACCAAAATGTAACTCGTTCTACTCTTTTCACGGTTTGGGATGTTAGAAAGAAAAATCTTACGTATAATTTGGGGACCATAACCCATTTAATAGGTGCACAAGTTTATGTATTTCTAATTTAGCTCATCATTAAATTAAAATAACATTAAGTATCTACACATCATCCCCATACTTTATAAGGTATCTTTTTTGCCCTTTTAACTTTAAACCTTAGGAGATCACTTTAACCTTATAGTGATAGTCACCAACACACAATTATTTTTAATACAATATATGTGCAAGTTCATAAATTCTAACAATCTCCCACTTGGACACACACACACACACACACACACACACACACACACACACACACACATATATATATATATATATATATATATATATGTGTGTGTGTGTGTGTGTGTGTGTGCGTATACCTTTGTAATTGTATATCACCTTATGAGCTCAAAATATTTGCTATCACAATCTAAAATACCTCAAAACAATCTCGTCCATTAATCATACCAATATTGGACCAAGGCGGCTTTTGTTAAATTAATTAATCGCAACTAAACCTTCCTTGATCATGAATACTAACATAACCAAATGATATAGATCAAGTATGGATTTGTAGCATGAAAATTACAGGCAATGTGATGTAAGCATGCCTATTTCCAACTGGTCCAACTGAAAAACAAGTCAGAGTGAAAAATAAACTGAATACTTTATTTCTTCAAAAATAACCTCAAATATCCTTAAACTGAAATTATTACCTGAAATCTTAAACTGAAACCAAATTGTGTCCATAAAGAACATTTAAGATGTTACAAACTCCCACTGAAACTGAGTTTCCTTAAATGACATGATACCTATATGAGCAATATGCTCATGAAAAACTTTGGGTGGTAGTCCATTAATTAGTAAGTGGATCCACAACCATGGAGTTTGTACCAATATGATCTATAGACACATAGCCACTCTAAACTCTTTCTTTAATAACGAGCAACTTTATGTCAATGTGCTTTGACTTTTACTGAACTCCTGTTGTTATTGGAATACAAGACTGCTAACTTATTGTCACAAAATAACTCAAGTGTACTTTCAACTTAATCCAGTAGCAAAATTATGCAGTCATATTCCATAATCAGATGCTACATAATATGTTATAAATTAACTGCCATGGTGAAAAGAGCTATGAGTGTTCTTTTAACACTCTCCCTTATATAGCTCATCAACCAAGTATGTCATATTATATCAGCATCTAATAAAGTCGATATCCAAATACTTGATTATCTTTAACTTTTTTGACTTTCTTTATGTGAGCATAAAATGGTTGTTCTCTGTAATTACCTTTTGAACCTTTAAACTACTTTCAAAAGATAAGTTTATAAATTATTTAAATATCTGCTCGACATCCCTAAATTAAATGAGATATGCAGACGCATACAAAGTTGATCATACATCAGACAATAAGAAATATACTTACTCCCACTAAACTTATGGTATACAAAATAATTAACAAGATTTATCTCGAAACCAAATGAGACTATTTCTTAAGTCCATAGATGATTTTCTTTATTGAAATCTATTCTTGAGGTTGTAGAGTTTGTTCTTTGGGAACTAATTCTTGAGACGGGTTGAATAATATTGTCTTTGATCCGAATTTGCTTTGTGAATAATGTCAGGTATAGAAACTTGTTCATAAGCATTGACAATAGAAATTAGAGGAATATAATTATGTTCCTCTTCAATGACAAAGTCCTTAAATCTTTCTCTCCCCCCGCAAACTCAACATCCTCAAAGAATTTTATATTGTTGAAAAATGTAGCCTTAGTAGTCGGATAAAAATTCTGAAAAATTAAAGGGATAGAAAATATTATTGGACAAAAGTCTCTTAATTCTCCTTTAGAGATATGACCTAATCTCTCGTGCCATAAAGAAGCTGACCACTGGATGGTTAATTCACCCTTATTACCAATTTTATTAACATGCAAGGTTCATCGAACGAAGAAATCACATCAAGTAAGTATAGATTTTTATAACCTAATAAAGAATCTGGACCAACGAATTTTGAATTACGAAAGAGACTATTTATTTTTATTTTTAAATAAATAAAAATAACCAAACTTATCTAATACAGAAACATATATCAAATTCCATCAAAACAATGGTGCAACATGAGCCTCATTCAAATTCAAATAAAACAGGTTCTTATTAATAATCTAAAAGTTCCAATTACTTCGAATTTCATTGGCTTGCCTTGACTATCGTAGATGTATCTTTCACCATCATCAGACTTTCGATAGTTTAGGCAACCCTGCAGAGACACAGTGATATGAGTTGTTATTCCGAAATCTATCCAACATCTGTGTCTTGGTACTGAAGTTAAATTAATCTTAGAACAAACAAAAGTAAGAGGTGTGCTTTTTTTGCACGTCATGCGTGATAGTTGGTACAATCCTTCTTCTTATGACCTGCAGCTTGACAAAAGAAACAACCATTTGTGGTTGGTTCTTGATGTTATTTCTTTTGTGTTGCTATATCCATAACTTCCTTATTCTTTCTCTTCTTTTCTTTCCTTTTGTCCTTAGGTACATCGTCTAAGTGAGCACTTGCTATCTTTTCCTGCTTCAGTCTATCCTCTTCCTGAATACAGTGTGAGATGAGCTCATTTACAGACCAAGTCTCTTTCTGACAATTATAGCTCACCTTAAACTGGCTAAACTGTGGTGGGAGGGATATCAAAACCAAATGCACTAGCAAGTCCAGAGAAAATGGAGCGCAAATGTCCATACCAAACACTATACGTGTAAATAATACTGACCAAACAAGCCACTCCAGAGAAAATGGAGCGCACAACACCTTTCGACGAGCTGATAGCTTACTTGGAGGGCTCATAACCTGTCTATTGGGACTTACGGGCATGAAACACAGCATCCCCAGGCAAAAGGGACGTCAGTACAAATAATGTACCGAGTATGTAAGGAATGAAAATTAGTAAATAATAGACATGATAGAAACATGGAGTAAAAGACTCAACATGTAAATCTGAATAACTTTGTGAATCATTAATATTTACAATGCCATGCATATGCGTATAAATGTCAAACCATGCATAGGTATATGCGTTCATAACATCATCAAGCCTCTGAGGGCATCCCATCATATCATCTCGGCCACTGTAGGCAAATCATCAACGTATACCAGCTGATCAGGTGGTGGTGCATATATAACGTTGTAACCTTTTCCCATATCCCATATACATATATATATATATACGCGTATATAACGCCATCTGATCATGTGTCAATGTATATGTATAAATACATGAAATACGTTAATATTTCAACTTAGAAGCAAGATGAGACATTTGCATGATATACTCCCTGGGGTTACCTTTCCCTTGATACCTTATTGAAATCAGACTTGTCAAAAGCGTACCAATTATATTTCATCTTTTTCACTCTTGACAAATACTTTTTCAATTTTAGCCATAAATATTTTAGACGTCTTAACCTTATCGGACATAGTGTCCCTAATATTTCTGGAATGGCTTTCTTCATGATCATCATACATATACGATCTGATCTCTCCCACATTTCCATCTCCCTCTTTTCATTAGAGGTACTCTTATCTGTAAGAGGTGGTAGAGAATCAATCCTTAACGCAAGGTCGAGATCCATGACTCCGAGAATAATGTTGAGATTCTCTTGCCATGACTTGAAGTTAGTGCCATTCAACATAGGAATTGAATTGATGTTGGCAGTAATATTTGCAGGAGTAATTTCAGCTGAATCAGAGAACAATAAATGACGAAATAAGCTCACATAAAGCTTAAAACCAAAATGAAAATAAATTTGATATTTCAAAGTGCCGGTCACTCAATTAATATTTCATATTTGGATTAAAATATTAACTTATAAGTGGTATCTTGGCATAGTAACAAAACACTGATAATAAAGAACATGTCGAATATTAAATCTTCCTTTAGGCTGATTTATTATTCACACGTAAAACCAGATAACTATCACGCATTTATTACCACAAGATGCACATGTAATTCTGATAAACATTGAGCTCTCTTTGGGCCGATCAACATTTGCATAGGTTACACATACAAAATATTTTATATTTCAAAACAAATAATTCTACACAAGAGAGGTCACTTTGGTAACATTAAGCTTCAAGTTTGTTCATCTCAAAAAATATATAACATTTTCCGGTACCCAAATTTAAGTCCCCCAAATACATAAATATATATAAAAGTCTTCAAAACTAATTAAGCTGTGGTGGGCCTTATGATAAATTCGTTAAACTTGATAGACTACGAGTAAATATTAGTTAATCAAACAAAATACAGAGTTGCTTAAAAGGAAGCCTTTCTGGCAGCGAACTTATGCCACAAACGCGGCATCCAAATGTCACGAACCAAAAGTCGCACCCGTCGTGATGGTGCCTATCTCGATACTAAGCAAGCCGACAACATCAATAACCCACCATTTTTTTTAAATACTGAAAATATAATAATTAATTTAGGGGGAAAACTCCCACCAACACTGAATATAAATTTACTCCCAAAATCCAGTGTCACTGGGTACACGAGCATCTATACATTACAAGTCTGGAAAATACGATCTATAATAGTCTAAGACCAAATACACTAAACAAGAGGTAGGAAAGGAGAGACAAGGTCTGCGAAACATGACAGCTACCTCTGAATCTCCGAAAAATTGACTGTGTGAAATAATCAACACCCACTGTATCCGGGATCACCTGGATCTGCACACAAAGTACAGGGTGTAGTATGAGTACAACCAACTCAATAAGTAACAATAATAAATAAAGAACTGAAAGTAGTGACGAGCTTCTCAGCTAAGTCCAATTACAGTACTTTCCAACATAAAAGGGTAGGCATGCTTTCAAGTTCAATATTTAAAACTCTATAGTAATTTCATATCAACTTCGACTGAAACAGAAGAGAATGTCTTTTAGAAAATTTTCCAAATCAGTGATATATGACAACTGAAATGCAGTAATAATGAAATCAATGCATCCTCTAAGAGAAACAGTTACTCAGTCCTCCCATTCACTCCAACCCTACAGTCACTCTTTCCTCACAGCTGCTCATTCCTCACAGTCACTCATCACTCGGCACTCGCACTCGACACTTGCACTCAGTAGGTACTTGTGCTCACTAGGGGTGTGTACAGACTCCGGAGGGGATCCTTCAGCCCAAGAGCTATATCAAGTGAATCATGGCATTTAACAATGAAACATGCTGTGGCGTGCAGCCTGATCCCATAAATATCCTCACAATTAGGCCCTCGGCCTCACTCAGTCATCAACCTCTCCAATCTCTCGGGCTCAAGATGTCATGAAAATCAGCCCAAAAATTATAATATGATGCATCAATATATAGCAACAGAGACTGAGATATGATATGAAATGAATAAACATAAGTGAGTGTGAAATTACAATTTGAACATATAATTCAACCACAGAAATAACCCTAGTGGGTACCAATAATAACAGCATATGTCTAAGCATGATTTTTAATACAAGTCTCAGCTCAATTTTCTCTAACACGTAGAGAATGTACGGATGTCAACAGATTATTCAACTACACAGTTCCATGGAATTTGACCAAGTCATAATTCCTACGGTGCACGCCCACACGCCCGTTACCTAGCATGTACGTCACCTCAAAACCAATTACATAACACATAATTCGGGATTTCATACCCTCAGGATCAAATTTAGAACTGTTACTTACATCAAACCGTGTAATTCTTTATTTCGCTATGCCCTTGCCACGAGAATTGGTCTCCGAAAGCCTCGTATCTAGCCATAATTAATTTGATTGAGTCAATACCAATTATTGTAATTAATTCCACAAGAAAATACTAATTTTCCAATAATAATCCGAAATTCACTCAAAACTCGCACATGGGGCCCACATCTCGGAACCCGACAAAAGTTATAAAATATGAACGCCCATCCAACCACAAGTCTAACCATATAGATTTTACCAAATTTCGACATCAACTCGACCCTCAAATCTTAAGTTAAAGTCTTTGAAGATTTCTACGATTTTCAACTCAATCTTTACCCATTTGAACTCAATAATCTTTTTCACAAACCTTACTGGTATGTGTATGTATAACTAATATTCTTAAATCCAAGAAACATACTCTTAATCACCCATATTTTACTCCAAACCCAAAATTGAAGAATTGGAAAAAGAAATTCTTACCTCTTTGAAGCCCTAGCAAGATCCTTGTGAAATCTTCAAACATTGAACAAGAATTGATGGATAAATGACTAAGTCTTCACTTTCTCTCTCTAAAATGATCTCACCTCTCTCTGAAATGTCAGATGAAACCCTTCAAAATGACCCCAATAGTATTTTATAAGAACGAGGTCGGGTTTATAAAACCAGAAAAATTAAGCCCCGAAACACACTCTGCGGTCGCATATGCGACCGCATAATGCTTCTGCGGCTCGCCAAATGGCCGCGAAATGTGGCCTCCGGAACTGGGCAAGGCTACCTCAGTCTGCGGTCATTATGCGGTCCGCAGACCTGTTCTGCGGTCTCATAATGCACCACATAACTGATTTTTGGTCGCATAATTTGCCGCAAACTTTTCTCCACACTTGCCCCACTCCTGATTCACTCTGCGGCCATTATGCGGTCCGCAGAGTTATTTTGCGACTGCATAGTGGGCCGTATAAATGACCCTTTTCCAGCAAAAAATTTCCTTTACACATCGGTGCATTGTTCAACCGAAAAGGTCCGAGCCGTGAGAAATTTCTATAACCTTTGTACTAATTGATCTACCTCGGCACCACAAAACCTTAATTTTCGTAGCAAAAATTCTCCGGGGTCGTTACACATAAGTCAACATCCGGTCAACCTTTTTAACTTAAGTTCTAAACCTTGGAACTAAGTGTTCCAAATCATTTCAAAACCTCACCGGACCCGAACCAATTACCCCGACAAGCCAAATAACAACCATAAATCACAATTTAAGCAGTAAATGGGGGAACGGGGTTGTAATACTCAAAATGACCGACCGGGTCGTTACATTCTCCCCCTCTTAAACAAACGTTCGCCATCGAACGAGTTTAGAATTTTACTTGGAGTCTCAAATATGTGTGGATATTCGATCCGCTTCTCCTGCTCAGTTTCCCACGTAACTTCTCCGACTGGCTGGCCTCTCCACTGCACTTTCACTGAAGTTATGTTCTTTGATCTCAACTTTCGAACCTGCCGGGCTAAAATAGCAACCGGCTCCACATCATAAGTCAAATTACTGTCCAGCTGCACTGTACTGAAATCCAAAATATGAGACGGATCCCCGACATACTTTCGGAGCATGGATACATGGAACACTGGATGAACACCTGATAGACTGAGTGGCAAAGTGTGATGACCCAAAATGTCATCTTTAAATTTAATAATTAATTCTATATTCTAAGACCTCAAAAAATACTATTTATCATTCCTCGACTTACGTGCGCAGTCCGTAAAATTTTTCGGAAAGTTTTCAGGTGAAAAATAGATTAAAATGTGAATTAGAGGTTTAAAACTCAATTGAGTTGACTTTGGTCAAAATTTTGAGCAAACGGACTCGGATCAGTATTTTAACAGTTTCGATAGGTCCGTATCGTGATTTGAGATTTGAGCGTATGCCCGAAATCAAATTCCGAGGTCCTTAGTCCGAGATACAGAATTTTGATGAAAAGAATTAAAAATTTAAATTCAAATTATGTGCAAACGACCCCGGAATAGAGTTTTGAAGATTCCAACAGCTCCGTATGGTGATTTTGGACTTAGGAGCGTGATTGGAATTTTATTTGGAAGTCCGTAGTGAAATTAGGCTTGAAATGGCTAAAATAGGAATTTAAAGTTTGAAAGTTTGACCGGGGAGTTGACTTTTTGATATCGGGGTCGGAATCCAATTCTGAAAATTTTCACAGCTCTGTTATATCATTTATGACTTGGGTGCAAACTTTGAGGTCAATCAGACTTGATTTGATAGGTTTCGACATCGAATGTAGAAGTTGGAAATTCTAAGTTTCATTAAGATTGAATTGGAGCATGATTCGTAATTTTAGCGTTGTTTGATATGATTTTAGGTTTCAAATAAGTTTGTATAATATTTTAGGACTTATTGGTGTATTGGGTTGAGGTCCCGAGGACCTTGGGTGAGTTTCAGATGGTTAACGGATCAAAAGTGGGACTTAGCTGCTGCAATTTGTCTGCTGGAAATGTTGTCAAAATCGGGTTGCCTGCCAAAATCGGGCTGCCTGCCAAAATCGGGTTGCCTATCAAAATCGGGCTGCCTGTCAAAATCGGTCTACCTGTCAAAATTGGGCTGCCAAACAAAATCGGGCTCCCTGACAAATCGAGATCCCTTACAAAATCGAGCTCCCTGACAAATTGAGCTCCCTGACAAAATCGAGCTCCCTGACAAAATTGAGCTCCCTGTTAAAATCGGACTCCCTGACAAATCGAGTTCCCTGACAAATCGAGCTCCCAGACAAATCGAGCTCCCTGACAAAATCGAGCTCCATTACAAAATCGAGCTCCCTCACAAATCTGTAGGTTATAGAAACAGGGGACTTCGTCCCATTTACCGTTTTGACGAATTCGAGCTTGAGGAGAGGCGATTTTGATATATTTTCAAGGAAAAATATTTGGGTAAGTGATTCTAACTTGGATTTGGTCAATATACATGAATATATCATTATTTTCACCATTTAATTAGTGTTTTGAGATTGAAATTTGGAAAATTTTAGAAATCTCATAGAAACGAATTTTTAAAATTTTGGTGTCGATCCGGAGTCAGATTTGAGTGAAACTGGTATGGTTGGACTCGTAATTGAATGGGTTGTCGGATTTTGTAAGTTTCGCCAGATTCCGAGATGTGAGCCCTACGGGCAATTTTTGAGCTAATTTCGGATTTTTTTCCTAGAATTGATATTGATGTGATTATTGAAATGTGTTGAAAGTCGTGTACACGAGGTGACGAGTGTGTACACGAGCAAAATATGAAAGATTATGTTTTTAAATTGTGTAGATCACTGTTGCGCATTTATTAAATTATTTTATCTGTTATATTCTTCATCATTGGTCTGAGATATATACTTTAAATTGTTTGACCTTTTCCTGCTAATTGTTATATCTGTTTAGTGGAAACTTGATTTCTTTTACTCTGTGTATTATTTGACGGGTGATTTTCTTCAAATTAAACATTATTAATATGAAGTATTTGACATTTTTAAATTTGATATTGAATGCAATGTATTAAATATTTTTAAATATTATTTTCCTGAATTATTTATTCTTGAATATTTTTTAAAGATTTTTGTACTCATTGTGATGGAGTCGTGAGCTCTTTATTGTGGGAAAATATTATTGATGATTTATTTTGGCATGAACCGTGAGCTCTTTATTGTGAAAAAATATTGTTGTTGAATTATTTTGATAAGATAAATTATTTGAGCACTTGCGGTACAAATTGTGATATATTGTGATATTGATACGCATGTGGTGGTATAAGGTTTGGGTATTGAAACGCATGCGGTGAGATAAGGATGACTTGATACGCGTGGCTAGTAGGGAAAACTACTAGAAGTCATGTGGTGTGATAAGGATGGCTAAAACGCGGGATGCTATTTCGGGAAAAATATTTTCTTTAAAATAAATTGTGAAGGCTCCCGCGGTGAGATAAGGAAATGTGATATTGTAAATTTATTTATGATTTGGGACTACGAGGCGGTACCTTGGGAGTGAACTTGTTGATATTGATTTATGGCCGCAGTTGCCTTGATTATTTGTTGTAATTTTCTTAATGTTGAAAGGAAATTCTGTTTTGTTTCCACGAGATATCATTTGCCATTATTTTGCGTAATTAAATGGTGACATATTACTTGATTCATTTCCAATATCATTTTATTTTACTATATTGTTAAACATTTTACCATGCCATTATTATATTCCAGTAGGGCCTTACCTGACCTCGTCACTACTCTACTGAGGTTAGGCTTGGCATTTACTGGGTATCGCTGTGGTGTACCCATATTACGCTTTTGCACATCTTTTTGTACAGATCCAGGTACATCTTACTAGCCTAGACGTCAGTGAGTTACCTGCGCACGAAGACTTTGAGGTATATCTGCCAGTGTCCGCAGACTCCGTAGTCCCCTTCTATCATTTTATGTTGCTTCCATATATTTTATTTAGAGCTTGATATATAGAGACATTGAGAATAAATTCTTAGAAGCTTGTGATTTATTTCTACCGGGTTTTAGGAGTTGAAATTATTTGAATTGTAGTTTATTTATTTCAGATATTTATTATTATTCCGCATTGTTAGGCTTACCTAGTTTTAGAGACTAGGTGCCATCACGACATCCTACGGAGGGAATTTGGGGTCATGACAAGTTGGTATCAGAGCACAAGGTTCATAGGTGTTATGAGTCACAAGCAGGTTTAGTAGAGTCTTACGGATAGGTACGGAGACGTCTGTACTTATCTTCGAGAGGCTATGGAATTGTTAGGAAATATTCACTTCTTTGATTCCTTATCGTGCGCCTTTGTCGATTTCAAAGTTCTAAACAAATGTCTTTCTATTCTCTCACAGATGGTGAGGACACGCACAACTGGATCTGATAATCAGACACCCGCGCCCCCTGTTGGAGCCGCAAGAGGCCGGGGTTGGGGGCAGAGGCCGAGGAAGACCACGTGGTGCAGCCAAAGCACCTGCACGAACTACTGCACTAGAGCCACCAGTAGCTCCAGTTGGAGAGCAGGCACCTGAGACGCCTGTTACTACTCCTGCACTTCAGGAGAATCTTGCCCAGATTTTGAGCATGTTTGGCACTTTAGCTCAGGCAGGATTAATTCCACTTGCTCCTGCCACATCTCAGGCTGGGGGAGGAGCGCAGACTCCCGCCGCCCGTACTCCAGAGTCACGTGCCCAAGTTGACCATGCCCTAGAGGTTATACTAGTGCAACCAGTTGTCCCAGTTCGGCCTGATATTAGGACAGCAGTTTCAGAGAGGGAGCAACTCAGGCTTGAGAGGTATAAGAAGTACCACCCTCCCACTTTCAGCGGTTTAGCTTCAGAGGATACTCAGCATTTTCTGGAGGAATGTCACCGTATCCTTCGTACTATGGGTATTGTGGATTCCAGTGGGGTTTCTTTCACGGCATTCCAGTTTAGAGGAGCAGCCTACCAGTGGTGGCGGGCATATGAGTTGGATAGTCCCGCTGAGGCATATTCACTTACTTGGACTCAATTTTCAGATATGTTCTTAAGGGAGTATGTTCCTCAGAATCTTAGGGATGCATGGCACGCAGAGTTTGAGCAGTTGCGCCAGGGTTCTATGATCGTGTCAGAGTATGCGGTCCGATTCAGTGATTTGGCTAGGCATGCACCAGCCTTAGTTGCTACTGTTTGAGAGCGGGTTCGTAGATTTATTGAGGGTCTTCACCCTGGTATTAGATACAGTATGGCCCGAGAGCTAGAGATGTACATCACATACCAACAGGTGGTATCAATTGCTTGAAGATTGGAAGGTATGCATACTCGGGAGAGGGAAGAGAGGGAAGCTAAGAGACCCCGAGATTTTGGAACATATAATAATTCGCGTGCCCCAGTTGCAGCCCGTCATGGTAGAGGTTATGTGAGCCGTCCTATTTATTCAGCACTTCCAGCTTCCAGTGGTATTCCGACTACTCCCAGACCTCAGGTTCTATATTATGCACCACCAGTGTCTTTTGTACCTCCTGTACGGGGTGCTTTCAGCGGACAGTCTAGTCGATCAGGCCTGAGCCAGTCCCAACAGCCACATCCTCTGAGGCCTTGTTTTGAGTGTGGTGACACTCGTCATATCATGAGGGATTGCCCCATAATTAGGAGGGGTGCACCTCCACGGATTTCTCAGGCCCCACCTATTCCACAGGGTCCTCAAGCTTCTCAGGCCATGATTACTGCACCAGTTGTCACTCCACCTGCACATCCAGCTAGAGGTGGAGGTCGGGCAGGTAAAGGTCGCCCTAGAAGGGGAGGCCAGGCCAAATATTATGCCCTTCCTGCTAGGACAAATGTTGTTGCATCCGATTCTGTTATCACAGGTATTATTCCGGTCTGTCATAGAGATGCGTCAGTCTTATTTGATCCAGGCTCCACTTATTCTTATAAGTCATCTTATTTTGCCTCGTATTTGGGCGTCTCACGTGATTCCTTGAGTTCTTCTGTTTATGTATCTACACCCATGGGTGAATCTATTATTGTGGACTGTGTGTATCAGTCATGTTTAATTGTTATCAGTGGTTTTGAGAACAGGACTAATTTATTATTGTTCACTATGGTGGATTTCGATATTATTTTGGGTATGGACTGGTTATCGCCCTATCATGCTATTCTGGATTGTTACGCCAAGACGGTGATGTTGGCTATGCCAGGTCTACCGTGGCTAGAGTGGAGAGGTACCTCAGATCAAGTTCATAGCAGGGTTGTTTCATTTCTTAAAGCTCAACGAATAGTTGAGAAGGAGTTTGATGTGTATCTGGCCTATGTGAGAGATGTTAGTATTGATACTCCTACTATGGAGTCAGTTCTTATAGTGATGGATTTTCGTGATGTATTTCCAGCAGATCTTTCGGGTATGCCACCCGACAGGGATATTGACTTTGGAATTGATTTATTACCGGGAAATCAGCCTATTTCTATTCCACCATATCGTATGGCCCCAGCAGAGTTGAAAAAAATTAAATAACCGTTACAGGAGTTTCTTGATAAAGGTTTCATTTAGCCTAGTGTATCACCGTGGGGTGGTCCTGTCTTATTTGTGAAGAAGAAGTATGGCTCTATGCGGATGTGTATTGATTACCGCCAGCTGAACAAGGCTATAGTGCAGAACATGTATCCATTGACACGCATTGATGATCTATTTGATCAGCTTCAGGGTTCCAGAGTGTTCTCTAAGATCGACTTACATTCAGGATATCATCAGTTGAAGATTCGGGAGCCAGATATCCCGAAGACTACTTTCAGGACTCGGTACGGTCATTATGAGTTCCTTGTAATGTCATTTGGGCTAACCAACGCCCTAGCAGCATTTATGCACTTAATGAATATTGTATTTCAGCCCTATCTTGATTCTTTCGTCATTGTATTTATTGATGACTTTTTGGTGTATTCTCGAAGTCGGGAAGATCATGAACATCACATGAGGACTGTGCTTCAGACTTTGATAGAAAAGAAGTTATATGCAAAATTTTCTAAGTGTGAATTCTGGTTTGATTCAGTGGGATTTTTGGGTCATATAGTTTCATGCGAGGGGATCAAGGTAGATTCGAAGAAGATTAAAGCAGTGCAGAGTTGGTCCAGACCGTCCTCAGTTACGTAAATTCAGAGTTTCCTTGGTTGGCAGGGTATTATCGCCGATTTGTAAAGGGTTTCTCTTCTATTGCTGCATCTATGACCAAATTGACCCAGAAGGGTGCTCTGTTCAGGTGGACCGAGGAATGTGAGGAGAGCTTTCAAAAGCTCAAGACAGCTTTGACTACAGCCCCAGTATTGGTATTACCTACAGGTACAGGATCTTATACTGTGTATTGTGATGCGTCGCATATTGGTCTCGGCACAGTGTTGATGCAAGATGGTAGGGTGATTGCCTACGCGTCCAGATAGTTAAAGGTGCATGAAAAGAATTATCCTGTACATGACCTGGAGTTAGCAGCTATTGTTCATGCCTTAAAAATATGGCGGCATTATTTGTACGGTGTCCATTGTGAGATCTACACCGATCACTGGAATCTACAATATCTATTTAAATAGAAGAATCTTAATTTGCGGCAGCGGAGATGGTTAGAGTTGCTTAAGGATTACGATATCACCATTCTCTATCATCCTGGGGAGGCCAATGTAGTGGCCGATGCTTTGAGTCATAAGGCGGAGAGTTCGGGCAGCTTAGCATATTTACCGGTAGCAGAGAGGCCTTTAGCCTTGGATGTTCGGGCCTTGGCCAACCAGTTTGTTAGACTGGATATTTCCGAGCCGAGTCAAGTTTTGGCTTGCGTGGTTTCTCAGTATTCTCTTTATGATCGTATCAGAGAACGTTAGTAAGATGACACACATTTTCTTGTCCTTAAGGATACATTTTAGCACGGTGATGCCAAGGAAGTCACTATTGAAGATGACGGTGTACTACGGATGCAGGGCAGGCTATGTGTACCCAATGTAGATGGCTTGCGTGAGTTGATTCTCCAGGAGACTCACAGTTCGCGGTACTCCATTCATCTGGGTGCTGCAAAGATGTATCAGGACTTGAAACAGTACTATTGGTGGAGGCGGATGAAGAAAGACATAATGGAGTATGTATCTCGGTGTCTAAATTATCAACAGGTGAAATATGAGCATCAATGACCAGGTGGATTACTTCAGAAGTTAGAGATTCCAGAATGGAAATGGGAGCGGATCACTATGAATTTCATTGTTTGGCTCCCACGAACTCAGCGGAAGTTTGATGCAGTTCGGATGATTGTGGATAGGCTGACCAAATCAGCTCATTTCATTCCTATGATTACTACTTACTCTTCAGAGCAGCTGGCTCAGGCATATATTCGCGAGATTGTTAGACTTCACGGTGTACCAGTATGCATCATCTCTGACCGGGGTACACAGTTTACCTCACAGTTTTGGAGGGCAGTACAATATTAGTTGGGTACTCGGGTAGAGTTGAGTACAACATTTCACCCTCAGACGGACGGGCAGTCCGAACGCACTATTCATATACTGGAGGATATGCTTCATGCGTGTGTGATAGATTTTGGAGGTGCTTGGGATCAGTTCTTACCACTTGCGGAGTTTGCTTACAACAACAGTTACCTGTAAAGCATTCAGATGGCTCCGTATGAGGCATTGTATGGTAGGTGGTGCCGGTCTCTAGTAGGTTGGTTCGAACCAGGCGAGGCTAGACTTTTGGGTACAGACTTGGTTCAGGATGCCTTGGAAAAGGTTAAGATGATTCAGGATCGACTTCGTACAACCTAATCTAGACAGAAGAGTTATGTGGATTGGAAGGTTCGTGATGTTGCATTCATGGTTGGTGAGCGGGTATTGCTCCGGGTTTCGCCTATGAAGGGTGTGATGAGGTTCGGGAAGAAGGGCAAGTTGAGCCCTAGGTATATTGGGCCTTTTGAGATTATTGAGAGAGTTGGAGAGGTGGTTTACAAACTTGCACTACCACCTAGTCTCTCTGCGGTTCATCCGGTATTCCATGTTTCCATGCTTCGGAAATATCACGGCGATCCGTCTCATGTGTTAGAATTCAGTTCGGTTCAGTTGGACAACGATCTATCTTATGTTGAGGAACCAGTGACTATTTTGGATAGGCAGGTTCGAAAGGTGAGGTCAAAGAACATTGCTTCCGTGAAGGTTCAGTGGAGGGGTCATCCGGTCGAGGAGGCGACTTGGGAGACCGAGCTTGATATACGCAGCCGTTATCACACTTATTCACCAGCTCATGTACTTTTTCTAACTCCGTTTGAGGACAAACGTTTGTTTTAGAGGTGGAGAATGTGATGAACCAAAATGTCATCTTTAAATTTAATAATTAATTCTATGTTCTAAGACCTCGAAAAGCACTATTTATCATTCCTCGACTTGCATGTGCAGTCCGTAAAATGTTTCGGAAAGTTTTCAGATGAAAAATGGATTAAAATGTGAATTAGAGGTTTAAAACTCAATTGAGTTGACTTTGGTCAATATTTTGAGCAAACTGACTCGGATCAGTATTTTAACAGTTCCGGTAGGTCCGTATCGTGATTTGAGACTTGGGCGTATGCTCGGCCGGAATCAAATTCTGAGGTCCTTAGTCCGAGATACAGAATTTTGATGAAAAGAACTAAAAGTTTAAGTTTAAATAGTGACCGGATGTCGAATTATGTGCAAACGAACCCGGAATAGAGTTTTGATTATTCCAACAACTCCGTATGGTAATTTTGGACTTAGGAGCGTGATCGGAATTTTATTTGGATGTCCGTAGTGAAATTAGGCTTGAAATGGCTAAAACAGGAATTTAATATTTGAAAATTTGACCGGGGAGTTGACTTTTTGATATCGGGGTCGGAATCCAGTTTTGAAAATTTTCACAGCTCCGTTATGTCATTTATGACTTGGGTGTAAATTTTGAGGTCAATCGGACTTGATTTGATAGGTTTCGACATCGAATGTAGAAGTTGGAAATTCTAAGTATCATTAAGATTGAATTGGAGAATGATTCGTGATTTTAGCATTGTGCGATGTGATTTGAGATTTCAAATAAGTTTGTATGATATTTTAGGACTTGTTATTGTATTGGGTTGAGGTCCCGAGGGCCTCGGCTGAGTTTCGGATGGTTAACGGATCAAAAGTGGGACTTAGCTGCTGCAAGTTTTCTGCTGGAAATGTTGTCAAAATCAGGCTGCCTGTCAAAATCGGGTTGCCTGACAAAATCGGGCTCCCTGACAAATCGAGCTCACTCGCGCTCCCTGTCAAAATTGGACTCCCTGACAAATCGAGCTCCCTGACAAAATCGAGCTCTCTGACAAAATCGAGCTCCCTGTCAAAATCGGACTCCCTGACAAATCGAGCTCCCTGACAAAATCAAGCTCCCTGACAAATCGAGCTCCCTGACAAAATCGAGCTCCTTGACAAAATCGAGCTCCCTGACAAAATCGAGCTCCCTGACAAATCGAGCTCCCTAACAAAATCGAGCTCCCTGACAAATCGAGCTCTCTTACAAAATCGAGCTCCCTGACAAATCTGTAAGTTATATAAATAGAGGACTTCGTCCCATTTGCCTTTTTGACGAATTCGAGCTTGAGGAGAGGCGATTTTGATATATTTTCAAGGAAAAACATTTGGGTAAGTGATTCTAACTTGGATTTGGTCAATATACACGAATATATCATTATTTTCACCATTTAATTAGTGTTTTGAAATTAAAATTTGGAAAATTTTAGAAATCTCATAGAAACGAATTTTTTAGATTTCGGTGTCGATCCGGAGTCGGATTTGAGTGAAACTGGTATGGTTGGACTCGTAATTGAATGGGTTGTCGGATTTTATAAGTTTTGCTGGATTCCGAGATATGGGCCCCACGGGCAATTTTTGAGCTAATTTCGGATTTCATTGAAAAATGTAATATTTTCTTATGAAATTGATTTCTATAATTTTTGTTGACTGTATCGAATTAATTATGACTAGATACGAGTTGATCGGAGTCAAGATAAGTGACTTGTCTAACCTTATGTGGGGGAATTTTCCCCTAGAATTGATATTGATGTGATTATTGAAATGTGTTGAAAGTCGTGTACACGAGGTGACGAGTGTGTACACGGGCTAAATGTGAAAGATTATGTTTTTAAATTGTGTAGATCACTGCTGCGCATTTATTAAATTATTTTATCTTGTTATATTCTTCATCATTGGTCTGAGATATATACTTTAAATTGTTTGACCTTTTCCTGCTAATTGTTATACCTGTTTAGTGAAAACTTGATTTCTTTTACTCTGTGCATTATTTGACGGGTGATTTTCTTTAAATTAAACATTATTAATATGAAGTATTTGACATTTTTAAATTTGATATTGAATGCAACGTATTAAAGATTTTTAAATATTATTTTCCTGAATTATTTATTCTTGAATATTTTTGTAAGATTTGTGTACTCATTGTGATGGAGCCGTGAGCTCTTTATTGTGGAAAAATATTATTGATGATTTATTTTGGTATGAGCCATGAGCTCTTTATTGTGAAAAAATATCGTTGTTGAATTATGTTGATAAGATAAATTATTTGAGCACTTGAAGTGCAAATTGTGATATATTGTGATATTGATATGCCTGCGGAGGTATAAGGTCTGGGTATTAAAATGCATGCGGTGAGATAAGGGTGTCTTGATACGCGTGACTAGTAGAGAAAACTACTAAAAGTCATACGGCGTGATAAAGATGGCTAAAACGCGGGATGCTATTTCGGAAAAAATATTTTCTTTAAAATAAATTGTGAAGGCTCCCGCGGTGAGATAAGAAAATGTGATATTATAAATTTATTTATGATTTGGGACTACGAGGCGGTACCTCGGGAGTGCCCTTGTTGATATTGATTTATGGCCGCAGTTGCCTTGATTATTTGTTGTGATTTTCTAAATGTTGAAAGGAAATTCTGTTTTGTTTCCACGAGATATCATTTGCCATTATTTTGCGTAATTAAATTGTGACATACTACTTGATTCATTTCCAATATCATTTTATTTTACTATATTGTTAAATATTTTATCATGCCATTATTATATTCCAGTAGGGCCTCACCTGACCTCGTCACTACTCTACCGAGGTTAGGCTTGGCACTTACTGGGTACCATTGTGGTGTACTCATACTATGCTTCTGCACATCTTACCAGCCTAGGCGTAAGTGAGTTACCTGCGCACGGAGACTTCGAGGTATATCTGCCAGTGTCCGCAGACTCCGGAGTCCCCTTCTATCATTTTATGTTGCCTCCTTATATTTTATTTAGACCTTGATATATAGAGACATTGAGAATAAATTCTTAGAAGCTTGTGATTTATTTTTACCGGGTTTTGGGAGTTGAAATTGTTTGAATTGTAGTTTATTTATTTCACATATTTATTATTATTGTGCATTGTTAGGCTTACCTAGTTTTAGAGATTAGGTGCCATCACGACATCCTACAGAGGGAATTTGGGTCGTGACACAAAGCAAGTTCATAAGCCACTTCTCCAATTTTCTTAAGTATCTCAAAAGGCCCAATATACCGAGAGCTCAACTTGCCCTTCTTCCCGAACCTCAACATACCCTTCATTGGTGATATCTTGAGCAGAACCTTCTCCCAACCATGTAAGCAACATCACGGACCTTCCTATCAGCATAACTCTTTTGTCTAGACTGCGTCGTACGAAACCGCTCCTGAATCAATTTAACTTTCTCCAAAGCATCCTGAACTAAGTCAGTACCCAATAGCCTAGCCTCACCCGGCTCAAACCAATCCACCGGAGACCGACACCGTCTCTCATATAAAGCCTCACACGGAGCCATCAGAATTCTCGATTGGTAGCTATTATTTTAAGCAAACTCTGTCAGTGGAAGAAATTGAAATCAATGACACAAGCGCGTAGCATATCCTCCAATATCTGAATAGTGCGCTCGGACTGTCCGTCCGTCTGAGGGTGAAATATAGTACTCAACTGAACCTGTGTGCCCAATTCTCGCTGCACTGCACTCCAAAACTGTGTGCCCCGGTCCGAAATGATGGACACTGGCACACTGTGTAGGCGAATAATCTCGTGGATAT
Organism: Nicotiana tomentosiformis; assembly: GCF_000390325.3. Taxonomy (NCBI): domain Eukaryota; kingdom Viridiplantae; phylum Streptophyta; class Magnoliopsida; order Solanales; family Solanaceae; genus Nicotiana; species Nicotiana tomentosiformis. Next base: position 133,090,469 of record NC_090813.1, read on the forward strand.
AAATTTCAGCCAACCGTTCCGAAGAATAAGTAGTACCAACTGGAATAAAATGCGTAGATTTGGTCAACCAATCCACAATCACCCAAATAGAATCAAACTTCCTCAAAGTTTGTGGAAGCCCAACTACGAAATATATGGTAATACGCTCCCATTTCTACTACGGAATTTCAAGTCTCTGAAGCAATCCTCCCGGTCTCTAATGCTCATACTTCACCTGTTGACAATTTAAACACCGATCTACAAATCCAACTGTATCTTTCTTCATTCGCCACCACCAATAGTGCTGCCTCAAATCCTGATACATCTTCGCGACACCTGGATGAATGGAGTACTGTGAACTGTGAGCTTCTTTGAGAATCAACTCATGCAAACCATCTACATTAGGCACACATAGCCTACCCTGCATCCGTATTACATCGTCATCTCCAATAGTGATTTCTTTGGCATCACCGTGCTGAACAGTGTCCTTAAGGACAAGCAGATGGGGATCGTCATACTGGAGCTCTCTGATGCGATCATATAAAAAAGACCTAGAAACCATACAATCCAAAACTCGACTCGGCTCATAAATATCCAATCTAACAAACTGGTTGGCCAAGGCATGAACATCCAAGGCTAAAGGCCTCTCTGCTACAGGTAAGTATGCTAAGCTGCCCAAACTCTCCGCCTTACGACTCAAGGTATCGGCCATCACATTGGCCTTTCCGGGATGATAGAGAATGGTGATATCATAATCCTTAAGCAACTCCAACCACCTCCGCTGCCGCAAATTAAGATCCGTCTATTTAAACAAATGTTGTAGACTCTGATGATCAGTATATACCTCACAATAGACACCGTACAAGTAATGCCGCCAAATTTTCAAGGCATGAATAATAGTTGCTAACTCAAGGTTGTGGACTGGATAATTCTTCTCATGTACCTTTAACTATCTAGACGCATAGGTAATCACCCTACCGTCTTACATCAGTACTGCGCCGAGACCAATACGTGATGCATCACAATACATAGTATAAGACCCTGAACCTGTAGGCAACACCAATACTGGAGCTGTAGTCAAAGCTGTCTTGAGCTTCTGAAAGCTCTCTTCACATTCATCCGACCACCTGAACGGAGCACCTTTCTGGGTCAATTTAGTCATAGACGATGCAATAGACGAGAAACCCTCCACGAAGCGTCAATAATAACCAGCCAATCCGAGAAAACTCTGAATCTCAGTAACTAAAGATGGCCTGGGCCAGCTCTGAACCGCCTCTATTTTCTTCGGATCCACCTTAATCCCATCACTGGACACTATGTGTCCCAAGAATGCCACCGAGCTAAGCCAGAACTCACACTTAGAGAATTTGGCATAAAGTTTTCTCCTCTCTCAACTTCTTCAATAAAATACCCAAGTGATGTGCATGCTCCTTCTGGCTACATGAGTACACCAGGATATCATCAATAAATACCACGACAAATGAGTCAAGATACGGCTGGAATACACTATTCATCAAGTGCATGAATACTACTGGGGCATTGGTTAACCCAAAAGACATCACAAGAAATTCATAGTGATCATAACGAGTCCTGAATGCCGTCTTTAGAATATCTGAATCCAGAATTTTCAACTGGTGATACCCCGAACTCAAATCAATTTTGGAGAACACCCTCGCTCCCTAAAGTTGGTCAAATAAGTCATCAATACTCGGCAAGGGATATTTATTCTTAATTGTAACTTTGTTCAACTGCCTGTAATCGATGCACATTCGCATAGTACCATTTTTCTGTTTCACAAACAGAACTGGTACACCCCAAGGTGACACACTAGGCCTAACAAACACCCCTTCCCCACCATATGTTGGGCCTTCAAATAAGAAATTACCCTACTGGGAACATAATTTAGAGACCCTCTCCATTTGACCTTTGGCAACACCGGCATTGCCAATGTCACGGTTTTTGTGTGACAGTCTAGAATAGCATGACATGGAGACAACCTATCCATACCCAGGATTACATCAAAATCAACCATACTAAGAAATAAGAGATCAACTCTAGTCTCCAGTCCCCCAATAGTTACCACACACGACCGATACACACGGTCCACAATAATAGTATTGTCCACCGATGTAGATACATGAACAGGTGAAACTAAGGACTCACGGGGCATATCCATATAATGAGTAAAGTACGATGATACATACGAATAAGTAGAACTAGTGTCAAATAATATAGAAGCTTCCATGTGGCACACTGAGACAATACCTGTGATCACTGCATCTGAAGTAACAAGCTCTGGTCTAGCAGGAAAAGCATAGAATCGGGCCTGACCGCCACCTGATTGGCCTCCCCCTCTTGGGTGACCCCTAGTTGACTGACCCCAACCCCGTTCTGGTCGGGCGGTTGGTGAAATAATTGGTGCAGAAGTCGTATTCTGACTCCTCTGTTGCACTGTACCTCCCGAGCGACGAGGACACTGTCTCCATATATGTCCAAATTCCTCACACTCAAAGCAGCTCCCTGGTACTGATGGTGGTGCGGACTGAATCAGGCGCCGAGAACCAGAATAACTGCTAGAAATACCCGGTGCAAATGAACTCTGAACTGAAGGGGCACAGGATGAACATTGGGCTGGAAGGGCACCGAGAGATGGCTGACCCTGATGAAAACTGTATAAACCATGGCTGGATGATGCACCACGGTGAACTTGATGACCCGTCTGAGCGTGTCTGTAAGGACGACCCCTACCGCGATAAAACTGCCCCCTGAAGGAACACTGCTGAAATCACCTGGTCCACGAGGCCTCTTGGCCTCCCTCTCTTCACATTCCTAACTACAAACCATCTCTATCTGTCGAGCAATGGCAACTACCTCATCAAAAGTAGCACCAGATACCCTCTCCCGAGTCATAAGTAACCGCAGCTGATATGTGAAGCCATCAATGAATCTCTTAATCCTTTCCCTATCAGTGGGAACCAACCAAACTGCGTGATAAGCCAACTTAGAAAATCTCATCTCGTATTGCATCACATACATGCCATCCTGACGTAACTGCTCAAACTGTCTGCGCATCTCCTCTCTGCGAGACTGCGGCACAAACTTCTCCAAAAAGAGAACGGAGAATTCCTGCCATGTAAGTGGTACTGCACCAACTGGCCTGCGCCTCTCATAAGCCTCCCACCATCTGAAGGCAGCCCAGAAAACTAAAAAGTAGTGAATGAGACCCACTGATCTCCAGAATACCTGCTGTTTGCGGCATCCGCTGGCACTTATCCAGAAATCCCTGAGCATCTTCTGACTCAGCACTGCTAAATGATGGAGGTCGAAGCCTCCCAAATCTCTCAAGTCTCCTCTGCTCATCATCTGCCATAACGGGGATTACCGGGGCCTAAGCAGCTGCAACCGGCTGAGCTGGTAGTACCCCTGGTATCTGAAGTCCCTGCACTACCTACTCTGGAGCACGGGCAACGGGGGTATGAGTGCCTCCCCCGGCCTGAGAAGTGGCTAGTGCGGCCTGAGCCGAAACCACCTGAGCAAGGCCAGTGCAAACTGTCAATATCTGAGTCAATGCCTCTTGTAGACCTGGAATCTCAATGGGCACAGCTAGTGCCTGAGCGGGTCCCGCCGACTCAACTACATTTGGAATCTGCTCCTGAGCTGGAGCAACTGGTGGTGCTACAGGTGCTGCTCCAACTGTTGTACGAGTGACACCTCGACCTCTACCTCGACCCACGGACTCTACCACGACCCCAGCCTCTCGCGGCCCAAACTGGTGGCACTGGTGGTTGACTGTCCAATCCGACAGTACGTGTCCTCACCATATGTGAGAGAATAGAATAATAGAATTTTTAGCTTTCCGGAATCAGAAAGTCCGCACGATAGGATACAAGAAAGTGAAATTTTCCTAAGGGTTCGGCAGCCTCTCGAAGATAAGTACAGACGTCTCTGTACCGATCCGCAAGACTCTACTAAACCTGCTCATGACTCGTGAGACCTATGTAACCTAGGATCGAATACCAACTTGTCACAACCGAAAAATCTCACCCGTCGTGATGACGCCTATCTCGATACTAGGCAAGCCGACAACATCAATAACCCACCATTTCCTTTAAATGCTGAAAACATAATAATTATTTTAAGGGGAAAACTCCCGCCAACACTGAATATAAATTTACTCCCAAAACCCTGCGTCACTGAGTAAATGAGCATCTATACATTACAAGTCTGAAAAATACGATCTATAATAGTCTAAGACCAAATACAGTAAACAAGAAGGTAGGGAAGGAGAGACAAGGTCTGCGAAATATGACCGCTACATCTGAATCTCCGAAAAATTGACTGTGTGAAATAATCAACACCCACTGTATCCGGGATCACCTGGATCTGCACACGAAGTACAGGGTATAGTATGAGTACAACTAACTCAGTAAGTAACAATAATAAATAAAGAACTGAAAGTAGTGATGAGATTCTCAACTAAGTCCAATTACAGTACTTTCCAACATAAAAGGGTAGGCATGCTTTCAAGAGACTGAAACAGAAGAAAATGACTTTTAGAAAATTTTCCAAATCCGTAATATATGACAGCTGAAATGCAGTAATAATGAAATCAAGGCATCCTCTCAGAGAAACAGTCACTCGATCCTCCCATTCACTCCAACCTCACAGTCACTCATTCCTCACAGTCGCTCATCACTCGGCACTCGCACTTAGCAGGTACCTGCGCTCACTGGGGGTGTGTACAGACTCCGGAGGGGCTCATTCAGCTCAAGCGCTATATCAAGCCAATCATGGAATATAACAATGAAACATGTTGCGGCATGCAGCCCGATCCCATAAATATCCTCACAATTAGGCCCTCGGCCTCACTCAGTCATCAACCTCTCCAGTCTCTTGGGCTCAAGATGTCATGAAAATCAGCCCAAAAATGATAATATGATGCATCAATATATAGCAACAGAAACTGAGATATGATATGAAATGAATGAACATGACTGAGTGTGAAATTACAATTTGAACATATAATTCAACCACAGAAATGACCCCAGTGGGTACCAATAATAATAGCATATGTCTAAGCATGATTTTTAATACGAGTCTCAGCTCAATTTACTCTATCACGTTGAGAATGTACGGATGTCAACAGATTATTCAACTACACATTTTTATGGAATTTGACCAAGTTACAATTCCTATGGTGCACGCCCACACGCCCGTCACCTAGCATGTGCGTCACCTCAAAACCAATCACATAACACATAATCCGGGATTTTATACCCTCAGGACCAAATTTAGAACCGTTACTTACCTAAAACCGTATAATTCTTTATTCCTCTGTGCCCTTGCCACGAGAATTGGTGTCCGAAAGCCTCGTATCTAGCCACAATTAATTCGATTCAGTCAATACCAATTATTGTAATTAATTCCATAAGAAAATACTAATTTTTCAATAAAAATCCGAAATTCACTCAAAAATCGTCCGTGGGGCCCACGTCTCGGAACCCGATAAAAGTTATAAAATATGAATGTCCATCCAACCACGAGTCCAACCATACAAATTTCACCAAAATTCGATATCAACTGTACCCTCAAATCTTAAGTTAAAGTCTTTGAAGATTTCTACCATTTTCAACTCAATCTTTACCCATTTGAACTCAACAATATTTTCCACAAACCTTATTGATATGTGTATGTATAACTAATACTCTCACACCCAAGAACCATACTCTTAATCACCCATCTTTTACTCCAAACCCGAAATTGAAGAATTGGGGAAAGAAATTCTTACCTCTTTGAAGCCCTAGCAAGATCCTTGTGAAATCTTCAAACCTTGAACAAGAATTGATGGATAAATGACTAAGTCTTCACTTTCTCTCTCTAAAATGCTCTCACCTCTCTCTAAAATGTCATATGAAACCCTTCAAAATACCCCCGATAGTGTTTTATAGGAATGGGGTCGGGTTTATAAAACCAGAAAAATTAAGCCCCGAAACACACTCTACAGTCGCATATGCGGCTCGCGAAATGGCCGCGAAATGTGGTCTCCGGAACTGGGCAAGGCTGCCTCAGTCTGCGGTCGTTATGCAGTCCGCAGACCTGTTCTGCGGTCGCATAATTCACCGCATAACTGATCAGCGGTCGCATAATGCGCCACAAACTTTTCTCCACACTTGCCCCACTCCTGATTCACTATGCTGCCATTATGCGATCCGTAGAGTGATTCTTCGACCGCATAGTGGGCCGCAGAAATGACCATTTTCCGGCAAATATTTTTCTTTACACACCGATGAATTGTTCAACCCAAAAAGTCCGAGCCGCGAGAAATTTCTATAACCTTTGTACTAATTGATCTACCTCGGCACCACAAAACCTTAATTTTCTTAGCAAAAATTCTATGGGGTCGTTACACATGAGTCAACATCCGGTCAACCTTTTTAACTTAAGTTCTAAACCTTGGAACTAAGTGTTCCAAATCATTCCAAAACTTCACCGGACCCGAACCAATTACCCCGGCAACCAAATAACAATCATAAATCACAATTTGAACAGTAAATGGGAGAACGTGATTGTAATACTCAAAACGACCGACCGAGTTGTTACACCAAAACTCTCAAATACTAAGTCATCTTCACGTAGTAGCCACCAACATATTTATTTAAAACTTTCCTCCTTTTAAAAAAAATTAGTTTCATTAAAAAAAATACTAGCAACCAAATAGCCAAATGCCTAAAGAAGGACAACATATAGGTAGATGCTCGTCATTTCTTCATCACTGAAGTATTATACTAAATATGCAAATGTTCTCTTGCGTGTTTATCCTACATCACAACCAAGTCACAAGGTTAATTGGCTCCTGATGGCGAACAATATTTCACGGTTCCTATCCCCAGCCTCATTTCATGCAGCAGGTCCTATGTTACAGATTACACGACATATTCTTTATTCTGCAGGTGTGGCAGATTTGGATTCATTAATGCCTTGTCCATTGGCGCATGGTGAGATCTGTAGGTGCTACGTTGGGATATTTGCAACTGGCATGCGGATACAAATGCAACATTGAAAACAAAAAATATTTCGAGTTTGTAACAGTATGCTTAGTTGAAAATAAGGTCTTTCGTGTAATAGTTAGATATAGTACTTTATCGGTATTTGCTCTACTTGTAAGACTTAACCCATTTTTTTGGGAGATTATTAATATATTATTACAACTACTAGGCTCTTACGGTGTGTTTGATACGAATATTTTCTAATTTTTTGATGTTTGGTTGGATTAAATATTTTGAAAAATATTTTTCTTATGAACTTATTTTCCTCCAATTAAAGGGAAATATTTTCCTTATTATCAAGAGAAGAAAATATATTTTCCAAAACTCCTGCTCAACTTTTCCCACCCTCACCCACTCACCCCACACCCTCACACCCACCCACCTAACCCCACCCCCTCTCTCCAAAAAGGTTTTTTTCGTCACCACCCACCCTACACCCCCGGCAATTTTTTTTTTTTAAATTTCAAATTTCTGTTTTTTCGTTTTTCTGCACCACCCACCCCACTGTCCCCCACCCCGCACAAAAACAAGTTTTTTTTTTTGTAATTTTTAAATTTCTGTTTTTTTCTACACCTCACCCCCCCGGAAATTTTTTTTTTTTATACATTTTTATTTTTAGCTTTTTCATCTTTCGGTTTACAGGTTCGAAATTTTACAAGTTTCAAAGTTATGAGTTCGGAGGTTTATATATTTGAAAGTTTACGGATTTAGAAATTATAAAGTTTACGGGTTCGAAATTTCGCGATTTTGAAAGTTTAGCGGTTCAGAAGTTTATAAAATGTGTGGGTTCGAAAGGTTGTTGGTTCGAAAGTTTATGACTTCTTGTTTATTGTATCTAAATTATTTATGAATACTCTTGAGAAGTTATTTTCCTTAATTTGCGTATCAAACACCGGAAAATGAATAAGATTACTACTTGTTTTCCAAAAAAATATTTTCTTGAAAAATATTTTTCACGGAAAATATTTTTCATTATACCAAACACACCCTTAGCCTAGTAGTTTATTTGTTAAAAGAAAAATACGCCATAAAGAAGGGCAAACTGTAATGCCAAAATCAGCGGTGACACGTGTGTAGATGGATATTTGAAACCGACTAAACCGACCGAATCGCACCGTACCAAATCAATTTTTATGTTTCTTTTAATAAAATCACATATTATTATATAAACCTATAATCATACTGATAATTAGGGTAGATTTTTGATTTTATGAAAATAAACCGACAAAATACCGAACCGTACCGAACATGAAAAAAATATATTTAATCTATTAAGTTTAAAAATGATAAAACATTAAATATTTCCTTAGGCCTTGGAATTATGAAAACGATTACAAGGCAACAAGTAATTAAACTCAAAATCTTAATTCCCAAACGTATTATACTACTCCTATTGAAACTAAACTATTTCCAACATATTCAATAGCAGACACAATATATTTTAGCGATTATGAGTAGAAAACTATAATGTATTGAATATGTTTCCTTTCGTATGATTTATATTTATATTTTCGAATAGTTAATCTTCTATAAACTTTTTTCTTGAGTCCCAACTTGCTTAATATCCTTCCACTCATTTGATTTATATTTTCTTTGTCTTTGCTTAATTTATTTTATGCTTGATGGATCTATACTTTGATCATCTTTCATGTTTTCTTAATTCATTACCCTTTAAATAGTAAAAATGCCTAGAGAGTTTTGCTAAGTCATATAAAAGTACGTATGTTACTGTATTATACTTCTACTAATGACTTTTGAATAACATTTAAAAAAATACCAAAAATTAACCGAACCGTACCGATACCGATACTGAAGAGAAACCGGCATGATTGGTACGATTTTTAAAAGTTTAATTTTGGTTATACATAATAGAATAATTGAAAATTTTGGTATGGTACAAATTTTATAAAATAACCGGACGAACCGAACCATTTACACCCCTAGTGACACCCAAAAATTCTCAAGCCGTAAATGTATGACTAATCACAATGTAATTTCTTTGTCAATGCTAAAAAATTAATTTAACCTAAAAATAAATCTAAAAGTTTCTCGCAGCAGTATATAACTCGAACCATGATTTTCTTTAAACTTAAGGGAGGTCAAAACTCCATTTCGTAAACAATATTCACCGCAGCACTATTGCTGCTTTGCAACGTGATCAATCTTATTATTATTATCACTAACTTGCTTTGCAAATACGGTTGATCAACCACACCTTATTCGCAATCGGTCTACTTTACCGCCATCATCAAACAACATTAATAGTTTCCTTTTTTCTTCTTTGTATTTAGGTAACAATTCAAAGAAAAGTACTATAATAAATCTAAAAGCCATTAAATAGGCTATTAACAGGCGGATGATCTAGAGGGTAAAACCTCCATCTTAATAGCAATTACGAATGCCGTTTTGCAGCACCAGCAGGAAAATCAACAACTTCTTTGTATTCTTAAATAAAATTTCAAATCATTGGTTTATACTAACCTAAAAGGGAGTATTTGATACCAACAACTTCAAAAACCTTGAAACTCACATCTGCAGGGGCCACCATAAGCACCTTTTATTAAACCTAAAAGTGGCATACCACAATCTTTAGGCACTGGAACGGGCTTAACCAATCCGTACTTCAATAATATTAAAATATATATATCTCAATGATTTAACACGATATATGGTCTCATACCAATTGTTAAAACCAAAAATACTTTAAGATGAAATTCTTCGTCTTTTATTCAAGAACTATCATGTCAAATCACCGAGAATAAAAACTATATGTGGAAGCGTATCTGAATCCATGAGCGCCACGGAGAATACTGGATCTTTCGGTCTACAGTTTTCCAAACTAAGACGTAACATGTTCTACTCTTTCAAAGGATGGGAGGTTAGAAAGAAAAAACCTTACGTCTGATTTTGGAACCATAACCCATTTAATAGGTAGTTTATGTGTTTCTAATTTAACCCATCGTTAAACTATAAATAATATCGGGGTATTTACACATAAGACCTCAGACTTTATAAGGTATCCTTTTGGCCCTTTTAACTTTAAACCTTAGTAGATCACTTTAATTTAGACCAACTTTATAGTGATAGTAACCAACACACAATTATTCTTAATATAATATATGTACAAGTCCTAAAATTCTAACATCTCAGGCAACATTTCATCTCTAACTAAACTTATTGAAGTTCACAGTTGCAGAATATTTTGGAAAGAATCAATTTTGCTAATGTTTAGAAGTTTACATCCTAAGTGGTGATCTATTGGCCAAACACGTATTTCTTGCTGACTTCTGAATCATGTGTTTGTTGAACAAACCTAGAGTGTTGTGTGATTGCTTATTCACATAAAGCTAAATACAAGCAAGCTATAAGAAATAGTACAAGATACCCTTGCTTAGTTACAGTTTAATCTACCCAAGATCAGATCAATTGTCTCCACATTATGTTGCTTTCCTAGTTATCACTAGAGAAATTTATCACTAGAGAAATTCTCCAACTCCAATGTCTCTATATTTCTTGCATATATCATTCCCTTCCTTTGGCAAATAATTAATAGTACAAACGAAACTGTCTCAAATTTCCTTATTCATTTTAGAGAAAGTAAGAGCAAATTCTTAATCTAGTATTATATCATCTGCGCTCTCTTAGCCTTAGCGTCACCAATTTTTTTATCAAGTGACAGGAAGTAAAGTCCCTTTCTTAACCAATCAAAGTATTGTATTAGGTAGATAAAAAGAAATATATCCACGGAAACGGTTGCCAACTTCCTCGGTATTATTCTCTCAATAAACCAATATAACTCTATATGCGGGTGGAACCGGACTCATGGTACACCCCGGTCTCCGGTAAGCTAAGCCAAACTCGAGACATACTAACATGGGATCAAAATCGAGACAAGGGCCTCATCGAGTCGGAGACCGGAGGCATGATGCCCGCCCTCGGGAATACTGGGGTCGTGGTCTGGTATCGGTCTTAGCCCTGAATGAGAGTATGTAGGTAGGTGTCTAAATTGCCAGCAAGTTAAATATGAGCACCAAAGACCAGGTAGTCTACTTCAGCAGATGACTATACAATAGTGGAAATGGGAACGCATCACTATGGACTTTGTAGTTGGGTTGTCGCGGACCTTGCAGAAGTTTGATATAGTTTGGGTCATTGTCGACAAGTTGACTAAGTCAGCACACTTCATTCCGGTTGTGGCTACGTATACTTCAGAGAGGTTGGCCCAGATTTATATGGAGGAGATAGTTCGGTTGCACAGTGTGCCAATTTCCATCATATTAGATAGAGGCCCTCAATTTACTTCACATTTTTTGACAGCAGTACAGAGTGAATTGGGGGCCCGTGTAGAGCTCAGCACAACCTTTTATCCGCAGACTGACGGGCAGTCAAAGTGGACAGTTCAAATTTTGGAGGATATGCTCAGGGCATGTGTGATTGACTTTGGAGATCAGTGGGATTATTTCTTGCCTTTGGACGAGTTTTCTTATAACAACAGTTACCAATCCAGCATCGAGATGGATCCATTTAAGGCTTTATATGGTTGGCGATGTTGTTTTCCCATCGGATGGTTTGAGCCAGGTGAGGCTAAGTTATATGGCACTGACTTGGTGAAGGATGCCTTAGAAAAGGTAAAGTTAATTCTGGAGCGATTTCGTATAGCAGAGTCCTGATAGAAAAGTTATGCGGATCAGAAAGCGCGTGATTTATTGTTTATGGTGGGTGAAAAAGTTCTCTTGAAGGTTTCGCCGCTGAAGGGAATCATGAGATTCGGGAAAAGGGGCAAGTTGAGCCCAAGGTTGATAGGACCATTTGAGGTGTTGAGACGAGTTGGGGAGGTTGCTTACGAGCTTGCTTTGCCTCCCAATCTATCGGGAGTTCATCTAGTTTTCCATATATCTATGCTCCGAAAGTATGATGTTGATCTATCACATGTGTTAGACTTCAGCACAGGTCAGCTAGATTAGAACTTGGGTTATGAAGAGGAACCAGCTGCCATTGTTGATAGACAGGTTCGCCAGTTGAGGTACAAGAAGATTTCTGTGGTAAAGGTCTAGTAAAGGGGCCAAATAGTCGATGAAGAAACTTGGGAGGCCGAGGAGGACATGCGGAGCAAATACCCACACTTATTCAGCACTCCAGATATAATTCTAAACCCGTTCGAGGACAAACATTTGTTTAAGAGGTGAAGAATGTAATGACCCAACTGGTCATTTTGCCTTTTAGAACCCTGTTCCCCTAAAGAAAACTCCACGTATGTGCTTTTACTAATTTATTACTTATAAGGACGGTTGGTTTGGAATTTGAAATTGTTCTAGTTAAAATCAGAACACTTGGTTCCTTAGTTTGGCTTTAAAAGGCCAAGTTTGACTTCGGTCAATATTTTTAGAAAATAACTCCAGAATCAGGATTTAACGGTTCCAATAGGTTCGTATGATGATTTTGGACTTGGGCGTATGTTCAAATCAGGTTTTGGACAACCCGGGAGCGATTTGGCGCTTAAAAGTGAAAAATTAACTATTTGAAGGTTTAATGTTCTTTAAATTTGGTTTGGAGTAGGTTTTTGAGTAATTGAAGTCTGTTTGGAATTTCAAGTCTTAGAATAGCTCTGTATGGTGATTTAAGACTTGCACAGAAAATTTGGTGTCATTCCGAGTAGTGTAAGTATATTTAGGCATGTTCGGAGTAAGTTTGAAGAATTTAAAATTTCTAAATTGAATAAATTTGGTTTGGGGTATGATTCTTAGTTTTGATATTGTTTTACACATTTTAAGGGTTCGAGCGAGTATGTTTTATGATTTCAAACTTGTTGGTATGTTCGGCTAGGGCCCCCGGCGCTTCGGGTGTTAACCAGACGAGGCTCGGATCAATTTTGGACTTTTGAGCAGCCGGTGAAGCTTCCAGCTTGTGCTGCAACCGCACTTGCGCGTGGCCAACCGCAGGTGCGAGCCCGCATGTGCGTGGTCGTGACCAAAGAAGCGGACTGGGCACAGATATGTTGGTACAAGCCACAGAAGCGGGTCGCAGATACGACGTACAAGTCGCAGAAGCGGACGAGGCCGTCTTAGAGGGAAGCCGCATCTGCGATGCCTTTTCCGCAGATGCGGAGCCGCGGAAGCGGCTTGCGAGACGCAGATATGAAAGGGTTGTTTGGCAGAATTCTACACACTTTGAGTCATATAGATTATGGGTAGATTATAACCTGTAAATTTTGAAAATCAAAGGTTTAGATGAAAAACCTAGTTTTTTATAAAAATGAGATTTTAACCACAAAAATGGTTATGGAGTTGGATGGAAATTGTATATTTGAGTTCTTGAGATGGGTAATGATTTCCTCCGAAAATTTTCGGAATTCAGGCACGTGAGCCCGGGGTGAATTTTAGAAATTTTACTATTTTAGGTAGGGTAATTTATTTAATAGTCTAATTTCAAATTATTAAGCATGTATTAATTATTTTATATAACTTTTGGATAGTTTCGGATTTTTCGGCATCGAATTGAGATTTTAACGCGACATTGTGATCGGAAAGTGGCGTTCGAGACAAGGTAAGTCTCTTGTCTAACCTTGTAAGAGGGGAATTTACCCCATATGTGATTTTAATTAATAATTGTTATTAATTGTGGGGGCTACGTACGCACGAGATGATGAGAGTCTGTGCGTAGCTACAAATTATGTTATGTCCGGGTTAGTTTAGGACTAAAATCATGAATTACTTGTGATTATTGCATCTTTTATTTAATTAAATTATTGAAATTATATTGTAAATTGTTAGAGGAAATAGTAAAAGATCGAAACTTTATATACTTGAATTCCGGAGGTTCATAAGAAATTATCCTCCTTTCTTGTGGAGCAGGCCGAATGCCTCTGCAGTATAGATGTATCCATGGATTGTGCCGCGCGTCCTTCGATAGTATACACGATACCCTGGATCGGGTCGTACGACCTCGGCAGAAATTGTGAATAATAATAATAATTACACGATACCTTGATATTTTATTGCAGCTTGTGAAGCTAATTGATAAATTGAAAAATTATTGAAATTTCATAATTTATTTGATTCCGTTTGTTAAGGAAATTATTGTTATTCATATAAACCATGTTTAACTAAATGTTTCTATTTTTAATATTATTGACTCGTAGTGAGTGTCAAAGTCGACCTCTCGTCACTACTTCTTCGAGATTAGACTTGATACTTACTGGGTACATTTTGTTTACGTACTCATGCTACGCTTGATGCACCTTTTGTGTAAGACCTGAGACAGGTGCTATAGGAGGACCTACCGGCGCGTACCCATGTTACCCAGAGGCTTAGTGGTGAGCTGCCTTTCTGAGTCGTTCTGCATCAACTAGTGCCTCTTCCTGTATTTGTATTATGTCTATTTTATTTCAGATAGTATTTAGAATTTTTTATATAATCTACTAGATGCTCAAACACTTGTGATACCAGGTCTTCGCACACACTAGTAGAATTTTGGATTTAATTATTTTTCTTGATTTTTAATTTATCAGATCTTTCATATTTTATTAATTCTTGCAAGTAAAAAGAGTTTAATTACTCGGATAATTTTAAAAAAAATAAATGTGTTTAAATCACTAGTTGGCTTACCTAACTGTGATGTTGGGCGCCATCACGATCTATAGGTGAAATTGGGTCGTGACAAAGTCAATGTCTTGACTAATGATAGTTTATTAGAACTTCTCAGGGTTATTAAAGACCTAGAGTTAAGATCCCAGATAATTGATAAGATGGACAAAATTCAGGATAATATTCCTACAAGTCCAGAGATTGAAGAAATTCCTTCTCAAAAATGACTATATACCATGTCTGATATTAAAAGGATTTTTAAGAGAAACATCTCAGGCCATTGATAGGACAACTACTCTCTAAGATTTAAGAAATGAGATACTAATCTAAAAGGAGAAATCTCTTACTTAAAGGCTTCTAATGTAGCCTTAGACAAGAGAATTATCAGATTAGAAAATTCTCAAACATGGTATCAGAGCCATGTGAAAGAATAGAAATAGATGCTAAGTTCAACACATCTTCTCTAATGAATATCATTAGAAAGCAAACTATTGTTAAAAAAACAGGAAAGAAGAATATGATATGCCCCAATAATTAGATCTACTTAATAAATGGACGATTCCTAGAATCCAACCTAAGGTTATACACCAGCTAGGTACCTTTGAAAATTTAGGATTAAAACTACTGAAGGTACGATCACTATAGATAGTGACCATGCTACTTTTAGATTATTATCTGAAAATGATTTAGCCCCTTATAGGGAAACTTATAGACTTTACATATTGATTTAATATAAGTTGCCTTCAAGCCACTTACGTTAAGAGGCTTACTTGAAAGTTTTATAGCAGCTCTCAGAGATGGCAGAAATCAAAACTGAAAAAAATCCCTTATAGGAATAGTACATACCAGTTTTAATGCATATCCCAATTTGCAAATTTCTCTTAATGATGAAAACTCTTTAAATACTTTAATATTAAGTATTAAGATACATGGTTATGATTACATGCCTAGAACAGAAGTTATATATATTTGTTATAGGATTTATTTCAAACTTTTATATACTTTGAATCCTATGTGCAAAATTATGGATTTCAAAAATGAAACTATTCTTATAGAAACTAATTTTGGTAAGTCTAAAGTTACTACCAGAAGACCTATCAAGTGGTATGAAATAGATTTTCCCAAAGAATGGGTCATTGAGGAAGCAATAGCCCCTCGAAATGACACTAACAGTGAAATCATATAAGTTGAACAAACTTCTGATAGAACTATTAAAATCAGGTTCAATGAACCCGATCAAAGTGATAATATGAGTTAATCATCTAGATTAACTAGATCAAATATCTCTTATATTTCACCTGTTGATTATACTGTAGATTTTCCATCAAAAGCATCGACATCACAGATTAGAGAAAATAATAGGATAAACGTTATAAAAATTAGCGCAGATAATATTGTTAGTGTTATTCCAGATCCTACTGAATCCGAAATGAAATTTTCTAACGGTTTAAATGGATAGAAACCAAATAAATTTTAGTATGGGTTCACCGACAAAAAAAATAATTTCTGAAGAATTTAAAAGGCCTAGATGGGAACTCTTCATAAACTAGTTTTTTGACAATTTTGATCATAATTTAATAAAATTCCTTCAAGATGATTTTTATAATATGGTCACAATAAAATAATTGTTTTTGTGCCATGGTTAATGTCCAAATATGTTGATGGTTATATTTCCATGTTAGAAAGAGATTATAAACTCTCTAATGGTGAAATTATTAAATTCATATTTCCCCCACAAACCTTTTTTTCAAATGAAGAAAAGGATAAAGTAATTTATTATACTGCTTTTTCAAAATTATTTGAAGATGATACTGGAAAAATTACTGCTAGAAATTTGAATACCATGCTCACACAGAATATATATATATATATATATATATATATATATATATATGTGTGTGTGTGTGTGTGTGTGTGTGTGTGTGTGTGTGACAACCCGAAATTTTTACCGATGGGACTGTGATATCACCTAACATTTCACTTGCTAGGCAAGCCAACGTTAGAGAATCATTAAAACAATTCCTTATTTCCATTTAGTAAATAACAATAATTAACTAAGATGAAATATAATAAGTAAAAAATAATATAAAAATTATATTAATTACTACCACTCGGATCTGAAAGAAATACAACTCTCTGAATTAAAGAAACAATAGAACATAAAGATAGACGGGGATTTCAAGGTCTGTGAACGCGGACAGATCTACCTTGAGTCTCCGGATAGCGGTCCAATAGCAAAATCTCGATCAACCCGAGCCGGTACCAAAATCTGCACAGAAAGTGCAGAGTGCATTATCAGTACAACCGACCCCATGTACTGGTAAGTGTCGAGCCTAACTTCGACGAAGTAGTGACGAGGCTAAGGCAAGGCACTTATAAATCAATCTGTACAATTTAACAGTATATATACAAATAACAGTAATGAAGAGCTAGACAGGAAATATCGGGAGGGGAAAATATACTGGGGAAATATGAAATAAAGAGCTATAGCTGAATAAGAACTGGAACAATCAATATACTATGAATCAACAGGAGCACGAATATAGTAAAGGAAAAATGCACGGCATCACCCTTCGTGCTTTTAATCTCAATCTCACCATAAAATCAATAGAAATGGCACAGTATCACCCTTCGTGCATTAACTCTCATATCATGGCACGACATCACCCTTCGTGCATTAACACTCACAATATGGCACGACATCACCCTTCGTGCTTTTACACTCATAATATGGAACGACATCACCCTTCGTGCTTTTACACTCACAATATGGCACGGCATCACCCTTCGTACATTAATACTCACAATATGGCACGACATCACCCTTCGTGTATTAACACTCTTCCTTACCACAATGCAATGCATAAATAACAACAGGGAGATAGAATAACAAGTACAAGCCTTACTTTAACATTTGGTTCCAAAATATCAATCTCAACTTTGAAATAAATACTCAATTATCACCGGAAAATTCGTAAACATGATAAGAACTATCAATTTACCAACACTAGTATAAACACGCAGTAATTAGGCATAGGAAAGAGACAGTATAAGAAAAATGGAAGAAACATGGAAAACAGGTAAATTGGCGGCGCATAAATACTCGTCACCTCACATATATGTCGCTCACATGAATTTCACACAGCAAATAGTCTGGGTCAATTGGTTTTTTGGCCTTTTACAAACTTGTTTTTAGTTTTATGACCCTACCTCTTTTTTTTTACACATGGGATATTTACTTTTACACGTAGGAGATCTTTCTTTTGCACGTAAGAGATCTAAAAAAGATATTTTCTTAAATTCAATATTGTAAAAGGCTTTGTAGGCCTAAAACCTCAAATAAATAGTCTAATGTTCCTAAATCCCTCGAGTCATAGTTAGACACAATACTTATCTTGCTCCGAAGGCCACTTAATTCTCAATAATAGCTTTTCCTCTATAATTCACCTCCAAACCATATGTATCTAATAAAAAATGACTCAGTAATATCAAATATTGCTAAAGGAATTAATTACATTGCATAAATTAAATTTTTCAAATTTTTCTCCAAAAAGTCAAAAAATCGACTCTGGGTCCGCTTGGTCAAAACCCGAGGTTCGGACCAAAATTTATTTACCCATTCACCCTGAGCCCGGATATATAATTGGTTTTTGAATCCGACCTCAAATTGAGGTCTAAATTCCAAAATTTCCGAAATTCCTAATTTCTACCCTAACCCCTAATTCTAACATAAAAACTCTAGATTTTAGGTTGATAATTCATAAACTGTAATGGGTAATTGAAAGAAAATGGTTTAGAATCACTTACCAACACTTTGGGGAAGAAAACAACTCTTGAAAATCGCCTCTAGTCCTTTTGGGTTTTGAGAAAATGAAATAAATGGTCAATTCCTGTTTTTGGATTCTATTAAGTGCTTAGCGACAGTGTTCATCGCGTTCGCGAAGGGTATAGGCTGCCAAGCCTTCACGTTCGCGAGACCTTGTCCGCATTCGCGTAGGCTACCCTCCCTGAACTTCGCGTTCGCAAGACATTGCTCGTGTTCGCGATGAAGGAAAGACTGATCCCCCCCAGTGCCTAACACTACGTGTTCACGATGAGCTTGTCGCATTCGTGAAGGGTAACTCCCCCATCGCTTCGCGTTCGCGAAGAAGAAAATTCCGGCCTCATCAGTTTACTCTTCGCGTTCGCGGGCGTACCTTCGCGAACGCGAAGAAGGACATACTAGAACACCTGCTGCAGCAAAATACCAGATTTTCCCAAGTCCAAAACATCTCGTGGCCTATCCGAAACTCACCCGATCCCTCGGGGCTCCAAACCAAACATGCACACAAGTCTAAAAATATCATATGAACTTGCTCGCGTGATCAAATCGCCAAAATAATACCTAGAACTACGAACTTAGCACTAAATCAAATAAAATTTTTAAGAACACTTTAAAATTTCTATCTTCTCAACTGGACGTCTGAATCACATCAAATCAACTCTGTTTCTCACCAAATTTCACAGATAAGTCTTAAATATTATATTGGACCTATACCGGGCTCCGGAACCAAATTACGAACCCGATATCAATAAGGCCAAACATCAACCAATTCTTAAAAATAATTAATTTTCAGACTTTAAATTTTCATCAAAAATTCATAACTCATGCTAGGAACCTCTGAATTCAATTCCGGGCATACGCCCAGGTCCCATAATTCGATACGGACACACCGGGACCGTTTATTAAAAATGTTGACCGAAATCAACTAAAATCAACTTTTAAGGCATAAATTCTTGTTTTTATCAATTTTCAATATAAAAACTTTCTGAAAACATGCCCATACTGTGCACACAAATCGAAGAGGGTAAAAATGAGAGTTTTAAAGCTTAAGAGCGCAGAATCGAGTTCTAAAACATAAGATGACCATTTGGGTCATCACATTCTCCACCTCTAAAACAACCATTCATCCTCGAATGGACATAGAAAAGTACCTGAACTGGTGAAAAGGTGGGGATATCTACTCCGCATATCGAACTCGGATTCCCAAGTAGCTGCCTCAGTAGGCTGACCTTTCTTCTACACTCGAACTGAAGGTTAACTCTTTTATCTCAACTGGCAAACTTGCCGGGCTAGAATAGCCATCGGCTCCTCCTCGTAAGTCAAATCCTTGTCCAACTGGACAGAGCTAAAATCTAACACATGGGACAGATCGCCGTGATACTTTCGAAGCATGGACACATGGAACACCGGATGAACTGCTGATAAACTAGGTGGCAACGCAAGCCTGTAAGCCACCTCTCCCACTCTTTCCAGAATCTCAAAAGGTCCGATATACCTAGGGCTCAACTTGCCCTTCTTTCCAAACCTCATCACACCCTTCATGGGTGATACCCGAAGCAATACTCTCTCCCCAACCATGAATGCAAAATCACGAACCTTGCGGTCGGCATAACACTTTTGCCTAGACTGAGCTGTGCGAAGTCTATCCTGAATAATCTTGAACTTTTTCAAGGCATCCTATACCAAATCTGTACCCAATAATTGAGCCTCCCCCGGCTCAAACCATCCGACCGACGATCGATACTGTCTACCATATGGTGCATCATAGGGAGCCATCTGGATGCTTGACTGGTAGCTGTTGTTGTAGGCGAACTCTGCAAGGGGAAAGAACTGATCCTACGATCCTCCGAAGTCTATAACACATGCACGAAGCATATCCTCCAAGATCTGAATAGTGTGCTCGGACTGTCCGTCCGTCTGAGGATGAAACGATATGCTCAACTCAACCCGCATGCCTAACTCAAACTGTACTGCTCTCCAGAAGTGCGAGGTGAACTGCGCACCTTGGTCAGATATGATAGACACGGGCATACCATGAAGACGGACGATCTTGCGGATATAAATCTCAGCCAACCGCTCTGAAGAATATGAAACTGCAATAGGAATGAAGTGCGTTGACTTAGTCAGCCTGTCCACAATGACCCAAACGACATCGAACTTCCTCTCAGTCTGTGGGAGTCTAACAACGAAATCCATAATGATACGTTCCCACTTCCATGCAGGAATCTCTATTTTTTGAAGCAAACCACCAGGTCTCTGATGCCCATACTTGACTTGCTAACAATTTAGACACCGAGCTACATATGCAACTATATCCTTCTTCATCCTTCTCCACCAATAATGTTGCCGCAGGTCCCGATACATCTTGGCAGCGCCCGAATGAATAGAATGCCGTGAACTGTGGGCCTCCTCAAAAATCAACTCACGAAGTCCATCCACATTAGGTACACAAATACGACCCTGCATCCTCAAAACTTTGTCATCTCTTACAGTAACCTGCTTGGCACCACCGTTCCTCACTGTGTCTCTAAGGACAAGAAAATGAGGATCGTCATACTGCTAATCTCTGATACGCTCAAACAAAGAAGACCGAGCAACTGTACAAGCTAGAACATGGCTGGGCTCAGAAACATCCAACCTTACGAACTGATTGGACAAGGCCAGAACATCCAATGCAATCGGTCTCTCACCAATTGGATGATACAATATGGTGATATCATAGTCTTTCAATAGCTCTAACCACCTCCTCTGCCTCAAATTGAGTTCCTTCTGCTTGAAAAAATACTGCAAGCTCCGATGATCCGTGAATACCTCACATGGCACGCCGTAAAGGTAGTGCCTCCAAATCTCCAGCGCGTGAACAATGGCTGCCAGCTCTAGATCATGAATAGGGTAATTCTTCTCATGAACCTTCAGCTACCGCGAAGCATAAGCAATAACATTGCCACCCTATATCAATACCGCACCCAGACCAATATGAGATGCATCACAATATACTGTATAAGATCCTGAACCTGTGGGTAACACCAATACCGGTGCCATAGTCAAAGCTGTCTTGAGCTTCTGAAAGCTCGCCTCACACTCGTCTGACCATCTGAACGGGATACCCTTCTGGGTCAACCTAGTCAACGGGGCTTCTATGGATAAAAACCCTTCCACGAATCGACGGTAGTAGCCCGCCAAACCCAAGAAACTACGAATATCTTTAGGTGAAATGGGTCTAGGCCAGTTTTGGACTGCCTCAATCTTCTTAGGATCCACCTGAATACACTCTGCTAATATAACGTGACCCAAGAAAGCAACTGAACTCAACCAAAACTCGCATTTTGAGAACTTAGCATATAACTGGTTGTCTTTCAGAGTTTGAAGAACGATCCGAAGGTGTTTTCTCATGTTCCTCTTGGCCGTGGGAGTAGATCAAGATATAATCAATAAACAAAATCACAAAGCAATCCAAGTAAGGCTTGAACACCCGGTTCATCAAATTCATGAATGTTTCTGGGGTATTTGTCAGCCCAAATGACATCACTAGAAACTCATAATGCCCATACCGAGTCCGAAAAGCTGTCTTAGGGACACCGGATGCCCTAATCCTCAACTGATGGTAGCCAGATCTCAAATCAATCTTCGAAAATACCTGGGCACCCTAAAGCTGATCAAATAAATCATCAATCCTCGGCAATGGATACTTGTTCTTGATGGTAACTTTGTTCAACTACCGATAATCTATACACATCCTCATCGATCCATCTTTCTTCTTCACAAACAATACAAGTGCACCTAAGGGCGAGACTTTAGGTCTAATGAAGCCCTTATCAAGCAAATCTTGCAATTGTTCCTTCAATTCTTTCAACTCTGGCGGGGCCATGCAGTATGGCGGAATAGAAATGGGCTAAGTGCCCAGAGCCAAATCAATGCAGAAATCAATATATCTGTCGGGTGGCATCCCCGGCAGATCTGCATGAAACACCTCTGGAAACTCACAAACAACCGGCACTGACTCCATGGAAGGAACCTCCGCACTAGAATCGCGGACATAAGCCAAGTAAATTAGACACCCCTTCTCGACCATGTGTCGAGCCTTCACATAATAGATAACCCTGCTGGTAGAATGGCCAAGAGTCCCTCTCCACACTAATCGAGGCAACCCCTGCAAGGCTAAGGTCACCATCTTGGCGTGACAATATAATATAGCATGATAAGGTGACAGTCAATCCATACCCAATATGACATCTAAATCAACCATATCGAGAAATAGAAGGTCTACACGAGTCTCAAGACTCCCAATGGTGACCACACACGAACAATAAACACGATCTACAATAATAGCATCTCTCATTGGTTAGACACATACACAGGATCACTCAAAGAATCACGGGGAACAACCAAATATGAAGTAAAATAGGATGACACATAAGAGTAAGTAGATTCCGGATCAAATAGAACTGAAGCGTCTCTACTGCAAACTGAAACAGTACCTATGATAACAGTGTCAGATGACTCAGCATCAGGCCTGGCTGGGAAAGCATAACACCGGGGCTAGGCCCTACCACTCTGAACTATGTCTTTGGGATGGCCGCTAGTTGGCTGGTCTCCACCTCTAAGGTCCTGACCTCCACCTCTAACAGTCTGGACTCTACCTCTGGCTTCCTGACCCCTACCTCTGGCTGGCTGAGTAGGTGGTGCAACAACTGGTGCCGGAACCATAGCACGGGAACACTGATACTGTGACTTGCCTATTGCCCGAGGGAAAAATTTAGCAATGTGCCTCGGATCACCACAAGCATAACATGACCTTGGCTGTTGTGACTGCTGACCTTGAAACTGACCCTGACGACATGAGTAACCACCCTGATAACT
The DNA here is from genome assembly GCF_000390325.3 of Nicotiana tomentosiformis. Lineage (NCBI taxonomy): Eukaryota > Viridiplantae > Streptophyta > Magnoliopsida > Solanales > Solanaceae > Nicotiana > Nicotiana tomentosiformis. The sequence continues at coordinate 133,113,760 of NC_090813.1, forward strand.
CTAGAGTGGAGGTGCACTAATAGGAGCTGGTAGTGCACTATAGGCTAGCTGGTCTGAATAAGGCATATGAGGACCACGACCACCTGAGGCACCGTGGGATGTCTGGAGTGCTAAATGAAACGGTCTGGGAGGATGGCCTCTACCAAAAGTACCCCTGCCTCTAGATGAGGCACCACTGAACTCACCGGAATGACGAGGTGTCTTGTTAGACCCCTAACCTCCCTAAGTAAGAACCATCTCGACTCGTCTGGCGACATTAGCAGCCGCCTGAAAAGAAATCTCAATCCTAGTCTCCTTAGCCATCTGCAATCTGATAGGCTGAGCAAGTCCATCAATAAACCTCCTCACCCTCTCTCTCTCTCTCTCTCTCTCTCTCTCTCTCTCTCTCTCTCTCTCTCTCTCTCTCTCTCTCTCTCTCTCTCTCTCTCTCTCTCTCTCTCGGTGAGAAACAAAAGAATAGCATGACGGGCCAAATCCATAAAATAGGTCTCATACTGAGTAACAGTCATACTGCCCTGCTGGAGACGCTTGAACTGATGGCGACGCTCCTCTCTCAATGTGATAGGCAGAAACTTCTCTAGGAAGAACTGAGAGAGCTGGTCCCAAGTAAGAGCAGGCGACCCAGCTGGTCTGGTCAACAAATAATCCCTCAATCATTTTTTTGGCAGAACCAGTCATCTGAAATGCAACAAAATCGAACCCATTGGTCTCACTATACCCATGTTCCGTAGAACCTCATGACAACTGTTGAGATACTCCTGGGGATCCTCTGAAGGGGCACCACTGAAGTGAACTGGGAAGAGCTTGGTAAACCTGTCCAATCTCCATAAGGCCTCAGAAGACATAGATGGCCCATCTCCAACCTGTGCCGCAACAACCAGCTTAACTACTCTGACTGGCTGAGTTGCTGAAGCCTGATACTGGGGAGCTATCTCCTCTGGAGTGGGAGTTTGTGGACCTCTTCCAGCCTGAGAGACTGCTGGTGCCTTGGGAAATGCGCCAGTCTGGGCCACACTCTCCATAAGGCCCACCAAATGGACCAAAGCGTCCTGAAGTACTGGGGTGGCAATGAACCCCTCCGGAACCTGAGCTGGTCCGGCAGGAACAGTCTGGGCTGAAACCTCCTCATCAATATCTATCTAGGGCTCCACTGCTGGGGCTGTTGTTCGGGCTCTGGGCTGAGCCCTGCCCCTGCCTCGGCCTCTGGCATGGCCTTGACCTCGACCTCTACCCCGCATGGGAGCTGCCACTGGAGGCTCTGGCTGCTGCTCAGCTGAGGAAGCGGTATGTGCCCTCTCCATCTACAAGAGAATAAGAGTAGAAGAGTCCAATCAGTATTAAGAAGATAACATCGTACGACATAGGAGAATAGAAGTGAAATTTGTTCCTACAATTCATAGCCTCTGGAAGATAAGCACAGATGTCTCTGTACCGATCCTCCAAACTCTACTAAGCTTACTCGTGAATCATGAGACCTAGGCAACCTAGTGCTCTGATACCAACTTGTCACGACCCGAAATTCCCACCGATTCCTTATAACAATTCTTTATTTCCATTCAGTAAATAAATATAATTAACTAATATGAAATATAATAAGTGCGAAATAATATAAAAATTATATTAATTACTACCACCGGGATCTGGAGTCACAATTTACGAGCATTCTAGAATTTACTACAAGTAATAGTCTGAAAGAAATACAACTGTCTAAATGAAAGAAACAATAGAACAAAAAAGATAGAAGGGGACTTCAAGGTCTGTGAACGCCGACAGATCTACCTTGAGTTTCCGGATAGCGGTCCAATAGCAAAATCTCGATCAACCCGAGCCGGTACCAAATTCTGCACAGAGAGTGAAGAGTGGAGTATTAGTACAACCAACCCCACGTACTGGTAAGTGTCGAGCCTACCCTCGACGAAGTAGTGACGAGGCTAAGGCAAGGCACCTACAAATTAATCTGTACAATTTAATAGTGTATATACAAATAATAGTAATGAAGAGCTAGACAGAAAATATCGGGAGGGGGAAACATACTGGGTGAAATACGAAATAAAGAGCTACAACAGAATAAGAACTGGAACAATCAATATACGATGAATCAACAGGAGCACGAATACAGTAAAGGAAAAATGCACGGCATCACCCTTCGTGAGTTTACTCTCAATCTCACCATAAAATCAATAGAAACGGCACGGTATCACCCTTCATGCATTAACTCTCATATCATGGCGCGACATCACCCTTCGTGCATTAACACTCACAATATGAAACGGTATCACCCTTCGTGCATTTACACTCATAATAGGGCATGACATCACCCTTCATGCATTAACACTCACAATATTGTACGGCATCACCCTTTATGTATTAACACTCTCCCTTACCATAACGCAATGCATAAATAACAACAGGAAGATAGAATAACAAGTACAAGCCTTACTTCAACATTTGGTTCCAAAATATCAATCTCAACTTTGAAATAAATACTCAATAATCACCGGGAAATTCATAAACATGATAAGAACTTTCAATTTAACAACACTAGTATAAACACGTAGTAATTAGGCATAGAAAAGAGACAGTATAAGAAAAATGGAAGAAACATGGAAAACAGGTAAATTGGCGGCGCATATGTACTCGTCACCTCACATATACGCCGCTCACATGAATTTCACATAGCAAATAGTCTAAGGTTCCTAATTCCCTCAAGTCAGGGTTAGACACAACACTTACCTTGCTCCGAATGCCACTTAATTATCAATCACAACTTTTTCTCTAGAATTCACCTCCAAACCACACGTATCTAATCAAACATGACTCAATAATATCAAATATTGCTAAAGGAATTAATTACATTGCATAAATTAAATTTGCCAAATTTTCCTCCAAAAGTCAAAAAATCGACCCTAGGCCCGCTTGGTCAAAACCCGAGGTTCGGACCAAAATGTATTTACCCATTCACCCTCGAGCCCGGATATATAATTGGTTTTGGAATCCGGCCTTAAATTGAGGTCTAAATCCCCTAAATTTTCGAAATTCCTAGTTTCTACCCTAACCCCTAATTCTACCATAAAAACTCTAGATGTTAGGTTGATAATTCATAAACTGTAATGGGTAATTGAAAGAAAATGGTTTAGAATCACTTACCAATACTTTGGGGAAGAAAACAACTCTTGAAAATCGCCTCTAGTCCATTTGGGTTTTGAGAAAATGAAATAAATGGTCAATTCTTGTTTTTGGATTTTGTTAAGTGCTAGGCGACAGTGTTCATCGCGTTCGCGAAGGGTATAGGCTGCCAAGCCTTCGCGTTCGCAAGACCTTGTCCGCATTCGCGTAGGCTACCCTCCCTGAACTTCGCGTTCGCGAGACATTGCTCGTGTTCGCGATGAAGGAAAGACTGATTCCCCCCCCCCTCCCCCCCAGTGCCTAACACTACGCGTTCACGATGAGCTTGTCGCGTTCGCGAAGGGTAACTCCCCCATCTCTTCGCGTTCGCAAAGAAGAAAATTCCGGCCTCATCAGTTTATTCTTCGCGTTCGCAGGCGTACCTTCGCGAACGCAAAGAAGGACATACCAGAACACCTGCTGCAGCAAAATACCAGATTTTCTCAAGTCCAAAACATCTCATGGCCTATCCGAAACTCACCCGATCCCTCGGGGCTCCAAACCAAACATAAACACAAGTCTAAAAATATCATACGAACTTGCTCGCGTGATCAAATCGCCAAAATAACATCTAGAACTACGAACTTAGCACCAAATCAAATAAGATTCTCAAGAACACTTTAAAATTTCTATCTTCTCAATTGGACGTCCGAATCATGTCAAATCAACTCCGTTTCTCACCAAATTTCACAGACAAGTCTTTAATATTATATTGGATCAATACGGGCTCCAGAACCAAAATACGAACCCGGTATTAACAAGGCCAAATATCAACCAATTCTAAAAATAATTAATTTTCAGACTTTTTATTTTCATCAAAAATTCATAACTCGAGCTAGGGACCTTCGAATTCGATTTCGGGCATACGCCCAGGTCCCATAATATGATACGGACCCACCGGGACCGTCAAAACACGGATCCAGGCCCCTTTACCAAAATAGTTGACCGAAGTCAACTAAAATCAACTTTTAAGGCATAAATTCTTATTTTCATCAATTTTTAACATAAAAGCTTTCCGAAAACATGTCCAGACTGCACACGCAAATCGAGAAGGGTAAAAATGAGATATATATATATATATATATATATATATATATATATATATATATATATATATATATGAAGAAATTATTTCCATCAATGAAAGACTGGACAAGTTAATTACAGAAGTCCAGAAAATATCTAGGAAGGATACTACAAAAGGTAAAAATCAAATTGCTACTGCAAGTATCCAACCACCTCCTGAGGTCAAATACTTTAAAATACAAAGTCTCAAGGACCTGGAGAATTTATTAGATAAAACTTTTGAAGGATTTAAGATTAGTCATTTAAATTTAGAACATTTATCTGATGAAGATAGGAGAGAAACTCTCAGATGAGATTAAAAAAATCTCAGAAAAATATGCTCAAAAGCCAACCCAAAGGATGTTCTCCTCAAGATATACTTTTAGAGGAACCAGACTTTAGCCATTATTCTCATAAATATATTGGCACATAAATCTATGAATGGAACATAGATGGTTTTACTGACCGTCAAATTTATACCCAAGTACATAGGATGCTTATGTATAGTACTATCTGTAAGGTTAATAACAACTCTGAAAAGATAATTGCTTATATGATTACAGCAGGGTTTACTGGTCAATTAAAAGGCTAGTGGGATAACTGTCTAAAACCCGAACAATGCGCTGAAGTAATGGGCGAGGTAAAAATAGAAAATGGACAAAATGTTCAAAATGTTGTCTATACTTTTGTTCTTAATATTATAGAACACTTTTCTGGAAGATGGTCAGATAATAGTGAGACCATAAGGACCATGCTTCAAAACCTTAGATGTAAACCTCTAATAAGTTTTAGATGGTAGAAGGATGTTTTCTTATCCAAGGTAATGGAATTACCAGAGTGTAATAGCACTCACTGAAGTCCAAATTTATTGATGGACTCCCGACACTCTTTGCTGAAAGAGTTAGAAAAGCTCTTCATGGAACATCAATGAGTATAAATTATGATAGTTATTTATATGAAAAGCTTATTAGTGTATGTACACAAGAAGTCTTAGCTATGTATAATGAAATCAAGTTAAGCCAGGAAATTAAGAAGCATCGCCTTAATGAAAGACAACAATTAGGAGAACTTTGTGAATAATTTGCCATAGATATTCCTAAGAATAAGAAATCTCATAAACATAAGAAAGAACCGGAAAAGCCTTATAGGTATAAGAAAAAGAATAGAGGAGCTTCTGATAAGAGATTTAATCGGAAAGATAAGAGAAAGAAGGCTTATAAGCATAGAAAGAATTTTATAAAATTCAATACGCCTAATGTCAGTTACAAGTGTGGCTGAGTAGGTCATTATGCAAGAGAATGCAAAATCAAGGATAAGATTAAGAACCTTGACTTAGATAATAATATTAAGGACTCTTTATATAAGATTCTATTAAATTCTTCTCGTAAAAATTCACCAGAAAATAGTGATAGAGAAGAATCATAAACTGATGAAGATTTAAGGGGCCTACAAGAGGAAGAATACCTTCCTTCAGATGATGAGTGTGGACCCTGCAAGCAGAATCAAGGTCAGTGTTGTAATATCAACACAGATGATGAGGTTTTTAATTTATATTCTCAATTCAAGGACTTAGAAATCAATGTCCTGACTAATGATTATTTATTAGACCTTCTCGGGGTTATTAAAGACCCAGAGTTAAGGTCCCAAATAATTGATAAGGTGGAAAAAATTCAGGATAATCTTCCTACAAGTCTAGAGATTGAAGAAATTCCTTCTAAAAAAGGACTATATATAATGTCCGATATTAAAAGGATTTTAAGAGAAAAATTGTCACGAACCAAAATTCCACCACAGACGTCGTGATGGCATTTAGTTTCTAAGACTAGGTAAGCTGATTATAATAACAATTCAAGCCCCTTTTTATAAATATATAATTTAATACAAGTTTCAAATCAACAGCAGAAATATTCAAATAACCTCCCAAGACTGGCAATACTAAGTCACGAACTCTAACTGGATACATACAATGATCTCAAGAATAGAGTCGAGGGCCTACAACAACCCTAGCTAAGATTGAAAATCATAAATGGCTCAAGAAAACCACTCGATGATTGTTTTAGTCAATGCAAGAGTCTAAAGGCCACAACTAGAGCTAATCTTCTCCAATCAACTTGTCTCTAACCATGAGGTCGAAGGTAAATGTGTTAGTACCAATTGAAAGCCTGCTTGAGACATTTTTATTCATTACTACTACTATATACACCAAAACAAAAAGAAAACGGACTTGATCCCTTAAGAAAGTTGTCACGCCATCCATCGTTGGGAAGAGCCACCCGGTTCACACAACATCCACCTTTGAAAAGAATCGTGGCATTAAGAAAACCAAATGCTTATTGTTCACACAAAATGTAAAAAGAAGCTAAAAACTTAAAAAGAAGCTACTAGAGGAAATAAGAAGCTAAGCTATTAAGGAAAAATAACGAAAGAAGTTATGAGGTAAACTACGGAAAGTAAACTAAATATGTACAAAATGGAGTAAACGAATATATACATAATGGAAATAAATATATACATCGAATGGTAAAATTATATACATACCAAAAGTGAAAATAACGGTAAATAAAGATAAAGAAAAATAGTATCATAGTTATTACAAACCAAATGTCATCACAAATCAAATCAAAGTCTGAAAATAACGGAAATATTTAGATGTAAAATTTATTAAATTAAAACATAATAGTAATTCCTTTTATACAACTCAATCTTAAAGAAAAAGTACAAACCAGAAAAATAAATCCTCAGAGTCTCGTATGAAAAAGCCAACACAATACAACAAGAAATACAAATACTTAATATTAATTCAAATAATACATTACGGAGAACACATGAATTTACATATTACGGAAAAATAAAATAACCAAAGGCAAGTGCAGCCATAGAAAAATATCAACAAAAGGGCACTCCCGAGGTACCGCCTCGTACTGCCAAATCATAAATATCAACAACAACAATGCCCCTAGGCCATCACGAGTCATCAAAAATCAATCCCCGACATAGACTACCTTGTCTCTCCACGTGCGCAATAATAAAGTAAATGCACGCCTTGTCTCACCGTACGCGCATAATAATATTCCCACCTTGTCTCGCCACATGCACAAACCCACATATATAGCCCGTCTTGTCACGCCGCATGTGCATATATCAATAGTAACAATAGCATAGCAGAAACCTCGTGCAAATACCCGAACAAACCTCCCAACAATATCACGTGTCAATATCACAACATCTCATAAATTGCACCTCAAGTGCTCAAATATTACAACATATCACAAATTGCACATCAAGTTCTCAAATAATACAACTTGCCACATAAATCAACAATATATTATTTTTCACAATAAGGAGCCCATGGCTCGACAATAATGTGCACAAACTCTTCACAAAAATATCCGGGAGTGAGCAACTCAACAGAAAAATATTTCACAATTTAACACTGAATATGATCACGGCAACACAATACAATAATTCATATCACTATTTGGCCATAGGCCACAACAAATTCCAAAGATATAGTAAAATCAATAAATTTATCAATAAATAGCCCAAGGCTCCACACAAAATAACAACAGAGATGGAAAAAGTAACTCAGATGATTTAATAATTATTTGTACATAAAGTATCCATAATGATTTGCACATAAACTTATTTAATAATTATTTTATTAATATCAAATAAACTTAATTATTTAAAATATCAATCTTATCCTCATTTTAAACTTATTTAATAATTATTTGCACATAAAGTATCCATAATGAATTTAATTCCAAGAAAATATCAAATCAACAAACACACGAAATTCACATAAAAATCCAAGTGACAATCACAACAAATTATCATATAAAATACAAAATCGACAGACAAGGAATGAGGCATAACAATTCAAGGATTTACTATATTCCAATAATTTTCAATTTAATACATAAGGGCGTCTACGAATTTCAACCGATATAATTTGCACATATAAAGCAAGTACGTACTCGTCACCTCGCGTACAAGATTTTCAATTGCACAATTTTCATATAAGACTCAATGCCTAAGGGTGTCACGACCCAATTTTAGTTTAGGCCGTGATGGCGCCCAGCACCGTTGCTAGGCAAGCCGACTGTTAAAAAACTAGTGATTTCCATTTTTAATAAATCGAACAGCTAACTATCTTTAAGATTTAGAGAATTTAACAAATAACGGAATTTAAAGTGAACAAAACGAAAACAGCTAAATGAAATCCTAAACGTAGAAATACAACCCAAAATAATAAGTCTACTAGTGTGTGCCAAGACCCGGTGTCACAAGTATGTGGGCAATCTAGTAAAATATATAAAAGAACACTAGCCTACTGTCTTAGAGGAAATAGAAAGAAGTAAAAAAAAATAAAACATAAGGGAGACTCCAGCTGCTGCAAAACGGTTCGGAAGGCAGCTCACCGTGAAATCTCGAGATGGGGATCAAATCTACGCACCAGACTGATAACCAGATGTACCAGCCTTAGATCCTGTACAATTAAGTACAGAAGTCTAGCATGAGTATATAAATAATATGTACCCAGTAAGTATCTACTCTAACCTCGAAGAAGTAGTGACGAGGGTTCGACTCTGACGCTTACTAAGGGCCATCAATATCATAATATGAAATTCTAATTAAGCATGAGATACATAACAATAAAACTCAGAACAAGAAATAACTGAACAATTCATCACCATATTTAAGAACACAAATCACGTTCTTCATTTAAAACAAATAATCTTTCAAATAATAAATTTATGCCAATTACAAAAAAAAAGACTTCCAGTTCTATTATCACGCACAAAATTCCACTGAGGACGTTCGGCCCAATCCAACATAAATGTAAAATGTGTACTGCCGAGGGTCAAACGGCACAAACCATAGATAAATCAATTAACCTGCCGAGGCGAACGGCCTGCTCCCATGAGAGTAGTAGAAAGAATTACCCCGATCGCGGATCATACTGGCGATGCGGTCAAATATAAATTATCAATAAATCATAACTCTTTCTTGATTTTTTTTAAAATAAAGACAATTCAACTTGAAGCTTTTAAATCCTTAAAAAAATCCCCGACTTAGTTCCATTTGATACAATTAACAAATATAATCAAATAACGGTGTCCCCAAAGCATGGTGTAAATAAAACTACCCGCACATGATCAAGAATAGTAGCTACGTACGGACTCTCGTCACTTCATGCGTACGTAGCCCCACAAATAACAACACATATTAATTAAGTTCACCTATAGGGTAAATTCCCTCTTACAAGGTTAGAAAAGAGACTTAACTCATCTCAAAGCCTACTTCCCAATTCAAGAATGAGCTCAAACCTCCAAATTTGATGCCAAAGGACTCGAAACTAGGCAAATATTACATAAATTAATAAATCTATGCTCAAAAGTTCATATCTCCACTATTAGAGTGGTTACCCAATCCAAATTGCACGATTCCTAAAATTCACCCCCGGTCCCACATACCCGGATTACGAAAATATTTGAAAAAAGTAGTTACCCATAACCTTAGGAACATAAATATATGGTTTTCACTAAGTTTCATAATCATTTTCGTGGTAAAATCTCATTTTTATTAAACCGTAGGTTTTTCATCTGAACCCATGATTTCTACCAATTTCCATGTTGAAACCCATAATCTATATATTAAACTCACATTAAGGTAGGAATTACTTACCATCAATAGCTAGGTCGAAGTCTCCCTTTTTGAAGATCTAAAATCGCCCAAAATGTGTGAAGAATGGGAGAAAAATGCCTAAGTCCCGTATTAAATAAAGTTCACTGCCTTCAACGATTTCCGCACCTGCGATCATAGGGTTCCACCTGCGCCCTCGCTTCTGCGGACAAAAGTACGCTTTTGCAGAACTCCCCTGGGCTGGCTGGCGTTGCTTCTGTGGATGGGTTTCCGCTTCTGCAGTCCCGCTTCTGCGGAGGATGGGCCACACCTGCGGAACTTGGGCTTCCCTTCCTAGGTTGATTCTGCGAGGCTTGGCTCACACCTACAGCTGGCCAAGCGCAGGTGCGATTATGACAGACATGATGCTTGTTCCAAATTCTCATCTTGGTCCGAGCCTCGTCTGATAGACACTCGGGGGCCCTGGGGCCCCGCCTGAACATACCAACAAGTTTGGAATCATAAAATCGACTTTCTCGAACTCTCGGAATGCCCAAAACAACATCAAAACTAAGAATCGCACCCCAAAACCAATTTAATCAAACTTAAGAACTTCAAGTTCTTCAGTTTACTTCCAATGTGCCGAAACGTACTTAAACTACTCGGATTGACACCAAATTTTGCGTGCAAGTCTTAAATAACATTATGAAACTATTCCCGGTCTCGAAATTCTGTTAGAACCTCGATAACACCAAAACCCGTTCCAAACCAAATTTAAAGAACTTCTAAAAGCTTCAAAGAACCAACTTTCACTATTATGCGCCAAAATGCTCCCGGGTCATCCGAAACCCGATCCGAACATACGCCCAAGTCCGAAATCATCACACGAACCTATTGGAACCGTCAAATCCCGATTCTGAGGTCATTTACTCAAAATTTTGACCTAAGTCAAACTTGACCTTTTAAGCCAACCTTAAGGAACCAAGTGTTCCGATTTCAACTCGAACCCTTCCAAATCCCGAACTAACCATTCTCGCAAGTAATAAAACAGTAAAAGAATGTACATGAGGTCTTATTTAGGGGAACGAGTTTCTAGGAATCAAAATGACCGGTCAGGTCGTTACATTCTCCACCTCTTAAACAAACGTTCGTCCTCGAACGGGTTTAGATTCATACCTGGAGTGCTGAATAAGTGTGGATATTTGCTCTGCATGTCCTCCTCGGACTCCCAGGTCGCCTCCTCGACTGGTTGGCCCCTCCACTAAACCTTTACCACGGAAATCCTCTTGGATCTCAACTGGCGTTCCTGTCTAGCAACAATGGCAACTGGCTCCTCCTCATAACCCAAGCTCTCATCTAGTTGAATAGTGTTAAAGTCTAACACATGTGACAAGTCGGCGTGATACCTCTGGACCATTGACACGTGAAAAACTGGGTGAACTCCCGATAGACTGGGAGCCAAAGCAAGCTCATAAGCAACCTCCCCAACTCACCTCAACACTTCAAATGGGCCTATAAACCTTGGGCTCAACTTGCCCTTCTTTCCGAATCGCATAATCCCCTTCATCGATGAGCCTTTCAAGAGAACCTTCTCGCCCACCATAAATGATAAATCACGTGCCTTCTTATCTGCGTAACTCTTCTGTCGAGACTGAGCTGTGCGAAACCGCTCCTAAATCAACTTTACCTTTTCTAAGGCATCCTTCACCAAATCAGTCCCATACAACCGAGTCTCGTCGGGCTCAAACCACAAAATGGTAGAACGGCACTGCCGACCATATAAAGCCTCAAATGGAGCCATCTCGATGCTGGACTGATAGTTATTATTGTAAGCAAACTCGGCCAAAGGCAAGAACTGATTCCATTATCCCGCAAAGTCAATCATACATGCTCTGAGCATGTCCTCTAAGATCTGAACTGTCCGCTCTGATTGCCCGTCGATCTGTGGATGAAACGCAGTGCTGAGCTCTACACGGGTCCCCAACACACTTTGTACGACTTTCAAGAAATGTGAAGTGAACTGAGGGCCTATATCTGATATGATGGAAACAGGCACACCATGCAACCGAACTATCTCCCGGATATAAATCTATTTATAATGACCCAAACTACATCAAACCTCCGCAAAGTCCGCAGCAACCCAACCACGAAGTCCATAGTGATGCGTTCACACTTCCACTCGGGTATAGTCATCTGTTGGAGTAGGCCTCCTGGCCTCTGATGCTCATACTTAACCTGCTGGTAATTTAAGCATCTAGCTACATACTCAACTATATCTTTCTTCATCTACCTCCACCAAAAATGTTGCTTCAGGTTGCGATACATCTTCGTAGCACCTGGGTGAATGGAATATCGAGAACTGTGCGCCTTCTCTAGAATCCTCTCCCTCACGTCATCGACATTTGGAATACAGAGACGACCCTGGAGTCGCAGAATACCATCCTCGTCAATAGAAACCTCCTTGGAACCACCATGTAGTACCGTCACTCTGAGAACTGCCATGTGCGGATCATCAAACTGTCGAGCCTTGATCTGCTCCAATAGCGAAGACTGGGCAACAATACATGCAACAACTCGGCTGGGCTCTAAAATATCCAACCTCACAAGTTTGTTAGCCAAGGACTGAATGTCCAAAGCTAGTGGCCTCTCTTCTACCGAAATAAATGCCAAGCTACCCATACTCTCTACCTTCTTGCTCAAAGAATCCGCGACCGCATTCGCCTTGCCCGGATGATAAAGAATGGTGATGTCATAGTCCTTTAGCAACTCAAGCCATCTGTGCTGACTAAAATTGAGATCCCTTTACTTGAACAAGTGCTGCAAACTGCAGTGATCTGTGTAAACCTCACAAGGCACCCCATATAGATAATGCCTCCAGATCTTAAGAGCATGAACAATCGTGGCCAACTACAAGTCGTGCACATGATAATTCTTCTCATGGGGCTTCAGCTGACGTGAAGCATATGAAATAACTCTCCCCTCCTGCATCAATACACAACCCAAGCGACCGCATGAAGCTTCGCAATACACAGTATATATCCCCAAATCGGAAGGCAACACTAGAACTATCGGACCAACGGAATGGAGCACCCTTCTAGGTCAATCTAGTCAAAGGTGCTTCAATGGATTAAAATCCTTCCACAAATCGGCGATAATATCCTGCTAACCCCAGGAAACTCCTGATCTCAGCCGCCGAAGTGGGATGAGCCCAACTCTAAACTGCCTCAATCTTCTTGGGATCCACCTTGATACCCTCGCCTAATAACACATACACCAAGAATGCCACGGAATCTAACCAAAACTCACACTTAGAGAATTTAGCAAACAGCTTCTGTTCCCGCAAAGTCTGGAGCACTACTATCAAATGCTACTCGTGCTCCCCCAAGCTACGTGAGTAGATCAAGATGTCATCAATGAAGACAATGACGAACGAATCAATATAAGGCATGAACACTTTGTTCATCAAATCCATAAATGCCATCGGGGCATTGGTCAAGCCGAAGGACATCACTAGAAACTCATAATGACCATATCTAGTACGGAAAGCAGTCTTTGGAACATATGAGCCCCGAATCTCCAACTGATGATACCCTGACCTTAAGTCGATCTTAGAGAACACCCTAGCACCCTACAACTAGTCAAACAAATCATCGATACGCGGCAATGGATACTTGTTTTTGATGGTAACTTTGTTCAACTGGTGGTAATCAATGCACATCTGCATAGTTCCATCTTTCTTTTTCACAAATAACACGGGTGCACACCAAGGTGATACACTTGGTCTGACAAACTCCTTTGCTAACAATTGTTTGAGCTACTCCTTCGGAGCCATACGGTACGGTGGGATAGATATAGGCTGGGTACCCGGAGCCAAGTCAATACATAAATCAATATCACGATCTAGTGGCATGCCTAGAAAGTCAGAAGGAAACACATTGGCGAACTCCCAGACTACTGGCACTAAATCAATCGTCGGAGACTCTGAGGTGGTATCCCGAACATAGGCTAGATAAGCCAAACAACCCTTCTTGACCATATGTCGAGCCTTCAGAAAAGAGATAACTCGACTAGATGTACTAACAGACGAACCCTTCCACTCCAATCTAGGCAACTCTGAATTGCTAAGGTAAGAGTCTTGGCATGGAAATCAAGGATGGCGTGATATAGGGATAACTAGTCCATGCCCATGATGACCTCAAAGGCAGTCATATCAAGTAACAGAAGGTCCGATATAGTCTCGTAACCACAGAATGTGACCACACATGACTAATAGATCCGATCAACAACCACAGAATCACCCACATGAGTGGACACATAAACAGGAGTACCCAAGGACTCGCGAGGAATATCCAGGAAATGAGCAAACAAAGATGATACATATGAATAGGTAGATCCTGGGTCAAATAATACCGAAGTATCCCTACCGCAGACATAAATAATACCTGTGATCATGGCATTTGAGGCCACTGCATCTGGTCTGGCCGGAAAAGCATAGAATCTAGCTAGAGCGTCGGTTGGCTGGCCTCCACCTGACTGAACAATAGCTGGCTAACCTCCCCTTACCTGGCCTCCACCTCTAGGACAGCCCCTACCCACATGTCCCCCACCTCTGGGTGGTCGGACGGCTGGTGCTACAATTATTGGCCGATGACCCCGATGTACTGCCTTGCCCCGAATTCTGGGACAACATCTCTTTATGTGACCCAGATCTCCACACTCGTAACAACCTCTCGGTACCATAGACTGCTACCCCGAAGTTTGACCCTGATGGCCTGAATACCCACTAGAAGGACCTTGGATGGATGGTGGGCAGTATGATCTTTTTGGCATGGCACTAAAATAAGCACTGGAAGAACCCTGATGTGCTGGTGGGCGATAAGAACTTTCTGGCATAGCACTAAAATAGGGTCCTGGAGTACCCCGAGGAGGTGGCGGTTCTTGATATGTGGATCTACTAGGCTAACCCCTTCCAAACTGACTTCTACCCCTAGCTGGGGCACCTCTAAACTCTCCAAAGAAATGTGTCATCTTGCCCTGCTACATCTTCTCTCTACCCCTCTAGTGGTAGCCCTCAATCCTCCGAGAAATCTCCACTACTAGCTAATAATCAGTACCCATCTCAAACCTCCTGGGCCATACTAGCCCAAATACTGGGGTGCAACCCCGTAACAAATCTCCGCACTCTCTCTGCATTGGTAGGAAGTATCAAAAGTGCGTGGTAAGACAACTCAGTGAATCTCGCCTCATAATCAGTCACTGATATCTGACCCTGCTCGAGTTGCTTGAACTGACCTCGCAACTCTTCCCTATGAGAGGGTGGAATATACATGTCCAAGAAAAGCTGTGTAAACTAGTCCCAAGTCATGGGAAGAGAACCCGCTAGTCTGCCAAGAAGATAAGACTGCCACCATCTACGGGCCCTGCCCTCCAGCTCGAAGGTAGTGAAATCCACTCCATGCGACTCTAATATCCTCATGTTGTGCAGTCTGTCCCTGAACCGATCAATGAAGTCCCGGGGATCCTCATGCCACTCACCCCCGAAGATAGGAGGGTATAGCCTAGTCCATCTATCTAATAGCTTCTGCGGATCGCCGTCCGCAGCTGGCCTAGGCTCATGTGCAACTGCTGCAACTGGCTGGGCTCCGTCCACGGGTAGTGTACCCGGAGTCTGATATACTGCAGTTGCATGCCCCGGAGCCTGGGCAGTAGGGGTTTGTGCTCCACTTCCCGCCTGAGATGTGGTTGGGTCTGCTGGAAATAAACAAGCCTAAGTCATAGTGGCACGCCCCAAACTCAGGGAGCGCGACCGGCGCTCAACCGAGTGAACCCGTCCGAGCAAGCCTATTAGATTTTCTTCTACCCAAACTCATCCATGAATAAAGAAGAGATGCACTCCATTAATCAAACACTGAAAATATTTTATTAACAACTCTCATTTCATTCCATTAGAAATTTCATTCATAATTTTCCAAAGTATTACAAGTTTATAGATATAATGAAAAACATGTTTGCCAAATAGCAATATTTCTAGTTCAATTCCCAACATCATACACCACCCATAACCTGTCTACGGAGCCTCTAAATATGATAGAAGAATAGTATGGAAGTGGCGGCAACAAGGCCCCAGCTATACCTCAATACACAAAGTGTAACATCAAGAGACATCGGGCCCGGAATAGAGTAGTGCTCACTAAAACTTGTTGAATAGGGAGTAACTGCTAAAGAGGACCAAAGTTGCCCACTGCTGAATCACCTGCATCCATTGAAGATGCAGCGCCCCCGGCAAAAGGGACGTTAATACATATAGAATAGTACTAGTATGTAAAGCTAACTGTCCTCTTTCAAAATAGAATGCCAATGTAAGAAAGGAAAAATCATGGAAACAACAATCAACAATCAATGATATTCAAATGCCAAGTTAAAACATAATAATTTCTAAAATATGAAGATAACATTGTGAAGTGATAATCAAAATATGATGATAATATTATTTTTTTGTTGGGAGATTTTTACCACTGATATATCATTGCTTACAATTTCACCTTTTACAATACTAATGTTCACAATAGCAATACCACCATACACAATACCAATATTCACAATAGCAATACCACCGTTCACAATAACAATATTTACAATAGCAATACCATCGTTCACAATACCAATATTCATAATAGCAATACCACCGTTCACAATACCAATATTCACAATAGCAATACCACCGTACTTTTAGCACGGAGTCCGATCACGACCCAATCGGCTAGGCTATCTCATTAGAGACATCAACCACAATCACTATCAATACCAATACCACCGTACTTTTAGCACGGAGTCCGATCACGGCCCGATCGGCTAGGCCATCTTATTTGAATATATCAACAACAATTTCAATCACAATCTCTGTGCAAATATACCACCATGAATCTAGCACGGAGTCCTATCATGACCCGATCGGTTAGGCTGTCTTATTTGATGACATCAACCAAAATCACAATTTCAATTACAATTTCCAGCACAATCACCACCATGTGTGCGGCATGGTGTCCAATCTTGACCCGATCGGCTAGGCTGTCTTATTCGAGACATCAACCCTTTTATATCAATCAATATTATCCCAATTAAGAGAAATAATTTTATCCCATCAATCTCATCCCAAATAAGAGGAATAATTTTATCACATCAATCTCATCCCAAATAAGGGGAATAATTCACAAAAATAACATAGGTGCAAATGTATTTACCTCATCATCTTCCACATTGTATAAATCTCCACTAGTATTTTCAACCAATAATAATAACAATATTTCTTTGCTCTTTTGGCCATTCACAAGATTCTTTATTCAAGACACGATGGCCATATTTGTTATTTCGCATTTTTATTTCTTCCCTCTCGTGTATCATCATCATAAATATCAACATACATATAATATTCCGGAAATCACAACTTTAAGTTCATTAGAAATGAACAATTTAAGAACAATAGATTTCTTTCCAAGAAATGGAGTAAAATAATTGGCAATTGAGCGCAAGTTAAAATCATCAACAAATAACACACCATTTATTCTTGACATATTTTCCCCCCAAAAAGGGCAACACACAGTTTCCACTCACGAATATGTAAGAACGCAAAACACATTGAAAATACTCGCAATTCATAGCGTATGTTAAAACAGACACATATAGGCATGACTTGAGTTTATAAGCTTTTAGGCAATTTTATTTTCGAAGTCAATTCGGAATAGTTGAATCAAGGCTCATTTCATAACCTTTCTCACATCATTTCATTTCATTGGGGTTATCGGCCACAAGTATAACTTTCACTTATATCAATCAACGCATTTCATACTTCTTTCATGTATTTTAATTCCATTGGCACCATTTGCCACAAGTATAACTTTCACTCTTGCATATTGGCCACACTCTATATCCCAATTCACTTATTTCACTTCCAACAATCTTTATAGGTTATCGACAGTAAGATTTTCAATCAAGACTTTAGGTACACATATGAGCAATTAAGAGTCTTAAGCATATTGAGTTTTCTCACACAATTTGGAATCATAGCCTTCATTTGAAACATAACTCAAAGACATAGCATTTTAATATACATATCATTCTTGAACACATTCACAAAGTATAACATAATGTGTTAGGAACATTCGGAGCACGTTTTGAATACTTAATTCTCGACACTTTGCTTATTCGGGACAATCAAATTTATTGGGAATAACTTGAAACATAGAATAAGGAACATGAGACAACCATACTTGAAACTTATGAGAACATCATTGAATTCAATTCTAAGAGAGTAGTTTAGTCAACATACCTCAATGGAGCTTCCTTAAACTCTAAAATGTTTAGGAATTCTTAGCAACTTCAATCTATTTTGAGACATAACAAAATTGAACCATTATTAGGAAGATATTCATGGTCTCAGCTCATTTGAGCATTTTATCAAACACTAGGTGTGCAAATTTAACTATAAGAAGATTACCTTCACTCCACAATCCAATCTTTACTTATTTGAGCTCAACAATCTTCCTACACCCTTTGATAACACATGCATGTAAGATGGGCAACTCCCATGCCAAAATATTACCTTGCTAATTACCCAATTCTAGACAAAATTCGAAATTGAGGGTTAGGGTGTAGAATCTTACCTTTAGGATGAAGACCTTGTGGGTTATCCTTGTTAATCTTCCAAGATTTGAGCAAAGATTGATGAAAATAAGCCTAGGGTTTCCTCTCTCTCTCTAAGACACTCTCCCTTCTCTCTAAAACATTAGAATATTTTCTCAAAAAATGACCCTTTTTGTATATTTAACGAAGTAGGGTCGGGTTATAAAAATTCCAAAAATGAAGCTCCGAAACAGGTTCTATGATCGCATATGCGATTGCCTAATCGATATGCGGACCGCATATCGGCCGCATAATTGGTGTCCAGAACTGGCAAAAAATCTGCCCGGGTCTGCGGTCACTATGCGGCCCGCAGATCTATTCTGCGGTCGCATAGTCGACCGCAGAATTGTAGCCAAACAAACCCTCTCCTGCCTCACTTTTTCGGCCATTATGCGGTCCGCAGACTGATTCTACGGTCGCATAATGCACCGTAGAAACGCATTTTTCTGCCAAAAATTTTCCTTTATCCCTCAGTGTATTGTTCAACCCAAAAAGTCCGAGCCGGGACAAGCTTAAGTGCCTTTGCAACAATCCTCAACACGTAAAACCAATTCGGCACCACGAAATATTATTTCCTTTTGCAAACTTTTACGGGGCTTTACACTTAAGTGCTTCGAAATTTTTACGGATTTTACACATAGTGTCCATGAACCACAGCATACGGCCTATGACTTCCTGAAAACCCGGTGTTTACATGAAATCTACCGGGGCTGGCTCTGTGGCGGGAACCTCGCCCTGCTCCTCAATGATGGGATCCTTCACTGGATCTGCTGGTGGTGCTACTGGGGCAGCTCTGGGATGCCCTCGTCCCCTACCTCGGGCTGGTGCCTTTCCCCGGCCTCTGCCTCGGTCTCTAGCAACGTGGGGAGCAGCTCCTCCCGGGGCTAGAACTTCTGTCGTACGCGTCTTCACCATTTGTGAGAGAATGATAGAAAGGATCTTAGTCTACCATCAACTGCACGATAGGAGATGAATAAAGAGTAGTTTCCTAACACCCTATAACATCTCCAAGATAAGTACGACATCTCCGCACTGATCCGCAAGACTCTACTAGGTTTGCCCATAACTTGTGAGACCTACGTGAACCTAGAGCTCTGAAACCATCTTGTCACGACCCAATTCTGGTTTAGGTCGTGATGGCGCCCAGCACCGTTGCTAGGCAAGCCGACTGTTAACAATCTAGTGATTTCCATTTTTATTAAGTCGAGCAGCTAACTATCTTTAAGATTTAGAGAATTTAACAAATAACGGAATTTATAGTGAACAAAACGAAAACAACTAAATGAAATCATAAACATAGAAATACAACTCAAAATCATAAGTCTACTACTGTGTGCCAAGACCCGGTGTCACAAGTATGTGGGCAATCTAGTAAAATATACAAAAGAACACTAGCCTACTGTCTGAAAGGAAATAGAAAGAAGTAAAAAAATAAGTACAGAAGTATAACGGGAGTATATAAACAATATGTACCCAGTAAGTATCTAGTCAAACCTCGAAGAAGTAGTGACGATGGGTCGACTCCGACACTTACTAAGGGCCATCAATATCATAATATGAAATTCTAATTAAGCATGATACATGTAACAATAAAACTTAGAACAAGAAATGACTGAACAATTCATCACCATATTTAAGAACCCAAATCACTTCCTTCATTTAAAACAAATAATCTTTCAAATAATGAATTTATACCAATTATAAAAAATAAAAATAAAAAAGACTTCCAGTTCTATTATCACGCACAAAATTCCACCGATGACGTTCGGACCGATCCAACATAAATGTAAAATATGCACTGTCGAGGGTCGAACGGCACGAACCATAGATAAATCAATTAACCTGCTAAGGCAAACGGCCCGATCCCATGAGAGTAGTAGAAAGAATTACCCCGCTCGCAGATCATACTTGCGACGCGGTCAAATATAAATTATCAATAAATCATAACTCTTTCTTGATTCTTTTCAAAATAAAGACAATTTAACTTGAAGCTTTTAAATCCTTAAAAAACATCCTTGACTTAGCTCCTTTTGATAAAATTAACAAATATAATTAAATAATGGTGTCCACAAAGCATGGTGTAAACCTAAAACTACCCGAACATGATCAGTAATATTAGCAATGTACGGACTCTCGTTACTTCGTGCGTACGTAGCTCCACAAATAATAACACATATTAATTAAGTTCACTTATGGGATAAGTTTCCTCTTACAAGGTTAGAAAAGAGACTTACCTCGTCTCAAAGCCTACTTCCCAATTCAAGAATGCGTTCAAACCTCCAAATTTGATGCCAAAGGACTCGAAACTAGTCAAACATTACATAATTAATCAATCTATGCTCAAAAGTTCATATCTCCAATATTAGAGTGATTACCCAACCCAAATTGCACGATTCCTAAAATTCACCCCCGAACCCACATACCCGGATTTCGGAAATCTTTGAAGAAAGTTGTTACTCAAAACCTTAGGAACATAAATATATGGTTTTCACTAAGTTTCATAATCATTTTCGTGGTAAAAATGCATTTTTATTAAACCGTAGGTTTTTCATTTAAACCCATAATTTCTACCAATTTCCATGTTGAAATCTACCCATAATCTATGTATTAAACTAACATTAAGGTAGGAATTACTTACCATCAATAGCTAGGTTGAAGTCTCCCTTTTTGAAGATCTAAAATCGCCCAAAATGTGTGAATAATGGGAGAAAAATGCCTAAGTCCCGTATTAAATAAAGTTCACTGCCTTCAGCGATTTCAGCACCTACGGTCATAAGGCAGCACCTGCTCCCTCGCTTCTGCGGACAAAAGTCCGCTTCTGCGGAACTCCCCTGGGCTGGCTGGCATCGCTTCTGCGGACGGGTTTCCACTTCTGCGGTCCCGCTTCTGCGGAGGATGAGCCGCGCCTGCAAAACTTGGGTTGCCCTTCCTAGGCCGCTTCTGTGAGGCTTGGCTCGCACCTGCGAGCTCGCACCTACGGCTGGCCAAGCGCAGGTGCGATTATGAAAGACCTGATTCTTGTTCCAAATTCTCATCTTGGTCCGAGCCTCGTCTGATTAACACTCGGGGCCCCTGGGACCCCGCCCGAACATGCCAACAAGTTTGAAATCATAAAAGGGACTCGCTCGACCTCTCAGAATGCCAGAAACAACATCAAAACTAAGAATCGCACCCAAAAACCAATTGAATCAAACTTAAGAACTTCAAGTTCTTCAATTTACTTCCAATGCGCCGAAACATATTTAGAATTCTCGGAATGACACCAAATTTTGTGTGCAAGTCTTAAATGACATTATTGAACTATTCCCAGTATCAAAATTCCATTAGGACCTCGATAACACCAAAACTCATTCCAAACTAAATTTAAAGAACTTCTAAAGCCTTCAAAGAACCAACTTCCACTATTAGGCACCAAAATGCTCCCGGATCATCCAAAACCCGATCCGAACATACGCCTAAGTCCAAAATCATCACACGAACCTATTGGAACTGTCAAATCCCGATTCCGAGGTCGTTTACTTAAAATGTTGATCGAAGTCAAACATGGCCTTTTAAGCCAGCCTTAAGGAACCAAGTATTCCAATTTCAACCTGAACTCTTCCAAATCTCGAACTAACCATTCCCGCAAGTCATAAAATAGTAAAAGAATGTACGGGAGGTCTTATTTAGGGGAACGGGGTTCTAGAAATCAAAACGATCGGTCAGGTCATTACAAAGGGGTATTTCCCCCACTCAAGGTTATGCAAGATACTTACTTCAAACCGTGAAATTCTTTACTGCGCTATGCCTTTGTCTGGCCAGTTGGCCTCCGAAAGCCTCGTATTTAGTCACAATTAATTTGATTAGTCAATAAAAATTATTGGAATTAATTCCATATGAAAATACTAATTTTCAAATAAAAATCCAAAATTTAACTCAAAAATTGCTTGTGGGATCCACGTCTCGGTACCCGACAAAAGTTACAAAATATGAACACACATTCAACCACGAGTTCAACCAAATAAATGTTAAAAACAACCATGGATTCGGGTAATTGACCAACATGGGACGAAGTCCTATTCCCGAGCTCCAATTCATCAAAAATGAAAAATGGGACAAAGTCCCATTTTCAGAACTTAAATTCTCTGCCCAGTCATTTCCTCTATGTGATTGCAGACCAAGTCTCGCGATCGCGAAGCACAAAATATTTCCAGCAAAATTTTACTCTATGCGATCGCGGCCATTCCCCCGCAATCGCGATTAACAAAATTTCCAACAGTCTTTTCCAACTCTTTCGAACAGTCTCTAGTTTAATGGTCATAATGTTTTGTACAAAATTCTAAATAAAAAATGGTTTAACTTTCTGAAAAATAGACACCAATGGCTACAACTTTCATTTTTGGATCATCTCTAAATTCCTTATAGATTGCGAGATATATGCTTCCAAAGTCATGTTAGTCACAATAGGATTTTACTCTACGCGATCGCAAAAGGCCTTCCGCGATCACACTGCACACTACTGTAGCCAAAAACCAGCAGCTACAAAATGGCCGAGAAATGGTCTGAAACCACCCCGAAACTCACCCGAGCCACTCGGGACCTCGTCCGAACATACCAACAAGTCTCAAAACATATTACGGACTTATTCGAAACCTCAAATCACATAACAAAATGCTAAAACCACGAATCATACCCTAATTCAAGCTTAAAGAAACTAAGAGTTTCAGAAAAGTTTCAGAACTAGATTCCAACCCCGATATCAAAAAGTCAACTCCTTGGTCAAACTTCGAATTTAATCTTCCTATTTTAGCCAAAATGCGTCAAATTGGCCTATGGACTTCCAAATCCCAATCCGGATATACACCTAAGTCCAAAATCACCATAAGAAGCTATTGACATCATCAAAATTCTATTTCGGAGTCGTTTGCTCACAAGGCAAACTCCGGTCAACTCTTTTTCATTTAAGCTTCAAAAATAAGTATAGTTCTTTCAATTAAGTTCTGAATCTTCCGTAAATCAAACTCGAGCACCCACACAAGTCATAATACATATTACAAAGCTTTTTGGGGACCTTGAGTCACTGAGCAAGATGCTAATTCACAAAATGACAAATCGGGTCGTTACATTCTCCCCCTCTTAAACATATGTTCGTCCTCGAACGTGCCAAGAATCTTTCTGAGGACTTTAATTTACTGAGTGTATTTACTACACCCATACTCGCCGGTGATTCTATGTCACCGCAAACTTAACATGGGTTCGACAACACCATCTCAGTTGATATTATTTCTTTTATCCACATTTATACACTTTAAAACCAATTTCTTATATTCCAAACATTTTCAAAAGGCCTTATTTTCACATCAACGCACGCTATTAGTTTCAACTAGCTATAGCAACTCATGCCTACGCACACATCATATGTATGCCCATAACCACATCTCTGGTCATAGTAATTGTTCATTCTTAATTCCAGCATCCTCAATTAATCTCGTAATAACCAAAAATCTCGTTTCAAATTTTTACAATATTGACACTAATTCGCGAGGCATGAAGACCTCATAATTATTTACCCGAATTAACGATTCATATTTAACGCCATCTAGGCACTCGCCTCGTAGGCTAAAACTCAATAATTACAACACGAATCTGGCTGAATATGCACAGAAAACATAAAAGAATTATCATATAAGCCTAACAGGCATGACTTCCTATTAGTACTATATAAGATTTCACAAATGGAGAATTTAAAACACGTGAATGTAATCACAAGGATCTCATCCTGGTATAACTTCCACCGCGGCATGTAGCCCGAGTTAAACATATCAAATCACGTTAAACCGCGAGGATCTCATCCTCAACTCTAAATCACGAGTACTTTGCAAATTGTGCCAACTTGACATTTTCCTTTTCTTTTTTTTTTGTTTTTTTAATAACTTCTGTGGAACAATTTCACAACACATACTGAACCCCCATATCGGTAGGCCATATAATTCCTCAAATTATAATCAATTATCCCGAAATTACATCAAAATTCACTATAGTGAGTAATAAAAGTCACTTTTGGACTCATAACCCACAATAGTATATAAAACAAAAATGATAGACACGGGCTAACACCATCTAATCTCCCAACAAGGATAAATACGCGAGTGGTGTACAAATCAATAACTCGCCCAATATGGAGCATGATAGGAGGTCTCGCCTCAATAATTAGAACTGAAACACAATACGAATGAGGCTCCTCTATAACAAATCAAAACAATAACTGTATGACATCGTTTGTCCCAGCAGCTTCAGACCTACTGTATGAAACATATCAACGGGTCAGGCCTCCCCCTCTTGGGCGCCCTCTACTCGCCTGAATACCCCGTTGTGACATATCTGTCCGGAGTCTCGGACAATCTCTCACCATGTGGCTGGTATCTCCACACTCGAAGCAACCTTTATGCTGACGTGGCTATGGAAACAAAGCGGTACGGGTACTCTGAGATCTATAAGCGCCTAAAACACCGTGTGAAGACTAAAGTGCAAACTGAATTGACTTACCGTAACGACCCGGCCGGTCGTTTTGAGTGTATTAGCCCCAATCCCCTATTTACTACTTCCCCCCTATCCCTTTCTTCTTATGTGACTTGTCGTGAGGTTTGTTGTGGTTTCGGAGTGATTTGGGACACTTAGTCCCTAAAAAGGAAGCTAAAGTCTTAGGATTTTAACTGTAGTTGGAACTGTGTGAAGATGACTCCAGAATAGAGTTTTGTCAGTTCTGTTAGCTTAGTTAGGTGATTTTGGACTTAGGAGCGTGTCCGGATTGTGTTTTGGAGGCCTGTAGCTAAATTAGGCTTGAAATGGCGAAACTTAAATTTTTGGGAAGCTCAACCAAAAGTGGACTTTTTGATATCGGGGTCAAATTCTGGTTCTGGAAGTTGGAGTAGGTCTGTAATGTCGAATATGACTTGTGTGTGAAATTTGAAGTCAATAGGATGTGATTTGATAGGTTTCGACATCGGTTGTAGAAGTTTGAAACTTTGAAGTTCTTTAGGCTTGAATCGATGTGTAATTCGTATTTTTAATGTTGTTTGATGTGATTTAAAGGCTAGACTAAGTTCATATGGTGTTTCAGGACTGGTTGGTATGTTTGGTTGAGGTCCCGAGGGCCTCGGGTGTGTTTCGGATGCTTAACGGATTGAATTTAGACTTGGGCAATTGCTGAAGTTTTCTAGTCTTCTGGTGTTTCGCACCTACGGTGGGGAGACCGCAGGTGCGGACTCACACGTGCGGAAGGAGGAGCACAGGCGTGGTTTGGTCAAGCTTGTTCTGTGGGCGCAGGTTTTGCAGGTGCGGCGTCGCAGGTGTGACTGGTGGTCCGCAGATGCGGAAATGCTGGACAGAACACTTAAATGCAAGGGTTCGCGATATTTGCTCATTTTAAACATTTTGAGCTCGGGTTTGGCGATTTCTTGAGAGCAGTTTCGAGGGATTTCTAGAGGTAAGTCCCTTGTGCTTATTTTTTATCAATAATATTGCTTCTCCATTTATTTTCCCACCTAGTTAGTGTGTGTTTAAGGTGGAATTCGGGAGTTTAAGGCTAGGGATTGGAGAGTGAATTTTGGGGATTTGAAGGGCCATTTGGTGTTAGATTTTAGTAAATTTGATATGGTTAGACTCGTGAGCGAGTGGGTGTTCATATTTTGTGACTTTTACCCGATTATTAGACGTGGGCCTGGGTCAACTTTTAGGAGGGATTTCGAAATATTTGTTAAAGTCTTGATTTCATTAATTAGATTAGTCTATTATAGTTGTATTTATGATATGTAATTGTTTTTGGCTAGATTTGGGCCATTCGAAGTCGGGTAATCATGGAAAAAACATTCTTACTGATTGATTAAGCTTGGTTCGAGGTAAGTGGCTTGCTTAACCTTGTGTGGGGGAAATCCACTTAGTATTTGATACTGTTGTGATATGTGAGTGTCGTGTACGTGAGGTGACGAGTGCGTACACGTGCTATTTGTTGTAAAACCCGATTTTCACTGAGTAGTGACCTGTTTTCATTTTAATTGAGTTATACCAGCATGTGTAGTTATCTTATTTAGTCTAATATCCCATGTCTACGTGCTTTAACTGCTTATTTGAACTTTGTGCAGCATGCCTAATTGATTCCATGGTTTTCCTTGATCTTTATCAGTCTTAACTATAGAATTCTTGCTGTTAACTATTGTATTTATCGGTTTTAGTTGTGTGTTTACTTTTAAGACTACGAGGCGGTACCTTGGGAGTTCTCCTTGCAAATTTACTTTTGAGACAATGAGGCGGTACCTCAGGAGTTCTCCCTGCACATATACTTTTGAGACTACGAGGCGGTACCTCGGGAGTTCTCCCTATATATTTACTTTTGAGACTACGAGGCGGTACCTCGGAAGTTCTCCCTGCACATTTACTTTTGAGTCTACAAGGTGGTACCTCGGGAGATCTCCTCGCATATTTACTTTTGGGACTACGAGACGGTATCTCGGGAGATCCCCTGTTGGGTATTTACTTTTGGGGCTACGAGACGGTATCTTGGGAGCGCCCCTGTTGTTATATCATTGTGAATACTTTCTGTTATTTTCTCCATTTTACTTTATTTTATTATATCATATGTCTTATTACTATATCCAGTAGGGCCCGGGTCTGACCTCGTCACTACTCTACCGAGGTTAGGCTTGGCACTTACTGGGTACCATTGTGGTGTACTCATGCTACTCTTTTGCATATGTTTTGTGTGCAGATCCAGGTACTTTTTATCAGCCTCGCTTCTAGCTGAGAGTGCTTTCTACTGTACGGAGAATTCAAGGTACATCTGCGGTATCTGCAGACCTCGGAGTCCACCTCTATTCCCTCTTATGTCATTTACCTTCCATATTTCTTTTATCAGACTCTGGTGTATAGAGATTCTAGTTTCCTTCTGTAGCTTGTGACTTATGATATTTCGGGTTTTGGGAATATTGTGTATTACTAGAGTGTTGGTTATTGTAAATGCCAGGCAGCATTGTTACTAGTTATTTAGTTATCTGTTGCAGTTAGTTGTTAAGTTTTGCTTCCATTTTTGTCATTTCCGCTTTTGTTAGGCTTACTTAGTCATAGAGACTAGGCGTCATCACGACGTCCTACGGAGGGAGAATTGGGTCGTGAAAAGTTGGTATCAGAGCTCTAGGTTCATAGGTGTCGTAAGTCACAAGCCGGTTTATTAGAGTCTCGCGGTTTAGTACGGAGACGTTTGTATTTATCTTTGAGATGCTATAGAACTGTTAGGAAAAATTTTACTTCTTTGATTCCTTGTCGTGCAAAATTATTGAATTTGAAATTCTAAACTTTTGTATTCTATTCTCTTACATATGGTGAGGACACGTACATGCGGATCTGATGACCAGGCACCTACTCCCCCTACTAGAGCCACGAGAGGACGGGGCAGGGGTAGAGGTCGAGGATGTCTACGCGATGCAGCCAAAGCACCCGCACGAGCTGCCACAGAGGAGACCCCAGTAGCTCCAGCTTGAGGGCAGACACCTGAGATACATGTTGCTCCACCAACCCTCCAGAAGACTCTATTCCAGTTTCTGAGCATGTTCAGCACCTTAGCTTAGGCTGGATTGATTCAACTTGCTCCTGCCACATCTCAGGCCGGGGGAGAAACACAGACTCCATTCGCCGATTCTCCAGAGTAGCGGCTTCATGTCGACAAGGTTCCAGAGATTATACCGATGCAGCTGGTGGCTCTAACTAAGCCTGAGGTTAGGGCAGCAATTTCTGAGGCGGAGCAGCTCAGATTTGAGAGGTACAAGAAGTACCACCCTCCTACCTTCAGTGGATTGGCGTTAGAGGATGCCCAAGGTTTTCTGGATGATTCTCAAAGCATTCTTTGTATTGTGGGTGTAGCGGAGTCGGATGGGGTTTCTTTTACTACATTCCATCTTAAAGGAGCAGCCTATTAGTGGTGGCATGCTTATAAGTTGGGTAGTCCGACTAAGCCAGCTTCACTTACATGGACTCAGTTCTCGGACATGTTCGTGAGGGAGTATGTTCCCTAGAGTCTCAGGGATGCATGGCGCGTGGAGTTTGAGTAGTTGTGCCAGGGTGCTATGACTGTGTCAGAGTATGCAGTTTGCTTCAGTGATTTGGCCCGACATGCACTAGCCTTGGTTGCCACAGTTCGAGAGAGGGTTCATCAGTTTATTGAGGGATTCCACCCCAGTATCAGGCTTAGCATGGCCCGAGAGTTGGAGATGGATATTTCTTACCAGCAGGTTGTGAGTATTTCCAGGATATAGGAGGGTATGCTTGCTCGGGAGAGAGAGGAGAAGAAGACCAAGAGGTCTCGAGAGTCTGGCACTTATAGTAGTACTTGTGCCCCAACTGTAGTTCGCCATGGTAGGGGATATGGGAGTCGCCCCGTTCATTTAGCTCTTCAAGCCGCCAGTGGTATTCCGGTCCCTTCTAGGCCCCATGAGCCTTATTATGCACCGCCAGTATCTAGAGCGCCTCTTACACGGGATGCTTTTAGTGATTAGTCCAGCAAGCCTGGCCCGAGCTAGTCACAGCAGCCACGCCCTTCGAGAGCTTTTTTTGAGTGTGGTGACACTCGCCATATGGTGAGAGATTGCCCCAGACTTAGCAGGGGTGCACCTCTACAGACTTCTCAGGCACAGCATGCTCCACCGAGTCCCCAGGCTATGATTACAGCACCATCTACCGCCCAACCTGCTCTGCCAGCTCGAGGTCGAGGTCTCCCTAGAAGGGGAGGCTGGGCCAGATATTATGCCCTTCCTGCTCGTACTGAGGCAGACGCTTTCTACTCTGTCATTACAGGTATTGTTCCAATCTGTCATAGAGATGCGTCGGTTTTATTTGATCCAGGCTCCACTTATTCCTATGTATCCTCTTATTTTTCCCCGTATTTGGGTGTATCTCGTAATTCTTTAAGTTCTCATGTTTATGTGTCTACAACTGTGGGAGATTCTCTTGTTGTGGACCGTGTGTATCGGTCGTGTTTGGTTGTTCTTAGTGGTTTTAAGACCAGAGCCGATTTATTATCGCTCAGCATGGTAGACTTTGATATTATTTAGGGCATGGACTGGTTGTCGCCCCATTATACTATTCTTGATTATGCCAAAACCGTGACGCTGGCTATGCCAGGATTATCATGATTAGAGTGGAGAGGTACCTTAGTGTATACTCCCAGTAGAGTTATTTCATTTCTTAAAGCTCAACGACTGGTTGAGAAGGGGTGTGACGTGTATCTAGCTTATGTGAGAGATGTCAGTATTGATACCCCCTACAGTTGAGTCAGCTCCAGTAGTAAGGGAATTTCCGGATGTTTTTCCAGATGATCTTTCGGGCATGCCGCCCGATAGAGATATTGATTTGTTGCTGGGCACTCAGCCCATCTCTATTCTTCCATATCGTGTGGCTCATGCTGAGTTAAAGGAGTTGTTACAGGAGTTGCTTGACAAGGGCTTTATTCGGCCCAGTGTGTCACCTTGAGGTGCTCCTGTCTTGTTTGTGAAGAAAAGTGATGGTTCTATGCGCATGTGCATTATTTATCGCCAGCTGAATAAAGTTACAGTGAAGAACATGTATTCATTGCCTCGTATTGATGACTTATTTGATTAGTTACAGGTTGCCAGAGTGTTTTCCATCATTGACTTACGTTCAGGCTATCATCAGTTGAAGATTCGGTAGTCAGATATCCCGAAGACTACTTTTAGGACTTGGTATGGTTACTACGAGTTCCTTATGATATCATTTAGGCAGACCAATGCCCCAACAGCATTTATGCACTTGATGCACTGTATGTTTCGACCCTATCTTGACTCATTTGTTGTTGTGTTTTTTGACGACATTCTGGTGTACTCCCGGATTCGGGAGGATCATGAGCAGCACCCGTTGACTATGCTTCAGACCCTGAGAGAAAAGAGGTTATATGCAAAATTTTCAAAATGTGAGTTTTGGCTAGACTCAATGGCATTTTTGGGTTATATATTATCGAGTGTTAGGATCAAGATGGATCTGAAAAAGGTTGAAGTAGTGCAGAGTTGGCCAGACCGTCCTCAGCTACGGAGATCCGGAGCTTTCTTGGTTTGGAGGGGTATTACCGTCGATTTGTAGAGGGTTTCTCATCTATTGAAGCACCTATGACCAAGCTGACCCAGAAGGGTGCTCCATTCAGGTGGGCAGAGGAGTGTGAGGAGAGCTTTCAGAAGATCAAGACAGCTTTGACTACAGCCCCATTATTGGTATTGCCTACAGGTTCAGGGTCTTATATTGTACATTGTGATGCGTCGTGGATTGGTCTCGGTGCGGTGTTGTTACAGGACGGTAGGGTGATTGCCTATGCGTCCAAACAAATGAAGGTGCATGAAAAGAACTATCATGTCCATGACCTTGAGTTAGCAGCTATTGTTCATGCCTTGAAGATTTGGCGGCACTATTTATACGGTGTCCCTTGTGAGATCTACACTGATCACCAGAGTTTGCAGTATCTATTTAAACAGAAAGATCTTAACTTGCTTCAGCGGAAGTGATTGGAGCAGCTTAACGATTATGATATCAGTATTTTGTACCATCCCGGGAAGGCCAATATAGTGGCCGATGCTTTGAGTCACCGGGCAGAGAGTTTGGAGAGCTTAGCATATCTACCAGTAGTAGAGAGGCCATTGGCGTTGGATGTTCAGGCCTTAGCCAGCTAGTTTGATAGATTGGATATTTTTGAGCCTGGTCAAGTATTGTCTTGTGTGGTCTCTCGGTCATCTCTTTATGATTGTATCAGGGAGTGTCAGTATGATGACCTCCATCTGCTTGTCCTTAAGGGAACAGTTCAGCACGGTGATGCTAAGGAGGTCACTATTGGACATAATGGTACATTGAGGATGCAGGGCAGGCTATGTGTACCCAAATGTAGATGGGTTGCGTGAGTTGATTCTCTAAGAGGCTCACAGTTCGCGGTACTCCATTCATTTGGGTGTCGCGAAGATGTATCAAGGCTTGAGACAACATTGCTAGTGGAGAAGAATGAAGAAGGACATAATGGAATATGTAGCTCGGTGTCTGAATTGCCAACAGGTAAAGTATGAGCATCAGCGGCCAGGCAGATTACTTCAGAAGTTAGAGATTCCGAAGTGGAAATGGGAGCGGATCACTATGGATTTTGTTGTTAGGCTTCCACGGACTCAGCGGAAGTTTGATGCAGTTTGGGTGATTGTGGATAGGCTGACCAAGTCATATCATTTTCATTCATGAGATGACTACCAATTCTTTCGAGCAGTTGGCTCGAATTTATATTCGTGAGATTATCAGGCTTAATGGCGTACCGGTATCTATCATCTCTAATCGGGGTATGCTGTTTACATCATGGTTCTGGAGGGCTGTAAAATAGGAGTTGGGTACTCGGGTTGAGTTGAGCACATCATTTTACCCTCAGACGGACGAACAGTCCGAGTGCACTATTCAGATACTGGAGGATATTCTTCATGCTTGTGTTTTTGATTTTGGGGTTATTTGGGACCAGTTCTTTCAACTTGAGGATTTTTCTTACAATAACAGTTATCACTCAAGCATTTAGATGACACCGTATGAGGCCTTATATGGGAGGCGGTGCCGGTCTCTAGTGGTTTGGTTTGAGCTGGGCGAGGCTAGGCTATTGGATACAGGCTTGGTTCAGGATGCGTTGGAGAAAGTTAAATTGATTCAGGATCGACTTCGTACAGCCAATGTCCAGAAAGAAGAGTTATGCGGATTGGAAGGTTCGCGATGTTGCATTCATGGTTGGAAAGCGGGTCCTGCTCCGGGTTTCACCCATGAAGGGTGTTATGAGGTTCGGAAAGAATGGCAAGTTGAGCCCAAGGTTTATCGGCCCATTCGAGGTGCTGCGGCATGTTGGGGAGGTTGCTTATGAGCTTGCCTTGCCTCCCAGTCTAGCAGGAGTTCATCTAGTATTCCATGTCTTGATGCTCTGGAAGTATCACGGTGATCCGTCTCATGTGTTAGATTTTAGCTTAGTCTAGTTGGACAAGGATTTATCTTGTGTTGAGGAACCGATGGCTATTTTGGACAGACAGGTTCGAAAGCTGAGGTCGAAGAACGTTGCTTCTGTGAAGGTTCAGTGGAGGGGTCATCCGGTCGAGGAGGCGACTTGGGAGACTGAGCATGATATGCGCAGCCGCTATCCTCATCTTTTCACCACTTCAGGTACGTCTTTATGCTCGTTTGAGGACAAACGATTGTTTTAAGAAGGGGAGGATGTAACGACCCGGCCGATCGTTTTGAGTGTATTAGCCCCGATCCTCTATTTACTGCTTCCCCTGTATCTTTTTCTACTTATGTGACTTGATGGGAGGTTTGTTGTGGTTTCTGAGTGAATTGGGACACTTAGTCCCTAAAACGGAAGCTTAAGTCTTAGGATTTTGATCGTAGTTGGAACTGTGTGAAGACGACTCTGGAATGTAGTTTTGTTAGTTTCGTTAGCTTCGTTGGGTGATTTTGGACTTAGAAGCATGTCCGGATTGTGTTTTGGAGGCATGTAACTAAATTAGGCTTGAAATGGCGAAAGTTGAATTTTTGGGAAGTTCGACCGAAAGTGGACTTTTTGATATCGGGGTAGAATTCTGATTCCGGAAGTTGGAGTAGGTCTGTAATGTCAAATATGACTTGTGTGCAAAATTTGAGGTCAATCGGACCTGATTTGATAGGTTTCCACATCGATTGTAGAAGTTTCAAACTTTGAAATTCATTAGGCTTGAATCGATGTGCAATTCGTGTTTTTAGCGTTGTTTGATGTAATTTAAAGGGTCGACTAAGTTCGTATGGTGTTTTAGGACTGGTTGGTATGTTTGGTTGAGGTCCCGGGAGCGTCGGGTGTGTTTCAGTTGCTTAATGGATTGAATTTGGACTTAGGCAATTGTTGAAGTTTTTTGGTCTTCTGGTATTTCGCACTTGCAGTGGGGAGACCGTAGGTGCGGACTCGCACGTGCGGAAGGAGGAGCACAGGTGTGGTTTGGTCAAGCTTGGTCTGTGGGCGTAGGTGCGAGATTAGCCCGCATAAGCGGAGCCGAATCTGCGGAAGGTGGAGCACAGAAGCAGACGAGGCCTGGAGCGTGAGGATCGCAGAAGGGAAGATATCCACAGGAGCGGGCGCGCAGGTGCGGCCACTTGCTCGCAGATGCGGACCCTACCCCCTTAAGTCATTTCTGCACCTGCGAGAAAAATTTTACAGGTGCGACTGGTGATCCGCAGATGCGGAAATGATGGACAGATCACTTAAATGCAAGGGTTCGGGATTTTTGCTCATTTTAAACATTTTGAGCTCGGGTTTGGCAATTTCTTGATAGCACTTTCGAGAGATTTCTTGAGGTAAGTCCCTTGTGCTTATTTTTTATCAATAATCTTGCTTCTCCATGTATTTTCCCACCTAGTTAGTGTGTGTTTAAGATGGAATTTGGGATTATGAGGCTTGGAATTAGAGAGTGAATTTTGGGGATTTGAAGGGCCATTTGGTGTCGGATTTTAGTAAATTTGATATGGTTAGACTCGTGAGCGAGTGGGTGTTCATATTTGTTGACGTTTACCCAATCCCTAGACATGGGCCCGGGTCGACTTTTAGGATGAATTTTGGAAGTTTTGTTAAAGTCTTGATTTCATTAATTATATTAGTCTATTATAGTTTTAGTTATGATATGTAATAGTTTTTGTCTAGATTTGGGCCATTCGGAGTCAGATAATCAAGGAAAATGCATTCTTACTGATTGATTGAGCTTGGTTCGAGGTAAGTGGCTTGCCTAACCTTTTGTGGGGGAAATCCTCTTAGGATTTGATATTGTTGTGATATGTTAGCGTCGTGTACGTGAGATGACGAGTGCGTACACAGGTTATTTGTTGTAAAACCCGATTTTCACTGAGTAGTGACCTATTTTCATTTTAATTGAGTTATACCAGCATGTGTAGTTATCATGTTTAGTCTAATATCCCATGTCTACATGCTTTAACTACTTATTTGAACTTTGTGCAGCATGCCTAATTGATTTCCTGCTTTTCCTTGATCTTTATCAGTCTTAACTGTAGAATTTTTGCTGTTAATTGTTGTATTTATCGGTTTGAGTTGTGTGTTTACGTTTGAGACTACGAGGCGGTACCTTGAGATTTCTCCCTGCACATTTACTTTTGAGACTGTGAGGCGGTACCTCAAGAGTTCTCCCTGCACATTTACTTTTGAGACTACGAGGTGGTACCTTGGGAGATCTCCTTGCATATTTACTTTTGGGACTACGAGACGGTATCTCGGGAGATCCTCTGTTAGGTATTTACTTTTAAGACTACGAGACGGTATCTCGGGAGCGCCCCTGTTGTCATATCATTGTGTATACTTTCTGTTATTTTCTCCATTTTACTTCATTTTATTATATCATCTGTATTATTATTATATCTCAATAGGGCCCGGACCTGACCTCATCACTACTCTATCGAGGTTAGGCTTGGAACATACTTAATACCGTTGTGGTGTACTCATGCTACTCTTCTACACATGTGTTGTGTGCAGATCCAGGTACTTCTTATCAGCCCCGCTTCTAGCTGAGAGTGCTTGCTGCTGTACGGAGACTTCAAGGTACATTTGTCGCGTTCGCATACCTCGGAGTCCCCCTCTATTCCCTTATATGTCATTTACCTTCCGTATTTCTTTTATCGCACTTTAGTGTATAGAGATTCTAGTTTCCTTCTATAGCTTGTGACTTATGATGTTCCAGGTTTTGGGAATACTGTGTATTACTAGAGTGTTGGTTATTGTAAATGCTGAGCATCATTGTTACCAGTTATTTAGTTATCTGTTGCAGTTAGTTGTTAAGTTTTGCTTCCATTTTTGTCATTTCCGCTTTTGTTAGGCTTACCTAGTCGTAGAGACTAGGTGCCATCACGACGTCTTACGGAGGGAGAATTGGGTCGTGACACTTACCCACAAACCCTCTACCATGTCGTATCCTGCCTCCAAAATAAGGACCAGAAGATCTCTCTGGTCTGTGAGGCCTCTTAGCTTCCATGTCCTCCCTCTCATGACCTCACTTGCCCTCTGTCTCCTGGCCCAGCCTATCCCCTCTCTCCTGGTCCCATATACCCTTCAATCCCCTAGCGATTCCCACTACTTGTTGGTATGCAATATCCATCTCCAACTCTTGGGCCATGCCAAATCGGATACGAGGGTTGAGCGCCTCAATAAATCGACGAACCCGCTCTCGAATAGTAGCAACCAAGGCTGGTCCATGCCTAGCCAAATCTCTGAACCGGACCGCATACTCTGACACGGTTATAGAACCCTGGCGCAACTGCTCAAACTCTGCACGCCATATATCTCTGAGACTCTGGGGAACATACTCCCTCAAGAACATATCTTAGAACTGAGTCCAAGTGAGTGAAGCTGCCTCGGATGGGCTACCCAACACGTATGCTCGCCACCACTGATAAGCCACTTCTTTAAGATAGAAAGTAGTAAAAGCATCCCCACTCATCTCCACAATACCCATAGTGTGGATAATGCGGTGGCACTCTTCTAGAAAGCCTTGTGCCCCTTATGAAGCCAAACCACTAAAGGTAGGAGGGTCATACTTCTTAAATCTCTCAAGTCTCTTTTGTTCTTCTTCTAATGCCTCTGGTCTAACATCAGGCTAAATCAAAATAACAGGTTGTACCAGTACTATACCCAAAACTTGACCAATGTGAACCTGCTGCTCTGGAGTACGGGCAGTAACAGGTTGAACTCATCCGCCAATCTATGAAATATTTGGTGAAACGGAGATCAATCCCGCCTGAGTTAATGTGCCAAACATGTTCAGGAACTGTGCTAATGTCTCCTGAAATCCGGCGGTAACAACAGGTGTCTCTCGTTCATGTCCCCCAACTGGAGCTACTGGTGGCTCCTCAACTGCAGCTCTAACATGTGCTCTAGATGTTGCACGTACTCTTCCTCAGACTCTACCTCGGCCCCGGCCTCTTGCGGCCCTAGCAAAATGCGCAAGTGTCTGCTCAGATGACCCAGTAGCACGTGTACTCAGCATCTGTGAGAGAATAGAGATGCAAAGGCTCAAATTCTAAGATCAACAAATTTCGCACGACAGGAATGAAAGAAGTGGAAATTTCCTAATAGTTTTGTAGCCTCTCAAAGATAAGTAAAAACGTCTCTGTACCGATCCGCAAGACTCTACTAAACTCATTCGTAACTCATAGAACCTATGAACCTAGAGCTCTGATACTAACTTGTCATGACCCAAAATCCCACCACAGGCGTCGTGATGGCACTTAGTCTCTAAGACTAGGTAAGCCGATTATAATAACAATTCAAGCCCCTTTTTCTTAAGCATATAATTTAATACAAGTGTCAAACCAATAGCAGAAATATTCAAACAACCTCCCAAGACTGGTAATACTGAGTCACGTACTCTAACTGGATATATACAATGATCTCAAGGATCGAATATACAATACCGTTCGAATAAGAATTGATAGTGCAATAAAATGGAAAGACTCCAAGGGACTGCGATGACCGAGCAGCTCTACCTTGAATCCTTGCGATCAATACACTAACTCTTCTCGAGTCCGATATCCCCAATACTTGACTCTGCACAAAAATATGCAGAAGTGTAGTATGAGTAAACCACAGTCAGTACCCAGTAAGTATCAAAACTAACCTCGGTAGAGTAGTGACGAGGTACAGTCAGGACACTCACTAGTCTAATAACATGTGCAACATAGTATACAAAATAAAACAAAACAAATAGAAGTGATGTCACGACCCAATTTCTCCTATAGGCCGTGATGGCGCCCAACGTCCCCGCTAGGCAAGCCAACAGTGAACTAACTCTGTGATCCTTTCTTTTAAAATTTTGAAATAGTTGATTTTTTTAGTTTGTGCATAAATAAGAAGAATTTAATAAAAATGAGAAAAACAAAATTTTGAAAGCAAGTGAGATAAGTAAAATAACCCAAAACCATCAAGTGTCTCCTAGTATAATCTCCAAGACCTGGTGTCACAAGTGTATGAGCTAGTACTAGAATATACAAAATATTTCTACACTGCTGTCTGAAATGAAATAGACAGAAAATAAGGCGAAAGAAAGACTTCGGTTACTGCAGAACGGGCTCGGAAGGCAGCTTACCGTGAAGTCTCGTAGTAGTCAAGGATGCGCACCTGACTGATATCCATATGCACCTACCTCAGATCCTGCACATTTAGTGCAGAAGTGTAGCGTGAGTACATAAACAACATGTACCCAGTAAGTATCCAATCTAACCTCAAAGAAGTAGTGACGAGGGGTCGACTTCGATACTTACTATGGGCCAACAATAAAATATATATAATTCTAAATAAATATGGGATATATAATTGACAAATAGAACTCGGCAGCAAGAAATAAATAGACAATCCTCTCACCGATAGTAAGTACCAAATCAATTTCCCTCATTTAACCATTTAACCTCTCAAGCCAACGTAATAATATCAAATATAGTTGTGCTCCTAGTATTATTACATACGAATTATGTCGAGGACGTACGGCCCGATCCAATATACATATGCATATATCGTGTTCACTGCCGAGGGTCGAATGGAACGAACCATAGATTCATCTATTAACCTGTCGAGGCGAATGACTCGCTCCCATGAGAGTAGTGGAAATTTACCCCGCTCGCAGAATATACTTGCGAAGCGGTTGAACATAGATGTTTTTTCAAGTTATCATAATATCCCTCAATTCTTTCCAAAACAATAAGTTCAACTAGAAACTTTCAAAATCATTGAAATCCTCAATCTCAGCTCTATTCAAGGCAATTAGTAAGCATAACCAAATAACGATGTCAACAAAGCATGGTGTAGACCTAAATCTACCCGAACATAAACATAATTAGTAGCTACGTACGGACTCTCGTCACCTCGTGCATACGTAACCCCCACAAATATAAGCACATATTAATTAAATCCACCTATGGGGTTAATTCCCTCTTATAAGGTTAGAAAAGAGACTTACCTCATCTCAAAGCCTACTTTCCGGTCCAAGATTGTGCTTAAACCCTCAATTCGGTGCAAAACGACTTGGAACTAGTCTAATGTTATATAAAATAGTCAATACATGTTCAAAAGTTCACATCCCAACTATTAAAGTGATTACCCAACCCCAATTGAAGAATTCCTAAAATTCACCTACGGGCCCAAATGCCCAGATTCCGAAAATTTTTGAAGAAAGTTGTTACTCATAATCTCATGAATTCAAATATATAATTTTTACTAAATTCCATTTCTATCTTCGTGGTTAAATCCCATTTATATAAAAAAAACCTAGGTTTTCACCTAAACCCATGATTTTCACTAATTTACATGTTAAATCTACCAATAAACTATGTATTTAACTCACAATGTATAGAAATTACTTACCTCAAAGTGTTAGGTGAAATTCCCTCTCTGAGAACTCCAAGAATCGCCCAAGCAATGAAATAAATGAACCCAAAATGGATGAGTTCCGACATTAAATGATGGTTCTATCCAGCAGAACTTCCGCACATGCGGTCATTGGGCTGCATTTGTGGTGCCATTTCTGTGGCAGTAGGCCCGCTTCTACGGAACTCCACAAGCCCAGCGTAGGCCACATCTGCGGTCCCGCTTCTACGGCGAGCATGCCGCTTCTGTGGATCAGGCCGCTTCTGCGTTTTCCCAATCGCACTTGCGCGTTCGCAGGTGCGCACAATCACCCCCATCTGCGGTCCATGGCTAAATTCTCCCAAGCCGCTTCTGCGTCAAAATCATGCACTTGCAGGCTCGTACCTACAGCCAAAAGCTTGCAGGTGCGGGCACACCAGAATTGGTGCACTAGCAGCCCCTTTGAGTCTTAACTCAATCTGCGTATCGTCCGAATGGCATCCGGGCCTCCGAGGGCCCGTCCAAACATATCAACAAGTTTGAAATCATAAAACGGACTCGCTCGAACTCTCGAAACACACAAAACAACATTAAAACTAAGAATCGCACCCCAAACCAATTGAATAAATAATTATGAATTTCAAGTTCTTCTAACTTACTCCCAACGCACCGAAACATACCTAAACTACTCGGAACGACACCAAATTTTGCATGCAAGTCTTAAATAATATTACGGAACTATTCTAGGTCTCAAAATCCCAATTGGACCTCGATAACACCAAAACCTACTCCAAACCAAATTTAAAGAACTTTAAAACCTTCAAAGAGCCAACTTTCACTATTAGGCGCTGAAACGCTCCCTGGTTATCCAAAACCCAATCCGAACATACGCCCAAGTCCGAAATTATCATACAACCCTATTGGAACTGTCGAATCCCGATTCTGAAGTGGTTTACTAAAAATATTGACCAAAGTCAAACTTAGCCTTTTAAAGCCAAACCATGGAACCAAATGTTCCGATTTCAACCCGAACTCTTCCAAATCCCGAACTAACCATCCACGCAAGTCATAAAATAGTAAAAGCACATATGGGTAGTCTTATTTAGGGAAAAGGGTTTTATAAAGCAAAACGACCAGTCGGGTCGTTACAAGTGATAGCAACAATAATCAACTAGTGATGTAAACAGCAAGAACACCATAATTATTACTCAGCCGAATAAGAAACACAAGTACAACCAATTAAACAAGTTTCTCAAATATAAATCTTTCACGTATAATTCTTTCGAAAAAATACCCTGCTTTCATATTCTCACGGCATCTTGTGCCTATATCTCTATCACAACTGCACAAACAACTCTCGTGCCAAATATATCAATACATAAAATCTGCACGACCAATTTATTTTCAATAAAGTAAGGTTACAATTATTTTTGTAAATCAAGTAAGATTTCAACAAAGAAATGAGTTTATTTGCGAAATAGTTTGAGTGAAGAAAATGACATTTCAATTAAAATAAAGCATCAGATAAGAAATCCATAATAAATTTAATTCCAAGAAAATATCAAATCAACA
Source organism: Nicotiana tomentosiformis (assembly GCF_000390325.3). Taxonomy (NCBI): domain Eukaryota; kingdom Viridiplantae; phylum Streptophyta; class Magnoliopsida; order Solanales; family Solanaceae; genus Nicotiana; species Nicotiana tomentosiformis. Next base: position 133,154,267 of record NC_090813.1, read on the forward strand.
AACACACGGAATTCACATAAAACTCCAGGTGACAATCACACCAAATTATCATATAAATACAAACTCGACAGACAAGGAATGAGGCAAAACAATTCAAGGATTTACTATGTTCCAACAATTTCCAATTTAATGCATAAGGGCGTCTACGAATTTCAACCGATATAATTTGCACATATAAACCAAGTACGTACTCATCACCTCGCGTACATGATTTTCAATTATACAATTTCCACATAAGACTCAATGCCTAGGGGTATTTCTCCCTATCAAGGTTAGGAAAGATACTTACTTCAAACTATGAAATTCTTTACTCTGCTATATCTTTGCCTCGCAAATTGGCCTCTGAAAGCCTCGTATCTAGTCACAATTGATTCGATTCAGTCAATACAAATTATTGGAATTGATTCCATATGGAAATACTAATTTTCCAACAAAAATCCAAAATTTATTTCAAAAATCACTTGTGGGGCCCATGTCTCAGAACTTGACAAAAGTTATAAAATACGAACGCCCATTCAACCACGAGTCCAGCCATACAAATTTTACCAAATTGCGACATCAACTCGGCCCTCAAATCTTCAAATTAAACCAATAGGGTTTACATAATTTTCCAGCTTAAATCACCAATTAAATGTTAAAAACAACCATGGATTCATATAATTTTACCAATATTGAGTTAAGAACACTTACCCCATTGTTTTCCTTCAAAATATCCCGTACATCGCCTTTTTCCAAGCTTCAATTCATCAAAAATGGAAAATGGGACGAAGTCCCATTTTCAGAACTTAAATTCTCTGCCCAGTCATTTCCTCTATACGATCGCGGACCATGTCTCGCGATCGCGAAGCACAAAATTTTTCCAGAAAAAGTTTACTCTAAGTGATCGCGGCCATTCCCTCGCGATCGCCATGAACAAACTTTCCAACAATCATTTCCAACTCTTCCGGACAGCCTCTAGTATAACGGTCAATTAATTTTTGTACAAAACTCCAAATGGAAAATGGTTTAACTTTCTAAAAACTAGACACCAAGGGATACAAATTTCATTTTTTGATCATCTCCAAATTCCTTATAGATTGTGAGATATAAGCTTCCAAATTCAGGTTAGTGACAACAGGATTTTACTCTACGCGATCGCGAAAGGCTTACCGCAGTCGCGATTCACTGGCCAATTTTACTCATCGCAATCGCGGCCAATTCCACGCGATCGCACTGCACACTGCTGTAGCCAAAAATCAGCAGCTAAAAATGGCCTAGAAATGGTCCGAAACCACCCTAAAACTCACCTGAGCCACTTAGGACCCCGTCCGAACTTACCAACAAGTCTCAAAATATATTATGGACTTAATCAAAACCTCAAATCACATCAAACAATGCTAAAATCATGAATCATACCCCAATTCAAGCATAATGAAACTAAAAAATCTCAACTTCTATATTCGACGCTGAAACCTATCAAGTCTGATTGACCTCAAATTTTGCACACAAGTCATAAATGACATGACGGGCCTATGAAAAGTTTCAGAACTAGATTCCGACCCCGATATCAAAAATTCAACTCCCCAATCAAACTTCCAACTTAAACTTCCTATTTTCGCCAAAATGCATCAAATTGTCCTACGGACTTCCAAATCCCAATTCGGACATGCACCTAAGTCTGAAATTACCATACGAAACTGTTGATATCATCAAAATTCCATTTCGGGGTCGTTTGCTCAAAAGGTAAACTCCGGTCAACTCTTTTTCATTCAAGCTTCAAAAATAAGAATAGTTCTTTCAATTTAGTTCCGAATCTTTCGGAAATCAAACTCGATCACCCACGCAAGTCATAATATACATTACAAAGTTGTTCGGTACCTTGAGTCACTAAACGAGACGATAATTCACAAAACGACAAATCGGGTCGTTACAAATATCCCAGGCCATTGATAGGCCAACTATTGTCCAAGATTTAAGAAATGAGATTACTAATCTCAAAGGAGAAATCTCGGACTTAAAGGCTTCTAATGTAGCCTTAGACAAGAGAATTATCAGATTAGAAAATTCTCATGTCCCTTCGAGTCAAGAATTCAGTACTAATATTACTGAATAAGATTTTAATAATTCTAGTACCTCTAAGGATACAGCAAATGATGACTTTTTAGGAGTAGTAAATTTGGCTGATGATAATGAGTTTTTACAAAAACTTTAGCTTTTTACTACTCAAAAGTTTTAAATAAGAGTTACTCTTTTAATTGATTATAATTTCAAAAAAGAGTTTACTACTTTATTTGATAGTGGTGCAGATTTAAATTGTATAAAGGAAGGAATAATACCTTCAAGATATTTTCAAAAACTACTCATAGATTAAAAAATGCTAGTTGTCACCAAATGGGTATTTCTTATAAATTACCTAAGGCCTATATTTTTTAAAATACAGAGCCTATTTGGATGGGCTTAAAAGCTGATCAAACCAGCTTTTAAGCAGTTTTTAACTTGTGGAAGTGTTTGGCAACCAAAAAATAGGCTTAAAAAAAGTTAAAATTTGCTTTAAAAAAGCCAAAACCAATAAGTTGGAAAACCCAACTTTTTCTAAATTGGCTTAAAAGCCATATTGCTTTGACCAAAGATATTACATTCTTATCCCTTATAATTTTTTTAATCCCGAAATTACCCCTAAGTAAAAACCCTACAACATACTATTTTTTCCCCATTTTCCAATATTTATCAATTTCTTGAAGTTCTTAACGTGAAGCAAACAATAGTTTTTTAAATAATGTTTGATACATTCTAATATTTTGTAAATATTGTTCTTTTGGCTTCTTTTTTTGGTTCCATAACATTTAATTTTTTTGGTCGTTGAATCTTTCCTTTTTTAAATTGGTGTAACTATATTCTAAAATCAAATCATTCAATGAATTTATGTGTTACCCCTGAATTTGAAGCTATGAACGTAAAATATAATATTATGGTCATCATCTTCTTTATAATGTTAACAACTTTAAGGATATTTCAGTCATTTTAATAAGAAAAAGTGCTTACCAGCACTTGTTTACCAAACACTTCATCAGCTTGTTTTAAGTTTCAGCACTTTTATCCAAACACATAACTGCTTATTTATAAAATAAGTTCCAGAACTTATAAAGTTCTTTTAAGCACTTAACTTAAAAGCCATTTTTTTAAGCCAATCCAAACGGGCCCACAGTCTGTATAGCAGAAAGTTTTGTCTTAGTAAAAGACATCTCCCAAGATATAATATTAGGGGTCCCATTCTTCCACCACCTAATTCCTTTTTCCAACTGGGATACTCATAGTTTCAAATGAATTTTTGATGGAAAGAAGATTACTTTCGAATTTATAACCCAACCAGTTCAAAGATTTTTAAATCAAAATAATTTCTAATAATATCACTGCAAAAACTAGACAAATTGATTTTCTAAAAAATGAAATTTGCAGTCTTACCATTGAACAAGATTTAAAATCTCCTTGACTCATTGAAAAAATTGATTTATTAAAAAATTAGTTTTCTTTACAAATTTGTGGAGGCCATCCAAATCAATTTTGGAATAGGAAGAAGCATATTGTAAGTCTTCCTTATGAAGAAGACTTTTCGGAGAATAATATTTCCACTAAGGCTAGACCTTACCAAATGAATTATGAATATTTGGAATCGTGCAAAAAAGAAATTGATTCTTTGTTGCAAAAAGGTTGCGAGCAGGCATGAGAAACATGCGAAACATGAACGAGGAGCTCCAAGGTTAGTCATTAATTATAAACCCCTTTAATAATGCTTTAAAATGGATTAGATATTCAATCCCTAATAAAAATAATTTATTGGATAGATTGCATGACGCCGTCATCTTTTCAAATTTTGATTTAAAATCGGGTTATTGAAAAATTTAGATATCGGAGTGAGATAGATATAAAAACTGCTTTTAATGTCCCAATGGGTCAATATGAGTAGAATGTCATTGTGGTGACTCAATATGTTATCTTTAATTTTAAATATTCATTTATGTGTTCTGAGATCTCGAAAAGCAATATTCAGCATTCCCCGACTTGTGTGTATAGGTGAAATAGAGCTTTAAAACTCGACTTTGGTCAACATTTTGAGCAAACGGACTCGGATCAGTGTTTTGATAGCTCCGGTAGGTCCGTAACATGATTTGGGACTTGGGTGTATGCCCGGAATTTGAATTCGGAGGTCCCTAGCTCAAATTATCGCCATTTAACGAAAACTAAAAATCTAAAGACTAAAAAATTTCAAAGTTTGACAACGGAGTTGACTTTAGTGATATCGGGGTCGAAATTCGATTCTGAAAATTGAAATAGGTCCGCTATGTCATTTATGACTTGTGTGAAAAATTTGAGGTCATTCGGATTTGATTTGATAGATTTCGGCGTTGAAAGTAGAAGTTGAAAGTTCTTAGTTTCATTAGGTTTGAATTGGGGTATGATTCTTGGTGTTAGCGTTGTTTGATGTGATTTGAGGTTTCGACTAAGTTCATATGATGTTTTAGGACTGGTTGGTGTATTTGGTTGAGGTCATGTGGGCCTCGGGTGAGTTTCAGATAGCTAACGGATCGAAATTTGGACTTAAACAGCTGGTGGAAATTTTAGCCTTCTAGTGGAATCGCACCTGCAGAATTTAGCTCGCAGGTTTGGGTTGAGGCCGAGGTCACGACCAGGCATGAGTTGAGGTCGAGGTTGCGAGCAGGCATGAGTTGAGGCCGAGGTCGCAGAAGCGAGCAGATAGTCTGAGGTCGCGACCAGGCATAGGTTGAGGCCGAGATCGTAGAAGTGAGCAGATGGTCCGAAGAAGCGACCAAGCATGGGTTGAGACCGAGGTCGCAGAAGCGACTGCTTGACCGCAGAAATGGCTAAATAGTTGCAGGTTCAAAAAGACCTGAACAGAACATATAAATTCGGGGGTTGGCCATTTTTACCCATTTTTGGATTTTAAGAGCTTGGGTGAGGCAATTTTCAGGAGATGTTTCAAGGAAAACATTGGGGTAAGTATTCCTTATCCTATATTGATTATAATTCATGATTCCATACTTATTTACATCATGAATCCGTGAATTTATGGAAGAAATAACAGAATTTTATAAAATTTTCCAAAAATGAAATCTAAGATTTGAAGGTCCATTTGACATCGAAATTTGATAATTTTTTATGGTTGAAATCGTATCGGAACGGGTGTTTGGATTATTTGAGTTTTTCCTGGATTCGAGACGTGGGTCCCATTGTTGATATTTAAAATGAATTTCGGATTTTAATCCGGAAAATTAGTAAATTCATATGGAATTAATTCCTACGATTCGTGTTGAGTATATTGAATTGTTTGTGACTAGATTTGAAGCTTTTGGACACGAATTCGCGAAGCCAAGGTGTATTGGAATCTTGAGTTGGTTACAAATCGAGGTAAGTGTTGTGGTTAACCTTGACTTGAGGGAGTAGGATTTATTTGTCTATTTGCTGCTTTATTTAATATGCAGGTACAACGTATATGTGAGGTGATGAGTACTTATGCGTTGTGGTTGAGTCAAAGCATGCTGGAGGAATTTATTTATTTTGAATAATTTTTTATTTAATTAAGCTATTCCTGTTTAAGTTTATTATTGATTATTTGATCATTATTCATGAAATTTTTATTGATTTAATTATTGTTGAATATGGTGAGAAAGTGTGTAAAATAATGAAGGGTGATGCCGTGCCATTTATATTTATTTATATAATACTTGCCATGGTGAGAAAGAGTATAAAAGCACGAAGGGTGATGTCGTGTCATTTTTGAGTGTAAAAGCACGAAGGGTGATGCCGTGCCATTTTCATAGAGTGTAAAAGCACGAAGGGTGATGCCGTGCTAAAAGAGAGTTAAAGCATGAAGGGTGATGCCGTGACAATTATTATTATTTATTTATCAATTTATGGGGGGAATAAGAGTGAATGAACTAAGGGTGGTGCCGTGCCATTTTCATATTATTAGTTGCTCATTTTATTGTTGATGAATTAATTGGTTGCTAAGTGATACTTCTCATGCTGAAATTATTATATCATTCCCCTTCGCATGTTCCCTCCCAAATTTATAAGTTGAGATTTATTGTATTATTGTTGCTTCGTATTATACTTGTACAGGTTATTTACGTACGTGTCTTGTCAAATCCTCGTCACTACTTCATCGAGGTTAGGCTCGATACTTATGAAGTACATGGGGTCGGTTGTACTCATACTACACTCTGCACTTCTTGTGCAGATTTTGGAGTTGGTCCCAGCTGCATACCATAGACTTGTTCGGATTCAGCTACCCAAAGGAGACTTGAGGTATACCTGCACAGCATCCGCAGTTCTGAAGTCCCCTTATATCTTATCTTAGTTGTGTATTATCTTTCAAACAGCTTGAATTTTATTAAGACCTTTATTTGTATTATCCTAGTAGCTCGTGCACTTGTGACACCAGCTTCGAGGATGTATTTGGATAATTCATTTTTTATGGTCTTCCACACTTTATTTCAGTAATGGAATTCTATTTAATTTAATTGATTTTAAAATGATTAATATCATTCTAACGTTGGCTTGCCTAGCAAGTGAAATGTTAGGCGCCATCATGGTCTCGAAGATGGGAATTTCAGGTCGTGACAAGTTGGTATTAGAGCACTAGGTTACTAGATCTCACGAGTCACGAGCAAGCTTAGTAGAGTCGGAAGGATCGGTACAGAGACATTTGTACTTATCTTTCAGAGGCTATGAAGTTTAGAAACAATATCACTTCTTTCTTACTCTGTCGTGCGATTTTATTCTATCATCGATGATTGAGCTATTCTATTCTTATGTTCTCGCAGATGGTGAGAACACGTAATACATCTACTGATGAACAGGGACTAGAGCCCTCTGTGGCAACTATGAGCAGGGGTAGAGGTCATGCCAAGGGTCGTGGTAGAGGCAGAGGTAGAGCTCAGTCTAGAGCCCGGTAGCAGCACATGCTGTAGAACCCTAGGTAGATCTTCAAGAGGAGGTTCCAGTTCAGACTGTACCTGTTAGACCAGTTCAAGTCCCAGAAGGATTCATAGCTACTATAGTGCTTCAGTACGCTCTAGTCCGTTTGGTGAGTCTTATGAAGGGTGTGGCCTAGAATGGTACATTTCCAATGGCACCAGCCACCTCACAGGCTGGGGGAGGAGCACAGACTCCCAATTGGCAGCCATTGTTCACGCGCTGGCGTCTTATGTGAGGTATTCACTGATCATCGTAGCCTACAGTATTTGTTCAGGCAGAAAGATCTCCATTTAAGGCAGAGAAGATGGTTAGAGTTGTTGAAAGACTATGATATCACCATTTTGTATCACCCTGGAAAGGCCAATGTGGTGGTCGATGCTTTGAGTAGAAAGGTTGTGAGTATGGGCAGTCTTGCGTATATTCCGGTTGGTGAGAGGTTGTTAGTTGCAGATGTTCAGACTTTAGCCAACCAGTTCGTCAGGTTAGATGTTTCAGAGCCCAGTCGGGTTCTAGCTTGCACAGCCGCTCGGTCTTTTTTATATGAGCGCATCAGAGAGTGGCAATATGACGATCCTCATTTACTTGTCCTTAAGGACATGATGCGACACGGTGATGCCAAATAGGTTGTTGTAGGGGAAGATGGAGTTCTGCGAATGCAAGGTCTTATTTGTGTGCCTAATATGGATGGGATTCGTGAATTAATTCTTGAAGAAACACACAGTTCCAAGTATTCTATTCATCCAGGTGCTGCCAAAATATATCAAGATTTGCGGCAATATTATTGGTGGATGAGAATGAAGAAGGATATAGTTGCATATATAGCTCGGTGTCTAAATTGTCAGCAAGTCAAGTATGAGCATCAGAGACCTGGTGGTTTGCTTCAGAAGTTAGAAATTCCTGAGTGGAAGTGGGAGCGTATCACTATGGATTTTGTTGTTGGGCTTCCATGGACTCAGAGAAAGTTCGATGCGGTATGGGTCATTGTGGACAAGTTGACCAAGTCGGCACATTTCATTCTAGTAGCGGTTACCTATTCTTCAGAGCGGTTAGCAGAGATTTACATCTGCGCGATTGTACGCCTTCATGGTGTGCCCGTGTCTATCATTTTTGATCGAGGTATGCAAGTCACCTCGCTCTTCTGGAGGGTTGTACATCGTGAGTTAGGAATGCGGGTTGAGTTGAGTACCGTATTTCATCCACATACAGACGGATAGTCAGAACGCACTGTTCAAATATTGGAAGATATGCTTCGTGCTTGTGTAATGGAATTTGGAAGTTCTTGGGATCATTTCTTGCCACTTATGGAGTTTGCCTATAATAACAGCTACCAGTCAAGCATTCAGATAGCTCCATATAAAGCATTATACGGGAGACATCGTCGTTCGCCAGTTGGCTGGTTTGAACTGGGAGAGGCTCAGTTATTGAGTACCGATTTGGTACAAGATGCCTTGGATAAGGTTAAGATTATTCAGGATCGACTTCGCACAACTCAGTCTAGGAAAAAGAGTTATGCCGACCGTAAAGTTCGTGATGTTGCCTTCATGGTTGGAGAAAGAGTATTGCTCTGGGTTTCACCTATGAAAGGTGTAATGAGATTCGGAAAGAAGGGCAAGTTGAGCCCTAGGTATATAGGACCCTTCGAAATTCTTGAAAGGGTGAGCGAAGTAGCCTACAAGCTTGTATTACCACCTAGTTTATCAGCAGTTCATCCGGTGTTCCATGTTTCTATGCTCCAAAAATATCATGGTGATCCGTCCCATGTGTTAGATTTTAGCTCTCTCCAATTGGATAAGGATTTGACTTACGAAGAGGAACCGGTAGCTATTCTAGCCGGACAGCTCCGATAGTTGAGGTCTAAGAGTTATCCATCAGTTTGAGTGCAATGGAGAGGTCAACTAGTTGAAGCATCTATCTGGGAGTCTGAGTCGGATATGCGGAGTAAATATCCACATCTTTTCACCAGCTCATGTACTTTTCTAATTCTGTTCGAGGAATGACGTTTGTTTTAGAGGTGGAGAATGTGATGACCCAATATGTCATCTTTAATATTAAATATTCATTTATGTGTTTTGAGATATCAAAAGGTACTATTTCTCATTCCTCGGATTGCGTGTGTAGTCCATAAAATTTTTCAAAAAGTTTTTATGTGAAAAATTGATAAAGTGTGAAATAGAGCTTTAAAACTCCGCTGAGTTGACTTTGGTCAACATTTTGAGCAAACGGACTCGGATCAGTGTTTTGATATCTCTGGTAGGTCCGTATCGTGATTTGAGACTTGGGCGTATGCCCGGAAATTGAATTCGGAGGTCCATAGCTCAAATTATCGCCATTTAACGAAAACTAGAAATCTAAAGGCTAATAATTTGACCGCGGAGTTGACTTTATTGCTATCAGGGTCGGAATCCGATTCTGAATATTGGAATAGGTCTGTTATGTCATTTATGACTTGTGTGCAAAATATAAGGTCAATCGGACTTGATTTGATAGGTTTTGACATTGAATGTAGAAAATTGAAAGCTCTTAATTTCAATAGGCTTGAATTAGGGTATGATTTGTGGTTTTAGCGTTGTTTGATATGGTTTGAGGTTTCAACTAAGTTCATATGATATTTTAGGACTAGTTGGTGTGTTTGGTTGAGGTCCTGAGGACAAACGGACTCGGATCAATGTTTTGATAGCTCCGGTAGGTCCGTATCATGATTTGGGACTTGGGTGTATGCCTGGAATTTGAATTCAGAGGTCCCTAGCTCAAATTATCGCCATTTAACGAAAACTAGAAATCTAAAGGCTAAAAAATTCCAAAGTTTGACAGCGGAGTTGACTTTAGTTATATCGGGGTCGGAATCCGATTCTAAAAATTGAAATAGGTCCGCTATGTCATTTATGACTTGTGTGAAAAATTTGAGGTCAATCGGATTTGATTTAATAGATTTCGGCGTTGAAAGTAGAAGTTGAAAGTTCTTAGTTTCATTAGGCTTGAATTGGGGTATGATTCTTGGTGTTAGCGTTGTTTAATGTGATTTGAGGTTTCGACTAAGTTCGTATGATGTTTTAGGACTGGTTGGTGTATTTGGTTGAGGTCCTGGAGGCCTCAGGTGAGTTTCAAATAGCTAGCGGATCGAAATTTGGACTTAAACAGCTAGTGAAAATTTTAGCCTTCTAGTGCAATCGCACCTGCAGAATTTAGCTCGCAGGTTTGGGTTGAGGCCGAGGTCACGCCCAGGCATGAGTTGAGGTCGAGGTTGGGAGCAGGCATGAGTTGAGGCCGAGGTCACAGAAGCGAGCAGATGGTCTAAGGTCGCGACCAAGCATGGGTTGAGGCCGAGATCGTAGAAGCGAGCAGATGGTCCGAAGAAGCGACCAGGCATGGGTTGAGACCGAGGTCGCAGAAGCGACTGCTTGACCGCAGAAATGGCTAAATTAGTTGCTGGTTCGAAAAGACCTGGACAGAACATATAAATTCGGGGGTTGGCCATTTTTACCCATTTTTGGATTTTAAGAGCTCGGGTGAGGCAATTTTCAGGAGATGTTTCAAGGAAAACATTGGGGTAAGTATTCCTTATCCTATATTGATTATAATTCATGATTCCATACTTATTTACATCATGAATCCGTGAATTTATGGAAGAAATAATAGAATTTTATAAAATCTTCCAAAAATAAAATCTAAGATTTGAAGGTCTATTTGACATCGGAATTTGATAATTTTTTATGGTTGAAATCGTATCGGAACGGGTGTTTGGATTATTTGAGTTTTTCCTGGATTCGAGACCTGGGTCCCACTGTCGATATTTAAAATGAATTTCGGATTTTAATCCGAAAAATTAGTAAATTCATATGGAATTAATTCCTACGATTCGTGTTGAGTATATTGAATTGTTTGTGACTAGATTTGAAGCTTTCGGACACGAATTCGCGAAGCCAAGGTGTATTGGAATCTTGAGTTGGTTACAAATCGAGGTAAGTGTTGTAGTTAACCTTGACTTGAGGGAGTATGATTTATTTGTCTATTTGCTACTTTATTTAATATGCAGGTACAACGTATATGTGAGGTGATGAGTACTTATGCGTTGTGGTTGAGTCAAAGCATACTGGAGGAATTTATTTATTTTGAATAATTTCTTATTTAATTAAGTTATTCCTGTTTAAGTTTATTATTGATTATTTGATCATTATTCATGAAATTTTTATTGATTTAATTATTGTTGAATATGGTGAGAAAGAGTGTAAAAGCACGAAGGGTGATGCCGTGCCATTTATATTATTTATATAATACTTGCCATGGTGAGAAAGAGTGTAAAAACACGAAGGGTGATGTCGTGTCATTTTTGAGTGTAAAAGCACGAAGGGTGATGCCGTGCCATTTTCATAGAGTGTAAAAGCACGAAGGGTGATGCCGTGCTAAAAGAGAGTTAAAGCATGAAGGGTGATGTCGTGCCAATTATTATTATTTATTTATCAATTTAAGGGGGGAATAAGCGGGAGACATCGTCATTCGCCAGTTGGCTGGTTTGAACTGGGAGAGGCTCGGTTATTGGGTACCGATTTGGTACAGGATGCCTTGGATAAGGTTAAGATTATTCAGAATCGACTTTGCACAACTCAGTCTAGGAAAAAGAGTTATGCCGACCGTAAAGTTCGTGATGTTGCCTTCATGGTTGGACTAAGAGTATTGCTCTGGGTTTCACCTATGAAAGGTGTAATGAGGTTCGGAAAGAAGGGCAAGTTGAGCCCTAGGTATATAGGACCCTTCGAAATTCTTGAAAGGGTGAGCGAAGTAGCCTACAGGCTTGTATTACCACCTAGTTTATCAGCGGTTCATCCGGAGTTCCATGTGTCTATTCTTCGAAAATATCATGGTGATCCGTCCCATGTGTTAGATTTCAGCTCTGTCCAATTGGACAAGGATTTGACTTACGAAGAGGAACCAGTAGCTATTCTAGCCCGACAGGTCCGATAGTTGAGGTCTAAGAATTATCCATCAGTTTGAGTGCAATGGAGAGGTCAACTGGTTGAAGCATCTATCTGGGAGTCCGAGTCGGATATGCGGAGTAAATATCCACATCTTTTCACCAGCTCATGTACTTTTCTAATTCCGTTCGAGGAATGACGTTTGTTTTAGAGGTGGAGAATGTGATGACCCAATATGTCATCTTTAATATTAAATATTCATTTATGTGTTCTGAGATCTCAAAAGGTACTATCTCTCATTCCTCGGATTGCGTGCGCAGTCCGTAAAATTTTTCGAAAAGTTTTTATGTGAAAAATTGATAAAATGTGAAATAGAGCTTTAAAACTCAACTGAGTTGACTTTGATCAACATTTTGAGCAAACGGACTCGGATCAGTGTTTTGATATCTCTGGTAGGTCCGTATCGTGATTTGAGACTTGGGCGTATGCCCGGAAATTGAATTCGGAGGTCCATAGCTCAAATTATCGCCATTTAACGAAAACTAAAAATCTAAAGGCTAATAATTTGACCGCGGAGTTGACTTTATTGATATCAGGGTCGGAATCCGATTCTGAATATTGGAATAGGTCTGTTATGTCACTTTTGACTTGTGTGCAAAATATGAGGTCAATCGGACTTGATTTGATAGGTTTCGGCATTGAATGTAGAAATTGAAAGCTCTTAATTTCATTAGGCTTGAATTAGGGTATGATTTGTGGTTTTAGCGTTGTTTGATATGGTTTGAGGTTTCAACTAAGTTCATATGATATTTTAGGACTAGTTGGTGTGTTTGGTTGAGGTCCCGGGGGCCTCGGGTGAGTTTCAGATGGCTAACGGATAGAAATTTGGACTTAAACAGCTGCTGGAAATTTAGCCTTCTGGTCAATTGCACATGCAGAATTTAGCTTGCAGGTTTAGGTTGAGGCCGAAGTCGCGACCAGGCATGAGTTGAGGCCAAGGTCGCAGAAGCGAGCAGATGGTCCGAGGTTGCAACCAGGCATGAGTTGAGGCCAAGGTCGCAGAAGCGAGCAGATGGTCTGAGGTCGCGACCAGGCATGGGTTGAGGCCGAGGTCATAGAAGCGAGCAGATGGTCCGAAGAAGCGACCAGGCATGGGTTGAGTCCGAGGTCGCAGAAGCGACTGCTTGACCGCAGAAATGGCGAAATTAGTTGCAGGTTCGAAAAGCCCTGGATAGAACATATAAATTCGGGGGTTGACCATTTATACCCATTTTTGGATTTTAAGAGCTCGGGTGAGGTAATTTTCAAGAGATGTTTCAAGGAAAATATTGGGGTAAGTATTCCTTATCCTATATTGATTATAATTCATGATTCCATACTCATTTTAATCTTGAATCCGTAAATTTATGAAAGAAAAATTAGATTTATATAAACTCTTCCAATAATGAAATCTAAGATTTGAAGGTCCATTTGACATCGAAATTTGACAATTTTTGTATGGTTGAACTCGTATCGGAACGGTATTCGTATTTCGTAAGTTTTTCTGGGATTCGAGATGTGGGTCCCACTGTTGGATTTTTAAAATGAATTTCATATATTAATCCAGAAAATTAGTAAATTCATATGGAATTAATTCCTATGATTCGTGTAGAGTATATTGAATTTTTTGTGACTAGATTTGAAGCTTTCAGACACGAATTGGTGAAGCAAAGGTGTATTGGAATCATGAGTTAGTTGCAAATCGAGGTAAGTGTCGTGGTTAACCTTGACTTGAGGGAGTAGGATTTATTTGTCTATTTGCTACGTGATTTAATATGCGGGTACAACGTATATGTGAGGTGACGAGTACTTATGCATTGTGGTTGAGTCAAAGCATGTTGGAGGAATTTATTTATTGTGAATAATTGCTTATTTAATTAAGATATTCCTGTTTAAGTTTATTATTGATTATTTGATCATTATTCATGAAATTTTTATTGATTTAATTATTGTTGAATATGGTGAGAAAGAGTGTAAAAGCAGAAAGGGTGATGTCGTGCCATATATAGTATTTATATAATACCTGTCATGGTGAGAAAGAATGTAAAAGCACGAAGGGTGATGTCGTGTCATTTTTGAGTGTAAAAGCATGAAGGGTGATACCGTGCCATTTTCAGAGACTGTACAAGCACGAAGGGTGATGCCGTGCCAAAAGAGAGTTAAAGCACGATGGGTGATTCTATGCCAATTATTATTATTTATTTATCAATTTATGGGAGAAATGAGAGTAAAAGCACGAAGGGTGGTGCTGTGCCATTTTCATATTATCAGTTGCTCATTTTATTGTTGAATAATTAATTGGTTGCTAAGTGATACTTCTCATGCTTAAATTATTATATCATTCCCCTTCGCATGTTCCCTCCGAAATTTATAAGTTGATATTTATTGTATTATTGTTGCTTCGTATTTGTATATACTTGTACAGGTTGTTTGTATACGTGTCTTGTCATAGCCTCGTCACTACTTTGTCGAGGTTAGGCTCGATACTTATGGAGTACATGGAGTCGATTGTACTCATACTACACTCTGCACTTTTTGTGCAGATTTTGGAGTTGGTCCCAGCTGCGTACCATAGACTTGTTCAGATTCAGCTACCCAGAGGAGACTTGAGGTATACCTGCACAGCGTCCGCAGTTCTGAAGTCCCCTTCTATCTTGTCCTAGATGTGTATTATCTTTTAAACAGTTTGAATTTTATTCAGACCTTTATTTGTATGATTCTAGTAACTCATGCACTTGTGATACCATATTCGGGGATGTATTTGGATGATTCATTTATTATGGTCTTCCGCACTTTATTTCAGTAATGGACTTCTGTTTAATTTAATTGGTTTAAAATGGTTAAGATCATTCTAACGTTGACTTGCCTAGCAAGTAAAATGTTAGGCGTCATCACGGTCCCGAAGGTGGGAATTTCGGATCGTGACAGCGATGCCTTTTGGTTTGAAAAATGCTCCTCCTGATTTTCAGAAAATTATGAAAGATATTTTCACTCCCTAAACTAATTTTATAATTGTCTATATAGATGATATCTTAGTATTTTCTAATAATACGGAAATTCATTTTAGGCATTTAGATATTTTCAAAAAGATCATAATCTAAAATGGACTGGTGATATCCAAGACCAAAATATATCTTTTCCAAACAAATGTCAGATTTTTAGGTCATAATTAAAACTCAATTCCAAAAGTTTCTAGAAAGCCTTAATTATATTTATCCTTTCATAAAGGATCTTACTAAGGATAATTCAATTCTTTATGAAATATTGAAAAAGAATCCAAAAATATGGACTAATGATCATAGTCAATCAGTCAAACGGATTAAGCAGAAGGTTAATAATCTTCTATGTCTTACACTCGCTAATCTGAGTTTGGGCAAAAGTTGTTGAAATTTATGCCTCGGATATAGGATATGGTGGAATATTAAAACAATATTCCCTAATTGATAAACAAGAATATCATGTTCAATTTTATTCGGGAAAATGGAATAATTCTTAAAAGAATTATGCTACTGTAGCTAAAAAAATCCTTGACATAGTAAAGTGTGTACTAAAGTTTCAGACTGATTTATACAATCAGAAGTTTTTAATAAAAATGGATTGCCAAGCAGCAAAGTTTTTCTTTAATAAAGATGCAAGCATGACATGTCAAAACAAATATTTGCAAGATGGCAAGCTTTATTAGCACCATTTGATTTTGAAATTGTTTATAAAAAAAGGGACAGATAATAGTCTCCCTGATTTTCTTACTAGAGAATATTTGAATTAATAATTCCTTTGATTTTATGACAGGATATGAGACCTATATATAAACCTCCTAGAGGGAGGGGACGAGGAAAAAAACTAGAATCTTCCTATGGCAGAGGGAATATCCTTCTCCAAATTGGAAACAAACATTTAATAGCTGCAAATATAGTAGGAACATCTGGTCTTAATACAGATCACCCGATGTACAAGGAGTTCTTGGATTTTATGAAATCCAAACAGGATATGGATAATACTCCCCCATCATTTTCCTCAGCTTTGGCAGATGATAGCTATGATAACATTGAGGTTTATAACCAGAACAAAAGAAAAGAATTAATAATTCTTTTGGAATAATCCGACTTAAAATGGAAGGATAATCCTTGGCAGATTATGACCAGGTATTTTTATACAACATCATATGCTACTATTGCCTACAAATACAGAATGAACTATGAGTTAATTCTCCTATCCACTGGTTCAGCTGAAATTCAGCATTTTTATCCAGCAAATACAAAGAGAATTTATAATTTCTCTAAAATTATTATAAAGAAAGTACAAGCCTCAGATGAATGGGGAATAAGTACATTAAAGGAAAGGGAATATACCCATCGTTAACAAATGTCACAACCCGAAATTTCTAACCGACGGGACTGTGATGGCGCCTAACATTTCACTTGCTAGGCAAGCCAACGTTAGAAAAATCGTTAAACCAATTCCTTATTTTTATTCAGTAAATAACAATAATTAACTAAGATGAAATATAATAAGTGCGGAATATCAATAAACTGTATTAATTACTATCACACGGATCTGGAGTTACAATTCACGAGCATTCTAGAATTTACTACAAGTATTGGTCTAAAAGAAATATAACTATCTAAATGAAAGAAAACAGTAGGACATAAAAGATAGACAGGGACTTCAAGGTCTGTGAACACCGACAGATCTACCTTGAGTCTCCGGACAGCGGACCAGTAGCAAATCTCGATCAACCAGAGCCGGTATCAAAATCTGCACAGAAAGTGCAGAGTGCAGCATCAGTACAACCGACCCCATGTACTGGTAAGTTTTGAGCCTAACCTCGACGAAGTAGTAACAAGGCTAAGGTAAGGCACCTACAAATCAACCTGTACAATTTAACGGTGTATATGCAAATAACAGAAATGAAGAACTAAGTAGGAAATGTCGAGAGGGGAACATACTGAGGGGAATACAAGATAAAAAACTACAACAGAATGATCACCAGAGCAGTCAATATACCATGAATCAATAGGAATAGTGAATATAGTAAGGAAAAATGCACGGCATCACCCTTCGTGCTTTTACTCTCAATCTCACCATAAAATTAATAGAAACGGCACGGCATCACCCTTCGTGCATTAACTCTCATATCATGGCACGGCATCACCCTTCGTGCATTAACACTCACAATATGGTACGGCATCACCCTTCGTGCATTAACACTCACAATATGGCACGGCATCACCCTTCGTGCATTAACACTCTCCCTTACCATAATGCAATGCATAAATAATAACAGGGAGATAGAATAATAAGTACAAACCTTACTTCAATATTTGGTTCCATAGTATCAATCTCAACTTTGAAATAAAACTCAATTATAACCAGAAAAATCCGTAAACATGATAAGAACGACAAATTGCACAACACTAGTATAACACGTAGCAATTTGGCATAGGAATAAGACAATATAAGAAAAATGGAGAAAACATGAAAAATAGGTAAATTGGCGGCGCATAAGTACTCGTCACCTCACATATACGCCGCTCACATGAATTTCAATTAGCAAGTAATCTAAGGTTCCTAATTCCTCAAGTCAGGGTTAGACACAACACTTACCTCGCTCTGAAGGCCACTTAATCCTCAATCACAGCTTTTCCTTTGGAATTCACCTCCAAACCACTCATATCTATTCAAATATGACTCAATAATATCAAATATCGCTAAAGGAATCAATTATATTGCATAAATTAAATTTTCTAAATTTTCCTCCAAAAAGTCGAAAAATCGACCCCGGGCCCGCTTGGTCAAAACCCGAGGTTCGGACCAAAATCCTTTTACCCATTCACTCCCGAGCCCGAATATGTAATTAGTTTTGGAATCCGACCTCAAATTGAGGTCTAAATCCCCAAATTCCCGAAATCCCTAGTTTCTACCCTAACCCCTAATTCTACCATGAAAACTCTAGATTTTAGGTTGAAAATTCAAGAAATGTAATGGGTAATTGAAAGAAAATAGTTTAGAATCACTTACCAACAATTTGGGGAAGAAATGACTCTTGAAAAATCGCATCTCACCATTTGGTTTTTGAGAAAAATGAGTTTTTAGCTAAAATCTCGTTTTTGGGTTCTATTAAGTGCTGGGCGACAGTGTTCATCGCGTTTGCGAGAGAACTGTCGCGTTCGCGAAGTGTATGGGCTGTCAAGCCATCGCGTTCATGAGATAGTGCTCGCGTTCGCGCAGGCTACCCTTCCCTGGTCTTCGTGTTCGCGAGTCATTGTTCGCGTTCGCGATGAAGAAAAACATGTCTGCCCCTCCCCAGTGCCTAACACTACGCGTTCGCGAGGGGCTTGTCGCGTTCGCGAAGGGTAACGCCCCCATCGCTTCACGTTCGCGACCAAGCCTTCACATTCGCGAAGAAAAAATCCTCAGCTGCCCAGTTTACTCTTCGTGTTCGCGAGAGTACCTTCGCAAACGCGAAGAAGGACATGCCAGAACACAGACTCTGCAAAAAAACAGATTTCCAAAGTCCAAAACATCTCGTGGCCTATCCGAAACTCACCCGAGCCCTCGGGGCTCCAAACCAAACATGCACACAAGTCTAAAAATATCATACGAACTTGCTCGCGCGATCAAATCGCCAAATCAACACCTAGAACTACGAATTTATTACCAAATCAAATGAAATTCTCAAGAACGCTTTAAAATTTCTATTTTCTCAGCTGGACGTCCGAATCACGTCAAATTAACTCCGTTTCTCACCAAATTTCATAGACAGGTCTTAAATATCATAATGAACCTGTACCGGGCTCCGAAACCAGAATATTGACCCAGCACTAACAATGCCAAATATCAATCAATTCTTAAAAACAAATAAATTTTCAGACTTTTAATTTTCATCAAAAATTCATAACTTGAGCTAGGGACCTCCGAATTAGATTCCGGGCATACGCCCAGGTCCCATAATTCGATACGGACCCACCGAGACTGTCAAAATATGGATCCGAGCCCGTTTACCAAAAATGTTGACCGAAGTCAACTAAAATTAACTTTTAAGGAAAAAATTCTTATTGTTATTAGTTTTCATCATAAAAGCTTTCCGGAAACCTGTCCGGATTATGCACGCAAATTGAGGAGGGTAAAAATGAGATTTTTAAGGCTTAAGATCGGCGATTCGAGTTCTAAAACATAAGATGACCTTTTGGGTCATCACAATCTCCACCTCTAAACAACCGTTCGTAATCGAACAGACATAAAAAAGTACCTGGGCTGGTGAAAAAGTGGGGATATCTACTCCACATATGGACTCAGACTCCCAAGTAGCTGCCTCAATAGGCTGACCTCTCCACTGCACTTGAACTGAAGGGTAACTCTTTGATCTCAACTGGCGAACTTGCCGGGCTAGAATTGCCACCGGCTCCTCCTCGTAAGTAAATTCCTTGTCCAACTGGACAGAGCTGAAATCTAACACATGGAACGGATCGCCGTGATACTTTCGAAGCATGGACACATGGAATACTGGATGAATAGCTACTAAACTAGGTGGTAATGCAAGCTTGTAAGCCACCTCTCCCACTATTTCCAAAATCTCAAAAGGTCCGATATACCTAGGGCTCAACTTGCCCTTCTTTCCGAACCTCATTACACCCTTCATGGGTGATACTCGAAGTAACACTCTCTCTCTGACCATGAATGCAACATCACGAACTCTACGGTCAGCATAACTCTTCTGCCTGGACTGAGCTGTGCAAAGTCAATCCTGAATAATCTTGACCTTATCCAAAGCATCCTCTACTAAGTCTGTGCCCAACAACCGAGCCTCTCCCGGCTCGAACCACCCAAATGGCGACTGACACCGCCTACCATATAATGCCTCATAGGGAGCAATCTGAATGCTCGACTGGTAGCTGTTGTTGTAGGTGAACTCTGCAAGGGGCAAGAACTGATCCCATGATCCTCCGAAGTCTATAACACAAGCGCAGAGCATATCCTCCAAGATATGAATAGTACGCTCGGACTGCCCATCCGTCTGAGGATGAAATGATGTGCTCAACTCAACCCGCGTACCCAACTCACGCTGAACTGCCCTCTAAAAGTGCGAGGTAAACTGTGTATCTCGATCACAAATGATAGACACGGGCACACCGTGAAGACAGACGATCTCATAAATGTAAATCTCTGCCAACCGCTCAGAGGAATAGGTAACTGCCACAGGAATCAAATGCGCTGACTTAGTTAGCCTGTCCACAATAACCCAAACTGCATCGAACTTCCTCTGAGTCTATGGGAGTCCAACAACAAAATCCATAGTGATACGCTCCCACTTCCACTCAGTAATATCTAACCTCTGAAGTAAACCACCAGGTCTTTGATGCTCACATTTTACCTGCTAGCAATTTAGGCACCGAGCTACATAGGCAACTATGTCCTTCTTCATTCGCCTCCACCAATAATGTTGTCTCAAGTCCTGATACATCTTGGCGACGCCCGGATGAATAGAATACCGGGAACTGTGGGACTCCTCAAGGATCAACTCACGAAGTCCATCAATATTAGGCACGCAAATACAACCCTGCATCCTCAAAACTCTGTCATCTCCAACAGTAACTTGCTTGGAACCACCGTGCCGCACCGTGTCTCTAAGGACAAGTAAAGGAGGATCGTCATCCTGCCGATCTCTGATGCACTCAAACAAAGAAGACCGAGCAACTATACAAGCTAGAACATGGCTGGGCTCAGAAACATCCAACCTCACAAACTGGTTGGCCAAGGCCTGAACATCCAATGCAAGCGGTCTCTCACCCACTGGAATATATGCAAGGCTGCCCATACTAGTTGATTTTCTACTCAAAGCATCGGCCACCACATTGGCCTTTCCGGGATGATACAATATGGTGATATCATAGTCTTTCAATAGCTCCAACCACCTTCTCTGCCTCAAATTGAGTTCCTTCTGCTTGAACAAATACTGCAAGCTCCGATGATCAGTGAATACCTCACATGGAACGCCGTAAAGGTAGTGCCTCCAAATCTTCAGCGCGTGAACAATGGCTGCTAGCTCTAGATCATGAACAGGGTAATTCTTCTTGTGAACCTTCAGCTGTCGTGAAGCATATGCAATAACCTTTCCACCCTGCATCAATACCGCACCCAGTCCAATACGGGATGTGTCACAATATATTGTATAAGATCCTGAACCTATGGGTAACACCAATACCGGTGCCATAGTCAAAGTTGTCTTGAGCTTCTGAAAGCTCGCTTCACACTCGTCTAACCACCTGAATGTGCACCCTTTTGGGTTAATCTGGTCAACGGGGCTGCTATGGATGAAAACCCTTCCAAAAATCGACAATAATAGCCTGCCAAACCCAGGAAACTACGGATCTCTGTAGCTGATGTGGGTCTAGGCCAGTTCTGGACTGCCTAAATCTTCTTAGGATCCACCCGAATACCCTCTATTGATACAACGTGACCCAAGAAAGCAACTGAACTCAACCAAAACTCGCATTTTGAGAACTTAGCATATAACTGGATGTCTTTCAGAGTCTGAAGAACGATCCAAAGGTGCTGCTCATGCTCCTCTCGGCTGTGGGAGTAGATCAAGATATCATCAATAAACACAACCACAAAGGAATCCAAGTAGGGTTTGAACACCCGGTTCATCAAATCCATGAATGCTGCTGGGGCATTTGTCAGCCTAATGACATCACTAGAAATTCATAATGCCCATACCGAGTCTAAAAAGCTGTCTTAGGAACATCGGATGCCCTAATCCTCAACTGATGGTAGCCAAATCTCAAATCAATCTTTGAAAACACCTTGGTACCCTGAAGCTGATTAAATAAATCATCAATCCTCAGAAATGGATATTTGTTCTTGGTGGTGACTTTGTTCAACTGCTGATAATCTATACACATCCTCATCGATCCATCTTTCTTCTTCACAAACAACACCGGTGCACCCTAGGGCGAGACACTAGGTCTAATGAAGCCCTTATCAAGAAAATCTTGCAACTGCTCCTTCAATTCTTTCAACTCTGGTGGGGCCATGCGATATGGCGGAATGGAAATAGGCTGAGTGCCCGGAGCCAAATCAATGCAGAAATCAATATCCATGTCGAGTGGCATCCCCGGCAGGTCTGCAGGAAACACCTCTGGAAACTCACGAACAACCGGCACTGCATCTATGGAAGGAACCTCCGTACTAGAATCGCGAACATAAGACAAATAAGCTAGACATCCCTTCTTGACCATATGCCGAGCCTTCACATAAGAGATAACCCTGCTGGCAGAATGGCCAAGATTCTCTCTCCCCTCTAATTGAGGCAACCCCTGCAAGGCTAAGGTCACAGTCTTGGCATGACAATATAATATAGCATGATAAGGTGACAGCCAATCCATACCCAGTATGACATCAAAATCAACCATGTCGAGAAGTAGAAGATCTACGCAAGTCTCAAGACTCCCAATGGTAACCACACACGAACGATAAACACGATCTACAATAATAGCATCTCTCACTGGTGTGGACACATACACATGAGCACTCAAAGAATCACGGGGCACAACCAAATAGGAAGCAAAATAGGATGACACATAGGAGTAAGTAGATACCGGATCAAATAGAACTGAAGCATCTCTACTGCAAACTGAAACAGTACCTGTGATAACATCGTCAGATGACTCGGCCTCAGGACTGGCTGGGAAAGCATAACACCAGGGCTGGGCCCCACCACCCTGAACTACGTCCCTGGGATGGCCTCTAGCTGGCTGGTCTCCACCTCTAATGGCCTGACCTCCACCTCTAACTGTCTGGCCCCTACCTCTGGCTGCTTGACCCCTGCCTCTGGCTGGCTGAGCAGGTGGTGCAGCAACTAGTGCTGGAACCATGGCACGAGAACTCTGATGCTGTGAGCTGCCCGTTTCCCGAGGGCAAAATCTAGCAATGTGCCTCGGATCACCACAAGTATAACATAACCTCGGCTGCTGTGACTGTTGACCCTGAAACTGACCTTGTCGACCTGAATAACCACCCTGATAACTCTGGAGTGGAGGTGCACTAATAGGAGCTGGTGGTGCACTGTAGGCTAGCTGGTCAAAATAATGCATCTGAGGGCCACGACCACCTGAGGCACCATGGGATGCCTGGAGCACTGAATGAAATGGCCTGGGAGGATGGCCTCTACCAAAAGTACTCCTGCATCTAGATGAGGCACCGCTAAACTCACTGGAATGATGAGGTCTCTTGTCAGACCCCTGACCTCCCTGAGTAAGAACCATTTCGACTCGTCAGGCGACATTAGTAGTCACCTGAAAAGAAATCTCACTCCCAGTCTCCTTAGCCATCTGCAATCTGATAGGCTGAGAAAGTACATCAATAAACCTCCTCACCCTCTCTTTCTCTTGGTGGGAAGCCGAAGAATAGCATGACGGGCCAAATCCACAAAATGGGTCTCATACTGAGTAATAGTCATACTGCCCTGCTGAAGACGCTCAAGCTGACGGCGACGCTCCTCTCTCAATGTGATAGGTAGAAAATTCTCTATGAAGAGCTGAGAGAACTGGTCCCAAGTAAGAGCAGGCGACCCAGTTGGTCTGGTCAACAAGTAATCTCTCCACCATTCCTTGGCGGAACCAGTTATCTGAAATGCAGCAAAATCGACCCCATTGGTCTCCACTATACCCATGTTTCGTAAAACCTCGTGGCAAATGTCAAGATACTCCTGGGGATCCTCTAAAGGAGAACTACTGAAGTGATCAGGAAAGAGCTTGCTAAACCTGTCCAACCTCTATAAAGCCTCAGAAGATATAGCTGGACCATCTCTGACCTGTACCGCAATAACTGGCTGAACTAATCCGACTGGCTGAGTTGCTGGAGCCTAATACTGGGAGCTATCTGCTCCGGAGTAGGAGTGGTGGGAGTATGGGCTCCTCCTCCAGCCTGAGAGACTGCTGGTGCCATGGGAAATGTGCAAGTCTAGGCCACACTCTCCATAAGGCCCACCAAACGGACCAAAGCGTCCTGAAGTACTGGGGTGGCAATGAACCCCTCCAAAACCTGAGCTGGTCCGGCAGGAACAGTCTGGGCTGGAACCTCCTCATCAAGATCTATCTAGGGCTCCACTGCTGGGGCTGCTGTTTGGGATCTGGGCTGAGCCCTGCCCCTGCCTCGGCCTCTGGCATGGCCTCGGCCTCGACCTCTGCCCCGCGTGGGAGATGCCACTGGAGGCTCTGGCTGCTACTCAGCTGAGGAAGTGGTACATGTCCTCGCCATCTGCAAGAGAATAAGAGTAGAAGAGCCCAATCAGTATTGAGAAGACAACATCGTACGACATAGGAGAATAGAAGTGAAATTTGTTCCTAAAATACATAGCCTCTGGAAGATAAGCACAGACGTCTCCGTACTGATCCTCTAGACTCTACTAAGCTTGCTCGTGAATCGTGAGACCTAGGCAAACTATAGCTCTGATACCAAGTGTCACGACCTGAAATTTTCCACCGACGGGACCGTGATGGCACCTAACATTTCACTTACTAGGTAACCCAATGTTAGAAAAATCGTTAAACCAATTCCTTATTTCCATTTAGTAAATAACAATAATTAACTAAGATGAAATATAATAAGTGTAGAATATCAATAAATTATATTAATTACTACCACCCAGATCTGGAGTCACAATTCACGAGCATTCTAGAATTTACTATAAGTATTGGTCTGAAAGAAATACAACTGTCTGAATGAAAGAAAACAGTAGGACATAAAAGATAGACGGGGACTTCAAGATCTTTGAACGCCGACAGATCTACCTTGAGTCTCCGGACAGCGGACCAGTAGCAAATCTCGATCAACCTGAGCCGGTATCAAAATCTGCATAGAAAGTGCAGAGTGTAGCATCAGTACAACTGACCCCATATACTGGTAAGTGTCGAACCTAACCTCGATAAATTAGTGACGAGGCTAAGGCAAGGCACCTACAAATCAACCTGTACAATTTAACGGTGTATATGGAAATAATAGAAATGGAGAACTAAGCAGGAAATGTCGGGAGGGGAACATACTGAGGGGAATACAAGATAAAGAACTACAATAGAATGATCACCGGAGCAATCAATATACCATGAATTAATAGGAATAGTGAATACAGTAAGGGAAAATGCACGGCATCACCCTTCGTGCTTTTACTCTCAATCTCACCACAAAATAAATAGAAACGGCACGGCATCACCCTTCGTGCATTAACTTTCATATCATGGCACGGCATCACCCTTCATGCATTAACATCACAATATGGCACGACATCACCCTTCGTGCATTAACACTCATATCATTGCACGGCATCACCCTTCATGCATTAACACTCACAATATGGCACAGCATCACTCTTCGTGCATTAACACTCACAATATGGCACGGCATCACCCTTCGTGTATTAACACTCTCCCTTACCATAATGCAATGCATAAATAACAACAGGGAGATAGAATAACAAGTACAAACCTTACTTCAACATTTGGTTCCATAGTATCAATCTCAACTTTGAAATAAAACTCAATTATCACCAGAAAAATCTGTAAACATGATAAGAACGATAAATTGCACAACACTAGTATAACACGTAGCAATTTGCATAGGAATGAGACAATATAAGAAAAACAGAGAAAACATGGAAAAATGGTAAATTGGCGGCGCATAAGTACTCGTCACCTCACATATACGCCGCTCACATGAATTTCATTTAGCAAGTAATTTAAGGTTCCTAATTCCCTCAAGTCAGGGTTAGACACAACACTTACCTCACTCTGAAGGCCACTTAATCCTCAATCACAGCTTATCCTTTGGAATTTACCTCCAAACCACTCGTATCTATTCAAAAATGACTCAATAATATCACATATTGCTAAAGGAATCAATTATATTGCATAAATTAAATTTTCTAAATTTTCCTCCAAAAAGTCGAAAAATCGACCCCGGGCCCGCTTGGTCAAAATCGAGGTTCGGACCAAAATCATTTTACCCATTCACCCCCGAGCCCGAATATGTAATTAGTTTTGGAATCCGACCTCAATTTGAGGTCTAAATCCCCAAATTCCCGAAATTCCTAGTTTCTACCCTAACCCCTAATTCTACCATGAAAACTCTAGATTTTAGGTTAAAAATTTAAGAAATGTAATGGGTAATTGAAAGAAAATAGTTTAGAATCACTTACCAACAATTTGGGAAAGAAATGACTCTTGAAAAATCACCTCTCACCGTTTGGTTTTTGAGAAAAATGAGTTTTTGGCTAAAATCCCGTTTTTGGGTTCTGTTAAGTGCTAGGCGACAGCGTTCATCGCGTTCGCGAAGTGTATGGCTGTCAAGCCTTCACGTTCGCGAGACAGTGCTCGCGTTCGCATAGGCTACCCTTTCCTGGTCTTCGCGTTCGCGAGTCATTATTCGCGTTCACGATGAATAAAAAGTTGTCTGCCCCTCCCCAGCGCCTAACACTATGCGTTCGCGAGGGGCTTGTCGCGTTCGCGAAGGGTAACGCCCCCATCGCTTCGCGTTCGCGACCAAGCCTTCGCATTCATGAAGAATAAATCCTCAGCTGCCCAGTTTACTCTTCGTGTTCGCGAGAGTACCTTCGCGAATGCGAAGAAGGACATGCCAGAACACAGACTCTGCAGAAAAACCAGATTTCCAAATTCCAAAATATCCCGTGGCCTATCCGAAACTCACCCGAGCCCTCGGGGATCCAAACCAAACATGCGCACAAGTCTAAAAATATCATACGAACTTGCTCGTGTGATCAAATCGCCAAAATAACACCTATAACTACGAATTTAGCACCAAATCAAATAAAATTCTTAAGAGCGCTTTAAAATTTCTATTTTCTCAACTAGGCATCCGAATCACGTCAAATCAACTCCGTTTCTCACCAAATTTCACAGACAGGTCTTAAATATCATAATGAACCTGTACCGGAATCCGAAACCAGAATAAGGACCCGGCACTAACAATGCCAAATATCAATCAATTCTTAAAAACAAATAAATTTTCAGACTTTTAATTTTCATCAAAAATTCATAACTTGAGCTAGGGACCTTCGAATTCGATTTCGGGCATACGCCCAGGTCCCAGAATTCGATACGGACCCACCGGGACCGTCAAAATATGGATTCGTG
This sequence comes from Nicotiana tomentosiformis, assembly GCF_000390325.3. Classification (NCBI taxonomy): domain Eukaryota; kingdom Viridiplantae; phylum Streptophyta; class Magnoliopsida; order Solanales; family Solanaceae; genus Nicotiana; species Nicotiana tomentosiformis. The sequence continues at coordinate 133,181,337 of NC_090813.1, forward strand.
CCCGTTTACTAAAAATATTGACCGAAATCAATTAAAATCAACTTTTAAGGCAAATATTCTTATTTTTATTAGTTTTCAACATAAAAACTTTCTGAAAACCTGCCCGGACTGTGCATGCAAATCGAGGAGGTTAAAAATAAGATTTTTAAGGCTTAAGAGCACAGATTCGAGTTCTAAAATATAAGATAACCTTTTGGGTCATCACAACAAAAAGTCTCGGTAAAGTTCAATTACTGGGATTATAGTGAAAGTTTTAATAAAACTTTCTTACATGAGAATCCTAATTGGAAACATTCTTGGTTCATAAAATTATGTTCTAATTTATTTGAGCAATATATACCAAATTGGTTATGTAAATGGTGAACATTGAAATACTTCTGCCAATTTTTAAGAGTTTAATAAAGTAGTTGACCCCGCCATGATAAGTTGTCGGGGATCTGCTTTTATAAAGTTATTTGTTTTATTACTTTTTCTTTTTTTCTTTATCAGCCATAATGTAATTATTTTGTCGGCCATTTTATTATTTTGTTTTGTCCGTTTTTGTTAAGAGATCTATTATATACGGATCCCAAATTGATAGTTAGAGGCAAGCTTCGACTAGCAAGCTCTCACCTCTCTCTAGAATCAGATAGCTCTCCCTTCTCTCTAGATTTCTTTGTAAATCTTCCCTTTGTAAAAATTTTATATTTGAAATAAAAATCAAGAAAAGGCTACTTGGCCACAACCCTCGCAATCTCAGGTACTTTTATTTTAATTTCCTTTTAATATAGATATTCATTTAGCCTAAATGATAGACTAAATAGTGGTGTGCTGAACTTATACATACTAGTCTATTTTTAAACATGTTTTGTCGCTAGTCTTATACTATATCACCAAATGGTTCTGAGGTTGAGACTGTAGAGCCCAGACAGCTTAACAGTCCAGGTTGGTTATGGTAACATAACCGGTGGTCCTTAAGACTCGTATAAACCAGATGGGAGTTGAAAGAGTCATGAGAAGGACCGTGATATGATTTCATTATTTTAAATTATATTTGAAACCTAAAAGTAATATTTTGATTGTTTTTAATTACGATATACTAGTTAGTTTTGTTATACGATCTTACATCGACCATATTAAATTCCTAACAACTCGAAATAGAAATAATAATATTAAAATTATTTTAAGTATTATTAAATAATAGTCACAAAAGAGATCTCCCCTTCTGAATCATATTAAATTCTCAATTTTTAGACTTCTATAATTTAATTTACGATAATTAATAAGTTGTTGACATAGTAATGTACCATATCATTATTATTGTATAGATTAATATATATAATTTGCTATAAAATGTAAGCGGTATAAGATTATAGTTGTTTAAATGTTATTATAAAAATGGTTATTTACTCATTAATTTGATATATTTATATTATTTTTAGTTATAAATAGAACTTATAACTAATAACAACAACAATAAACCCACTTTAATTCAATAAATGGAGTATGGGGAGGATAATATGTCTGCACACCTTACCGCTACCTTGTGAAGGTAGAGAGGTTGTGTAATGACCCAACCGGTCATTTTATATTTTAGAACCGCATTCCCCTAAATAAGGCTCCCCGTATGTGCTTTTACTATTTTTTGACTTGCGGGGATGGTTTGTTCGGGATTTGGTAGAGTTCGGGTTGAAATCGAAATACTCGGTTCCAAGGTTTGACTTTAAAAGGCTAAGTTTGACTTCGGTCAATATTTAGAGTAAACGACCTCGGAATCGGGATTTGACAATTCCAATAGGTTCGTGTGATAATTTTGGACTTGGGCGTATATTCGGATCGGATTTTGGATAACCCGGGAGTGTTTCGGTGCCTAATAGTGAAAGTTGGCTCTTTGAAGGTTTTAAAGTTCTTTAAATTTGGTTTGGAGTAGGTTTTGATGTTATCGAGGTCCAATAGGGATTCCGAGATCGGGAACAGTTCTGTATGGTGATTTAAGACTTTTTCGCAAAATTTAGTATCATTCCGAGTAGTCTAAGTATGTTTCAGCGCGTTCGGAGCAAGTTGGAAGAACTTAAAGTTCATAAGTTGATTCAATTTGGTTTGGGGTATGATTCTTAAGTTCGTTGTTGTTTTATGTATTCCGAGGGTGCGAGCGGGTCTATTTCATGATTTCAAACTTGTTGGCACGTTCGGACGGGGCCACGGGGGCCTCGGGGCCATCTGGACGATGCATGAATTGAGTTAAAAACTCAAGAGGATTGTTGGTACACCGGTTCTGGTATGCCCGCACCTGCAAGCTTTGGGCCGCAGGTGCGAGCCCGCAGGTGCATGGGTTGGGTCGCAGAAGCGACTTTGGGAGCGTTAGACTTGGACCGTAGATGCGGGTTCTTGTGCGCACCTGCGAATGCACAGGTGCGGTTGAGGAATGGTTCATGTAGTTCGAGCCTCAGCAGTGCACACAATATATGTACATGTATTTTGGATCGAGTCATATGTCCTCGGCATAATTCATGCATAATAATACTGGAAATCCAATTATATTTGATATTGTTTCATTGGCCTGAGAGGTTAAACGAGGGAAATTGATTTGGTACTTATTATCTATGAAAGGATTGTTTATTTACTTCTTGCTTTTGATTTCTATTGTCATTTATATATCCCATGTTTAATTAGAATTTTATATTTTTTATTGTTAGCCCATAGTAAGTGTCGAAGTCGACCCGTCGTCACTACTTCTTCGAGGTTAGACTAGATACTTATTAGGTATATGTTGTTTATGTGCTCACGCTACACTTCTGCACTAAATGTGCAGCATCTGAGACAGGTGCATCTGGATATCAGTCTAGCGCGCATCCTTGATTACTACGAGACTTTGCGGTGAGCTTCCTTCTGAACCCGTTCTGCATCAGCCGAAGTCTTTCTTTTGCTTTATTTTCTGTCTATTTCGTTTTAGACAGTAATGCAGTATTCTTTTGTATATTCTACTAGTAGCCCATACACTTGTGACACCAGGTCTTGGAGATTTATGCTAGTAGACACTTTATGGTTTTGGGTTAGTTCACTATTGGCTTGCCTAGCGGTGACGTTGGGTGCCATCACGGCCTATAGGAGAAATTGGGTCATGAAAATATGGTATCGGAGCCCTAGGTTCACATAGGTCTCACAAGTTATGAGCAGGCCTAATAGAGTCTTGCGGGTCGGTGCGGAAATGTTCGTACTTATCTTCGAGAGGCTATAGGGTGTTAGGAAACTACTCTTTCTTCATCTCTTATCGTGCAGTTGATGGTATACTAAGTGTCTTTCTCTTATTCTCTCACAGATGGTAAGAACGCGCACGGCGGATGTTCCAAACCCGGGAGGAGCTACTTCCTCTGTTGCTAGAGGCCGAGGCAGAGGCCGGGGGAGGGCACCAGCTCGAGGTAGGGGACGAGGACGTCCTAGAGTTGCCCCGGCTATACCACCAGCGGATCCAGTAGAGGATCCCATTATTGAGGTGCAGGGCAAGGTGCCAGCAGCAGAGCCAGCACCGGTAGATTTCATGTCAGCACCTGTCACGACCTAAAATCTAATTAGTCGTGATGGCACCTAACCCAACCCGCTATGTAAGCCAACTTTCAATTATCCAATTCCAATAACAATTATAAAAGCAATTTAAGTAAATAAATATCTTAATCTTATACGTTCCCCAAGAACTAGTAGTACAAATCATGAGCTTCTAAGAATAGAGTTTACAAAGCTGGTATGAAATAACTACATCGTCTGTTTGAAAAGTACATAAACAGAGTTTTATGAATCTAAGGCTACCATGAACAAGAGGAAGCAACAACCGGAACGCAGGTACATCTTCAGATCCAACTCCCAACGAACATAGCAACATCAGCAGCCAACATTTGCACGCAAGGTGTAGAAGTGTAGTATGAGTACAACCGGCCCCATGTACTCAATAAGTAACAAACCTAACCTTAGGTTGAAAGTAGTGACGAGCTTTTACCAAGGTCGGGTCCAAAATCAATAGTCCACAACAGTCCATAACAACGTAAAGCAAATAATACAAGAAGTAACTCAGAGATAAAATGCTCAGCTAAATCATGATTTCTAAAAATAATTCTTCCTTTCAAGTACATTAGTGAAAATCCAAATCGTTTACCGGAGTTGCCAAAAATATAATAAGTTTGAAAACAATAATTTTCCCAAAAATTCTTTCAATAATAAATGAGATGTTTCATTTTCTTTCCAGATAACCCGTGTAAAAAAAATACATCACTGTGCCCATCTATCAACATGTGTTAAATATCATGAATGATGTGATAATGTACAGCATGAGAAAAATATATCTCTATGCATCTATGTCATGTGTGCATGTCAATGCAATATATCTCAGAGATGAACTCATATACTCACACTCTCAGAGTGCTCAATCTCACTTTCTCACACATTCCACTCATCATGCCCAATCACTTCGTACTGTATATGGCCAATCCGGCCCAGGGAAGATCCATCCCGGAATATACACATCAATTGATCATCAGTCACTCAGTACCTAGTAGGACCAAATTAGCCCGTGGAGAAGATCCACCTCCAGGTATATAATACTTTGGACAAGATCCATGTCCACGGAAGATCCATCCCTCAATAATATCAACCGCACTCACTGGGGGTGTGCATACTCCGGGGAGGCTCCTACAGCCCAAGCGCTATAATCCGCACAGACAACTCAAGTGTTGCACGGACAACTCACGTGCCATAATAATAATATTTGGATCCGCACGGACAACTTACGTGCTATAGTATAAATATCTTCACACAGGCCCCCCGGCCTCTCTCAATCATTAATCTCTCCAGTCTCACTCACGGGCTAACAATATCATGAAACTAGCTCGACAATAATGATATAATGTATCAATAAATAACAACTGAGACTACGATATGATATGAATGCATGAATATGACTGAGTATGAAATATCAATGAAATCAGTGAAATGACAACAAACAACGACCATTATGAGTCCTAGCAGTATCGTCATAAAGTTTAAACATGATATCTAGCATGATTGACAGCTAAATTTCTTTATCACATGGTGAAAACATAGGCATCAACAAAATAGGGCCACTCTTCAGTGCCATGGAAACAACAGAGTCCCAATTCACGCGGTGCACGCCCACACGCCCGTCACCTAGCATGTGTGTCACCTCAACACAAATCACATAACACGAATTTCGGGGTTTCATACCCTCAGCTCCAAGATTAGGAGAGTTACTTACCTCGAACAAGCCAATACCAATGCCGAGCAAGCGAAGCAGTGCTCTAAAGATGCCATCCCGCGCGTTCCGACCTCTGAACGGCTCGAAACTAACCAAAAACAACTCAAGTACATCAAACAATGCTAAAGGAACCAATCTCGATCGAAAAAGATCAAATCTTGAATCAAAAGCCCAAAACCGGCCAAAACCCCAAACCGGGCCTGTACCTCATAACCCGACAAAATTTACAACATCCAATAACCCATTCAATTACGAATCAAACCATACTAGTTTCACTCAATTCCGACTCCAAATCGATGTTCAAAACTCAAAAATTCATTTTATGAAATTATAGGAATTTCCTTCGATTTCTCTTGAAGATTCGATAATCTTACACCAAAAATGAAGATTAATTCATGAAATATAATCACAAGGGAGTCAAGAACACTTACCCCAAGTTGTGTGAAAAAACTTCTCTCCAAAATCGCCCAAATCGAGCTCCAAAATCCGAAAATGGGTGAAAATATCAAACCCTAGAACTTAAAGGGTTCTGTCCAGCACTTTCCCAGATGCGGACAAGAGGTCACCTGCGACCCTCGCTTCTGCGGAAACATCTCGCTTCTGCGAGCTTCTGCGAGAACAGCTTGGCCAGCCATGATTGCTTCTACGATACCAACCGCATCTGCAATCGCACTTTTGCACAAAATTTGTCGCACCTGCAAAGACCCAGTCCCGCATCTGCACCAACCCCGCCGCACCTGCAGCATCGCACCTGCGGCCAAGACCCTCATAGGTGCGATCATATCAGAGGCAGTAGTTCCAGTATTTTCCTTAAGTCCGAATTGGATCTGTTAACCATCCGAAACTCACCCTAACAAGTCCTAAAACATACCACGGACCTACTCGAGGCCTCAAATCACACCAAACAACATCAAAACGATGAATCACGCCTAAATTCAAAATCAATGAACTTTGAAACTTCAACTTCCACACTTGATGCCGAAACCTATCAAATCACGTCCGATTGACCTCAAATTTTGCACACAAATCACATTTCACATTACGGGCCTATTCTAATTTCTAAAATCGGATTCTGACCCCGATATCAAAAAGTCAACCCCCAGTCAAACTTCCCAAAAATTTGACTTTCGCCATTTCAAGCCTAATTCCACTCCGAACATCAAAATAATTTTTTGGACACGCTCCTAAGTCCAAAATCACCATACATAGCTATTGGAATCATTAAAATTCAAATCCGAGGTCGTTTACACATAAGTCGACATCCGGTTGACTTTTTCAACTTAAGCTTTCCATTACGAGACTAAGTATTTCAATTTATTCCGAAATCTCTCCGGACCCGAACTAACTAATCTGATAGGTCATAATACAGCTATAAAGCACAAATGGAGCAATAAATGGGGAACGGGGCTGTAATACTCAAAACAACCGCTTGGGTCGTTACATTCTCCCACACTCAAACATACGTTCGTCCTCGAACGTGCCAAAAGTTTTTTCCAAATCCCAAATCACTATTCCATCTTACCTTGCACGTACCCGGGGGTGATCCCACGTCCACCTATTCCATATAGGCCTGACAACGCAACAAAACTGAGAATCATTAATTTAACCTTAGCCTAAAAAACCATGGAATTCAATTCCCAAACTTCAGAATTTCTTTTCAAGACACGAATCTTACATTTACACACTGTATAAGTCTGTTCAAGCTGCATCGAGCCATAACCATAACCACGGATATAATCATCTAACATATTACACAACTCGCATGCTCGTAGCACCATTCCTGGTCACAGTAACTACTTCAAACCAACCAAGTACTAGTATTTAACCTCATATCGAACAAAACCTCATCTCAACACCTTCGTACACTGTTGATAATAAAAGAAACACGTAGAATCTCGTAACCCCTCATCAGATCAATAGGTCATGGAGCTCTCTCGCTCCAACCAGAACCATAATCGTTTTCTGAGCCGACTTCCAATATTATCCATCCGAATATACAATAATCAAACCTAATAGTACCCATTCTAGGTCCAATGACCTACATTATTAAATACAACTCTCCCACAGACACGCCACATCAATATAACTCGGAGTCACAAATTGTGCCATCTGTGCACCAATACACAAAAATACAAATGTACTAAGTCATGAGAAATGACTCAAATGAAAGAACTGCCCCGCAAGATTAACAAGTACTGCCACAAGAAATGCTGGAAATCCATCACACACCGTAGAACCATCACATGATTCTAACACAAGATACATACCTTTACATAACTCCGATGCAATGCGTGACCCCATCTAAATGCCGGTTCATTTTATATACTTCGAGTCACCCTGCTCAAAATCAAATCCACGGAGAGGCAAATGATACAATGCCACACAAAACCTGAAAGAATATAACCAATACGCAATCGATCATGCAATACCCAAATACTCATCTCGCTCGAATTTCGCCATGAGGCCCTCAATAGAACTGCATCGTGTGTGCATAACCACTGAATCACAACTCCTTGTAGCATAAAAGAGTAACTCACAGATCATTTCAGAATACAAATAAGCTCAACATCAACCGAATGCCACATCCCTCAATAATAGCAGTATGGAGCCAACCAATCCGACTCGATGTAGAATACACATACTAATTAGGCCTACCAATGGACCCCCAAATCAGCTCTGGTTACCCACAAATAGATAAATAACCCTCCAAAAATCCACAATAACTGAAATCATAATGCATACTATCATCTGGCTGGCTTTGACCACTACTTCATAGTCCACAACCATGAAACAATCTGTTCCTAATAACTCCCAGTCTCTGAATCCATAGAACACACGAATCACCATTTCTAATCCCATATCTACCGCCCGAATGTCTAACACATCTCTCATACACGATCATCCCACGAGGAATACTTCTCCCATTCTTTCGTGCCACATAGCAACGTCTTAAAATCAGCAGTCGGTCAATTAGGAGAGTGTCGCAATACCTATGACATATCCATAATTCAAAACACATTGCCCCTTCTGAAATGTATACTCTTATCAAGCCATACCGATTAGTAATATCAGTTACCTAGTCATTTGAAACCGTCCATGTTGCCTACGAATCTATGCCCTTCCCTTCCAAACTGACATGTGACCTTGCACATGCAAATCTCAATCCCACACAACACCGCATCTATCATGCCATCCTGTGAAGAGTACAAGAATCTCATAATCAACTCTGAATCCCAAGCAGAATACATACTCGATCAGTCAGAAACCTTCCATTTGATCTTATCCCAGAGAAAATCCTAATACATGACATATCCCTCACGCCGGTAGGAAATATACTCCTCGAACTGTGGTAAAAACCATTGAAAATTCTTTGAAACCCATTTGCACATAACCAAGCTATCATAACCGAATCTCTCTAACTCAACCTAGCCACGCAGGTTGCCAAAACCCAAGAGCATTTCCACGAAACACCTGTAGAGACTAGCTACATCATAAGTACCCAAAGAACCGATCATACCCATTACTGTGCTAACCCAACCTACTACCAAGTTGTCCTATTTCTCCAAGTCCTTTCCAAATTGCCTTCAAATTGATACTCCTCCTTGCTGGAACACCATGATCCTTAACCAAAATTCACCACACGAGAGACCCTAGTATAAAACCCCAATGCCCTAAGGCCCATAAGCCATTAACTTCCTTCTTAAGCACCCCAAAGCACCACAACCGCAACACCCACTCTAAGGAGACCTTATGTGAACCTAAACTATTTATTTCACCTTCTTGATGCTGAAATGCATAATCCACCACGGTATAAAATGCCACAAGTCTCGACACCATCCAATGTAACTATCAGTTTCTAGCTATATACAAATCTTGAAAATTCCAAATCGCTACATATAAATCTTGAATCCATTAGAACCATTCTCGAGACTCATCCACTCTACTCAAATCTCAATTAAACTGACCAGACAGACTGAATGACATATGCCCCATTAGCACACCAACACTTAAGGGAAACCCACACTCCTAAGCAACCGAGCAAATTCCTACTTCATGTACACTACACCCTTCACGAATAACCACTCAATTATTTTATGATTCCCATGATTTTCATATGCTCCTAAAGTGCCATAACCCGTATCCATAAATTTTCTTACTCGAGTCATTCTCGAACTCAACCTCTACAAGTCATAACTAATCCGCAAGCATGCCTCGGACCAAAATTAAAATTTAACACATGATCATGAAATCAAATTATCAATAGCAGGCTCCTCCACTTGGCTCAAAGCCATAAATTAAAACACTCGATAACTCACAATACCCATACTCTATTACTGTTATAATATCGTAGTCAGTACAAGAAAAATTCTTCCCAAGTTCATACAACGCCAACCATAAAGATACCTCAATCGTCCGTTAAGCTCGCATTCATTCTCTTAACACTCAGGTCAACTTTCTCAACTAGATTCAAATTCAAATCCCAACACATACGCCCCGTCGGCAGAAAAGAAACTCTCTACTCACATCATAAGGAATACATCTACGTAGATTACTCTGCAGGGGATAACCCACCTGCTTAACCTTAAATCGGTATCTTACTAAACCCTTTCGTAGTTACAATTACTATGAAATCACTTAATCTTTCTGAGTCCGAACTCATTAACCAGTCATGAGAATTTAATTTATTCCAAAATTTAACAACGTGAAAGATCCTTCAAAACATTCACACTTGAGACTGTACGTCACATCAAAATGAAAATAAAGCACCCAATGGCCTTCCTTTACATTTCAAGGAAATACTTCTCGTCATATTCAAATCGTCTTAACACATCTCACAGTTACATCATACTCGTCGCAAAGATATTCCACCGCTCATCGAGCCACAAATTCCACTCGTAGAGACATTATCGGACATATGAGTCCAAATGTATAGGTTACAACTGAAGCTACCGAGCCTAAGCTTCGGTCTAAACCTGGCCTCAAGTCCTCCAGACTGGCCCATCACCATAACATGAAATACACATCTCAAACATCATTCATGGAATCACAAGCCGGCGATACACCTAACCCAACCCGCTAGGTAATCCAACTTTCAATTATTCAATTCCAATAACAATTACTAAAGCAATTTAATTAAATAAAGATCTTAATCTTATACGTTCCCCAAGAACTAGTAGTACAAATCATGAGCTTCTAAGAATAGAGTTTACAAAGCTGGTATGAAATAACTACATCATCTGTTTAAAAAGTACATAAACAGAGTTTTATGAATCTAAGGCTACCTTGAACAAGAGGCAGCAACAATCGGAACGCAGGTACATCTTCAGATCCAGCTCCCAACGAACATAGCAACATCAGCAGCCAAAATCTTCACGCAAGGTGCAGAAGTGTAGTATGAGTACAACTGGCCCCATGTACTCAATAAGTAACAAACCTAACCTTAGGTTGAAAGTAGCGACGAGCTTTTACCAAGGTGGGGTCCAAAACCAATAGTCCACAATAGTCCATAACAACATAAAGCAAATAATACAAGAAGTAACTTAGAGATAAAATACTCAGCTAAATAATGATTTCTAAAAACAGTTCTTCCTTTCAAGTATATCAATGAAAACCAAATTGTTTACCGAAGTTGCCAAAAATATGAATAAGTTTGAGAACAATAATTTTTCCAAAAATCCTTTCAATAATAAATGATATATTTCATTTTCTTTCCAGATAACCCGTGTAAAACAAATGAATCAATATGCCCATCTGTCAATATATGTGAAAAATCATGAATGATGTGATATTGTACAGCATGAGGAAAATATATCTCTATACCTATATGTCATGTATGTATGTCAATGCAATATATCTCAAAGATGAACTCATGTACTCACTCTCTTAGAGTACTCAATCTCACTTTCTCACACATTCCACTTATCATGCCCAATCATTCGGTATTGTATATGGTCAATTCGGCCCAGGGAAGATCCATCCCAGAATATACACATCAACTGATCATCAGTCACTCAGTACCGAGTAGGGCCAAATTAGCACGTGGAGAAGATCCATATCCAGGTATATAATACTTCGGACAAGATCCATGTCCAGGGAAGATCCATCCCTCAATAATATCAGTCGCGCTCACTGGGGGTGTGCAGACTCCGAAGGGGCTCCTATAGCCCAAGCGCTATAATTTACACAGACAACTCACGTGCTGCACGGACAACTCGCGTGCCATAATATCAATATCTGGATTCGCAGGGACAACTCACGTGCTGCACGAACAACTCACGTGCTATGGTATCAATATCCTCACAACAAGCCCCCAGACCTCACTCATTTATCAATCTCTCCAGTCCCACTCAGGGCTCACAATGTCATGAAACCAGCCCGACAACAATGATATGACGTATCAATAAATAACAACTGAGACTAAGATATGATATGAATGTATGAATATGACTGAGTACGAAATATCAATGAAATTAGTGAAATGACAGCAAGAAACGACCACTATGGGTCCTAGCAGTATCGTCATAAAGCCTAAACATGATATCTAAGCATGATTGATAGCTCAATTTCTTTATCACTTGGTGAAAACACGGACACCAACAAAATAGGGTCATTATTCAGTGCCATGCAAATAACAGAGTCCCAATTCACATGGTGCACGCCCATACGCCCGTCACCTAGTATGTGCGTCACCTCAACACAAATCACATAACACATATTTCAGGGTTTCATACCCTCAGCTCCAAGATTAGGAGAGTTACTACCTCGAACAAGCCAATACCAATGCCGAGCAAGCCAAGCGGTGCTCCAAAGATTCCATCTCGCACGTTCCGACCTCCGAACTCCTCGAAACTAACCAAAACAATTCAAGTACATCAAACAATGCTAAAGAAACCAATCCCAATCGAAAAAGATCAAATCTTGAATCAAAAATCCCAAAACCGGCCAAAAACCTAACTCGGGCCCGCACCTCAGAACCCGACAAAATTTACAAAATCCAACAACTCATTCAATTACGAGTCCAACCATACTAGTTTCACTCAATTCCGACTCCAAATCGATGTTCAAAACTCAAAAATTCATTTTATGAAATTATAGGAATTTCCTTCGATTTCTCTTGAAGATTCAATAATCCTACACCAAAATTGAAGATTAATTCATGAAATATAATCACAAGAGAGTCAAGAACACTTACCCCAAGTTGTGTGAAAAAATTCCTCTCCACAATCGCCCAAACCGAGCTCCAAAATCTGAAAATGGGTGAAAATATCGAACCCTAGAACTTAAAGGGTTTTGTCCAGCACTTTCCCAGATGTGGACAAGAGGTCGCACCTGCGACCCTCTCTTTTGCGGAAACATCTCGCTTCTGCGAGAACAGCTTGGCCAGCCATGATCGCTTCTACGATGCCAACCGCATCTGCGGTCGCGCTTTTGCGCAAAATTCATCGCACATGCGAAGACCCAGTCCTGCATCTACGCCAACCCCTCCACACCTGCGGCATCGCACCTGCGGCCAAGACCCTTGCAGGTGCGATCACATTAGAGGTAGCAGTTCCAGCATTTTCCTTAAGTCCGAATTTGATCCGTTAACCATCTGAAACTCACCTGATGCCCCCGGAACCTCAACCAAATATACCAACAAGTCCTAAAACATACCACGGACCTACTCGAGGCCTCAAATCACATCAAACACATCAAAATGATGATTCACACCTAAATTCAAAATCAATGAACTTTGAAACTTTAACTTCCACAACATATGCTGAAACCTATCAAATCATGTTCGATTGACCTCAAAATTTGCACACAAGTCACAATTCACATTACAGAGCTATTACAATTTTTAGAATCGGATTCCGACCCCGATATCAAAAAGTCAACCCCCCGGTCAAACTTTCCAAAAATTCGACTTTCACCATTTCAAGCCTAATTCCACTACGGACCTCAAAATAATTTTCCGGACTCGCTCTTAAGTCCAAAATCACCATACAAAGCTATTGGAATCATCAAAATTCAAATCCGAGGTCGTTTAAACATAAATCAATATCCGGTCGACTTTTCAAACTTAAGCTTTTCATTACGAGACTAAGTGTTTCAATTCATTCTGAAATCTCTCCAGACCCGAACTAACTAATTTGATTGGTCATAATACAGCTATAAGGCACAAATGGAGTAGTAATGGGGGAACAGGGTTGTAATACTCAAAATGATCGGCTGGGTCGTTACAACACCAGGATTTCAGGAGGTTATGGGTTGTATGCTACGGTTCATGGATACTATCACCCAGGATGGTTTATTTCTAGCAGACCCAACCACATCTCAGGTGGGAGGGGAGCACAGACCCCTACTGCTCAGGATCTTGGGCATGCAACTGTTGTATATCAGACCCGGGGCATACTACCTGTGGGCGTGGCCCAGCTAGTAGCAACAGCCGTACCTGAGCCCAGACCAGCTGTGGCTGGCGAGCCGCAGAAGCTAATGGACAGATGGACTAGGCTACACCCTCCTGTCTTCGAGGGTGAGCGACATGAGGATCCCCATGACTTCAATGATTGGTGCAGGAACAAACTGCACAACATGAGTATATTAGAGTCCACGGGATAGATTTCACTACTTTTTAGCTTGAGGATATGGCCCATAGATGGTGGCAGTCACATCTTCTCGGCAGACCAGTAGGTTCTCCTCCCATGACTTGGGATTAGTTTACACGCCTTTTATTGGATAGGTATTCCACCCTCCAAGAGGGAAGAGTTACGGTTTCAGTTTGAGCACCTCCAGCAGGACCAGATGTTAGTGACCGATTATGAGGCAAGGTTCTCTGAATTGTCTCGCCATGCATTTATGATACTTCCTACTGAGACAGAAAGAGTACGGAGGTTCGTTGCAGGGTTTCACTCCAGTATTCGGGCCACTATGGCCCGAGAGGTTGAGATGGGGACCTCTTACCAGCTAATTATGGAGATAGCTTAGAGGATTAAGGGTTATCGCCAGCGGGACCGAGAGCAGATATCGTGGGACAAGTGGTTCCGTCATTCGGGAGGATTCAGTGGTGCTCCATCTAGGGGAAAAGGTCAGTTTGGGAGAGGTCAGCCAAGCAGGACTACATATCTAGCACCGTCGCCTCCTCCGGGTGCTCTAGTTCCACCCTATTTCAGCGTCATGCCATAGAGTTCCTACCGCTCACCAGCTATCCAGGGTTTCTTCTAGTGGGTATTCGGGATATCAGGATCAGACCTCAAGGCAGCAGTCCACCGCTCTGAGGGGTTTATATGAGTGCGGAGATCCTGGTCACATGAAGAGATTTTGTCCCATACTTCGGGGCAAGGCAGTTCAGCAGGGTCATCAGCCCATGATTATAGCACCAGTAGCCACACCAGTCGTTCGGCCGCCCATAGGCAGAGGGCAGGTGGGTAGTGGTCGTCCTAGAGGTGGAGGCTAGGCAGGTGGTGCTCCAGCAAGATTCTATGCTTTCTCGGGCAGACCAGATGTAGTGGTCTCAGATGCCGTGATCACATGTATTATTTTTGTCTGCGGTAGGGATGCTTCGGTATTATTTGATCCAGGGTCCACCTATTCATACGTGTCATCTCTGTTTGCTCACTTCCTGGATGTTCCTCGTGAGTCCTTGGGCACTCTTATTTATGTGTCCACTCCGGTGGGCGATTCTGTTATTGGGGATCGGGTCTATCGATCATGCATTGTCACATTCTATGGTTATGAGACTAGAGCAGATCTTCTGCTGCTCGATATGACAGAGTTTGAGGTTATCCTGGGCATGGACCGGTTATCTCCATATCACTCCATCCTTGATTGTCATGCTAAGACTGTTACCTTGGCGATGCCAGAGTTTCCTAGATTGGAGTGGAAGGGTTTGTCTGTCAGCACACTTACTCGGATCATCTCTTTTATGAAGGCTCGACATATGGTCAAGAAGGTTTATTTGGTTTATCTAGCTTATGTTTGGGATACTACTTGATTCAGTACCCGTAGTCCAGGAGCTCTCCGATGTGTTTCCTTCCGATCTTCCAAGCATGCCACCAGATTGTGATATCGATTTCTGCATTGATTTGGCTCAGATACCCAGCCTGTATCCATCCCAATGTACCGTATTGCTCCGAACGAGTTGAAGGAGTTCAAGGAACAACTTGAGGAGTTGCTAGCTAAGGGGTTCGTCTGGCCGAGTGTATCACCTTGGGGTGCACCTGTGTTATTTGTGAAGAAGAAAGATGAGATTATGCGGATGTGCATTGATTACCTCTAGCTGAACAAAGTCACCATTAAGAACAAGTACCCATTGCCACAGATTGATGATCTGTTTGACCAGTTGCAGGACACCAGGGTATTATCTAAGATCGACTTGAGATCGGGGTACCATCAGTTGAAGATTCGGGATTCGGATGTTCCAAAGACTAATTTTCGGACTAGATATTGCCATTATGAGTTTCTAGTGATGTCCTTCGGTTTGACTAATGCCCCAGCGACGTTTATAGATTTGATGAACAAGGTGTTCATGCCTTATATTGATTCGTTCGTCATTGTCTTCATTGATGACATTTTGATCTACTAGCACAGCATGGAGGAGCATGAGCAGCACTTGAGAGTGGTGCTTCAGACCTTGCAGGAATATAAGTTATATGCTAAGTTCTCCAAGTATGAGTTTTGGCTAGATTATGTAGCATTCTTGGGTCATGTTGTATCAGGCGAGGGTATTAAGGTGGATCCCAAGAAGATTGAGGCAGTTCAGAGTTGGCCTCGTCCTACTATGGCGACTGAGATCAGGAGCTTCTTGGGGTTAGCAGGTTATTATCGCCGATTTGTGGAGGTCTTCTCATCTATTGTGGAACCTTTGACTTGAATGACAAAAAAAGGGTGCTCTGTTCCGTTGGTCCGACGATTGTGAGGCAAGCTTCCAGAAGCTCAAGACCGCTCTGACTACAACACTAGTTCTAGTGTTGCCTTCCAGTTCGGGGATGTATACCATGTATTACGATGCTTCACGTGTTGGCTTGGATTGTGTATTGATGTAGGAGGGACGAGTTATTATGTATGCTTCACGATAACTGAAGCCCCATGAGAAGAATTATCATGTACACGATTTGGAGTTGGCCGCTATCGTTCATGCTCTTAAGATCTAGAGGCAGTATCTTTATGGGGTGTCCTGTGAGGTTTACACCAATCATCGCAGCTTGCAGCATTTGTTCAAGCAGAGAGATCTCAATTTGAGGCAGCGCGGATGGCTTGAATTACTGAATGATTATGATATTACCATTCTTTATCATCCGGATAAGGCGAATGTAGTTGCGGTTGCCTTGAGCGAGATGGTGAAAAATATGGGTACCTTGGCATTTATTTTAGCAGAGGAAATGCCACTAGCTTGGGACATTCAGTCCTTGGCTAACAGACTTGTGAGGTTGGATATTTCAGAGCCCAGTCGAATTCTTGCATGCGCTGTTGCCCATTCTTCACTATTGGAGTAGATCAAGGCTTGACAGATTGATGATCCGCACTTGTTGGTTCTCAGAGAGACGGTGCTACAGGGTGGTGCCAAGGAGGTTACTATCAATGAGGATGGTGTTCTGCGACACCAGGGTCGTCTATGTGTTCCTAATGTCGATGGATTGAGGGAGAGGGTCCTAAAGGAGGCACACAGTTCATTGTATTCTATTCATCCAGGTGCTACGAAGATGTATCGCGACCTGAGGCAGCATTATTGGTGGCGACGGATAAGGAAGGACATAGTTGAGTATGTTGTGAGGTGTCTAAATTGCCAGCAGGTTAAGTATGAGCACCATAGGCCAGGTGGCCTACTCCAGCAGATGACTATACCTAAGTGGAAATGGTAGTACATTACTATAAACTTCGTAGTCGGGTTGCCGCGGACCTTGTGGAAATTTGATGCAGTTTGGGTCATTATCGACAGGTTGACCAAGTCGGCACACTTCATTCCAGGGGTGACCACGTATACCTCAGAAAGGTTGGCCCAGATTTATATTCAGAAGATAGTTCGGTTACATGGTGTTCCTATCTCCATCATATCAGATAAAGGCCCTCAATTTACTTCACATTTCTGGAGAGCGTTACAGAGTAAGTTGGGGACCCGGGAAGAGATCAGCACAACATTTCACCCACAGACCGATGGGTAGTCTGAGCGGACAGTTCAAATCTTGGAGTACATGCTCAGGGCATGTGTGATTGACTTTGGAGGGTAGTGGGATCATTTCTTGCCTTTGGTCGAGTTCACTTACAACAACAGTTATCAGTCCAGCATCGAAATGGCTCCATTTGAGGCTTTATATGGTCGGCGATGTCGTTCTCCCATCGGATGGTTTGAGCACGGCGAGGCTAAGTTATATGGTACTGATTTGGTGAAGGATACCTTGGAAAAGGTAAAGTTGATTCAGGAGTGATTTCGCACAGCGCAATCCAGACAGAAGAGTTGCATGGATCAGAAGGCGCGTGATTTATCATTTATGGTGGGCGAGAAGGTTCTCTTGAAAGTCTCGCCGATGAAGGGGATCATGAGGTTCGGGAAGAAGGGCAAGTTGAGCCCAATGTTTATAGGTCCATTTGAGGTGTTGAAACGAGTTAGGGATGTTGCTTATGAGATTTCTTTGCCTCCCAGTCTATCGGGAGTTCATCTAGTTTTTCATGTATCTATGCTCCGGAGGTATCATGCTGACAGGTCACATGCGTTATACTTCAGCACGATTCAGTTAGATGAGAGCTTGGGATATGAGGAGGAGCCAGTTTCCATTGTTGATAGGCAGGTTTGCCAGTTGAGGTCCAAGAGGATTTTCACAGTAAAGGTTTAGTGAAGGGGCCAACTAATCGAGGCGGAGACTTGAGAGTCCGAGGAGGACATGCAGAGCATATTTCCACACTTATTCAGCACTCCAGGTATGATTCTAGGCCCGTTCAAGGACGAACATTTGTTTAAGAGATGGAGAATGTAACGATCCGACCGGTCGTTTTACTTTTTAGAACCTTGTTCCCCTAAATAAGACTCCCCATATGTGCTTTTACTATTTTATGACTTGTGGGGATGGTTAGTTCGAGATTTGGAAGAGTTCGGGTTGAAATCGGAACACTTGGTTCCAAGGTTTGGCTTTAAAAGGCTAAGTTTGACTTCGGTCAACATTTTGAATAAATTACCTCGGAATCGGAATTTGACTATTCCAATAGGTTCGTGTGATGATTTCGCACTTGGGCGTATGTTCGGATTGGGTTTTGGATAACACGGGAGCGTTTCAGGGCATAATAGTGAAAGTTAGCTCTTTGAAGGTTTTAAAGTTCTTTAAATTTGGTTTGGAATAGGTTTTGGTGTTATCGAGATCCAATTGGGATTATGGGACTGGGAACGGTTCTGTATGGTGATTTAAGACTTGTCCACAAATTTTAGAGTCATTCTGAGTAGTCTAAGTATGTTTCGAAGCGTTCGAAGCAAGTTGGAAGAACTTAAAGTTCATAAGATGATTCAATTTGGTTTGGGATACGAATCTTAGTTTTGTTGTTGTTTTATGCATTCCGAGGGTGAGAGCGAGTCTGTTTCATGATTTCAAACTTGTTGGCACGGTCGTACGGGGCCTCGGGGGTCCCGGAAGCCATCTGGACGATGCGTGAATTGAGTTAAAAACTTAAGAGGGCTGCTCGTGCACCAGTTCTGGTGTGCCTGGACATGCGAGCTTTGGGCCGCAGGTGCGTGGGTTGGGTCACAGGTGTGTGGATTGGGTCGCAGAAGAGGCTTTGGGAGCATTGGCCTTGGACCGCAAATGCGGGTTCTTGTGCGCACCTGTGAACGCGCAGGTGTGGTTGGGGAGGACCCAGAAGCGGCTCATGCCGCAAGAGCGGTCCACTCGCCGCAGAAGCGAAAATCCCGTCCGCGAAAGAGGCCCTCGATGGGCTTGAGGAACTCCGCAGAAGTGGGCCCAGCACCGCAGGTGTGGTACCGCAAATGCGGTAGCGACACCGTAGGTGCGAAAATTGCTGGAGGCAGAACCTCATTTAATTCGGGACTTAGGCATTTTGAGCTCATTTATTTCATTCCTTGGGCGATTTTTGGAGCTCTTAGAAGGGGGTTTTCACCTAACACTTTGAGGTAAGTAATCCCTATATAATGTGAGTTTAATAACTAGATTATGGGTAGATTTAACATGTAAAATTTAGAAAATTATGGGTTTAGATAAAAATCCTAGGTTTTGATAAAAATATAATTTAACCATGAAAATGGTTATGGAATTTTGGGAAAATTATATATTTGAGTTCATGAGGTTATGGGTGACAACTTTCTTCTAAAATTTTTGGAATCCGGATACGTGGGCCCGGGGGTAAATTTTAGAAATTCTTCAATTGGGGTTGGGTAATCACGTTAATAGTTAGGATATGAACTTTTGAACATGTATTGATTATTTTATATAATATTTGACTAGTTTCGAGTTGGTTGACACCGATTTGAGGGTTTAAAGCACATTTATGGATCGGAAGTAAGTTTTGAGACGAGGTATGTCTCTTTTCTAACCTTGTAAGAGGGAATTAACCCCATAGGTGAATTTAATTAATATGTGCTTCTATTTGTGGGGGATGCATACGCACGAGGTGACGAGAGTCCATACGTAGCTACTAATTATGCTGATGTCCGAGTAGTTTTAGGTTCACACCATATTTTGTTGACACCGTTATTTGATTATGCTTACTAATTGCCTTGAATAGAGCTGAGATTGAGGATTTCAAGATTTTAAAAGTTTATAGTTGAATTTCTCGTTTTGGAAAGAATTGAGGGATATTATGATAACTTGAGAAATCTATGTTCAACCACGTCGCAAGTATATTCCGCGAGCGGTATAAATTTTTACTACTCTCATGGAAGCGGGTCGTTCGCCTTGGCAAGTTAATAGATGCATTTATGGTTCGTGCCGTTCGACCCACGACAGTGCACACTGTATATGTACATGTATTTTGGATCGGGTCGTGCGTCCTCGGCATAATTCGTGAGTAATAATACTGGAAGCCCAATTATATTTGATATTGTTTCATTGTCCTGAGAGGTTAAATGGTTAAATGAGGGAAATTGATTTGGTACTTATTATCGGTGAAAGGATCGTTTATTTACTTCTTGCTTCCGAGTTCTATTGTCATTTATATATCTCATATTTAATTAGAATTTTATACTATATTTTATTGTTGGCCCATAGTAAGTATCGAAGTTGACCCGTCGTCACTACTTCTTCGAGGTTAGACTAGATACTTACTGGGTACATGTTGTTTATGTACTCACGCTACACTTCTGCACTAAATATGCAGGATCTGAGGCAGGTGCATCTGGATATCAGTCCGGCACGCATCCTTAACTATTACAAGACTTTGCGGTGAGCTGCCTTCCGAGCCCATTCTGCAGCAGCTAAAGTTTTTCTTTTGCTTTATTTTCTGTCTATTTTATTTCAGACAATAATGCAGTATTCTTTTGTATATTCTACTAGTAGCTCATACACTTGTGACACAAGGTCTTGGAGATTTATGCTAGTAGACACTTGATGGTTTTGGGTTATCTCACTTGCTTTCAAAATATTGATCTCTCATTTTTATTAAATTCTTACTTCTTATTTATGCACAAACTAAAAATCAACTATTTCAAATCTTTAAAAGAAAGGATTATAGAGTTAGTTCACTGTTGGCTTGCCTAACGGTGACGTTGGGCGTCATCACCGTCTATAGGAGAAATTGGGTCGTAAAAGTCTGTTTATGGTAGACTCTCGACTCAAGAAGCAACGAAAAGGAAGCAACCATAGCAGGAACTTATAACTAACACTTATTTAATAAGAAATATAATATAATTAGTTTTCAATGAACGTAGATGCTAACCATATTAAATTTGATATTCTCAGTGTATCTAGATATATGAAAATTATATACAAATTAATATGAATAATAATGTTAGTGATAAATAATTAAATATTTTGTTCTATCTATGTAATTGTTAAGTTAACTATTTTTTAAATAATTTAAAGCAAAAATATTTCATTTAGCTACACGATTTTATTTTAAATAATTTTATGTGGCTAAAAGATTACCATTGGTATAACAAGTTTTAACTTGTGGCAAAAAAACAATGATTACCTGCAAAATTTTATCTCAAAAATAAATTTATGGCTATATCATGTTGTCATGACAAATGACTGTAGCTATTAAACTAATTGTTGCATGTTATTTTAGTAGTTGAGGCAAAAAATATTTATTTAGCTACCATATTTGTTTTAAATATCTTGTTGTGGCTAAGGTTTCAACTCATAGCAAAAACTAATATTAGCTACGAAATTTTATTGTAGCAATAATTTCGTGGTTATATCATTTAACTATTGCCATGATTTTTTAATAATTTGAAGCAAAAATATTTATTTAGCTACAATATTTTGCTTCAAATAATCTATTGTAGCTAAAAGATTACTATTGCTATAGTAACTTTTATCATGTGGCAAAAAATTATGTTTAGCTACAAAATTTTATTGTAGCAATAATTTGTAGCTATTTAGGTAATTATTGCCACGATTGTTAGCAATTATAGCAAAAATGAAGAATTAGCTTTGCCAATTTAATTTTTGTGGCTAAGAAATTTTATAAATTTTTAAATAGCCATGAAATTCAAATTTTTGTGACTATTATTAGATACTAGCCACGATTTTTAAATCTATAACTAACATGTTGTAGTTGTATATGTATACTGTTGTAGTGTGTTGGTAAAGAAGTTAACTTGCAGATACTCCAGAAAAGTCTTATACATCCATGTAATTTATAGTGCTTGGGCGGCTGCATGCAAAATATTCATGAGAAGTTACTTTGTTACGGTTCCGGATAATGATGAACTCCTATTTAATTTAACGTGACATACACTGGCGAAGACGAATAAATTTTATGGGTGGTCATTCAACTTTGTGTTCATTAATCAAAAATTATTTTTTTTCTTTTATTATGTAAAATTCATTCAACTTTGTGTTTATCACTCAAA
The DNA here is from genome assembly GCF_000390325.3 of Nicotiana tomentosiformis. Lineage (NCBI taxonomy): Eukaryota > Viridiplantae > Streptophyta > Magnoliopsida > Solanales > Solanaceae > Nicotiana > Nicotiana tomentosiformis. The sequence goes on from NC_090813.1 coordinate 133,203,572, forward strand.
AGTAACTTTTCTTTCTTTTGTTACATAAAAATTATTTTACTATGCTCTAATTATCATAATAATCACTTTGACCATATTTTACGAACCTTTCACATGAAAAATCTATTATGTCCTTGACATTATAAATCTTCTCATTTATGTAATATCTTCTATATTATATGCTATATAATATACTTTTACCCATAATTAAAATAGCTTAATATTATTTTATTTATTATTTTTATAATATATTCGTACATTTAATTTTTTTTAATATTAATTTTCAAGATATATAAGTAGCATTATTAAATTTATCAGTAACATTACCGTGAACAAATCTCTAGTACACGTTCTTAATCATGCTTAATAAAATATATTTAATGAAAATTAAAAAATCAAAGCTCATTGATTTATCAGCCAAGCCGTACCCATTAATTTAATAAATAAAATACTCACATTTAACAAAATAACACATCAAATTAATACTTTCTAATAAATAATATTAACAGATAAAGCTTTAAAAAACTTAATATTAAACACAAATATCTTTTAAACTTCTTTTAAAAATTTTATTGACTATAAAAAAACTATCATTTGTTAAACAAATTTATTTTTATTATTTTAAATAAATATTAAAAAATAAATATTTTAATCATTTTTATATTTAAAATATGTTCATGTTTGAATATGATTAGACGAATTGAGTGCCATGAAAAAAATTAAATATATGGATATATTATAAAAAATAATAAATAAAATAATTTAAAGTTATTTTAACTATAAGTAAAATACCTAGGTAAAAATATATTATATAGTATATAATACAAAAGGTATTACATAAATGAGTGATTTATAATGTCAAGGACATAATAGACTTTTTAAGTAAAAGTATTATAAAATCTGGTCAAGGTGACTTTTGTGATAACTAGAGCAAAGTAAAGTAATTATTGTGTAACGAAAGAAAGAAAAATGACTTTTGGGTAATGAATACAAAGTTGAATAATTTTTACGTAACAAAAAAAAGAAAAATGACTTTTGAGTAATGAACACAAAGTTGAATGACGACCCATGAAATTTACTCGGCGAAAGCAGAAATTTCACTAAAGATATTCAAGATTTAATATAGATCTATAAAAAGTAATTTTAATAAGTGTGACAGATGCAACTGCGTGCGGCAGGTGTGGTGTAGGTACTTAGTTAAATTAAGTAATCAGTAATTGTCACATAAGTCGTGCTAAACGGGAGACAATATTAGTATATATAATATTATATATCGTTTTTCAGTATTGTGAGTACCTCCGCAACGTCCATGTTTATGACTTATGAATTGGCTAGTTCATTTTAAAACTACAAATATTATATCTTTTATTCTTGTGATATTCTTTGCCCTATTGGTGGCCATTGGAATTGCCCCATGATTGAGCAACTTACGTCTCAGGTTATTAGCTTTACAAAGTGCAAAGTCACCCTGATAAACAATATATACAAGAAGAACAAATATGGCGGACACTTTTAAAAGAGCCTTGTTGTATTCTCTAATCTCTATTCCACGACTTTATGTTTTCCTCTCAGTTTTAATAATAACAGCATCTATGGTTTGTTGGCCCTTGCCAAATAAGAAAAGCATAGGTAAATTAAAGTTGCCGTTGCGGTTGTCTTTTATCCTTGGGATAGAATAGAGCATTGGTACCTCTTTATAAGCAATATTTAAATAGCAAAAAGAAAAATATACTTTGATAACGAACACGCCATTGCTTGATAATTTATCTTCTAAAACATCAATTCAAATATAAAATATTAGTGATTTATATGTAAAGTATCCATGCACCTATGGCGCTTCTTTTGCTAACAAATGATGTGCTTTTGATAAATATGTTAATAAAAATTAGTTATATGTTTAATAAACAAATTATTTATGTTCCTTCATCTTTTAGAAGAGGGAAGTCCTCGGGAAATTTGATTTTATAGTTTGTTACAAATATTAGTTTAGTTATATAGTAACTATTTTTACATGAGATCAATAAAACAACACACTAGATCTATAAATAAAATAAAAAAGATCTTAGTTGGCGTAAGAGGTCATTTTCCTTAATTCCTTCGAGACTTAGAAAAAGAAGAAGAAGAAATTCAGAAAATACAGACGTACGACGTCGTTTGATTCTATTAAGTAGGTTTAGGCAAACGCATGAGAGATGCAAAGTCAAAGGGGAAAAAAGAAAAGATGAGGAAAAGAAAGGAGGGTTCCATTTCAAGCATTGTGTGCGTAATCCATTACCCAAATATATAACCTTCCCTTCCCTCGTTTGATGGCCGTACGGCCATTTCACTTCATTGTTTCATTCCACCACCACCACAACCATCGCCTCCTCTCTCCTTTTCCGGCCACCTCTTCTCTCTTCCCCTCTCTCCTCCGTCTGTTTTCCTCGAAAACTCCGTCCCTCTCTCTCACCCGACACAAACACAAATCACCTTCTTCGTTACCTCCGCCGCCGCCGTCACCGTCACCGTCATCTCCTTATCTTCACCGACCGTCGGCAACTTTATCCGAAACCCTGGCGCAGAAAATAGGGAAATCTATTCGGCGTCCCGGTGCGCCGTCCAAGGCCCGGGTTTATACGGACATCAATGTGATCCGACCCAAAGAGTATTGGGATTATGAATCCCTTACTGTTCAATGGGGGTAATTTGTTCATTTATCGCTTGATTTACTTTGTTTATAGCTATTAATTAAGGTTGTTTGAACGAAGTTAACTTTTTATTTGCTGATTTGGTTGTATAGAGAGCAGGATGATTACGAGGTGGTAAGGAAAGTCGGGAGAGGAAAGTACAGCGAGGTGTTTGAGGGAATTCACACTACTAATAATGACAAATGCATCATCAAAATCCTTAAGCCTGTCAAGAAGAAAAAGGTTGCTCTTTTTCCTTCTTTCCTTCTTTATATAATATCCGTATTCAGTGCTAGTTTTATAAGCTGAAATTGGTGCTTTTCAGAAATTTAAAGTTTTTCATTGTGAGGTGTCAGAATATCTATTGTTGGACGAGTTTTATTTCAGCTTGGGGAATGAGAATGACATATTGTTTCATTTGCTTGTGTTTTATTTGAGTATGAACTAGACTAGGCTCATTTTCCCGATAAGTAATGAAAAAGAATAGGCTCATTTAAGAAGTTGGAATTGGCTTGATATATGGAGAAAGGAAAACTTGCTTGAGTTTTGAAAGATGCGGTCTACCATTTAAGATTGGAACTGAAAAGAAGGTGAAACGGGGGTGACTAGAATAGAATATTAAGGTAAGGTGAGTATTATTAAAAGAAATTGGCATCACGTAGGTGCAATTAGATGTGCAATACAAAAAAGCAAGACTCAAAACCTTACTGCTATAGATAAGGAGTTGAGGAAACCATCAAGGTATCAACATCATATAAATTTGTCATCTTACACCATGGAATCAGATTCTTAGAATGTTCAAGTCCTTAAAAGGGTTAGTCATTGCGTAATTCTGTGTTGCTGAGCTACGTAATATATTATTGATATTGTTTAAGCTCATTAGACATCTTCTGGTTTTAACTTCTTAATCTTTCATTGTTTAGCCAAATAATTCTTTCAATTGCGTATATCTGTAACTGCCTATGTTTTGTTAATTTACTGTAGTAGCTCTTGCTTACTTGTGTGCTGGAGTATCATCTATCTGCAAGTAATCTGTGCATTTGTCTTTTTGTGGGAGCTCTGACTCATGCTCTCTTATTTGTTACAACATATCTTTGCACCTTTATTTTGTGTAGGTACTTATATATTATTGACATTAACTGCAGATCAAACGTGAGATTAAGATACTGCAGAATCTTTGTGGTGGACCTAATATTGTGAAGTTACTCGATATTGTCAGAGATCAGCAATCGAAGACCCCAAGCCTTATATTTGAATATGTGAATAACACAGATTTTAAAGTGCTGTATCCTACTCTTTCCGACTTCGACGTTAGATATTACATCTATGAGTTGTTAAAGGCAAGTTCTCTGTTGATATGGATTTTAAGGCCTCTCAAATATATGATCTTCGTTTTATCTTCAATATTTCTCTGGTTACGGAAGCTTGCTATAGATTATAGTAATATTATATTATTGCTATACAAGATGCTCCCTTTGAATCTCTTATTCGGATACCATCTGGAGATAATTATGTGCAAATTGCTTTGAGATAATGAACTTATTTCTAGCGAGAAATTTCACTACTCTTTTTGAACAAATTTCACAGAATGATTATGTGCATAATGGTTGATCTATTTCCATTTTTACCCTATCCAAAAGCTTGGATTCTTTTCTTAGGAGGAAAAAACTAATCCTCCGACAATTTGAACTAATCTCTTTAACTGAACTCTCCATTTCTTCATGTTTGAAACTATTATCCGAAATATATCTTCTCCATTCAATATAATAATGTATCTAGATATGGGTGCGCAAGCTGGCTCGGGCACCTCCGTCATCAAAAAAGTGAAAAATAATGTATCCAGATATGATTTATCAACAAGAAAAAGGTGTAACTGGATTTTGTATTATCAATCTCTATGCAAGTCAAAGTAGACAAGTATCTTGGAGTATGATCTAAAGCTCCTTGTTTGCTATTATGAGTCGAGAAGACACACTCTTTTGATTTTCTGGCTGACTGGTGAGATTTGGGTTTAAAGATAGGTAACTGTATCATCTCAGGTTCATATTATTTCTGCTTCATAATTTGATGAGATTTCTCTGTTTGAGTACAATAAAGATAAATTACTGTGCACAAGAATGAAATGAGTTATAATGGAGCGAAATGAATATTTCTAGTTCGGGATCATGACAGTTGTTTGTGGTACTGCTGTTGTTTTACAAACTCGACTCTTTTTACATATGTTTCTATATTATGCCTTGCAATTGGTATTTTCTTGAGGTGCCAGAAAATTCAAGTATTACTGTATCCTCTACAGGCATTAGATTATTGCCATTCTCAAGGTATTATGCACCGTGATGTGAAGCCCCATAATGTAATGATTGATCATGAGCAGCGTAAACTTCGGCTAATAGATTGGGGACTTGCAGAATTTTATCATCCTGGAAAGGAATATAATGTCCGTGTGGCTTCTAGGTTCGATCTTCCACTGCTATTTGTATCATTTGTCTTTTGACATTTAAAATCATATCAATTTAACATTTGAATAAGGATTTCTCTTGTTTCCTTTATTCTTATTAATTTGAGTGGTGGCAGGAATCTCAATTTGCTTGTAGTCGTTAGCATTTCTTTGTTGGGGCTAAGTAATAGAGGTTTCTGCATATTAAAGCACCCGATGGATCTAGAAAGGAGGACTATAGCTCCTTTAGCTATGTAAGGAGTCTATGAACTCCATCGAAGTGTCAAAATTATTTACATTGGACGTCCTACAACCAAGTACCAAAACTTGCTAACATCTACATTTCGTATTGTGTACTGCATCAAAGTTAAACATTCCTTCTAATCACCTGATATATGTTTGCATACATTCCAAAGTGTGCATAAATGGATATTGTGTTTTGAACAGTTTTTCGGTGTGTCCTCATCCTCTGTTCTTACCAGCACCCCAGGAGTGCTTTTCAGTGCCTTTGGCATCACCAATTGAACACCATTCTTTGTGAATCCATGTGCACCTAACGTAGAATAGCGCACAATGGAAGCAAACAATCCCAATTGACGATACCAACTAGTTGGGATTAACGCTTAGTTGTGTTGATGTGCTTATATTAGGTCCAATGTTTACCCGGAGCCTTAGATCTGTTTGCAAATTTGTATTTCAAATGAAATTTAGAGAACCTTTGGTGTTGGAGAACACACCTTTTTTTGTTGGATAAAGCAAGAACCTAATTTATCTTAATCCAAATTATTGAGCTTTGAAATGAAACCGGTTTGAATGGAATGACATTGTATTGAGGATTCATATGGCTGCGCCTGACTAGCTTGGAATTGAGAAATAGTTTTCGTTGTTTTATAGCTTTTACCATTTTTTTATTTGGATGATAACACGAAAAAAGATTATGCTTAGAACTCCTAGGAGGCAATGCATGTGTTTATTGTGGCATTGTGCTCTTGAATCTAAGAGGATAAATTTTTGGTGGGAATGCATAGTTAGAAACCTACTTACCCAAAGAAAAAAATGCATATTAGAAAATCGTACCTCCAGTTCCTACATAGGCTGGCCAAAATTTTGACTCGAAAACGTATATACTGGATTTATACTTGGTTTAGCAGTCTAATACTAAGAGTTCATTTTGATGGGAATGCAATTCGAGAGACAGAGAGGTTAGGATAATAAATGTATTTTGAAGTGCATTTCCTTGCAAGTGTTAGGGTCAGGAACCCAGCTGGGGTAAGGAATTGGGTTTGGTAGCGTAAGCAACGGAAGGGAGGTTTTTGAGCTCAGAAGAATCAAAGCAGAAGTATTTTGTCTGTCTCTATGTATTAGTCATGTTCAATGGGATACTACTTTTGTGATAGTTAAGAGCATTCCCTCATCCATGAAGATATAGCACTTACATGAAGCTTTATAATTAAGTATCACTATCACCTCATTTATGTGATTATAAATTCCTAGGATTTTGCTTGCTTTTGCCATAATAGAGAAAAATGATTCTGGTTTGTTGCATGCACATTTTGTTACTTTATTGATATGGGTTACATATGCTTTTTCTGCCCTTTTCCCCTCAAATACCAAACACTAGTTTTAATTCTGTATCTAATCTCAATATTTTTGGAGGGCTGCTTTGCTTTCTCATTGTAGCTTCTGACGGACTTACCTCCTCTCATTATGGTCTCAGATATTTCAAAGGTCCTGAACTACTTGTTGATTTGCAAGACTACGACTACTCGTTGGACTTGTGGAGTCTTGGTTGTATGTTTGCAGGAATGGTGAGCAACAGTCTTTTTGCACCCTTTTTTGGCTCTCTTTTGGTGTCATACAGATGCACATTCGAGACTTCATCTTGCATGCGTTATGCTCTCTACCTTTTTTTATCTGTCCTTGACTTGGTACTTACATTATGCCATTCATGACTGATTCTCGTCTGGTAAATCATGCATGAATGGCAGATACTGAGGTCCAAAAGTCAGAACTTACTTGTCTGTTAAGGTGTCCTCTCACTTTGATGCTTACTTCTAAGGAATTGTACTGTATAGATATTCCGGAAGGAGCCTTTCTTCTATGGGCATGACAATCATGATCAACTTGTGAAGATTGCGAAGGTATGCAGAATGTCCACTTTGAAGTTTATCGTTTAGCCTTTGATGTTTAATATATGGCATGCATGCTTTGGGAATGAAGTCACATCTTCCTTTTCTTTCTTTGATAAATTGGTAACTAACTCACACATGAAGCTAAGTCTGAAAGAATCTTAATAGTGTTGATTCATCCAGATCGACGGTTTTCACAGGCAATGTGAAATTGTACTATTGTGATTATGGACTTATGGTGCATATGATAATGCCCCACATAGAGTAAATGGCTATATATAATACACACACATGCAAGTGTATATATCTGTGTGTGTGTGTGTATATGTATATATATGTTTGCGGTGCTTTGAGAAGCGTGAGAATGATATTCTCTGATTGTTCTGAGTAAATTATGGTTTACATATAAAACTTGTTCCAACTGTATGAAGTTAATCATGAGCACAGATCTCTCCATCCATAACCCATCATATGAAGTTAAACAGGGTCCACCATAAAAATGAGACCAAGCAGTGAATAAAGAAACCGCTCCCGGTCCTTTGCAAATCATGACCAATTGGTGGTGTTGTCTGTCTATGCACCCGTATTTGTCAAGCCTCACCGATGCATCACTATAGGTCGTCCCGCAAGACAACATGCTTCATTAATAATAATTGGCCTTTGCATACTGTCCAGTCACCCACAAGCCTACTGGCTGATACTTTTTCTATCACTTGTTAAGATCATCAACTCCCTGCCTTTTCTTTTTTTGGAAATTAGTAGCAAGTATTATATTACTGTAAATTGCCAAGCACTAAAGTAGTGCTGGGCTGTACAAAAATATTGTTCCATAAGATACATTACCTCTGTTAATTGATGACATTTCTCTTTTTTTTTCTCCTTTGCATGTATATCCGACTGATTAGACCAGAGAGCTATTACATAAACATCTAACACCTTCAGCATGCCTGTGGATGAAGTTTTCCCTCAAAACGCCTCTTGTTGTACTCTCTGTTTCCTGTCCATCTACTGAGAAGTTTCTTGGTTGATTTCATCACCCGTTTTATTACAAAATATATTCAAAACAAGGCTCCATAAGTGGACAGTGAAGAGACAGATGCCTGCTGCCCTTTACCTCCCTTTCACAAAATATACTGCAAATTTGCAGGCCCCTCCTCTGCAAGTTAGAGTCTGTCAATCTACCATCTTGGACTAACATCCAGCTCAAAAGGTACTCCGTGAGGAGCAAACCAAATTACATTCTGGGCCAAGAAGGAAAAGGACATCTTAAGGATACCAGACTTCTATAGCAGGAGTGAACAGAGTAGTCCCATTTCTCTGCAGAGTCCAGATTAAAGAATCTGAGGATTCTGTTTTAATAGAGATCTTATTAAGCTCGTTCGATACTGATATGATTCTGTCAACCTCAGTCAAAACTGTCCCTTCTGAATTTCATGTTCCATCCATGCTCAGGCACCTTGGCACCAACCACAATCTCCATGAGAGCCTACATCTGTTCTTGCATTTCTTTTTGCATGGTGCTCATTGATATATTTAAATACTAGGGAAAATGCACCATATTAAGTAAATTATGATCTGCCTATCATTGCCCTAATAAGTGGATTTCATCGATGATGTCAAAAAAGTTCACGTTTGGGGAGAGGGAACAATAAGTGAAAAACTTCCATTTTTTCTGGTACAGCTCAATATTCTCAAAAGCTTCTTGGGATTATTAAATGAAAGAAGAAAGAGTCTTAACAGCTATAGACCCTCCTTGTCCAAAAAGTCATCGATGAGGGTCCATAGCTGTTAAGACTCTTTCTTCTTTCATTTAATAATCCCAAGAAGCTTTTGAGAATATTGAGTTGTACCGGAAAAAATGGAAGTTTTTCACTTATTGTTCCCTCTCCCCAAACGTGAACTTTTTTGACAGAAGGCTGAGGGGTTGCAATCTTATGTGCATAGGAGGACACTATATATCTGTCTCATGTCTTTTCCTTTGTTTCTTGAATTCTCTTTTAGTTTTTTTGGGCGAGGGGAAAGGGAGTAATCTGGAGCAGTTCTTCAGGGACTTGATCATTTAGAAAATTCTTACATCCTATACTACAACAACATACCCAGTATAATCCTACAAGTGGGGTTTAGGGAAGGTAGCGTGTATGCAGACCTTACCCCTACCCGGCGAGGCAGAGAGGCTATGTCCGATAGACCCTCGACTCAAGAAAAGATGAAAAAAAAAGAAACGGGAAGAAGAAAGACGAAAATGGAAAAGGAGAAGCCGAAAAAGAAAAAGTAGCATCAAATAGTAACAACAACAACGACCTAGTAAAATCCCACAAGTGGGGTTTCAGGAAGGTAGTGTGTACGCAGACCTTACCTCTATCCTGAGGGATTAGAGAGACTATTTCCAATAGACCTAGACGAAAAGAGACGATATATCAGTACCATCAACAAAAATCATAGGAATAATAATATCATAGGAACCAATAAATAGATGAAAAACAAAAACAATAACCAGTAAATAAGGCCCGGCACTATGAAAACGGAAGAGTAGTGTGAACACAACATTGGCCACTAGCAGTCTAAGACAATCCTATCAGACTAGCCCCGCACTGGTACGAATTAGAAATATGCTCAACTACCTCCTAACCTACAACCTAGGTATTCTGTGCAGATACTTCAAAATGCTCTACATAATTAGCAAAAGGCTGCACGTACTAATATTGGATAGTTACAAATACCCATATCAGATGTATGCCATTAAATGAGTCTAGACATAACCTTGGCTATGGCTAAGCAAATGGAAATATTTTGTTGGTTGGTGGCTATGAAATGCAGGACTCGTGTCTGCTCTCTAAACAATTAAGTAGATGGAGAGTAGGTTCATGATGCATATGATTTCTTTTGAGCTAGACTGATCTATGATCATTGCAGTCCCACTTCTGTTTTTGTTGAACTGTGGTCTTGCAACTGTAGTAATTATAATCACCCTTGGCTCACCTAACCCCATGGTAAGGATGGATGATTTACCAGCAAAATGGGAGTTTAACTCAACTGTCAGTTCAGCCCTGCCTTACTCAGTATTCATCATCTTTACGGGGTCTTAAAAGAATTCTAAATTGTTTTGGAAGATGATATGACCGAATTTTTGTAAGATTACCAGGGTAAACATGCATGTGTTGTATATTTGCATTTAGAAAAGAGTACAATACTTTGATGTAGAGACCCCTTAAAAGTTCCTTTTTTATGTTTTGATCATCAGATTCTGGGGACAGATGAATTAAATTCTTATCTAAACAAGTATAGATTGGAATTAGATCCTCATCTTGCAGCCCTTGTTGGACGGTTAGTATTGTCAACTCAAAAACTATATTTCCAAATGGATCATTCTCTGCTAGATAATTAGACTTTTTCATTGTTCAGACATAGTAGGAAACCATGGTCGAAGTTTATTAGTGCTGAAAACCAACATCTCGCAGTCCCTGAGGTATGAAAGCTAGTTTCGATAGATTTTATAAATACAATGAGATGAAATTCTGTTTACCTAAAAATGTGCAATGCTTATTTTTCAGGCGGTTGATTTTGTTGACAAACTGCTCCGCTACGATCATCAGGAAAGACCAACTGCAAAAGAAGCAATGGTAAAATCCTCCCTGCCTTTTGTTATTTTCCAGCTTATTAAATAAATAAAGAAAGTTCTCTGTTTTCCTAAAATAAATAAATAAATAAAGTTCTCTCTTTTCCTAAAATGAAGGTTAAAATTCCCAATTTTTTTCCTTAATCATCTTTGATTTCTACCGGGCAATATGTTGTTGATTATTAAATATGCGGTCAGTTCAAGATTCTTAGAAATGTTGCCCACTGTAACTGTGATCGACATTGCAGGCTCATCCATATTTTTATCCTGTACGAAATGCTGAAAGCAGTAGAACCCGCACTCACTAAAAGATCTAGCATCCAATGGACCAAGTTCTCTGGTGACAGCCAATTATTGTGAACGCTTCTTCTGGTTGAGTTGCTGGTTATACTAGGTAGTTCTCTGTATACCAGCTTTTTGTTAACTGTATTATTTCTTTTAGCTGTGTGAGACCTGGAAGAATGAGCAAAATTCAATTTGTTTTCTCCTTTCCTGGTTTACTTTCCCTCTTAATTTATTTTCCTTTCTCTTATTTTTTGTGCCTCTGAAGTATAACTATATGAATTCGTTCAGAGTGTAATATGTGTTCTTGAAACATTAAGAAATATTGAGCAGATGGATAGTATCTCCAAAAAGTCAGATGAGTCGAGGACTATATAAGTATTACTATGGTCCTACCTAGGTTTGAGAATATGTTTTCCTTTTGGTGCCACAAAGAAAGGATTTCGTAATGTACTGTACAAACATTTACAAACCCATGAACGTATGTCAGCACTCAGCACTGAACCATGTATTCATATCTAAGAACATGCTTTTCTTTGAAGATGCTATTTCTGCCTTTAATTCTGCAAATCTTTCGTTTTGTTTAGCCGCAATGCTTAAAGGGCAATAATTGAAGGTTGCCATCTATTAATATTTGTGGCTTTCAACGTTGATTATAGCTAAGCGTAATCATCGAATAATTTTATGACTAAACTCTTTTTGTCCTTATATTATGATGCACGAAGGCCGTTAGCGAAATGTCGTTCGTTTTTTTTGCCTTTTAAAAATAGAGTTGGACAAGTTGTAATTAGTTGTTTTTCTAAAATTTAGGATTTTGAAATCAAATAAATTTTTTTCTTATATAATATTTTCTTATTTGATCTATGTAAAACTCCTAATATTTAGGAATTTGAGATTGAGTAAGATTTTACCTCGAAATTTTCTATAAATTAGGTCAAGTAATAACATCTCACTTTTAAGCTCCTTTCACGTTACGTTATAGATAAATAAAAAATTTGATTCTCATAATATTCACACATTCTCAAAAATATAATTTTTAAGTGGTTCATATAAAAGCAAAGAGGTCAACGAAAACTAAAAAGCAGAAGCACAAAAACTCTCTGTGGCTATATCAACAAATTAATCTAAGCGTTTAGTTAAATCACTTTTGTTGTTTTTTCTTTCTCTTTCTTCACCTTTAAAGTTAAAATATATTTTAAAGGGATCCTCTATGATTTTCCCTTTAAAAATATATTTGATACTAGACAAAATAGTTATTTAATTATTTTATTAATATTTAGGGCTTGAAAATTCGTTGAAATTTGGTTATTTAATTTTTTCTAATTTGAATTATATACTTAAAAATTAGGACTTTAAATCAATTAAATTTTACCTTAAATAAATAGTTAAAAAGTCAACTATTTGAAGCGTTAATTTTTATTATCCCATCCTTATTCGAAATCTAAATTGATAGGTTAATTACCTCTTTCATTGTCTTTGTTTTGCAAGCATCTAATATCTATTACTTACTAATTATAAAAACATGAAGACTTTGCAAAAATGATCAATATTTTAATCCTTTGGAGATAAATTTATATTAGACAAATTATTATTTTAATAATTTAATTTTTAGATTTTTTCTTATTTGAATAATGTACAAACTCAAACATTTAGGTACTTAAATTATAACATAAATAATATCTAACTAAATTTAACTTTAGATAAACTAATATTATTAAAACTTCAAAGGGTAAAAGGGATTTTCCAAGTTATAAATGCTTGGACAAAATTATTGTTAAATTTAAATATTTAAAGCTTAGATGAGCTAATATGAATTTGAATCAACAAAAAAATTATTCCCTTTAAGGTTGAAAATAAATAATTAATGTCGAAATTAATTAACTAATTAGCAATTAAATGTATCCAATGCAATTTATTTCCAAATTATTATATAAGTAAAAATTATTTTCAAGTTGAAAAAATTTCTTAGGCTACATAAATATGTTTTTATAAAAAGAGCATTGGTAATGAACGATATAAAAAATAAAGCAAAATAGTTATTCTATAGTACTAAAAGTCAAATTGGTAAAAATATAAACTTAAATCAATAATAATAACACAGTAGTACATAAAATGCATTCTAAAATGAATTATTGGTATTAATTTTTTGTTTCTTTTCACATTCATTTCAACGCATGGTAGCTCCCTATATTTTTTATATATTAAATTATTTTGGTAAAATATTAAAGCAACATTAGTCAAATTTAAACTTTGCATCATTACCAATAAATATTTTCTATGAGCTACATGGCAATCTATTTATTTCCAAATCTCTAAAATACCAAAATATTTAACTTTTTAATTTAATTTATTTGAAAAGTATTTTTGTGATTTATTTGTTGTCAGTATTAGGTAAAAGAAAATAATTTTAAAATAATTTATTTGTGAAAGGACTTTTGTGGAGCAAGCTTTTTTCCAATGAATTAACGAAATGAGATTAACATTCATTATTTTTAAGAACTTACCCTTTTTAAAATTTTATTTTTATATTATGTGATTTTTTTTATATCACTTGATACGAATACACGCAAGTTATGATTAAATGTTCGAAACCCAACGCTTTCGTAAGAGTATAAAGTGTATAACTGTAGGTTTCAGGTGGCAAGAGTATTCCTTGTTGAGTGGTAGCAGGTACTTTAATAAAAAAATGTTCGACTATTCAAATAGGAAAAATTTCATATAAAACGGGACATAAAAAGCTTTACCAGTATTTTTATTTGGATTACCCTCGTAAATTTGTTCCTTTGTGAATGAGGTGATTTGTTTTGGCAAATGTATTACTCTCTCCATTTCAATTTATCTGAACTTGTTTGATTGGACACAAAATTTAATAAAAAATAAAGATTTTTAAAATTTGTGATCCTAAATAAGTCAAAAAGGGGCCAGAGTATTTGTGTGATTATAAAAGTTTTTTATTAAGGGTAGAATTGTAAGTTTAAGCTAAATTATTACGAAATTTAAAAAGAAATCATTCTTTTTGAAACAGACAAAAAAAAATAGAGTAGTACCAACTTTCACCTCACTAGACAATATCTGCATTATTTACCTTCCTAAGGCATATATACAATTGACCAGAGATGGTGACTGGGGACCAAAATAATGTGGGAGAGACACAGCTTAAGGAAAGTGGAATCCAAGTTTCTCCTGACAAATTTGGACATTTGGTATCTAATCAGCTTCTGGTCCTCCTTTGGTCCTATAAGCAGATAATCAAATCTTGGGAGGCACAAACACACCCAACTTTTGGCAATTTGGCATCTTTCTTTTCATTGTCCTTTCCATTCTCTTCAGGTTCTTCTCAACTACGGCATATCCAACTTTGGACCTAGATAGATACCTTTATTCTTAATCGCGGTTCGGTAAAAAACTTTTCATTCTTTTTTGAAGTGCAAGATATTGTGTGGATAATCGATTCCCTATCCAGGATTAAGATAAACTTCACTGATTGAAGTGCTATTCGTCTGCCTCGTGTCATTGCCCACTTGCCTTTTATAATATGCAAAATGCCACCAAAAATAGATCGAGATATATGAATATAATAATTGGTGGGGTCGGGGTTATGAATGTTCACGAGCATGGATATCTTGTCACCACACCAGTAACGGATGTATACTTTTTGTCTTTTGAAAATAGATACTAACAACTGTACATCTAGTTGTAATATCTTTTACACTGTAAATATATTGCATTAGTCTCGAATCATGTACACATATACAAAATAAATTAAATTTATATACAGATCATATTTGTTTTGAATATTTTAAATCTTGATGTCTGAATACTTATATTTAATTCACATCACTTTCTCAAACAAAGAGATAATGAATTATGCAGTATCAATTGATATCCACTCACTCAAAATCATCAATCTACATTTGCTAAATTTGAGCATACACTAGACAAAATTATGCAGAGACGACAGGTATGAATTAGGACTGTTTGGATGGGATGAGATAAAAAGACTTGTGAATTTGCTCTTATCCTTTTCAAACATGGAAGATTTTAGCCATTTTTAGAGGCCTCCCCGTAGACTAAAATCGAAAAAAGACCCATACACCATGTTTTCCGCTTCAGAACCTTTTTGTCTTTTGCACCACATAATTCCCCCCTCTCCCCGATGATAAAGAATTGAGGCATCTCTCCCTTTTTCGCGTATTATGTCTTTGCCATAGCTTTTGAATTTGTTACTAATTTCATACCCCGTTTTAGTTATTGAGTTTTTAATTAAATATTTTTATATATCTAATGAATTACAAATATAATATCTAAGCAAAAACTATTAGGTTTATTCGAACCCGTACTTAATACTCTAGATCCGCCCCTGTATTGAGCCGGAGCATATTATCCCTCATTTGCTTAATTATATGCTATTATGTAGTTTTATCTACCGATACTATGAAAATATATACACATTAATTGTCCTTGGGGCATGCCTTCGTACGTCTGATCGAGATGGGATCATAATGGACCGAAGAAATTTTTCATAAAATCGAAATAGATCCGAAGATGGGACAAACGAGCTTCAGATTTCAGGTACAGGTTAAACACCGAGCTCGAAGTCATTATCGAGCTCGAGTCTGAATCAAACTATGATGAGATGTGATTGAATCGAGCTTAAGGGCCAGAGACTAACCAATACCGAGCCCAAGTCATTTCTGAACCCCGAGTCAGCATCGACCTCGAACCCGCACCGAACTCTAAAGCTGGACGCCGACCAATATCGACCGATACCGAGTCCGATCAGGGTCGAGCTCACAGACAAGAGTCGTTGCAGCCGCACTAAGGGAGAGAATCTCGTCGAAAATTAGGAAAAAACTGATTTATCATGGGTTCCCCACTATGTATTTTTAATTATATCTAAAGTAGGATTCCCTCACTATAAAAGGGATGGCGATATTCCTGTAAAGGCATCAAGTTTTACATACATTGTAACTGAGATATCATACACTCCTATATTGAAGAATTATCCTTTTTTAGCTTCATAGATTGATTCATCTTGCTTAATCCATAAATCATCTTCTTTCCAACTTTGCTTATTTTTCATTCTTTGCAATCAATATTCGATATTTTCATTTTACTCTTACGATTTGTGTCAAGTTATACCACATACCATTAGAACTATGTACAAATTCAACTCTATCCGTTTTTCGGGTAAACAGTTTGGCGTCCACCGTGGGGCTAAGGATAACAGTGGTTATTTAATACGAATCTACAAAAATACACCATTTCATGCTTATTTTCGGAAGTGCCTTTGATTTCAGATTAGCAACGACGAGCTCTCAAATTAAATGGCCTTACCTATCGACAATGAAGCTGGCCTTCAAGGTGAGAACAACAACTTGACGTCCGGGGCCGGTATGCCGCTTGTCTACGCCGGTGGAGCTCGAGTCGAAGTGCCATTAGATGTTAATTCGCATGTGGCCATTGAGGCAAACCCACATTCTAAACCTGAAAATAGCAGTCATGGTGGCACTCGATCTGCAGCTCGAGATACCCATAACGCCAAGGAAAACAGCGTCAGCTTGCGTATGATTTTAGAAATGTTGCAAGCTCAACATGTAGCGATAGCTCAGTTGCAGAGTCAAACTCAGGTACCAAGCAGGCCGGAGCCCAGTCCACCCCGAGGAGTTACCCACAGGATGGAACCAGCTATAGTAAGATCAAATGAGCAAGAGTCGGTGACTAATCCCGAAATTGCTAAGATGTTCGAAGAACTGACCAAACGAATAGAATCAGGAGAAAGGAGGATCAAGGCAAACGATAAAAGTGTGGAAACATATAACTCCAGGGTTGATCAGATCCCGGGGGCACCACCGATACTGAAGGGCTTAGATTCCAAAAAATTTACACAAAAGCCTTTTCCCCCAAGCGCGGCTCCTAAACTGATCCCAAAGAAGTTTCGCATGCCCGAGATTCCTAAATATAATGGAACGACCGATCCCAATGAACATGGCACCTCTTACACATGTGCCATCAAAGGGAACGATCTAGAGGATGATGAGATCGAATCTGTATTATTGAGAAAATTTGGTGAAACCCTGTCAAAGGGAGCAATGTTATGGTATCATAATTTACTATCTAATTCTATTAATTATTTTGCTATGCTTGCAGATTCCTTCGTAAAAGCGCATGCCGGAGCCATAAAGGTCGAGACAAGGAAGTATGGCATGTTCAAGGTAAGAAAAAAGGATAATGAGATGCTAAGGGAGTTCGTATCTCGTTTTCAAATGGAACGAATGGATATGCCACTAGTCACAGACGATTGTGTTGTTCAGGCTTTCACCTAAGCTTTGAACGAATGAAGTTCGATGGCCTCCCGGCGATTGAAGCATAACCTGATCGAGTATCCTGCTATTACTTGGGCCGATGTGCATAATCAATATCAATCCAAAATAAGAGTCGAAGACAACCAGTTGGGTCCTGGGTTCGTTATTAAAAGGGCTGCCAACCGAGAACAGAGGTCGATCAAAGACCGATACCGGCCGTATAATGGAAATCCTACAAGCTCGGCGGCCAAAATGATACTACTGCTAAGGTACAACTCCCCCTGTTTAATTATATTTCGAAACTAACCCTTGCAGGTGTTCGACCAAAGGCAAAGATTAATGAATTCGATCAGGAACTAAGATGGATTATTCAACACGAAGCCTTAGGTATGAAAGCTCGCGTTGCACTCTTTTTCCCTTAGACCGGTTTAGTCCCAAATGGGTTTTTCGGCAAGGTTTTTTAATTAGGTAACCATTGATCGTGCTAACTCGGAACAATTCAACAGTATTCGAGGCCTCCTTACAATCAACCTCGAATACCGGGGGGCATACCATTGTCATTGAACATATCAACGATAATTATCAAGTACAGTGCAAAGGAAGTTACTTCGTTATTTCATGGCAATAGGGTCTCGACAGGAAATATTGTAAGGGCCAAATGGTCAAACGAGCCATGCCCATGTAGTTGGCCCGAGCCCTGACACAAAACATGAGCACATGTATAATGACTTACAAAGAAATATTTCTTCTTTACCGATATCTTATATCCAAGAAAACATTCCTCTATTTCGACACCTATTATGCGAACAAGCTTAAGGGTCGACCATTACCCCATAAATCGGGGAATGCCAACCGAAAAATCAACGAGTTCAAGCAACACTCACTATAAAGCCCAAGGGCTACACCGACTTGAGTTCAAGTAACCATTTGGGGACTATCTACGAAGCCCAAGGGCTACCCTATTTTGAGTTCGAGCAAGCACTCATTCGACCATTAAGCCTACGGGATACATTACTTCGAGTTCGAATCACTCACTCGACTAAGCCTACGGGCTACTCTTGTTTCGAGTTCGAGCAAATACTCACTTGACTAATAAGCCTACGGGCTACATCACTTTGAGTTCGAGCAAGTACTCACTCGACTACTAAGCCTACAGGCTACTCTTATTTCGAGTTTGAGCAATCACTCACTCGACCATTAAGCCTACAGGATACATTACTTCGAGTTCGAATCATTCACTCGACTACTAACCCTACGGGCTACTCTTATTTCGAATTCGAGCAATCACTCACTCGACCATTAAGCCTACAGGCTACATTACTTCGAGTTTGAATCACTCACTCGACTAAGCCTACGGGCTACTCTTATTTCGAGTTCGAGCAAATACTCATTCGACTAATAAGCCTACGGGTTACATCACTTCGAGTTCGAGCAAGCACTCACTCGACTACTAAGCCTGCGGGCTACTCTTATTTTGAGTTCGAGCAATCACTCACTCGACCATTAAGCCTACAGGCTATATTACTTCGAGTTCGAATCACTCACTCGACTAATAAGCCTATGGGCTACATCACTTCGAGTTCGAGCAAGCACTCACTCGACTACTAAGCATACGAGCTATTTTTATTTCGAGTTCGAGCAATCACTCACTCGACCATTAAGCCTACGGGCTGAATTACTTCGAGTTCGAATCATTCACTCAACGACTAAATCTACGGGCTACTCTTATTTCGAGTTCAAGCAAATACTCACTCGACTATTAAGCCTACGAGCTACTCTTATTTCGAGTTTGAGCAATCACTCACTCGACCATTAAGTCTACGGGCTACATTACTTCGAGTTCGAATCATTCACTCGACTACTAAGCCTACGGGCTACTCTTATTTCGAGTTCGAGCAATCACCTACTTGAACATTAAGCCTATGAGCTACATTACTTCGAGTTCGAAGCTATCACTCGACCATTAAGCCTACGAGCTATATTATTTCGAGTTCGAATCATTCACTCGACTACTAAGCCTACGAGCTACTCTTATTTCGAGTTCGGGCAAGCACTCACTCGACTACTAAGTCTACGTGATACTCTTATTTCGAGTTCGAGCAAAGCGCTCATTCGACTACTAAGCTTACGGGCTACCTTTCTTTGAGTTCGAGCAACTACTCACTCAACTATTAAGCCTACGGGCTACCTTTATTCGAGTTCGAACAAATCACTCACTCGACTATCAAATCTACAAGCTATATTTCTTCGAGTTCGAACAAAGCACTCACCGGGTCATAAAAGTTACAAGGTCCGAGTTCTATCAAATTGCCTAAAGCCTTATGGAAACCTTCGTAAGGCATGAATAAAACAAGATCTTCACAAGGCAGAAAATAGAGGCAAGTCGGGAAAAAAAAATCTTTATATATACATACAAGAATATTTATAACGCCCAAACAGGGCCCTACACAAAAAAATAAAAATAAAAACTAAGGGCTAAGTTTCTTGGTTGTCTACGGGAGCAGTCTCTTTTCCGTCGGGCTCCTCCCCGCTCTCGGACCCACTCTTGCTCCCACCATCGCCATCATCATCATCATCATCACCATCATCATCATCGGAAGTCAAGGCTTCAACATCGGCTTTGAGCTATTTAGCCCTTTTTATCTCTTCGGTGAGATCGAAACCTTAAGCATAGATCTCCTCGAGGGTCTCCCTCCGAGATCGGCATTTAGCAAGTTCAGCAACCCAATATGCTCGAGTGTTGGCGATTTCGGTTGCCTCTCTTTTTTGTACCTGAGCAGCTTCAGCATCGGCCCGATAGACGGCCACGAATACATCCGCATCGGCCTTTGCCTTTTTGACGTCAGATTTGGCCTTGGCAAGTTCGAAGCCCAACCGAGCCTCGAACTCCTCTATTCTTCTTGCTTGAACTGAGCTTTTCTCCTTCATGCTTTGAAGTTGGTTTTCGGCCGATGATAATTGGGCTCGAGCAGTTTTGTTTTCTGCGGCAAGACGGTCCATGCCATCTTTCCATCCCAAGGTCTCCGCCCTTATCATATCGACCTCCTCATGAAGCTTCCCAATAACCTCAAGCTTCTGCTGCAGCTTTGAGATCGAAATATTAGCCACCGTTCAAGAATCGAGCCCATGGGTTTTTAAGATTACCATTACCTGCTCGGTCTGGTCTTGTTGATCCTTGGCAAATTCAGCTCAGAGGTCCTTGATTTCTTTTTCCCTTTGTCCGAAGAGGAGTCTAAGGGTGTTCCTCTCCTCTGTGACCCGTCGGAGGTCGGCCTCATACCGACGCAGCTCAGCTCGAGACTGAGAACACGCTTCTCGATGAACCGATGCGGCCTACAAAGAAAGAAGAAAAGAAGTTAGAAAAGAATAGCAAACATGAAAGTGGTATCGAAGAAGGAAGTTAGAGCTTACACGATTTAAAGCTTGTTGCACTTCACAGAAAAGGCCCAACACATCACTAGGGCCAGCAACATCCTCGACACCAGTAAAAAATCACAGAAGGGGTCCTCCCCTTTATGAGATCGGTTTATCTCGAGGGCTCCCAAAGCTTGGGCTTCCTGAATTGCCCCTTCGAAAAAAGCAGGGAGAGTGGGCGAGTCTTCGATTATTATTGCCCCAAGCAACTCGCTTGGGGCGTTCTCCTCATCTCGGAGAGTTTCAAGACCGGCTCCTTCTGATATACCCACCGTTTGTTGACTTCGGTGGGAAGCATCCTCGATAACTAGCGATTCGGGGACTCTTCCCGAACCTCCCTACGATATCTCCTCAGTCAGAGGCGGAGCTTTATAAATCACCATCGATTCAGCTGCCTTTGGGGCATCGATGGTTTTTTTCATTCGGGCCACCAGCACGGACCCATCATTTTCTTCTTCTTCCTCGTCTTCGGTTTTGGATCTTCGTAAGCAGAGGTCCGTTTTCTCTTATTATCCTTTATCGGTTTTGGAACAAAGGCCGAAGCCTCTTCCTCGACAGATGGGGGCCTCAAAACCGCATCTTTACCCACACCTACATACAAGAAAATTGGTTTAAGTATATGGAAAACATCTCGTTCGAACTACCAAAGATACGAGAAAGAGGTTTACCATAATTTTTGGCCTCCCATCGGCCCTTTGACAAATCACGCCATGAGCGCTCGGCATATGTGGAGGTCGAAGCTAGATCCCGTACCCATTTCTTGAGGTCGGAAACTGCACCGGGTATCCAAGGAACCGCTGCATCACAAAAAGGGGATGTCAGTGAGAAAAAGAAATGAAGGGGCAAAATAATAGGAGATAACAACAGAATTATACTTACGCTTCATGTTCCACTCCTCAGAAAAAGGCATCTTTTCAGTCGGAATCAGGTTCGAAGTTTTCACTCGAATGAACCTGCCCATCCAACCTCGATCCATGTCCCCGTCTATACTCGAGAACAGAACCTTGGTAGCCCGGTGCTAAAGTTTTATTAACCCGCCTCGAAAGAGGAGAGGGCAGTACAATCGAATGAGATGGTCGAGGGTGAAAGGCATCCCCTCGATTTTGTTCACGAAGAAACGGATCAAAATAATGATCCGCCAAAAAGAAGGATGGATCTGGCCTAGGGTTATTTGGTATTGACGACAGAAATCGATAATAACAGAATCGAGAGGACCTAACGTGAAAGGGTAAGTATACACGCTTAAAAACCCTTTCACGTAAGTGGTGATATCTTCTTCAGGGGACGGGATTACTATTTCTTTGTTCTCCCAATTGCAATCTTTCTTTAGCTGCTCGAGGTGCCCCTCGGTTATCGAACACATATACCTCGATACTGGCTTGCATCGTCCGGGAACCGACAAGCCTTTGTCGACCTTAAAATCGGAGGTAAGAACATACGCCCCAGGAACGCACTCCTCAGGCCGTGGCTCCACCGGTGTTTTGTCGGCGGCGGGCTGTGAAAAAGAAGCTTTTTCTTTCTGAGGAATGGCTTTTGATGTTTTCGCCATTTTTGGTTTAAAGATCGAAAACAGAAAGAGGTAACAAAGATTTGGTGTTTTTTAAGAGAGACTTTGCAGTAAAAGATCACAGATTTATAGATGAACTCAAAAGAAGAACTTGAAAAATTTGGAGATGTAAAAGTGATAAATGGTAAAAGGAGGGGCTATTTATAGATTGAGCAATGGCGGTTCAACATCAGCGGTGGCCGACTACCGTCTGATACGCATTAAATGCCTTGAAAAACTAAACCGACGGGACAGTTATCACGTGCGTCATGATCGAGCCCGATGTAAATGTCAGCTTATATCCGATCGAGCCGTTGGGAAATCATATCGTTTCTCGCTACATCCTTCCCGAGAAACGAGGGGACTATCTGTATACGGTCAAAACTGATTTCGGCCTTCGTACGTCTGATCGAGATGGGATCATAATGGACCGAAGAAATTCTTCATAAAATCAAAATAGATCCGAAGATGGGACAAACGAGCTTCAGATTTCAGGTACAGGTTAAACACCGAGCTCGAAGTCATTATCGAGCTCGAGTCCGAATCGAACTATGATGAGATGTGATTGAATCGAGCTTAAGGGCCAGAGACTAATCAATACCGAGCCCAAGTCATTTCCGAACCCCGAGTCAGCATCGACCTCGAACCCGCACCGAACTCTAAAGCTGGACGCCGACCAATATCGACCGATACCGAGTCCGATCAGGGTCGAGCTCACAGACAAGAGTCGTTGCAGCCGCACTAAGGGAGAGAATCTCGTCGAAAATTAGAAAAAAGCTGATTTATCATGGGTTCCCCACTATATATTTTTAATTATATCTAAAGTAGGATTCCCTCACTATAAAAGGGATGACGATATTCCTGTAAAGGCATCAAGTTTTACATACATTGTAACTAAGATATCATACACTCCTATATTGAAGAATTATCCCTTTTTAGCCTCATAGATTGATTCATCTTACTTAATCCATAAATCATCTTCTTTCCAACTTTGCTTATTTTTCATTCTTTGCAATCAATATTCGATATTTCCATTTTACTCTTACGATTTGTGTCAAGTTATACCACATACCCTTAGAACTACGTACAAATTCAACTCTATCCGTTTTTCGGGTAAACAACTATGTTCTAAGGTCTGCCAAAGATATTCAAGCTTAGAGTCACATTCCCATATAGCTTAGCAGATTGATTGATTAATTAATTCTCTACATAATTAATAAGGCATAATAAATATTTCCAATATCATGCGCGGTTTCAGTATTAACAGGAGTTACTCGTATAATTTTCCACGAAGGAGTCCTTGAATACTTTGAATAATAGGAAGATGAAGCACTGTGATCCATAACGTATGCCCAAGAAAAATCAAAAGATTGGAAGAAGTGGCAAAACCATGAATTTATATAAGGGATTCGAAACTAGCAATTTTTAAATCCCTTTAATTTTGTTACTCAGTAGAATTTTCTTTTATATACAACCAAAATTTTCGTTTTTGCCCTACTTGCATATATAGTTTTTTGAATCCCATTCCTTCAACCCTATACCTAGCTCCGCGAACTGATTGAAAGTTGGCAACATAGGAACAGACGGCTCACATAATGAAACATTATTCATTCATGAATTAATTAAAGAATTTTTAAGGAATTATAAATGGTCCGTGTAAAAAATAAATTACACTATCAGTTGAATCTAATCCATGCATTATAATAACAAATTGTCACTTTTTTAGTGTATCATATCAAAACTTAAACATTACTCTCTTGTTCTTCTTCTTCTTTTTTTCTTTTTTTTTATTCCCTCTCTTGTTCTTCTAGCTACCGCGAATAGGCAATCGTGGTCAAAATTACTGCTGCATGCATGCATATGCAACATCTGTGAGTATGAGTAGTCTTATTTGCAAATTTTGCAGAAAAGCTGTCTGTCATTATTAAGCGCTAAGTCTTGCAACATATTTATTTGCTGTATTCCAATTCACAAGAACGAACACATGTTTTAACCATTTGGACGTGACAAACCGATTGCAATTTTAGCCATATAAGATACAGACAGGAAACACGCAAATAAAGTGTGAACATTGCTAAAATCATGTAAAATCAGAACCAATATATGACTGCCCAGTGCTGAGGTACACATTACAGAGAAATTGATGGTCCTCTGACAATGCAAAGTGTAATAATGTAACTTGTTAGAAATATGTAACTAGCTGCGGTTGGTGATGGAGCATGCATCTGATCAGAGTAAGGGAGAAAGAATCATTAACTTGGATACAGTGACAAGACATAAAATTATATTCCCTCCGCTCCATAATAAGTGACCAGATAAAATATTTGGTTGCGCTCAAGTTTGATGCAACCCGCTTATTTGTCACCTCAAATTATATTATTAGGTTATTAAAAGATAATCTAATAAATGGATTATTCATGATAAATGGAACTTATTATTAGTAAAAAAAAAAATATAGTACACAAATACTGTAGAAAATTTACATTATCAGTATATTATTATATAAATTAAATCCTGGGAATTTGGCTAAGCCAAGGCCGTATCCTAGTGTCGGACACTTGGCATACAAGAGCCCTAACAAAGCCAAGTTTGAAAGAAAGGAAGAAATGACAGCTCAATTGCCTCCTCAATTATATGTACATTCAACTTTCAAAAGTACAAAACATGTCTTTACTAAATCTGTCTATCTTATGTTTCTCTCTTTCCTCTACCAGCCCCAACACTCAAACCTGTACGTCTGTGCAGCACCTTCATTATGGACATTTGCCTGGTCATTTTCGTGTCTCAAACTTTATCTTTGGAGATTGGAAAAAAAAAGATTTATATTTGGTACCTTCTTGTATTTGGCAAAATAGTAAAAACGTTCTTTTATAATCTTCCTGTAAATGGCAAAGAACAGACTCTACTTTTGTGCTGTCCAACGACCAAGGTCAGCACTATTCTATTGATTGTCATGAAATGAATTTATGAATCTGGTTAAATATAATTTTCTACTGAATCCAAATTCTAATTTGACAACACCATTGGGAGAACAAATAAAATTCTAAATAACAATTTCTATGATACCTTTACCCGTTTGACAATTGCAAAATAAGCTGGCAGTGTCTTACTCATACATAAGACTATAGAATAATCTATCCAGAATGGAAAAAAATATTTTTCTGAAAAGAATAATTATGTTTTACGTACACAAAAATCATGTTTAAGAAAAGCTATCCTATCACCACTTTGATCAAAACACGAAATGTGAAGAACAATTCTTCTGTTGGTTCGGGAGGCAAAAACAAATATCACCTAGTGGTGTAGAATAATCACACTAATGGTGCGAATGAAATAGGTTAGAGAATTATGAGGTCAATCTGAATTTTAGCAGACTGATTTACCCGTGCCTATGAGAAATTAGTCAAGGTGAGCACAAACATATCATGATCCACGGTTATAAAAAACCAAAAAACAAATTTGAAGTCATATTTACGTGGCTCCTAATATATGCATAATTCTACTTGGGATTTTTTTTGTTAAAGTTGCTGTCATGTGACCTGGAGGTCACAAGTTCAAACCATGGAAACAGTCTCTTGCAGAAAATCGGGATAAGACTGCATACAATAGACATTTGTAGTCCGGTCCTTTTCTGGACTCCCACGTAACGAAAAATTAGTGTACCGAGTTACCTTTTTCTCTATTTGGGATTTTCAAAAAACCATATCACCACACTGAACAGTGTTTGCCGGGTGGTCAGTTGAGGTCTTAGTGACAAAAGACTCTGACTGATAATAGTCCAAAAAGTCATGGCCAGCACTATGTTTCTTAGCTAGCAAATGTGAACGAAAAACGAAAGTCACTACTCACTACTGAAAAAGAGCGGTAGATTAAAAGAGTTGGTTATTAGATTAATGGAATTGAGTTATGCAAAAAGACTTTTTTTATCTTATTAGTTTTTAAGCACATGCAATACATATGTATATTGAGTCAAGTAATATTCCCCCGTTCATTTTTACTTGTCATGTCAACTTTTCAAAAGCCAAATTACGTAAACATTACTAACGTCTTAAAATGTATTTTTCCACCACATTATATAAGAAAAATTATAAATTATAGTACTTTTCGTATAGTTTTCGAATATTTAAATTTTAAGTTTAAAATATTAAGAAAATCTAATGCAATTTAGCTTCAAAAAATAATAAAATTGACTCTCCAAAAGTGAAACATGACAAGTAAAAGTGAACGGAAAGAGTACATAATTTTACAAAATAATATTAATATTAGTAAAAAAAATTTTGTACAGTTACACACTAAAGAATAAAGCATAAGTTTATATGATCAATGATCAATGATGATCATCTTTGTGTGACTTATTTACTAAGGTCAAGATTATTGAATATCATCTGAACATTATAAGAAGATGAACAATTAGAGTTTAATTAGATATTTATATTTTTCTTTTACTTGTTTTTAGTTTATGAAGTATAAAAATATAGTGAAGTGTATCTCATCAAATGCTTCTGTAGAATATAAACAATATTTCTGATGTATGTTCTTTTTATCTATTTCAGTTGCTCTGTCATGATTGGAACTCTTCGTCGACATTGATGTACTATTGAAAATGCAATACTAAATTGTCCATATGAGAAAATATATTGTGTTAGATACAATCCACCACTAACGATTATTTGACCATATGCTTTATTATCTTCATTTCAAAACATAAGCGTACATGAAGTTATTTTCGGATGAATTGAAAGGCTATCCTTCTGTCACGATCCAACATCACACCTGTGGTGATGACACCTATCTCAATACTATGCAAGCCGACAATCTCAATAAACCACCATATCTTTGAAGTTTGAAAATAAAATATTTAAATTCGACAGAAGAAAACTCACAAATACAGATATAAACACTCCCAAAACCGGTGTCATTGAGTACATGAACATCTAATATGAATACAAAGTCTGACTGATAAAACACTGTCTGAAAGTATAGAACAGTACAATAACTTAAGGAAAGAGAGACAGTTAGCCGACACCGAGCAGCTACCTTGATAGTCTCCAACAGATAAATCCTCAAATCTGGCAACTGCCGTATCCGAAAGTACCTGGATATGCACACGAGGTGCAGAGTGTAGTATGAGTACAACCAACTCAATAAGTAACAAAACTAACCTCTGGGCTGAAAGTAGTGACGATCTCCGTAGGTACAGTCCAGTATAAATAATAACAATACATAAATGTAGGCATGCTTTCAAGTTCAACAGTTGCTTTTAGTACAAATAAAACAGATCAATTCTAAACAATACGAGGAATATGACATCTCTATATCTACATGCCAATGTACATATTATATGTGATGCACCTTACTGAAAACTCTGTGTACTCACAATCTAAAATACTCAGTCACTCAGTACTGTATATGGCCAATCCAGCCCAGGGAAAGATCCATCCCAAATATCAATGATTCAGACAAGATCCATGTCCAGGAAAAATCCATCCCTCAATATAAATGCTTCGGGCAAGATCCATGTCCAGGTAAGATCCACCCCTCAATATATATATCTATGGCAAGATCTATGCCGGGGAAGATCCATCCTCTATATATATATATAGATTCATGTCCAGGGAAGATCCATCCCTCAATATAAATGAACCGCACTCACTGTGGGGGGTGCAGACTCTAAAAGGGCTCCTTCAGCCCAAGCGCTATAATAGCCAGATCCATGCATAAATAAATAAACATAAATATCACTCAGAATCTCCAGTCTCTCGGGCTCTCAATAACATGAAGAATCAACCCGACATGATGATATGAAGTATCAATGGATGACAACAGAAACTGAGATATGATATGCAAGTGATAGATGTGACTAAGTACAAAATTGTAAATTTAAACAAATTGTTCAATAACAATACAACCCATGTAAGTCCCAAAATATATCGGCGCATAGCCAAATCGTGATCTTTAACATGAGTCTCAGCTCAATTTCTCTAACACGTGAAGGATGTGCGGATAATGACATTTATTTAAATATGCAACTCCACGGAATCAATTAGGTCACAATTCCTATGATGCACGCTCACACGCCCATCACCTAGTATGTGCGTCATCTCCAAACAATTCATACAACATGTAATTCAGGGATTCATACCCTCACAACCAAGTTTAGAAATGTTACTTACCTCAAATCACGTAATTTCTTACTCCGCTATGCCCTTACCCCGCGAATTGATCTCCAAAAGTCTCGTATCTAGCCATAATTAATTCGATTCAATCAATACGAATTATAGAAAATTAATTCCATATGAAAATATAAATTTTCCAACAAAATCCGAAATTGCACTCAAAAATTGCCCATGGGGACCATGTCTCGGAACCCGATAAAAGTTACAAAATATGACCATCCAACCACGAGTCCAACTATACAAATTTCACCAAATTCTGACATCAACTCGACCCTCAAATCTTCAATTAAAGTCTATGAAGATTTCTACCATTATCAACCAAATCTTTACCCATTTGAACTCTACAATCTTTTCACAACCTTATTGGTACGTGTATGTATAAATGATACTCTTAATCTCCCATATTTTACCCCAAAAATCGAAATTGAAGAATTGGGGAAAGAAATTCTTACCTCTTTGAATTCCTAGCAAGATCCTTGTGAAATCTTCAAGCCTTAAACAAAAATTGATGAACAATTGAGTAGGTCTTCACTTTTTCTCTCTAAGATGCTCTCACCACTCTCTAAAATATCAGTTTTTTACTCAAAAAAGCCCATTTGCCTCAATATATCGAAATAGAGTCGGGTAAAAAATTTAAAAAATTGAAGCCCGACGTAGATCTGCGGTCGCATATGCGACCGCATAACACGTCTGCGGTCCGCACATCGACCGCATAACTGAAGCTCCAAAAATGGGGCTCGCTTGGTTGGGTCTGCGATGATTATGTAGTCCGCAAACCTGTTTTGCGGGCGCATAATGCACCGTAGAACTGGTCTGTGATCGCATAATGCGCCGCAAACCTGATCTCCAAACTCGCCTCACCTGATTCACTCTACGGCCATTATGCGGTCCGCAGAGTGATTCTGTGACCGCATAGTAGGCCGCAGAAATGACTTTTTTCAGCAAAAAAATTCCTTTACTCCCTAGTGCATTGTTCAACCCAAAAAGTTCGAGCTGCGGTTCGCATTCTACAACCTTTATACTGATTGATCTACCTCGACATCACAAAACCTTAATTTCCTAAGCAAAAATTCTCCGGGGTCGTTACACATAAGTCAACATCCGGTCAACCTTTTCAACTTAAATTCTAAACATTGCAACTAAGTGTCCCAAATCACTCCAAAACTTCATCGGGCCCGACCCAATTACCCCGGTAAGTCAAATAACAACCGTAAATCATAAATTAAACAGTAAATGGGGGAACGAGATTGTAATACTCAAAACGATCGGTCAGGTCGTTACACCTTCATTACTTGGGGTATTATCACTTTTAGCCGGCGCCATAAACTATTTGCATTTGGTAGCCAAAAAAATATATAAAACTTGTATAATTTTTGTATATAACATACAGAATGTATATATATACAAAAAATATATAAATTATATATATTTTTTGGCAATTATTTTTACAGCGACTATACAGTGTCATTATTCCTCATTACTTGGGGAGAAATTTCTTACGATAATTTGTTTTATCATCTTTCATTTTTAGCAAAATCTGCCATAAAGTAACAATTATATAATCATACCTATATTTCATATTACAATTGCATAAGTTTCATTAATTTATCCATATAGTATATAGTATGTTAAATGATCATTTTTCATGAAAACTTGTGTGATTTTAACTTATCTTTCATTTATACATATATCTCTCTTCTCTTGTTTGGTCCTTCTCCAATAAGTAATTTCACTATTGCTAATATGGAAACTACACCTGAAAAGTATGAGACTAAAATTAGTAATAAATAGCAAGTAATTATGTGTGGAAATAATTTATAAAATTCTTATAAAGAATTACCAAATATAGCGATGAACATCCTTTGCTGCCCAATGACAAAGAGATGTGAACTAGATTTATGGACTTTTTTCTTTTTTAACTTTGGTGGCCTTTCTAGAATTTAGGCTTTCTGTTTATTTTTTTATTTTGTAATTTCAATTGTACAATAAAACTTTGGTGGCCTTTCTAGAATAAAGAGCCACTACTTTCACCAATATGATCACATCCCTTTAAATAAATTTGGTGTTTTATTTAATTTTTTTGGTATAAATAAGGTATTTAAATTATTTAGAAGGATATTTACATAATTTAATTTTGTTAAGAGCTTCCCGTTTCTATAATAAGATAGATATAGATATAGAAATAGATATAAATATAGATTAGTATACTTTAATATGTCAAATAACATGTTATTACTTATTATTTTTATTAAATTACTAATTAATTGATGTTTATCATAAAGAGCAATATTCATCAGTAATTATTTTATAAGTGATTTGTTAAAGCTTCCTTTATTTAATTATGTTTGATACGAACAACATACTTCCCTTTGTCCATTAGTTGTCATGGTTACTAAAAATAACTTATTCAAAATACTTATCATTTTAGACAATCAAGTTACAATTAATTATTTTTTAAAAAAATAATGCTCTCAAATTAATAGCCGAAGAAATATATATTTT
Source organism: Nicotiana tomentosiformis (assembly GCF_000390325.3). NCBI lineage: Eukaryota > Viridiplantae > Streptophyta > Magnoliopsida > Solanales > Solanaceae > Nicotiana > Nicotiana tomentosiformis. Next base: position 133,234,624 of record NC_090813.1, read on the forward strand.
TGTGTGTATGTGTATATATATATATATATATATATATATATATTATGTATATTATATATAAAAAATATATAAATTTTATATATTTTTTTGACTATCGAATGCAAATAGTTTTTGGCGCGGGATAAAAGTGAAAAAAGTCCTTACTTTTTCCCATTTCATCCTTAGTATTAATTGGGATTCAAAGTAAGAAAAATAATGTTTACATAGCATAGGCAGATAATATAAATGTGAAGGGTAAATAAGGATATAATAATAAAAAAACTCTATCTTATTCATAATTTCTTTTGGGACTAGTAAGACAGAAATATAACTAGTAAAGTGACCGGATAGAATAACACATTTACCAAAGATCCCTCGTTATTCGTTAGTACGTCCGCACGACAATTGGCACTATAATTGTGAATATGCTGTCTACTTACCCCGTTTTTCCATTTTTCTTTTCCTGACTTGGCAGTGGAATATAACACTCATAAAACCTTCTCCCAGGTAGTGGAATACTGCTGTCTTACTAATAAAAAATAAAAAAAACTAGGAACATCAATTTAGTACTATCACTATTCTGTGGAACCCCCCTCCACCTTACATTTAAATATAGGTGGTGCACAAAAGAAAAAACGGCAAAGCGCCAAATATACTTCTCTATTTTAAAAAATGGTCTAATAATACCACTCGTTATATTATTGGGTTATCTATACCCTTGCAGTCATACTTTGGGTTCAAATATACCCCTCATTTAAACGGAGGGACACGTATCATCGTCATGTTGGTCAATTCTAAATATCTCCTAATTAATTAAAAAACTCATTACCCATACCCAAAAAATATTTTTATTTTTTGTAAAAATTAAAAAAAACTAAAAAAAGTTTTTTACAAAAAACTAAAAAAAACGAAAATATTTTTTTTTCCAGTTTTTACAAAAAGACTGCTATAAAAAAACTGAAAAATATTTTCTAAAATAATATTTTTGTAAAAACTGAAAAAAAAACTGAAAAGTAATTTTCTAAAGCAATTAAAAAACTGAAAAAAACTGAAATATTTTTAACTAAAAACTGAAAAAACGAAAATATTTGTTTTTTCAGTTTTTACAAAAGCATTGTTTTAGAAAATTGCTTTTTAGTTTTTTTTCAGTTTTTACAAAAATATTGTTTTAGAAAATATTTTTCAGCTTTTTTTAAAGCAGTTTTTTTTTTTTTACTGAAGAGTAAAAAAAAAAAAAAAATCAGTTTTTTCAGTTTTTACAAAAAATATTGCTTTAGAAAATTGATTTTCAGCTTTTTTTTTCCAGTTTTTACAAAAATATTGTTTTAGAAAATATTTTCCAGTTTTTTCTAAAGCAATTTTTTGTAAAAACTAGATTTTTTTTCGTTTTTTTCAGTTTTTTGTTAAAAAAAAAAAAAAATAGTTTTTCCCAGTTTTTACAAAAAAAAATGTATATATTTTTCGGGTATGGGTAATGAGTCTTTTTAATTAATTAGGAGATATTTAGAATTGACCAACATGACGATGACACGTGTCCCTCCGTTTAAATGAGGGGTATATTTGAACCCAAAGTATGACTGCAAGGGTATAGATAACCCAATAGTATAACGAGGGGTATTCTTAGACCATTTTCGAAAGTAGAGGGGTATATTTGGCCCTTCGCCGAAGAAAAAAACTCCAACCATAAAGGAGTACTGGGAATCACCGGGACTCCAACATAAACTGGATTGACGAGTTCTCTAGCCATATCTTAGCTTTATCGGCAATACATGTTGAAATAAGTATCCTACTTAAAGGATTGGAGCTTGCGTTATGTTGAGATATGTAATTATTCTGTTAGTCCTTTCACTGTATGAGTCTGTTAGTTGGTTATTAGTTAGTTATCCGATAATTAGTTATCACTGTATGGCTGGAGATCAAACTCCTTCAGTTGATTCAACCGCTGCAAATTGTACAAGTTCACAAATTGCTATAAATTCGACCAATCCGTTATATATGTGTCCTTCATAGAATGCTGGATCTATGCTAGTTCCAATGGCTTTTGATGGATTTGGGTATAGGTCTTGGAAAAGAGGAGTGTTGAGGGCACTATATGTGAAGAACAAAACGAGTTTCATAAATGAAAAATACAAAAGTGCAGATGCGATGATATGGTGCTTCATGAATTCTGAATTCATTATCTAAAGACTTAGCAGATAACTTACAATATGTGAATGATGCTGAAGAACTCTGGCAAGAGCTGGAGGACATATATGATCAAACGAATGGGGTTAAATTGTATCAGTTACAAAAAGAAATCAATGACTTAACCTAGATACACAAAAATGAAGAAATTGTGGGAAGAACTTAAGACCTTGAATGCTATAACACGTTGAACTTGCAACTGCATATGTGGAGCTAAGGCAAGTATGCACAAGGCAGAACAAGACCGAAGGTTAATTTAGTTGTTGATGGGACTAAATGAGGTATGTACGATAGTGAGAGGCAATATCCTTATGATGAATCCATTGCCCTGCATCAAGAAGAAAAGCAAAGAGAGATGAGGCCACAAAGCCAAGTATTTATGGAATCCACAACTTTAAATGCAAGTGGAGTTGATAACAACAATCTCAGGAACACAAGTGGAAATAGATATAACAATTTCAAAACAAACTATAATCAGCAGAAAAACAACACTGGGGGTAATGTGTTCGGGGGGGGGGGGGGGGAAGGGGAGGGGTATCCTAAAAAATGACCTCGTGTGTATTGTGAATTTTGCAAGAAGTCAGGATATTCTAAAGACAAGTGCTACAAGCTATATGGCTATCCGTAAAATTCACCACAAAGTACATAACAACCTAGATTTAATAAAGGCAAAACGATATGCTGCAAATGTGTTTAGTGCACCAAGTGAAGGTAGAAGTATTGATGACATTGAAGGTGCTGGTCAGGAGCAAGGTCGAGCAGTGCACAATTTGACAAAGGAACAACGTGGGCAACTTCTCAACATCCTAGAGAATTTTCAAGCTAACAATACTGGTAATACAGGAGATAACTCTGGGAATGCCAACATGAGCAATGAAGCTATGAACTTTGCCAACATGGCTAGTGGAGTTGTGAACTTTGTAGGTATAGTTGCATGCTCTTCTTCTGTTGAACCTAAAGATCAGTTTTATGAGTGTTTTGAAACTAACGTGACACGTGAATCTTAGATTCTGGAGCCACGAACTACATGACATTTAACAAATCAATACTAACCAACACTAAAACCTTAATGCATCTTTTTCTTATTACCTTACCGAATGGCTACAAGGCAAAAGTGACATTGATTGGTGATGTGATTCTAAGTCCCAAATTCACTTTAAGAAAAGTCCTTTTGGTACCTAGTTTCAGATTCAATCTGATTTATGTACATTTCTCGACTGTACAACTCGGTTGCCTTGTCATATTCACCAAGTTTTCTTGCATACTTATGCAGGCCCCTTCACCGAAGAGGCCTCTAGAGATTGGTAAAAGCAATAGTGGTCCGTATCTCTTCTCTGATTTCTGCAACAACAGTAGGTCCAGTTCATGTGTTCCCACAACTAGTTTTGTTATTCCTACTTGTAGTTCTCTTAGTTTTTCTACTGTGGTTCCTAATGATATTTCTACTGTCTCATTAGCCTCTAGTTCTAAAGCTCATGATTCACCAGTCACTATACATAATCATGCACATCTATCTAGTCATGTAAGCTCTGTGCACATTAATAATAAAGATGCATGTTCTGTATGTCATGTTTCCTTACATCAAAAGGATATTGTGGATCTTTTATGGCATAACAAATTAGGCCATGTGCCTTTTGTCAAAATGAAAGGCATCCCATCTATACCAGCCACCTTTGTTCCTAAATAACCATTTCTTTGCCATATTTGCCCAATGGCGAGGCAAACAAGATTGCCCTTTCTAGAAAAGATCACCTATCACAAAAATATTTAAGCTGTTATGTGTTGATTTGTGAGCCCATACCATATTACAACCCATGATAACTATAGGTAATTTATCACCTTTGTATATTATTAAAGTAAATCAACATGGACACATTTGCTGAGCTGCAAAAGCAATGACTTAAATATCCTCAAAGGGTTTATTGCAATGGTAGAAACTCTATTTAACACTTCAGTAAAGACTATAAGAACTAATAATGGTTTGGAGTTAATAGGGTTTGAAACTATTTCTTTCTTTCAAGCTTAAGGGATTCTACATCAAAAAACTTATCCCTATACACCCCAACAAAATAGAATAGTGGAAAGGAGACATAAATACCTGCTTGAAACAGCCAGAGCCCTGCTATACCAGTCCAAACTTCCCTTTAGATACTAGGGGTGTGTGTTTTTACATCTACATACCTAATAAATAGACTTCCTTCTTCATCCCTAAAGAATAAATGCCCTTTTAAGTTGTTGTACAACAAAAGGCCCAACTCACACCTTAGAAGTTTTGGCTGCCTTTATTTTCCCACAACTTTCAAAACTCACAAAGATAAATTTGAACCTAAATCGACACCTTATATATTTGTGGGATATACTTTTGGGACAAAAGACTACAAGGTCTTGAACTTGACCACTAGGAAGATCCATGTATTTAGAGATGTAATCTTCTATGAGCATATTTTTTTCTTTTTCTTTGCCTTCTGGTCCTAAGACTTCTGCTGCTAACAATGCTTTTCCTAAGAATATTGGTGGTTTTTCTTATGATGAAGCCAATATTTTTATTTCTGCTGCAAGAAGAACAAGAGTTATCCCTCATATTGGCACATGTCTCATTGATCGCAATCCCCTGAGTCCACATCACCACTCAAAGTCAACTAACACCTCATGTAGTACAGCTGTAACGATCCGACTTGTCGTTTTAAGAATTAAAACCCCGTTCAATGACTTAAGGTCCCAAGAAACTTCATAATATGTATTATGATTTGCTTGTATGATCGAGTTTGATTTTTGAAAGGTTTAGAATTAAATTGAAAGAGCAATTCTCATTTTTGAAGCTTAAATGAAAAGAGTTGACCGGAGTTTGACTTTTGAGCAAACGACTCTGGCATGGAATTTTGATAATTTTAGTAGCTTCGTATGGTAATTTTGGACTTATCCGTGTGCCCAGATTTGGATTTGAAAGTCCGTCGGACAATTCGGCAAATTTTGGCGAAAGTTGAAAAATAGAAGATTTTTGAAAAGTTTGACCGAGAGTTGATTTATTGACATCGGTGTCGGAATTCAATTCTAAAAATTGGAACAGACCCATTATATCATTTATGACTCGTATGCAAAATTTGAAGTCATTCCGGATTAATTTAGTACGTTTCGACACCAATTATAGAAGTTGGAAGATTTGAAAACTCATAATTTGATTCGAGGCGCGATTTGAAATTTCGACGTTGTTTGACATGGTTTGAGGCCTCGACTAAGTTCGTATTGTATTTTGAGACATGTTGGTATATTTGGTTAAGGTCCCAAGGGACTCAGGTGGATTTCGGAAGGTTAACGGATTGGATTTCGGACAATGGGAGCTGCTGGAATTTTCTGTTAGCTGAAGCTGGGCAGCAGCTGGTGTGATCGCTTCTACGATGTCTTGGTCGCAGAAGCGAGGTCGAGCTCATAGAAGCAACTGGGAAGGGGCACTAGACAGAGGTCATAGGTACGATGCATTTTACGCACCTGCGTGATTGCAGAAGCGACCACTGGAACGCATAAGCAGACAGAGGCAGCTGGGCATGGCTTCACAGAAGCGATCGTTTTGTCGCAGAAGCGACATCGCAGATGCGAGCTTCTGCTGGGCAGTGTACTGTGGGGCTTCGCAGATGTGCATTTTGGCTCGCAAAAGTGAGTCCGCAGATGCGAAAACTTGTCCATAGAATCGAAAAATGGACAGAAAATGAAGGACCAAAAATGGTCATTTCGCCATTTTCGATTGAGATTTTGGAGCTCGGTTTTTGGGCAATTTTGGAGAATTTCTTCACGACTTAGACTTGGGTAAGTGTCCTATATCCGAAAGTGATTATATTTTATAAATCCATGATTATATTTATCATTTATTTCGGATTTAAATGGAAGAAATTAAGATTTTTGCAAAACCTTTCAAGAACGAAAATTTAAGATTTGGAGGTCGAGTTGTTATCGGAATTTGATAAAATTGATATGATTGGACTCGTATCGGAATGAGTGTTTGGATTTTATTAAAATTCTGTCGGGTTCCGAAAGACGGGTCCCGCATTGACTTTTGGTTGACGTTTTAATGTAAAATTTTAAGTCAACGTTTTATTATATGGAATTATTTTCGATAAATTTTAATGAAGTTATACAATTAATATAGATAGATTTGAGTTGTAAGGATGTCAATTCAAGCAAGAAGGCGATTTTGGAATATCAGCCTAACTTCAAAAAAGGTAAGTATCTTGTCTAACCTTGTGTAGGGAAATTTCCCGTTAGGCATTAAGTCTTATGTGGAAATTGTGTGATTGAAAATCATGTACGCGTGGTGGAGAGTACGTACATGGTTTATATGTGCAAATTATATTGGTTGAAATTCGTAGACACCTGTCACGACCTAATTTTATCATAGGCCGTGAGGGCGCCCAACACCATTGTTAGGCAAGCCAACACTGATAGATCTTGTGATTTCCACTTTTAATATGTTTGCAAAGTAAACATTTTCCGAATTTATAAAAGATTTAGAAATTTAGTGCTGTAAAGTAATTAAACAAAAGCAACTGAGTGCAAATCGAAGTCATAATAATAAATCCAAAATCATAAGTCTACAAATGTGTGCCAAGATCTAGTGTCACAAGTATGTGAGCTACTGGCAGAATATACAAAAGAATACTAGTCTACTGCCTCAAGGAAATAGACAGAAATATATATATCAAAAAGAGAGACTCCGGCTGCTGCTGAACGGCTCCGAAGGGCAGCTCACCGTGTAATCTCGACCTAGAAGTCAAACGTGCGTGCCGGACTGGTAACCAGATGAACCTGCCTCAGATCCTGCACATCAAGTGCAGAAGTGTAGCGTGAGTACGTAAACAACGTGTACCCAGTAAGTATCTAGCCTAACCTCGAAGAAGTAGTGATGAGGAGTCGACTTCGATAGTTTCTAAGGGCCAAAAACATAATAATGTATAAAGCAGGTAATATACAATAATAATAGCACTCAAAGCAAGAAGATAGTAAGTAAATCTTTCTTCCAAGAAAAAAAAAATCAAACCATATCTCTCTTCTATTTCTTTCACCTTTCAAGTCCATGAAACATTATTAAATATAAGAAGGGATTTCGGTATTACTATGCACGAGTTATGCCGAGGACGTACGACCCGATATAAATATACATAATAATATACTGTACAATGCTGAGGGTCGAACGGCCCGAACCATATAATATATCAATAAATCCTGCTGAGGCAAACAGCCCGCTCCCTTGAGAGTAGTGGAAGTTTACCCCGCTCGCGGTATATATTTGCGAAGCAGTTGAACATATAATTTCTCAACTCATAGTGGTATTTCTCAATTTTTTTCTAAGAATAAGGAATTCAACTTCCACTTTAATCCAACAACTAATAAGCATAAACAAGCAACGGTATCAAAAAAATATGGTGTAAGCCTAAATCTACCCGAACACAAGCATGAATAGTAGCTACGCATGAATTCTCGTCACTTCGTGCGTACGTAGCCCACCCACCAATAGAAGTACATATTGATTAAGTTCACCTATTGGGCTAAATTTTCTCTTACAAGGTTAGAAAAGAGACTTACCTCGTCTCAAAGCTTACTTCCCAATTCAAGAATACGCTCAAACCTTCAAATTTGATGCCAAATGACTCGAAACTAGCCAAATATTATATAAACAGATCAATCTGTGCTCAAAAGTTCATATCTCCACTATTAAAGTGATTACCCAACCCAAATTGTAAGAATTTCTAAAATTCACCCATAGGCCCACACGCCCGGATTCCAGAAATGTTTGAAGAAAGTTGTTACCCATAACCTTAGGAACATAAATATATGCTTTTCACTAAGTTTCATGATCATTTCCGTGGTAAAATCTCATTATTATTAAACCATAGGTTTTTCATCTAAACCCATAATTTCTATCAATTTTTACATGTTAATCTACCCATAATCTATGTATTTAACTCATGTCATATAGAAATTACTTACCTTAAAGTGCTAAGTTAAAACCTCCTTCCAAAAGCTCCAAAAATCGCCCAAGAGATGAAGTGAAATGAAATAAATGGCCTAAGTCCCGTATTAAATGAGCTGGGCACTGGCCTCTGATGTCACATTTGCGACACCAGGTTCGCAAATGCGAGGGTTACAAATACGATAAAACTCTCGAAATTGCGAAGCCTGGCTCCAGCTGCTAAGGTCGCAAATGTGACCGATGGGTCGCAAATGCGATCACTGCTCAGTTCGCAAATGCGGATCAGGTGTCGCAAATGCGAAAAATCCCTAGGCTGAGCTTTTTCGCAATCGCGGAGCTCTTCTCGCAAATGCGAAGTCCGCATTTGCGAGACCTGCAACTCGTGCCAAGACACACCAAAAATCTAGTGCGTTTTTCATCCCTTCCGCACGTCCGAAACTCACTCGAGCCCTCGGGGCTCCACACCAAACACACACACCTCTACCTAACAACATTATACAAACTTGATCGCACGATCGAAACACTAAAGTAACATCAAAAACTACGAATCAGACACCAAAACGCATGAATTAACTCATGAACTCAAAACTTTTAAAAAGACTTCCGCTCGTCCGATTCCTACCAAATCAACTCGGAATGACACCAAATTTTATGTGCAAGTCTTAAATGACATTACAAAACTATTCCTGGTCTCGGAATTCCATTTGGACCTCGATATCACCAAAACCGGTCCAAACCAAATTTTAAAGAGCTTTAAGAACCAACTTTTGATACTAGGCGCCGAAACACTTCCGGGTCATCCAAAACCTGAAACGAGCATACGCCCACGTCCGAAATCATCATAAAAACTATTAGAACCAATAAATCCCAATTCCGAGGTCGTTTACTCAAAATGTTGACCGAAGTCAAACTTGCCCCTTTTAAGCGAACCTTAAGGAACCAAGTGTTCCGATTTCAACCCGAGCCCTTCCAAATCCAGAACTAACCATCCCCGAAAGTAATAAAACAGTAAAAGCATGTACGAGAAGTCTTATTTAGGGGAACGGGGTTCTAGAAAGCAAAATGACCGGTCAGGTCGGCACATTCCCCACCTCTTAAATAAATATTCGTCCTCGAATGGGTTTAGAATCATACCTGAAGTGCTGAATAAGTGTGGATATCTACCTCGCATGTCCTCCTCGGACTCCCAGGTTGCCTCCTCGACTGGCTGGACCCTCCACCGAACCTTTATCGTGGAAATCCTCTTGGATCTCAACTGGCAATCCTTCCTATCAACTATGGAAACTGGCGCCTCTTCATAACCCAGACTCTCATCTAACTGAATAGTGCTAAAGTCTAACACATGTGACAAGTCGGGATGATACCTTCGGAGCATAGACACGTGGAAAACAGGATGAACTCCCGATAGACTGGGAGGCAATGCAATCTCATAAGCAACCTCCCCAACTCGCCTCAACACCTCAAATAGACCGATGAACCTTGGGCTCAACTTGCCCTTCTTCCCAAATCTCATGATCCCCTTCATCGGTGAGACTTTCAAGAGAACCTTCTCGCCCACCATGAATGATAAGTCACGCGCCTTTCGGTCCGCGTAACTCTTCTATCGGGACTGTACTGTGCGAAGTAGCTCCGAATCAACTTTGCCTTTTCCAAGGCATCCTTCACCAAATCAGTACCATACAATCTAGCTTCACCGAGCTCAAACCACCCAATGGGAGAATGACATCGCCGACCATATAAAGCCTTGAATGGGGCCATCTCGATGCTGGACTGGTAACTGTTGTTGTACGCAAACTAGGCCAAGGGAAAGAACCGATCCCACTGCCCTCCAAGGTCAATCACACATGCTCTGAGCATGTCCTCCAATATCTGCACTATACGCTCCGACTGCCCATCGGTCTGTGGATGAAATGATGTGCTGAGCTCTACACGGGTCCCCAATTCACTCTGTAATGCCCTCAAAAAATGTGAAGTAAACTAAGGACCTCTGTCTGATATGATGGAAATAGGCACACCGTGCAACCGAACTAACTCCTGGATATAAATCTGGGCCAATCTCTCCGAAGTATAGGTAGTCATCATAGGAATGAAGTGTGCTGACTTGGTCAACCTGTCTACAATGACCCAAACTGCATCAAACTTCCGCAAATTCCGCGGCAACCTAATTCCTTAGAAATATGATCCTACTTCCACTCGGGTATAGTGATCTGTTGGAGAGACCTCCTGGCCTCTGGTGCTCACACTTAACCTGCTGGAAATTTAGGCATCTAGCTACATACTCAACTATGTCCTTCTTCATCTTCCACCACCAATAGTGTTGCCTCAAGTCACGGTACATCTTCGTAGCACCTGTATGAATGGAATATCGAGAACTGTGCACCTCCTCTAGAATCCTTTCCCTCAAGCCATCTACATCAGGAACACATAGACGATCCTGGAGTCGCAGTACACCATCCTCGCCAATATAAACCTCCTTGGCACTACCCTGTAGTATAGTCTCTCTGAGAACTGCCAAGTGCGGATCATCAAACTATCGAGTCTTGATATGCTCCAATAGTTAAGACTGGGAAACAACATATGCAAGAACTCGACTGGGCTCTAAAATATCCAACCTCACAAGTCTGTTAGCCAAGGACTGAATGTCCAGAGCTAGTGGCCTCTCCTCTGCCGAAATGAATGCCAAGCTACCCATGCTATCTGCCTTCCTACTCAAGAAATCCGCGACTACGTTCGCTTTGCCCGGATGATAAAAAATAGTGATGTCATAGTCCTTCAGTAACTTAAGCCATCTGCGCTGCCTCAAATTGAGATCCCTTTGCTTGAACAAGTCCTGCAAACTGCGGTGATCAGTGTAAACCTCGCAAGGCACCCCATATAGATAATGCCTCCAAATCTTAAGAGCATGAACAATCGCGGCCAACTCTAAATCGTGCACAAGATAATTCTTCCTATTGAGCTTCAGCTGACGCGAAGCATATGCAATAACTCGCCCCTCCTGCATCAATACACAACCCAAGCCAACGCATGAAGCATCGCAATACACAATATACATCCCCAAAGAATAAGGCAATACTAGAACTGGTATTGTAGTCAAAGCTATCTTCAGCTTCTGAAAGCTCACCTCACAATCATCGGTTCAACGAAACGGAACACCTTTCTGGGTCAATCTAGTCAAAGGTGTTGCAATAGATGAGAAGACCTCCACGAACTGACAATAATAACTTGCTAACCCCAAGAAGCTCTTGATCTCAGTCGCCGAAGTAGGATGAGGCCAACTCTGAACTGCCTCAATCTTCAATGGATCCACCTTAATGCCCTCGACTGATACAACATGCTCCAAGAATGCCACAAAACTTAGCCAAAACTCACACTTGGAGAACTTAGCATATAACTTCCGTTCTCGTAAGGTCTGAAGCACCACTCTCAACTGATGCACGTGTTCCTCCATGCTACGTGAGTAAATCAAAATGTCATCAATAAAGATAATGACAAACAAATCAATATAAGGCCTAAACACCCTATTCATCAAGTCCATAAACGTCGTTGGGGCATTAGTCAAACCGAAGGACATCACTAAAAATTTATAATGGCCGTATCTAGTACGAAAAGCAGTCTTCGGAACGTCTGAGTCCCGAATCTTCAACTGATGGTACCCTGATCTCAAGTCGATCTTAGAGAACACCCTAGCATCCTGTAACTGGTCAAATAAATCATCAATACGCGGAAATGGGTACTTGTTCTTAACGGTGACTTTGTTCAACTGGCGGTAATCAATACACATCCGCATGGTCCCATATTTCTTCTTCACAAATAATACTGGTGCACCCCAAGGTGATACACTCGGCCTGACAAACCCCTTGGCTAGTAACTCCTCAAGTTGTTCCTTCAACTCCTTCAATTCTTTCGAAGCCATACGGTACAGTGGGATAGATATAGGCTGGGTACCTGGAGCCAGGTCAATACAGAAGTCGATATCACGATCTGGGTGGCATGCCCGGAAGATCAGAAGGAAACACATCAGAGAACTCCCGGACCACCGGTACTGAATCAATCGTCGGAGACTCTACAATGGTATCCCGAACATAGGCTAGATAAGCAAAACAACCCTTCTCGACCATGTGCTGAGCCTTCATAAAAGAGATAACCTGACTAGATGTACTGACAGACGAACCCTTCCACTCCAATCTAGGCAACTCTGGCATCACTAAGGTAACAGTCTTGACATGGCAATCAAGGATGACATGATATGAGGATAGCCAGTCCAAGCCCAGGATGAACTCAAAGTCGGTTATATCAAGCAGCAGAAGATTCGCTCTAGTTTCGTATCCGCAGAATGTGACCAAACAGGACAGATAGATTCGATCCACAACAACAAAATTGCCCACATGAGTGGACACATAAACAAGAGTACCCAATGACACATATGAATAGGTAGACCCTGGATCAAATAATACTGAAGCTTCCCTACCGCAGATAGAAATAATACATGTGATCATGGCATCTGAGGCCACTGCATCTGGTCTGGCCGGAAAAGCATAAAACTTGGCTGGAGCGCCACCTGCCTGGCCTCCGCCTGCCTGACCTCCACTTCTAGGACGACCCCTACCAACTTGCCCCCAGCCTCTGGGCGGTCGGACGACTGGTGTGGCCACTGGAGCTGCAATCATGGGCTGTTGACCCTGCTGTATTGCCTTGCCCCGAAGTCTGGGCCAATGCCTCTTCATGTGACTAGGATCCCCGCACTCATAACAACCCCTCGGAGCGGTGGACTGCTGCCCTGAAGTCTGACCCTGATGGCCTGAATACCCATCGGAAGGACCATGGATAGCTGGTGGACGATATAAACTCTCTGGCATGACACTAAAGTAGGCACTGAAAGATCCCTAATGACCGGACTACCCACTGAAAGAACCATGAATAACTGGCGGACTGTAACGACTCGACATGTTATTTTAAGAATTAACACCCCGTTCAGTGACTTAAGGTCTCGAGCAGCTTCGTAATATGTATTATGACCCACGAGTGTGGTCGAGTTTGATTTTCGGAAGATTCGGAATTTAATTAAAAGAACAATTCTCATTTTTGAAGCTTAAATGAAAAGAGTTGACCGGAGATTTGACTTATGTGTAAACGACCTCGGATTCGAATTCTGATGATTTCAATAGCTTCGTATGGTGATTTTGGACTTGGAATCGTGTCCGGAAAATTATTTGGAAGTCCGTAGTGGAATTAGGCTTGAAATGGCGAAAATATGAAGTTTAAGTTGGAAGTTTGACCGGGGAGTTGACTTTTTGATATCGGGGGTTGGAATCCAGTTTTGAAAAATTTTTATATGTCCGTTATGTCATTTATGACTTGTGTGCAAAATTTGAGGTAAATCGGACTTGATTTGATAGGTTTCGGCGTCGAATGTAGAAGTTGAAATTTCTTAGTTTCATTAAGCTTGAATTGGGGTATGATTCGTGGTTTTAGCGTTGTTTGATGTGATTTGAGGTTTCGACTAAGTTCGCAATAGGTTTTGAGATTTGTTGGTATGCTCGGACGGGATATCTAGTGGCTCGGGTGAGTTTCGGGGTGGTTTCAGGCCATTTCTAGTTGATGGTTTTTGGCTACAGAGGTATGCATCGCAATCGCGGACAAACAGTCGCGATCGCAAAGAGAAATTTTGCTGTTTCGACACTATGCACGCGATCGTGGAAGACTTTTCGCGATCACGTAGAGGAAACTCTTGCCTCACTGACCCGAATTTGGAAGCTCATATCTCGCAATCTATAAGAAATTTGTAGATGATCCAAAAATAAAAGTTGTAGACCTTTGTGTCTAGTTTTAAAAAAGGTAAACTATTTGTCATTTAGATGTGTTTACAAAATTTTATGGTAGATACACTACAAGCTATCTCGGAAGATTTTGGAAATCGCTGTTGCATAGGGATAACTTTGGAAGCTTATATCTCAAAATTTATAAGGAATTGGGAGATTAGCAACAAAATAAAGTTATAGCCCTTGGAGTCTAGTTTTCATAAAAGTAAACCATTCATCATTTGGAGTTGTTTACAAAAAGTTACGACCATTATACTAGAGGCTGTCTGGAAGAGTTGGGGAGTTTGTTCTTTGCAATCGTGATTGATTTTCCGCGATCGCGAAGAGCAATTTTGGGGCAGAAATATTTTGTGCTTCACGATCGCGAAGAGTAAATACCTGGGCAGTAGCTATATTTTGAGGCTTCAGCTATTTTTAACATATTTGGAGCTATGGAGCTCGGATTGAAGCGGTGTTTTAGGCGATTTTCACCATATAGATTGGGGTAAGTGTTTTATATCCTAAAGTATTTATATTTTATTAATATATGATTATATTCATTGTTTAATTCGGATTTTAATGGAAGAAATCAAGATTTTTGTAAATTCTTCCAAAAACAAAAATTTAATATTTGGAGGTCGAGTTGTTATTGGAATTCAATAAAATTGGTATGGTTGAACTCGTATCGGATGAGTACTCGGATTTCATGAAAATTATGTCGGGTTCCGAGGGGCGGGCCCCGTGTTGTCTTCTATGGACTTTTTGGAATAAATTTTTAAGTCGACGTATTATTATCCGGAATTATTTCCGATGAATTTTAATGAAATTATACAATTAATTTGGGTAGATTTGAGCGGTCCGGAGATCAATTCAAGCAAGAAGGCGATTTTGAAATATCGGCATAACTTCAAAAAGGTAGGTGTCTTGCTTAACCTCGAGTGGGAGAAATACCCCTTAGGCATTGAGTATTATATGCAAATTGTGTAATTGAAAATCATATACGCGAGGTGACGAGTACGTACTTGGTTTATATGTGCAAATTTTGTTGATTAAATTCCTTAGACGCCCTTAGGTATTAAATTAGAAATTATTGACACTTATTAAATTCTCTATTTGTCATGCCTAGATTCTTGTTTGTTGAAATTATTTTATATGATGATTTGGTGTGATTGCCACCTTGATTTTATGTGAAATATTATTTTGTTGAGCTTTTAACTTACAGATATTTTTGATAAGATTTTGTGCACATTATGGTCAAGCCATGGGTTCCTTATTGTGGAAAATAATGTATTGTTGATTTCTGTGGCAAGTTGTAATATTTGGGCACTTGATGTGCAATTTGTGATATGTTGTAAGATTTGAGCATTTGAAATCGGCTTACCTAGTCTTAGAGACTAGGTGCCATCACGACGCCTGTGGTAGAATTTTGGGTCGTGACACGGACGGTAAGAACTCTCCGGCATAACGCTGAAATAGGGTCGCGTCGGAACACCCCGAGGAGGTGGTGGTGCCGGATATAATGGCCTGCTAGGCCGACCCCTCCCAAAATGACCTCTGCCCCTAGCTGGGGAACCTCTGAACTCTCCAAAAAAATGGGACCTCTTGTACTGATGTATCTGCTCTCTACCCTTCTGACGGTAACCCTCAATCTTCCGAGCAATCTCCACTACCAACTGATAAGAAGTCCCCATCTCAACCACCCGGGCCATAGTAGCCTGAATACCTGAGTGAAACCCCGTAACAAACCTCTGCACTCGCTCCGCCTCAGTAGGAAGTATCATAAGTGCATGGTGAGACAACTCAGAGAATCTAGCCTCATAATCGGTCACTGACATCTGACCCTGCTCGAGCCGCTCGAACTTACACCGCAACTCTTCCCTCTGGGAGGGTGGGATATACCTGTCCAGAAATAAGTGGGTGAACTGGTCCCAAGTCATGGGAGGAGAATCTGCTGGTGTGCCAAGAAGATAAGCCTTCCACTACCTATGTGCGCAGCCCTCCAACTGAAAGGTAATGAAATCCACCCCGTGAGACTCCAATATGCTCATGTTGTGATATGTTGTAAGATTTGAGAACTTGATGTGCAATCTGTGATATGTTGTAAGATTTGAGCACTTGATGTGCAATTTATGAAATGTTGTAATATTTGGGCACTTGAGGTGCAAGTTGTATTATGCCATGATATTTCGGCACTTGAGGTGCGATTTGTGAAATATTGTGATATAGATACGCATGCGGTGAAATAAGGGTGGTTTGAAACGCATGGCTAGTAGGGAAACTACTAGAAGTCATGCGGTGATATAAGGTAAGGGTGTTGAAATGCATGCGGTGAGATAAGGGTGGCTTGAAACACGTGGCTAGTAGGAGAACTACTAGAAGTCATGCGGTGTGATAAGGATGGATAAAATATGGGATGCTATTTCGGAAAAAATGATTTTTTTAAAATTAAATGTGAAGGCTCCCATGGTGATATAAGAAAATGAGATATTGTGAATTTATTTATGATTTGTGTTACACCCTGTGCGCCCCAATGTGACGTAATGAATATGTGATTTTTTAATCATTATTTAAATTATTTTAAAGTCATAATATGTCTATATATGATGTTTGGATAGA
Source organism: Nicotiana tomentosiformis (assembly GCF_000390325.3). NCBI lineage: Eukaryota > Viridiplantae > Streptophyta > Magnoliopsida > Solanales > Solanaceae > Nicotiana > Nicotiana tomentosiformis. The sequence goes on from NC_090813.1 coordinate 133,251,163, forward strand.
AAATATGAAGTTTGGGAAAAATCGGATTAAAGTTGCGGAAAAACCGACTAAAGATTTGCCTTGTAACGGAGCGTTTTGAGAATTTAATTTCGTGTGATATATGAGGTCTTTTTGGGACATATTATATACCAAATTGAAGGTCTTGGAATTTTGTTTCCAACTCTCTTAACCGTTTGTTCATACGACACCCAGATAAAAAGTTATAAGCGCGGGAAGAAGGGCCAATTATAGGGTGCCAGATAGCACCTTTTTGACTTTTAAAAAAATGGGATATTTACATCCCATCTCGTCTCTTTCTTCATTTTTCCAGAGAATACACCCAAATAACACCCCTAACTTTACTCTTAAGCTCTCTTCAAGAGCTTCAAACAAGATTTCATCCTGGGCACGGAATCAAGAAGCGTTATCATTAAAACGATCCCTATGATATAAGTATCGCTATATCGCCTCTCTTTTTCTTGTAGTTTGAGTTTTGGAAGGTATTTAATAGTTAATAAAACGTGTACTTTCTTTATTTAAGTGTTTAAATATCAAGGAATGTTGATAAATCCGTTTCCTAATAGTTAGAACTCATGGGCCGGTGATCGGAAGCCGTGAGTTCGAGTTATTTGACTTGTAGTGGACTGTTTTGTGGGATGTTTCGTGTTGCCTTTGGGTTGTATATTTTTTTAATGTTTAATGGAGTTTTGGAAGAAAAATGGTGTGGATAAACACCACATAATGAAGGAATAGTAGGCTGGTCGTTCGTCGTTACAATTTTTAAGTTGTTTGACACTACTTTGGTTGTCGTTTTATGTATGAAGTGTTTAGGGTGTGTGGGTTATTTTGTGTATATTGTGATGGAGATAAGGTTGGAAAATGATGCTTACATGTTGTTATTGTTGGTATATGGTATTAGAGGAGGGCCTAGTTACAGGGGAGATGCTGCCCAAATTTACGTAAACGAGCTACTAGTTTAAGTTGCGGACTTAGCCTTTACTCAACACTGATTTTGAATCTTCTTATGATAAGGTAGATTGAATTGAGTTGTTTGAAGAATTTCTTGGAAGGTATTAAGGACTCAACGGAGTTAAGGTATGTTAAGGCTATCCCTTCTTTCTTTTTGGCATGATCCAAATGATACAAACGAACGAGCAAAATACGCAACTTTCATAAATGACTCTATTCATAGAAATACTAGGGGTGACTATATTCTTGATTCCCCATATGAATTATTATTATATCCTCTGTTCATGGGTCTCAGAAAAATACGTATTTGATAGAGTTTGTCTGAAAGGCATATTGATTTTATGATATTCGAGAAATCTTATTAATGTATTTCTTATGCATTTCATGCATTTATACATATACATTGTCCCATGACCAGAAGGCATTATATACGCGTATATTATATATATGTGGGATATGAGAAAAGGTTATGATGTTATATATGCACCACCACCTGATCAGCTGGTATACGTTGATGATTTTGCCCACAGTGGTTGAGATGATATAATGGGATGTCCTCAGAGGCTTGATGATGTTATGTATGCATATACATATGCATGGTATAGAATTTATATGCACATTCCTGACATTATAAATTTTCATGATTTACATAGCTATTCAGAATTTCAGGTTGAGTTCTTTACTCCATGTTTCTTTCATGTCTTTTATATACTACTGTCATTCCTTACATACTCGGTACTTTATTTGAACTGACGTCCCTGTTGCCTGGGGACACTGTGTTTCATGCCCGCAGGTCCCAATAGACAAGTTGAGAGTTCTCCTAGTAGGCTATCAGCTCAGCAAAAGGTGTTTGTGCACTCCACTTGCTCCGGAGTTGCCTATTTGGTCAGTATGATTTGAATAAGTATTGATTGGTATGGCAGGGCTCTGTCCTGACTTTTATGATATTTATGTACTCTTAGAGGCTTGTAGACAGATGTCATATATACGGATACTGGTATGGCTTTATAGGCCAGTACATCATATGTATAAGTCGGTATATCAAGTTGGGTCACCCTATATTAAGTATTTCCTCATATTTTATTCTACTTATCTCACGACAGCCTCTGTGGTTCATTTACCTATGATAGTATGATACGAAAGATAGGTTACGTTGGTACTCGGTTATGTAAGGTACCGGGTGCCCATCGCGGCTCGTCGGTCTGGGTCGTGAAAGAAGTGGTATCATAGCAGTTCAGTCATAGGAAGTCTACAAGCCGTGTCTAGTAGAGTCTTATTTATGGGTGTGTTGTGCACCACACTTATAAGCAGGAGGCTACAGGGCATTTAGGACTGTCACTCTTTCTTCTTACTCTACATCGTGTGGTAGAACTCAATTGTAAGAAATTCAAACTCCTAAATTCTATTTTATTCGTTATACAACGACAATTACATCCAGAAAGACAGTTGATATGAGACTGAATATGGATGTGGAAGAGTTGAGTTAGAGGAACTCGATTTTGCGTCATGCTTATGATGAGTAAATGTAAGGCCTTCAGTAGATATGTGTGTACACGGCGTGTGAGCTTCTTGATAAGAAGCCCTAAGGCATGAATATCTATCTACCCTTATGGTAAAAAGCAACGAGAGAATCAGAAGGTAGATACAAGTTTCAATAAGTAAAAGAAGCTAGGTGAAGAAGGATACGAGGTATCCAGTTAGTGAAGATTATTTGTATTTACAATTCAGGAAGAGAAATGTAAGCATTCTGAGTTACTTTCAACAATAACAAAGATATATTCACTTGACAACACCCATTTCAGTTATGCCATGTGGGAGCTAACATATATAATTTAAGAGAAGGATGGGATATCGGCATCCAGCTGGGGTTAGAGTAACCCAAAATTGTAGATGGATTGTTATCATTAGCTCACATTACCGAGGGATATTGCAAACGTGGTAATGGTTCTCCTTGTGAGACACCTAGATGATGCACTCTAGAATAGTACAGTCAGATATGAATACTAGAATGTTCAGAAATTTCAGAAAATTGGCATTAGAATCTTAGAAGGGATAAATATTTACCTTTGTATGGATCTCGTCCCTAGTAAAGAGAGAGTGTTAGGCGACTCAAAAAGCCAGTGAGTTGAATCAAGGGGGGCTAAAAGTGAAAGAATGTTTTGAAGAAGTTTTCATAATAAGGTGATAGACAGAAATATTAGCAGGAGAATAAGAAGAAAGTAAATGAAGCATTATGAGTAAGATATGATAAATGGATGATAACGGTATATCAAAATATGACAGGAGTACAGATTCTATAGTCAACTGAAAGAAAAGACAAGAAGTTACATGCCTTGAGACAATAAAAGAGTATAAGCCATAAAGTCATGTCCCTATTTTGAGAAATGAGTTGGTGACTCATACGTGATTACCAGAAGGAAAAGTTAGACCCCCATAGTAATAGAAATTAGTACGGGCTAGTGAATAACATAAACTGAACATGAATTCGGAATCGAAGAATTTGATAATAGTTGATATCGTGAGAATTTCAGGAAGACATTTTCCTAAAACAAGCGTTGTGAGCAGAGTTAAGCTTAAGGGACTAAATGTGCCAGTTACACTAGGTGTCACTTTTGTGTGTAAGGAATTAAATTATGCCTGGTACAGAAGGGTTACCGCAAGGCAAGTAAGAGTCCGTGAAGATGTGAAAAAATGCCAAATATGAAGAGGTGAAACATTTATAGGTAAATCTTCATAGCAATAAATGTTAGTACTCCCCTATAGGGGGAAGATGGTGTGATATGGTATTAAGTCGGAGTTATTTGGTTAAGGTAACTATGGAATAGTAAAAGAAGAAGGTGGTAGAAAGGCGAAAGGAATGAGATTGCATTTATTCAGATCCAACAGATATGATACGACTCCAGAATATTATGTAAGCATGACGACGGGGAGAGGCAGTAAGGGTTCTATCACTAGATGTTATTGATAGATAAGTGCAAATGAACATTGAATACGTAAGGAGCAAGTGTGCGGGGTAAGTTAAGATAAAGGATATAACCCAAGAGAGATTACGAAGAATATAGATATGAGAATGGACTAACGTGTAGTTAGTAGTTGATTCAGGAAGAACCTAGCCATGGCTAAACAAGAGGGTACCGACAAATCAGCAGGTTGTGCAAGATAAACATAGTGAAACCCAACATGGGGAATTCAATCTCGCAAATATGATGACATCGTAATTCTTGAGAAATATTCAGATAAGAGTTGGGCTTGTTAAAGGTAACGTATAAGTGTTGAGAAAATAAAAAAAACGGTGCCACTGAGAAGACAGTCAAAAATTTTTAGTTCAGAATCAACCTTACGAGCACAAGGGCGCAGAGGTAAGTAATTAAGGATAATTATAAGCGAGTAAGAACGTCAAAATTCTTTCGGGTATACGATGTAATAAGCTCGCAGCTTTACAGGATTTAAAGGGTCTCTCTTAAGTACTACAATGAAAGACTAGCTGATAGAATAAGAAAGAAGGCTTCAACTTAAGCATAGTGACATAAGGAAGAAATGGTCTTGTAACAACAGTCTCACAACAACATTGTATGCAATCTATAAGAAAGTGGCACCTATCGTGGCTAATGAACGGGAAGAAAAAATAAATCAAAAGATTATATTTGAGATCGTATGAGTTATAGGAAATTTCAGTATTTGTGGGCAATGAGACAAGCCATGTATTCATGCAACAAGTGAAAGAACGACTATGAAAAGTAATCGCTTATGTTTAAAGACAACTAAGAAAGAACAAGAAGAATTATCTGACCCACGATTTAGAGTTAACCGTGGTGATTCATGCACTAAAGATCTGGACGCACTATTTGTATGGAATTCATGTTGATATCTATATCGATCATAAGAGCCTTCAATCAAAAGGAATTGAGTTTACGCCAAAGGAGATGGTTGGAGTATTGAAAGACTACGACGTTGATATTTTATACCATCAGGGGAAGGCGAATATAGTAGTTGATGCCCTCAACCGTATGTCTATGGGTAGACTGTCATATTTACAGCCAGAGAAGTGTGGGATATCCCATGAGATTCATCAGCTAGCTAGTCTTAGAGTTCGATTACTGGACTCATGTGATACCGGAGTTACTATTCAGGACACGACAACATCCTCTTTAGTAACTTAAGTGAAGGAACGGCAGTATGAAGATCCTGTTCTTGCTCATTATAGAGATACATCCCCTTAAAAGGAGAATACACCATTTGAAATTATAGGAGATGGAGTCCTCAAATATCGAGGTCGATTATGTGTTCCTAATATGGCAGGGTTGCGCCAGCAGGTTATGGGAGAAGCTCACTATTCTTGTTATTCTATTCATCCAGGAGCGACTAAGATGTATCATGATATTTGAGGAATATACTAGTGGGACGAAATGAAGAAGGATATAACAGAGTTTGTTGCTCAGTGCCCTAATTGTCAGCAGGTTAAGATTGAGCATCAGAAACCCTATGGATTATTACAGGTTATAGAGATTCTGACTTGGAAATGGGAAGTGATTAATATAGATTTCATCATAGGCTTACCTCGTACCCAACGTAAGTTCGATGCTATATGGGTTATTGTCGATAGACTTACAAAAGCAGCCCATTTTCTGTCTGTCAGGACTACTTATTCAGTAGAGTATTATGCGAGGCTTTACATTAGGGAGATAGTATGACTTCAAGATGTCCCTATATTTATTATCTCAGATAGAGGTGCTCAGTTTACAACTAATTTCTGGAGGTCCTTCCAAAAAGGATTGGGGACTCAAGTAAGTCTTAGTACAACATTTCATCCCAAGACAGACGGTCTGGCTGAACGTACTATTCAGACACTGGAGGATACGCTATGGGCTTATGTGATGGACTTCAGGAGTATCTGGGATGATCATCTTCCACCTATTGAGTTTGCATATAATAATAGATAGTATTCCATCATTCAGATGGCTCCATACGAAGCTCTTTACAGACGAAAGTGTAGGTCTCCTATAGGATGGTTCAAGATTGGGGAAACTAAGTTAGTAGGACCAGAGTTTGTACATCAGGCAATTGAGAAGATTAAACTTATAAGGGAAGGGCTATTAGCAGCACCGAGTCGTCAAAAGTCCTATGCAGATAATCGACGACGAGACTTGGAGTTTTAGGTAGATGATTTGGTATTCCTAAAGGTATCACCGATGAAAGGCGTTATGAGATTCGGTAAGAAAGGAAAGCTAAGCCCTCAATACATTGGACCTTATAAGATTATACGCATAGTAGGCCAAGTAGCATATGAATTAGACTTCCAAATTGGAGTCTGTACATCGAGTATTTCATGTGTTTATGCTCCGTAGGTGTATTGGAGATCCCTTTAAAGTCATTCCAGTTGACGATGTTCAGGTTACAGGGCAGTTATCACATGAGTAAGCTCCAATTGCTATACTAGATAAACAAGTTCAGAGATTAATAACTAAGGATGTAGCTTCGGTTAAAGTACTTTGGATTAACAATAATGTGGAGGAGATGACTCGGGTAGTTGAAGAAGAAATGAAGACTAGGTATCCTCTCTTTTTTCCACTTCTGGAGGAGGATCAGACTGAGACATCACAACCTTTAGGTGCGTATATGGTACTAGATTCTTATGTTAGTTACTGTTATTGGTCGTGTGAGGCCATTGGTGTTATTGATGATTGTGGCCCTGTGTGGCTTTGTATTGTTGGATTTTTTGTGTGATAGGTTGGTAGTATTACCTTTACAGAGAAGACTCTACCAAAATTTCTATAGATTTCTGGGAGTTTAACATTCGAGGACGAATGTTTCTAAGGGGGGAAGATTGTTACACCCTGTGCATCCCAAGGTGACGTAATGAATATGAGATTTGTTAATCATGATTTAAATGATTTTAAAGTCATAATATGGCTATATATGATGTTTGGATAGAAAATATGAAGTTTGGAAAAAATCGGATTAGAGTTGCGGAAAAACCGACTAAGGATTTTCCTTATAACAGAGCTTTTTGAGAAATACATTTCGTGTGCTATATGAGGTTTTTTTGGGACATATTATATACCATATTGAAGGTCTTGGAATTTAATTTCCAACTCTCTTAACCGTTCATTCATATGACACCCGGATAAAAAGTTATAAGCGTTGGAAGAAGGGCCAATCATAGGGTGCCAAGTAGCATCTTTTTGACTTTTTTAAAAAATGGGATATTTACATCCCATCTCGTCTCTTTCTCCATTTTTACAGAAAATACATCCAAATAACACCCCCTAACTTTACTCTTAATCTCTCTTCAAGAGCTTCAAATAAGATTATCATCCCGGGCACAGAATCAAGAAGCGTTAACATTAAAACGATCCCTATGACGTAAGTATCGCTATATCGCCTCTCTTTTTCTTGCAGTTTGAGTTTTGAAAGGTATTTCATTGTTAATAAAACGTTTACTTTCTGTATTTAAGTGTTTAAATATCAAGGAATGTTGATAAATTCGTTTTCTAATAGTTAGAACTCACGGAACGGTGATCGGAAGCCGTGAATTCGAGTTATTTGACTTGTAGTGGACTGTTTTATGGGATATTTCGTGTTTGCTTTTGGGTTGTACATTTTTCTACTTTTTAATGAAGTTTTGGAGGATAAATTGTGTGGAGAAACACCACATAATAAAGGAATGGTAGGCTGGTCATTTGTCGTTACATTTTTTAAGTTGTTTGACACTACTTTGGTTGTCGTTTTATGTATGAAGTGATTAGGGTGTGTGGGCTGTTTTGTGGTATATTGTGACGGAGATAAGGTTGGAAAATGATGCTTACATGTTGTTATTGTTGTGTTCTTATTGTTGTTGGTATATGGTATTATAGGAGGGCCTAGTTACAGGGGAGATGCTGCCCAAATTTACGTAAACGAGCTACTAGTTTAAGCTGCGGACTTAGCCTTTACTCAGCACTGATTTTTAATCTCCTTATGATGTGGTAGATTGAATTGTGTTGTTTGAAGAATTTCTTGGAAGGTATTAAGGACTCAACGGAGTTAAGGTATGTTAAGGCTATCCCTTCTTTCTATTTGGCATGATCCAAATGATACAAACGAAACGAGCAAAATACGCAACTTACATAAATGCCTCTATTCATAGAAATACTAGGGGTGTCTATATTATTGATTTCCCATGTGAATTATTGTTATATCCTCTGTTTATGTGTCTCAGAAAAATACGTATTTGATAAAATTTGTCCGAAAGGCATATTGATTTTATGATATTCGAGAAATCTTATTAACGTATTTCTTATGCATTTCATACAATTATATATGTACATTGACCCATGACCAGAAGGCATTTTATACGCATATATTATATGTATATGGGATATGGAAAAAGGTTATGGCATTATCACCACCACCTGATCAGCTGGTATACGTTGTTGATTTTGTCCACAGTGGTTGAGATGATATAATGGGATGCCCTCAGAGGCTTGCTGATATTATGTATGTATATAACTATGCATGGTATGGCATTTATATGCACATGCATGGTATTATTAACTTTCATGATTCACATAGCTATTCAGAATTTCAGGTTGAGTTCTTTACTCCATGTTTCTTTCATGTCTTTTATATACTACTGTCATACCTTACATACTCGATATTTTATTTGTACTGACGTCCCTTTTGCCTGGGGACGCTGTGTTTCATGCCCGCAGGTCCCGATAGACAGGTTGAGAGTTCTCCTAGTAGGCTATCAGCCAGTAGAAGGTGTTTGTGCACTCCACTTGCTCCTAGTTGTATGGTGTTGGCTTTGGCTTTTTAGTACGAAACTCTGAAGAAGTATATTTCTGATTTTTCCACTGATTTTTGATGATTGAGTTGATTTAAATAAAAGGAATTATTATTATGTTTTAAATTAAATAGTTTTAAACCAAACCAGTAGTTTATCTGATGCTTTAATTTAAGTGTAATGTTATTTTCTTCACCCAAATAATTTCTAAATATAAACTTAATTCTTTGTTGATTTATTATTTGATTTAAAAATTCTAAACTCACTTTAGTGGAAATAAATTGATCATGTGGATCTTATATATATTGAGGATATTGGCATGTGAATTGTCCGTACAATTGTGATATAAAATGAGGGCACGAGGTACCGGGAAAATATGATAATTTAATTATTGGTACGAAGTACTGTGGAGATATGAAAAATGGGTTGAGACCCGTGTTTATGAAAAATATGAAAATGGGCTAAAACCCGTATTTTTATGATTATGAAATGAGGTGTCACATGGTGACTTTTTAATTGAAGAATTATATTCAAAATATTTATTTGGAAGGATTTTTATTTAGAAAGTATTATATGAAAGAATTATATTTGAAAGATATTTATTTGAGGAAAATTATATTTGAAAGATAGCTATTTGGTAGAATTATATGTGAAGGGCATTTATTTGAAGAATTTGATTTAATTGGTTGTACTTGTATTTATTATGTGTTGAGCGATATTAAATGGTATTTTGTTGTCTTGTTGTGCATATCACTGGTTGTTTTATGATTTTCTTATTGTTATGTGTTCCCTACTATCTTGTATATTATATTGTATAGGCTATTAGACTAGTGAGTGTCTTGACTGCACCTCGTCTATACTCCATTGAGGTTAGTCTTGATACTTATTGGGTACCGACCGTGGTATACTCATACTACACATTTTTGTGCAGAGCGAGGTATTGGAGATATCGGACTTGAGCAGAGTCAAAGCGGGACCGTAAGAATTCAAGGTAGAGATGCTTGGTCGTCGCAGTCCCTTGGAGTCTTTTCATTTCATTGTACTGTTAATTTTTAATCAAACAATATTGTATATTCGTTCCTTGTGATCATTCTATGTATTCAGTTAGAGTTCTTGACTTAGTTCCTTCTTTATTTCGAATGTTGAAGTTGGAAACTTCATAATAGACTAAAGTTTCAAATGAGTTCGCATAAGACCTAACTTCAAACGAGCATAACTCCCTTGATATGATGAGTTATATGATTTGTTACCTATTAAAAGAAAGGTCTATGTGTCTAGTTTCCAACTCTTCAAACCGTTCATTATTTGGACATTCCTACAAGAAGTTATGACCAAATTACCAAAGGCTAGAAAAATACGATTCTGCGTCCAATTCTGCGATCGCAAAACCATTATGCGATCGCAGAAGTAGTTATGCGACCGCAAAATGGTCGCAAACCTGTTCAGTGAAGCCCATTTCTGGGCATCGATTTTGCGGTGCATTTTGCAACCCGCATACCCATTCTGCGGTCCATTATGCGATCGCAGACCTGCTTTCGGTGGGTTAATTTTTCTATTTTCACAACCCGACCCATTTTGATAAATAGGCTTTGGGACTCATTTTGGAGAAATTATCTGATGATTTTAGAGAGAAGTGAGAGTATTTTAGAGAGAGAAGGAGGGAACCTAACATTCTAATCATCCAATCTTCAAGAATCAAGGAACCAAATCACAAGATCTTCATCAAAGAGGTAAGATTCAACCCCTAGTCTTCAATTTCGAATTTGGGGGTAAACGATTGGTGATTGGTAGTATGATTCTTGAGTGTAAGAGTATTTTATATATATGCTTGTACCAATAAGGTTTGTGGGAAGATTGTTGAGATCAAATAAGTAAAGATTGGGTTGCGGAATGAAGGAAATCTTGTAGAAGAACCTTGTAACCAAATTTGCACACCTAGTGTTTGATAAAATGCTCAAATGAGCTGAAACCATGAAAATCTTCCTAATTATGGTTCACTTTTGTTATGCTTCTAAATAGATTGAAATTTCTAGAATTTTCGGAACCTCGTAGTAATGTAAGGAAGGCTCAAGAAAAATTGGAGCCGTCCGGAGATCAATTCAAGCAAGAAGGCGATTTGGAATATCGATCTAACTTCAAAAAGGTAAGTGTCTTGCTTAACCTTGAGTGGAAAAATTACCCCTTAGGCATTGAGTCTTATGTGCCATTTATGAAATGTGAAAAGCCGTGTATGCAAGGTGACGAGTACGTACTGGGGCTTATACGTGCAAAATTCATTGAAATAAAGTTTTAGGCATTATTGCGTAGTAAATTGGAAAATTGTGGAAAATTATTAAATCATCTGTTTGCCATGCCTAAATCGTTATTGTTGACTTTGTTTTTATATGATAATTTGATGTGATTGTTACTTGAAATAATTATGAAATTTCTTGAGTATTGTTGGTTTAATATTTCTTGGAAATTAATTCTAATATGAATCTTCTTATACAAATAATTAATTTAAGCGAGCTTAAGAATAAGTATTAATATAATTATCTAAATTTAATTTAATGAAGGTTTTGCTTTATGCTGAGTAATTTCTCTCTCAATTGATTATTTTTGGGGTGTTATATACATTGTGTGGAGCCTTGGGCTATTTGTTGTGAAATTAATTGATTTTGTTATATCTTTAAAATTTGGTTGTGGCCATTGAGCAAATTGTGATATGAATTAATTTTATTATATTGTCATGTTAATTTTCCGTGTAAATTATTGTGTTGTGTAAGTTACTATTTTGGGGAGATAGGGTTGGCATTTCATCGTTAATATTATGTGGGTATAAGGGTGGCAATAGGAGCGATAAGGGTGGCTATTGATATTGTCTGGGCGGAGCGATAAGGGTAGCTATAGGAGTGATAAGGGTGGCAATAGGAGCGATAAGGGTGGCTATTGTCAGGGACGATATGTGATGATGTGGGGTTGTGGTGTTGATAATTTTCATGTGATATTGTGATTTTCTTTTGTTTATTTCCATACCTTGTGCAACTTGTTTTGTTGTTGGTAAATTGCTAACAATCTGATTTATGTTGAAATTGAGAGCCTGTGGCTATTGCCAGGCGGATTATAAAATAAAATGTGGGCACGAGGTGCCGTGAGTAAATAATAAGAATATTTGGCACGTGAATTATCTATACACTTGTGATATGAAATGTGGGCAGGAGGTGTTGTGATGAAATGATAATGATAATTGGCACGTGAATTGTCCGTGCAGTTGTGATATGAAATGAGGGCCTAAGGTACCGTGGAAATATGAAAATGGACCGAGACCCGTATTTACAAAAAAAATATGAAAATATGCTGAGACCCGTATTTTTATGATTATAAAATGAGGTGTCACATGGTAACTTTTTAACTGAAAGAATTCTATTCAAAATATTTATTTGGAAGGATTTTTACTTAAAAAGTATTATATGAAAGAATTTTATTTGAAAGATATTTATTTGAGGAAATTATATTTGAAAAGATTTATTGAAAGAATTATATTTGAAAAATAATTATTTGAGAAAATTATATTTGAAAGAGAGTTATCTGGAAGAATTATATGTGAAAGACATTTATTTGAAGAACTTGATTTAATTAAGTGTACTTGTGTTTATTAATTGTTGAGTGATATTAATGGCATTCTTGTTGTCTGCTGTGCATATCACTAGTTGTTCCATGTTGTCCTATTGTTATTTGTTTCCTATTATTTTGTATATTATATTGCACAGTTTATTAGACTAGTGAGTGTCTTGACTGTACCTCATCTCTACTCCATTGAGGTTAGTCTTGATACTTACCGGGTACCGACCGTGGTGTACTCATACTACACTTCTGTACATTTTTGTGCAGAGCCAGGTATTGAAGATATCAGACTTGAGCAAAGCTAAAGCGTGATCATAAGGATTCAAGGTAGAGCTGCTTGGCCGCCGCAGTCCCTTGGAGTCTTTTCATTTTATTGTACTGTTAATATGTAATCAAACAGTATTGTATATTCGGTCCTCGTGATCACTCCATGTATTCAGTTAGAGTTCGTGACTCAGTACTACCAGTATTGGGAGATTGTGCATTATAATTATTTCCGCTGTTAGATTTTAATTAAAAAAATGGCTTCAAAATGTAATAGAAATTGGCTTACCTAGTCTTAGAGACTAGGTTCCATTACGACGCCTGTGGTGGGATTTTGGATCATGACAAGATGCTTGGTCGTCGCAGTCCCTTGGAGTCTTTTCATTTCATTGTACTGTTAATTTTTAATCAAACAGTATTGTATATTCGGTCCTCGTGATCATTCCATGTATTCAGTTAGAGTTCATGACTCAGTACTACCAGTCTTGGGAGGTTGTACATTCATATTTATTCCGTTGTTAGTTTTGGTTACTTATTTAATTCAAAAATAAAAAAAATGGCTTCAAAATATAATAGAAATCGGCTTATCTAGTCTTAGAGTCTAAGTGTCATCACGACGCCTGTGGTGGGATTTCGGGTCGTGACACGGACGGTAAGAACTCTCCGGCATAGCGCTGAAATAGGGTCGCGTCGGAACACCCCGAGGAGGTGGATGTGCCAGATATAATGGCCTGCTAGGCTGACCGCTCCCAAAATGATCTCTTCCCCCAGCTGGGGCACTCTGAACTCTCCAGAAAAAGGGGACCTCTTGTCCCGATGTATCTGCTCTCTACCCTTCTGACGGTAACCCCTCAATCTTCCGAGCAATCTCCACTACCAACTAATAATAAGTCCCCATCTCAACCTCCTGGGCCATAGTAGCCTGAATACCTGAGTGCAACCCCGCAACAAACCTCTGCACTCGCTCTGCCTCAGTAGGAAGTATCATAAGTGCATGGCGAGACAACTCAGAGAATCTAGCCTCATCATCGGTCACTGACATCTGACCCTGCTCGAGCTGCTCGAACTTACACCGCAGCTCTTCCCTCTGGGAGGGTGGGATATACCTATCCAAATATAGGTGGGTGAACTGGTCCCAAGTCATGGGAGGAGAATCTGCTGGTCTGCCAAGAAGATAAGCCTTCCACTACTTAAGTGCGCTGCCCTCCAACTGAAAGGTAGTGAAATTCACCCTGTGAGACTCCAATATGCTCATGTTGTGCAGCCTGTCCCTGCACCTATCAATAAAGTCCTGAGGATCCTCATGTTTCTCACGCCCAAAGACCAGAGGGTGAATCCTAATCCATCTGTCCAAGAGCTTCTGCGGCTCACCAGCCACAGCTGGTCTAGGCTCAGGTACAATCGCTGTAACTGGCTGGGCCCCGCCCACGGGTAGTGTACTCGGGGTTTGATATACGGCAGCCGTATGCCCAAGTTCCTGAGCAGTAGAGGTCTATGCTCCCCCTCCCACCTGAGATGTGGCTGGTTCTGTTGGAAATAAACCAGCCTAGGTCATAGAATCCATAAACCGCAGCATACGGCCCATGACCTACTGAAAGCCCGGTGCTGACATGAAATCTACCGGGGCTAGCTCTGAGCCGGGCACCCTTCCCTGCTCCTCAACAATGAGATCCTCCACTGGATCCATTGGTGGTACAACTAGGGAAACTCTGGGACGTCCTCGTCCCCTACCTCGGGCTGGTTCCCTCCCCCGACCTCTACCTCAGCCTCTAGCCACAGGGGGAGCAGCCCCTCCCGGGTCTGGAATGTCCGTTGCGCGCGTTCTCACCATCTGTGAGAGAATAAGAGGAAGAAACTTATTACACCATCAACTGCACGATAGGAGTTGAACAAAGAGTAGTTTCCTAACACCCTATAGCCTCTCGAAGATAAGTACGGACGTCTCCGCACCGATCTGCAAGACTCTATTAGGCTTGCCCATTACTATTGAGACCTACGCGAACCTAGTGCTCTGATACCATGTTGTCACGACCCAATTTATCATAGGCCGTGAGGGCACCCAACACCATTGTTAGGCAAGCCAACACTGATAGATCTAGTGGTTTCAACTTTTAATATGTTTACAAAGTAAAACTTTCCGCATTTATAAAAGATTTAGAAATATTGTTGTAAAGTAATTAATCAAAAGCAACTGAGTGCAAATCGAAGTCAAAATAATAAATCCAAAATCATAAGTCTACAAGTGTGTGCCAAGAAATGGTGTCAAGGAGGTGGATAGAAATATATATCCACAAGAGAGACTCCGGCTGCTGCTAAACGGCTCAGAAGGGCAGTTCACCATGGAGTCTCAAGGGTAACCAGATGCACCTGCCTCAGATCCTGCACATCAGGTATAAAAGTATAGCATGAGTACGTAAACAACGTGTACCTAGTAAGTATCTAGCCTAACCTCGAAGAAGTAGTGACGAGGGGTCGACTTCGACACTTTCTAAGGGCCAAAAACATAATAATGTATAAAACAGGTAATATACAATAATAATAGCGCTCAAAACAAGAAGATAGTAAGTAAATCCTTCTTCCAAGAAAAATAATCAACCCATATCTCTCTTCTATTCCTTTCACCTTTCAAGTCCATGAAACATTATTAAATATAAGAAGGGATTTCAGTATTACTATGCACGAGTTATGCCGAGGACGTACGGCCCGATCCAAATATACATAATAATATACTGTGCACTGTCGAGGGTCGAACAACCTGAACCATATAATATATCAATAGATCTTGCTGAGGCGAACGGCCCGCTCCCATGAGAGTAGTGAAAGTTTACCCCGCTCGCGAAATATATTTGTGAAGCGGTTGAACATATAATTTGTCAACTCATAGTGGTATTTCTCAATTCTTTTCTAAAAATAAGGAATTCAAATTCCACTTTAATCCAACAACTAGTAAGCATAAACAAGCAACGGTATCAACAAAACATGGTGTAAGCCTAAATCTACCCGAACACAAGCATGAATAGTAGCTACGCACGGACTATCGTCGCACCATGTGTGCGTAGCCCCCCCACAAATAGAAGTACATATTGATTAAGTTCACCTATGGGGTTCAGTTCTCTCTTACAAGTTTAGGAAAGAGACTTACCTCGGCTCAAAGCTTACTTCCCAATTCAAGAATGCGCTCAAGCCTCCAAATTTGATGTTAAACGACTCGGAACTAGCCAAACATTATATAAACTGATCAATCTATGATCAAAAGTTCACCATATCCACTATTAAAGTAATTACCCAACCCAAATTGTAAGAATTCCTAAAATTCACCTAATGCCCACACGCCCGGATTCCGGACATTTTGAAGAAAGTTGTTACCCATAGCCTTAGGAACATAAATATATGATTTTCACTAAGTTTCATGATCATTTCCGGGGTAAAATCTCATTTTTATTAAACCCTAGGTTTTTCATCTAAACCCATAATTTTTACCAATTTTTACATGTTAATCTACCCATAATCTATGTATTTAACTTATGTCGTATAGAAATTACTTACCTCAAAGTGCTAGGTGAAAACCCCCTTCCAAAAGCTCCAAAAATCGCCCAAGAGATGAAGGAAAATGAAATAAATGGCCTAAGTCCCACATTAAATGAGCTGGGCACAGGCCTCTGATGTCTTATTTGCAACACCAGGTTCGCAAATGCGAGGGTCGCAAATGTAACAAAACTCTTAAAATTGCGAAGCCTGACTCCAGCTGCTAAGGTAACAAATGCAACGGATGGGTCGCAAATGTGATCACTGTTGAGTTCGCAAATGCAGCTCAGGTGTCGCAAATGTGAAAATTCCCCAGGCTGAGCTTCTTCGCAATTGCGAAGCTCTCCTCGCAAATGCAAAGTCCGCATTTGCGAACTATTTTTCGCATTTGCGAGACCTGCAACTGGTGCCAAGACACACCAGAAATCTGGTGTGTTTTTCATCCCTTCTGCACGTCCGAAACTCACTCGAGCCCTCTGGGCTCCACACCAAACACCCACACCTGTCTAACAACATCATACAAACTTGCTCGCGCGATTGGAACAATAAAGTAACATCAAAAACCATGAATCGGACGCCAAAATGCATAAATTAACATATGAACTCAAAACTTCTAAAAATACTTCCGCTCGTCCGATTCCTATCAAATCAACTCGAAATAATGCCAAATTTTGTGTGCAAGTCTTAAATGAAATACGGAACTATTCCCGATCTTGGAATTCCGTTTGGACCTCGATATCACCAAAACCCGTTTCAAAACAAATTTTAAAGAGCTTCAAGAACAAATGTTTGATACAAGGCGCCGAAACACTCCTGTGTCATCCAAAACCTGAACCGAGCATACGCCAGGTCAGAAATCATCATACGAACCTATTGGAACTTCCAAATCCTGATTCCGAGGTCATTTACTCAAAATGTTGATCGAAGTAATACTTGCACCTTTTAAGCGAACTTTAAGGAACCAAGTGTTCCGATTTCAACCCGAACCCTTCCAAATCCCAAACTAACCATCCCCGCAAGTTATAAAACAGTAAAAGCACATACGAGAAGTCTTATTTATGGGAACAGAGTTCTAAAAAGCAAAACGACTGGTCAGCTCGTCACAACACCCTTATGTATTAAATTGAAAAATTGTTGAAACTTAGTAAATCCTTAATTTGTCATGCCTCATTCCTTGTTTGTCGAGTTTGTATTGTATATGATAATTCTATGTGATTGCCACTTGGAGTTTTATGTGAATTTTGTGTATTTGTTGATTTGATATTTCTTGGAAAAAATTACATTATGGATTTTCCATCTGCAAATAATTAATTAAATAAGTTTAAATTTAGGCGTTAATATATTTATCAGAAATTTGGATTAAAGAAGAGGTTTTTCTTGTTGAGTTATTTTTTCATCTGTGTTGTTGCTTATGAGATTTTATATACATTGTGTGGAGCCTTGGGCTATTTGCTGTGAAATTAATTGATTTTGTTGTACCTTTGAAAAGGTTGTAGCCTACGGGTGGCTATTGATATTGCCAGGGCGGAGGGATAAGGGTGGCTATAGGAGTGATAAGGGTGGCTATTGATATTGTGAGGGCGGAGGGATAAGGGTGGCTATTATGTGGAGTTATACGGGTGGATATGGGAGAGATAAAAGTGGCTATTGTCAGGGATGATATGTGATGGTGTAGGATTATTGTGTTGTTGATTTTGTTATATGATGTTGTGATTTCCATGTGATTATTTTTATATCCTGTGCAACTTGTGTTGTTAATTCAGTAAATTTGATAATAGTCTGATACATGTTAAAATTATGAGCCTGTGGCTATTGCCGGGTGGCTTATGTTATTGGCACATGGATTGTCCGTGCAGTTGTGATATGTAATATGGGCACGAGGTGTCGTGGTTATATAATAAAGATGATATTGGCACGTGAATTGTCCGTGCAGTTGTGATATGAAATATGGGCATAAGGTGCCATGAGTAAATGATGATAATATTGGCACGTGAGTTATCCGTGCGGTTGTGATAGAAATATGGGCACGAGGTGCCATAAAAATATGAAAGTGGAATGAGACCCATATTTTTATGATTATGAAATGAGGTGTCACCAGGTGACTTTTATTTGAAAGAATTATATTCAAAAATATATTATTTGAAATAATTATAGATGAAAGGTATTTATTTGAAAGAATTATATTCGAAAAATATTTATTTGAAGGGAGTATATTTGTAATATATATTTATTTGAAAGGATTATATTCTAAAGATTTTTATTTGAAAAACTTATATTTGAAAGATTTATACTTGAAGTACTTACATTTGAAAGACGTATATTTGAGGGACTTGATTAATTGGTTGTATTTGTGTTCCTTATTCGTTTGAGCAATATTTATGGTATTTTTGTTGCCTTGTTGTTTATTGATTCTTGTTGCCATCATTGCCATTTGTCTTCCATTATTATCATATACTGCTATACTGCACATGTTATTTGGTTTGTGAGTATTTTGATTGTACCTCATCACCACTACACCGAGGTTAGTCTTGATACTTACTGAGTACCGACCGTGGTATACTCATACTACACTTCTACACATTTTTGTGCCAAGCCAGGTACTGGAGATATTGGACTCGTGCAGAGTTAGTGTGTTGATCGCAAGGATTCAAGGTAGAGCTGCTTGGTCGTCGCAGTCTCTTGGAGTCTTCCCATTTTATTGTACTGTCTTAGAGACTAAGTGCCATCACAACACATGTGGTTGGATTTTGGCCTGTGACAAGTTGGTATCAGAGCTCTAGGCTCATAGGTTCTACGAGTCACGAATGAGTTTAGTAGAGTCTTGCGGATCGGTACAGAGACGTTTATACTTATCTTCGAGATGCTACATAACTCTTAGGATATTTTCACTTCTTTCATTCCTGTCGTGCGGAATTTATTGATTTTGGAATTTGAGCCTTTGTATCTCTATTCTCTCACAGATGGTGAGGACACATGCTACCGGGTCAGCTGATCAGACACCCGCACATGCTGCTAGGGCCGCGAGAGGCCGGTGGCGAGGAAGGGCAGATGCCGCAGCTAGAGCACATGTCAGAGCAGCAGTTGAGGAGCCACCAGTAGCTCCAGTTGGGGGACAGGCACAAGAGATACTTGTTGTTACCCCCGGACTTTAGGAGACTTTAGCACAATTTTTTAATATGTTTGGTACATTAACTCAGGCAGGATTTATCTCTGTTTTACCAAATATTTCACAGATAGTGGGAGGAGCTCAGACTCCTACCGCCTGTACTCCAGAGCAACATGTTCAAATTGGTCAAGTTCCGGGTGTGGTGCTGGTACCACTTGTTATTTTGGTTGAGCCTGAGGTTAGGCCAGAGGCATCAGAAGAGGAACAAAAGAGACTTGAGAGGTTTAAGAGGTATTCTCACCTACTTTCAGTGGCACAACTACAGAGGATGCCCAAGGATTACTAGAAAAGTGTCACCATATTCTCCGCACCATGGGTATTGTGGAAGTGAGTGGAGTTGCCTTTACTACATTTCAACTGTCAGGAGCAGTGTATTAGTGGTGGCAAGTTTATGAAAAAGGTAGACTAGCCGATGCAATGCCACCAACTTGGGCTCAATTTTCGGAGATATTTTTGAAAGAGTTTGTTCCCCATACTCTATGGGATGTATGGCGCACAGAGTTTGAACAGTTGCGTCAGGGCACCATGACGGTGTCAGAATATGCTATCAGGTTCAGTGAGTTAGCCCGCCATGCACCTATCATGGTTCCTACAGTTAGAGAGCGAGTCTGCAGATTCATTGAAGGGCTTGATTATGATTTTAAAATATATATGGATAGAGAGTTGCAGACTGCCATTCCATTTCAACATGTAGTAGAGATTGCCATGATGTTAGAACGTGTTCGAAGTGAGCAAAATGAGTCTAAGGAGGCTAAAAGGTCTCGGAACTCTAGAGGATTTAGTGGATTCTACTGTGCAGCTATGACTAATCATGGCGAAGGCTCGGGCAGATGGTCAGACCATTACGCAATTCAGAATACTCGTATTGCTTCAGTTAGTACTTTTAATGCACCACCAGCACGGGTTTCTTATAGTGGTTATTCCAGTTATCCGGCATAGTGTCAGTATGATCAGCCCTGCCCGCAGAGGGTTGTTATGAGTGCGGTGATACCAGGCACATCATGAGAGATTGTCCCAGACTTGGGAGAGGAAAATTTCATCAGAACACTCAGGCTGCATACTTTATTCCAGTTAATACTCCACGTGCACAACCATTTGTCATCCATTATTATCATATTCTGCCACACTGCACAGGTTATTTGATTAGTGAGTGTCTTGACTGTACCTCGTCACCACTCCACCGAGGTAGCCTTGATACTTACTGAGTACCGACTGTAGTGTACTCATACTAAACTTCTACACATTTTTGTGTAGAGTTAGGTACTGGAGATATTGGACTCGAGCAGAGTTAGTGTATTGATCGCAAGGATTCAAGGTAGAGTTTCTTGGTCGTCGCAGCCCCTTGGAGTCTTCACATTTTATTATACTGTCAATTATTATTCGAACAATATTGTATATTCGATCCTTGAGATTATTTCATGTATTCAGTTAAAGTTCGTGACTTAGCATTACCAGTCTTGGAAGGTTGTTATAATTATTTTCGATGTTGGTTTTGACATTTGTGTTAAATTCTATTTCCAAAAAAAAAAAGAAGCTTGAATTGTTATTATGATCGGCTTACTTAGTCTTAGAGATTAAGTGCCATCACGACGCCTGTGGTGGGATTTTGGGTCGTGACAAGTTGGTATCAGAGCTCTAGGTTCATAGGTTCTACGAGTCACGAACGAGTTTAGTAGAGTCTTGCAGATCGGTACGGAGACGTTTGTACTTATCTTCGAGAGGCTATAGAACTGTTAAGAAATTTTCACTTCATTCATCCCTGTCGTGCGAAATTTGTTGATTTTGGAATTTGAGCCTCTGTATCTCTATTCTCTCACAGATGGTGAGGAAACGTGCTACCGGGTCAGCTGAGTAGACACCCGCACATGCTGCTAGGGCCGCGAGAGGTCGAGGCCGAGGAAGGGCACATGCCGCAGCTAGAACACCTGTTAGAGCAACAGTTGAGGAGCCAGTGGTAGCTCCAGTTGGGGCACAGGCAACAGAGACACCTGTTGTTACCCCCGGACTTCAGGAGACTTTAGCACAGTTCCTGAATATATTTCATACATTATCTCAGGCGAGATTGATCTCCGTTTCACCAAATATTTCGTACTCCTACCGCCCGTACTCTAGAGCCACAGTTTCACATTGGTCAGGTTTCGGGTGTGGTGCCGGTATAACTTGTTATTCTGGTTCAGCCTGAGGTTAGGCCAGAGGCATCAGAAGAGGAACAAAAGAGACTTGAGATGTTTAAGAGGTATAGCCCACCTACTTTCAGTGGCACAGCTACAGAGGATGCCCAAGGATTTCTATAAAAGTGTCACTGTATTCTCCACACCTTGGGTATTGTAGAAGTGAGTGAAGTTGCCTTTACTACATTTCAGCTGTCAGGAGCAGCGTATATGTGGTGGCAAGTTTAATGAAGAAGGTAGACTAGCCGATGCAATGCCACCAACTTGGGCTCAATTTTCGGAGATATTTTTGAAATAGTTTGTTCCCCAGACTCTACGGGATGTGTGGCGCATAGAGTTTGAACGGTTGCGTTAGGGCACCGTGACAATGTCAGAATATGCTATCAGGTTCAGTGAGTTAGCCCGCCATGCACCTATCTTGGTTCCTACAGTTAGAGAGCGAATCTGCAGATTCATTGAAGGGCTTGATTATGATTTTAAAATATGTATGGCTCGAGAGTTGCAGACTGACATTCCTTTTCAGCAAGTAGTAGAGATTTTCAGGATGTTAGAACGTGTTCGAAGTGAGGAAAAGGAGTCTAAGGAGGCCAAAAGGTATCGAAACTCTAGAGGATTCAGTGGATTCTACTCTGCAGCTATGGCTCGTCATGGCGGAGGCTCGGGCAGACGATCAGACCAGTACGCAATTTAGAATACTTGTAGTGCTCCAGTTAGTACTTTTAGTGAACCATCGGCATGTGGTTCTTACAGTGGTTATTCCAGTTATCCGGCACAGTCTCAGTATGAGCAGCCCTGCCTGCATAGGGTTTGTTATGAGTGTGGTGATACTAGGCACATCATGAGAGATTGTCTAGACTTGGGAAAGGCAAATTTCATCAGAACACTCAGGCTACATGCTTTATTCCAGTTAATACTCCACGTGCACAACCAGTTAGGGGTGGAGGACAGGCGGGTAGAGGCCACCCAAGAGGGGGAGGCCCGTCCCGTTGATATAATTGCTATGAATTGGCGGGGGTCATTACAGGTATAAGTTAATTCATAATAAAGGAGTACTATTCTTATTTTGATTCGATTCCGATTATCGAGGTGAGAGCTCCTTTCATGCTCCTTATATGGTGAATTTGTGAATTTGTGCTCTACTCCTGTGTTTATCCCTATTGAGAGATTTGATGATGTTAGCCCGTGTCTATGATTTTGTTTTGTACACTATTGAGGGCTATGAGTCCAAAAGTGACTTTCTATTACTCATTATAGTGGGTTTTGATATAAATTCGAGATAGTTTGATTAAATATTTTTGAATTATATGCCCTATCGGTATGAGGGTTCATTATGTGTTGTGAAATTATTTATCGGAATTTATGAAAAGAAGAAAAAGAAACAAAAAAAATTTTGTTGGCACAATGTGCATGATACTTGTGATTTAGAGTTGAGGATGATATCCTTGTGGTTAAATTTATGTGTTTAAGTTCTACCTTTGTGAAATTAAATTTGTACTATAGTACTAATAGGGAGTCATGCGTGTTAGGCTTATTTGATAACTCTTGTATATATTTTTCTGTGCATATTTAGCCATATTCGTGCTATAATTTTTGAGTTTTATCCTACGAGATGTGTGCCCATGTGGCGTTAAATGTGACTCGTTAATTTGGGTAAATAATTATGAGGTCTTCATGCCTCACAATTTGCAGTCAGTATTGTGAAAATTTGAAATGAGGGTTCGATTAATATGAGGTTAATTGAGGATGCTAGAATTAATTATGAACATCTATTATGACCAGAGATATGGTTATGGGCATACGTATAATAGGTGCATAGGCACGAAATTGCTACAACCGGTTGAGACTAACATAATGTGCTGATATGAAAAGAGGACCTTTTGAAATTAAGAGGAGTGTAAGAAATCGGCTTTAAAGTTTATAAATACAGATAAAAGAAATAATCTCAACTGAGATGGTGTTGTTGGACCCATGTTAAATTTACGGTGATGTAGAATCACCCGCGAGTATGTGTGTAAGAGTACACTCTTTAATTTAATGTCCTCAGAATAATTCTTGGCACATTCGAGGAAGAACGTATGTTTGTGAGGGGGAGAATGTAACGACCCGACTTGTCGTTTAAGAATTAATGCCCCGTTCAATGACTTAAGGTCCCGAGCAACTTTGTAATATGTATTATGACTTGCGTGTGCGGTCAATTTTGGTTTTTGGAATATTCGAAATTAAACTGAAAGAGCAATTCTCATTTTTGAAGCTTAAATAAAAAAATATTTACCGGAGTTTGACTTTTGAGCAAGCAGCTCCGGAATAGAATTTTGATGATTCTAATAGATTCGTATGGTGATTTCGGACTTAGGTGTATGCCCGAATTTGGATTTGGAAGTCAGTCGGGCATTTCGGCGCATTTTGGTGAAAGTTGGAAAATAGAAGATTTTTGGAAAGTTTGACCGGGAGTTGACTTTATTAACATCAGGGTCGGAATTCGATTTCGGAAATTGAAACGACACCATTATGTCATTTATGACTTGTGTGCAAAATTTGAAGTCATTCCGAATTGATTTGATACATTTCTGCATAAATTATAGAAGTTGGAAGATTTAAAAATTCATAATTCGATTCGAGGCACGATTCAAAATACCAAAGATACTGACCATCTCGAACCGGGGTCACCTCATCCCCTTCATAGCGAGTCCTACTGATTGAGTCATCATGTTGGGACAATTCTTCGTGTACCTCAACATTGTGTGTGATGTTGACATCATTAGCTGCCATCTCTTTGTTTTTGCTAAGGAAAGAAACAAAATAAGTTAGTAATAAAAGCAAGGATCAAAGCAATTATGCAACTATTGAGCCCCACTGTGGGTGCCAAACTATTTACCCGTAAAACGGCATAGTTGAATCTGTTACATGGTTTAAAGACAAGTGAAGTGATGTGATCCAAAAATGATAAAGAGATAAGATTAAAATTGAGATTAACAATTGAAATTGAAGAAGATGATAGGCCTAGCTCCGAATGCAATACCTCCCAGGACAAAAGTGAAAATAACTATAAAACATAAATAAAGCTGCTTTATTAAAAGTCTAACGACCCGACTTGTCGTTTTAAGAATTAATACCCCGTTCGGTGGTTTAAGGTCTTGAACAGTTTCGCAATAAGTATTATGACCCACGGGTGTGGTCGAGTTTGATTTATTGAAGATTCAAAATTAAATTATAAGAGCAATTCTTATTTAGAAGTTTAAATGGAAAGAGTTGACCGGAGAGTTGACTTTTGAGAAAACGACCCCGGAATGGAATTTCGAGGATGGCAATAGCTTCGTATGATGATTTAGGACTTAGGCGTATATTCGGATTTAGGTTTTGAAGTCCGTAGGACAATTCGACACATTTTGGCGAAAATTAGAAAATATAAGATTTTGGAAAAAAATCCGACCGAAGGGTGAATTTTTGATATCGAGGTCGGATTTTGATTCCGGAATTGGAAATAGCTCCATTACGTCAATTATGACTTGTATGCAAAATTTGAAGTCATTCCGGATTGATTTGATACGTTTCGGCGCAAAACATAGAAGTTGGGAGATTCGAAAACTCATAATTCGATTCGAGGCGTGATTCGTAATTTTGACATTATTCGACGAGATTTGAAGCCTCCACAAAGTTCGTATTGTGTTGGTATATTTGGTTGAGGTCCCGAGGGGCTTGGGTGTATTTTTGGATCATTGGTTGAGAGATTAATAAAGTTAAAAAATTTAGGAGTTTGACCATGGTCAATATCGGGTCAAGTCGACCTCTTTTTAGTGTTTTGAGTGTGCGATCAGGTCCGTAGCATATCTTATGATTGAAATTCATATATGGTTTGTGTCCGGGACGTTCCGGGTGAGTTACGGAGTGAGTTTTGAGCGAGTCCGGATATTTTGACACTCTAATATTGTTCTGGCACTTTTTGGGGTGCGGGCCGCAGTAGAATTTCGCGGCCGCGCTCAAAATATCGCGGACGGCGCAATTCTGTCAGTGGCCGCACTCCAGGAAGTTCTGCGGATCCGCTGGTCCGACTTCGGAAGCCAATATATTTTGATCTACAAATAATTTTTTGATGATTCAAAAATAAAAGTTGTATCTCTTTGTGTCTAGTTTCCAGAGAGGTGAAGAAGTCATCATTTTGATATTTATAGAGAAAGTTATGGCCAAAATAATAAAGCCTGGCAGTGCAGCCATCAAAAAGTGCGGCCGCATCAGTTTTTCGCGACCGCAGGACCTGGGAGACGCGAACGCGCTTGGAATTTTGCGGACTTCGTAGTGGGAGTTCATAGGGTGCAATATATATCCGAGGTTTAGGTTATTATTTTATTTTTGGACTTTGGGAGCTCGGTTTGAGATGATGTTTTCGTGGGTTTTTCAAGAAATTCATCGGGGTAAGTGATTCTAACTCGGATTTGGTTATTATATATTAATATATCACTGATTTCATCATTTAATTAGTACTTTGAGATGAAAATTTGAGAAAAATTGAAGAAACTTCATAAACCACAAATTTAAGATTTGGAGGTTGATTTGTTATTGAAATTCGATAAAATTGGTATGGTTGAACTCGTATCAGAATGGGTGTTCGAATTTCATGAAAATTTTATCGGGTTCCGAGAGGCGGACCCCGCGTTGACTTTTTGGAATAAATTTTTAAGCCGACGTTTTATTATCCGAAATTATTTCCGATGAATTAAAGTCTTGAGCATATTGTGTAGTAAATTAGATAATTGTTGGCATATATTTAATCATCTATTTGTCGTGCCTAAATCCTTGTTGTTGAATATGTTGTTATATGACAATTTGATGTGACTGTTATTTGATTATTTATAAAATTTCGTTACTTTGCTGGTTTGATAATTATTGGAATTTATTTTCATTTTGGATTTTTCCATCTGCAAATAATTAATTAAATGAGCTTAAGAAGAGGTGTTTATATAACTATTGAAAATTTGGAGTTAATGAAGACTTTGCTTTATGTTGAGTAATTTCTATCTCTGTTGATTGTTTTTGGGTGTTGTACACATTGTGTGAAGATTTTGGCTATTTGTTGTGAAATTAGTTGACTTGGTTGTGTCTTTGGAATTTTAATTGTAGCAATTGGACAAATTGTGATATGAATTGATTTTGTTATATTTCTGTGATAATTTTCCGTGTAAATTGTTGTGTTGTGTTAATTATTATTTTGAAGATATAAGCGTGGCATTTCACCGTTGGTATTATGTGGGTATAAAGGTGGCATTTCACTATGGTTGTGTTTCTTGAAATATTGTTTGGGCGGAGCGATAAGGGTGGCTATAGGAGCGATAAGGGTGGCAAAGGAGCGATAAGGGTGGCTATTGATATTGTCTGGGCGGACTGAAAAGGGTGGCTATAGGAGTGATAAGGGCGGCAATATGAGCGATAAGGATAGCTATTGTCAGGGAAGAGATGTGATGATGTGGAGTTGTGGTGTTGGTGATTTTTATGTGATGTTGTGATTTTCTTGTGTTTAGTTTTATACCTTGTGTAATTTGTCTTGTTGATGGTAAATTGATAACAATCTGATTTATGTTGAAATTGAGAGCATGTGGCTATTGCCAAGCGGCTTATAAAATAAAATGTGGGCACGAGGTGCCGTGAATTGTGATAAGAAATGGGGATATTGGTACGTGAATTGTCCGTGTAGTTATGATATGAAATGAGGGCACGAGGTGCCGGAAAAATATGATGATTTAATTATGGGCACGAGATGCCGTAAAAATATGAAAAATAGGCCGAGACCCGTGTTTATGAAAAATAGAAAAATGGGTTGAGACCCGTATTTTTATGATTATGAAAGAAGGTGTCACATGGTGGCTTTTTAATTGAAAGAATTGTTTCTGAAAGATATTTATTTGAGAAAAATTATATTTGAAGGGATTTATTCGAAAGAATTATATTTCAAAGGTTATTATTTGAGAAAATTATATTTGAAAGAGATTTATTTGAAAGAATTATATGTAAAAGACATTTATTTAGAGGACTTGATTTAATTGGGTGTATCCGTATTTATTAATTATTGAGCGATATTAATGGTATTATTGTTGTCTGTTGTGCATATCACTGGTTGTTTTATGTTGTCCTTATTGTTATTTATTCCCTATTATTTTGTATATTATATTGCACAGGTTATTAGACCACTGAGTGTCTTGACTGTACCTCATCTCTACTCCATTGAAGTTATTCTTGATACTTATTGGGTACCGACTGTGGTGTACTCATACTACACTTCTGCACATTTTTTGTGTAGAGCGAGGTATTGGAGATATTGGACTTGAGCTGAGTTAAAGCGGGATCGTAAGGATTCAAGGTAGAGCTGCTTGGTTGTCGCAGTCCCTTGGAGTCTTTTCATCTCATTGTACTGTTAATTTTTAATCAAACAGTACTGTATATTCGGTTCTCGTGACCATTCCATGTATTTAGTTAGAGTTCGTGACTCAGTACTACTAGTATTGGGAGGTTGTACATTCATATTTGTTCCGCTGTTAGTTTTGGTTACTTATAATAAAAATAAAAAAATGGCTCCAAAAATGTAATTGAAATCGGCTTACCAAGTGTTAGAGATTAGGTGCTATCACGATGCCTGTGGTGGGATTTTTGGGTTGTGACAGAGAGTAAAATTAATAAAAAAAAGTTTTATATTTTGTGTACTTACAATGGGTGTTGTGCCTGCTATTTATAGCTTTACCTAGGGAAACAAGATCCAAGGATCAAACTCCTCTTAAATGATAATAAAATAGCCATTGATGAACGTGTAATGGCAGGCCATGAATATAAATATTCTCTGCAGTGGTCCCTCATTTAATGCGAGTAAATATTCTCTCATGTAATAGTATCCGATGACAAACATTCGATCTTCTCCTATTAGCTACGCTCCCTTCGAGATTTATCCGATATCGATTGCATTCATTGTATTCGAAATCGGTTATTCTCGACCTGCCCTTTGCCTATCTTCGGTTCCACATATTATATTTCCATTCGACCATTTAATTTGTTATAAACCGATTTTACCCCATGCAATTCTGTTCGTTGGCTGGTTGCTAATCATAAACTAAGATAGTAATGCTAGATACATAATACACTTTGGATATATAATAATTTGATTATTGTCGGCATATCAAACTTTTCATTTTGGAACTTGTTAGAATAAATAAGCAAGAAAGAGGATGCCAAATTTAAATAATCATGTGTTTAATGAAAATTATCATTGCATCATTATTAGATCCCAAAATGCTCATCTTCCATAATAATTGATCCGTGACTAAGAAGGACTCTTATTTTTGCATACTGAATATGTGCACTACTTCAATACAAAAACCTTGTTATAATTTTTTCCCCTCATCTACTGTTGTTTTAAGAGAAAATTATTTATGGTCTGACCATTTAATTGCTGAGGAAATATCTTGGTATGTCGACGTTGATATTATAAGTCTCTAAAATAGGGTTTTACAGTGGTCCGTTTCCCCAGACAAAGAATAACAAACATCATTAATTTGCTACAATATGTTTATCATCTCCTAATTGACTAATGATAGGAAAGAAGAGAAGAATATCTCACGTACTTCACTTTATTCAAATGTTTAATTATTATTTCAGATAAACAACTCATTTATTGTACATTAGTTTTCCAATTAGCTGAGCTTACTGTTGAGTTTTAGAATAATGAAATGAAGTTCAGTTAGAACAAAGATGACATCACGAAAGTGTAGAGACATTGACAATATCATTTTAATGAATATTTATTATTCTTAATGTCGGATATATTCTTTGGATTATGATACAGTCATTGTCATCACCAATATCATCTTCAATTCTTCTCCTTTTTGCTTTTCTGAGCATGTTTTTTTTTTCTTTCTGATTTTCTGAGCATGTTGATCCTTAGCTAAATGTTGATACAGATTACTTGCTGTTGACAAAAAAGGCGCCGGTCGCCATGGTCGTGGCAAATATTGTTTAATATTTGCTTTTGGTGGATATTCAAAATTTTGTAACTCCTATTAAATTTTTTGTCTCCAACTCTGCTATCAGATTATAAGCTATTTGCAACAAAATGTACCCTTCATTGCAAATTTGATTGGTGTCATTAGAAATAGAATAATCACTGTTGTATCCGTGAAATGAGATACTAGTGTAAAAACCATTCATATTGCCTGTAAACTAAATCATTATTCTATTACTCTTAGTACTAAATACTGTTTGATTGTTTGTTCATAATGATGAAACCACAAAGTATGTCCATTGCCGCAAAAAAAAATTGTATTTGCCATTGATTCAAATAGAATTAAATAGGCGTAATCAATAACTAAGGGTGTATACAGGTCGGATTAGTTGTGTCGGGTTTTTAAATCTATAAACCAAACCAAATCAATGAAAGTCGGGATTTTTAATCTCGGTCTTTTTAAGATTTTTTGATTTTCTCGGAATTTTCGGATTTTTTTCTAGTAAAATTTTTATAGCACAAAATATATAACTTGTGCTCCAAATATTTCTTTGGTCATAGTAGTATACAACTATATAGGATATATCCAAGAAAATAACACAAAATAATATGAGATAAGTCATGACATTGTACTAAAATATTCAATACACTATTAGAAATTCGCTAAAAATCGACCAAAAAAACGATCAAAGTTGGTCGGTTATGGCCAATTACCGACCAAAACGCGACCATTAGGGTGTGGACGGTGTTTTAATGGTCGGAATGACTTACTTGTCACGACCTGAAATTTCCCACCGACATGATCGTGATGGCGTCTAACATTTTACTTGTCAGGCAAGCCAACGTTAGAGAATCATTAAACCAATTCATTATTATCATTCATTAAGTAACAATAATTAACTAAAATAAAATATAATAAGTGCGGAATATCATAAAAATTATATTAATTACTACCACCCGGATCTGGAGTCACAATTCACAAGCATTCTAGAATTTACTACAAGTAATAGTCTGAAAGAAATACAATTGTCTGAATAAAAGAAACAGTAGAACATAAATGATAGACGGGGACTTCAAGGTCTGTGGACGCCGACAGATCTACCTTGAATCTCCGGACAGCGGACCAATAGCAAAATCTCGATCAACCAAGGCCGGTATCAAAATCTGCACAGAATGTGCAGAGTGCAGCATCAGTACAACCGACCCCATGTACTGGTAAGTGTCGAGCCTAACCTCGACGAACTAGTGACGAGACTAAGGCAAGGCACCTACAATCAACCTATACAATTTAACAGTGTATACGCAAATAACAGGAATGAAGAACTAAACAGGAAACATCGGGAGGGGAAACCATAGTGAGGGTAATACAAGATAAAGAACTACAACAGAATGATCACCGAGTCAATCAATATACCATGAATCAACAGGAACAGTGAATACTGTAAGGAAAAATGCACGGCATCACCCTTCGTGCTTTTACTCTCAATCTCATCATACAATTAATAGAAACGGCACGGCATCACCCTTCGTGCTTTTACTCTCATATAGTGGCACGGCATCACCCTTCGTGCATTAACACTCACAATATAGCACGACATCACCCTTCGTGCATTAACACTCACAAATATGACCCTTCGTGCATTAACACTCACAATATGGCACGGCATCACCCTTCGTGCATTAACACTCACAATCTGGCACGGCATCACCCTTCGTGCATTAACACTCTCCCTTACCATAATGCAATGCATAAATAACAACATGGAGATAGAATAACAAGTACAAACTGTACTTCAACATTTGGTTCCATAATATCAATCTCAACTTGAAATAAAAACTCAATTATCACCAGAAAATCCGTAAACATAATAAGAACGATAATTTGGATAACACTAGTATAACACGTAGCAATTTGGCATAGGAATGAGACAATGTCAGAAAAAATAGAGAAACATGGAAAAACAGGTAAATTGGCGGCGCATAGGTACTCGTCACCTCACATATATGCCGCTCACAAGAATTTCACTTAGCAAGTAATCTAAGATTCCTAATTCCCTCAAGTCAGGGTTAGACACAACACTTACCTTGCTCTGAAGGCCACTTAATTCTTAATCACAGCTTTTCCCTTGGAATTCACCTCCAAACCACTCGTATCTATTCAAAAATGACACAATAATATCAAATTTTGCTAAAGGAATCAATTACATTGCATAAATTTAGATTTCCTAAATTTTCCTCCAAAAAGTCAAAAATCGACCCCTGGCCTGCTTGGTCAAAACCCGAGGTTCGGACCAAATTCCATTTACCCATTCACCCCCGAGCCCGAATATATAATTGGTTTTGGAATCCGACCTCAAATTGAGGTCTAAATCCCCAAATTTCCGAAATCCCTACTTTCTACCCAAAACCCCTAATTCTACCATGAAAACCTTAGATTTTTGGTTGAAATCTTGTAAAATGTAGTGAAAGATTGAAAGAAACCAGTTTAGAATAACTTACCTAAGATTTGGGGAAGAGATGGTCTTTGAAAAATCGCCTCTTTTGTTTTAGATCTTGAAAATTTGGGAAGTAAATGAAAATTCCGGTCCAAAAGTCATTTTGTTCAGCTGCAGACGTTACATTTGCGACCAGAGCTTCGCAAATGCGAAGCTCGCAATTGCGAAGGGGCTATCGCAATTGCGAAGCCTTCACAATCCCGCTGCCATTCGCAAATGCGAGGAAAGTGTCGCAATTGCGATCACTAACCTCGCAAATGCGGACAAAATATCGCATTTGCGATCTATACCCCTCCCAGACTCCCTTCGCAAATGAGAAGAAAAGTTCGCATTTGCGAACACAGGCTAGCCCAGCTTCTCTTCGCATTTGCGATGAGAAATTCGCAAATGCGTCCTCAACAGTGATCGCAAATGCCAATCATGACCTCGCATTTGCGAGGTCTGAGGCCTGCAACACAGCTGAAGCACACCAGCTATTTTTTTCTAAGTCCAAATCACTCTGTAGCCTATCCAAAACTCACCCGAGCCCTCGGGGCTCCAAACCAAACATGCACGCAAGTCTAAAAACATCATACGAACTTGCTCGTGCCATCAAATCTCCAAAATAACACCTAGAACTACGAATTTAGTACCAAATCAAATGAAATTCTCAAGAACACATTAAAATGTTTATTTTCTCAACTGGACGTCCGAATCACGTCAAATCAACTCCGTTTCTCACC
Source organism: Nicotiana tomentosiformis (assembly GCF_000390325.3). Taxonomy (NCBI): domain Eukaryota; kingdom Viridiplantae; phylum Streptophyta; class Magnoliopsida; order Solanales; family Solanaceae; genus Nicotiana; species Nicotiana tomentosiformis. The sequence goes on from NC_090813.1 coordinate 133,283,800, forward strand.
AAATTTCACAGACAAGTCTTAAATATAATAATGAAACTGTACAGGGCTCCGGGACCAAAATACGGACCTGATACTAACAATGCCAAATATCAATCAATTCTTAAAAACAAATAATTTCCAAACTTTTAATTTTCATCAAAAATTCATAACTCAAGCTAGGGACCTCCAAATTCGATTCCGGACATACGCCCAGGTCCCATAATTCGATACGGACCCACCGGGACCATCAAACCATGGGTCTGGGCCCGTTTACCAAATATATTGACCGAAGTCAACTAAAATTAACTTTTAAGGCAAAAATTCTTATTTTCATTAGATTTCAACATAAAAACTTTCCGGAAACCTGCCCGGACTGTGCACGCAAATCGAGGAGGGTAAAAATGAGATTTTTAAGGCTTAAGAGTGCCAATTCGAGTTCTAAAACATAAGATGACCTTTTGGGTCATCACATTACCGACCAAAGTTGGTAGGAAATTACCGACCAACTTTGGTCGGTAGCTTAAAACGACCATCTGAAAAGTTTAAGTACTTACCGACCAACTTTTGTCGGAAACATATTTTATTAATTTAATTTTTACCGACAAAAGTTGGTCGGTTTAACTAAATTATATTTGTTTTATTAATTATTAACATTTAAAAAAACGACCAACTTTGGTCGGGAATTGAAAATATATATATTTTTAAAATAATTAAAATTAAACATTACCGACCAACTATGGTCGGTAACCTCAATAGTGCAGGCAAAATACCGACAAAAGTTGGTCGGTAATGTTGAATTCTGGGAATTCAATGTTCATTAATCGACCAACTTTGGTCGGTATTTTGGAATAAATGTTTTTATTTATTAAAAACCGACCAAATTTGGTCGGTTTTTCTGGGTTTAATTTTGGCATAAAATGCCTGTTTTGGCAGCTACACCACCTGCCAGCATACCAATACACCTAACAACAACAACAACAACAACAACAACAACAACAACCAAAACATTCAATAAATACTTTAAAACTAACAAATTAAAGTTCAATTGAACATAAAAATCCAAAACCAATTTAAAACTAATTACAACTAGTTCAAAACTGGTTCTATTTGTCTAGTTCAAAGTATATAAAAGTCAAGGGGTATTTTCTACAACATCATCATCACCGTCTAATGAACTTTCATTTACAAGACGGTATAGAGAACGGTCTTGTGGAGGACGGGAAGAACGATCACGGGAAGGACGGGAGGAACGATCACGAGTAGGACGGGAGGAACGATCACGTGGAGGTCGACCCTATGGAGATGACTCATGAGATCGGGGCAACGGAAAAGCTCCACTAAATAGGAGAGTTCTAATCTGAGCTTGCATGCCAAGGAATTGAGCATCTCTAAGCCTTTCTCTTTCCTTGGCCGCTTCTAGCTCGGATGTAAGCTTTGTCACTGTCTCTCGCATAGCAGAGAGGCTCTCCCTATTAAGTTGCTCGCCATGCGAGGAAGTCCCTATTCCTCACATTCCACACTTATAGCGATAGAAGTTTTTAGTAGGAAGCCCGTATACCTTCCCCCATTTTGGACCGCCAACAGACTCCAACCATATTCTTTCAGCATCCTCGTCCGAAGCTTGAGTTGGCTCACCCGATTCACCAGCTGGATGACTACGGATGAATTCCTCCACGTTATTTTGGTAGCGACCCTATATTATGTTAAATTAAATCAGTATTTCAAAATTTTTATAAAAGTAAATTATAATACTTAAAGAAAATTGAAAGCTTACATATGCAGTCGAGGCCCGGTCCTCGACCCACCTATCTTGATCCCCCTCTTTCTTCTTCTTCACAATATGCGTCTCCTTGAATAGCTCATCATGACTCATTGGACGCTCATACTTCTTTTCCTGAAAACAAATTAGTTTAGTTAATAAACAGAATAGATATACTTAGAAAAGTAAAATAATTTAAGCAATTACGTACCAATCGTCTTTTTATTGTCCCTAGGTTGATCGCACCTCCAGTGTGCAAGGAGCCTCCCTTCTCGGATGCGCGAGCTTTCTTTCCTTTTTCGCTCCTCTCTAAGAACTCCGCGGTAAGCCATTGCCTTTGCAAATCATTCCACAAATTCTCAAGTAACCAGCCAGGCCTCTTGTTCTTCTTTCTAGCATCCTAGAAAGCATCCGCCAATCTCTTGCGAGCTTTATGATGAAAATTTGCAGCCACTTCCGCGCTATAGCGGTCTTCCCATACACACTTACTCTATATTTCAAAAGTTAAATATTAGATGGAAACATCATAAATATAAATTATTAAACTGTTTAAAAGAACATTTATACCTTAAATTGATTGAAAACTTGCTCCTTCAGTGAGAATGGGCAATCAGTCCAAGTCGAATAAGGGCCATCATGTTTTCCTAATTACACCAATTTATATCCTAAAAGTTCAATTCATATCCAAAAGGTCCAATTCATATCTTAAAAGTTCAATTCATATCCTAAAAGTTTAATTCACAAGAACAAATCCTAAAAACTAAAATTTCAATTCATATCCTACGAGTTTAAACATAAACGAACTAAACTAAAGAAATTCAACACATACCCTAAAAGTTCGATTCACAAGAACAAATTAATCTATTCTACAATTATAAATTAATTATATCTTTTTTAGTTAATTCAAGATAATTATTTTTTTCTAATTACACCAATTTATATCCTAAAAGTTCAATTCATATCCAAAAGGTCCAATTCATATCTTAAAAGTTCAATTCATATCCTAAAAGTTCAATTCACAAGAACATATCCTAAAAACTAAAATTTCAATTCATATCCTACGAGTTTAAACATAAACAAACTAAACTAAAGAAATTCAACCCATACTAAAAGTTCGATTCACAAGAACAAATTAATTTATTCTACAATTATAAATTAATTATATCTTTATTAGTTAATTCAAGATAATTATTTTTTCCTAATTACACCAATTTATATCCTAAAAGTTCAATTCATATCCAAAAGGTCCAATTCATATCTTAAAAGTTCAATTCATATCCTAAAAGTTCAATTCACAAGAACAAATCCTAAAAACTAAAATTTCAATTCATATCCTACGAGTTTAAACATAAACTAACTAAACTAAAGAAATTCAACCCATACCCGAAAAGTTCGATTCACAAGAACAAATTGATTTATTCTACAATTATAAATTAATTATATCTTTTTTAGTTAATTCAAGATAATTATTTTTTCTTAATTACACCAATTTATATCCTAAAATTTTAATTCACAAGAACAAATCCTAAAAACTAAAATTTCAATTCATATCCTACGAGTTTAAACATAAACGAACTAAATTAAAGAAATTCAACCCATACCCTAAAAGTTCGATTCACAAGAACAAATTAATTTATTCTACAATTATAAATTAATTATATCTTTTTTAGTTAATTCAAGATAATTATTTTTTCCTAATTACACCAATTTATATCCTAAAAGTTCAATTCATATCCAAAAGGTCCAATTCATATCTTAAAAGTTCAATTCATATCCTAAAAGTTCAATTCACAAGAACAAATCCTAAAAACTAAAATTTCAATTCATATCCTACGAGTTTAAACATAAACTAACTAAACTAAAGAAATTCAACCCATACCCTAAAAGTTCGATTCACAAGAACAAATTAATTTATTCTACAATTATAAATTAATTATATCTTTTTTAGTTAATTCAAGATAATTATTTTTTTCTAATTACACCAATTTATATCCTAAAAGTTCAATTCATATCCAAAAGGTCCAATTCATATCTTAAAAGTTCAATTCATATCCTAAAAGTTCAATTCACAAGAACAAATCCTAAAAACTAAAATTTCAATTCATATCCTACGAGTTTAAACATAAACTAACTAAACTAAAGAAATTCAACCCATACCCTAAAAGTTCGATTCACAAGAACAAATTAATTTATTCTACAATTATAAATTAATTATATCTTTTTTAGTTAATTCAAGATAATTATTTTTTCCTAATTACACCAATTTATATCCTAAAAGTTCAATTCACAAGAACAAATCCTAAAAACTAAAATTTCAATTCATATCCTACGAGTTTAAACATAAACGAACTAAACTAAAGAAATTCAACCCATACCCTAAAAGTTCAATTCACAAGAACAAATTAATTTATTCTACAATTATAAATTAATTATATCTTTTTAGTTAATTCAAGATAATTATTTTTTCCTAATTACACCAATTTATATCCTAAAAGTTCAATTCATATCCAAAAGGTCCAATTCATATCTTAAAAGTTCAATTCATATCCTAAAAGTTCAATTCACAAGAACAAATCCTAAAAACTAAAATTTCAATTCATATCCTACGAGTTTAAACATAAACTAACTAAACTAAAGAAATTCAACCCATACCCTAAAAGTTCGATTCACAAGAATAAATCATAAACCCTAGATTCTAACTAAACTATTCAATACAATACAAAGTTAATAATTCAATTCTAACTAAACTATTCAAGACAATACAAATTCAAAATTGAAACACTCATCAATTAAAACTAATTCATAACCAATTGACTAATTAACAAAACTAATTTGTTAATAAAATTAATTAACAAAACTAATTAAAACAAGACCTAAACCCTAATCCTCAATAAAATACAATGTTCAAATAATTGAAACACTAATCAATTGAAACTAATTCATAACTAATTAACAAAACCTAAAAATAATAAATAAATGGATTGTAATTCAAACCTAGAATTTTTAGAAGATGGAGAAGGAGAGGGGCGGTAGTGGCAGCGGCGACGGCGATGGCTGGGAAGTGGCGATGCGGGGTGGGGAATGGGATTTATGTGAGGGAAATACAGAAGGAGAGGGGAAGGTTTTGAGTGAGGGAAATAGAGAAGGAGAGGGAAGATAAGAGAGAAATGGTGGTTCCCCCGTTTTTCAATTCTGATTTCAGAATTACCGACCAAAGTTGGTTGGTAATTTTGGTCGGTACATTAAGTGTTGACCGTTTGACCAAAAACTGACCAACTTTGGTCAGTTTTTTTTAAACAAAATTAAATTCTTTTTTTGTGTGTGTTTTTTTCCTTAAAATATTATAAACTATAAAAAAAATATTATAAACTACAAGCATTTATTTTATTTAACTATACAATTATTATAAATAATTATAAACTATAGGCATAATCTTTATAAATAATTATATTAACTATTTAATTTTAATAAATTATAATAACATCTATCTAAGTAAATTTTCTAAGTTATAATTAAGTATGTGAGTAATTTCTCACACACACACACATACACTATATTGCAATTGATGCTAATAACTTCTTTTTTCATTCGTTCATCACTAATAATGCATGACATAGATTAATCGATATATAGGTCGAAACGTTTTGATGAATCATCGATTAATATTTATCGATACATCTAAGTAACTTATAAGTCGATGAATCAATTTATAAATAGATATATTTGAGGTCAATCGGAGTTGATTTGATAGGTTTTGACATCGAATATAGGAGATGGAAATTTTAAGTTTCATTGAGCTTGAATGGGAGCATAATTCGTGGTTTTAGCGTCGTTTTATGTGATTTGAGGTTTCAAATAAGTTTGTATGATGTTTTAGGACTTGTTGGTATATTTGGTTGAGGTCCCGAGGGCCTCGGGTGAGTTTCGGATGGTTAACGGATCAAAAATTGGACTTAAAACAGCTGCTGCAATTTTTTTTCCTTTCTGCTGGAAATTCTGGCCCAAAATCGAGGCCCAAAAATCGAGGCTGTGAATCGAGGATGTGAATCGAGGATGTGAATTGAGGATGCAAATCGAGGCTGCCAATTGAGGCTACCAATCGAGGCCGTGAATCGAGGGCTGCCTCGGCAGAATTATAAAAGAAGGGCATTCGTCCCATTCGCCATATTTAACAAATTGGAGCTTGAGCAGAGGCGATTTTTGATAGATTTTTAAGAAAAAGACATTGGGGTAAGTGATTCTAACTTGGATTTGGTCTATAAACATAAATATATCATTGTTTTCACAATTTAATTAGTGTTTTGAGATTGAAATTTGGAAAAGTTTAGAAATCTCATAGAAACGAAATTTTGAGATTTCGGTATCGATTCGGAGTCGGATTTGAGTGAAACTGGTATGGTTGGACTCGTAATTGAATGGGTTATCGGATTTCATAAATTTCACCGGATTTCGAGATGTGGGCCCCGTGGGCGAAGTTTTAATTAATTTCAGGATCTTTTCTTAAAAATGTAGTATTTTCTTATAGAATTGATTTCTATAATATTTAGTAATTGTATCGAATTATTTTGGCTAGATTCGAGCCAGACGGAGTTGGATAATTGTGGAAAAGGCCTTATAGTGGATTAAATTGGAGCAAGACGAGGTAAGTCTCTTGTCTAATCTTGTGAGGGGGAAATTACCTCATAGGTGATTAAAAATTAGATAATTATTGCTAATTGTGGGGACTACATACGCAAGAGGTGACGAGAGTCCATGCGTAGTTACTATTAATGCTAAAGTCCGGGTAGTTTAGGACTCAAAGCATGAATAAATTGTGTAAATTGTATTCTTTGTTTAATTAATATATATATATTGTGAATTGTTAGATAAAAATATTAAAGGAAGGAAATCTTATATAATTGATTTTCTGTTTAAATTAATTCATTGTTAAAACAAACTGTTCATTCTCCCGAATTTATTTTATAATAAATATACTCTTCTTCCGGGGGTACATAAGAAAATGTCCTCCTTTCTTGTGAATCGGGGCGAACGCCTCGGCAGGATAGATGCATCTACGGATCGTGCCGCACGTCCCTCGGCAGTGTACACAATATTCTGGATTGGGCCGAACGACCTCGGCAGAAATCATGCTTAATAATAATAATAATTACATGATACTTTGACGGTTTATTGCAGCTTGTAAAGCTATTTGATAAATTGAAAATTCATTGAAATTGAATTGCAGCTTGTAAAGCTATTTGATATATTGGAATTTTATTGAAATTGAAGCATTTATATATATATATATATATATATATATATGGAGAATTGTTGCATTTTGAAGGAATTTAATTATTTCTGCTGGTTAAATAAATTATTGTCATATTCTGGGAATCATGCTGATTTAAATATTCTGGTCTTATTTCAATTATTATTATTGACTCATAGTGAGTGTCAAAGTTGGCCATCTCGTCTCTACCACTTCGAGATTAGGCTTGATACTTACTGGGTACACGTTGTTTGCGTACTCATACTACACTTGCTGTACTTTTTTGTGCAGGATCTGAGACATGTACTAGTGGAGGACCTATCATCACATATCCACGTCATCCCGAGGCATAGTGGTGAGCTGCCTTTCCGAGCCGTTCTGCAGCTACCAGTATCTCTTCTTGTATTTACATTCTGTCTATTTCATCTCAAACAGTATTCAGAGTTTTGTATAATCTATTAGACGCTCATGCACTTGTGACACCGGGTCTTGGCACACACACTGGTAGAAGTTGGTATTTTATTATTTTCTTGGAATAAAAGCTTAACCAATGTACGTTTGATTTATTAGTTGGCTTGCCTAGCTGTAGTGTTGGGCGCCATCACGACCTATAGGTGAAATTGGGTCGTGACAACATGGTATCAGAGCACTAGGTTCACGTAGATCTCACAAGTTATGAGCAGACCTAATAGAGTCTTGTGGATCGGTACAGAGACGTCTGTACTTATCTTCGAGAGGCTATAGGGTGTTAGGAAATTACCTTTCTTCACATACCATCGTGCAATTAATGTAACACTAAAAAAAATCCTTCCATTATTTTCTCACTGATGGTGAGAACGCGCTCAAATGAAGTTCCAGACCAGGGAAGAGCTACTCCCCCAGTTGCTAGAGGCAGAGGCCGAGGGAGGGCTCCAGCCCGTGGTAGAGGGTGAGGACGTCCCAGGACTATTCCAATTATGCCGCCAGTGGATCCAGCAGAGAATCCCTTTATTGAGGAGCAGGGTGAGGTGCCTGTGGCAAAGCCAGCTCCGGTGGACTTCACATCTGCACCGGGATTTCAGGATGTCATGGGTCGTATGCTGCAGTTCATGGACAATATGACTCAGGCCGGTTTATTTTCGGCAAATCCAGCCACATCTCAGGCAGGTGGGGGAGCACAGACCCCTACCGCACAGGCCCATGGACAGGCAGCTGCTGTATATCAGACCCAGGGTGCACTACATGTGGGTGGAACCTAGCCAGTGACAACAGCTACACCTGAGCCCAGGCCAGCTGTAGCCGCCGATCCTCAGAATTTATTGGACCGATGGACTAGACTACATCCTCCTGTCTTTGGGGGTGAGCGACATGAGGATCCACAAGACTTCATTGATCATTACAGGGACAGACTGCACAACATGAGGATATTGGAGTCTTATGGGGTAGACTTTGCTACTTTTCAGCTAGAGGGCAGAGCCCGTAGATCGTGGCAGTCTTATGTTCTTGGCAGACCAGCAGATTCTCCTCCCATAACTTGGGACAGGTTCACTCGTATCTTCCTGGACAGGTATATTCCACCCTCCCAGAGGGAAGAGTTGAGGGTTTCAGTTTGAGAAGCTCCAGCAGGGTCAGATGTCAGTGACCGATTATGAGGCGAGGTTTTCTGAATTATCTCGCCATGCACTTATGATACTCCCTACTGAGGCAGAGAGAGTGCAGAGGTTTGTTGCAGGTTTACATACTGGCATTCAGGCCACTATGGCTCGAGAGGTTGAGATGGGTACTTCTTATGATCTAGTCGTGGAGATAGCCCGCAGGATTGAGGGTGTACGTCAGCGGAGCCGAGAGCAGGGTATGAGAGATAAGCGGTTCAGGTATTCTGGAGAGTTCAGAGGTTCTCCGTCTGGGGGTAGAGGTCAGTTCGTGAGAGGGCAGTCCAGCAGGCCCCGATATCCGGCACCACAGCCTCCTCGGGGTGCTCCAGTACGAACTTATTTCAGTGCTATACCATAGAGCTCTTATCGCCCACCAGATATTCAGGGTTCTTCCCGTGGGTATTCAGGTCCCCAGGGCCAGACACTTAGTCATCATCCCATCACACCAAGTAGTTATTATGAGTGCGGGGATCCCAGTCACATGCGGAAGTTTTGCCCCAGGCTTCGGGGTAGACCAGTACAGCAGGATCAGCAGCCTATGCTTACCGGACCAGTTGCTCCACCAGTAGTCCGACCACCAAGAGGTGGAGGACAGGTGGGTAGGGGCTGTCCTATGGGTGGAGGTCAGCCAGGCGGAGGCCAGTCAGTTGGCGCTCCAGCTCGGTTCTATGCTTTTCCGGCTAGACCAGATGTAGAGGCCTCAGATGCCGTGATTACATGTATTATTTCTATTTGTGGCAAAGATGCCTCAGTATTATTTGATCCAGGATCTACGTATTCATATGTGTCATATCTATTTGCTCCATTCCTGGGTGTTTCTTGTGAGTCCTTGAGTACTCCTGTTTATGTGTCCACTCTTGTGGGCGATTCTGTTGTTGTGAACCGGATCTACCAGTCCTGTATTATTACATTCTGCACTTATGAAACTAGAGTAGATCTCCTATTGCTTGAGATGACCGATTTTGAAATTATTCTGGGCATGGACTGGTTGTCTCCATATCATGCTATTCTAGATTATCATGCCAAGACTGTTACCTTGGCTATTCCAGCATTGCCTAAGCTGGAGTGGAAGGGTTCGCATGTTAGTTCGTTTAATCGAGTTATTTCTTTTATAAAGGCTCAACACATGGTTGAGAAGGATTGTTTGGCTTATCTAGCCTATGTTTGGGATACTACTGCAGAGACCCCGGTTATTGATTCAGTGCCTGTAGTTCAGGAGTTCTCTGATGTATTTCCTTCAGATCTTCCAGAAATGCCACCTGATCGTGATATTAATTTCTGTATTGACTTGGCTCCAGATACTCAGCCTATATCTATCCCACCGTATCGTATGGCTCCAAAAGAATTGAAAGAGTTGAAAGAACAGCTTGAATAATTACTAGCCAAAGGGTTTGTTAGACCGAGTATATCTCCTTGGGGTGCACCGGTATTATTTGTGAAGAAGAAAGATGGCACGATGCGAATGTGTATTGATTATTGCCAATTAAATAAATTCACTATTAAAAACAAGTACATGTTGCCGTGTATTGATGACTTATTTGATCAGTTGCAGGGTGCTAGGTTGTTCTCTAAGATCGATTTGAGGTCGGGGTACCATCAGTTGAAGATTCAGGTTCGGATGTTCCGAAGACTGCTTTTCGGACTAAATATGGTCATTATGAGTTTCTGGTAATGTCCTTCGGTATAACTAATGCCCCGGCAGCGTTTATGGATCTGATGAACAGGGTATTCATGCCATATATTGATTCGTTTGCCATTGTATTCATTGATGACATACTAATCTATTCGCGCAGTAAGGAGGAACATGAGCAACATATGAGAGTAGTGCTTCAGATATTGCGGGAACAAAAGCTATATACTAAGTTCTCTAAATGTGAGTTCTGGCTAGAGTCTGTAGCATTTTTGGGACATATTGTATCGGGTGAAGGTATTAAAGTTGATCCCAAAAAGATTGAGGCAGTTCAGAATTGGCATCGTCCCACTTCGGCGACTGAGATCAGGAGTTTTCTGGGTTTAGTAGGTTATTATCGTCGATTCATGGAAGGTTTTTCATCTATTGCAGCACCTTTGACAAGATTAATCCAAAAGGATGTTCAGTTCCGATAGTCCAATGATTGTGAGTCAAGCTTTCAGAAGCTCAAGACAGCACTGACTACAGCACCCGTATTAGTGTTACCATCTGGTTCGGGAATATATACCGTGTATTGCAACGCGTCACGCGTTGGCTTGGGTTGTGTATTGATGCAGGAAAGGCGAGTTATTGCATATGCTTCACGTCAGTTGAAGCCCCACGAGAAGAATTACCAGTACATGATTTGGAGTTAGCTGCGATTGTTCACACTCTAAAGATTTGGAGGCATTATCTTTATGGGGTGTCTTGTGAAGTTTACACTGATCATCGCAGTTTGCAGCATTTGTTCAAGCAGAGGGATCTAAATTTGAGGCAGCGCAGATGGCTGGAGTTACTAAAAGATTATGATATTACTATCTTGTATCATCCGGGCAAAGCAAATGTGGTTGCAGATGCCTTGAGCAGGAAGGCGGAGAGTATGGGTAGTTTGGCTTTCATTTCAGCAGAGGAAAGGCCATTAGCCTCGGATATTCAGTCCTTGGCTAACAAACTTGTGAGGCTGGATATTTTAGAGCCCAGCCGAGTTCTTGCATATGTGGTGGCCCAATCTTCACTATTTGAACAGATCAAGGCTCGCCAATATGATGACCCATACTTGACGGCTCTTCGTGAAACGGTACTACGAGGTGGTGCCAAGGAAGTTACTATTAGAGCGGATAGTGTTCTGCGACTCCAGGATCGTCTATGTATTCCTAATATGGATGGACTGAGGAAAAAGATCCTGGAGGAGACACATAGTTCTCGGTATTCTATTCATCCAAGTGCTACTAAGATGTATTATTGGTGGCGACGAATGAAAAAAGACATAGTTGAGTATGTATCTAGGTGTCTAAATTGCCAGCAAGTGAAATATGAGCACCAGAGGCCAGGTGGCCTACTTCAGCAGATGACTATACCATAGTGGAAATGTGAACGAATTACTATGGAATTTGAAGTTGGGTTGTCGCGGACCTTGAGGAAGTTCGATGCAGTTTGGGTGATTGTTGACAGGTTGACCAAGTCGGCGCATTTTATTCATGTTGTGACTATGTATACTTCAAAGAGTTGGCCCAGATTTATATTCAGGAGATAGTTCGGTTGCACGGTGTGCCAATTTCCATCATATCAGATAGAGGCTCTCAGTTTACTTCACAGTTCTGGAGAGCAGTACAGAGTGAGTTGGGGACCCGTGTAGAGCCCAGCACAGTCTTTCATCCGCAGACCGACGGGCAGTCAGAGCGGACAATTCAGATTTTGGAGGATATGCTCAGGGCATGTGTGATCGACTTTGGAGGTTAGTGGGATCGTTTCCTACTTTGGCCGAGTTTGCTTATAATAACAGTAACCAATCCAGCATCGAGATGGCTCCATTTGAGGCTATATATGGTCGGCGATGTCGTTCACCTATCGGATGGTTTGAGCCAGGTGAGGCTAAGTTATATGGTACTGATTTGGTAAGGGATGCCTTGGAAAAGGTAAAGTTGATTCAGGAACGACTTCGTACAGCACAGTCCAGGCAGAAAAGTTACGTGGATCAGAAAGCGCGTGATATATCATTTATGGTTGGTGAAAAAGTTCTCTTAAAGGTTTCACCAATGAAGGGAATTATGAGATTCGGGAAGAAGGGCAAGTTGAGCCCAAGGTTTATAGGCCTATTTGAGGTGTTGAAACGAGTTGGGGAGGTTGCTTATGAGCTTACATTGCCTCCCAGCCTATCGGGAGTTTATCTGGTTTTCCACGTATCTATGCTCCGGAAGTATCATGCCGACCTATCACATGTGTTAGACTTCAGCACAGTTCAGCTAGATAATAGCTTGGGTTATGAAGAGGAGCCAATTGCCATTGTTGATAAACAGGTTCGCCAGTTGAGATCCAAGAGGGTTTCTGCAGTAAAAGCCCAGTGGAGGGGCCAACCAGTCGAGGAAGCGACTTGGGAGGCCGAGGAAAACATGCGGAGCAGATATCCAGACTTATCCAGCACTTCAGGTATAATTCTAAACCCGTTCGAGGACGAACATTTGTTTAAGAGGTGGAGAATATGATGACCCAAAATGTCATCTTTAAATTTAATAATTAATTATGTGTTCTAAGACCTTGAAAACTACTATTTATTATTCCTCGACTTACGTGCGCAATCCGTAAAATTTTATGAAAAGTTTTTATGTGAAAAATGGATTTAAAATGTAGATTAGAGCTTTAAAACTCAATTAAGTTGACTTTGGTCAACATTTTGAGCAAACGGACTCGGATCAGTATTTTGACAGTTTCGGTAGTTCTGTATCGTGATTTGGGACTTGGGCGTATGCCCGGAATCAAATTCCGAGGTCCCTAGCCCGAGATATGGAATTTTGAAAAAAAATTAAAATGTTTAAGTTCGAATAGTGACCGGATGTCTAATTATCTGAAAATGACCCCAGAATAGAATTTTAATGATTCCAACAGCTCCGTATGGTGATTTTGGACTTAGGAACGTGTTCGGAATTTTATTTGAAAGTCCGTAGTTAAATTAGGCTTGAAATGGCTAAAAACAAGAATTTAAGTTTGGAAGTTTGACCGAGGAGATGACTCTTTGATACCGAAGTCGGAATCCAGTTCTGAAAAAATTTTTAGCTCCGTTATATCATTTATGACTTTTGTGTAAAATTTGAGGTCAATCGGAGTTGATTTGATAGGTTTTGACATCGAATATAGGAGTTGGAAATTTTAAGTTTCATTGAGCTTGAATGGGAGCATATTTCGTGGTTTTAGCATCGTTTTATGTGATTTGAGGTTTCAAATAAGTTAGTATGATGTTTTAGGACTTGTTGGTATATTTGGTTGAGGTCCCGAGGGCCTCGGGTGAGTTTCGGATGGTTAACGGATCAAAAATTGGACTTAAAACAGCTGCTACAATTTTTTTTCCTTTCTGCTGGAAATTCTGGCCCAAAATCGAGGCCCAAAATTGAGGCCCAAAAATCGAGCTCCCAAGAATTGAGGCTGTTAATCGAGGCTGTGAATCGAGGATGTGAATCGAGGATGTGAATCGAGGATGCGAATCGAGGATGCGAATCGAGGCTGCCAATCGAGGCCGTGAATCGAGGCCATGAATCAAGGGCTGCCTGGGCAGAATTATAAAAGAAGGGCATTCGTCCCATTCGCCATATTTAACAAATAGGAGCTTGAGCAGAGGCGATTTTTGATAGATTTTCAAGGAAAAGACATTGGGGTAAGTGATTCTAACTTGGATTTGGTCTATAAACATAAATATATCATTATTTTCACAATTTAATTAGTGTTTTGAGATTGAAATTTGGAAAAGTTTAGAAATCTCATAGAAACGAAATTTTGAGATTTCGGTAACAATTCGGAGTCGGATTTGAGTGAAACTGGTATGGTTGGACTCGTAATTAAATGGGTTGTCAGATTTCATAACTTTCGTCGGATTCCGATATGTGGGCCCGCGGGCGAATTTTTAATTAATTTCGGGATCTTTTCTTAAAAATGTAGTATTTTCTTATAGAATTGATTTCTATAATATTTAGTGATTGTATCGAATTATTTTGGCTAGATTCGAGCCAGACGGATTTGGATAATCGTGGAAAAGGCCTTATAGTGGATTAAATTGGAGCAAGACGAGGTAAGTCTCTTGTCTAATCTTGTGAGGGGGAAATTACCTCATAGATGATTAAAAATTAGATAATCGTTGCTAATTGTGGGGACTACGTACGCAAGAGGTGACGAGAGTCCGTGCGTAGTTACTATTAATGCTAAAGTCCGGGTAGTTTAGGACTCAAAGCATGAATAAATTGTGTAAATTGTATTCTTTGTTTAATTAATATATATATATATTGTGAATTGTTAGATAAAAATATTAAAGGAAGGAAATCTTATATACTTGATTTTCTGTTTAAATTAATTCATTGTTAAAACAAACTGTTCATTCTCCCGAATTTATTTTATAATAAATATACTCTTCTTCCGGGGGTACATAAGAAAATGTCCTCCTTTCTTGTGAATCGGGGCGAACGCCTCGGCATGATAGATGCATCTATGGATCGTGCCGCACGTCCCTCGACAGTGTACATAATATTCTGGATCGGGCCGAACGACCTCGGCAGAAATCGTGCTTAATAATAATAATAATTACATGATACTTTGACGGTTTATTGCAGCTTGTAAAGCTATTTGATAAATTGAAAATTCATTGAAATTGAATTGCAGCTTGTAAAGCTATTTGATATATTGGAATTTTATTGAAATTAAAGCATATATATATATATATATATATATATATATATATATATATATATATATATATACGAAGAATTATTGCATTTTGAAGGAATTTAATTATTTCTGCTGGTTAAATAAATTATTATCATATTCTGGGAATCATGCTGATTTAAATATTCTGGTCTTATTTCAATTATTATTATTGACACATAGTGAGTGTCAAAGTTGGCCATCTCGTCTCTACCACTTCGAGATTAGGCTTGATACTTACTGGGTACACGTTGTTTGCGTACTCATACTACACTTGCTGTACTTTTTTGTGCAGGATCTGAGACAGGTACTAGTGGAGGACCTATCATCACATATCCACGTCATCCCGAGGCATAGTGGTGAGCTGCCTTTCCGAGCCGTTCTGCAGCTACCAGTATCTCTTCTTGTATTTACATTCTGTCTATTTCATCTCAGACAGTATTCAGAGTTTTGTATAATCTATTAGATGCTCATGCACTTGTGACACCGGGTCTTGGCACACACGCTGGTAGAAGTTGGTATTTTATTATTTTCTTGGAATAAAAGCTTGACCAATATATATTTGATTTATTAGTTGGCTTGCCTAGCTGTAGTGTTGGGCGCCATCACAACCTATAGGTGAAATTGGGTCGTGACAACAGCATACGCAGGGGAGTCCGATCAATTTCCCAAAATACGCACATTGGTTGAAAACGACGGAATCAACTTGCGAGTGATCTTCAAAATGTTACAGACTCAACAGGCAGCGATAGCCCAGTTGCAGAACCAAAGCCGGGCGCCGAGCAAGGTTGAGCCTAAGGCTGGCAAGTGGGCCGGTCCATGCCCGGGACCGGCCCGGGACCACGGGCCAAACGGTTTAGGACCGTATGGGCCGATTTTAGTGGGCTTGGGCCGGTCTCGTGGGTCATTCCTATGCTTTGGGCTCGCCAAGCCCGGGACCATTTGGCCCGCCAGGGACCGGGACCGGCCCAGGACCAGACCGGTCCCTTAGCGGGCCAAACGGTCCCAACGGCTATATTTTTTAAAAAAAATTATTTTTTAAATATAGCCGTTGGCTATTTATAAAATAGCCATTTAACCCCCCTCATAAAATAGCCATTTAACCCCCCATCTTTGTTTTAATCCCAAACTTTTTATAATTACACTTTTTCCCTATTTTCAACTATAAATACCCCCTCATTCTTTCTTTTTTCTTACAAAATCATCAATCTATCACAATCTCTCTCTAATTTTCTTCTATAATTGCTACTATTGCTTACTTTATTGTTACAATTCGTGAAACAATTGTGAAGTTGGTGAATTAAAGTCTTCAATGATAATCAATTTTTAACAAGTTGTTCGTCAATTTGGTAAACTCGTTTCAACTCTTAAGTTTTAATATTATAGTTTTATTTGTTTTATTTATTTTCTATTACTTTATTAATTAAGATGGCCTCCTTAAAAAAAAACTTTTTGGTAAAAATAAGGGAAAATCCAAGAGTGACGAATCTAGTGCTCAATATGTTCCTCCTCCACTGCCCCGGGCTCCCCGAACCAAACTCGATATTCGTCCTACACCTGCTATTCTTGATAGCGATAATAGTTTATTACAATTTTCTGAAAGTTAATTTTGCCATAATATTAGAGTTGGTGAACAATTAGACCATGAATTAATGAATGCTCTTTATTCTAATCTAACTATTGATGAAAATGATGACGAGGAAATAAATTTTGATGAAACTCAACTTGATGATGATACACCAACTAGTCCTGCTCCTGATGTTAACCCAACTAGTGATAACCCTGCTAATCCAAATGATGCCCCATCTGATACTCCTGTTACTACCCCTACTTTTTTTAGACAACCTAGCAAACGGACGGAAACATCTCCCGTTTGGCCATTTAAATATTTTGGATCGCGGGGGGGGGGGGAGGGGGAGGGGGGGTTTGCCTTTGGCTAGACACATATTGAAACACCCTCAAGATAAAGTAAAATATCTTTGTCTGAAAGCTTTGGCCGAGGGGAAAAGTCTACCTACTCCTAGTCAGGTTGACCCTAGTACCGGTTCAAATCAATTTTAATCGGGAATTAACACTGTTACCGGTGGTATTTTATATTATGATCCAAAAAAAGATCGGGAAGAATTGGCAAAAATGGTAACTATTATGTGTTTACCCTATAGTTTTCCTTCTGACCCTAATTTTGTGTATTATATTAGAAAAAATTTTAATCCTACTTATAAAGGTTTTCCTCGCACAACCGTAAAGAGCGATATTTATAAATATAAACATGAATATGAACAATATTTGCGCTATTTATTTACTCATATAAATTGTCGTGTTGCTATTACAACTGATATTGGTAGAAGTGGTAACGACTGTGATTATCTTACTGTTACCAGTCATTGGATTGATGAGGATTGGATAATGCAAAAGCGCATTATTTGTTATAGAATAATTAATTCACGTCACACAGGGAAGTTTATTGCTAGCACAGTTACAGATATTTGTAGATATTTTTGCATTAGTGATAAAATAATATAAATTTCAATGGATAATGCTACTAGTAACACAAATGCTATAGCCTTGCTTACCACAACGCTAAATCCTGCATTTAGTGATATTTTTCATATTATATGTATTTATCGTATTTACCATTTAATTGTGGGTAATGGTATGCGAATTTTAAATATTGAAATTGAAAAGGTTAAAATGGCTCTTAACTGGCTTTTTTATTCAAACCGTAGAAGTGGACTTAGAGAATATTTTAAAAGAAGCGATGAATTTGGCCTAAGAGAAAGAAAGGTTCTTAAACCTTGTCCAACTAGATGGAATTACATGTATGAAAGTTTGGTTGTTGCATATGAATATAGAAACCCCATAAACTCAACATTTATTGCACATGTAAATGATGATGATGAGCACCTTACAAATGGGGATTGGGCTAATGTTAAAATAATAGATTTTTTAGAAAAATTTCATATTGCTACAAATGAATATTTTGGGCAATATTATCCTACTATTTCTAACTGTTTAGTTTATATTGCAGAACTTGCAAATTTGTTTGCTCATTTTCAAATGGTGAAAAAATTTATAAACTTGCTATTGATTCTATGAGAAAAAAGTTTAAAAAATAGTTTTTCTCTATTTTCCCTATTTATGGTTTTTCTGCTTTGTTAAATCCTTGTATGAAATTAGGAGGTCCTCACTTTTGGTATGAAATTGTTTATAATGGTTTAGCACTTGAAGATGAAGAATTGTCTCAACTTCCGGAAGCAATAGCCACAATTAGAATAAATGCTCAAACTATTTTTAATACATATTAAGTTGCATTAAATCATGCTAGACCAAATGTTCCAACTCCTTCTTCTTCCGATTCTCAATCATCTAAAAGAACTGCAGGAGTAACACTTAGTTTTTGGGCGGGGTTTAGGGGTTCTCAAGGTTCTAGTAGTAGTGATTTTTCACAACTAAATGAGCTTGAAGTATATTTTTCGCAGGGAATTGAGGAAGTGAATCCCGACGACTCCTTTAATCTTTTGGAATGGTGGAAGGACAAAGAAAAATACTTTCCGGTACTTTCAAGGATGGCCCGAGATATTTTAACTATTCAAGCTTCAACAGTGGCATCAGAGAGCGCTTTCAGTCAAGCAAGACTTCAACTCGGTGATTATAGAGCGTCTATGAGGGAGAGCTTAAAAAAATCAGTACTTTTCAGAGATTGGATCCGGTCAGAAAGAAGAAATTGGACTTGCTGAATCATAACCAGATGAAGACGAAGCTTACGAAGAAATGCTAGCTGAACTTGTGGAGGATGTTGCTTCGCCCGGAAGTGGCAATGACCAAGCTACTTTTCCGCCACCACCAACGGAAATTCCTACAGACCTTGATACATTTATGAAGTTTGTAAGAGATACCATGTAACTTGTATGAACAAAAATTAGTATGTATAATGTAACTTATATTTTGGCACATCTTGATTAGTTTCTTTTTCTTCTCAATGGTGGTATTAGCACCTTGTTGTGCTCATTCCATAGGGGGATGAAGACTAAGAAAGATATTGCCATATTTTTTAATGCTATAATAAAATTACAAGGCATATCTCTTTACAATATTTTTGTCTTTAGACTTAGATATTATTTTTAACATCCTTTTGTCTCTAATTTCTATTTAATTTTTAAAAAAAATCCATTGGGCCCACTTAGCCCATTTAGCCCGTGGGCCGGGACCAAACGGTCCCGGTCCCGGGCCGGTCCCTACAAAAAAATGTTTAGCCCGGGATCATTTAGCCCGTTTAATTTGGGACCGGCCCGGGACCGGGATCGGGACCGTTTGGACCGGACTACTTAGCCCGTTTAGGCCCGGGACCGGCCCACTTGCCACCCTTAATTGAGCTCGAGCCATCCCGGGAAGTCACCCGCAGAAATAAACCGATCATGGAGAGGTCGAATGAAAATGAATCAGGGACTAACCTCGAGATCATAAAAATGCTCGAGGAATTGACAAAACGGATAGAATCTGGGAGAAGAAAATCGAAGCCAATGACAAAAAGGTGAAAACCTACAATTCAAGGGTCGACCAAATCCCAAGAACACCTCCGATATTGAAGGGATTGGATTCCAAGAAGTTTGTTCAAAAACCTTTTCCTCCGAGCGCAACGCCAAAGCCGATCCCAAAAAAGTTCCCCATGCCCGAGATTCCTAAGTACAACAGAACGACCGACCCAAATGAACATGTGACCTCAAACACATGCTCCATCAAAGGGAACGACTTGGAGGATGATGAGATCGAGTCTGTCCTGCAAAAACTTTTGGGGAAACTCTATCCAAGGGAAATATGATATGGTATTACAACCTACCTCCCAATTTTATTGACTCATTTTCTATGCTTGCAAACTCATTTGTAAAGGCACACGTCGGCGCTATCAAGGTCGAGACCAGAAAGTCGGACCTTTTCAAAGTGAAGTAAAGGGATAATGAGATGCTCAGGGAATTCGTGTCCTGGTTTCAAATGGAATGAATGGACTTGCCTCCGGTCGTAGACGATTGGGCCATTCAAGCCTTCACCCACGAACTCAATGCTCGCAGCTCGTTAACTTCACAGTTGAAGCAAAATCTGGTGGAATACCCGGCTGTCACCTGGGCCGACATGCATAATCTGTATCAATCAAAAATCAGGGTTGAAGATGATCATCTCAGGGCCCCTTCCGGGTCCGTTTATCCTATCAGATCAGTTGACAGAGTCAGGAGAGACATTGATTGTGAACTAAGGTCGAACAGGGATTGGTATCAGCCATACAATGGAGACCGAAGAGGTAGTAGTTTTGGGAGAAACCCCGTGAAAAGTGAAAGAAGAAGTGATCGAGGTCAAAACAACCGGGGACTCATGAGAAAAAATAGTTTTGACAGGCCCATCGGGCCGAAAGAAGCGCCAAGGCTATCAGAGTAAAATTTTAACGCCGTCGTCGCCGCCATCATATCCGCCATTAGACGTATCAAAGACACCAAATGGCCTTGACCTCTAATATCTGATCCAGTCCAAAGGGATCCTAACCTAATGTGCAAATATCATGGCACTCACGGTCACAGGACATAAGATTGCCGACAGTTAAGAGAGGAAGTAGCCCGGCTATTCAATAACGGGCATCTCCGAGATTTCCTGAGTGATCGAGCCAAGAATCACTTTAGGAACAGAGATTCTGGTAAACAGGTTGAATAGGAGGAACCTCAGCATGTGATTAACATGATCATCGGTGGGGTCGATGTACTCCAGGGGATGATGCTGAAGCGCACCAAAGTATCTATCACAAGGGAATAACTGACTTGGGATTACGTTCCAGAGGGAACCTTATCTTTCAACGACGAAGACGCCGAGGGGATCATGCAACCCCACAATGATGCACTGGTAATATCAGTACTCATAAATAAATCTAGAGTTAAACATGCATTAATTGATCCTGGTAGCTCGGCCAACATCATCAGATCGAGGGTCGTGAAATAGCTCGGCTTACAAGATTAGATCTTGCCCGCGGTCCGAGTCCTAAATGGGTTCAACATGGCTTGTGAGATCACTAAAAGGGAGACAACATTACCGGTGAACACCACCGGGACCATTCAAGAAAGAAAGTTTTATATGATCGAAGGGGACATGAGGTACAATGCTCTATTTGGAAGACCATGGATTCACAACATGAGGGAGGTACCCTCGACTCTGCACCAGGTATTGATGTTCCCGGCACCAGGAGGAACAAAAACGATTTACGTAGAATATCCTGCCGTGAAAGAGATGTTCGCAGTCAACGAGGTGGTTTCGATATCAACACTTTCGGTACCTAAGGAGCTGGGTCCGGGCAACAAGAGAGAAACCAAATAGCAACTAGTGGCACTGACTCCGTCCCAACTAGAGAAGTAGGAGATGTGTGAGGACGACGATTACGGGGTTCCCAGGTCTTTCGTAGCTCCCGATGATTCTGACGCTACCAAATTGATGATCGAGGAACTAGAGTAAGTCATACTGATCGAACACTTGCCCGATAGAAAGGTATACCTGGGCACGGGGTTGAATCCTGAGCTCAGGAAAAAACACATTCAATTACTTATAGCTAACGAAGATTGTTTTGCTTGATCCCACCTTGATATGACAGGGATCCTGCCGGAAATAACCACTCACAAGCTAAGCTTGAACCCGAAGTTCCATCGGGTCAAGCAAAGAGGAGACCCCAGTCCGAGGTCAAACATGCTTTCATCAAGGACAGAGTATCTAAACTCCTTAAAATAGGGTCCATCCGGGAGGTAAAATACCTGGAATGGTTAGCAAACATAGTAGTAGTCCCCAAAAAGGGGGAACAAATTAAGAATGTGTGTGGATTATAAAGATTTGAATAAAGCATGTCCTAAGGATTCTTTCCCTTTGCCTAACACCGATCGCATGATCGATGTGACGGCCGGCCACGAGATCCTCAGTTTTCTCGACGCTTATTCTGGGTACAATCAAATTCTAATGGACCTGGATGATTAGGAAAAAACTTCCTTCATCACAAGTACGGCACCTACTGCTATAACGTGATGTCGTTCGGACTAAAAACTGCTGGCGCCACTTACCAACGTCTAGTAAATCGGATGTTCGAAGAAGAAATAGAAAAATCAATAGAGGTTTACATTGACGATATGTTGGTTAAGTCCCTGCGAGCAGAAGACCATTTGAAATATTTGCAGGAAACCTTTAGATTATTGAATAAATACAATATGAAGCTGAACCCGGAGAAATGTGTGTTTGGAGTCAGGTCTGGTAAATTCCTCGGATTCATGGTATCCAACTGGGGGATCGATATCAATCCCGATAAGATCAAGGCCATCTAATATACCGCTATTGTGGACAACTTGAAGGCCTTACAAAGGTTAACCGGATGCATAGTAGCCTTGGGTCGATTTATCTCGAGGTCATCCGACAAGAGCCACCATTTCTTCTCACTGTTGAAGAAAAAGAATAACTTCTCATGGACCCCAGAGTGCCAACGGGCCTTGGAGGAGCTTAAGTGATATCTATCGAGCCCGCCGCTGCTTCACACACCGAAGACAGATGAACAGCTATACCTATAATTAGCAGTATCGGAGATAGCGATAAGTGGAGTCCTGGTCTGGGAGGAGAAAGGTACGCAATTTCCGATTTACTATGTTAGTAGGACTCTTGGCGAGGCCGAATCTAGGTACCCTCACCTATAAAAGTTGGCGCTCGCTTTTCTAAGCGCCTCTAGGAAACTAAAACGGTACTTCCAATGTCACCCTATATGTGACGTAACCACTTACCAATTGAGGAATATAATGCATAAATCTGATCTCTCGAGACGGTTGGCCAAATAGGCCGTAGAGATCAGTGGGTACGACATCAAATATTAGCCTCGGACCTCCATTAAGTCTCAAATTTTGGCAGACTTTGTGGCTGACTTTATACCGGCCCTAATACCCGAGGTCGAAAGAGAGTTGTTGTTGAACTTGGGGACCTCTTCTGGAATCTGGACCCTCTTTACAGACGGCGCCTCGAATGCGAAGGGGTCCGGACTTGGAATTGTATTGAAATCGCCCTCAGGTAATATAGTTAGATAATCTGTCAGGACTATAAAATTAACTAACAATAAAGCCGAGTATGAGGCCATGATTGCAGGTCCTGAACTGGCCAAAAGCTTGGGGGCAGAGGTGGTCGAATCTAAGTGCGATTCCCTCCTTGTGGTGAACCAAGTTAATGGGACCTTCGAAGTCAAAGAGGAATGAATGCAAAGGTACCTGGATAAACTGCAGGTAACGTTACATAGGTTCAAATAATGGACTCTACAACACGTGCCTCGGGATCAAAATAGCGAGGTAGATACCCTTGCCAACTTGGGGTTGTCGATCGATAACGACGAGTTCAACTCAGGAGCGGTCGTGCAACTCATGAGATCGGTAGTGGAAGAAGGTCACGCCGAGATAAACTCAACGAGCCTGACTTGGGACTGGAGAACAAATATATAGAATATTTGAAGATCGGAAAACTGCCTTCAGACCCAAAGGAATCGAGGACTCTGCGTAGGAAGGCGGCCCGATTTAGCCTGTCCAAAGATGGTACATTGTTCCGGAGAACGTTCGATGGCCCACTCACAATATGTCTAGGAACTGGAGACATCGAGTATGTTCTGAGGGAAATCCACGAAGGCACCTACGGAAATCATTCTGGCACCGAATCATTAGTTCAAAAAATAATCAGAGCCAGCTACTATTGGATCGACATGGAAAAGGACACGAAGGAGTTCATACGAAAATGCGATGCATGTCAGAGGCATGCTCCGATGATTCATCAGCCCGGGGAACTACTACATTCAGTCTTGTCTCCTTGGTCGTTCCTGAAATAGAGAATGGACATCGTCGGCCCCCTTCCAAGGGCACCCGGTAAGGCTCAATTTATATTATTTATGACTGACTATTTTTCTAAATGGGTGGAAGCCCAAGCATTTAGGAAAGTCATGGAGAAGGAAGTCATTGATTTCATTTGGGATAATATGTCGGTTCGGAATGCCAGCCGAGATCGTGTGTGAAAATGGGAAGCAGTTCGTCAGCAACAAAGTAAGCGAGTTTCTCGAGGATCATAAGATCAAAAGAATCATGTCGACACCCTATCACCCTAGTGGGAACGGGCAAGCGGAGTCCACGAACAAAATTATACTCCAAAACCTCAGAAAGAGATTGACCGACGCAAAAGGAAAATGGAAAGAAATCTTGCCCGAAGTCCTATGGGCCTACCGTACGATCTCGAAGTCCAGTACCGAGGCTACCCCATTTTCGTTGGTTTACGGCATTGAAGCTCTAATACCGGTCGAAGTCAAAGAACCGAGTCACAGGTTCTAATATGCAATCGAAGAATCAAACAACAAGACCATGAATACGAGCCTGGAACTATTAGATGAAAGGCGCGAAGCCGCCCTCGTCTGGATGGCAGTCCAAAAACAATGGATCGAGAGGTATTACAATCGAAGAGCCAACCTTCGATACTTCAATATCGAAGACTTAGTGTTGATGAAAGTCACATTAAACACTCGGAACCCGAACGAATAAAAGCTAGGATCGAACTGGGAAGGTCCGTATTAAATTATCGAGATCACCAGGAAAGGGTCGTACAAGCTCGAAGCAATGAACAGTGAGCGATTACCGAACAACTGGAATGTGACTCGCTTGAAACGATAAAAATGCTAAGGTATGACCCCGTTTACTTCTTTTATTTATTTACGTTTTGGACTAACACTTGCAAGTAACCGTCAAAGAACGATATAATTTTTAGGCCTGAAAGCACGCGTTGCACTCTTTTTCTCTTGAACCGGTTTTGTCCAAAATGGGTTTTCCGGCAAGGTTTTTAACGAGGCAACAGTGGATCGTGCTAACTTAGAATTGAAGATCGGTTGTCAATAATATCCGAGGCTTCTCTATGATCGATCTCGAACACTGGGGGGCATCACTCTTGGAAAATGATTTTGGCAAGGAAAGAAACTTTGTGCTCGAATAGCCGAGGCTCGATCGATAGGATTTACTGTAAGGGCTAAACGGTCGAATAAGCTGTGCCCACATTGATCACCCAAGCCCGGACACAAAGCTCGAACACATGTGTAACTTTGTATATTACGCACAAAATTGAAAAGAAGTTTCTACCTTGCGGATAAATATTGTGCCCTTTGAAAATTTTTCTTTGTTACATTTGATTCCCCAAAGACATCGATCCCAAAGGCCACCTAACTCGGGGACTGCCACCCAAGGGAGGTTTGGACATCCCGGGATAATAAAGTCCGGGGGCACAAAGCTTATTTGCCAGTCCTCGAACTTTAAAGGCTACGGCCACCCCCATTCGGGAACGGTTATCTTGGTTAAGCCCGGATGACTCGGGGTAACAAGCCCATAGGGCAACACCCAAACTAGAAAGGCTACGGCCGTATTAAAATGACTCGGAGAAGTCTGAGACCCGTAACAAAAAACAAGGCCTTCAAAATTTCTAAATCGGTTCAAAGGGCTACCCTCGGTAAATTATAATCTAAAAATTCTAAGTACTTTGGGGAAAGCTTCCAGCCATACCGAGCCATGTTCAAACCTCCGAAAAAGATCTAATTATTATGTGCTAAGGCATTCGATATCTTTGCAATCTTAAAGAAAAAATCAAAAGGAAACGAGCTTAAAAACTGTCGAAAAAAAAAGATCCTTATATATATATATATATATATATATATATATATATATATATATATATGAAAAGATATTTACAAAGGCCAAACGGTCTTGAAAAAAAAGTACTGAAGTATAAAAGTACAAAAACAAAGAAAAATATACAAGGCACTTAGATGGCTTGGTCTCAACCAGAGTCCGCCTCGTCACCGGGACCATCAGAGTCTTCTCCACCCCTGATCCGTCCGAACCCTCGGAGTCTTCTTCGTCCTCGAGATACGCCAGTTTCTTGGCCT
Organism: Nicotiana tomentosiformis; assembly: GCF_000390325.3. Lineage (NCBI taxonomy): Eukaryota > Viridiplantae > Streptophyta > Magnoliopsida > Solanales > Solanaceae > Nicotiana > Nicotiana tomentosiformis. The sequence continues at coordinate 133,309,723 of NC_090813.1, forward strand.
CAGCTTCAAGCCCCTTAGAAGTTTAGACCTCGGCCGACAAGTCAAAACCCCGAGCATGAACTTTCTCGAGGGCCTCCCTTCGGGACTGCGACTTTACATATTCGACGATATCTTTTAGCCGGTCTTGGTCTGCCTTGGCATCGGCCTTATACTGGGCCACCATCTCGTCGGCATCAGCTTTGGTCACTTCAACCACCGACTTGGCCGCCTTAAGCTCATTGGCAAGGGTCTCTCGATCAGAAACAACGGAGCTTAGTTGAGACTGGAGCTCCTCAAACTTTTGGGATTGTGCCTCAGCCTTATGCCTTATCGCTCGGAGTTGGACCTCCACCGAGGTCAACTGCGCTCGGGCAGTCTCCTTTTCTGAGGCCAGGCGGTCCATCCTGCCTCTCCACTCTTCGTCCTCGACCTTGACTACATCCATCTCGGCTCGAAGCTGGTCGATCCAATCAATCTTCTGTTAAACATGCGGGTTCTGACCATTAGACACAGTGTCTAGCTCTTCGTCACTAACTTCAAAGATTTTTACCTGTTCAACCATGTCGGCGTGTTCTTTCCGAGCCACTTCCAATTCATCTCGAAGGCTCTTAGCCTCTCCGTCACGTTACTCGCTGAGAAGTTTGTAGGTATCTCTCTTCTCAGTAAGCCCTCTGACTTCGGCTTCGAGATGCTCCAACTCATCCCAATACCGGAGGAAAGTTTCATGGTGAAGCACCTAGGCCTACAAATATGAAGAAGAATATTAGGATTATCAATGAATTAGTTCAAGTATAAGAGGAGGAATTGAAACCATCGAGAGTTGCCTAAAGTTACCCGGTTCAGCACCTGTTGTGCTTTGTTGAACAGGCAGGGCGTGTCTACCTCTTTCATTTTGGATTGGTCTTCCTCGGTCACTAGGCACCGAAGGTAACTAGCCAGCCCTACGGGGGCGGAATGAATCCGGGCATCCTCCGTAACGGAGATGATAATGGATCGCTTCCGATCAAGATCCACGCTCGGGGCAGGGAACCGGTTGATCAGTTTCGGGCTCGAGGTAGGCCCACTTGCTCCCGAAGACGGACTCTTCTTCGGTACCTCTAAGTCACCCAATCCGGTGACGTCCTCCATGGCAATAGAATCCATGCCATCAAAAAGCCGCAGAAAGGGTCGTTCGCCCCATGGTCCCCCTCGTTGGGGCGTTCTTTTGCCGTTTGGGTCTCGTTATACATAGACTCAGTAAACGAGGATGACTCGGTGATGTCTATCACACCGAGTGCCTCCTTCGGAGCACTGCCCACATCCCGGGAAGCCTCTACCCGGGCCGCCTCATCGACCATTTTAGCTTGAGGAAGATCGGCCTCGCGGTTCTCTGGTTCCGAGGCCCCTGCCCTTCAAGCTGCGACGGCATACGAGCCACAAGAACGAAGGGTTCTTCTTCTTCTTCGAAATCATCACTCAGCTGATAAAGCGAATCTGAAGATGGTGCTCGGGCACTGGTGCTTTCTTTTGACTTGCCTACGAGCCTTCTTCTTCTTTTATTTTTCTCCGAGCTCGGGGAACTCGGAGCCCTTTTTCTTTTCTTCTCTTCGGCCTGTCTCGGAACAGGGGACTTGGTATTCAAGTACTCACCACCAGCTGGAGGCCTCAACTTAACGTCCTTAGATAAGCCTGCAAAAAGAAGTGAAGGGGGTAAAGGCTTAATATTAAAAGATGAATCCTAATACTACTTACTTGGGAAAGAAGTCTCACCATGGGAACGGGCCTCCCAACGGACCTTCGAGAGCTTGCGCCACGAGCGCTCGGAATATGACATCTGTGATACGATACCCTCAACCCATTCCTTGAGTCAAGGGACAGAGTTCGGGACCCGAGCAACAGTTGCACCACCACAAAGCACCAATAAGAAAAAGAGAAGTAAGTGTAAAATCGACATTCGAAAGTATATCGTACTTACGTGATGTATTCCACTTCTCAGGGAATGGCCTGCACTCGGCTGGGATTAAGTCTGAAGTCCTTACTCGGACAAAACGGCCTTGCCAGCCTCGATCCCGGTCCTCATCAATACTTGAGAACGGGGCTTTACTAGCCCGCCGCACAAGCTTTATCAGTCCCCCGCTTCCCCCGGAAGATTCGGGGACTATATAAGCGTAGAAGATGGTCGATGGTGAATGAGCACCCATCGATTTTTTTAACGAAGAACCAGAGGAGGATCGCGATCCTATAGAGTGATGGGTGAATCTGGCCTAGACACACGTTGTACCTTCTCCAAAAATCCAAAATGACCGGATCCACCGGTCCCAATGTAAAGGGATAACTGTAAACACTTAGGTATCCCTCAACATGGGTGGTAATGGATTCACGGGGTCGGGGATCACTATGTCCTTACCGGCCAAGTTGCAGTCTTTTCGGACCGTAGGAAGGACTTCTTCAGTGATCGAACATATGTATCTCGAAACCTCCTCACACCCGCCTTGTATGGAGGAAGGTTTTTCAACCTTGAAATCAACGTTGAGCGAGCATCCCTCGAGGATGAACATTTTTAAAGGGGGTTCAGGTACTGGTTCGTCGATGGCGGCACGCGAAACAGTCTCCTCGGCCTCAGTAGCCGACCGAGAAGTAGAAAGGGTTTCTTTCTGGGGAACGGTTTTTTAGGTCTTTGCCATTTCTTTAAAAAAATGGAGAAAAATCTGATTAAAATGGAGAAAGAAAGGAAGTTTGAAAAATTGGACTTGAAGGCTTAAGATGAAGACAGGTAAAAATTCTTGCAAAGGATCTCGAAAAACTGAAGTAAAAGTGCTAGAAAGTATCAAAATCTTAAAGGTACGAGGGTAGAAGGTTTGGATGTAAAGTTAAAATGAACAAAGAAGAGGGTATTTATAGTATTTCAGCGGCGTTTCGCATCCAGGGATAGACGATCGGCGGCTGACATGCATTTAATGCCATTAAGACTTGACTGACGGGACGTTTTGGTTGTTTTGTCGTTTCTATCACGGTGCATCGAAGGAAGAATCGGAAGCTCATGTCGTTTATCGTCGTTTACTCTCCGAAAAATGAGGGGACTATCTGTATACAGGTGAAACCGAGCTCATGATACATCCTAGCCTCCGACGAGATAAGCCAAAGCTCGAGACATGGTAGTAAAGGAACGAAATCGAGCCAAAGTCCCACCGGACTAGAACCCGGGGGCATGACGCCTGCCTTCGAGAATATCGAGGCCGTGATCCCGGAATCGTTCTTAGCCTCGAACGACTTCGAAGAACATTGTCAGACAATCCAGCATAATCAACAGAAGGCCGAAATATCCGGGACCGGCCGAATATTATAGCGGGGATTTCGACGCATATCGATAAGGAGTCGGCAATCAGTGAATCAGAAGATTTTTTTACTTTTATAGAGTTGTACCTAAAATAGGACTCCCCTACTATATAAAGGGGGTCTAATTATTCACTTGACATATTATAATACGCACTCAAAAGCAATACATTATTATTTTCTCTATCTTTAAGCTCTTGTTCTTCTGTTTATCGACACTGGTCGTGGTGAGCCCGGCTCGAGGGCAATTATTCTATCAAGGCTGAAATTATCCGACTCGTGTGGTTTGAATTCATCTTATCTTTATTTACTCAATAACTACTTAATTTATCGTTTTGTGTCAAGTTAATCCGCGTAACCTTAAAACTCTTACAAATTTAATTGTTATCCGATTTCGAGGGTAAACATATATATTGTACTGAACTCCTAAAACATAAGGAAAACTTCTAATATAGCGACATATGTGAATCAAATATTGATACAGGTTGCAAGTTGGAATTTCAGCTTTAACATACTTACATTTTCTTTTAAATCCTCTTGTTAAAATTCATGGTGCGCCACTTGCCACTACACAAATATAATTACATCTGCCCATGCGTATGAAGTTTATGAGATAGACTTTGGAGGGAGCTTTCGGAGAAATAACACGGATAGAAAATGGTCAGACTGGTTGTAATTGTATACATTCAAGTGGAATAAATTATGCTTTATTGTAAAAATCAAAATAGAAGTCTCTTTTCTGCAGGTGCCCTTTCAAATCTCTATTGTTTCATGCACCTTCATAAATCGTAGTACTAATTAATAAACTAATAATTGTGATGAAGACCAGCCCTTAATTGTTAAATGCCTTGAAACTAACTCGTAACTTCTAATACAGAAAAAACACTATTCAATAGTACATGCTTGACTAAGCTTAAATTATTTTTTCTTAAAAATCAATCATCATGTACTTTAGTGTTAATTTCTTATTTGCAGAAATTTAAGTGGTCCCGAACTTATGTTTTTTATTTTGTCTTGGTCTAACACTAACTGATATTTTGCAAACAATCATAGTCAATAAGTAGCTGAATTGCTAATTCGTTAAAACTTTGAAACCGAGTTGGTATGAGGTCTCAGTTTCTATAGAAAAGTTTGAGTATTTAATTAGTTTTTAAGTACCATAATTATACGAAAATTGACACAAGGATGATGCTATCTGGACAGAAATCCTGGTGCATTCGTGTTGGAATTTACCTAGAAAAGTCGAGCGAATTTAAATTAATTTTTAAAAAAGAGAATGAAGAAGAAAGAATAAATTCTTTTTTTTTGGTTTCCCACGGGAAACACTCGAGATTTGTGTTAAAGCCAAGGATAATTTGAATTTGTACCATATAAGGCCCTAATAAAGGGAAAACACTCTCTATCAGATTTTTTATTTTTTATTTTTGTCACTTGAAGCCGAGACCTGGTTAAGGGTGCGAGGAACATATACACACCTCCGACGAGCCTTAGTGGTGAAGGAGTCAATTTACAAATGAAATTGACTTGATTTGGCAGAAAAGGCAACTCGAAGTATAATTTTTAGAAGTTTTGTAACGACCCGATCAGTCGTTTTGAGCATTTGTACTTCGCTCGATAGTTTGAGGGCACGAGTGTCTCCGCATGATGTTTTATGACTTGTGTGAATCGTTGGTTTTCATTTTCAGGTTATTCGGAATCGATTTGCAAAAATAAACTTCATGATTGAAATTTTAAGTTGGAAGAGTTGACCAAGTTTGACTTTTTAGCATTTAACCTCGGATTAGAGTTTTGATGATTCCGTTAGGTCCAGATGGTAATTTTAGACTCGGGCATATGCCCGGATTTGCATTTGTATATTTTTAGAAGGATTCGGCACTAATTGGCGAAAGTTGAAAATTTGAAGGTTTGGAAAGTTCATACGTTTGACCGGAAGTTGACTTTGAAGATATTAGATTTGGATTGTGGTTCCGGGGATTGGAATAGCTTCGATATGTAATTTGGGACTTGTGTGCAAAATTTGAGTTCATTCCGGGTTGATTTGATATGTTTCGGCGCGAGTTTTGGAAGTTGAAAGTTCAAAGTTCATTGATTTTGATTTGAGGTGTGATTCGCCGTTCGATGTTGTTATGTGTGATTTGAGGCCTCGAGTAGGTCAGTGTTATGATACGAGACTTGTTGGAATGTTCGGACGGGGTCCCGAGGGGATTGGACGTGTTTCGGATCGATTTCGGACCATTTCTCCTTCATATCGCATTGCTGGTTTATTCTGAAGTCTGGTGCACTAAAGGTTCTTCGAGATCGCGGATTTAGAGGTGCGATCGCGTAAGGGAAAATTTGAGCCGAGTATTTCTTCTTCTTCTTCGCGTTCGCGAGTTCTCAGACGCGTTCGCGTAGGCTGTTGTTGTTTGTGCATCGCGTTCGCGCAAGAACTCCCGCGTTCGCGTAGTGGTTTAGACTAAGCTGGGCAGTGGCTGCTTCTTCTTCACGTTCGCATTGTATTGGTTGCGATCGCATAACTCAGATGAAGGTAACCATCGCGTTCGCATGGGCTATTGCGCGCGCGTAAGGTATTTTGTAAGGCTGCTGAGTTTGTTCTTCGCGATCGCGAAGAATGTCCCGCGATCGCGTAAGGTAATCTTGTCTAGTGAATATAAATGTAACGACCCAACTTGTTATTTTGGGAATTAACATTCCGTTCAGTGACTTAAGGTCCCGAGCAACTTCGTAATATGTATTGTGACCCGCATGTGTGGTCGAGTTTGGTTTTTGGAAGATTCGGAATTTAATTGAAAGAACAATTCTTATTTTTGAAGTTTAAATGAAAAGAGTTGACCAGAGTTCGACTTTTGAGCAAACGACTCCGGAATAGAACTTTGATGATGTCAATAGTTTCGTATGGTGATTTCGGACTTAGGCGTATGTCCGGATTTGGATTTGCAAGTCCGTAGGACAATTCGGCACATTTCGGCAAAAAGTTAGAAAATGAAGTTCTTGAAATATTCATAAATTCGACCGTAAGTCGATTGGTTGATAACGAGGTCGAATTTCGATTCCAGAAATTTGGAACAGCTCCATTATATTATTTATGATTCGTGTGCAAAATTTGAAGTCAATCCGGATTGATTTGATACGTTTCGGCGCAAAATATATAAGTTGGAAGATTTGAAAACTCATAATTCGATCCGATGCGCGATTCGAAATTTCAACGTTGCTTGACATGGTTTGAAGCCTCAACTATGTTCGTATTGTATTTTGGGACGTGTTGGTATATTTGGTTAAGGTCCCGAGGGCCTCGGGTGAATTCCGGATAGTTAACAGGTTGATTTTTGGACTTGAAGAATCTGTTGGAAATACGTTGTTGTTGTTCTCGCTTCTGCGGATGCTTCATCGCAGAAGCGAGGTTGAGCTCGCAGAAGCGGCGTTGGGCATATTGGGCAGAGGTCGCAGGTGCGACGCATTTTACGCACCTGCGTGACCGCAGAAGCGCAAGAGGGAACGCAGAAGCGGCTCGTCCGCAGGTGCGCATATGGCCATCGCAGAAGTGCATGTGCAGAAGCGAAAATTCGTCCTCAGATGCGAGGTCTCAGCTGGGCAGTGCACTCCGCAGATGTGCATTTTGGCTCGCAAAAGCGAGGTCGCAGAAGCAGAACTGGACAGAACATTTAGGACCAAAAATTGGTCATTTTGCTATTTTCGATTGTGATTTTGGAGCTTGGTTTTTGGGCGATTTTGGAGGAGTTCTTCACGACTTTGACTTGGGTAAGTGTCCTATATCCTAAAGTGATTATATTTCATAAATCCATGGTTATATTCATCATTAATTTCGGATTTAAATACAAGAAATCAAGATTTTTGTAAAACTTTTCAAAAACAAAAATTTAATATTTAGAGGTCGAGTTGTTATCGGAATTTGATAAAATTGGTATGGTTGGACTCGTATCGGAATGGGTGTTCGGATTTCGTGAAAATTCCCCGCATTGACTTTTGGTTGACTTTTTAATGTAAAATTTTAAGTTGATATTTTATTATCCGGAATTATTTTCGATGAATTTTAATTAGGTTATACAATTAATTTAGATAGATTTAAGCTGTCCGGAGGTCAATTCAAGCAAGAAGGCTATTTTAGAATATCGATCTAATTTTAAAAAGGTAAGTATCTTGCCTAACCTTGTGTGTGGGAATTTCTCCTTAGGCATTGAATCTTATGTGAAAATTGTGTGATTGAAAACCATATACGCGAGGTGACGAGTACGTACTTGGTTTATATGTGCAAATTATATCGGCTGAAATTCGTAGACACCCTTATGTATTAAATTGAAAAAAAATTAGAACTTAGTAAATCCTTGATTTGTCATGCCTCATTCCTTGTTCATCGAGTTTGTATTTTTATATGATAATTTGGTGTGATTGCCACTTGAATTTTTATGTAAATTCCGTGTGTTTGTTGATTTGATATTCTTGGAAATAATCACATTATGGATTTTTCATCTACAAATAATTAATTAAATAAGTTTAAATGGAGACGTTAATATATTATCAAGAAAATTTGGATTAAATAAGGCGTTGTCCAATGCTGAGTTACTTTTTCGTCATTTTTGTTGTTTTTGAGATTTTATATACGTTATGTGGAGCCTAAGGCTATTTGCTGTGAAATTAATTGATTATGTTGTATCTTTGGAAATGGTTGTGGCCTATGGGTAATTTGTGGTATGAATTGGTTGCATATTTACTTTTGGAACTACGAGGCGGTACCTCGGGAGATCCTCCTGCTTGCATATTTACTTTTGGGACTACGAGGCGGTACCTCGGGAGATCCCCCTGCTTGCATATTTACTTTTGGGACTACGAGGTGTTACCTCGAGAGATCCCCATGTTTGCATAGTTACTTTTGGGACTACGAGGCAATACCTCGGGAGATCCTCCTTGTTGAGCATTTACATTTGGGTTTACGAGGCGATGCCTCGGGAGCGCCCCTGTTGTGTATTTACCTCTATTTGCTGTGTTGTTATCTTTCTGAAAACTTCTCATTGTCCGCTTCTCAGTTATTTCATTAAATTATTATATCTTCTGGCTGTGAATTGTCCATACGGTTGTGATAGAAATATAGGCACGAGGTGCCGTAGAAATATGAAAGTGGGTTGAGACCCATAATGTTTATGATTATAAAGTGAGGTGTCATACGGTGACTTTTACTTGAAAGAATTATATTCGAAAGATATTTATTTGAAAGGATTATATTCGAAAGATATTTATTTGAAAGAATTATATTGGAAGATATTTATTTGAAAGATTTATATTCGTAAGATATTTATTTGGAGGAAGTATATTCGAGATATATTTAATTAAAAGGATTACATTCTAAAGATTTTTATTTGAAAAACGTATAGATAAAAGATGTATATTTTGAAAAACTTGATTAATTGGTTGTACTTGTCTTCAATATTCGTTTGAGAAATATTTATGGCGTTCTTGCTGCCTTGCTTTTGATATCACTAGTTGATTATTGTTGCTATCACTGCTATCTGTTTTCTATTATTTTTGTATGTTATGTTGCATAGGTTATTAGACTAGTGAGTGTCTTGACTGTACCTCGTCACTACTCCACCAAGGTTAGTCTTGATACTTACTGGGTACCGACTGTGATGTACTCATACTACACTTCTGCACATTTTTGTGCAGAGCCAGGTATTGTAGATATCGGACTTGGACAGAGTTAATGTGTTGATCGCAAGGATTGAAGGTAGAGCTGCTCAGTCGTCGCAGTCCCTTGGAGTCTTTCTATTTTATTATATTGTCAACTCTTATTCGAAAAGTATTATGTATTCGATCCCTAAGATCATTGCACGTATTCAATTAGAGTTCGTGACTCAGTATTATCAGTCTTGAGAGGTTGTTTGAATATTTTCGCTGTTGGTTTTCACACTTGTATTAGATTATCAAAAAAAAAACTTGAATTATTATTGTAATCGGCTTACCTAGTCTTAGAGACTAAGTGCCATCATGACGCTTGTGATGAGATTTTGGGTCGTGACAATAAAGTACTACATTTCGGGGGGTTTCGGTCATTTTTGCATATTTGAAACTATTGAGCTCGGATTGAGGCGATTTTTGAAGTAATTTTCACCATGTGGATTGGGGTAAGTGTTCTCTACTCATTTTTGATTTTATATCATGAATCTATCTTTGTTTTTGGCATTAGATCGAGGGTTTCAAAAGAGAAATTGGAGTTTTTTGTCGAAACTTTCCTAAAGTGAATTTTTGAGTTTTGAACATCGATTCGGAGTCGGATTTGAGTGAAATTGGTATGGTTGGACTCGTAATTGAATGGGTTGTCGGATTTTGTGAGTTTTGTCGTGTTCCAAGGTGCGGGACTCGGGTTTGATGTTTTGGTTGACTTTGAGTTAATGTGTAAAGATTCGACCTTTATCAATTGGGTTTGATTCCTACGACATTATTTGATGATTTTGAGTTACTTTTGGCTAGTTTCGAGTTGTTCGGAGAATGATTCGAGAGGGATGACACTTCTAGTGTATCGATTTGGCTTGTTTGAGGTAAGTGTCTTGCCTAACTTTATTGAGAAAATTTTTTCTACTAATTGAAATGTTTCTCGAGAGTAATTATACTATAAATTGTTCCTTGTAGCATTTCGTGACCTTCTTACTTCATGTCTTACTTGACTTCTAGATCACTAAGAATATGGAATTAAATGTTAGAAACCAAGAATTAGCTTATTATAACTTGATTAAAATTTGACCAAATTTTGAGAAACATTGATGTGTCTAATTCGGTCATCATTATGCTTAATCCATAATACATTGCTACGGTCGTTATTCTTGAGATATTAGATTCTATACTCGCATTGTAGATCATTCTTGAGATTTGTTGAAATACTTGAATAATAAGGTTCTTGAGGGTTTATTGAACTATTGTTGGCTTGAAAGTTGTGATTGGGGTTCATTTGAAATATTTGTTTAACCACTCTGCCTGACGTTATTTATGCTTTCTACCTTATTTGTCATTGATATAAATATGCTTGGTGAGGAAGGGTGTAAAGCACGAAGGGTGATGCCGTACCATTGCATATATATTATCACGTGAGGGAGAGTATAAAGCACGAAGGGTGATACCGTACCATTTCATATATTTTATCATCAGAAGAGAAGTGTATAGCATAAAGGGTGATGCCGTGCCATTTCATTTGAGAGTAAAAGCACGAAGGGTGATGCTGTGCCATTGCATATATATTATCATGTGAGGGAGAGTATAAAGCACGAAGGGTGATGCCGTGCCATTTCATATATTTTATCATGAGAAGAGAAGTGTAAAGCACGAAGAGTGATATCATGCCATTTCATTTGAGAGTAAAAGCACGAAGGGTGATGCCGTGCCATTTTATTTATATTACCATGCGTTTATATTATCATGAGTTCATGGCACGTAGGGTGTTTCCGTGCAGGCGAGGACGAGGGACATGCCTTTTGTTGTGATATCTTTTATTTGTGTGTGCATTCATGCCTTTACCTGGAGTTATTACTGTTGCACCTATGTTATCAACGTGACTTGTCGTTGTTGTTCTATCTTTGTCCTCTATCTTGATTGTTGTTGCGTTGTCCATACCTTCTATCTGTTTAACTTGCAAATATCATGCCTCCCTTCCTGTTGTTATATCTACATCCATATCGTTTCTATTTTGTTGCACTTTAGTACAAGCATTCTACAATGTTAGTCATTCATGCCTCTACTTGTTAGCTTGTAAAGATCATACTTTCCCTTCTTATTTGTTATATCTACATCTAGGCCTTCTACCATGCTAGTTAGGTGAAGTTTATGTTCCTCTTTCCTAATTATTGTCATTACTCATATGCCTTCAACTTAGTCTATTACCGTTACCCATATGTATTTCCTTGTTTATTGTTGCTATTTGTGTATTTCCTACTTTGTCATTACTGTTATCGGCATTTCTGCCACCTGGTTGGTACTGTTATACGCACATTTGGTGAGGATGAGATAAATGCACGAAGGGTATTGCCGTGCCATTGACTTGATATCTTGAGTACGTTTCTCACACTATGAAAGTTATGAAGTTACTATCGTGGTTTGTTGATTATCGCTCTAAGGAAAGGATTGGTCGAGATATTGGGAAATATTAAATTGTGATCTCTTCTAGTACTCATTTATTGCTTCGCATATTCGTTTCGTGTACTCTTCTCTGTTATATTGTAGTATTGTTCTATTGCTAGTTTACTATACAGGTTATATCAGTGAGTATCTTTAAACTAAAAAGTCTCGCCACTACTTCACCGAGCTTAGTCAAAATACTTACTGAGTACATGGGGTCGGGTTGTACTCATACTATTCTTCTGCACCTTGCGTGCAGATTTTGGAGCGGAGCATGCGGGTGATGACTGGGGCTGACTCTAAAGATGTTCGTACCTTCCGGATGTGACTACCACTTGTCCCTGGGTAGTTGTAGAATTGAATTCTGTTTAAGTACATTTGAAATAGAAGTTGTATTTAATTCATATTCGTTACCACTGCAACAATCTAGTCTTAATAGCTCATGTCTCGTACTACAGTCCTTGGGATTTTGTATGGAATCTAGTTATATCATTTGTTGATCATATTTATTTTATTAGAACTGTGTTAACTGTTAATTGGCTGACCTAACGGGTCGGATTAGGTGTCATCACCACGAGTGAATTTTGGATCGTCATAAGTTTGCTCCCCATTCTCTTTCCTTTCACTTTCCTAGAAGCCAAATGTGTCTCTAAATATATATACTCAATTATTTTGCGGTCATTATCAAGTAGAATTTTTATTAGGGTCCAATTGAAAATATCGAGACCCGAAGTAAAATAACCCCCACTTACTTGTTAGCAGTTCCATCGAGAATTTTGAAATTTGCGAGTGTTTATTTATAAGTTAAGACGCAATCATTGTCCAGACCGTTTTGTGCGTTGTAATATACAATTCCGATCCATTGTAACGTCAATTCTGCTTTAAATAAATACTCTCCGTTCATTTTTATTCGTCCACTATTTTAAAAATAAATTTTTATTTTTACTTGTCATATTTCGCATATCAATAGAAGAATTTTTTTTTTTTCTGTTATACACACAGTATTAATTACTCATTTTAAATTATTTTTTCAAATTCATTAAAAATATACATCAATTAATATGAGTATCATGATAAATTATGTAGTTCATTTATTATTTCTTAAAGGATATTCAAAGTCAACAGTGAATAAGTAAAAGTTAACGAATGGAATATATAGAGAGTGAGCGGGTGACTTTCTAACGATAAAATTAAAATCAACAAATAAAAGGGAGTTAGAAAGGGCCGCGCTTGTTTATTGGTACTAACTAATAAAGAAACTGGAGTTGCAATTGGTTTTTATGATTACAAATTCTTTACCCAAATAATTCATTATTATGCAATGTCTTCTAAAGGATGCTATTTTTTGATAATCTATATAACTGATTTTGAAATGATCGTAACTGGAATTATTAAACTTGTCATTTATAAGAGAAATGACTTATTAATAGTAGTTTTTAGTTTTTATTTCTTTCAAAAAGAAATTCTTTTTTGTTGTACTAACTTTCAAGGAAAAAAAGGAGACATTTACATCATATTAGTTCGCTCTTTAACGTAAAATTCATAAGATTTTATTCCGAGTCTTTTGGTTATTCTGTCCAGCTTGATTTCGGGATATTTTATTTGCAACTGAAAGTGCATAGTCCAGAAAAAGGTGTGAAGAAGTATTTAAAATTTAAGGGTATGTTGTCTTCAACACAAAATTGGAAGATACTCGGGTGAAATTTAGGCTCTGGTTTGCAATTTTTTAGAAAGTACTTACGGTGGGTTCGTTTCTGTATTTTTTTTTTTAATCTTTTGGAAATTGTATGAAATATCTTTTTCTCAATAGTATAAAATTTCTCAAAATGTAACAATCATATAAGCACGTTTAAATTAAAAAAAATTAAAATAATTCAAAAAACTTTTCTAAATTAACTATTTGAGAGCCACTTTACCCTTTTTTTATAGGCTATAAATGGAGATATTTTACGATGATAATGATGGGAAAGACTAGGCAGTAAATACTAGTACAATCATAATCTCACCTTGCGCTAAAGACAGTGATTGAGGTTTAACCTCTCTAATATATATTAAATCATTTTTCAGTGGCAAGAATTTCCACCTCTGCTAAGTTTAAACTACAAAACGGTCCCAATTCAACCACTTCTTTGATCTTAAACAGACGTTATAAATGAGGAAATTGTATGGACCAACTACTAATGTTTCGTTCATGCTCATATCATGTATTACCCCTTTAATTTACACGATTAATATAATAGCACATGAGTGGCATGAACCAATTAGTAATGCAAAGAGGCTAATACGTTTCATTAGTAACAGTTTAGCTTCAATTTCACTAGTTACGAAAGTGTTAAAATTCAGTTAATATGCCTTCTCTAACTTGAATTACAAGAGCCAAATCATTAGATGTATTTTTCTATATCGAGTTAATAATATGCCAAAATTAACTGTCATTAGCTAGATTATGTCGCACCACAAAATTATCTTGTTCATGGAGATTCCTTGGTGGAGTTTAGACGATATTCTTTTTTCAAAAAAGAAAAAAAAAACGTTTTTCTGAATTATTTTGCTTAACCTAATTTTCCATATTATTACCAGAGTATAAAATAGTGAAAATATGATAGTTCTCTTCATTTATACATAATTTCCTTAGACCATATTTAACAGGGGAAAAAAAACATAAAATACTTACTTACTTCGGTTCATTTTAATTGATATTTTTGTCTTTTTTTATGGTTCATAATATTTGATTTTTTCAGATATCACGAAGAAATTAATTTTTTTTTTTCAAAGTTGCCCTTGAATTAAAGAGTATTAGAGTATTTGTTATATTTTCAATGAATAAATTAAAAAGATAGTAAGGTTAATATGATCAATTTTATTGTTAATTAATGTTAAATGATAAATTTTTTAATATATATAAAAACAACTAAAAAAAATTAATTAAAATAAACAGAAAGGAGTATATCCTATGTGACAATGATTACGAATTGGGTTATGATGGCAATTAAAGTAGAGAGAGTATGAGAGAAGTGGTAAGTGGAACGAGACTCCGCAGCCACAGCCGCCATTTCATCTCTTTACGCATTTTCTTGTGATAATTACTCAAAATAAATACTGCAGGAAATTAATACAGCATTAATTCTTCCATTATCATTTCTACAGGATCATCACTCACCACTCCCAAAGTGAAAGTTGAAAAGTTGCAGAAGAGAATCCAGAGGGACTTGCCGAAATTTTATCAAAATTATACTCCTATTAAGTTGGTGATGACAGTAGAAAAAAGAAGAGTAGCATATTTAAAATATATAAAATCATTAGTAAGAAACTAGCTGCACTCACTACTCTTTTTTACCCATATTTTAAAAGACGTTTTCGGGGCGAGCCTTGGAGCAAGACGCATAAAAAATGTCCTGAGGCGATGGTGTGAAACGAAAGTCTCAAGAAGCGTATGCCCAACAATTCGGGACGTATATCTGGGCGTTTGAGGCGCGTTTTTTGTAGTGAGACGTAAGCCCAAGAGACTTTTTCAGATTAAAATAAATTTTGTTAAATAAGTCCTTCATATCTCAAAACTCAGCTTGTAATTACTCAAAAGTTATAAAAAGGAACTGAAATATATTAAATTTAAAAGCCGAGATCTTTTTTATTGATTAAAGCCTAATTTATCGTCTTTTCTGATTCTTTATCTAGTCCGCTAGTCTGCTACTATCTCTCAAAAGCAACGAATAGTAAAAAAAAAAAATTACAAATATAAAGAGAACTCCATTCTCCTCCATAGCATGAAGTTCAAAATTTAAATTGCAGGTTAGTCATCCTTTTTATTCCTTCATGTAGAAAACTTTATTCTTTTCTACTCAAATTACTTGTGCTTGTAAGTAGCGTATAATAAATTTTTTTGACAAATTTTTTTTTTTTGGGGGAGGGGGGAGGATTTTTCACATATTTATAGTTTTCATTAATTTTTATGCAATTTTACCTATTTATAAATATTTACTATAATTATATTATTTTATAAAATATAAAATAATTAAATACTCATGGGGCTTATGCTGCCCCGTATCTCGGGCTTACGACTCGCTGAGATATATATAAAATGTCTCGTCTTACGCCCACGCCTTTTAAAACATTGCTTTTAACAATAAGCTAGTTAGTGTTAAATATATCGATTGAATAATTATGCGTCCTATACCTCAAATTAATAAAAATCAATTACATAATTAGTAATCACCATGCACCAAGGACTGTGGTGGAATGGTTAGGATGTATCTGCTAAATAATTAGAGGTTAGTGTGTGAGCCATAGATATAGAAAAAAATTCTTATGGTGTGCTTCAATTTTGTGGCGCGAATTTGAATTAGTCGAGTCTAATGTATTAGTCGGGCCAACTACATGGAAAATTATAAAAAGATTCTACAAGTAATCCTATACATTAGTCATCAATTTATGGTAACATTTCCTCTTATCTTTATGCCGAGTAGTATTTTTAGTTTGTGGGGACTGTGGAAAGAGAGAGAGAGAGACCAAAATCAGTATAAAAGGGAAGCGAAATGGGAGGAAGCACTATCCTTCTGAAAGTTCAAATTTTGCAAATCATAACCAACTGCTCCCCCCTTCACTCATAGCGCGAGACACAGACCAAAAAAAGCTTTTTAACGGCCCCCTTTCTTTCTTTCAACCTTTTTTCTTTTACAACTACACCTTTTCTTTTTTTTTTTTGGTTTTGCCTTTCTATCACGACGTTACATATAACATCTATCTTTTAAAAACTGTATCATTTTATACAAAAGCAAACATTTGGTTTTTCCAATTAAACAGAAAGAGAAGATGATTGTGGCTGTTGGTGATAAAGTGAGGATAATAGTGAGGGAATTCGACGGCAAGAAAGATTGCAGGGAAGTAGAAGAGGTAGAGAGAAGTTGTGAAGTTGGGCCCACCGGCAAACTCTCTCTTTTCACTGACCTTTTAGGTGACCCTATTTGCAGAGTTCGCCATTCTCCTGCCTTTCTCATGCTGGTATTATATTTATCCATATAGAACATGCATGAATTTGATTAGGTTAACATTTACTATTTTTTTAGTATTGAACTTATTGTATCACATATTGCAGTAATTCATTGACCATTGATCAGTCTATTTGTAAGTGATAAAGTGTATGTTTTATATATGTCATAGTTTAATTCTTGATTATGTCATTTACATTGATGATCAGGTAGCAGAGACAGAGGGAAAAGAAGAGAAAAGGGGAATAGTGGGAATGATAAGGGGTTGTATCAAAACCGTTACATGTGGGAAGAGACTCTCCAGGAACAATCTCCCTGTTTTCACTAAAATTGCCTATATTTTAGGCCTTCGTGTCTCTCCTTTGCACCGGTAACTACTTATTTACATTTGTAGCCATTCTCTTCTAATTAATACTACACGTATTTCTATTTGTTCTAAAAGACCAATTATTGTTTAGTATTTGCCGAAAACAGACACATTCTAATGACCTCATATTTTGTCCTGTTTTCTTTATATATATTAGTAGTTGACGAGAGTGGGTTGATCTAGTGGTAATTCACTTCAAATCAAGAGGTTGTGAGTTCGAGTCACCCCAAGAGCAAGGTGGGGAGTTCTTGGAGGGAGGGAGCCGAGGGTCTATCGGAAACAGTCTCTCTACCACAGGGTAGAGGTAAGGTCTGCGTACACACTACCCTCCCCATACTCCACTAGTGATATACTGGGTTGTTGTTGTTGTTTGTTGTATATTAGTAGTTGACTCTCTAACTATATACTAATATTATAAAGTTGTTTATAGTTTCATAAATTTTTATGAGGATTTAAGTAATACATTAGTATTACCTATGTAAAATTATTTTATACAATTAGTGTAGTTTAACATGTTGGCCAAGTATTTGGGCATAGCTGCATGGTGCACTTGTACATTAGTATATGTGATCTCGTAAAATTTTACTTGTAATTGTTTTTATAAATAATCTAATTATATATAAATGATTTTATCGTTAGTCTATAAAAATTATACTCAACCAACATTAATAAATATCATTTTTATTTTTAATCAGGAGAAAGGGAATTGGGTTGAAATTGGTGCGCAAGATGGAGGAATGGTTCAGGGAAAATGGTGCTGAATATTCATATATAGCTACTGAAAACGATAACCATGCTTCTGTAAAACTCTTCACACACAAATGTGGCTACACCAAGTTCCGTACTCCATCTATTCTAGTGCAGCCAGTTTTTGCGCACAGAGTCAAAATATCAACAAGTGTCACTATAATCAAACTCAGCCCAATTGAAGCTGAAACTCTGTATCGCCATAAATTCTCCACCACAGAATTTTTCCCCACGGACATTGATTCAATTCTCACCAATAAACTCAATTTGGGTACTTTTCTAGCAGTTCCAAAGGGTAACTTTTCAGGTTGGAATGGTGTGAATGAGTTTTTAACGAGTCGGCCCGAGTCGTGGGCTGTACTCAGTGTGTGGAACTGTAAGGATGTGTTCAAATTAGAGGTTCGAGGCGCATCCAAAATTACAAGAGGTTTAGCTAAGACGAGTCGTTTAATGGACCGGGCTTTTCCATGGCTTAAGGTTCCGTCAGTGCCAGAAGTTTTCAGGCCATTTGGGCTTCATTTTTTGTATGGGCTTGGTGGTGAAGGCCCATTAGCGGTGAAGTTGGTGAAGGCCCTTTGTGATTTTGCTCATAACTTAGCTGGAGAATCGCGGTGTGGGGTGGTGGTGACAGAAATAGCAAGTTGCGAACCGCTTAAGTTAGGAATTCCGCACTGGAAAAAACTATCTTGCGCAGAGGACTTATGGTGCATAAAACGATTAGGGGAAGACTATAGTGATGGGTCTGTAGGTGACTGGACTAAATCAAAGCCTGGTCTTTCTATTTTTGTTGATCCAAGGGAATTTTAACTTTTTATTGACAATATCTTGTGTTTTAGAATAGGGAATCTAATTTAGATGTCAATTTTTCATTTTTGTAGGTTCTTTTTTTTTTTTTTTGGATTAACTTTATATAATTGCAAAATTAGAGGACCTTTCTTTAGATCCCCTCTGTCATATGGTGGATTTTTGGTATCTTTGGATTCTATCTCTTGAATTTGCATATCCTTATTTTTAAAAGGATAAGACCCGTAAAAGATTGAAAGATTAGGTAACAATTTGTCAATCAATTTCTCAGAATATAGTCCTAGAAATCAATTTATTTATTTTTACATTTAAAATTTATTTGAGTATGAAAAAATGAATAAGGAAAGAGCTTGAGTCCTGTATAGTAATAGCATAACAAATATCTTATATTCATGTCATTTAAAAGATAATTACAAATTCATATTCATGTCGTAGTTACAAATACATCATCAATTATAGTACAAATTACACTGGTCATGTTAAAGATTTAGGCTGCGTGTTTTTTATGATATTTTTCATAGTGGCAAACTAGGGGCGACATTTATCACTCCGCTAAGTGGGGCTTCTTTTAATTAAAAAAAAAAGATCTTAGAAAGAATTAGAGTATAAAACTGGAACTGAATGAGTTGGGATGTCTATGATGTCATTCAGATATGATATGCCGGTAGTACTTTTTGCTTTGGTTGTCTTATTTTAGTTCTTTTCTTATTCAAATTATGGTTTCTCTTAAAGCACAATAACTCTTTGTTGAGGATTGCTTTATTTCTTTATGTGATTTCTTGAAAACAAAAAGGGAGTGGGGCACTTGCTCTGCTACGTGCTATAGCAATTGAAAGATAGTGATTAGAGATCTTTTGGAGTTCCAATATAAACATTCCACCTGCAAATTTGGATAATGAATAATGATGAGTAAGCACTGGTTTCCACTAATTTATTTGTGGTGGTCTCCACTTGTGTCGAAATATTTTTGGAAAACAACTCTTCTGTAAATTACAATTTAATGTTACACTACCAACATTTCTTATAGTCTAGTATAAATCGTATGAGAGTCCTTCATTTTCACAATAAGTGTGAGTTGGATTTTTATTGTTCCACTTTCCACTTCCCACTTCCTGTCCCCTTCTCTTTTGCCCATAAACAAGAAAAAAGTTAAAGAAAAAAACATAGTGATGTTACAATCTATAATAATTGGATGGTGGAGAACCAAATTATTGTACAACTTTTTTTTATCCTCTTTTGCCATGATATAGATATATTTAGAGACACGTGTAATTCAAGCTTTAGAATGTGTTTCGTATGGAAGGAAATTCTGATCCATATATGCATTGACATGTCCTCTTGGTCTACATAATGGCAATGGAGGGACATTACTAGATCATCCTTTTGTTTTAGGAGTATATATGACAAACTGTTGCTCCAATTAGCTCTGAAACAGCCCATTATATAGAATTAGTTCAAACTGTGGAATGAAGTGCAAGAAAAGTCTCTTACCGAAAGGGAAAAAACTGCTGTTTTTCTTGGAGCCTATCAATTCGTGCTAACGAACATGAAAAATAAACGAAAGAGTAAGTTGAAACTGATCAGTACTGTCTACTATTTATGTTGAAAAATCTCCAAACATTTAGACATGTTTCAACTAAAATATTATAATTACTGCTAGTCTGCTACTATGTGTCTCTTATTTTTACCATAAAATCATGGATATCAACAATTTGTTACAGAAAATAAATTGCAGTCATGTGGTGGTTGTTTTTACCTTGTAGAATTTAAGTTTGGACTCCAATCTTATGAACAATGTGCAATAGTATGTTTCTGTATCCTCTTGTATTGTATACGTTCACCTAAATAATTAATACTGATAGAAACTTATTCTGATGAGGCCTGTTTTTGGATTATAGTGGGTAAAACATTTGTAACTTTACGATCATAGCAAATAAAATTTACTTAATGTTGACAAAAATAATTTTACGACTTTATTATTACAATAAGAAAAATCAATGAACAATATTACATGAAATTAATCTTCAATATGGTGAAGCCAAAAATACTGCTCTAATTAATTAGTCTAACATAGTAGAAATCTAGATCTGTGTCAAAGCTTATATGACCAAGAAGATTATTGATGAATTCTGACTTTGACAGGACTGAATATATGCACATTTTATCAGATCATGAGGAGCCTAATGAGAAGAACGGCATTCCTGAAATGCTCTTGGATCTTACTATCTTTTTCACCAATATTCTCCATTTTATTTCATCCTTCTTCTTCTGTCTCCTCCTCCTCTGCTTGAAATTCCTGTTCAAACGTCAATCTTTATGGAATTTATTTTCCAAAAAAAAAAAAAAAGAATTATTATTTTTATAAGTTATTTTCTGGTGTTTCATTATCAAAAGATATGTTACGAAAGAAAAAATGACTTCCCTCACTTATGAACTCAACTTATTTTCCTTACAATATCTTAACTTTTAGTTTCATATTATCTACTTCATCCACCACTTATACATAAATATATTATTACTCTTTATCTCTAATACATATATTTTCTTAAAGTATTTTTCGCTTATCAGCCAAACACTACACATTTTTTCGAGAAAAATATTCTAGGCAAAAGACAAGTCCAACAAACCTGCATAAAGGAACTCGACAAACATCCGAATCAGAACAAAGGCGAGAATGCAGTTCCAAAACTTGCCACATTCTCTTGCAGTGAATGCAGCCACAGGAAACTCTCATCTTACATCCAGCAAAGTGACGAATGAGCAATTCTAGCCCTTTACATGCTGCATATTTACAAGGTGTTTGATCTTTTTTCAAGACCTTATCGTATGGACCAATAGTTCGACAACCATCTTTGCATATGTGAACCAGAGCTTCCATTGCCTCATATAGTTGCACATACACTTTTCTCTCATTCATTTTTCTCACTCTTTCCTTCTTCCTCTGCAACCAAATTAGAAAAAGAGTTTAACTACAAAACACTGACAGTATAAGGAGATTATGTTATTATCAGGTATACCTACAAAGCTACAATTACTTGTCTATAAAAAGTGGAATTATATAGTAACCTGAAAAATAACACTGATTACCCGCTAAAGGATTTAAGCTACATTCATTTACACTATAATGCAATTTAACAGATTATAGTAGGTAATTACTCCACTTTCTGAGTTACTATATCAGACTAGATATCAGGGGTTGCTCAGATGGTAAGCAACCTCCACTTCCAACCAAGAGGTTGTGAGTTCGAGTCATCCCAAGAGCAAGGTGGGGAGTTCTTGGAGGGAAGGATGCCGAGGGTCTATTGGAAACAGCCTCTCTACCTCATGGTAGGAGTAAGGTCTGCGTACACACTACCCTCCCCAGACCCCACTAGTGGGATTATACTGGGTTGTTGTTGTTGTTTGTTGTTGTATATCATACTAGATATAAAGAATGACATGTTATTATAAGTCAATCTGATGGTGTAAAAATTGATATACTGCGTGTGCGCAAAACTTAAACTACCTAATAAAACAGGTTAAAAGACACTGCTAGAATGAACAATTTTTTCATGGCCAATGTAAATCCAGTTAGAAAAGAAGAGACCAAAAAAAAACATAAACAGGATTGACATCATTTAGGATTCAACTTACAATATCCTCATCATTTACAGATTTCAAAATCTGTTTTTCAAGCACAGGGTGGCTTTTTTTCATGGCTTCCCATCCTTGTGTGGAAGATATAGCCTTGAAACGTTTCAACATAAAACGGTGACAAAAGAGGCTAAGGCGCGGGGCATCACATAAAAGTGCAAGCTGAAAGATGTCAACCACATTGTCCGTAGTTATCAATCCTCGCTCCAGCAGCTGCCGCTCACATTCTCGCTTTAGATGAGGCACTACATATGCATGTGAGAGCACCAATAGATTCAGCGCATGTTCCTGCATTTTATCTTCTTCATAGCTGCAAAGTGAACAATTGATAATTTGAGATGATCAAAAGCTAGTTCATTGCAAGTTCAAAGATGGATCCAGAACTTAAATTTGATGAATCAACCGTGTTTACTATTGATTCCATTCTACCTTTAGATTTATTAGTTCGGAACTTAATTAGTAGTATTTGTTTTACTATTTTCCACATATTTTTATGCTCCGGAATTACCGGATTCAGTTGAACTTAGTAAACAAGGTTGCATCCGCTTCTGATTTGCAGTTCAGGTTGCAAAGGTACTACCTTTAGAATGTATACTAATGTGTTTCAAATTTTCATCTGATTGGTATCTTCATGAGAAAGTGAGATCAACTACATTGGACTTATGTGCCTGGTCAGATTTTCAATCATCAAACAACAAAATTCTGTTAAGGTTAGATACTTATTTTTAGTTAGATTACAAAAATCTAAAACAAAAGAATCTCGTGTGGAGGTCTGCAATTAATTAACACAAGAACCGAATGAAAATCTGGAATCCCCTTGAAAATATTGTTCAAGAATCTGGAAGCTAGAGGAGCAAGTGCTTAGGAAGGAGAATCATTTTACCTGGCAGAATACAAAAACCGAATGAAAATCTGAACAGCTTCAGGTGGAACCCCACGTATAGAGATTGATCGTTGATGACCTCTACAACCGTGAGTTCTTGACTGATTCAGGTTCAACATGCTTTTGAATACTAGAGAAGCCATACCCTGAAATTAAAGCATCAATGTGTAGACTTTCTTGAGTTTAAGTTGCCTACAGAGACGCTATATAATTAAGTAACCGGCTGTTTTGATCCTTTGGAACAACTTGCTGAATTTAGTAGATCGTTTTAGGACGCCCTAATGATTATAGTCGAACCCATCCAATTTTTACAGTATGATGGTTGGTTGTTCACGACACACCCTAAAGATGACTTGGAATTACACTAATGAGTGTAAGATTTAGATTAATTCGAACAACTGGGATTGAATCTCGAATTTACCAGAATACTAGCATGTGCATAGATGGTGCCACCGTTATCTGTATTAATTGAGACATCAGCTCTGTAACCTTCATCAAAGAGGCAATCCCACATATTCTTTGCAGCAGTAAAATTGGAGCAGTTTCTTCGCATTATTGGTGAGTTCCAAGCCACAGGCAATGGAGGCGGATTTGGTAATGTTCTCTCGAGAGGAAATCCATCATTCCTCCTATCCATTTGCTGATTGTTTTCCTTCTGCTACATTAATTATGAGAAGGAACAATTACATAAAGTTGATAGTATACACCACACCATAGGATTTTAGTCCTATTAATTAGTTTAACAGAGTAATGGTTAATAGGTACAGTCGGGTGGTTTCGTATTTCATATTAGAGGTAAAATTCTTCAGTTTATGAAAGATGTTTCAGTTAATCAAGAAAAAATTTGCAGTGGTATTTTATTACCTTGCTGAAGACAACACAACCAACAAAGATGAAGAAACTGAACTGCTTTCCAGTAACTTGGTTCCCCTCCCCTCTCTAATACAAACTTGACCTACACCAAGATTTTTCTAGTGGTAGAAAATTACTGTACTACACATCAAATATGCATTGCAGCTGTCAAATGACAAATGCCAGCTTCTTCTTGTAACTATTAGAAGCTTGAGCTCAAATGATTGTTGGGTTGATTATTCAAAGGCAAAAGGGACGATTTAATTTGATTTGGGGAACAAGTTGAGACTAAAAGTTAGATGTCAGACTTTAATGAAATGATATCCGTGTCAGATCCAATGCAATGCCAATATTTTGGTTTCTCTCGAGTATGTTAAACGTGCGGTGTTTTAAGCCCTCAGTGGTCAATTTCCTAAGGATTTTGGTTTTTTCATTACAATCCAAATTCAGTTGTTGCACGCGGTTCACGCCTGATTCATTATTACACCACTGTTCTTTCCAAATAAACAAGTATGATTTGATTTGATAACTGCTGGTTAGATCAATAAATACCTCTACTTATCAGTTCGTATCGTTAACAATTTTTATGGTTAACTTATTTGAAAATATTAG
Source organism: Nicotiana tomentosiformis (assembly GCF_000390325.3). Classification (NCBI taxonomy): domain Eukaryota; kingdom Viridiplantae; phylum Streptophyta; class Magnoliopsida; order Solanales; family Solanaceae; genus Nicotiana; species Nicotiana tomentosiformis. The sequence goes on from NC_090813.1 coordinate 133,334,015, forward strand.
ACATATCATAATTAATCAATTAATTAAACTACTTCGGTCGCTTATATGAATGCGCAGTATCTTCTATTAGAGCATTCAGCATAAGGTGAACTAGCTTTATGTTAACTTATCGCCAACATCCCCTGTTTTTCGGCTTGGAGTTAGCTATACTTTGCAAATATTTTAAGAATTCGTAACTATAGAAATTGTTGTTGTTTTCCTTTTAAAAATATTTGTGTCATTCCATTTTAGTAGAGGTACAAAATCTGCGTTTGGAATGTACATATTCTTCTAGTATATAGTATGCCTACATCTAAATTCTTTATGTTTGGTGTATTGTAATTTCAAGGAAGTTAGTTAATTTAAAGAGGAATAATATTCCAAAAGATTATAGGAAAGCTTTTGTGAAATAGATCATCAAAAAGGAAAGACAACATAACTACTAAATTTTATAGATAGATTAGTTTAACATTGTCTTAGAATCAATCTGTGGGCGGAGAAATAACCCACCCAATGTGCTTATGAGCTAAACCAAGCAAAATAAAGGACTACAGTATGATAGCATGTGCAAATATATGCGAAAGCAACTCCTGCTTAGAAATAGATTAAACAGTGAATAATCAATGCTTAGATTTACAAAAGCAAACAAGAAAAGAAAATAAGATATTGGATCAAGGCTTAGCAAAAACATTCCTCATGATCAGCAGTTAAAATGAGCAGCATTGTTTCTGTGCACTGAAATTGATGTAAACTACAAGAAGTTGCTTTACAAGCTTGAGCAGGATATCCTAAGCCCCAGATTTACCTCCTTTTGTTTCTTCAATACAAAGAAAAACCAGGGAAATAGAAGAAAAGTTGGTATCTTACAACTGTGTTAGTGATGCTACAATGCACCAAGAATTCTCACTTCTTTTCCTCCTAGTTGAGGCAAGAGGTTTTTGTGCTACCACTTAGAGTGAGTTACTATGAACAGCTCCTCCTTCAAGTGATTGTACAAAAGATCTGGCACCACTACTTCATGAACTTCATAGCTCTATCTTCTTTAAGCCTACAGCAATTGGCATGCCCAAGAACCCGAAAAATACGCTTAGGAACCATTGGCAAAATGAGAGGGGAGTGGTGTTGGCAAATGTCCCCAGATATTCAATGATTATGATTTGGAAGAAAAGAGTTACACCAATAACTGTCACAAATACGTAGTTATCCAGTATGCCTTCCCAAACCTCAACTTTTTCCATCTCTCGCGAGTTTACTTCGTTGAAAAGCTGCATTTAGAATCAAACAGGTGTAATGTAAACCACTGAAGCTTGTCCTCGAACCGTATTTGATACTACAAACCAAACAATTTCACACAAATTATAGAAATGTTCTTTATAATTTACCTGGCAGAAGACAAATGAGTTGAAAATAACTGTGTTGAGGGTAAGGTTAGCATCCGGGCCATCAAGACGGAAAATTGTTTTCCCATATACCTGAAGGAACCATATAATTAAGAACTGATATAAGGATTGTCCCAAGATATTCCTCCACATGACGTTGCTGATAAAATTTCCTTTCCTCCCTACTGGGGCTCTTTTCATTAGTTCATCATTAGGGGGCTCTGTAGCTAGAGCAAGTGCTCCTAAGGTATCCATAATCATGTTGACCCACAGAAGTTGAACAGCAGTAAGGGGAGCGCTTCCTGAGGCATAGTTAAAGAAAAAGCATAGGAATGAGTGAAACGTACTAGCATTTTCTTTGGCTATTCAGCAAATATAACTAAACTCAAGAATGGTACAGCAGAGGGAAAGGCTCCTGACCTGTCACACAAGCTGAAGCGAAATTAACTACCAATGCAACAATATTAACCGTTAGCTGAAACTGAACAAATTTCTGAATGTTTATGTAGACTGAGCGTCCCCATTTGGCCACTGTAACAATTGTTGAGAAATTGTCATCCAGTATGATAACATCAGCACTCTCTTTGGCAACCTGAAACCAGAAATCAATAATGTTACATCTCAATTTAACCGTTTGATCTGGCAAATTTTGCAAACAGAGTCAGTGGTCTTAGAAGCTCAACAGCCAAGTGGGACATAATACTATTCCTTTTTGTTTTTCTCCCAAGTCAGAGACAGATATTCCCGTCTTATTTTTCATGAAGCTCTTTTGATCAGGTAATAGTCCTTTTATTCCCTCACTAGCAAACAAAATTTTTCGGGGCAGTTGTTGCAAGCATTAGAATTGCTCCCTATCTTACGAAGCATGATCCAAACAGAAAAATGCAAAAGCATATAGTGGCTCAATTCTCCTGTTTTCTATTTACAGTCCTATGGTACTTATAATCCACAAATTGATTGTACCTTTAACCACACCACCCCATGAGAATTTGGCCTTCATTAAGAATACAGACAAGTAAAGGATTGTGGTGGGAATGGGAATGAACTAAAAAGAATGAAATAATTGTATTCACCTCGGTTCCAGCGATGCCCATTGCCAGTCCAATATCTGCTTCATGAAGTGCAGGAGCATCATTGGTTCCATCACCAGTGACTGCAACAACTTCATTGAATGTTGTCCGCAATTGCTTTACCAATGTGTGCTTGTCCAGCGGTGAAGATCTAGCCATCACCTGAAGAAGTAAAAAAGAATGTAGTCTTAAACTAAAAATCATACCAAGGATAGAACTTTTCCAGAAGACTTCTCTGCTACAAATGACTTCATTCTCTAGTAAACCAAACTGAGTACAGTACCTGAATTTTGGGAATCACTTTTAGCATTTCCTCTTGACTCATTTCTCGGAAAACTGGTCCTTCAATGGCTATACCATCCTCTGTCAGTATACCACATTCCCTGGCTATGGCTTTTGCAGTATTAATGTTATCTCCAGTGACCATCCGAACAGTCACGCCTGCCGAACGGCAAAGTGCAACAGACTCCTTAACTCCAGGACGAACGGGATCCTTTATACCTACAATTCCTATACAAGTGTACCCAGAGATTGGAATATCGTCATCAGGAGAGAATCCATTTTCCAAATCCATATAGGCAAGACACAAGGTACGAAGAGCTTCAGTGGCAAACTGTTCAATGGTGGCGTTAAGATTATTTCTTATTGTTTCGTCCAAGGAAACAACGTCACCATTTGAGTTGATTACTTTGTCACAGGCAGCCAAAACTATTTCTGAAGCACCCTTGGTATGAGCCCTTAAACCTCCTTCAGGAAGCTCAAGCACCACACCCATCCGCTTCTTAGTAGAGTTGAATGGCTCAGCTTTCACAAGTTTTCCTGCTTGTCGTTCTGCTTGAAAATCTCCACCAAGTGCTAAACCAAACTCCAATATAGCAGTCTCAGTCGGGGTTCCCAATATCTCATTCTTCTTGCCCTTAGTAGCTACAACTTCTCCACCAGTGTTGTTAAAAATCGACTGCAGCAAAGTTTTGAGCGCAGAATTTGGCATTTCTGAACAAAGTGCAGATGCATCACCTGGTTTGCTCACATCTTTGGCATCCATACAGAAGCATGTTTTCACTACCGTCATGCGGTTGGTTGTTAGTGTTCCAGTTTTGTCACTACAGATGGTTGTAGCTGATCCCATTGTCTCACAAGCCGCTAGATTGCGGACAAGTGCCTTATCATTCATCATCTTTTTCATGGCAAAGGCAAGGCTTAATGTCACAGCCAGGGGAAGTCCCTCGGGAACTGCAACCACCACTATAGTAACTGCAATGGCAAAGTATTCCAAGACTTCCAGCGCTTCTTCCCCGGACCAGCTCCAGTGGGATCCCTCTTGCAGTTTTCGGCCAAACATCTTCTGCAAGAGTACTGCAAAAGTGACAACAGCAAAGAAAAGGCCTATTTTTCCAATGATTGTTGCCACTCCATTCAGTTTAACCTGTAATGGAGTTTCATCATCTCCGCCTTCACTGAGAGTTGCTATCAGTTTTCCCCACTGAGTCCTCATCCCAACTGTTGTAATCAACATCTTGCAAGATCCGTCTTGGACCTTGGTTCCAGAAAGAAGAAAAGGATTTTGAGCATTGACCATTACTGGCTCACTTTCTCCAGTCAAACTGGATTCATCAATTAAAACAGAAAATCCTGAAAGAAAGAGTCCATCAGCAGGGACTTGATCTCCTATCGCAAGATGAACTATATCACCAGGAACTAGATCATATATGGACAACTTTTGTCTGTATCCATTCCTAGTAACCTGGATACATATTTTCTTCTTCTCTTTGTCAAGGTCTCTGAACTGCAAGGATTGACGATAATCACTTGTTGCTGTAACAAACACCACCAACAAAATACTAGCAACAATACCAAGACCATCATGAGCCCCTATAGGCCATCCCTCCATTGCAATGCCAACAATTAGAGAAACAAAAGCGCACGCACCGAGGATCATGAGAGTCATGTCTTGAAGGGCTTCCCAGACAAACAACCAATAGCTCCGAGCTTCACTTTCTTGGAATTTGTTAACTCCAAAAATGCCCTGTCTGCGGGTTAGAGCAGTTTCATTATCAGTAGATAGTCCATCAGTACTTGACGTGGCCAGCTTATCTGCAATCCCATTTGCTCCTCCATGAAATTTCAGTTTTTTCAGATCATGACTTTCAACTATGGATCCTAGCTCATCAGGGTCGATGTGAAAACCAGCATCTTCAACTTCCTTAGGGATAGTGTAATCACTTGCTTGCATGCCTGCAATTTCAGAGAATTAATCTAAAGTACATCTTAAGAGGTAATTAGACAGAGAAAAGAAAAGAAAATTAACCTTGTATAAACTGAAATGCAGCCTTGGAAACCAGCACTGCTATCCTCAGTTTCTCCTGTAACACATAAAACAGAAGGCTTAGCCAAATTAACCTGGTTTTAGAATATGAAATTGGTGAAGCAAATTTAAATGCGTCCCAACTCAATCCAATCACCATGTTGTTGCAAATTCAAATGCATACCCAATTCAGCAGGTCTGCTAAAAGCTCATTATATTCAGCCATTTTACATGTATCCTCAAACATATCAGTCAATTAATTACGTCTCAATCAAAAACTAGTAACACTTCTTGGTTACATTTATTATATGTAACAATACGAGTTATTCAGGTATCAATCTTTCATAACCATTTCTTCGGATATGAAACCAATTATGCTTTGGGTAACACACATAAGCTGAGTTTGTTCTCAATCGTATATACTACCACTTTAATCATGATAAACGTTTATGATACTCCTTTCATATTGAAAACACAGAAAGACAAAAATGAAGCACCAAGTATGTAGTCTGGCGGCCATTGAAGTGGTGAAACTCATGGAATTTCATTCCAGCAGAGACAAGAAATCACATGAACAGAAAAAATAAAATATCCATATGAACACAAAAAAAAAAAAAAAAATAGCCCAAATGTAGCAAGCTGGCCCAAATATCACCATTATATAAAGATCAGAAAAGAAAATACAGAAAGAGAGAGAAGGGAGTACATACATGATTAGAACGGCGCATAGCAGCAGCCTCATAACGCTTGGAGAGATTGGCAGTGAAACGAAAACGACGCTTAGGGTTCTTGACAACACCGCAAAGGCTCCTCCATCGTTTCAGCACCTCCTCCGACGAGTGCTTCGGCTTCACTCCTCCAAAATTCTCATTCAAATAGCTTTCCATACTTTCTTCTCACCTCTTCCTAATTAATTAGTATAACGTCCAATATGGTAAATAATATACTATAGAAATGCACGTTGGGTTCAAGCATACAAAAAATACAATCCTTTTGGAAAAACAGGATACAAAAGAGAAGAACCTATCTAGTATATAACAGGGTGAAAAGAAAAGGAGAGGAAGGTTAAAACTTAAAAGGGAGTATGAAGCTTCCAACACATTTTCGTAAAACTGAAACGAAAAGGGGAGGAGCTTGACGCAAGAACAAACGTACAAAGTTTGAGGAAATTAGAGCTTTAAAATTATGGAGAAAAATTAAGAAATGAGACAAAGGGGATCAAAGAGAAGAAGAAGGATCCGAGTTTTAGGTGAGAGAAACTATAAGTAGAGATGGTTGGTGGACATGAATGAAAGCTTCCCTTTGCTTCTAATACATTTCTTAATTCCAATTTTTGTTCCTCGTTTTATGCTAAAGAGTTGACGCGGTCAATATTTTGCTGCTAGTTGTGATATCAATATTTTGTTGCTCATTACTACTCGTTTTATTTATTATGGGAAGGGAAATTAATTAAGGGTGTAATTAGTGCTTTGAGTGGAATTAATTGTGATATCAATGGTCTGAAAAATTAAGCTGACATTTATAGTACTTATTACATATTTTAACATGCTTTGTTCTGATTCTTGATAGAATTACTTTTTAAGTACGTACAGATATTTGTGAACGGGTGATAGAGAAATCTTAACGTAAATATCTGTAGATGATCGTCTAAAAATTTAAAACATTGAAAAAAAGATACTTTTATTTATTTATTCCTTTCTTAATCTTTTTGAGATAAGTAATGATGGTATATTATTAGGTGAACTCAGAGGGGAATCTCTTACGCGTTTTGTCAGACACGCCATGAACGCGGAAGCAGAACTTGATTTGAGAGTTGAGACCCCCTTTTTCTTCTTTTTACTACTTATAATAATAATACTTTTTCTGGTCTGTCTTTTTTTAACAGTAGTCCATCTCAATTCAATTCTCACCAACCTTGTAATTTCGTCGTGGATTCCATTTCTTTTCAAGTTTACTTTTGTTAGTTATGCAAGGCTACGCACCATTATTCGTTATCTGCTAGAAAAGAAAAGACCAAGTAGGCGTTTGTACATAATAATTGTAAAATTCGAAAAATGGCGAAAAGTATTTGAAATTTAGAGTTGTGTTTGACATAAATTTCAGTTTCGGTTGTTTTGAAGTTTTGTGAGTGATTTGAGTGAAAATTTTGAAAAATAATTTTTTGTAGTTTTTTAAATTTTCAAAAATTTTCAAAATGTATTTTCAAGTGAAAATTAAAAATTTTATGAACACACGCTAATTTCGATAAATAAATAAATAATTAAAAAAATCTTCCATCAAACTTTATGTATAAACGGAAGTCTAACTGCCCTACCAAAAGTTCCTAGGCCAAATAATGAACATAGGTTATTGAAAAAGTTTTGCGCCCCCCCCCCCCCCTCCCCCACACAAATTTAAAATGGGAAAAGGGTCAAATATACCTTTCTATTTTCATATATTGTTTACATTTAACCTTTGTTATACTATCGGATCAAATTTACCCATACCGTTATATTATCGGGCCAAATTAACTCCTACAATTAGCAACTTTTAAAAATACCCCTTAATTTATTAAGTAATCCAAAATCTCCCAAATTTTTTTTATTTAAATCACTTGTTATTCTTCTTGCTCCATTATTTTCAAAAATTACTATTGATGTGAATGCTAAAGTTACTAGATTTATATAAATATTCATTTTTTTTTTTTTGAATTACCAATGCACCCATTTCTCTTCTTGTAATATATGAAATTGGTTTAGAATTTTATTTATTTTTTAATCATATATACAACGTAGAATTTAGTTGGTCTATTTATTGTGTATTATATGGAGCTGATTATCATATATGTACATGTATATTCAAATATATTTTGTCATTGTCTGGTTCGTATAGAGTTTGATCGACTAACTTAAGAGCGCACAAAGTGTAGGCATTTAATTAAAGCAAAGTTGAATTAGACAGTGTAAAGTATCCGAGGAACTTCAACTTCAATTGCAAAGCCTACCTACATTTGGTGCAACGAATTCATTAAAATTGGAATGTTGTAAATACTTTTAGAAATTAGAAAAACTACCTAATTTAGATTTTTTAATTTACTATATTTTGTTTATTCGGTTGTATTTAGGGGTGTTCATAGGTCGGGTTGGTTCGGATTTTTCAATTATCAAACCAAACCAATGGTGTCGGATTTTTAAATTTATAAACCAAACCAACCAACAAAGTCGGGTTTTTCAATCTCAGGTTTTTCGAGTTTTTAGGTTTTTTTCCGATAAAATCTTCACAGTATAAAATATGTAACTTGTGCTCAAAATATTTCTTAAGTCCTAATAGAATACAACTATATAATGTGTTTTCCAAGAAACTAACATAATAATATGAGATAAGTCATATCATTATACTAAAATATTCAATAACAAAGATAAAATAATAAAATTACATAAAAAAAAATATTGCTAATTAATAAGCCATAATAAAAATTAACATAACCTAAAAATATTATATAGGTCATGCTAAAATAAGTATAGCTAATAAATACTAATATTAATTACATAACTAAGCACTAAAGAAAAAGATAAACTAAGTTATGCATTTTCATTATAAACCAATGTAAAACTAAAATAATTATCCAACACTATCGTCATTCCTAGTATTGAATTGAATTTCTTTTGTTAGCATTAGTATTAATTTGAACTTTGTTTGAGTTACTACATTTATGGGCTATAAAACTGATTTATCATTCAAGAATGTTAAGTCTAAATTTGAAATAATACGTTAAAAGATAAAACTGTGAAAAAGTTTAAGAAAAAATTATAAATTACATTATAATAAATATTCACATCAGGTTTTTTTCCGGTTTGACTCGGATTATCGGTTTGGTGCGGTTTATCAGTTTTCTTCGTACACCCCTACTTGTATTATTTAATATTTTTTTCTGTTATTTTTTCTTTCTCTAATTCAGAAAGCAAGTAAATGCCAGTTATTTAAAAAATAGTAGACCAAACAGAACAACAAATGATTTAAATAAAAGGAGTTTGGGATATTTTGGATTACTTAACAGATCAAAGGGTATTTTTAAAAATTTGCTGATTGTAGGGATAAATTTGGTTCGATAATATAACGAAGGTTAAATATAGACAATATATGAAAGTAGAGAGTATATTTGACCCTTTTCCCATTTATAATTTGGGTTCATTTTGTATGGCACTTCTTTTTTCCTAGTTTTTTTTTCACCCAGTGTTCGGTACCCGCATTAGAGCCCAACTATATTCCGATTCGCGCCGGGTAACGGCCCATTCGAAGGGAAGCACTCCCTACCAAGGATTTTTCCATACCTAGGGCTAGAATTAAGGAAGGAGCAGCCATATCCGTTGCACCATATCTTTTGGTGGTTTCTTTTTTCCTGTTTGTTTCCAAACAAATTGACACATTTTGACACTTAAAAACTTTTTAACTTACACTTTCACATTTATCCTTTACTTACACTTCTACAAGTAAGTTTATGAAATGAAGTTACTTACAACCTTTCACAATCCTTTGAAGGATAAATATACTTTCATAACCTTTCACATTTAACCTACACTTTCACACTTTCAAATAAATGAAGTATATTTTAGCATTTCTGCGTTATATCAATCCTTGTGATCTACACTTGATAATTTCGTTTTTTCGGTACAAATATTTCTGTAACCACCAAATTTTTAACCTTTGAGCATTCGGTGGATAAGGATTAGCTCATTATCTGAGAAAAATTATTACAAAGGTAAAGAGTAAAGCGAAAACCATAGCTTACTTTTTTGTAGAGAGATATTCCTTGTTTACAATTACAACATCATTTCTTACAGGAAAACAGATAAAATTCCCCTGAACTTGTCCGGAAAACTCGATTGAACACTTAAACTAAAGTGGCATTTCTTTACCCCTAAACACATTTCGAGTGAATTATTTTTCCCCTAATAACTGACGGTGGTAAAAAAAAAATTTGTAGGCACGTACATAACCCAAAAAAAAAAAAAAAAGGAAAGATGGGCCCACCCTCTTCTTTCTCCTCCTTGCTCATCCCCTTATCCTTCCCCACAGATCAAGGCAACAAATTACCCCAAAAAAAATCAACGCAGCAACCACCCAAATCCTTCACCAAATAGCCCCAAATTTTAGATATAGACTCCACAAATTGTACCCAACAAAATCCAGCAACACTCACTCAAGATATACACCCAACATCTCATGTGGTAGTTGACTTGCATATGGCGGGTAAGGAAAGATATCAGATGTGAGGCAACGGAGAGAGGACATGCAGCATTCCAGGGTGGGCAACAGAGGAAAAATAGTGGATCTCAGTGGGAAAATGGCCTTTGATGATTGACAACTTTGGGTAGAAAGCAATCTGTAAAACATTATTTAGCAGATTGTGTGCGAGTGTTTTGTGTGTGTGTGTGTGTTAGAGAGAGGGAGAAAGAGAAGCTGGCGACAAAAACTGATCTCATGATCTTTATCTCTCTCTTATTGCTTTTCTAACGTCTGCTTTAGATTTTTTCGAAAAGTAAATAGATATATGCATGTCTGAAATGAAATATTCAGATTGAAATATCAGATACACAGAATCAAGAGCTTTATGGTTAAAAGATTAATAACATCGATGGCCATCATTAAGTCGTATGCACCAGGCTTAGAGGGCAAATATGCTACCAGAGATTATCGGGCCCCAGCAAAAAGAAATTTAAGACTAATCCAACTGCATTTGAAGATTGAAATATTGTTCCCATAAAAGTGAACTGGCTAGTTGCCACTAGGCTTAAAATACCAAGAACACAACAAAATGAGAACAGCAACTAAGAGAATCAATATCAAGCAAGTTAGGTCAATTATATAAATAACCAACACATATTCCATATAGACCCCTTTCAATCCAGGACTCCACTAGAAGTTTTCTATATTTTATGAAGACAAGCAAATCTTAAAAGACCTAGTGCAAACACAAGACACAATGTAAATGTACCAACATGCTAAACTCAATCCCACCTCGTTAGTATCTGACTCGTTATAATAGCCTGAATTCTAAGAGACAGGGTCTTTTGTGATGGATTCCCTGCATCTCACCATAAAATAGCATTTGGGATTGCACATTGGCATTGTCTGCCCCGCTAGTGTTTCAAGAAATGAATGAGCCTAACTAATGAGTAAATCTTGTAGCAGTAAACAAGAAATCGTCTCCCAAGCTAAAAGCTCATAAAACAGGCCAAAATTTCAAGCCAGGAATCATTGGAAGTAATCAAACAGACAAAGAACAATTTCCTAGTAGCATATGGAACAATTAACTTCTCGGAACCACATGTCACTCAACTAAATAAACCAACCAAGACCCATCTAACTTGAGCAAATAACTTTTAAATCGATTATAAGTCCATTGGAACAAAGGATATATTAACTAATTAGTAAAGAATGACCAAACAAAGGGAAGACTAGACTATTTCATAAAAGCAGAAGGAAGAACAAGGGGAATTGTTGCTCCAAATATAGGATGTAAAATATGAAGTGAAGAGGATGCAAGTACTAATCCCTCTAACTTACACCTATTTCTTGTGTTCTTTTGTTTCTATCACTCAAAAGACTCACTATCGTTAATGTCTATTCTTCAAGCAGAACAAGCTGTATACTAAACCTCACAAAAACACTCTATAAAGCAAAATTTAATAAGCAACTCTACACGATAGAAGTGTACAATAATGTTCACAACGCTTGCAACCAATTTGCAAACAAAATTTCCCTCATCGCTAAAGCTTAATATATATGGTTCTCAAATCAATGATACAAAAACTCATGTCATTGATAGTTGTAAACAGGTATAGAGTCATTGATTCATAAAACCATTTCAAAGGATATATGAATTCTCCATAGCCTCAGTTCTTTACAACATAATAATTTACTTATTAAGACTCTAAACCATATGCTGTATTTTCTCTAAGTTACATATATAAGTTACATAGTTAAGCCGACACTTAGCTTAACTATCTCACTTATTGAGTGAGATACAATAAAATGTTCAAGGCACAAATTGGTTATGTAATCACTCGACTCGAGCAATAATTACCAGTAACAATCAATTAAACATAGCAACACAAGGATTTCATGGAAAATATTGATTAACCCAATAAAGTTAAGGTTCAGAAGTATCATCATCATTGCTTTAAATGAAAACAAAAACTCCAACAAAATTCAATGTCTCAAAAGCACTAAAAACTCTCTTTAGCTAAAATAGCAATACCAGACAGAAAGATACGACTGAAAAATCAATCGACGGTCTGCATGATATCCTCAGCAGTAAACTTAGTACCCTTGTCCTTATCAGCAGCAGCGCGTCCCTTGGCCTTACGATCAAGTAGCGATTTCCTGTCCTTGTCAAGCCTGAGTTTCGTAACAACAACCTTAGAAGGGTGAATACCAACGTTAACAGTAGATCCATTAACCTTCTCACGTGTTATGCGTTCAATGTGAATTACCCATTTCTTACGGTACACTTGGACGACTTTGCCCTCGCGCCCCTTGTAGGTCCCACGAACGACTTGGACTTCATCGTCTTTCCTCACCGGCATGGATCTCACGTTGTATTTTGAACGTAACTCGGTGGATAACGGCGCGCTCATTATCACCCGGCGCTCGCTTGACGGCGCAGTGAAATGGGCTTTTCTACTCTTACGGCGGGAGGAGGACACTCTTGGATTGTACTTCATTTTTGCTGGTTTCTAATCTCCTCTGCTTCTTTGCAAATGGGCAGCCGGTGAAGAAGATGATTTCTAGGGTTTTTTGGGGTACTTATAGGGAGAGATGGTGGGCTTAGATAAACTAGGGTTTTAAAGTTGGATTGTTCAGTTGTTGGAGGCCGGTGTTTTGGGCCTTCATTTATAATTGGGATCTTTACACAAATAGCCGTTCATATTCATTATTTATTTTTTTTAGCCATATATATAGATTATACATTTATTATATATAATTATACACATATAATACATAAATTATGCATACATTATACCTCCATCGGTTATTTTTAGTTTAAGCAGTCAGGTAGGCGGCTATTTAGGTTAATTCTTCTTTTCTTTATAATACTTTAGAGTAATCTTTCAGATTTCTGATATTTTAGCCCATTCCAAATTCTGGACCGGCGACAAAGCTTTTTCATAGCTTCGGGATAGAAGTTTAGTTCCTCTAATTTTCTGATCAACCTAAATTTCATCCTTTCTCTATAACACAATTATTCTAGTAATTTGATCAGCCTGTCTTTGCTTGCCTTGAAAAAATATCATATTCATTTATGACACGCACATCTCTTTGCATTTAATGACTCGAACACGTGTTACCCTGATTTTTGCCAGTTTTCAAGGTAATCATGACCATGAATTATGCCGCTTATAAACTTCTCCACTATTCTTCAACTTTACTTTTCACTTTTCAAACTCTTCTTCTTCTTTGAATTTCTTTAGAACCATACTGCAAATTCCCATTCTTCACAATAAAATTTTCTTACTCAAATTTCTTACCATCATGTCTTCTAATACCGCTGTCCTCAGAAACTCCGACCTTCTCTTTGGTGGTAGCCCTATAAAGAACAAAACAAAGGAAGTTGATTTCGAATTCGAACCTCCTACCGTTAACACCATCATACCCCTTCAACTTAACACTCAGTGAGACCTTCAAGTCCAAAAAGAACCTGCTAATCCCAAAAGCAACAGACACTGGCTTGTTTGCAGGTTCTTCCATTCATCTTTCTAGCATTCCCGTCGTGAAGGAAGATTGCGATTGAAAAAATATTGAAATATTCGCCCCCAATAAAGTGGAAAGGATTACCTTCTCCAAACCAGAGTTCATGTATGTTTATACATATACTTTCACTTTGGGATTGGGTCAAGGAATTGACCCCATAATTTTAGAATTATGTCATTATTACCAAATTTGTTTGGCTCAAGCAGGACTATCAGTATGGCGTACGGTGGCTTGCCTTCGAAAGTTGTGCTCCGAGACCGGGAAAACCCTAACTCTCGCACACTTGATCAACCTCTATTCTCCTAAAGATCTTCCGAGGAGGTGTGCTAAAGCTCAACAAATGCGGCCACCATGCCCTTCTTACTAGTGTTGATGATGAAATTGATCGTGGCTGGATGGAATGATTTGTTATCATCGCTAACAAGGACATTCATCCTACAACAACACCTATCATTCCTGAATCTTGAAATTTTACTCGTAAGTCTTCGGATATCTTTTCCTTATCACATTAAAAAAAAATCTTCTTTGCTAATTTTTATTTTTCCTACTCCAACTACCCATTGGGAACCACCATCGGTCAAAAACCTGGCCCAATTGGTACAGAAAATTATAGTGTTTCCACAATGAAGATTCAAAGGTGGAAGAAAATGGCCCCCAAATTTGGGTGGAAAGGCAAAATCATGGTAAGTAAAACTTCTTTCTTTTTCCCTTTCAAACATTTAATATGACTTAGAATCAATTTATGGACTATTGCAATACATAGGCCTTCCGAAAGGATCTTCCGTTTACCCTGCCATTGAGGTTTCCGATAACCCAGAGGAAGTTCACCACCAATTACAAAATGTCCTCAACCAAAAGAAGACTTGTGAAGCCGCTTTTGCTTCCGGTGAAGGCGCCTCCTCCCGAAGTTCCCAGCCCAAGAACAAGAAACCCAAAAGAAAAGGTACCTCCACGACTGGGACTCGGGAGAAGACATCAACAGAAGAAGCACCAACCGGACCAGTCACAGTGGTCCTTGACGATGAAGGAACCGATGATGAAGTAGATCCTCTACAAAGAAGAAAAATACCTTCATCATCTCAACCGGATGATCATCCAGGAGAGCATCAAACACCACTCCGAGAAGAAGTTCAAGGACTTTTCTCGGAAATAGAAATTGTTGAAAAAGTTGAGTCTCGCTTTCGGGCTCCTGTTGACGTTTCTGTTCAGAGGGGTTCTGCCCCTGAGGTACCTCCACCATCAACTTCTGAGCGAGCTGCTACCGCAACACCTTCTACACTAACTGCTACCTCTCCACCATCGGCACCCGCTCAAAACCCTAATGGAAAATATAGTATCATTCTCACATTTTCGAATGTACCACATACTTTCCAAGCCGGTGCAGGTTGACAATTACCTAAAGCCGTTGGCCATGGAAAAAGATTGGAGAAAAATGGACTCTCTTTCTGCTGAGTGTCTGATAAATAACAACATGTACTATTCGGCTCAGGTATCAATTTAACCTTCTTTTATTCCCTTTTTATTTGTTAGACTTTGCCTTAATAACCTTAGCTTAAATCTCTTTAGGCTAACCTCCTTGCTTCTGAGGGCCTGCAAAAGTTTATTTTGGATAAAGAGGAACTTGCTACAAAACGAAATCAACTTTTGACCAAATAAAATCAACTTGTCGAACCCCTCCCGGTATTAGAAGAAAAGGTTGCTTAAATGGGCAAGATCGAAGCTCGATTAGAGCAATTTGAGAAAGATAGAATAGCACATAGCCAAGAAGCCACTCAATTACATGAAGATCTTAAGGAGGAAAAGGCCAAGTGGGCTGAACTACATGACACTATCACTGTTTCGGCCGAGCGTGAGTTTGCTTTTATGGATCATATCAACAACTTAGAAGCAGACTTACGCTTGAAAACCGAAGAGGCTAATGTCGCCGAGGAAAAGAGAGCCAAAAATGGAAGAAAGGACTAGAAGGGTTATGGAGCAAAACCAGCTTCATGCAACAACTAATATTGAACTTGATTCCAAGATCAACATTGTAAAAGTTGAAAATGATAAGCTTCAATCCAAAAATCGAGTAACTCTAAGCTAAACTCCATGATCAAGAAGATTCTTTCCTCCTTGAGAAAACTCATGTAATTTATCACATGAGGAGGAAAACTTTGGAGGAGGCCAAAAAAGGCATTGCAAAACATTGATGATTGCATTGCCAAAGCTCGTAGATTGGAGACAACCGCTTTCGAGAACCTCCCCGGTGGCCCATTGCTTCAGATTCTTCGAACACTGACTCCGATTACTCGGGAACCAAAGAGGAAGCCGAAGAAGAACAAGAAGATAAGGATGAAGGCCTCGAACCAGAAGCGGAACAACCTTCTCTTGAAAAGGAAAACGAAGACTTTTCTCTCCCTTCGGGCTCTAGCAACAAAAATAATTGATGTATATATTTTTCTTTTCCTTTGTAATTATGCCAAAACTTCTTTACTGAGTTTGGCATTTTAAATAATGAAAGCATTTTTGGCATAAGTATTGTGCAAGAAATATTCTTTTTTATTTAGCTGACAAAGCTCGAGAATTCTTTTTACATCTGATAACGTTTGATCTCGGGCATTCACATTTACGGAATCTACCCTTTGACTATGAGGGTTTTATAAGAGAGGGCCCTTATGTTTACAGTGTTCTTGAAGAGGATGCCTCTTATTCATTCTGGCACAAGCATTTGAAGTTTTAACTAACTTTCAAATAGAAAATAATTTAACATATTAGTTGGACAAGAAGTAAGATAAAACTAAAAGGACTTTGATTTATTCCTTGTATCTTTAAAAGTACATTTACATAAACATTCATTTGCTTACATAAATAAAGTTGTCAATGCATGTGGCTAACTTGTACAACTCATTTCTACAGGGCTGATCATGCAGTCTCCGGTCCTGATAAAATTATTTTGCCCCTGTTCTAACAGTCTCCGGTCTTCGTGATACTTTTATTGCTCTACTATGTAATAGTTTCCCCCCCCACCCCCCAGTGTTCGGATATTAAGTATGAGAATTCAAACACTGGATATCTTATTGTCTTTGATGATCATTTTCTCATAGTATGATTTGTGTTGCTGCCTCATTAAAACCTTGCCAGAAAAACCCAATCTAGACAAAAACTGGTCGAAGGGGAAATAGTGCAGCACATACTTTCAGAATTAACAAGGATCTTCAACAGTAATACATTTTGAGGTGAGTTACGTTCTAACTGTATGGCAATTAACTCCGTCTTGATTCTCCAATTGATATGAACATTTACTGGTTATAGCTTAAATCTGTAAGGTCTTTCCCATGTTGGTCTAAGCTTCCCAATATTAACTTCTCGAGTATTTTGAGTTACTTTTCTAAAAAATAAGTCTCCGGCTTTGAAATATCGAATATTTGATCTACGGTTGTAATATCTTTGTATTATTTGCTTTTGTGCCACCATTCTCACATACGCCATATTTCGGTGTTCTTCGAACAGATCCAACTTAATCAGCATTACTTCATTATTTGCCTCCTTATTTGCGTGAGAATACCTTATGGTTTGTTCTCCAATTTCCAACGGGCTCAAAGCTTTCACACCGTATACAAGTGAAAATGGAGTTTCACCAGTGCTCGATTTTGCCATTATTCGATATGCCCATAACACACCTAGTAGCTCATCTAGCCAATTGTCTTTAGTTTCTTCTAATTTATTTTTAAGATTTTGGATTATTATCTTGTTGGTCGACTCTTCTTGTCTGTTAGTACTTGGATGGTACTGAAAAGATGTAATTCGTTTGATCTTCAATCCTTCCAAAAACTTTGTGACTTTGAAACCTATAAATTACGGCCCATTGTCACAAGCAATTTCTTTTGGTACTCCCAACGGACGATGTGATCCCATATGAAATAAATCACTTCTCCCTCTCCAATATTTTTATAAGCACCTACTTCAACCCATTTAGTGAAATAGTCAGTCAAAACTAAAAGAAATATTACTTGCACGGGACCTTATGGTAAGGGACTAACTATGTCCATCCCCCATTTCATGAATGGCCATGGTGATACACTGACTGCAAAAGTTTCGTCGATTGATTCACTAATTGTGCATGACGTTGACATTTATCACATTTTTGTACAAATGCCTTCGCATTTTGCTCTAGCTGGGGCCAATAGTAACCAACCCTTATCAATTTGAGAACTAACGAGTCTGCACCGGAGTGGTTCCCGCTCACTCCCTCGTGAACTTCTCTCATCACGTAGTCAACCTCTAATGTCCCTAAACACCGAGACAATGGTCCTTGAAAAGACCTCTTGTACACTTGACCGTTAACAAGACAATAATGAGCAGTTTTAGTCTGTAGTGCCCGGGATGCTTTTGGATCTTCAGGAAATTTGCCACGCCTTAAATATTCTATAAACTCATTTCTCCATTACCAAATTAGTTTGGTTGAGTTAACTTCACAATATTCGTCCACGTCCAATACCGAATGCAATAGTTGAACGACCGCACATGAATCAATTCCTTTCATTTATGTGGACGACCCCAAATTGGCCAATATGTCTGCCTCCATGTTTTCTTCTCTCATAATATGGATGATTCACCATTTCCTAAATTGGGAAAGTAATACTTGGACCTTATTCAAGTACTAATGCATGCGTTGCTCCTTGGTATCGAAAATTCTATACACCTGGTTCGCTACCTGTTGGGATTCGTACTTTATTTCAATTACCTCAGAGCCTAGTTCCCGAGATAACTCAAGTCATGCTACTAAAACCTCATACTCAGCTTCATTGTTAGTTAATGGTATAGTTCTAATGGCATGTCTAAGGGTTACTCCCGAATGAGTGATTAATATCCCGAGATCGGACCCTTTTACATTGGAAGCTCCATCCGTAAATAAGGTCCAAACACTTGATATAGTTACCGATACTAGCACTTCTTCCTTAGCAGCTAAAGGCATCAATCTCGGACTAAATTCAGCCACAAAATCATCCAAACTTACGATTTGATCGCAGTCCTGGGTTTGTATTCAATGTCGAATTCACTAACTTCGACTGCCCATTTAGCCAATCGATCCGATAATTCAGGTTTATGAAGGACATTACTCAAGAACAAAGTTCTCACAACGGCTATAGGATGACAATGAAAATAAGGCCTAAGCTTTCGAGATGTGACTACGAGATCTAGGGCCAAATTTTCGAGGTGCGGATAACGTGTTTTCTCTCCCGATAAAATTTTACTGACATAGTAAATAAGAAATTGCGTACCTTCTTCCTCTCGAATTAAAACAATGATTACTTCTACTTCCAATACCGTTAAATAGATTAACAACTTCTCACATTCACAACGGAGGGCTAGACAGGTACCTTTTTAGGTCTTTCAATGCTTGTTGGCATTCCAGAGTCCATATGAAATTACTCCTCTTTTTCAAAAGCGAGAAGAAATGATGGCATTTCTCCAAAGATTTTGATATAAACTTGCTTAAAGCTACTAACCTACCGATGAACTTCTGCATTCCTTCACACTTGTCAAGTGGTCCGGGATATCCTTGATGGCTTTTATCTTATCGGGGTTTACCTCAATTCCTCTTTGAGAGACCAAGAACCCCAAAATTTCACTAGATCCAACTCCAAAAACGCATTTTTTCGGGTTGAGAATCATGTTGTACTTTTTCAAGATATCAAATGTCTCTTGTAAATGAGTCAAATGATCTCCTGTATTAAGAGAATTAACCAACATGTCGTCAATATAAACCTCCATCGTCTTACCAATTTATTTTTTAAATATTTTATTAACAAGCCTCTGGTAAATGGCTCAGGCATTTTTAAGCCCGAAAGGCATCACATTAAAACAATATGTGTCAAATTTATGATAAACGAGTTTTTTTTTTATTTCTAGTTGCATCCTAATTTGATTATACCCGGAATATGCATCAAAAAAAATTATTAACTCATGCTCGGGCCGTAGCATCAATCATTTGATCAGTGTTTGGCAACATGAAAGAGTCCTTAGGGCATGCATTATTCAAATATTTATAATCTACACACATTCTAAATTTATTATTCTTTTTTGGTACTACCACTACATTAGCTAACCAATCGGGGTAATTTACTTCTCTAATTAAACCTATATTTAGTAACTGGGTTACCTCTTCATTGGCAAATCTGTTTCTTACCTCTGATATTGGTTGTTTTTTCTGCCTTACCGGAGGGAAGTTAGGATCCAAACTCAGCTTGTGGACAACCACTTCCAATGGAATACCTGTCATATCTGAATGCGACCATGCAAAACAATCGATGTTAGATTTTAGAAAATCTATAATTTTTAATCTAAGTTCGGGACTCAACCCCGTTTCTAAATGGAATTTCCTTTATAAGAGATCTATGAACAAGTCCATTTGTTCGAGCTTTTTAGCGGTTGATTTGGTCGCATGAGTTTCTTCCGGTACCTAAAAAGACTTTGGTGCCTGATAAAAATCCGACGACTCCTCTTCTCTATTATCGTCAATCGGGGTGGAAGAGGGCACCGGCTCCTGTAAATACTATTTCTTTAATTCTTTTTCCTTGCTTCTGGACAAGGTCATTGTGTTCATCTCTCTTGCAGCCGGTTGATCTTCTCTGATCTGCTTAACTCTCTTCGGCGTGGGAAATTTAAGCAATTGATGATAATTTGATGGTACAACCTTCATTTCATGTATCCAAGGCCTTCCAACGATCACATTGTATCCCATGTCGCCATCTACCACTTTGAATAGTGTGGTCTTCGTTATGCCATCGGCATATATAGGCAGTAAAATCTCCCCGGGTCGTTACATTTGTTAAGTTGAAACCAGTCAGAAGCTTTGTCGCCGGAACTATGTTTCCGGTTAACTTTGCTTGATCTAAAAATCTCTATTGTATGATATTGGCTGAACTACCTGGATCAACGAACACCCGTTTAACTTTAAAGTCTAAGATATTAAGAGATATTACCAAAGCATCGTTGTGCGGTAGAAGAAATACATCAGTATTATCTTATGTGAAAGTGATGTCATCTTCTGAAGATTCTCAGATCCTCTTGCCATGAGTTACCGATATCTTCGTCTTCTTTACTGCTGAAAATGTCAACCACCAAAAACTATGTTTGTAGTTATACGAGCTAGCCCTGCAACTGATTTAGATGGCTCCCTAATGTCTCAATTTTTCCCATAATTATTTTTGGCCCGACCACTTAGAAATTCTCTAAGGTGACCATTTTTCAGCAACACTGCAACCTCTTCACGAAAGTGTCAGTAGTCCCAGTCTTATGACCACGTGTTCCATGGAACTCACAACATCGAATAGGATCCCTTTGACTAGGATCCGACTGAATTAGTTCCGAAAACCTAGACTCCTTAATATTTTTCATAGTCGACACCAACTCTACTAAATTGATGTTAAAGTTGTAGTCGGATAACCGGGGATACGCTGAATCTCGGGGCCTCGCTGCTTCTTTCTCCGGTAAAGTTATGCTACTCCGACCATGATCCATTCTTCTATCGGAAGCAAATATATTTGATGACTGAAAACCTTTACTTCCTCGCCTATCGACCCTTTCGTAAGGCTGAAAGTGACCTCTAGAAGATCTATGATATGCATCAATATCAACTTTAACCCTTTCCTAATTCTGATCATGATTACGTCCTTTGGAAGACACCGAGGAACTCAATTGATCATCTTTAATTCTAATCTTTGACTCGTAGCGATTGTGGACATCTGCCCACATGGTTGCCTGAAATTCTAACAAGCTTTTCTTCAATTTCCTGGAGGCATCAAAGCTCAATGGGTTGAGACCCTTTGTAAACGCTTCAACTGCCCACTAATCCGGTACTACCGGCAACAACATTCTTTCCTTCTAAAATCGGATCACGAACTCTTGCAATAGTTCGGATTCTCCTTGGGCTATTTTGAATATATCTACTTTCCTTGAATGGAATTTTCTTGCCCCGGTATGAGCATTAATAAAAGAATCTGTAAGCATTTCAAAAATATTAATTAAATGCTTAGGTAAAAAGGAATACCAAGTTAAAGCACCCTTCATCAATGTTTCGCCAAATATTTTCAATAAGACAGATTCAATATCGTGTTGGGGTAAGTTATTTCCCTTTACAACCATAGAATAGGTCGTGATATGCTCCTATGGATCCGAAGTCCCATCATACTTCGAAATATTTTACATCTTAAATATTTTTGGAATCAACTCTGGGGCAACACTTAGTTTGAACGAGAATTGTGTATACCTCTTAGAATAAGGTCCCTTTAGCGCTGGTGGCGCTCCCAGGATCTGATTCAGTTGAGCATGGAATTCTTTAGTATTTTGGTCTATTCGTTTATTTATCTTCCTCATGAATCTCATGATCTCGGTCTTGAAAGGATTATTGGCGTTGTGATCGTTCCCGGATCCACTACTTGTACCACCTACCTTGTTAAAATCGAACTCCTCCCACGGAGCATTGTTACTGATTCTTTGAACTGTTTGATTTCTAGGAACACTAGGAAGAATCTGAACTCCTCCATTAGAGTTATTAGAAGCAAACCGAAAGCGGTTGCTTCAATTCTGTCATCACCCGGTCTTGTCTTAAGAGGTGATTCATAATCTCCCTTTGTTGCTCTCTCAAGATTTTGACCGTTTCAACAACGTGTTCCTCATCCGCATCATAAGGAGTTGGACTTTTCACATGATGAGTATTTTGACCTTCGCGATCTGGAGTTGTTTCATCTCCTTCATTGCGAGTTTCACTAGTTGAATCATCATGTTGGGATACATTATCACGTTCGTTGTGTACTCCAACATTATAGGAATTGTTCACATCGTTAGTTGCCATATCTGATTTTTCTTCTGCTAATAAAAAAGAATCAAACTTTGTTAGTAACAGATGAATGGATCAAAGTAATTACACAATTGTCTATGCCCCACGGTGGGGGCCAAATTATTTACCCATAAAATAGTACAATTGAATTTTGTAGTGTAGTTTATAGATACGTGAATTAGTTTGATCAAGAAATATGAAATAACTAAGAACAAAAATAAGATTATAAAATAACATAAAGAAAATACAAGACTGGTTGTATGACAAGCCTCTTCGGAAGTGTAATAAGAACAATATCAGGAACAAAAGAAAGCATGTAATTTTATAAAATGATTAGCAAGTTACAGCCTTTGAGTATAGATGATTTTTTGTGTCCTAAAATGGATACTAATTATCCTATTTATATCTCTATTTTGGGAGACAAGATCCCCAAATCAAACCCCTCTTGAATAAAAATAAAACCGACATTGATGACTACATAACGATTGGTTATTAATACAGAGATTCTTCATAACGTCTGCTCATTGAATGTTGTCTTTCTCAACCGATATCTTCCTTTCAAATCATTGTTATCGGTTCCCATGCTTTCGAAATTTACACAGTACCGAACTAATGACATTGTCCGATGTCAACTATTAGATGACTCATATATTACATGTCTCTAGTTACACGTGTCAACTTTTCATTCATCCACCTATCGCTAACCAATTTTACCCCATACATTTTTGGTGAGAAGCAGTTTGTGTTTGGCTAATTAATTTGAAGACACTTTTGAGCACCAATTAGTGTTTGGACAAGCTTTTAAAAAGTATTTTTAAGTGTATTTATCTCAAAAGTGCTTCTGGGGAGAAGCTATTTTTTTTTATTCTCCAAAACTGCTTCTGCTTGTAGTTAAAATCACTTCTTCTTTTTTTGTTTTAAATGGTTGGCTAAACAGTTCAACTTTGCAAACAAAAGTTTTTTTTAAAAAAAAAAAAAAGTGTATTTGACCTTGAAGAAGCTTGTCCAAACAAGCTATAAGATTTGTTCCAGTTAAATACTTATACTATCTAAATTTTTACCTATTAAATATTTTTCACTGACATGGTATAGTATGTGTTCAACACTTACACCTAGTGCGTGAGAAATATTTTATTTTGCTATTCTTTTCATCTCTTTCTTCTTCATTCACTTTTATCTTCGATCCTTTCCTATCAAAAAACCATAAGGCCCCTTCTTCTAACATCCCCTACTTTCACTACTCGACAAAAACGAATATTATTTTGCATAGAGAAAAATCAATTATTTATAACTTATAACCATGAGAAGGCTGGTGAAAAATCAAAAGAACAAGAAAAAAATAGAAAGTCGGTAGAGAATTTAGCATTGTAAAGCAAATACCTGTTGTCCTTTACTTGGACTACAAGATCATTTAAAATTTCAGAAAAGGAATTACACCAAGAAAAGCAAAAAAATTGGTTTGTTTAGCTTGAATGGATGGTTTATTCATTGTTAAAAAGAGATAACACAAAGTATCGCCATCACCATCGCCGACGCCACTATCACTCCAATCACCACTTTCTTCATCTTCTTCAAATCTGAAAACCACCACCACTATCATCTTCTTTTTTTCCCTTTAAATTTGACAATCGCCATTATTGACATCTTATTCGCTGGAAAAAAAGCATATTGCCACCTCTCCCTCTCTTTCTCTCTTCCTTTCTTCTGCTAGAAAACAACTAGAGCTAAATCTAAAAATATCACCTCTAAAACCACAAATGAATCGGATCTAACAAGTAACAATCAAAAATAAGAAGGAAAAATATGGTTAGGGGGACGACGGGGGATGAGTACTAACTGAGGAGAAAGGTTGATTTTTTTCGCTTAAAATTAGTTTTCCTTTATTTCCCTCATAATTCATTTTTAAATTATTATTCTTGATAAGGGTGTCCATAAAAATTTGAAAAATCAAATCAACTCGAAAATTGAACCAAACCGATAAAAAACCAACTTTTTTTTGTTTGGTTTGGATTTTATTTTGAATTTTAAAAACCGATCAAATTTGATTTGGTTTTGGTTTTAATCAAAAAATAACCAAAAAAAATCCGAACCAAACCGACTATAGAAGTAGCTATTTAAGATTTATTATTACACATATATATATATCTATATATTTTTATATAAAGTTTCTAAAATTTTATGATACATGTTAATCGTTTGCACTTTTAGTCTAGTTCTTTGTTATTCTAATAATTTTGTTCTTTACCTTTACATTTTAGTTTGATTGGTAGTTTTATTTTATTAATTACAAGAATTTATTTCATGTTAAAAATAATCTACTTTTAATTGAGTCCTTAAATTATTCATCACTATTTGATTCAATTATCATCAATATATCTTGGTAAATGATAGATTTCTCACAGAGCAATTGGTTTGCGTGTTATGTTGAATATGTAGTCGATCGAATATGTGTTCGGTAGTGTATATCTCATATTTAAGAAAAAATTAATAAATAACCGAAAAATCAACATAAACCGACTTAATTGGTTTGGTTTGGTTCCAATATTTGAAAAATCGACTTACTTGATTTGGTTTCTTTTTAGAGAAAAACCGATCCAAACCGAACCATGAACACCCCTACTTCTTGACCCAAATTACATATGTCCTCAATCAATTCGTTAATTTGCCATGTCATTGCCCATTGGCTCTTTATTTCTTTTACTTTTTGTACAAGTGTCTAATATGTACAAATTTTGGGTAATATAAGTGTTCAATTGAAACAAGTGTTACATAAGAGGTCAAAGAATAAAATAGGGACAAGTTTAGGTGCTCACACATGATTTTGGCCTAATCTTTTACATTACTGTTGAGTATTGAGATTTTGATGATTAACAAAGTTTGTTCAGATGCAATGTTCAAAGAACCAGGTCCTCAACGTAGATGTTTAACTACTCTAAGAACCAGATCCTCAAGGTTAAGGACCAGCTCCTCAAGGTTGATGATTGTACGTATTTACACGACAGTAACTTTATCTCAAAGTTACCCAGACCGAGTTTGTTTGAAGTAGACTGTTAAACATGATAAGGGTTGCTCCCAAAGAAGATACACATACATAAGTGAGAGACAAGAGTCCTAAGGCTTGTGGAGTCCTTGGATCAGTAGGAGTCCTATCAAATGAGAAGCTGACTACGCATAGGACTCCTAAAAGATCTCGGAGTCCAGAGAATTTAAATACTATCTTTTTGGAGTGCTGGAATCATCCGTTTGCACATCAACTGAAGAACCACATTTTCTACACTCAAGTCAAGTACCAATGTTGTGTTCTTTTTGAGTTATTCTAATAAATGTATTTTAGGAAATTGAGTTATAATCAAAGTGTTATAAACAATTAGTGAGGTGGAGTGAGTGTTTGTCTTACAAGTTAGAGTACTTGTAAATCAAATAGCTAAAGTAGGAGTACTAGAGAGTATTGAGTTACACATTTGTAATCGATACATATGGTTCATTGTTCTAGTGAAGTTGGTTGAAATCCTACGTGTAGGTCGTGATTTTTTCACCTTTTGAGCCGGGTGATTTTTCAGTTATTGTGTTTACTTTATTGCTTATTTTACTTTATGCGTAAGGAGTAAGATAAAGAATCAAGTTTTTAAATAATTCATAAAGGTACTCAAACTAACAATTGGTATCAAAGAAGGTTCTCTCACACACGGTTAACACCTAGAGAGATCTTGGGAGCAAAATGAGTGCCCCACCTGGAATTAACGAATGACAATCAACTACCAGACCACCCTTGTTTAATGAAAAATACTACAGTTGGTGAAAAGCAAGAATGGAAGAGTTCCTGACGGTTGAAGATTATGAACTATGGACCATAGTGAACCAAGGTCCACTAACTCTTAAACAAAATGCACAAAATGAAATTGTTCCTAAAGGCCCCTCTGAATTTGTGGGAGCAGATTTCAGAATGATGGAGAAGAATGCAAAGGCTAAGAAATTCTTTATATGTGGACTTGGTCCTGATGAGTATAACATGATATTAGCTTGCTCCAATGTAAAGGAGATCTGGGATGCACTCTAAACTGCTCATAAAGGAACAAACCAAGTGAATAAATCAATGATAGAATTACATTTGAGAAACTATTAGCTCTTCTCCATGAAAGAGCCTGAGCCCATCTCGGAGATGATGATTAGGTTTACCATAATAACAAATGAACTAAAATCACTTGGAAATGTATTTACCTCAGAACAGTTGGTTAGCAAAGTTCTAAGGATTCTTATAGCTTTATGGGAATTTAAAGTCACAGCTATTTAGGAAGCCAAGGAGCCGGATAAGATATCACTTGATGAGTTGGTTGGAAACTTAAAGACTCATGAAATGAGAAAGATAGAAATGCGCAAGGAAGAACCAAAGAGGTATAAGGACTTGGTCTTCAAGGTATCTGAAGAAGATGAATCTGACAGTGATGATCCTGACCTATCAATGTTTTCTAAGTTCAAGAAGTTCATGAAGAATTCGAAAAATGCATCTAAGAAAGAGAACATCGGTAGGCCTAAGTAGATCGACAAAGCTATTTATGATGGGTGCTACAGTGTAGCAAGCTAGACCACATGGCCAAAGACTTCCCAATGTGAGAAATTGATTGGAGGGAAGAACGAGCTAAAAAGGAAAAATGAGAGAGAAGGGTCCAAACAAAGGAAAAGTCCTAGGTAAAGGATTCATCGAAGCAATGAAGCAGGCTTTTCTAGCAACATATAAGGACAGTGGAAGTGATAAAGAGAAAGAGAAGGAGGATGAGGCTATAAGTCTCTATGATGTAATTGATGCACATCAGACAGTGGAGACAGGATATCTAGTACAACTTAGAATGCACATTGGAAGACCTCCTATATTTGATGGACATCACTATGATGAATGAAAGATGAGTATGGAAACATTCCTTCAGGCCACTGACTTTGACCTTTGGGTAATTGTCAGTCATTGACCAATCATCCCTACCAAAATGGATGGTGAAGGTAATAAATGTAAAAAGAGAGAGGAGGAATATGATGATGAAGATCATCAGTTAATCCAGAAAAATGCTAAAGCAAATGACCTGATCTACATAAGTTTGCCCAGAAATATTTTGTACAAGATGTCCTCTTGCATCTTTGCCCATGATATATGGAGGACCTTGGAAGCTGATTTTGGAGATAAAAACATTGAAGTGGCGCTAATGGCAATTGAAGAAATCCCAACAAAAGAAGAAGCGATAGGAATGATGGCCATGAGTGATTCAGAGACTGAAGATAAAACAAATCAGGTATCTCTAACTTGAAAGAAAGCATCCATTCTATGTCTAAAAAATAATTGTTGGCCATAATTGTGACCATGATGAGTGAGATGGACAAGATGAGTGCCGAAAATGATCAGTTAATTAGCAACCTTTCATGTGTCAAACTTGATCTCAAAGAACTTGAATCTGATAAAGCTGATCTTGAAGGACAGGTGAAAGACCTTAAGAACCAGGTTCTTGAGCTCACTTCTAAAAATGAGAAGTCACCTGATACACATGGTAAGGGAAAGATGAGTGATCTGCAAGATAAGCTTGAAACATAACTAAAAAGGGCTAAAGATAATCTTTGTGATGCTGAATATATGAATAAAGTACTGCAAGAAAATCTAGAAAGGGCTAATTATGAATTATTTAGGCTAAGCAAGTGGCATAGATCTTCAGATGCATTAAATTGGATTAATGAAAACTGAAACACTAACAAATCAGGAATTGGCTATAGAAAACCTGTTCCCAAATTTGATCCAAACTATGTAGGAATTTCTGACAACAAGATGTGCACTCATTGTGGTAAGGTAGGACATTTTAGAGATACTTGCCCTGCCTAAATTCATGCTCAGTTTAAGAATATTTTTTATTTTGTAAAAAATGTAAAGAAGGAAGAGGAACCAAAAGTCAAGCCTTGTGTCCAAATTAAGAGGATTAAGGTTAACAAGAAAATAACTATTAATCCTCTTCCTTTCTAGGCAAGAAGAGATCTAATTCATCCTTTTTCAAATAAAAAGTGACCCAAGATTGTCTGGGTTCCCAAGACTAACTTGTGATTTTTGGTGAATGCTAAAGTGAAAGGGAACAATCAAGACTGGTATCTAGATAGTCGATGCTCAAGACATATGACTGGAGAAAAGAAAAACTTTCTCTTACTTACAACCTTTCAAGGAGGGAATGTGTCATTTAGAAATGGGAAAAAAGGCCAGATAACAGGTATTGGTAAGGTCGGTAAGTCACCCTTTCATGATATAGAAGATGTGTATTATGTCCTAGGCCTCAAACATAATCTCCTTAGCATTTCTCAAATGTGTGATAAAGGAAATAAGGTAAAATTCAATTCCAAAATCCGCATTGTCACTAAGCTTGATACTAATGAAATTGTGTTAAAAGGTAAGAGACACAACAATGTCTACAAGATATCTATTATGTCTCTTCCTCTAAGTGAGCACACATGCTTAAGTGTAGTGGAAGATGGCTTGTTATGGTATAGAAGACTGGGTCATGCTAGTCTTTCTCAACTCAACAAGGTGGAAGCAAAGGACCTAGTCCCTGGACTACCAAAAGTTGAGTTCACCTCTGACAAGGTATGTGATGCATGTGTTAGAGGGAAACATGTAAGGTCGCCTTTTAAATCTAAAAAGATTGTTAGCACCTCCAAACCCCTGGAACACCTTCACATGAACCTATGTGGAACAATGAGAGTGGGGAGCATGGGAGGAAAGAGATATGTATTCGTCATTGTAGATGACTTATCTAGGTACACATGGACCCTATTTTTGGGATCTAAAGATTAAAATTTTGATGTTTTCTATGTGTTTGTTAGAATGATCCAACAGAAAGTGGGTTGTAATGTTTTGTATAAGAACAAACCATGGAACTGAGTTTAAAAATTCTAAATTCCTTGAGTTGTGTAACACACATGGCATTGATCAAAACTTCTCTGCACCTAGAACTCCACAACAAAATGGTGGAGTAAAAAGAAAGAATAAATCTCTAGAAGACATGGGGAGGACCATGTTGATTGCTAGTGGACTGCCCAAGAGCTTCTGGGCTGAGGCAGTCAATACTGCTTGTTACTTGCTAAACAGATGCATGATCAGACCTATTCTTGAGAAAACTCCCTATGAGTTACTTCGAGGGAGAAAGCCCAACATTACTCACCTGAGAGCATTTGGGTACAAATATTTTATGCACAATAATGGCAGAGAAGTTCTATGTAAGTTTGATGACATAAGTGATGAGGGAATTTTCTTGGGTTATTCACCACATAATAAAGCCTATAATATTTTTAATAAAAGAACTATGTGCGTAGAAGAAAATGTCCATGTTATTTTTGATGAATATAACAACATAGCTAAGAAAAGTCTGCAAGATGAAGACTATGACATAGGACTCACTAGTGAAGGAACTTCTAAAGAACCTGAACTTCAATCTGAAGATGGACCAGGAGATCCTAAGGAAGTTTAGAGTGATCATAAGGAACAAGAAGAAAAGAGAACTACTCTGACGACTAACCAGACTGATGAAGTTGTACCTACTGACATTGTTCCTTTGGGTCACTCCTTGGGTGAACCATCTCTAGGGATGCAGATTAGACCATGGAAACATCAAAGTTCATAATCTCTTGAGAACATCATCTCTGATCCTAATGCTTGAGTGCAAACCAAGTCATCTCTGAGAAATCTATGTGCACTTACAACATTCCTCTCATAGGTTGAACCTAAGAGTATAAAGGAATCTCTAAGGGATCCAGATTAGATTATAGCCATGCAAAAGGAGCTAAATCAGTTTGAAAGAAGCAAGGTCTGGCAATTGGTACAAAGACCCAAGAACAAAATTATCATATGTACCAGATGGGTATTCAGAAACAAGCTAGATGAACAAGGAAACATCACAAGGAACAAGGCCAGACTTGTGGTTCAGGGATACAATCAAGAAAAATGACATTGATTATGATGAGATATTTGCACATGTAGCTAAAATGGAAGCTATAAGGATGCTAGTATCTTTTGTTGCACATATGAAGTTCACCTTGTATCAGATGGATATAAAGAGTGCATTCTTGAACGGTTACCTGAAGAAGGAAGTGTTTGTTAAAAAACTTCCTGGGTTTGAGAGTAAAGAATTTCCTAACTATATGTTCAAGTTAGACAAAGCCATGTATGGGCTGAAACAGGCTCCAAGAGCTTGGTATGAAAGACTCTCAAAATTCCTCTTAACAAATAACTATGTAAGATGAAAGGTGGATAACACATTGTTTCTAAGGAGCAAATGCAAAAATGTTCTGATTGTACAAGTATATGTGGATGACATTGTCTTTGGAGCTACTAATGAAGCAATGTGCAAGGAATTTGCTGAGATGATAGGGAATGGGTTTGAAATGAGCATGATGGGTGAATTGAACTTCTTCTTGGGGTTACAAATCAAGAAAACACCTACTGGAACCATGATACATCAGCAAAAATACATCAAGAAATTGCTGAAGAAATTCAACATAGACTCTTCTAAGTCCATAGACACTCCTATTACCATTGCAACAAAGCTGGACCTTGATAAAGAAGGAAAAAGTGTTGAACAAAAGCTATATAAAGGAATGATTGGGTAACTGTTGTATCTCACATCAAGCAGGCCTGAAATTGTATTCAGTGTGGGATTGTGTAAGATTTCAAGCAAATCCCAAAAAGTCTCATTTGAAGGTTGTCAAGAAGATACTCAGATATCTTAAAGGGACTCATGATCTGTGTCTGTGGTATCCTAGAGGGTACAACTTTGATCTAGTTGGTTATGTTGATGCTGACTATGCATGTTTTCATGTTGATAGGAAAAGTACTTCAGGAACAATACATTTTTTTGGTTTTTGCCTGGTGTCTTGGGGAACAAAAAAAATAACTCAGTGGCTTTATTTACAGTTGGAGTTGAATATATGGCAGC
The DNA here is from genome assembly GCF_000390325.3 of Nicotiana tomentosiformis. Lineage (NCBI taxonomy): Eukaryota > Viridiplantae > Streptophyta > Magnoliopsida > Solanales > Solanaceae > Nicotiana > Nicotiana tomentosiformis. Next base: position 133,365,253 of record NC_090813.1, read on the forward strand.
AACATCTTGATGTGCTCAGTTGTTGTGGATAAGACAACAACTAAGGGACTATGGTATTTTTGTTGATTGTGTTCCTATTTTCCGTGACAATACTAGTGCCATAAACATTGCTAAAAATCTTTATCAACACAAGAGAACCAAGCACATTGACATTAGACATCACTTTCTCAGAGACAATGTTGAAAAAAGGGAATATCTCAATTAACTTCTGTAAAACTGAAGATCAAATTGCTGATATTTTTACTAAAGCACCGAGTAGGGATCACTTTAAAAGGAATAGACTGGAGTTGGGTCTAATTAATACTTCCAACTAGGTTAAACCCCAATGATTAGCTAGAAAAAGTATAATTAGATGTGAATAGTCAAGTACAATGTGTTTGATTCAGTCTCGTGCTTGTTTTGAGCACACACACTTGCCCAGAAAAGTCTAGCTGATAACTATGTTTTATGATACTAACCTATAGTGCTAAAGCTTTATTGCATAAATGAGTAAGGAGTTACTAAGGACTGAGGTACGTTTCATATTATCTTAATTCATTGGGGCTTAATATCTGAAATTACTGCTATGCTCAAACTTTCCAATCATGTTAGCATCAATCCAAGTTGTCATCCAGTCAAAGATTAAAGGGGGATCCTAGAGCAATTAGAGTTTAATTACTCCTAAAATTCTAACAGTCAAAAGTAACCATTATTAGAATCTCGTTAGAGCTCAAATTCGATTACTCTCTCTCTCCAGTCAAATCAGGAGTTATTTCTTTAAAAGCCCCTTATGACCCATTTCTCAAACCTCACTGTTCCTCTCAAACCCTAAGCAAGATTCAAGAAATATTTCTCTATTTTCCTTCATCGATTTCATTCTATCATCACCATGCCTAAATCAAGCCAAACTTCTTCTTAAGCAAAATCATTATCCAACACTGAAGCCAAATCATAGAACATGAAGTCCAAATCAAAGAAAAGTGCAAAACCATCAAGTGAACCTACACCCATACCTGCTTATTCTCCACCTATATCCTCCACTGTACCTACAACATCGTCCCATGTTCCTGCTGCACCCACTATTCCTATTTCTAATAAACCTTTGTTTCTAAAACCATATGCTCATGCACCTGTTTCATCTAGGGATGTGTATGGATCGGATCGGATCAGAATTAGCACATTTCGAATTCAGATTTCGGATTTCGGATTCTACAAAATGCAATCCAAATATGATCCGAATTAATATTGGATCGGATCGGATTTTTGGATTTCAGATCGGATTATTATGCCTCAAAGTTGCAAACTCATATGTATATTTTCTTTGTAAAAGAGGAAATACAGTAAGAAAAATTCATGTTTATGCAATTATGAGAGTACTATGGTGCCAATATAGCTAAATCCGGTAATTGTAAAGGTAATAAATTGGAGAAAGATGTAAAGAAAGTACTGACTATCCGAATTTAAATTTTAATAATTATACATGCCCTAATAATTTCGGATCGGATCGGGTTATAATTATACCAATTCGAATCCGATCAGAATATCCAAAATTTTAATAAACACAATCCGAAATCTGATCCATATATCCAAAATCCAAAATTCAAAATTGAGCGGATCGATTCAGATTTCGGATATCCGATCCAAATGAACAACCCTAGTTTCCGCTTCAAAAAATACCTCTAAGTCTACCAAGATCAAGGCTACTCCAAGAAAATATATCAAAAGCGACAAGGTGGTGCTTGATGTTGCTGCTAAGGTAGATACAATAGTTAAGGAAGTTGTGGTTCAGGGGGGATCAATGTCAACTACTACATGTCAGGTAAAATAACCTCCATCAAAGTTAGATATTCCGGTATTTGCTATAGATATTGCACACTTATATATTGTCCCACCCACAAGTAATAAACCACGAGTGGAGAAATCTAATGTAAAAACGAACCTAGCAATTCAAGACAAAGGGGTAGATACCACTGATATTATGTCTATGGTTGAGGGGGAAGGTAGTAAAGAACCAGTACATAAGGAGTCTTCTAATGGTCTCTCTTTCAGCTGGACTGAGGATGAGGATAATAGTGAAGGTGAGGAAGAAGGAGAAGTGGTGGCTAGTCATGCGGAGATTCAGGCTCAGGACGTGACTAATGATACTGATTAGAAAAAGAATGAGTAAGTGAGATTCTGGTGAGGAGAAGGAGAGTGAGGCAGAAGAAAAGATAGATGAACAAGTGGATGATTCTTGAGAGGAAGAAGGTGATTCTGAGAGTGAAGGCGAGGATAAAGAAAAATGAAGTGAGAGTGAAGGTGAGGATGAAGAGAGTGAAGAAGAAAATGAGAATGCAAGTGAGGAATGTGAATACTCTATGACTATTGAGAACACTGTCATAACCCTTTTAGAAGAAGTAAGTGGAGAGAAAAGGACTAAAGAAACTGGGCACTTGTTAACTCAATTAACTGAAAATGAGAAAGTCAACAGTGATGAGGACAATCTAACCTTGTCTGCAGTAGGGAAGAAAAGCAAGAAGGCCCATGTGAAAGCAATATAGTCAGTTATCCATGCAAGAAAAGAAGTGGCTCCTCCTGCTAGGACTCGTCTCACAAGGAGTAAAAGAAAGTGGCGGACACAGAATTTTACGCAAGTCGGTTTAAACTAAAACGACGTTAACCAACGATAGGGGTTGTACTGATAAGCGGAATTTGTCCGGCACATTTTTTTTGGGTTCATAATGCTACCTGAAAATGAATAATTAAAAAAAAGGTCCGAATTCTATTCTTCTTTCAAAAAAAATAGGGCACGAAATTTAAAACGTTTAACAAAAACCAATTACTTTAATCAAAATGTTAACAGTTACTTAATTTTATATTTTTATTTAAACTTAAAAAAATCTATTTACTCAATTTAGAGTTTTTATAGACTCTAATAAATTAAAAAAATAACAAAGTTATTAATTTACAAAAATAATAGGCCAACAAAAAATAAAGAGTTGTAACTTAAAATAAACTAGTACAGTGAACTAACAATTTAATTGTAACAAAAATAAATAATTTAGGATAAACTAGTTTAATATGAACTAACACATTACAAATAATTTCAAAGATACGCACTTGCATATTTTAGCCAAAAAAAACCGTAAGATTTCTTCTTGAAGTTAAATAGACTGTAGATAATTTTTATTGGCTTTTATTAGGAGATCAAATATAAAATAAAATAGATATAAATTAGAAAATAGAGATAAAAGAAAATAAAACACACTAAGGAAATAAAATAGGTGGCTATTCACGTTTCGAATTTCGGGCCCTTTAGTTAATTTGAACCCGCTATACCATTTTTTCCGTGAATGGACTAGTGTGAAGTGGGTTCAAATAACTCTTATATTATCATTTTACAGAATTTAACCTATATAAAATGTCAAAAATTTCAAGGAAGTGAATTCATTTGAACTCGCTTGACCCCATGTGGGTCCGCCCCCTCAAGTATAATATTATTTATTTAATTTACCTTTTATCTTTATATAAGCCACTAATTAAAAATAGTAAGGATAACAAAAGGTAACAAACAACTTCTTATTTTTTTTAAATATCAAACATTTTAAAACAATTCTGTTTTATAAACAATTAATATGGGACGGAACTAAGAACTTATATATTTAAATTAGATTGACTGTAATTTCTGTAGCTTGCTAAAATTGTTGAATCCAATCTAGAATTAAAACAAAGCTCAGAGTAAATAGTTAACTATCAGAATTAAATTATATTTTAATGATAAAGTTTTGCAATATTAAATCAGATCCAAATAAAAAAGCTCAGAGTAAGTTAACTATCAGCATTAAATTAATATTATTGTAATGAAAAAATTTATTAAATCAGATTTAAATAAAACAGAATCATACACTCATAATCATTTAATGTGGGTGTATATTATTGAACTTCGTGATCACTTATTTCAAATTTTAGATCTGCTTTAGATTTCATAAATCTGCTTTTGTTTATTTGAACCTTTCTTGATCCACTATAATTATGGGAAACAAATTGAATCAATTAAGACAAGACATAGTTTGGCTAATATTATCATATTAAAGAATTAGGTCGGTTCACGAGTTGACTGGGATTTGAGTATTGTATACCCTAAAAATCGGATAACAATTAAATTTGTAAGTGGTTTTAAGGATACGCGGATTAACTTGATACAAAGCGGTAAATTAAGTTACTATCGAACAAACAAAGATAACATAAATTTAAACCACACGAGTTGGATAGTTTCAGCCTTAGTGAAATAGTCACTCTCGGGTCGGGCTCACCACGGCCGACACCAATGAAAAGGAGCAAGAGCTAGTGACAAAGAAAATAATAATATACTGCTTTTGAGTGTGTGTTACAATGTCCTTCATGAATTATCACACCCCCTTTATATAGTAGGGGAGTCCTATTTTAGGTACAACTCTATAAAAGGTAAAAAATCTTCTAATTAACTAACTGTCGGTTCTTCATCGATACGTGCCGAGATCCCCGCCGTGATATCTGATCGGTCACGGATATTTTGGCAATTTGTTGGCTATGCTTGATTGTCCAACAATGTTCTTCGAAGTCGTTCGAGGCTAGGACCGATTTCGGAATCATGACCTCGACATTCTCGAGGGCAAGCGTCATGCCCCCGGATTCTGGCTCGGTGAGACCTTTGGCTCGTATCAGTCCCTTGCCACCATGTCTCAAGCCTGTATTATCTTGTCGGAGGTCGGGATGCACCATGAGCTCGATTTCATCTGTATACAGATAGTCCCCTCGTTTCTCAGAGAGCAAACGACAAGAAACGACATGAGCTTCCGATTCTTACTACGACACATCGCGACAGAAATGACAAAACATCTGAAACGTCTCGTCAGTCAACTCATAATAGAATTAAATGCATGTCAGCCGCCGGTCGGCCGTCCCTAGATGTGAAACGTCACTGAACTACTATAAATACCCCCTCCTTTGTTCTTTTTTTACTTTACATCAAAGCTTCTACTCTCGTACCCTCAGGATTTCAATACTCTTTAGCACTTTTACCTCGATTACTCGAGGTCCATTGCAAGAATTTTTACCCATCTTCTTCTTAAGCCAACAAGTCTAATCCTTCAACTTCCTTTCTTTCTTATCTTTCCCAGATTTTCTTCCATTTTTACTTTCTAAAGGAATGGCAAAGACTTTCAAAATCGTTCCCGAGAAATAAGCTCCTTCTACTTTGCGACCGGCTACTAAGGTAGAGGAGAATGCTCCGAGCGTGGCCGTTGATGAACTAGTACCCGAACCCCCCTTGAAAATGTTCATCCCCTGGGGATGCTCGGTCAATGACGATTTCAAGGTTGAAAAGCCTTCCTCCGTACAGGGTCGGTATGAGGAGGTCTCGAGATACATTTGCTCGATTACCGAAGAGGTCCTCCCTACGGTCCGAAAAGACTGCAACTGTGCCGATAAAGACATAGTGGTCCCCGATCCTGAAGAGGCCATTACCACCTATGTCGGAGATATCTAAGTGTTTACATTTATCCCTTTACATTGGGCCCGATAAACCCGGTCATTTTAGATTTCTGCAAGAGGTACAACGTGCATTGGGCCCGATAAACCCGGTCATTTTAGATTTCTGCAAGAGGTACAACGTGTGCCTATGCCAGATTCACCCATCACTCTGGAGGATCGTGATCCTTCTCCAGTTTTTTGTGAACAAAATCGATGGGTGCTTGTTCACCATTGATCATCTACTCCACTTATACAGTCCCCGAATCTTCCGGGGAGGGGGCTGATAAAGCTTGTGCATCGGGCCAATAAAGCCATGTTCTCAAGTATCGATGAGGACCAGGATCGAGGCTGGCAGGGCCATTTTTTCCGAGTGAGGACTTCATACTTGATTCCAGCTGAATGCAGTCCATTTCCCGAGAAGTAGAATACGTCACGTAAGTAGAACTTTCCTTCGAATGTTGATTTTATGTTTACTTCTCTTTTCCTTATCAATATTTGTGGTGGTGCAGCCGTCGGTCAGGTCCCAAATGTTGTCCCTTGACTCAAAGAGTGGGTCGAGGGTATCATTTCACAAATGCCCTACTCCGAGCGCTCGTGGCGTAAACTCTCGAAGGGTCGTTGGGAGGCCCATTCCCATGGTGAGACTTCTTTCCCGAGTAGGTTGTGTTGGGCTTATTATTTTAACATTAAGCCCTTATTTCCTTTACTTCTTTTTGCAGGCTTGCCTAAAGATATTGAGCTTAGGCCTCCAATTGATGGCGAAGACTTACCTGTTGGGTCTCCTGCTCCGGGACATGCCGGAGAGGAAAAGGAGGAGGGCTCCGAGTTCCCCGAGCTCGAAGAAAAATAAAATAAGGAGAAGGCTGGTGCACAAGCCAAAAGAAAATACCATCTCCCGAGCACCAGCTTCGGACTTGCTCTATCGACTGAGGGATGAGTCTGAGGGAGAAGAGCCTTTCGTTTTTGTGGCCTACGAGCCGTCGCCCCTCCGAGAGTAGGGGGTCGTTGAACCAGAGATCTGTGAGGCCGATCTGCCTCAAGCCAGGGAGGTCGGTGAGGAGGCAGGGGCTAAGGCTTCCCAGGATGCGGGCAGTTCCCCGAAGGAGGCACTTGGCATGATAGGCATCACCAAGACACCCTCGTTTACAAAGTCCATATATAACGAGGCCCAAACGGTGAAAGATGCCTCAACGAGGGGCCCCACAGAGCAGACGACCCCTTCCACTACTTATTTTATGGCATGGATTCCACTGCCACGGAGGATGTCACCGGGTTAGGTGACTTAGAGGTACCGAGGAAAAGTCCTTCCTCGGGGAAAGGTGGGCCTAACTCGAGCCCGAGGCTGATCAATCGGTTCCTTGCCCCGAGTGTGGATCCTGGTCGGAAGTGATCCATTATCATTACCGTTCAGGAGGATGCCGGGGTTATTTCTGCCCCCGCAGGGGCGGCTAGTTACCTCCTGTCCCTGGTGACTGAAGAAGACTAGGCCAAAATGAACGAGGTAGACATGCCATTCCTGTTCAACGAAGCATAACATGCATTGAACCCGGTAACTCTAGATAATTCCTGATGATTTCAATTTTTCCTCTCGTATTTGAACTAACTTTTTTGATATTTCTAATATCTTTCTTCATATTTGTAGGCCTAGGTGCTTCACCCCGAAACCTTCCTCTGGTATCGGGATGAGCTGAACCAACTCGAAGCCGAAGTCAAAGAGCTTGCTGGGAAGAGAGACACACCGAGCAACACGAGCAACACGAAGAGAGCCAAACTTCTCAGCGATCAACGCGAAGGAGGGGCTAAGAGCCTTCGAGATGAGTTGGATGCAGCTCGGAAAGAACACGCCGTCCTGGTTGAACAAGTAAATATCTTTGAAGTTAGTGACGATGAGCTAGACACGGTGACTAATGGTTAGAACCCGCAGGTCCAGCAGAAGATTGATCGGACAGACCAACTCCGAGCCGATATGGATGTAATCAAGGTCGAGGCCGAAGAGTTGAAAGGCAAAATGGACCGCTTGGCCTCGGAAAAGAGACCACCAGGGTGCAATTGGCCTCTGTGGAGGCTCAACTTCGAGCGACGAGGGAGAAGGCTAAGGCACGGTCCAAGAAAATTGATGATCTCCGGTTTCAGCTGAGCTCCGATGTTGCCGATCGAGAGACCCTTGCCAAGGAGCTTAAAGCGGCCAAGTCGGTGGCTAAAGTAACCAAAGCCGATGCCAACGAGATGGTGGCCCAGTATAAAGCCGATATCGAGGCAGCCTAGGACCGCCTGAAAAACATTGTTGAATACGTGAAGTGGCAGCCTCGAAGGGAGGCCCTCGAGGAAGTTCATGCTCGGGGTTTTGATTTATCGGCCGAGATCGAAAGTGCTAAGGGGCTCGAGTCCGAGTACAAGAAGTTAGTGTATCCTGAGGACGATGAAGACTCCGAGGGTTCGGGCGGATCCGGGGGCGGAGAAGAACCTGATGGTTCTGACGATGAGGCAGGCTCCGGCGGAGACCAGGCTGTTTAGGTGCCTTGTAGAGTTTTCTTTATTTTTACACCTTTGTACTTTTTATTGAGGTTGTTTTGCCTTTGTAAAGATTATATATATATATATATATATATATATATATATATATATATATATATATATATATATATATGTGTATGTATAAGGCTTTTTTTCCCTTCGACGGTTTTTAAACTTGTTTCCTTTAGCTCTTTTCTTTATGGTTGTAAAGATATCGAGTGCCTTATAACTTGTTCAGGGGTTCGAACAGGCCTTGTTCTAGATATTATTTTGCTTAGGACTCATGGGGGGATCGGTATGACCAGAATCTTTCCCCAAAATACTTAGAATATTTTAGATTACAATTTGCCAACGGTAGCCTTTTGAACCGGTTTAGAAATTTTGAATGCCTTATGTTTTGGTTACGGGTCTCTGGCATCTCCGAGCTGTTCTAAGATGGTCGTAGCCTTTCTAGTTCGGGTGCTGACCATTGGTCTTGTTACCCCTAATCATCCAGGCTTAATTGAGACAACCGTCCTCGAATGGGGGTGGTTGTAGCCTTAAAAGCTCGAGCACTGCCTAATAAGCTTTGTACCCCCCGGGCTTGGTTATCTGGGGCCGTCTGAACCTGTCTTGGGCGGCAGTCCGTGAGTGAGGTGGCCCTTGGGCTCGATGTCTTTAGGGTACCAAATGTAAGAAAGAAAATATTTAAGGGACAAAATATTTATCCGCTAGGTAGAAACTTCCTTTCATTTCTCTGCGTAATCTACAAAGTTACACATGTGTTCAAGCTTTATGTCAGGGCTCAGGCGGTCTATGTGGGCACGGTTCATATGACCGTTTGGCCCTTACAGTAAATCCTATCGATCGATCCTAAACTATTCTAGCACAAAGTTTCTTTCCTTGCTAAAATTATTATCCGAGGTTGATGCCCCCAATGTTCGAGGCAGATCATAGAGAAGCCTCGGATATTGTTGATGTGATCCCTGACATCAGTTCACAATTGGTCTAAGATTCCAAGTTAGCACAATCCACTGTTGCCTCGTTAAAAACCTTGACGGAAAATCCATTTGGGACAAAACTGGTTCAAGGGAAAAAGAGTACACCGCGTGATTTTAGGTCTAAAAATTGTATCGTTCTTCGATGGTCACCTGCAAGTGTTAGTCCAAAATGTAAATAAATAAAAGAAATGAATGGGGTCGTACCGTAGCAGTAGTATCGTTTCAAGTGAGTTATGTTCCAGTAGTTTGGTAGTCGCTCACCGTTCATTGTTTCAAGTTTGTACGATCCTTTTTTGGTGATCTCGATAATTTGATACGGACCTTCCCAGTTCGGCCCCAGCTTCCCTTCGTTCGGGTTTTGGGTTCTTAGTCTTAACACGAAGTTTCCGACATTGAAGTGTCGAAGGCTGGCTCTTCGATTGTAATATCTCTCGATCTGTTATTTTTGGGTGGCCAACCGAATGAGGACGGCTTCACGCCTTTCATCTAACAGTTCCAGGCTCGTATTCATGGCCTGGTCGTTTGACTCTTCGATCGCATATCAGATCCTGAGACTCAGTTCTCCCACTTCGACCGGTATTAGCGCCTGATCACTGTAAACTAACGAGAACGAGTTGGCCTCGGTACTGGACTTCGAGGTCGTATAGTATGCCTATAGGACTTCGGGCAAGATTTATTTCCATTTTCCTTTGGCGTCGGTCAATATCTTTCTGAGGTTTTGGAGTATGGTTTTGTTCGTGGACTCAACTTACTTGTTCCCACTAGGGGTGATAGGGTGTTGATAGGATCTTTTTGATCTTATGGTCTTCAAAAAACTTGCTTACTTCGTTGCCGATGAACTGCTTCCCATTGTCGCACACGATCTTGGCCGGCATTCCGAACCGGCATATTATGTGGTCCCAGATGAAATCAATGACTTACTTCTCCCTAACTTTCTCAAACGCCTCGGCTTCCACCCATTTAGAAAAATAATTAGTCATAAACAATATAAATTGAGTCTTACCGGCTACTAATGGAAGGGGACCGACAATGTCCATCCCTCATTTCATGAATGGCCAGGGTGACAAAACCGAATGTAGCAGCTCACCGGGCCGATGAATCATCGGAGCATTCCTTTGACACCCGTCGCATTTTTGTACGAACTCCTTCGCGTCCTTTTCCATGTCAATCTAGTAGCAGCCGACTTTGATTATTTTTTGAACTAATAATTCGGCGCCCGAATGATTTCTGCATGTGCCTTCGTGGACCTCCCTCATAACATACTCGGTATCTCTCAGTCCTAGATATATTGTGAGTGGGCTATCAAATGTTCTTCTTAACAGAGTACCGTCTCCGTACAAGCTGAACCGGGCCGCCTTCGTACGCAAAGCCCTTGATTCCTTAGGGTCCGAGGGCAGTTTTCCTATCTTCAGATACTCTATATATTTGTTTATCCAGTCCCAAATCAGGCTTGTTGAGTTTATCTCGGTGTGACCTTCTTCCACTATTGATCTCATGAGTTGTACGACCTCCCCCGAGTTGAACTCATCGTCGTCGACCGACGATGCCAAGTTAGTGAGAGCATCGACCTCGCTATTTTGATCCTGAGGTATATGTTGTAGATTTCACTCCTTGAACCGATGTAGCGTTACCTGTAGTTTATCCAGGTATCTTTGCATTCGTTCCTCTCTGACTTCGAATGTCCCATTAACTTGGTTCACCACAAGGATGGATTCGCACTTAGCTTCGATCACCTCTTCCCCCAAGCTTTTGGCCAGTTTGAGACCTGCAATCATGGCCTCATACTCGGCCTCGTTGTTAGTCAAGTTTTCAGTCCTAATAGATTGTCTAACTACATTACCTGTTGGTGGCTTCAATACAATGTCATGTCCGGACCTTTTTGTGTTCGAGGCGCCATCCGTAAAGAAGGTCCAGATTTCCGAAGAAGTCCCCTAGTTCAACAACAACTCTCTTTTGACCTCGGGTATTAGGGCCGGTGTAAAGTCGGCCTCGAAGTCTGCCAAAATTTGAGACTTGATGGCAGTCCGGGGCCGATATTCAATATCGTACCTGCTGATCTCAACGACTCATTTAGCCAATCGTCCTGAGAGCTTGGGTTTATGAATTATGTTTCTCAATAGGTAAGTAGTTACAACACATATGGGGTGATATTGAAAGTACGGTTTCACCTTCCAAGACGTGCTTAGCAAAGCGAGTGCTAGCTTTTCTAGGTGAGGGTATCTAGTTTCGGCCTCACCCAGAGTCCTGCTAACATAATAGATTGTAAATTGCGTACCTTCCTCTTTCTGGACCAGGACTCCACTTACCGCTATCTCGGATACTGCTAATTACAGGTATAGTTTTGCGTCTGTCTTTGGAGTATGAAGCAGAGGCGGGCTCGAGAGATACCGCTTGAGTTCCTCCAAGGTTCGTTGGCACTCCGGGGTCCATGAGAAGTTATTCTTTTTCTTCAACAGTGAGAATAAACGGTGGCTTTTATCGGAGGACGTCGAGATGAATCACCCCAAGGCGGCTATGTGTCTGGTTAACCTTTGAACGCCCTTTATGTTATCCACAACAGTGATATCTTCGATGGCCTTGATCTTGTAGGGATTAATCTCGATTCTCGGGTTGGATACCATGAATCCGAGGAATTTCCCGGACCCGACTCTGAATGCACATTTCTCCGAGTTCAGCTTCATATTGTACTTCTTTAATATGCTGAAGGTTTCCTGTAAATGTTTCAAATGGTCATCTGCTCGCAGGGACTTAACCAATATATCGTCAATATAAACCTCCATTTTCCTATTTGTTCTTTGAACATCCGATTTACTAGGCGTTGGTAAGTGGCACCGACATTTTTTAGCCCAAACGACATCACGTTATAGCAGTAGGTGTCGTACTTAGTGATGAAGGAAGTCTTTTCCTGATCTCCCAGGTCCATCCGAATTTGGTTGTACATGGAATAAGCGTCGAGAAAACTGAGGATTTCGTGGTCGACCGTAATTGCATCAATCATGCGATCGATGTTAGGCAAACGGAAAGAGTCCTTGGGATATGCCTTATTAAAGTCTTTATAGTCTACACACATTCTTAATTTGTTTCCCTATTTAGGGACTACTACTATATTTTCTAACCAGTCCTGGTACTTAACCTCCCGGATGGACCATATTTTAAGGAGTTTAGATACCTCATCCTTGATGAACACATGCTTGACCTCAAACTTGGGTCTCCTCTTCTGCTTGACCGGGTGGAACTTGGGTCCAGGCTTAGCTTGTGAGTTGTTATTTCCGGCGGGATCCCTGTCATATCAAGGTGGGACCAAGTTAAACAATCTATGTTATCCATAAAGAATTGAATGAGTTTTTTCCTAAGCTTGGGACTCAACCCCGTGCCCAGGTATACCTTTTGATCGGGAAAGTGCTCGATCAGTACGACTTGCTCTAGTTCCTCGACTGTCGATTTGGTAGCATCAGAATCATCGGGGGCTATAAAAGACCTGGGAACCCCGTAATCATTGTCTTCATCATTCCCATGCTTCTCCAATTGGGCAGGTAATTGCTATTTGGCTTATTGTTTGGCGGTCAAACCCACACCTTTTGTTGTTGTAAGTGTAGATATCGGAACCACCTCGTCGACCGCGAACATCTCCTTTGCATCTGGTTGTTCTCCGTAAATTGTTTTTATCCCTCATGGTGTTGGGAATTTCATCACTTGGTGCAGAGTCGAGGGTAACACCCTCATGTTGTGGATCCATGGCCTTCCGAATATAGTGTTGTACCTCATGTCTCTTTCGATTACATAAAACTTTGCTTCCTGAATGGTCCCGGCGACGTTTACCGGTAATGTTATCTCCTCTTTAGTGGTCGCACATGCCATGTTGAATCCGTTTAGAACTCGTACTACATGCACGATCTGATCTTTTAGACCGAGTTGTCCAGCGACCCTTGATCTGATGATGTTGGCCGAGCTACCTGGATCAATCAACACACGCTTAACTCGAGATTTATTTATTAGTACATATATTACCAGTGCATCGTTGTGGGGCTGCATGATCCCTTCAGCATCCTCGTCGTTGAAAGACAAGGTTCCCTCCGGCACGTAATCCCGAGTCCATTTTTCTCTTGTGATGGATACTTTGGTGCGCTTCAGCATCAACCCCTGGGGAACGTCGACCCCGCCGATGATCATGTTAATGACGTGCCGAGGTTCCTCCTGCTTGATCTGTTTATTAGAATCTCTATTCCTGAAATGATTCTTGGCTCGATCGCTCAGGAACTCTCGGAGATATCCGTTATTAAATAACTGGGCAACTTCCTCTCTTAATTGTCGGCAGTCCCATTCTGTGGCCATGAGTGCCATGATATTTGCACATTAGGTTAGGCTCAATTTAATCTAGATCGGACTGTAGAGGTCGAGGCCACTTGGTGTCTCTGATGCGCCTGATGGCGGTTACGATAGTAGCAACATTGACATTGAAGTTGTACTCTGATAACCTTGGTGCTTCCTTAGGCCCGATGGGCCTGTCAAAATCGTTTTTGCTTATGAGTCCCCAGTTATTTTGACTCTAATCGCTTCTCCTTTCATTTATAGCAGGGTTTCGTTCGGATCCGTTACTTCTACGATCACCAATATACAATTGATATCGGTCCCTACTTGGCCTCGGTTCACGATCAATATCTCTTTTGGGCCTATCACTGGTTCAAATAGGATAAACAAACTTGGAAGGGGCTCCGAGCTGATCATCTTTGACTCTAATTTTTGACTGATATCGGTTATACACATCGGCCCAAGTTACGGCCGGATATTCTACCAGATTTTGCTTCAACTGCTGCAAAGCCAATGAGCTTAGAGTATTAAGTCCTTGGGTGAAGGTCTGGACGGCCCAATCGTCCGTGAACGGAGGCAGGTCCATCCATTCCATCTGAAATCGGGACACGAATTCTCTGAGCGTCTCATTATCCCTCTGTTTCACTTTGAAAAGGTTCGACTTCTTGGTCTTGACCTTGATAGCCCTGGCGTGTGCTTTTACAAAGGAATATGCAAGCATATAAAATGAGTCAATAGAGTTAGGAGGTAAGTTGTGATACCATATCATAGCTCATTTTGACAAGGTCTCTCCGAATTTTTTCAGCAAGACAGATTCAATCTCATCATCTTCTAAGTCATTCCCCTTGATGGCACATGTGTATGAGGTCACATGTTCATTTGGGTCAGTTGTCATATTGTACTTAGGAATTTTAGGCATGCGGAACTCTTTAGGGATCGACTTCGGGGTTACGCTCGGAAGGAAGGGTTTCTGAACAAACTTCTTGGAGTCTAGGCCTTTCAATATCGGTGGCGCTCCAAGGATTTGGTCGATCCTGGAGTTATAAGTCTCCACCTTCTTATCATTAGCTTTGATTTTCTTGTCTCCCGTTTCCACCCACTTTTTCAATTACTCGATAATATTTATTATATTGGGGTTGGTTTTGATTTCAACTTCATTTGGCATATTTGCGACTAGTTCATTTCTGCGAGTGTTTTCCCGGGATGATTCGAGCTTAACTCTACTGGGAGTGCGGCTTCGGTTGTACAAGTGGGATATCATTGCTTGCTGAGCCTATAACATTTCGAAGATCACCCGCAAGTTGATCCCATCTCCCTCACCGTCACGAGAATTTTGAGCTACCGACCGGACTTTCGCGCGGACGTTGTTCTCAGGATCGGTGGGCAAATCAGTGTTGATGGCCACATGTGAGCTGACATCGATCAGGTCCATGACCGAAATTCCGCTAGGATCGGCGGGGGCACCTCGTTACCGGGTGTTATATTGTTGTTCTCTCCATGGTGGCCAGACTCAGCATCCGTGTTTAGAGGGGAAGATTGGGAGTTTGATATTTTAACGCAGACCTGAAATCAAAAGCACTTGAAAGAACAAGTGTGAAGTAGGGTGTGTTACGAAAATTTATATCAAATCGGATAACAATTAAATTTATAAGTGGTTTAAGGATACGTGGATTAACTTGATACAAAACGGTAAATTAAGTTACTATTGAACAAACAAAGATAAGATAAATTCAAACCACACGAGTTGGATAGTTCTAGCCTTAGTGAAATAGTCACTCTCGAGTCAGGCTCACAAAGGTCGGCACCAATGAAAAGGAGCAAGAGGTAGTGACAAAGAAAATAATAATATATTACTTTTGAGTGTGTGTTACAATGTCCTTCATGAATTATGAGACCCCCTTTATATAGTAAGGGAGTCCTACTTTAGGTGCAACTCTATAAAAAGTAAAAATCTTCTTATTAACTGACTGTCGGTTCCTCATCGATACATGCCGAGATCCCCGCCGTGATATCCGGTCGGTCACGGATATTTCGACCTTCTGTTGGCTATGCTTGATTGTCCGACAATGTTCTTCGAAGTCGTTTGAGGCCAAGACCGATTCCGGAATCATGACCTCAACATTCTCGAGGGCAGGCGTCATGCCCCCGAATTCTGGCTCGGTGGGGCCTTTGGCTCGTATCGGTCCCTTGCCACCATGTCTCAAGCCTGGCTTATCTTGTCGGAGATCGGGATGCACCATGAACTCGATTTCACCCGTATACAAGTATAAAAGAAGAAAAGGGGCAGCTAATTTATATGCCTATAATATTACTTTTTGACTTAATTAGCATGGAAATAAAATTTCAGTATGTAGTAACAGAGGCGGCTCACCAAGTTGGTGTCTCAAACCTTGACGAGGGATCTTAATTTTATTTTCTTAAAAGTTTCGTAAATGTTTTTATTTGAATTCTACCTTCCTAGCTTTTTGAGCTACAAAGTTATTATTAATTCTTTATAATTAATTTCTTTTAATAATATTTTATTGATAATATATAACTAATTAATTTTATCTCTCTTGATATATTGTTAATCTTAGATAAGATTTTATCAATTTTAATTTTGAAAGATGCCTTTCCGCATATGCAACTTTTACAAGAACGGTTAATATAGGCATTTAAAAAATAATCAAGTTTTTGATCTGATTGACTATATCGATTAGAGTATTATCTTCTACTTGTACTTTTTTCTTAATATTTAATTCGGTAACTAAAATTAAACCATCATTATTGCGTGATTATTATTTTTTAAAGAAAATTTTGAGGTTAAGGCAATATTTTCAAGATTCTTATCACCTAGTGATCTCAAATTTTACCACTAAATATAAAATTAAAAATATTTTTATACAATTAGAATTATTCAAATATATTTCAAGACTTTTTTTATTTTAGAATTCTTATATTTTTTAAAAGAGATTAATTCATAAATTTACTACTAGTGAAAAATAATGCCCAACATTTTAAGGCCTAAAGCCCTTGCTTTATTTGCCTTATCCTCATGCTGGCAGCCTCCGTATAGTAAATGGAATAAATAAAAAATAAGAGGAGTTTGGACATGATTTGGTTAATTTTTTATTTTTTTAAAACAGTATTAAAGTTAAAGTTGTAAGTTTTTGTCTTTTGTTTTTGGAGGTTGTTAAGATTCAAAAGGCTAGTATTATTCGAGCTCTAACTTATTGAAGAGCTAAGTCCAAAATTAGAGGTGTCAATGATTCGGTTCGACCGATTATTTTATTAAATTTGAATCATATCAATTTTTTTATTTTTTATTTTTTTTATGTATAACCAAAATTAGACTTTTCAAAACCATTCCAATCAGGTCGGTTTCTCTTTGGTATCGGTACGGTTTGGTTAATTTTTGATAATTATTTTAAATGTCATGTAAAAGTCACTAGTAGAAGTAGAATGCAATAACATACGTACTTTTATAGGACTTTGCATAACTCTCTAGATATTTTTACAGTTTAAAAGGTGATGTATTAAGAAAATATGAAAGATGACTAGAGTATAGATCCATTAACTAATCTACAACATCGTGAAAGAAGCTAAGCAAATACAAAAAAGATGTTAATCACACGAATGGTAAGATATTAACCAAGTTAGGATTTAAGAATAAAGTTTACAGAAGATTAATTCAAAAAGATAAATCTAAATCATACGAAAGGAAACATATTCAATATATTATAGTTTGCTACACATAATCGCTATAATACCTTGTGTCTTGCTAGTGAATATGCTGTAAATAATTTAGTTTCAATAGAAGTAACATAATAGGTTTGAGAATTAAGATTTTTAGTTTAATTACTTGTTGGCTTGTAATTGTTTTATAATTCCAAGGCCCAAGAAAAAATTTAATGCTTTACTATTTTTAAACTTAATATATAAATATATTTTTCACATTGTAAATTTATTCTGTACGGTTCGGTATTTTTTCGGTTTATTTTCATAAATAAAAAACTTACCATAATTATCGGTACACTTATAGATTTATATAAAAATCGACGATTTTATTAAAAAAATTTAAAAATTGGTTCGATACGGTACAATTCGTTCGATTTAGTCGATTTTTAAATATTTATTGACACCCCTGTCCAAAATTATGCTTCCTCAATCGAGGGTATACTTGTCTCTCTAAATGGAAAACGAAAGTGGAGTAAAATCTCCGCGAGACACATGCATCATGATTATTCACGGTAGAAAAATCAATTTATTTTAAAATAATTTTTTTTTAAAAGTACTTTTAAAAAAAATATATTTTGTGTTAACTAATTAATCTTAAAAGTACTTTTGAGCAATAAATTTGTGTTTGGCCAAACTTTTCAAAAAGTACTTTAAGTATCAAATTACGAATAAGGATATAAAAATATTTACTTAATACTTTAATATTATATAAGTAAATAAATTATCTCAAAATTTTATTATTAGAGACAATAATTAATATTTTTCCATTTTATTTAAGTAAAATATGAAAATAAAACTGAAAAGTACTTTAATTGTTTTAAGATAATTTAAATATATCAAAATTATTCAACAAATATAAAAGTATTCACCCCAAAAGCCACTGTATATTAAAAAACTATAATAAAAATAAGAAAAAATACTTATACACTAATATCCTAAGTATTAGATTTAAAATAAGCAAGATTATTTTGGTATATATTATATTTTGCTTAGAATAACCTATTTTTTCTTCTTCTCAAATTAATTTTGTTTCTTTCCAAAAGTATTTTTTTTTCCAAAAAAACTTGATCAAACACCTCAAGTTAAGAAATAAAAAGTATTTTAGACTTTGGCCAAACAAGCTATTAATGATTCAATATTTAAGATAAAGGATCCTTTTAAACTGACAGACAAAACCACTCTCAATCGTGGATGCGGGCAAGCACCTGCCAGTTCGAAGTTCGAACTAGTAATATTTTTTTTTTGCTTTTTTGATAATCGTGGTTTCCGGTCCAGCTTGCGCGCAAAAATCGACTAATTTCACGGGTATCTCTCACCCCCCACCAATAACAGGTACCGGGTAACTCTACCCACCAAGACTTGGATAAATGGGAAGAAAACACCTAGTATTTGCCTCCGCTGGGATTTGAACCTGAGACCTCATGGTTCTCACCCACTTTATTGATCAGTAGGCCACACCCTTGGGTGCTCGAACTAGTAATATATTTCTAATTAATAAGTATTTCACGATTAATGCAACAATTTTTTGAAATATTAGATTCAGGCATTTATTTCACAAAGCTCATTTAATTTTTATTTTGTTATACTGAGGTTGTTAAATTACTTGTATAATTAAAAGGTCACTTCATTTTCGTTAACATCACAAAAAATCACTAAGCTATTTTGTAACAAAAAAATATTCGACTTTACCTACTATCAGAAAAAATTGCTTGGAAGAAGGAAAATGACAAATTGATGATAGATATTATATTGTTTCTACAGTTGAGCGATTTTTTGTTTAAACTTTAATATGAGTGTTTACATGTTGAACTTGGTGATCGCTCGTTTAAAATGTTAAATCTGCTTAATATTCCATTCGCGTCCCTCGTGCCATGCTTTACATGTACCTTGATTCCACATTTCAAAGGAAGATCCTCTCTTCGCTATCACCATTTTCTGCTTTGCCCAGAAACCAACGACATATAAATGGAAATGGATCGCCACCATTCACCGCCGCCATAAATCATCACCACCATAAATCCGCCGTGAATCCCGCCGCCACCAACTTACATTTTCATTTTCTCATGCCTCCCTCTCTCGCCTCTGTACATATGGGCTAATTAATATATTTTTTTTCTTTATCTTCATTTTTACTCAATATTTTTTTTATGTATTTATTGTTATTATAAGTGTACATCTTGGAGTTTATTATTGCGAAGAAATGATAGTTCGGTCATTGCGATTCAAAATGACTACGATTGGAAAATGTTCATCGATTTATCGAACTTCGCCGGAATTTGATCTCCCGGAGCCGTCGTCCGGGAAGTTAGGGTTTCAAAAGCTACCGGCATGTAATAAATCATTCGGCTTCAGCATTTTCGGTACCGAGGTCAAAACGAGCTTCGTAGCGCCTTTAAGAGCGATCGAAGCTTCTACAACGGCTCATGTCAACGGAAAAGCTGAGAATGTTCATCGGACAGGATGTGATTCCAACGACGATATGCCTATAAATGATTGCCATGGCTTTTCTGGTAGGCGCTCTTTTCTTTTTCTCTCGATTTGTTTCCTTTTTTTTTTTATGCTTAATAATTCTGCTTAGTAAGGAAATACTGAAATTTAGAATTCAAATATACATTTTTTTGCTAGTTTAGATTGCTGTGCTGGTTTATATTATGCTAAATCAATGTGAAAAGTTGACTTCTGGATTCAATATTGTCATTTGCTGTTGTAACAAAATAGAAAGCTTTTTGCTTGTTGTGAACCCGTGACTTCCTTGTATTTGGGCCACAGTTTTAATCTAATTCAATGCTTCTAATTAATTTATATTTTATCTGACTGCAGCCAGGAATTAATACAAGGGGGTTTTAAATTAGCCATCTTTTAACCCCGTTTGCCACTTCACTAGATCTCTCTTATGTCAAGGGGATTCAACAACTTATATAACCAAAAAAATTGTTTTTGCCCTATTTGCACAGTATAATTTTTCAACGAATTATGACTTCTTAGTTCTTATTTCTAGTGGACGTAATAATTTGTTTTTCCCCTAAGTCGTGGCTTATTTCGAGTGTTCATGAAAAGGACGAGGGATTAGTCCATCTTTATTCACATTGTATTATGACTTGCAATTTTGCTTCACGAAAATTTAGTTACTAATCTGACAATCATCTAACTAGGTAACAGTATACCTCAAATGTCTACAATTGGGAATTCGACAAACATTGTCTGGCACAAATGTTCTGTAGAGAAATGTGACAGAGAGGAGTTGCTTCAGCAACGGGGTTGTGTTATATGGATAACTGGCCTCAGTGGCTCAGGTCAGTTTAAAATGCCAGAAGCCTCATATTAGCTCTCAATTTTTTTCTCTCTTCTCTCTTTCTGTGACTCTCTTACCAGATGTTTTCTATCATGTATTACAATCCATTTTCTATATTTTTGGGTACTGTTCTGATTAGAACTTGGGCTTTGCATGCATATCTTTGCTCAATAATGCACAAGAGCAACAGTTACTAAATGATTTTCACATCACATGATTACTTCTTACGAATATCGAAGGAGAACAACTCGGTGCAAGCAGCCTTTGCCAAATTTGTGCTTTTATAGGGCAATAGAAACTACCCAATGAAGTATGAAAGTTTTAATTAAATACTCTTCTTGTAAAGCTAGATGCCATTTGTATGATTTATGGGATTCAATCTTCCGTCAGAAAAGATGACATCAAACCTACCAAAAGCAGAATAGCCAAAATCCAAATCAGAATAAGGCCCTCTACGTTACCCCTTTCTTTTGTCAGATTGGTTATTCTATCAAGTTGAGTTAATTGAACTATGATATTAAGAAACGATAAGATAATCTTTAGTGTACTTGCAACATTACCTTTATCTCTGAGTCCTATTAGTAGGTATGCTCGATGAACACCAAATACTGGTTAAGAAGCACAGTTGTCATTAGTTTGACACTATTCAATATTCATCAGGGGAACCTGGAGGTAGAGTAATATGCTGGAAAACATTGTACTTGATTTCAGTTTCAAATGCAGTGTCGATCATACTGCTAAACTGAAATGAACATTATTAGTCGACACGCTATTGCAAGATCCTCTATGAGTTTGCCCTGATTTGGAAGCACCTAAGAATGATTGTGGCAGAACATTTTAATATGAATAGTAATTTCTTCTCTTAATGTTGATTAGTTTCTTTCATGATACTACCTATTATTTAGCATCAGGTACTGCTGTCCTCTTCGCTACTCTTATTTTCAATTTTTTTTCTAAGGCCTTCAGTCTCTCTCTCTCTCTCTCTCTCTCTCTCTCTCTCTCTCTCTCTCTCTCTCTCTCTCTCTCTCACACACACACACACACACACACACACACACGCACACACACACACCAACTTTTTTATACATTCAACTTGATTTCAGGGAAGAGCACTTTGGCATGTGCTCTAGGTCGTGGCTTACACGCTAGAGGAAAACTCACCTACATCCTTGATGGTGATAATGTTCGCCATGGTCTGAATCGTGATCTTAGTTTCAGAGCAGAAGATCGAGCAGAAAATATAAGACGTATAGGTTGGCTTCTTTTTTGTCTTTGCTTTGCAAATATTTCCAGAAGCCCTCTCATTTATTCTCTTGGAAACCTAACATTTCCAAATGCTTATAAATAGGGGAGGTGGCAAAGCTTTTTGCGGATGCTGGAATTATTTGCATTGCCAGTTTGATATCTCCCTACAGGAAGGAGCGAGATGCCTGTCGCGCTTTGCTGGCAGAAGGGGATTTCATTGAGGTTTGTGATGGGAAATGGTTCTCAAAGGATTAGATTCTCCAGTGAGCTGCTGCTGTTTGGCACATATTATTAGCTGATTGAGTTGGATAACTTTTTTAGGTGTTCATGGATGTTCCTCTGCATGTATGTGAGGCAAGGGATCCTAAGGGATTGTACAAACTTGCTCGAGCGGGGAAAATAAAAGGTATTGTCTGTTATCTCGATCTCTCTTTTCTTTGTTTTTGTGAGTTAGCATTTTATATCAGAAAGCTTTATTTACAATCTTGATGGATGAGGGTGGTCAGTTGAAAGTCCGAGGTTATCAGCAGGGAAGTTCTGATGATCTTATTTACAATCTTGATGGATGAGGGTGGTCAGTTGAAAGTCCGAGGTTATCAGCAGGGAAGTTCTGATGATCTGCTTTCCTCAATATCAAGTTGCCTGGCTTGAACATTTTCGGCCCTGTTGCTGCAGGCAGAAGATACTCTTCTTTAGGGATGTTAAATGGGCAAGTTGGATCAAATTTCAATGAAGTCATGAGGCAATATGCCCAAAGCTAGTGTGTTAATTTACCCTAAACAATGGGTCATATTCAACTCGACCGACTCAATCATTTTATGGGTTTGTTTTTCTTATAATTTGTCTAATTACCAAGTCAAACTGCAATCAACTTTTCTTTATAGAGAGAAATGGGAAACCAAACCAACAATTTTTTTTTCTATTTTTTATCAAATTTTTGTGGGTCAATTTTGCTATCTAGATAGCCAATATAGACCAAACTTTTAGATGGGTTAAATACACCGCCCAACCTTGGACAAGTTGGTGAGCGACACTTGTGCACTAAGTTTACACCCCTACCTCATCTTCTTCGTTTATCTCTTTCTGCTGGTTTTATTTTTTAGATTTTTATTTCACCTAAAACGCCACGTTATTTAGCATATTCACTTTGTACTTTGCAGGTTTTACCGGTATTGATGATCCATACGAGCCACCCCTAAAGTCTGAGGTAAGGTCAAGTCCGTTCGTCTTGCTTAACATGCTGTACATAAGGGGGTTGATTGTGCTCCTAGATTCTGCTGTCGCCTCGTTTCAGATTATCAGCATTTTTAAACTACAATATTTGACCTACTGTAACAAATTTAGGATGAGTCCGTATAAGCCATTGATATAATTTCAATCCTCCAATCTCTGAGTTGTGTTAGTCTCAACTCGCAACTATCTTTGGATATTCATTTGATTGCATCATGCTTGCTTAAAGAGGATATAATAGCAAATTACTTATCATCCTCCTCAAAGCTCATATTACTTACATGTGGTCTTGTAATTTTTCCGATGTGCAGATAGTTTTACATCAGAACCGAGGGTTATTTGATTCTCCTAATGATTTGGCTGATACAGTGATCTCATACTTGGATGAAAAAGGTTACCTGAAAGCGTAACTGCTCAAGCCTTATCTGCATACCTGCAATTTCAGTTTGTATCTAGGGGTGTTCATTGGCCGGTTTGGTATGGGTTTGAAAGATTCCGGCGGGGTGTTTCGGTTTTTGGTTTTCAAAATGTTATGACAACACCATACCCAAATAAGTTCGGTATGGTTTGGTTTTCTACTTTTCGGTTTTGGTTTGTGCGGGTCGGTAATTTCGGTATTACTCTTCAAAGTTATATTTTACCAATCAAACTTGTGATTGTGATTCATGAAACTGATTTTGCAGTCTCAACCAGAAAAGAAAAGAAAGAGAGAACAAATTAAACCAAAACGTTAATAATTAGTCATTCTAAAAATGAGACTCTCGTTCGTTGCTTGAAAAAAAAAGTAGAGGAAAGCATCAGACATAATATTTTATTTTATTTTGGTTTCTCGCCTGGTGTCCGGTACCCACACATAAGACATAATATTACTAAAAGTCAGATGTCATGAACTACCAAATTTAAAACGAATATTTTGTAGCCATTTAACAAATTAAATTGAGGGTAACAAGCTTCGCGTATCATGTTTAATACTAAGGAAATCATGCAATAACTAAATGATTAGAGCAAATTCTTTGATCAAGATTAAGATACCCATGAACAGAAAATTCTTGGGTTTAAATTTAGGAGAGAGAGAGAGAGGGAGGGAAGTTAATCTGAGGTGGAGCAGTCAATGTTGGAAGTCTGGTTCAAGCTTAAGGGCATTAGAGTATTGCTATAAAATTCAAAATTTGAATATCCTAAGTGGATCAAGAAAATTTTCACTTCAAAATATATCTGAATTATTCATATATACGAAATTATTAACATTCTACTTAGCGTAAAAAATGAGATCGTATCATCACGAGAATTCCGAAAAAAAACAACATTTATGTAGCTATTCTTTTTATACTTAAAAATAGATTTGAGCTATTCAAATGTATGAAATTACTTTTATTATGTTTAGTGGTAAAATTAAAATTACTACGTGATGATAATTTTAAAAAAATTATGTTAAAATTTATGTGATACTTTTCGTTTTTCGAGATTCAAACTTTATAATACTCGAACACTCATGACTCACTTTTTTGCTCTTTTGAATGGTATATAGATATAAAAAATTTAATTTTTTTTGAAATAAAAGTCACATTTGGAAACTGCTTAAAAAGTATTATAAATTACAATAATTAATAATTTAAAATTTAAAGGCATATGGAAAAATTACGGTCAAAGAACAACTCGTTGGACTCTCGAAAGAACACCGTCACAAAAATTGGGATGGAAGGAGTGCATAAATTTGTAAAAGTAAAGATGAGTGCAAGATGACTCGAACACCATTATTATAAACAAGTTCAAATAAAATAAAAAATACGAATCTCATTGTATAGAATTCAAACTGCTTATATTAAAGTTTAGGTTGAAGACACTAATTTACAAAGTCACTAGTTTAGACTTTAGCTTGTCTTTTATATTTGCCATTTTGTATATAACCATGTGCTTTAATATGGTATTCGGTATTTTGTTTTCTTTTTTTAAAGAAAAATCGTATACTGTATGAGCACCAAAATTTATAAAAGTTTATACCAAATATCATATCATAAACCGAAATACTGAAACTAAGCTATTTTTTTTAATTTCGGTTTGGTAATTTGATTTTTGCCAAATATGCATACCCTATCCATGTCCACCATTTTCTATTGTATTGGTGAAATAAAATCTCCTCATTAATTACGAAACTGCACATTTCCTTTGTGTATAAGTGGATTGTCATTTATGCAAACTGAGTTTATAATTTGGCTTCACTTGCCTACCAATTATGATTATTTTATTGTCATCAACGGGCCAGAAGTGGAATGAATAGCGTTTGTCATTTGCATTCAATCGTTCTGTATGTCTTGCATTTGCCAATGTAATTCAATTCATCTGTTGTGTATCTGCCAATCACTGGTCCGTTTTTGTTGCCAAAAAACAGAATACATAAATAATTAATATTGCACTCACATAACATATTTTCCTGTCTTGTGATTGTATTACTTTTTCCTCTCCAACACATTTAATTGTAAAAATTAGTTGTCTCATTTTTTTCTCAATATGCCTTCAATTAATAGGTCCTCTAATGAATAGCAACAGACATCAATAACATCATTCTGGACGGCAGAAAGCTGGGAGATTATCAAAGCTATATATAAGTGTAACGCACTGCCAATTGTCTCACCATGGAAAAGTTTAAGTTCATAAATTAATAGTGCAAAAAATATTTACACGATTAGATCTTTTGTAAGGTAATTATTAAAAAATTAATTAGTAGCATAATAAATACAGTAACTAATATATCATAACAGGTAAAATTAACTAATAATATAAAAATGTTACGCAATTAGAGAGCACCGATAATTAGAGAGCACGGAAATTAGTGCACAAAATTAAACTCCTTCCAAAATCACAGAAATAAAGTTGGGAAATTCTACAGTTTTATGACCAATAAAAACCAGACATCAGAAGCACACGCGTGGATTTCACTTGTCGGATTTAACGTGCGTCCATTAACAGACGACAGGTTCACGGACCATGCACTGTCCAATAATCATCAATCAATTTAAAATCTCATTGGTCGTGACTTTCACGCAACTTTTTCGCGAGTGTTCTTCTTTATAACAACTTTATGATATCATATTGGTCCACGTATTCATCATACAGGAAAATATAGCTGCCAATTGCAGTGACTATTTCGTAATTCCATTTAATTTCAAGGGGCAAATGTTATATCAAATTTTGTATTCTTCTACTACAATCATTTCATTCCCATATCAATTTTTGAACGCAGGTACGATAAACAGTAGCCAGGAGAAGAGTAAAGTTTCCTAAAGTCTCAATTCAAAACACACACAAAGGGAGAGAGAGAGAGATCGGTGTTTATAGTGAGATTATATTTGTATATTATCTCTCTCTCGTTTTCGCGTAATCCATGGGTCTGTGGGAAGCTTTTCTCAATTGGCTTCGAAGGTACGTTTTATGTTTCATATAAAGTGGAATGAATTAATGGATATATTGAGATTTATATAGTCGATTTCAACTAATTTGAGAGATTGAGTCTGTAGTTGAATGATTGAGTTGATTAATATTTTGCGAGCTCTAGGTTGTAAGTTTTGACCGTTGAAGAAATTCATATAGCCGCCCCGACTTGCTTGAGACCGAGACATATCTTCGTTTTGTTTATAATTGTGTATTTTGATTTTTTTGGTATGTTATCAGTTTAACGTCGATTATTTAGTGTTCTCCATGAGTTTTGGTCATATTTGGAATTTGAATGAGATGAGCTGTGGATTTTTTTTTCGGTTTTTGTTCCAGGATGAGCAAAATTTGCCATCAATCACATTTTAGGTTAATGAGTTTCTTTTTTGTTTGTTACATGATGAGCTGTAATTGTTAGTGAATTATATTTTAATGAGTCTTTGGTTTGCTGAGGTTCCGATGTGAGTTTTGTTCTTAAACTTTGGTAATAATGATCATTAACGGATATGCCTGTTGTATCGTAGAAATTTCTAGCACTAACATCAAAGACATGCGATAGATGGACAAAGAGCTATTATATAGTGGAAAGAAAATTGGAATAGGAGATCAAGAAAAAGTCATTTATTTCTTTTCCCAACTGTGAGTGCATGAACAGGAGATTGGATTTTGTGGCTGAGATTTTAATTGTGTGCAAAAAGGATGGATTTTTCATCTCTTACCAATGAGCTTATCTTACCTTGGCGTTTTCTTCCACTTGTAAAGGAGTTACTGACGGTGCATTGGGTTTTCCGTAAGAGAGAAAAAAGAAGGATCTTAAAAAGGACTCTGCAAACTGCACATTCTTATTGTATTCAATCGTTGTTCACCCAAAAAAAGAACCTATAAATTTGTGATGTGGTTCAAAGTGCTGTTTAACCTTTCACTAGAAGTGAACTCCTCATCAATACCAGTGAATTGGTCGTAGTAGAATTCATTTGACTTATTGTCCTGGGATGTTCAAAAAAATTTAAGTTAAATTGCAACTTGCGAACATGTCTTCCGCACCCCAAAGATATCCTACGAGCTGGAAGTAGTGTTTCTACGCATTAGATGGTCTCATTCTTACTTTTTTTAATCAATCTCTCTGACAAAAACTTTATTCTTTTGGCATCATGTCGTCTTATTTTATATATGTTCCAGATTCGATAATATTAGCGTAATTCTTCACCATTGTTTGCAGATTTTTCTACTACGTTCTGGTTCTTGAATTTAGGCTTATCTTACTCAACGTGTGTGACTTCTTGAGGTTTGTTTCTGTAGACAGTTTGTTGCCTGGTCATCGAGACTGCCTTTTGTTAGAAACACAACGTGTAGTTAGTACAAGATGTTGTGTCACATGGCCGTATGGTTGGGGTACCTTTTTCTAGTCATAAAAAGGTCTAGATACTGAGAGATAGAAACAATTTGTCAAGAGAATTGTCAGTGGCCCTTTGTTCCTTCTGTACATTTCGGCAGTTGAGAGTTTTCTTTGAGTTCCACCATATGTTTGAAACTCTGAACGTCCAATCAAGCTCAAGAGGTTTGGGTTGAGAACCCCACCAGTGGACTAATTATTGCTTTTATTTTCGTTTATCCGTCTTTCCTCATTGCATAAATAGTTTACACAGTGTGCTGTGTACAGACCATTTACTTGCTATTGGTGTTTGTATAAATTTGTTTGTGTAGTTACTCCAATTTGAATATTCACTTTAGAGTTAGACAAAGGAAACTTACTGTTGTCTTGATTCTAAGCTGGACTAGTATTATAAAACTGTTGAAGTTTCTTTTTGCATTCACACTTGTGTAGCACCTGTATGAGTCCTTATAAACGTCTTCATTTTGCAGCCTCTTCTTTAAACAGGAAATGGAGCTTTCTTTGATAGGGCTGCAAAATGCAGGGAAAACTTCACTTGTAAATGTTATAGCTGTGAGTAGATGACTAACAACCTTTCTAGTGCCAGTATTTACATCTGTCGTTAACCGTTTATGTCCATATACGTGATGACTTACAAAATTTGCTCAACTTGTTTCATTCTAGACTGGTGGATATAGTGAAGATATGATACCAACGGTAAGTTCTTTGATAATAATATGAGAATTACTGTGATACCACTTTCAATGTTACTAGGTTCTTTGATAATAATATGAGAATTACTGGATATTCAGGTGGGATTTAACATGCGGAAAGTGACTAAAGGTAATGTCACTATAAAATTGTGGGACCTTGGAGGTCAACCCAGATTCCGTAGTATGTGGGAAAGATACTGTCGTGCAGTTTCAGCTATAGTGTATGCATCTATTCTCTTGCTTATTCAGTCTCTTTAAGTTGAAGCTGCTTTACTTACCTCACTGAACTTCTGCACTTAGAAGTAAATGAATTCACTTATATTCCAGATTTCTTTTATCAGCTATTCACTTCACCTTGTCTACTTGAGTGCTTTATTCTTATGTATGGTATCATAATACTCTTGTAAGTCATAGGATGGTAGGAGACAGCACATAGCAGATTGGAGTCTTTTTGGTCTTGGGTTGAATTTAGTTTTATCCAACCATCATTTCTTTAGGAAAAGCTGTAGATCAGGTTATCGGGCTTTATGGATCTATTTTTACACAGCTTGGGTCGGTAGAATTCCTTGTTTTCAACCATTTCTTAATTCTAAAGGAACAATGCCTAATCATGGACTTCAGGAGGGGTTTTGCCAAAAATTTCAAGGATTTGAAACACTTCTAAAGATGCAATTGTATACTTATAGGCTTGAGTATTTTTTTTCCCAACTATTAGGCTTTAGTATTATGTTTGTGACTTCTTTACTTTCCTTCTCTGCAGTTATGTTGTTGATGCTGCTGATCATGATAACCTTAGCATTTCCAAAAGTGAACTCCATGACCTGTTGAACAAACCATCATTGAGTGGTATTCCACTGCTGGTATTAGGGAACAAGATTGACAAGCCTGGAGCCCTGTCGAAGCAGGCTTTGACTGATGAAATGTAAGCAGAGAAAATTTTATGAGTATGCTTGGTCTTAGTTTTGCATTTGGGTTAATTCGAGTAATGTTTGGGAAATTTACCTACCAAGTACATATCTCTCCCCTGAGAATGGTAAAATTGGAAATGAAGTAATCAAATAAAACGAAAGGCTTACATATTCTTTTTTAATCGATGGACTCTTTTTAAGAACAATTGGCATTTATGCAGGGGATTGAAATCAATAATTGACAGAGAAGTATGCTGCTATATGATCTCATGCAAAAATTCCACCAATATTGACTCAGTCATCGATTGGCTTGTTAAGCACTCAAAATCAAAGAATTAAAAGATGACACCCTTTCTTCTGCTACTGAATTTGTATGTTAAATTTGTGAGGCTGTTAAATTGTATTGTAAATTATCTCTAGATTGAAAGAGCTGCTCATGTGCTATTCTTTGGGATTGTCTTTTGCTCAGCCGCCTATTTTTACCCCTTTTCTCGTATCGAGCTTGGCTTCCAGATCATTTCTATTCAGAGTAAATTTCATAACGCTTCTTACTTTGTAGTAAGATTGACGGTGTAACATAGGTTGTAGGATAATCGAACTGGTCTATTAAAAGATTTAATGTAAAATTCAAGATAGGGCTGGAATTGGACCAGTACAATACTACTTTTGATCAAATGGTTAATGGTCCTTGTGCAGTACTAACTGCATGCCTCACAACTGAGAATTTTGTGCCCTACACTTTGTGGATGAGCATATGCCAATTGAAGTGAGGTTGCTGCTATTAACAACCCATGCACCTACTACCATCCCAAATTAATACCGAATTCTTAGCAGATGCAATGGATCAATATATGAATTTCCCAGTAATATCGACTTGCAGCCTGAAACCACAATCAAAACAATTATTTTCTGAATCATAGGCTCATCAAGATTTTTTGTGGATCAACGGCAATTCAACCAGCTCTGTTATACAATCACTTCGCACCAAAGACAAAATATTTAAAACAAAAAAGGTTAGCGGCTTTTTGAGGATATACATTTTGCATGTCAACCACCAAAAAAAGGATTTCTATACTCCTTTTGCCTATAAACTTCACTATGACCTCAATGCCATAATTAAGATCACTAGCAATGGACAAAAATAACCACATTTACAACTCTATCCACATATCAACAATAAATTGCCAATTGTACTGAAGATGAAAACCCAAGTGGTGGATCCAGCTAATGTCATCTGCATAAACAAGGAACGGCTTTATAAGTAAATGATACCCTAAAGGCAACTTAATTAAGGTCTTACTGTACATCAATAAATCTTAAATCAATTTCACAGCAACCATTAGTTGTGATACAACATATTGAGAAACTTTTTGGTAAAGAAATATAAGTTGCCCCTTGTAGTTGTCCGAAAAAGTCAGTTATATACTTCACCTTTACGGGCGACCTAATACACACTTATTCTTGTAGAATTAATACCACTCTAAAAGCTGATGTGACAAAATAAATAAAAAAAATTTAAAAAAAAAAGAGGCGAGTGTAAGTCAAAATTCAAGGTTAAAATAAAAAAGAAACAAGAAAAAGAAAGTGTCTTCCCCTACCCCCCATCGTTCTCTCTCTTCAACTACCCCTCTTCTCCTTGTCACTCCAAACCCAAAAGCTCCTAATCTCCATCTTCTAATTCCGTTAATACTTCTTTAGAGATAAACCCAAATATCAAAACCAAAATATTTTCGAAAAAAAGGGCTTCAATTCATATTTTTTATCTTAATTATCTAACCCAATTTCCCTTTCACCGATTCGAACTCTCGAAGGACCAACAATGGAGGTTTCAAATTTTTTTACCTCCAATCTTCTCCAATCATTAGTTAAATTGATTATGAACTCCAATTAGTAAACACATATGTGATAAGCACAAAATGATAAGTTGGAATCAATTTTCAACGGTGGATATTCCACAGAGACTTGGTGGTATGGCAGGCATAGTGGTGTGGTGGTGTGTGGCGAATTTGGTGGATTGATGTGGTTACGATTATTGGTGGATGAAGATGCGGGTTTAATGATAGTGCGGTGGCAACGGTGGTGGTGCTATGGCGGTTTGGTGGTGGGTTGTGAAGAAAAAACAATGTGATGACATGGAAAACAATATTATGGCAGTGACATAGCAATGACATGGAGCGAGTGTAGAACACCTTTCATTATGCAACTGGGTATATCAGTTCCAGGGTGGTATTAGTTCCACAAAAAATAAGAATAGGGGGGTATTAGATCACTCGTAAAAGGTTAAGTAAATAACTGACTTTTTCAAACAACTACATGGGGCAACTTATGTATTTTCCCAAACTTTTTGCATAACGACGGCATATTGAGAAACTTCAAAAGCACATAAAAAAAGGGCAACATTCAGAAACTACAGAAGTGAACACAACAACAATTCGCTACCTTGTATTAACAAGATAGCAGTATGGCTGATAGTATTCCATCCTCCAAATTAAGCAAATGTGATCGACTCTTAACATGATGACGCGCGCTAGTAGCTCCTAGAGCAGCATACCAGATACCAAAATTCTATATTGAAAACTTAAACAACAACATACTCAGTGTGATCCCACAAGTGGGGTCTGGGAGGGCGAGTGCATGCAGACCTTAACCCTACCTTGTGTGGTAGATCTATATTGAAAGCTTACAACAACTTAATGAAATTGCCTATCCACTATGCAATCGGGACCAATACTACATATTGAATCAAGAGTCAATGTATAATGTGAGTACGTAAAAATCTGGCCTTCATGCAAGTTTGTGGAAACCTGTGTGCTAATGCACAACAAAAAGCATCTCAAGTTTTCAGCAGTCCCATACAACAAAATAGACATCTAATACTTGCAAAACCCCTAGTTTAGTAAATACGTGCAGCATTTTGAACCCAAAATTTTGCAAAATTGAACATTTTTATTAATGTTCAATATGTTATCAAGCTTGCTTTTTAGTATTTCTGACAATTAATTAACTTTCTCTCTGTGATATTTTAACACTTAGAAAATCAAACTGCATATCATCACTTAACAGTACAAACTTTTAGATAATTAATAGCTCATGGCTCATTATGGTGCTACAGAGAGTCTCAACAACCACAGTAAGCTGCCTCTCGAAAGATTAGCTTACCAGACAGGGATAGTTTGATGCTGCAATGCCTTCAATGTAACTTCATGAAAACACTGTGCTGCCTCTGCCTCTGCTTCAGCCGCCTCTGCAATCCTTGCCGCCCGTTCCGCCTCAGCAATGGCAGCTTCAGCGTCTGCAACTGCTTGTGCAGCAGCTGCAGCAGCCTCCTCTGCAGTCATGCTCTTCATCTGCTCTAACTCCACATCAATTTGTGCTTTAGTCCGTATTCTAATTTCATTCTTTTCTATCATAGTGGAATCCTCCTTTCCATCCATAAGAAAAGAGAGATGGCCTCCCTTGGTACCAGATGATAATCTACTCGGCGCAATCCTGTATTGATGCCTTACCTATCAATGTGGATGGAGGCGTCAAGAACCAAGATTAAGAAACAGACTAGTAAATCCATAATTGGGCTTTCTACTCACAGTATTTGCCAATTCCTCTACAAGAAAGAAGATAAAAGAACTGAAAGAAAGTAATGTTAAGTTCACACATTAAATGTTTGCAATTGCAAATCAAGCGACGAATTTTACTCCGCAACCAACAATGTATGCTTCCAAGCATATGACTTTTTGAGCATTGTTGATAAAACTCTAACCAAAGTAGCCAAGACCTCAGTGTCAGTCTTGGAACTCAAGAAGACTCGTTATGATTCAGGAGAGGATGCATAACTGAATGAGAATAGCACGACAAACCAAAAAGAATAAATCCAGGCATTTCATTATCTCGTTGCCTTACCCCTTCCTAGCTTAGGCATGATGTGATACTAAAATGAAGCTTATGTCTGAATAGAAGCATGATCTTCCAAGTCTTGAAATGATAAAACATGGCTTCCTTCACTAAAATTGATCCTTACCAATCTTCTTCATGATGCCATCAACGGACACAACCACCTTTCTGTTACTAGTTCTTTTTTTTTTGGATAACCAAGAAATTTCCGAGGGCCAGTGGCGTCGGTTCAAAACTCGATGGATAATGGGCTCGCCTCTCTACCTTTTCCACTTAAATACAAAGCTTTTGTCCGCAGAGCGTTCGATCCCGTGATGTGTGCGTACCCCACACATCATTTGTCGCGCTTTTAGCACTAGAGCAAAGCCCTAAGGGCCCTTTTAGTTAAATATTTTGTAGTGCGATGAAACTTACATCTTTTGTGGGCATGATAATCTCATCAGCCAACTTCCATCCCACAGCAACAGGAAAAAAGAACCAAATAATGATAAAGAAAAGAACTACAACAAGGACAATTCAACATACAACGCAGATTCTCCTCAGTTACCAGCCATGCACTGATGTTAATGCTATAATAATGGGGAACAGGCATTACATGTCTTCTACATGCAGTATATGCATCTCCATTGAACATAAAGAAGGGTAAGAGAGATTCTTCATCATTTCCACCAGTTTCTCAGGTCGATTACCTTAATCAGTCTTCCTTTATCAGTCAACGCCTTCAAATTTGCTGCCAACAGTCTTTCAAAGTTTGGAGGTGCCGTGTACCACTCCTTCAAACAAACAAAAATTGTTGAGTAATAGGCATCTAAAGTAATGAAAATAATATACCAGCATTTACAAGGTCCATACACTTGTATCATCAAGTTAAACAGAGAGTAAAAAAATAAGGATAGAGTGAACCTTTTTGTCGGGAATTATAGTATAAAGAAATTTTGCCCAAGTGAGCAACTTCACTCTTCATAAGCAAATCCCATCTTAACCTCTCAGAAATAAGCATGCTCACTTACATCAGTCTATGTCGAAAACAAAAGATATCCAGTGTATGATGGACAACCTGATTAGAATTGAAAAAGTGGGAAAGGAAAATTACCACTACCCACCCCCAAAGCAACCCTTTGGCCATCCCACTGACCATGTTGGGCTGGGTTGCATAACCTTTCCTGCACTTCTTTCCAGTTTCCACCTTTTTTTGCTTCTGCTTGGGTACTTCTTAGTTCTTATCCCTCTCTCTAGTAGTTCTCAGAGTGCTCAAGTTTGCGGGATGAAGCATCAAAAGGCATTGCCAACTAGTGAAAAGCGAAGTTAAGAAAATAGTCCAGCATAAATATCAGCTACCAAGATACAAACAGCACAGGCATGTTTAACCTCTAGCAAGTCTTGACACCTTTCCTGCACTTCTATCCAGTTTCCACCCTTTTTTTCTTCTGCTTGGGTCCTTCTTAGTTCTTATCCCTCCCTAGTAGTTCTCAGAGTGCTCAAGTTTGCGGGATGAAGCATCAAAGGGCATTGCCAACTAGTGAAAAGCTAAGTTAAGAAAAATTTCCAGCATAAAATCAGCAACTAAGATACAGACAGTACTCAATCAAGCAATCCTGTTTGACACTGGAGTGCCAAGGGAAAGAGTCTCGCTAATAAAAAGGAGAAAGGCAATTCATATTTGTCCTTTTTGTTTTCTTGCTAGATCAAGAAAAAGTTTCAAAGTGTTTATCTCCTTGGCTCATAATGTCTCGACATCTTTTTAGCTCCTTGAAAATAACATAGAACAAACATCGGCGAACAATGGGGTTGAACCAGCGCATGGTGGATCCACAATCTACTGCCTTGATCCATGGCTACGTCCGCCCCTACCCTACCCTGCATAGGTTGAAGTTTCTTTCTATGATCAAATCCTTTTTGACTCCCCTATGACCTTATCAAAGAGAAACTTTTTCCTATACTATACTAGCAAGTCTATTGTTGTGTTAGGAAGGGTGTTTCTTCTCATGTTTTTGTGTTCGAGGAGGATTTTGGTTTAAAGAGAAAGAAAATTGTCTTAGAAATGCTTAGCTAGGCAGAAAGTGTATACACGTAGCTAAGAGCCACTTGGCTACATCCGCCCTTAACCCCGCACAGGTTGAAGTCTCTATCTATGATCAAATCCTTTCTGTACTCCCCTATCACCGCTTATCAAAGAGAAGCTTTTTCCTATACTATAGTGGCAAGAATAACGTTGTGTTAGGAAGGGTCTTTCTTCCCACGCTTGTGTTCGAGGAGGATTTTCGTTAATGCTTAACTAGGCAAAACTTAAAAGTGTATACACGTTGAAGTAGCCCCCCCCCCAAAAAAAAAAATGACAAATTAGATTAAGTTAAAAGGCGATGGTTCTGGAGTCTAACTCAACTCCAAAACTAATGAGGTAAGGATTGTCTAAAACCATATAAGGAGATAACAACTCATTTCCTCGCAACAATTTAAGATACTCTAACAACTCCCTCCCCCTTCCCGCTTCTCGAGTACGTCTAGGACAGGATATTTGGAGTGTGGACAACATAACATGGATGGCCCAAGGCCTAATTCAACCACAAAAACTAACTCATGAGTCATGACGTGAGAATTGTCCAAAACCATATAAGGAGACAACAACCTGCTCCTCCATCAATGTGGGACATTTTAACAAAACAATAACTAAACAAAATATACTAAATCTCCAAAATTTTCCAACTCTCTTTACTCACATAGACTTATATCAAATATGCTAAAAAAGAAGGAAAATTACCTCTATGTAAGACAAAATTGCATTTCGACGAGATCCATGTGGTTCCTTCAATTTGGCTATTGCCTCCAATATAAGATCGTCCAATCTATAATCAATGAAGAAGCACACACAAGTTTGGTACATTATAATATTATAAAAGGCAACTCCCAAAGTGAGTATTTCTGAGAAGGGAAAAAGAAAGAGGCAATTATTAGAACTAGATTACATGAATTCCGAACTTGTTATTTCAGTTTTAAAATTTTGACCAAAAGATATAAAATCAATCTATTATTAAAAAGCTATGCTTCATAGTAGGTGACAGCATCTAATCAAGGACTTAATTTGCTTTTCAAAGAATAAAGAGAATACGAAAAAAGAAAAACAAATTAGTGGAAGAGGATAATCAGTTTTACCCACATTTGCACTGTAACACAAAAACGAGAAAAATGAGCCATGTATCTATGTTACAATAAAACAACATTATTTTACATGAAGAATTACTCCAACAATTTCATATGAAACTCCCAAAAAACAAATCAACCAATCAATCAACTACGCCTCAATCCCAAATTAGGTGGAGTCTATACTATATGAATCATCTACCCATTGCACTCTATTCAAGTCATATTCAGAAGATTTCACTATAGCTATCTATTTTTTGTATTGGTTGTTAACCTACCGCAACCATCCTTTATCCAAGCTTGAACGCAGTTATGCTATGCTTACATAAACAGAGTTCGCAACCATCAACGGACAAACGAAAAATAGAGCATCATAACATAAACTGAAACTTCAGGCTTTCTCAAGAAAAATATAAACTGGACTTCAGGCTCTAAGCTACAGTAACAGCATATACTTCCGCTTGAAGCACGATCCCTTTTTCTCAGTTTTGCAAGATTTCCCCCTAGAAAGGGGAACCCACATTTGATTCCAGAGGAAACAAGGAAAGTGATGAATAGAAGGCAGCTGCTACGCATTTTGCCCAAGATACCACTATAAAATATGAACAGAGAGCTCCCATTATCAATAATCAGAAAATACCAAGTTGGTTACAAAACCTTTCCATAACAGAACCAGCTGACTTCCAGAACTATATTGTTTCCATATTAAATTCCTTATTTAAAGGTACTTAGGACACTATTATAATAGATACTCACTTACAGATGTGCTTTTGATGAACAATATTATTAATTATTAAATGCATGAAAGTTGAGTCTCAAAATGTGCTTTGATTGTCTATTTCTAAAAGGTTTGAGTGCTTCAACGTCTCAAATTTTTTGGTTAGA
The DNA here is from genome assembly GCF_000390325.3 of Nicotiana tomentosiformis. Classification (NCBI taxonomy): domain Eukaryota; kingdom Viridiplantae; phylum Streptophyta; class Magnoliopsida; order Solanales; family Solanaceae; genus Nicotiana; species Nicotiana tomentosiformis. Next base: position 133,402,341 of record NC_090813.1, read on the forward strand.
TATCTTATGGAGTACACTAATTTCTTAGAAAGTGATTTCAGAATCGAAGAAGCCAACAAATGAATTTTCTCCACCAAGCTCTCCAAAAGCACAAGCTTTACGACTTGTGTGGAATCCAAGATTTGAATAAGGAAGATTTAAGTGAATCGGTAGTATAATTACCTACAAATCGTCTTTTCACAACCAACATCCTCCAGTGCATCACCAGACGATGCAAGAGGTTTAGGATCAAGAACTTCTGTATCATTCTCAACCGCGGTGCTAACAAGCAAGGAGTTGTCATCATGCTTCTGCTTAGGCTGGACACTTTTAGAGACAACCCTCCCTTGATGCCGAGACACTTGATGCCGAGACCCCAAACCATTTGCCATGACATGTAGATTTCTCCATTTATCCTGCCCAAGCAAAACTAAGCCCATCAAGGCAACTTTTACTAACCAAAACAAGCGGAAAAAAGAAAGAAAGAAAGAAAGAAAGGAAAAAAAAAAAAAAAAGCACAACCAGACAGAAGAGACATTCATTGTTACTATGTGAATATCAGACATACTCCAGCCGGCTAAATAAGCTTCCCACAGAATGACAAGACAAGATTTGACAACGTTGTTATGCCTGGTACCTTCAGATCCACATTTGAGCGAGAGCGCAACACAGTAGCAAACTCTGGATCTTTGAGTATGGTGCTCCATTTTCCAACCCCATACTTTGCTACACCAGCTTTAAGGGCAGCTTCTTCTTCTGATGTCCACTTCTGCTTTGGTGCACCCATCAATAGGTCCACCACTTCCTGACTCTGAATACAAAAGTTGAGCTCTCCTATCTAGAGAAGCATCTACTCTATTCAGAAAATTGAAAAGCTGAGTTGTGAAAAAAAAAAGTACTCCAATAAGGATGCATAAATTATTCAAAATATCTTTAAGGCCAAAACCTTCGCAAGGAATCTAGAAATAGGACGTATTTGTTCTTCTACCTTACTTTTTAAAAAATACTGGGTATTTATATAAAAAGACAACCAGTATAATACTTGAATATGCACAGAAATTATAATTAAAAAATATTAAAATGTTTGTTCTCACGATTAGGGCTAGAACGACAACATCAAAAAAAGGAATCAAAGTTTCTAGAGACATAAAATTCTGAAACGTATCGTACCGGGAGAAAGGGCCAGCGCGGAGTTTGTGACGGTGACGGAAATAACTCGCCGGCGAACGGAAGTTACACCATTGAAATCAAGGTGAACTGTTGAAGTTGAAACCCTAGAGATTGAAAATGAATTTGAAACCCTAACAAAAATTATTTCAAGAGTAAATTCCGATTAACCCCTTCTCTTTTGGGTTTAGAAAATAACACCGTCAAGAATAAATTACATGTATTTTCAAAATATTAAAAAGAACCTTCAATTATTTTATGGTTTACTCAAAAATGAAAATAATAACTAATAGTACCCAATAATATTGTATAGAATGAGTAGATTTCATTTAATTCCCTGAATATTTGAGGTAAAAAAGTAATGTATCATTCATCTTTTGCATGAAAAAATGTTTAAGTTACATTTTAAATATCATATCACCTATAAACTATATAATTATTCGAAATTGTTATTTTTATGATATCACCTATAAATTGTATTACCGTTTGAAATTGTTATTTTTATTTTCAAAATAATTACCAATGAAATATTTTTAAGAATAATTAGACTAGTGGTGGCAAAATGGTTAAAAGAAAATAGTTAACCACTCATATTATCCACTAAAAATGGGTTGGATAATGAACTTTTTAAAAACGGATCAAATATGAATAAGAACCATACTATCCATTTAGAAAATGGATAACCAATGAGTTTAACTTTTACATTTATAAAGCCTCAAATTTGGAGTTCCTCAAGTTTGGGAGACTAGAATTCTCTCAAAAGTGATCATATTCAAGAAGTCGTGGATAATATGATTACCCATTATCCGTCGGTTAACCCATTTTTTATTCATATTAAATATGGGTCGGGTCAAATAAATTATCTATTTTTCTATTACCCGATTCGACCCGAACCATATCTGACCCGACCCGCCTGTTTGCCACTCCTAAATTAGACCTTTAAATATGTAAGAGTTACGTGAAAATAGAATAACATCCTGCATTCTCTCATGGTGCGATAAAGGACCGCACCCAAAAGAGTAATAACTTTATACAAAACCAACTAGTTGAAACAAATTTCAATACTAGCACAAGATGGACCTAAGATATTTAAAATTTGAAGCTCTAACAAAAGAATATTGCATGAAGCAAAATGAGTTTTAAAAAACTAAAAGAAAAACTACCGGTGAAAAACGAGAGGTATGAAATTTTAATTCTATAGAATATCATTGCTTAAAGTTTTCAATTACTGAAAAGAGAACATGTTATAGTTCATACTAATTGAGGTTTATTTTGATATTTAGAAATACTTCTGACGGTGCAACTCATTTTTATTTGTCGCTATTAAGAATTGCTCCATGGATCTTATCGGATAGGTTTGATATTTTTTGGGACTTCTTTAGCGACCATGAAGTCACAAGATGAATTACTGAGTAAATAGATCAGATCCGGGCGTGACTGTTGCTCCGCGATGATACGGACTCGACCCCCTCCTACCCACTTCGGGGCAGCATAGCAGGTCGGCAGATCAAGGGAGTTTATTTTCCCTTTCAAAAGGTTAAAGGAATATTATCTCTAGCACTCAAAGGGTCAAGGGACTTAAGTGAAATTCACTAATAAAATTTTACATACAATAATACAAAATGTTTGGTTATCAATATTAAAAAATAATCTTCGCATGACTTATGTACTAATACCTACTTAAGTTATGCAATAATTTTGTATATCATCTTATATATGATAGCATAAAAAATAAAAGTGTGTGTCTTATCAATACATGATTAGAGTTATTGTAGACAAAAATATTTCTTAAAAATACGATAAATTATTTGTAAAGCCCCGTAAATTCTACTAATTTTGAGCTTGAGAATGCAATGTAATTAAATCTGAGCTACATGATTATTCAAGTGGAACAAAATTATTGGAATGCTTAGGGATAATGTCGATAGTTAATCATTGAATTAGTGGAGGTTACAAGGTCATTAAATGTATTTGGAGTATATCAAGCTTCTATGACATAAGTGCTGAAATTTTGAGAATTCAATGTTATGTAACCAACTTGAAGAGTTGGAATTTAATAAGAAAACAAGGATTTGAAATCCTAGCCTTCAATTGGAAACGAGAAAGGATTTAGAAAACTAGAAAAGTTGTTGGTCAACAAAGAGACAAATGGGGGACAAGGAAATTAATTAAATAGCAAAGATAAGGGAATAATGGGAGTAATTATGAAAGAAAAAGAGTAAGCATATTAAGTGAAAAAATGGAATGATTAAAGTTGAAGACCAAAATGTTGCTTCAGTGATGGAATAAATTGAAATCCAGCGTGAGACAGTGAAGTGCGGCGAAGGCGTGCAACTCAACACTCGAAATTTAAAACCCACAGCTAAAGTTTTTTATAGGCATTTCGTAGAGAGAAAAATTATATTATTTTGGACTTGGTCTTAGGGATTAGAGAGAAGGAGGAGCTATTTACCATTAATAAATCTTCAAGGTAAGAATTAAATATCTTTCTTTGATTAGATTTGGTTATTTATTACATCTCTTAACCCTCCAACATCCTGGATTCATAGATTTTTTAAGATAATCTCAAGGACATTTCAAGAAACTCAAATCTTGAAACTTTTAAGGTTTGACAAAGAGATAATTTATTCACTCCAATCTTATGTACTATACTCTATGGATGTAGTAGAGTATATTTATGAAGTTAGATTTGTATTTAAACATCTATTCATAAAATCCTAGAAGCTAGTCTTGAAATTGAAGAGTTGGTTAGTAAAGATAATGAATAGTGTTGGGTCTTGTTTGAACGATGTTATTTTGAGATTCTAGTGGAACAATTAGATCCCATAACAAGTTTAATGAATGACTTGGAGTTAAAATTCAAGGATTGACCTTCAAATGATGAAATAAGAATTTTTGTTAAACTTATGAAATTGGACTTAAGTGTTAGACACTTAGTTGGTTTATTTGGTATCGTTGTGATGCGTTCTTGAATTATGTGAGTTCGTATATGTAGATTGTGACTCGTTGGCATTATTGGATCATTTGGGGGTAAGGTTGGAAGCAATTTGAGGTACGTTGAAACTTACTACCCTCGAAATTTTTCTCCATACTCATATCGAAACACGATTAAATTGAGTTTTTAAATGTCAGTCCTAGCTTGTGGGGACGAGCGAGTTGGGATTGTACCATTCTTGCATCATAAAAGATTTAAGTGCTATGAATATTATTTTCCTAAAATGTTTTATCTTAATTTTTTTAAAAATAAATAAATAGAGAATAACACTTGTAGTATTTTTTGAAATGAAAATACATGAGTTGTGAAATATCTTGGATTTAACTATTCTCAAATAGTTGATTTGGATATAAATATCATCATTGATAAATGTAAAGGTTTTGGGAGTTACTTAAATTCACCGAGAATGACCTTGGATACTTTTCCTCATTTGGTCATGAAACTACACGGGCCGGTGTACGTGTAGAACCTACCTTACGGTTGGGAACTACGATAGAGTACTTCCCATTAGCGGTACTATTGTGCCACTTTATTAGCATGGTTGAGTCGATTTGTGCGGCACAACGATGAGAAGACCTGAGCAAGTAGGGTATATGCTACTTGCCGCTAGGTACCTAACCTAGTTGACCTTCTTTCATGTTGGTGATGGTATAGTGCTCCCGGTAAATGAAAAATCTAACATGATTTTGCAAAGATCGATGCTAATGGAAGATTTTGAAATATGTTTTACCATATTATTTTATTTTACTTTCTAAATTGTTAATTGATATGAAGGCTTCTTTCTCGATATCAATTGTTATTGCGTAACTTTTATCTTCTTAAATCTTGTCCTATTTTCTTTTGGGGAACGATTCATGATTCGTACTAGGCATATAGAGCTTAGGCCCTTCGGACATATTTTTATTTCTATTTTCAGGGACTGGACCTGAGCAGCTTGGGCCGCGTGGATAGGGCAGCTCTACATTTCCCGTTGACGTTATTTGGTGAGACTCCACGCTAGTATTCGTGGAGGACTTTATTATATTACTATCCTTTTGAGCCACCAGGTTATGCCTTGGTTGACTATTACATTCTGTGTCATAGAGATTCCATGGACAATAGTAGTATTTATTTTGGGTTGTAATCCTATGGTTACTTACATGGCGTGCATGAATGAAACTTTCTTTTATCTTTATGAAGATTGGCTTCAAAGGAAAAATATTTACTTAAAGACATTAATCATGTTTTGTCGTATAAAATGATTGTAATTGAAGAGGCTTTAACATCCTCTTATTAGGCATATAGATGTGTATTAATCTATGGGATGGTTCACTCGGGTCTGGTAGAGTACCGGGTACCAGTCACGTAGTTTTAGGGCGTGGCAAACTTGGTATCAGAGCTCTAAGTTCTAATTCGAGTCCTAGGAAGTCTATGAAATCGTGCCTGGTAGAGTTCTCTTTATTAGTGTGTTGTGCACCACACTTATATCGAGAAGGCTATATGGACATTATAAGAATACTTCACTCTTTCTTCTTATTCTAGAATCGTGCAATAGAACTAATAAATATTTCCTAACTCATGCGCTATATCAATTGGCAGAAGATGGTGAACACGCGTGGTAGTAATATGAATCAGGAAGCTTCTCCTATACCTGATGCGGCTTCGGGAGGGGTACCCGCTAGACCTAGGGGCCGACCTCCGAAGGCTGCAAGAGCACGAACTGTGCCAGTTCGAATGGCTCCAAGGATGGTCCAGGAGCTCGAGGAAGAAGTTGACGAGGCACTTGCTCTACCTCCAAAACCAAATCACTTAGGAAAGACCCTCATTGATATTAGAAAGGCTATGGATACTTTTGCTGACCTTATGGCTATGTATGTTACATCTCGCATTTTCGTACGTTAAAGTTTCATCTTCAGTTAATTGACGTAGACTCGAGGGTGTGATTTTCTTGAGATTATAAAGCATAAGCATGTATGCTATTTATAACAAGCAATAAGTAAGTGTCGTGAAAGAAAAAGGGTAAACGAATCAAAGAAAATAAGTTTTGTTGAAGGTTGTTGATTTGGGATAAAATACGGTACGAGCCATAATATATAGTATTTATGGACTAGTGCCATACAAGGTACTACATGGCCATGATAGTAAGGTGTACAAGGTATGTTAAAAGTGAGTAGTATTTTAAGTGAGTTGAGATAATTCTTAATTATATGAGTAATTGGTTAATTATTGGGTAATGGGATATTACCTAATTAATTAGCGATATATTGGATAAGGATTAATTCCACTACGTGGCAGCCCCCCTCCCCCCTTCAAATTAAGTGACTCATAAATCTAGTTGAAAGGTGGCAAACTAAGGTGTTAAAAACAAGACACTACATTCTTCATTATGGGAAAAGACATACTTAGAAGATTTGCATTTTTGCTTCATTTGGCCTTTAGATGTTCAAGTAATTAATTATAATGTTCTTGCTATTACATCACACGTTTAGAATGTATTAAGAAGACATAACATTTTCCTACAACAATACCAAAATAACCCACGACGGAGCACTTGATCTCATAGCATCTTAAGAAACATGAAATTTTGTGATTCTAAGGGAGTACGGTGCAACCTTTCCCAAGAATATCATACGGATTTTTTCCTACTCCATGTATGTTAAGGCTAAGCCCTTCCTTCATTTTGGCATGATCTCGTAATTACATGTGTTTGATAACGAGGCATAAAGAGAAGTTCATACTCCCGAATTTATATACATTATCCTAGTTTCATAAATTACAGTATTCTCCTTATCGGGACTTCATATTTAATTGAGTATTGTCTTCGTCCAGTCAAGAGAGCAGAGAGCCTATATATACAGTATTACAGTATTTTCATTACCATCGAGCTATAATCGATGGGCATGCCCCTATTTGGCAACCTCTGCTCATATGATAAGTTATATACCGAGCCTATTGTGGCCGAGCGCCTATGAGCGAGCCCGGTTGGCCGAGATACAGAGCCTAGTCTGGCCAAGCACTTATGAGCGAGCCTACTACAGTAGAGCAGTTGTATATATACCGAGCCTTATAGGGACGAACATCTATTTTACTTACTATATTGAGAGAGTTGAGTCAGTATCAACAGGTAAGTATATCTTCAGATTATCTTTGACTGCCAGTTACTTTCAGTTATTATATTACCAATTCAGTTTCAGCTTTCAGATATTTTATTGCCTTACATACTTAGTACATTATTTCGTACTAACGTCCTTTTATTTGGGGACGCTGCATTTCATGCGTACAGGTTCAGACAGACAGGCGGGTAGACCTCTTCAGTAGGTGTTGCCCCAGTTCAGCTTTATCGGTAAGCTCCACGTCCTTCAGAGTTTCTGGGTCTAGGAGTTTTGTGTACATCTTGTGTATATATGTATATATGTTATGAGTAGGTCGGGGCCCTGTTCCGATCATGGTACATCCATCAGTAGAGGCTTGTAGATATATCCTGTAAGTTAGTGTAGTATGTTGGGTTTATAGGCCTTGTATATATATTTTGTTGGTTTGTCAGCTTTGATAGTTATGACGGCCTTGTCGACCCAACTTTATATTGATGTTTAGTCAGCTTTGGTATCCATTAAGTTTTATATTTTATTTCGCAAATTGTCTTGCAATGTGGCCCATGGCCAAAGTATGACATTATATGTTCAGATTCCCTTAGTCGCAAGTTGGTACGCAAGGATATGTGAGGCGCCGGGTGCCGGTCTCGCCCTCCAGGTTCGGAGCATGATAAAAGTGGTATCAGAGAAATTATGTCCTAGAGAGTCTACAAGCCGTGTCTAGTAGGTTCTTGTTTATAGATGTGTTGTGCACCATATTATATAAGCAGGGGACTACAGGGCATTTAGGAGTTGGTTACCCTTCTTTCAAATCTAAATTGTGTTGTAGAACTGAATTATAGGAAATTTGAGTTAAACTTACATGCTGGCATTTGCATGCACAGATGACGGTGACTATGAAGACTACGGCTAGCCAGAGGAGATTCCTAGGGAGACCACACATCCAGTTCCCCTTCGCTTACATCAGATTAGGACTTGAGGAGTGCGGTGCATTTGTTGACACAGTTGGTAGCTACCCAGCAACAGCCTAGGGCATCCACTAGTGCAGGATCTTCTGAGGGGTCTGGGAGTTCAAGGGTCCGAGAGTTTATTGCTTTGAGTCCCCCAGAGTTCACGAGGACAGATCAGAGGGAGGACCCACAGGATTTCATAGAACAACTTCGCTGGATATTTCGGGTTATGCATGCCATGGAGAAAGAGGCAGTTGAGCTAGCAGCTTTTCGACTCCGAGATATAGCCATCCTTTGGTACGAGGGATGGGAAAGTTCTAGCGGATGTGATGTACCTCTAGATATTTGGGAGAATTTTTCGGATGCCTTCCTTGACCAGTACTTCCCACAGAAGATCCGACAGGCTCGAGTCGATCAGTTTCTAGCCCTCAAGCAGGGCAATATGAGTGTTCGAGAGTATAGTCTCCGTTTTGAATCATTGGCCAGATATGCACCATCCAATGCGGGACAGAATTCACAGGTTTATAGCAGGGTTGGCCCCAGAGTTGACCGAGGCATGTGCCACCGCGACATTGCAGGATAGTATAGATATCTCCCGGATTCAGGCATTCGCCTAAAATATAGAAATGGGTAGGCGTCGACAGTAAGGTACAGAGAGGCTTGAGTCAGGACATCGTAAGAGGATGAGATTCGCTAGGTCTCAAGAGTAGTCTCAGAGTAGTTATAGGCCCCAGTACTTCGAACGACCATCTAGGCCTCTGCCACCTCAGTTACAGGGTTACAAGCATGACCGCTATACTCAGTCAGGACCAGGTGAGAGCTCACGGGCGTCGGGTTTGCAGCGACATTGAGGTTCAGGGCAGACATAGTCATTTTCGTCACGGTGTGACATATGTGGTAGAGGATACTTGGGCCAATGCAGAGCCGGTTCCGATGATTGTTATAAATGTGGATGTCCGGGGCATATGATGCGAAATTGCCCAAATAGAGATTCTGGGGTTATGGCACAACCAGCGAATTCAGCAACAAGATGTCCGTGCATCCTTCAAGGCATGAGTCTCAGTCTTCGGCTGGTAGAGGTCGAGGCAAAGGTAGAGGTTTCAGTTCAGGTGGTAACCAGAATCGTAGCTATGCTTTAGCAGGTCGACAGGACCAGGAGTCTTCACCAGAGATTGTGATAGGTATGTTGACTATTTACTCTCACGATGCTTATGCCTTGATAGACCCAGGATCTACTTTATCGTGTATTACCCCATTTGTCGCGGGGAAGTTTGGTATAGTGCCTGAAATACTAAGTGATCCTTTCTCGGTATCTATACCGGTCGGAGAATCGATTATTGCTAGACAGTTTTACCGAGGTTGTACGGTGACAGTTTGTGCTCGTCAGACCTCAGCCGACCTAGTTGAGCTAGAGATGTTGGATTTTGATACTATCATGGGCATGGACTGGTTGGCCGCTTGCTATGCCACAGTTGATTGTCGAGCAAAGACTTCCATATTTCATTTTTCGGGTGATCCAGTCCTTATATGGGTAGGTAATACAGTGACCTAGAGGTAGGTTTACTTCCTATCTGAAGGCGAGGAAAATGATCGCAAAAGGGTGCATTTATCATATTGTGCGAGTTAGAGATGCAGATGCTGAGATACCTACACTTCAATCTATTCCAGTAGTCAAAGAGTACGCATATGTATTTCCAGATGAGCTTCCAGGTATTCCTCCAGAGCGAGAGATTGATTTTGGCATCGATTTGTTTCCGGGAACTCAACCAATATCCATCCCTCCGTATAGAATGGCACCTGCCGAATTGAAGGAATTGAAGGAGCAGTTAAAATATTTGCTGGAGAAAGGTTTCATCAGGCCCAGTACCTCACCTTGGGGTGCACCGGTACTGTTTGTACGGAAGAAAGATGGCTCACTGAGGATGTGTATCGATTATAGGTAGTTGAACAAGGTAACTATTAAGAATAAATATCCACTTCCAAGGATAGATGACTTGTTTGATCAGTTGCAGGGAGCTAGATACTTTTCAAAGATAGATTTGAGGTCGGGGTACCACCAGGTCAAAGTTTGGGAGAAAGATATTCCCAAGACAGCCTTCAGGACCCGATATGGCCACTTCGAGTTCGTTGTCATGTCCTTCGGGTTGACGAATCCACCTGCCATATTTATGGACTTGATGAATAGCCTATTCCGACCATTTTTAGATCTGTTCGTGATAGTATTTATTAATGATATTTTGGTTTATTCACGTTCAGAGGATGAGCATGCGGACCACCTGCGAGCGATACTCCAAACCCTATGTGATAGTAAATTGTATGCTAAGTTTTGTAAATATGAGTTCTGGTTGAAGTCTGTAGCATTCTTGGGACACATTGTATCCGATGGAGGTATAAAGGTAGACACTCAGAAGATTGAGGCTGTGAAATCCTGGCCTAGACCTACCATTCCGACAAAGGTTCGTAACTTTTTAGGCTTAGCAAGATACTATCAGAGGTTCGTAGAGGTTTTTTCTTCCCCTTCGGCATCATTAACGAAGTTGACGCAGAAAGCAACTAAGTTTCAGTGGACAGAGGCTTGCGAGCAGAGTTTCCAAGAGCTTAAGAATAGGTTGACCTCAGCGCCAGTTCTAGCACTTCCAGAGGGTCCAGATGGTTATGCCATGTATTGTGATGCCTCAGGTGTCAGGTTAGGATGTGTCCCGATGCAACATGGGAAGGTAATTGTGTATGCTTCAAGGCAGTTAAGGAAGCACGAGTAGAATTATCCGACCCACGACCTCGAGTTAGCTGTGGTTGTCCATGCACTTAAGATATGGCGACATTATTTATATGGTGTTCATGTTGATATATTCCCAGATCATAAGAGCCTGCAATATATCTTCAAGCAAAAAGAGTGAATTTGCAACAGAGGCGATAGCTTGAGTTATTGAAAGATTATGATGTTAACATTCTCTACCATCCAGGGAAAGCTAATGTTGTAGCAGATGCCTTAAGTCGCTGATCTATGGGTAGTTTAGCACATGTAGAGGCCGAGAAAAGACAATTAAATAGAGAAATTCATCAATTGGCTTGTTTGGGGGTTCGGTTAGTAAACTCTGGCGATGGTAGAGTTGTACTCCAAAATACTGCAAAATCATCTTTCATAGCTGAAGTAAAGGAGAGGCAGTACGAGGACCCAAAGTTGGTCAAGTTGAGAGAGCGAGTTCCGCAATAGAAGAAGCTGTTGTTAGAGCTCAAGGAGATGGGGTTCTCAGATATAGGGGTTGTTTATGTGTTCCAGATGTAGCAAGGCTACGAGACAGGATTATGTCAGAGGCACATTATTCGTGGTACTCCATTCATCCTGGGTCAACGAAGATGTATCATGACATTAAGGATGTGTACTGGTGGAACGATATAAAGAAGAACATTGCTGAGTTTGTCGCGCAGTGTCCTAGTTGCCAACAGGTTAAGGTAGAGCACCATAAGCCCGAAGGGCTAATGCAGACTATAGAGATCCCGACGTAGAAATGGGAGGCGATAAATATGGACTTTATCACGGATTTACCTCATTCTCATCGTAAGTTCGATTCCATATGGGTGATAGTCGATAGGCTCACAAAATTAGCTCATTTCCTACCGGTCATATCTATATATATATACAGCAAAAAACTATGCAAAGTTGTATATTAAGGAAATAGTGCGGCTACACGGAGTACCCGTATCTATTATATCTGACCGTGGGGCCCAATTTACAGCATATTTTTAGAGGTCATTTCAGAAAGGTCTAGGGATTCAGGTAAATCTCAGCACAACTTTTCATCCACAGACTGATGGACAAGCCGAGCGCACAATTCAGACGCTTGAGGATATGTTATGAGCATGTGTGTTGGATTTTAAAAGAAATTGGGATGAATATCTACCTCTTATCGAGTTTTCATATAATAACAATTACCACTCTAGTATCCAGATGGCTTTGTACGAGGCTTTGTATGGGCGTAAGTGCAAATCTCCAATAGGGTGGTTTGATGTTGGAGAATCTGGGTTACATGGGCCGGACCTGGTTAAGCAGGCCGTAGAGAAAGTAAAGCTTATCCGGGAGCGACTGTTGACAGCCCAGAGTCATCATAAGTCATATTCTGACATGCGACGACGAAACTTAGAGTTCGGGATTAATGACTGGGTATTCTTAAAGGTATCACCTATGAAGGGCGTGATGAGGTTTGGCAAGAAAGGAAAGCTCAGCCTACGGTATATTGGGCCTTATAGGACCATTCAGAGAGTGGGCCAAGTAGCATATGAGTTAGAATTTCCCTAGGAATTGGAGTCTGTCCATCCCGTTTTTCACGTATCTATGCTACGAAAGTGCATTGGCGATCCTACCCGAGTGGTGCCCACGGATGATGTACAGATTACAGAGGACTTGTCATACGAAGAAATTCTGGTTTCCATCCTAGACCGACAAATCTGCAAGCTACGGAATAAGGAGGTAGCCTCTGTGAAGGTTTTATGGAGAAGCAAGAATGTGGAAGAGATGATGTGGGAAGTGAAGGAAGAAATGAAGTCTAAATACCCCCACCTTTTTCAAACTGAAGATATGTCTCGAGGTGGGAAACCTCAATACATCTTTATTCAGGCAAGTAAGTCATCAGGTAAGCTCTTATTTTTGACTTTCAGAATTTATAATGGACAACTATGTGAAGCCAAGTGTTGCTATTTATAGACATTGGCCATGTGTGGCATGTATAGTATATTTTCTGGCTGCGTACAAGTTGCTTTTAGTCTAGTGCACGGAGGAGACTCTGGCAAAATTTTCCCAAAGTCTCTAAGAGTAAACATTCGAGGACGAATATTTCTAAGGGGGAAGGATGTTACATCTCGCGTTTTCGTACGTTAAAGTTTCATCTTCAGTTAATTGACGTAGACTCGGGGGTGTGATTTTCTTGAGATTATAAGCATGTATGCTATTTATAAAAAGCAATAAGTAAGTGCCGTGAAATAAAAAGGGTAAACCAATCAAAGAAAATGAGTTCCGTTGAAGGTTGTTGATTTGGGATAAAATATGGTACGAGCCATAATACCTGGTATTTATGGACTAGTGCCATACAAGATACTACATGGCCATGATAGTAAGGTGTACAAGGTATGTTAAAAGTGAGTAGTATTTTAAGTGTGTTGAGATAATTCTTAATTATATGAGTAATTGGTTAATTATTGGGTAATAGGATATTACCTAATTAATTATGGATATATTAGATAAGGATTAATTCCACTACGTGGCAGCCCCCCTCCCCCCCTTCAAATTAAGTGACTCATAAATCTAGTTGAAAGGTGGCAAACTAAGGTGTTAAAAACAAGACACTACATTCTTCATTATGGGAAAAGACATACTTAGAAGATTTGCATTTTTGCTTCATTTGGCCTTTAGATGTTCAAGTAATTAATTATAATGTTCTTGCTATTACATCACACGTTTAGAATGTATTAAGAAGACATAACATTTTCCTACAACAACACCAAAATAACCCATGATGGAGCACTTGATTTCATAGCATCTTAAGCAACGTGAGATTTTGTGATTATAAGGGAGTACAGTGCAACCTTTCCCAAGAATATCATACGGATTTTTTCCTACTCCAGGTATGTTAAGGCTAAGCCCTTCCTTCATTTTGGCATGATCTCGTAATTACATATGTTTGATAACGAGGCATAAAGAGAAGTTCATACTCCCGAATTTATATACATCATCCTAGTTTCATAAATTACAGTATTCTCCTTATCGGGACTTCATATTATTGAATATTGTCTTCTTCCAGTCAAGAGAGCAGAGAGCCTATATATATAGTATTACAGTATTTTCATTACCCTCGAGCTATAATCGATGGGCATGCCCCTATTGGGCAACCTCTGCTCAGATGGTAAGTTATATACCGAGCCTATTGTGGCCAAGCGCCTATGAGTGAGCCCAGTTGGCCGAGATACAGAGCCTAGTATGGCCGAGTGCCTATGAGCGAGCCTACTACAGTAGAGCAGTTGTATATATACCGAGCCTTATAGGGACAGACAACTATTTTACTTACTATATTGAGAGAGTTGAGTCAGTATCATCAGGTAAGTATATCTTCAGATTATCTTTGACTCCCAGTTACTTTCAGTTATTATATTACTAGTTTAGTTTCAGCTTTCCGATATTTTATTTTCTTACGTACTCGGTACATTATTTTGTACTAACATCACTTTATCTGGGGATGCTGCATTTCATGCATGCAGGTTCAGACAGACAGGCGGGTAAACCTCCTCAGTAAGTGTTGCCCAAGTTCAGCTTTATCGGTAAGCTCCACGTCCTTCGGAGTTGCCGGGTTTAGGAGTTTTGTGTACATCTTGTGTATATATGTATATAGATTATGAGTAGGTCAGTGCCCTGTTCCGATCACGGTACATACATCGGTAAAGGCTTGTAGACATATCCTGTAAGTTAGTGCAGTATGTTAGGCTTGTAGGCCTTGTATATATATTTTGTTCGTTTGTCAGCTTTAGTAGTTATGTCGGCCTTGCCGGGCCAGATTTATATTGATGTTTAGTCATCTTTGGTATCCATTCAATTTTATATTTTTCTTCGCAAATTGTCTTGCAATGTGGCCTATGGCCAAAGTATGACATTATATGTTCAGATTCCCTTAGTCGCAAGTTGGTACGCAAGGATAGGTGAGGCATCGGGTGCCTGTCTCGCCCTCCAGATTCAGGGGGTGACAATGTAGACCCAACATAACCTTCAAGTGGGTATTCAAGTACTCCAACAAGGAGGGATGAGAGCACAAACGGTTGGTGACATAGCATAGTTGGCCATGAAATTTGTGAGACTTGAGCCGCTAGTTTTCATTGGTACACATCCCAGTGCAGACCCTCAGGACTTCTTGGAGGAAGTTGAGAAAGCTACTACTTTGCTGGGAGTTAAAGACTACTAGTTGGTTCGATTAACAGCCTACCAGTTGAAAGACATTGCTGACCTCTGGTTCAAAGGGGCAGAGAAAAGTCGACTGGAGGATACACCTCTAACGATTTGGGCAGAATTTAAGAAGATCTTCATTAAGAAGTGGTTACCACCTGGAGTGAGAGTCGCCCTTGCGATATTGTTTGAGACATTAAAGCAGGATACCATGACCGTACTTGAGTATAGCATCAAATTTGAGAAGTTATCGCGTTATTCTCCCCACCTCATCCCCACCGAGGATGAGAAGATTGATCGCTTTGCTCGTGGCTTGATTCTGGGCATCAGAAAAGATACGGCTAATGGGAGAAGAAACACTACCTTTACTGACTTTGTAGATCTAGCAATGGATCTCGAGAGGATTCATCAGGAGGAGAGGGCCAACAGGGAGCAAAACAAAAAGGCTCGGAAATTTGGCACTTTCAGTGTAGTGTGTAGTTCGGGCAAGGGGTAGAACAACAAAGGATCATCTGGCCCACCGCAGTCTAGGATGAAGACAACTTTTAGTAGCCCTCCGATAGCATACAGTTTCGGACAAGGAGGCCAGTCTAGATCCGTTTAGAGTGAGCATCGTACTGCACAACATGGTCAGAGTAGTGTGAGTTCTCATCAGCATCATCCTAGTATTACCAGGAGACCCCGTGGTCCGTGCTATAGTTATGGGTTGACGGGTCATATTCGAAAGTTTTGCCCTAACGAGCAACTGGGTTCGAGAGCTCACCCGACACCTTAAATGGCTACTACTTCAGCTGCATCGCCCCCACCTAGGGGTGATAGGGCCCACAACGGGCGCAATGCAGGAAATGTGCCACAGACAACTGCTACTTCTCAGGGAACTCATCCTCATTTATATGCCATGCCTACTCTCCCTACTGTAGAGGCTTCAAATGTTGTCATCATAAGTATACTTACATTTTGTGCTCTAGATGCTTATGCTATTATGGATCCTGGATCTACTTTTTCCTATGTTACTCTGTACTTTGCTTTGAATTTTGGGATAGAGCCAGAATAACTACTTGAACCATTTTCTGTGTCGACTCCGGTGGAAGATTCTGTTATTGCCTCCCGCTTTTATAGTGTTTGTGTGATTATAATTCAAGATCAAGAGACTACGACAAACCTCATTGAGCAAGAAATGACTGACTTTGATGTGATTATGGGGATGGATTGGTTATACAAGTGTTACACCATTCTTGATTGTCGTTCTAAAGTGGTCAAGTTTGAGTTTCCTAATGAGCTAGTTCGTGAGGGGAAAGGCAATATTGCTGAGCCTCGAGGTAAATATATTTCATACCTTAAGGCTAGGAAGATGATCACGAAGGGATGTCTTTATCATTTAGTCAGAGTCATTGACACAACTGCGGATGAAACAAGCATTCAGTCAGTGCCAATTGTTAACGAGTTTCCTGATGTTTTTCTTGATGAGTTTCCGGGTATTCCAGCAGATCAGGTTATCGACTTTGGGATAGATGTGGTGCCAGATACGCAACCGATATTTATTCCACTGTACCGAGTGGCTCCAGCCGAGTTGAGAGAATTGAAGGAGCAATTGAAAGATTTACAGGATAAAGGGTTTATTAGACCTAGTGTATCACTTTGGGGTGCGCCAGTGTTGTTTGTGAAAAAGAAAGATGGTTCGTTGAGGATGTGTATTGACTACAGGAAACTTACTAAAGTAACCATCAAGAATAAGTATCCATTACCTCGAATAGATGATTTGTTTGACCAGTTGCAAGGGGCGAAGTTATTCTCGGAGATTGATTTAAGGTCGGGGTATCATCAGTTGAAAATTCGAGAGAAGGATATTCCCAAAATGACTTTTCGGACCCGCTACGGGCATTATGAATTTTTGGTGATGTCATTTGGGCTAACAAATTCACCCGCAACCTTTATGGATCTAATGCATCGGGTTTTGAAACCATTTCTTGACAGATTCGTGATTGTTTTCATTAATGACAAACTAGTCGCGAAGTCAAGAGGAGCATGCCATTCATTTGAGAATAGTATTGCAGACGTTTTTGGAGAATGAGTTATATGCCAAATTCTCTAAGTGTGAATTTTGGCTTGAATCCGTGGCATTCTTGGGTCATGCGGTATCTCGTGAAGGTATTAAGGCTGATCCTCAAAATATTGAAGTGGTTAAGAGTTGGCCTAGACCAACTACACCGATATAGATCCGTAGTTTATTGGGATTAGCGGGTTACTATCGGCAGTTTGTTGAAGGTTTTCTACTCTTGTATCTCCGTTAACCAAGTTGACATAGAAAGCTGTGAAGTTTCAGTGGTTGGATGCTTGCAAAAGAAGTTTTCAAGAGTTGAAAGCTAGACTGACTACGACGCCAGTATTGAGGTTGCCAACAAGTTTGGGTGACTTTATGGTTTTCTATGATGCCTCTAGAGTTGGGTTGGGTTGTGTCTTGATGCAGAAAGGTAAGGTTATCACTTATGCTTCTAGACAGTTGAAGATCCATGTGAAGAACTATCTTACCCATGACTTGGAACTTGCCGCAGTTGTATTTTCTTTGAAAATTTGGCGGCATTACTTATACGGTGAGCACTGTGAAGTATACACCGACCATAAAAGCTTGCAATATATATATTCAAGTAGAGGGAATTAAACCTGGGGAGATGGTTAAAACTATCGAAGGATTATGATTTAAGCATTCATTACCATCTGGGAAAGACGAATATGGTAGCCGACGTGCTAAACCAAAAGTCAGGAGGTACTTTGGTGCATTTACCGATAGCTAAAGAGATTTATGTTTGTGCCATATCATGTTCCTCTCTTATTGAGAGTGTCAAGGCTAAGCAATTTGAAGATCCAAATTTGGTGGATATTTAAAATAATGTACAATCTAAAGATATCCTCGCTTTTTCTCTTAATGGGGATGTGGTGTTGAGGATGAACGGTCGCTTGTGCGTGCCAGATATTGATGGACTTTGTAATGAAATTATGGCTCGGGCACACAACTCGAAATATTCTATACATCCAGGGTCCACAAAAACGTATAAGGACTTGCAGGAGATCTATTGGTGGAATCAAATGAAGGAAAATGTTTCAGACTTTGTGGCTAGATGTTTAAATTGCTAGCAAGTAAAAGCTGAGCATCAAAGACCTGGGGGGTTGGCTCAAAATATTGAGATTCCACTTTGGAAGTGGGAGATGATTAATATGGACTTTGTGGTGGGTTTGCCTCGCACCCGCTTGAAGCATGACTCAATTTGGGTTATTGTAGATCGACTTACAAAGTCGGCACATTTCTTACTGGTAAAGATGACTGACACGACACCACAGTACGCTAAGTTGTACTTGAAAGAAATTGTCAGACTTTACGGTATTCCAACTTCCATTATATCTGATATAGGGGCCCAATTTACTGCTCATTTTTGACAGTCCTTTAAAGAGGGGTTGGGTTCAAGTGTCAATTTGCGTATCGATTTTTATCCACAGACTGACGGACAAGCTGAGAGAACTATTCAGACGCTTGAGGATATGTTCCCGGCTTGTGTCCTTGATTTTGGTGGGAATTGGGATGAACACTTACCTGTAATCAAATTTTCCTACAATAATAGCTATCATTATAGTATCCAGATGACTCCATATGAGGCTTTGTACGGACAACATTGTAGATCACCTATTGGATGGTTTTAGCCAACTGAGGTAGGACTACTTGGTCCCGATTTAGTACATGATGCCTTAGAGAAAGTGGCTTTGATTCAACAACGGCTTAAGACTGCTCAGAGTCGACAAAAAAGCTATACGGATGTACATCGACGTAAGTTGGAGTTTAAAGAGGGTGATCAAGTGTTCTTGAAAGTATTGCCAATGAAGGGAGTTATGAGATTTGGGAAGAAAGGCAAGCTAAGTCCCAGATTCATTGGTCCATACCGTATCTTGAAAAGGATTAGGGAAGTAGCCTACAAGCTGGAGTTACATGCATCGATGGCTTTGGTTCATCCTGCTTTTCATGTATCAATGCTACGGGGGTATGTGCCCGATCTTGCTCACATCATCTCACCGGAGGTATAAAAAATAAATGACGGCTTAACTTATGACGAATAACCTATTGAGATTCTTGATAGGCAAGTCCGTAGGTTGAGGACTAAGGACATAGCTTCATTTAAAGTGTAATGGCGTAATCATGACGTCGAGGAAGCTACTTGGGAGGCCGAGGAAGATATGAAAATCCGATATCCACACTTATTCGCGACTTCAAGTATGACTATTTTTTTTATAGAAATTTTGAGTTTCGAGTTTATCATAATTTACTTCCATGAGGCAAGTGATTGATTGATTTATCTATTGCACATGGTTGTTAGATTTGTCTTATGGTAATAAATTTTATTGTTGTGATGTTGGGAGAGGCTACATACTGGTGTTTGGAGATATATAAAGTCGTGGATGCATTCATTGAGGTAGCAGTGATGAGTAGATCCATGTGGGGCCTTTTATATTATATTCTTATGGCTCGTTGTGAGGTTGGAATTTTGGGATAAGCCTATTAACGAAGGAAACTCTGCCGAAATTTTTAAAAATTTGGAGAGTTAGTCAAATTTCGAAGCCTTAAAGAGTTAATGAGTAAGCAAAAGGCTTGGAGATTATGCTTTTAGACTTTAACACGACCAAGAATTTACATTCGAGGACGAATGTTTCTAAGTGGGGGAGAATGTAAAGCCCCGTAAATTCTTTTAGTTAATTCCTACTAATTTTGAGCTTGAGAATGCAATGTAATTAAATATGAGCTACATGATTATTCGAGTGGAACAAAGTTATTAGAATGCTTAGGGATAATGTCGATAGTTAATCATTGAATTAGTGGAGGTTACAATATCATTAAATATATTTGGAGTATATCAAGTTTCTATGTCATAACTGCTGAAATTTTGAGAATTCAATGTTATGTAACTAACTTGAAGAGTTGGAATTTAATAAGAAAATAAGGATTTAAAATCCTAGCCTTCAGTTGGCAACGAGAAAGGATTTAGAAAACTAGGAAAGTTATTAGACAACAAAGAGACAAATGGGACACGGATATAGGGGGGGGGAGGGAATAATGGAAGTAATTATGAAAGACAAAAAGTGTAACGACCCAGCTGGTCGTTTTGAGTATTATAACCCCGTTCCCCCATTTACTTCTCAATTTATTCTCTATAGTAGTTTTATGATTTACCGGGTTAGTTGGTTTGGGTCCGGAGGAATTCAGAGTGAAATGAGACACTTAGTCTCATAATTGAAAATTTAAGTTAGAAAAGTGGACCAGATATGGACCTATGTGTAAATGATCTCAGATTTGAATTTTGATGATTCAAATAGCTCCGTGTGGTAATTTTGGACTTAGGAGCGTGTCCGGAAAATTATTTGGAGGTCCATGGTGGAATTAAGCTTGAAATGCCGAAAGTTTAGTTTTTGGGAAGTTTGACCGAGGGGTTGACTTTTTGATATCGAGGTCGGAATTCAATTCTGAAAATTTGAACACCTCTTTTATGTCATTTATGACTTGTGTGCAAAATTTGAGGTCAATCGGACGTGATTTGATAGGTTCCGGAGTCATTTGTAGAAATTAGAAATTTCAAAGTTCATTAGGCTTGAATTGGGGTATAATTCATGGTTTTAGCGTTGTTTGAGGTGATTTGAGGGTTCGACTAAGTTCGTATGATGTTTTAGGACTTGTTGGTATATTTGGTTGAGGTCCCGAGGGGCTCGAGTGAGTTTTGGATGGTTAACAGATCAAAAAATTTGACTTGAACATCTGCTGGAATTTTCTGATATCTAATGCTGTTTTCCTTCTACGCGATCGCGTGAATGCGTCTGTGATCGTGTAGGCTTAGTTGGTCAGTAGGGTTTTGTTCTACGCGATCGCGTGGGGATATCTGCGATCGCGTAGGGTTAATGTGAGGCAATGACATTTTGTGCTTCGCGATCGCGTGAAGCGGGACGCGATCGCATAGCTATGTGGATTTGTTATTCGCGAACGCGTGAAGAAGGCCGCGTTCGCGTAGAGGAAATTGGGCAGAAATGGAAATCATGCATTTGTGCTTCGCAATCGCGTGGTTTGGTTCGCGATCGCGTAGGTCTGTGATGTTGTGCATCGCGATCGCGTGGGAAAGTACGCGATCGCGTAGAGTTAAATCTGGGCGATGGAAAATTGTTCTTCGTGATCGCGTGGGAATGTTCGCGATCGCGTATAGCAAATGTCTGGGCAGAGAGTTTAAGTTCTGAAAATGGGACTTTGTTCCATTTTCAGTTTTTGACGGATTGGAGCTCAGGAAGAGGCTATTTTCGGGTGTTTTTCAAGGAAAATAATGGGGTAGGTATTCTTAACTCAATATTGGTTAAATTACCCGAATCCATGGTTGTTTTTATCATTTAATTGGTGAATTAAGTTAGAAAAGTTTGAAAACCCTCTTAATTTAATTTGGAGATTTGAGGGTCGAGTTGATGTCGGATTGGAGTAAAATTTGTATGGTTGGACTCGTGGTTGAATGTGCGTTCATATTTTGTAACTGTTGTTGGGTTCCGAGATGTGGGCCCCACATGCGATCTTTTAGCTAAATTTTAGATTTTTATGGAAAATTAGCATTTTCTTATGGAATTAAATTCAATGAATTTTATTGACTGAAACGAATTATTTATGGCTAGATTCGAGGAGTTTGGAGGCCAATTCATGAGGAAAGGACATTGCAGAATAAGAATTTCACGGCTTGAGGCAAGTAACAGTTTTAAATCTGGTCCTGAGGGTATGAAACCCCGAATATTTTGTGTCATATGATTATTTTGGAGACGACCGTGACACACATTCTAGGTGACGGGCGTGTGGGTGTGCACCGAGAGGATTGTGACTTGGTCCGTCCCGTGAAAAACTGTATAGTTGAATAATTTATTGATAGCTATATGCTCTCTATGTGTTGAAGAAATTTGACTGTAAATCATGTTAGAAATTATGCTTAGGCTATGGTATAGTATTGTTGGGATCCGCAGAGGTCGCATAATTGTTGAATTAATTACTAATTATTGTCTTGTACTCAGTCATGATTTTCTTGCGCATTATACCCCAGTCTTTCTGGATATTTATTGATACACTATGTTATCTTTGTTTGTGCTAATCTTTGTGATTTCTGAGAGCATGTGAGACTAGAGAGGTTGAGGACTGAGTAAGGCCGAGGTCCTGTCAGTGAGGTAAGAATATTATGGCACATGAGTTATCCATGCAGGATATTATAGCACGTGAGTTGTCTGTGCAGCAAGTGAGTTGTCCATGCAGATTATGGCGCTTGGGCTGTAGAAGCCCCTCGAGAGTCTGTACACCCCCAATGAGAGAGTGGGTACCCATTGAGTGTGACTGCTGAGGGTTGAGAGTCGAGTGGTTGAGTTGTTATGACAAGTTGAGTGACTATTCCCCTGAGAGGTTGTACTTGCTTTTCATTTGTTGTTGCACTTAGTTGGTATCTGTCATTGTTGTGAAATAGTCTGAAAGATTTTATATCCAGATTACATGAACTTGAATTGTATAAAACTGATTTGACTTAAACTGTTGGATTTGAAAGCATGTATATTCTTTGCTAAAATTTCTGAAAGTGAACTATAACTATGTAGCTCGTCACTATCTTCAGTTCCTTATTTATTATTGTTACTTTCTGAGTTGGTTGTACTCATACTATACCCTGCACTTCGTGTGCAGATCCAGGTATTCCCGAACATAGCGAGTGTTGATTCTTTCGCACAGTTGATTTTTCGAAGATTCAGAGGTAACTGCCGTGTTTCGCAGACCTTGCCTCTCATTCCCTATCTCCTTATTTACATTATTTGGTCTCAGAATGTTATGGACCGTATTTTTCATACTTGTATTCATATTAGATGCTCATGTACTCAGTGACACCGGGTTTTGGGGAGTGTTCGTATCAGTATTTGTGTGATTTTATATTGTATTTAATTATTGTATTTTCAAACTTAAAGAGAAATTATGGTTTATGGAGATTATCGGCTTGCCTAGTATTGAGATAGGCGCCATCACGACATGTTGGGATTTTGGATTGTGACAAGTTGGTATCAGAGCCTAGGTTACATAGGTGTCACGAGTCATGAGCAGGTTTAGTAGAGACTTGCGGATCGGTATGGAGACGTCTGTACTTATCTTCGAGAGGCTGCAGAACCCTTAGGAAAATTTCACTTTCTTGTATTCTATCGTGAGAATTTGTTAATTCCGGAAACTAAATTTCTGTTATTCTATTCTCTCACATATGGTGAGGACACGTACTACCGGATCGGAAGGTCAGCCACTAGTGCCACCAGTTAGGGACGCGAGAGGCCGGGGCCGTGGTAGAGGCCGGGGTCGAGGTAGAGGTAGAGGTAGAGGTGTAGATCATACCATAGTTAGGCCAACACCTGTAGTACCACCAGTTGCTCCAGCTCAGGAGCAGATTCCAGATATAGTTGAGCCGACAGGATAAGCTCAGGCACCAGCTGTGCCCATTGAGGTTCCAGGCCTTTAGGAGACTTTGGCCCAGATATTGGCAGCTTGCACTGGTCTGGCTTAGGTGGTTTTGGATCAGGCCGCACCTACCACTTCTCAGGCCGGGGGATGTATTCATACCCCTGTTGCACGTACTCTAGACTAGGTAGTACGAGGACTTCAGATACCGGGGGCACTACCAGCCCAGCCGGCTGCAGCTGCTCAGGCCCGGTAGTTCCTATTATGGCAGATGATGAGCAGAGGAGACTTGAGAGATTTGAGAGGCTTCGACCTCCATCTTTTAGCAGTGCGGAATCAGAGGATGCTCAGCGTTTTCTGGATAAGTGCCAACGGATGCTTCGGACAACGGTATTCTAGAAACCAGTGGGGTCTCATTCACTACTTTTCAGTTTTCTGGGGCTGTCTTCAGATGGTGGGAGGCTTACGAGAGGTATAGGCTGGTCGGTGCAGCACCCCTTACCTGACAACAGTTCTCCGGTCTATTCCTGGAGAAGTTCGTACCTCAGTCCCGCAGAGAGGAGCTGCGCAGGTAGTTTGAGCAGCTTCGTCAGTGTGATATGTCCGTGACACAATATGAGATGAGATTTTTAGAATTGGCCCGTCATGCTATCTAGTTGATTCCCACAGACAGGTAAAGGATCAGGAGGTTCATAAATGACCTCACTTTTCAGTTGCGATTACTCATGACTACAGAGAGTGTGTCTGGTGCTACTTTTGACGAGGTGGTCGACATTGCTCGTTAGATTGATATGGTTCGTAGTCAAGAACAAGTTGAGAGGGAGGCTAAGAGGCCTCGTGGTTCCGGTGATTTCAGCGGTGTTCCTTCAGGGGTCAGTTTTACCGCAGTAGGGTCGTTCTTATGGACACGCTCAGACGGGTCGTCCAGCTCATCGTGGTGCATCAGCTAGCCATAGTTCTTACAGTGCTCAATCATGCCAGTCTTCATTCAGTGCACTACCAGCGCAGAGTTCTCATCATGCCTCATTCGCTCAGGCTTCTACAGGTAATACTTCGGGTTATCAGGAGGAGCAGTTCCGTCAAAGGATGGGTTGTTTCGAGTGCGAAGAATTGGGTCATTTCAAGAGAGATTGTCCTAGGATGTTGAGTGGGGATCTGCAACAGAGTTCTCGACTAACGACACCAGCAGTTACACCACCCGTCCAGCCAGCTCGGGGTGGGGGTCATGCAGCTAGGGGTCGCCCAAGAGGGGGAGGCCGGTCAGGCCCGACTCTATGCTTTTCCTGCCATGCCAGATGATGTTGCCTCAGATGCAGTGATCATAGGTATTGTTTCAGTGTGCCACATGGAGGCTTCTATATTATTTGACCCTGGTTCCACTTATTCATATGTATCATCGTATTTTGCTCATTACCTGGATATGCCCTGTGAGTCCTTAGTTTCACCCGTTTGTGTATCTACACTGGTGGGCGATATTATTACTGTGGATCATGTGTATCGGTCGTGTGTGGTAACTATTGGGGAACTTGAGACTATAGTGGATCTCTTATTACTCGGTATGGTTGATTTCGATATAATTCTGGGTATGGATTGGTTATCTCTATGTCATCCTATTCTGAACTGTCACGCAAAAATCGTGACGTTGACGATGTCGGAGTTGCCAAAGGTTGAATGGAGGGGTTCTCTAGATCTTGTTCCTAGCAGGGTAATTTCTTATTTGAAGGTCCAACGTATGGTTGGAAAGGGATGCTTGTCATATTTGGCCTTCGTAAGAGATGTTGATGCTGATACTCCTATTATTGATTCAGTACCGGTCGTGCGAGATTTTTCGGATGTATTTCCTGCAGGCTTGCCGGGTATGCCACCCGATAGGGATATTGATTTCGGTATTGACTTGGTGCAGGGCACTCAGCCCATTTCTATTCCTCCGTATCGTATGGCACCAAATGAGTTAAAAGAATTGAAAGAGCAACTTCAGGAACTCATTGAAAAAAGGGTTTATTAGACCTAGTGTGTCACCTTGGGGTGCACCGGTTCTGTTTTTGAAAAAAAAAGATGGTACTATGCGGATGTGCATTGATTATAGGCAGTTGAACAAAGTGACAATCGAGAATAAATATCCTTTGTCGCGTATTGATGACTTATTCGACCAGCTTCAGGGAGAGAGAGTGTTCTCCAAAATTGATTTGAGATCTGGGTATCACCAGTTGAAAATTCGGGATTCGGAATTCTAAAGACGATATTCAGAACTCGTTATGGCCACTACGAATTTCTTGTGATGCCTTTTGGGCTAACCAATGCCCCAACAACATTTATGCATTTGATGAATAGTGTGTTCCAGTCATATCTTGATTTATTTGTAGTAGTATTTATTGATGATATTCTGGTGTACTCACGTAGCCAGGAGGAGCATGCACAACATTTGGGTATTGTATTACAGAGGCTGAGAGAGGAGAGACTTTATGCCAAATTCTCTAAGTGTGAGTTTTGGCTTAGTTCGGTGGAATTCTTGGGACATATAGTGACCAGTAAAGGAATTAAGGTGGATCCTAAGAAAATAGAGGGAGTTTAGAGTTGGCCCAGACCATCTTCACTTACTGAGATTCAGAGTTTTCTCAGCTTGGCCGGTTATTATCGTCGTTTTGTGGAGGGATTCTTGTCTATTGCATCGCCTATGACTAAATTGACCTGGAAAGGTGTCCCGTTCAGGTGGTCGGATGAGTGTGAAGAGATCTTTCAGAAGCTCAAAACAGCTTTGACTACAACTCCAGTATTGGTGTTACCTACAGGTTCAGAGTCTTATACTATGTATTGTGACGCGTCGCGTATTGGTCTTGGCGCAGTGCTGATACAAGACGGTAGGGTGATCGCCTATGCGTCCAGATAGTTAAAAGTACATGAGAAGAATAATCCAGTCCACGATCTTGAGTTAGCAGCTAGTTCATGCCTTAAAAATTGGCGGCATTACTTGTACGGTGTCCAGTGTAAGGTATATACCGACCATCGGAGTCTACAACATTTATTTAAATAGAAGGATCTTAATTTGTGGCAGCGGAGGTGGTTAGAGTTGCTTAAGGATTATGACATTACCATTCTCTATCATCCCGGAAAGGCCAATGTGGTGGCCGATGCCTTGAGTCGTAAGGCGAAGAGTTTGGGCAGCTTAACATACTTATAGGCAGCAGAGAGGCCTTTAGCCTTGGATGTTTAGACTTTGTCCAACCAGTTTGTTAGATTGGATGTTTCCGAGCCGAATCGAGTTTTGGCCTGTGTGGTTTCTCGGTCTTCTTTATATGATCGCATCACAGAGCGCCAGTATGATGATCAACATCTACTTGTCCTTAAGGACACGGTTCAACACGGTTATGCCAAGAAAGTCACTATTGGAGATGACGGTGTATTACAGGTGCAAGACAGGCTATGCGTGCCTAATGTCGATGGTTTTGCGTGAGTTGATTCTCCAGGAAGCTCATAGTTCGCGGTACTCCATTCATCCAGGTGCCGCGAAGATGTATCAGGATTTGAGGCAGCACTATTGGTGGAGGCGGATGGAGAAAGATATAGTTGGGTTTGTAGCTCGGTGTCTAAACTGTCAACAGGTAAAGTATGAACATCAGAGGCCGGGAGGATTGCTTCAGAGACTTGAAATTCCGGAGTGGAAATGGGAGCGTATTACCATGGATTTCGTAGTTGGGCTCCCACAGACCTTGAGAAAGTTTGATGCTATTTGGGTGATTGTAGATCAGTTGACCAAGTCCGCACATTTTATCCCAGTTGGTACTAATTATTCTTTGGAGCGGTTAGCTGAGATTTATATTCGCGAGATTGTTCGCTTACACGGTGTGCCTGTGTCCATCATTTCAGATCGGGGCACGCAATTTACATTACAGTTTTGGAGAGCAGTGCAGCGAGAATTGGGCACACAGGTTCAGTTGAGTACAATATTTCACCCTCAGACAGACGGGCAGTCCGAGAACACTATTCAGATATTGGAGGATATGCTACGCGCTTGTGTCATTGATTTTGGGGGTTCTTGGGATCAATTTCTGCCACTCACGGAGTTTGCTTACAATAATGGCTACCAGTCAAGCATTCAGATGGCTCCGTATGAAGCCTTATATGGGAGACGGTGTCGGTCTCTGGTGGGTTGGTTTGAGATGGGTGAGGTTAGAATATTGGGTATTGACTTAGTTCAGGATGCTTTAGAGAAGGTCAAAGTAATTCAGGAACGGCTTCGCACGATGCAGTATAGATAAAAGAGTTATGCCGACAGGAAGGTCCGTGATGTTGCTTACATGGATGGGGAGAAGGTTCTGCTCAAGATTTCACCAATGAAGGGTGTGTTGAAGTTCGGGAAGAAGGGCAAGTTGAGACCTCGGTATATTGGGCCTTTTGCGATACTTAAGAAAATTGGAAAGGTGGCTTATGAACTTGATTTGCCACCTAGTCTATCAGGTGTTCATCCAGTGTTCCATGTATCCATGCACCGAAAGTATGTTGGGGATCCGTCTCATATTCTGGATTTCAGTACAGTACAGCTGAACGGTAATTTTACTTATGATGTGGAGCCGGTGGCTATTTTAGATCAGCAGGTTCGAAAGCTGAGGTCAAAGAGCATAACATCAGTGAAGGTGCAGTGGAGAAGCTAGCCAGTCGGAGAAGCTAATTGGGATATTGAGCAAGAGATGCAGAGCAAATATCCACACTTATTTGAGACTCCAGGTATTATTCTAAACCCATTCGAGGACGAACGTTTGTTTAAGAAGGGGAGAATGTAACGATCCGGTCGGTCGTTTTGAGTATTATAAACATGTTCCCCCATTTACTGCTTAATTTATGCACTATAATGGTTTTATGACTTACCGGGTTAGTTGGTTCGGGTCCGGAAGGAATTCAGAGTGAAATGAGACACTTAGTCTCATAATTAAAATTTTAAGTTAGAAAAGTGGATCGGATATGGACCTATGTGTAAACGACCTCGGATTTGAATTTTTATGATTCTAATAGCTCTATATGGTGATTTTGGACTTAGGAGCGTGTCCGGAAAATTATTTGGAGGTCTGTGGTGGAATTAGGCTTGAAATGACGAAAGTTTAATTTTTGAGAAGTTTGACCGGGGGTTGACTTTTTGATATCGGGGTCAGAATCCAATTTTAAAAATTTGAACACCTCAGTTATTTCATTTATGACTTGTGTGCAAAATCTGAGGTCAATCGGACGTGATTTGATAGGTTCCGGAGTCATTTGTAGAAATTAGAAATTTCAAAGTTCATTAGGCTTGAATTGGGGCGCAATTCATGGTTTTAGCATTGTATGAGGTGATTTGAGGGTTCGCCTAAATTCGTATGATATTTTAAGACTTGTTGGTATATTTGGTTGAGGTCCTGAGGGGCTCGGGTGAGTTTTGGATGGTTAACAGATCAAAATTTTTGACTTGAACAACTGCTAGAATTTTTTGATATCTGATGTTGTTTTCCTTCTACACGATCGCGTGAATGCGTCTGCGATCGCGTAGGGTTAATGCGAGGTAGTGACATTTTATGCTTCGCGATCGCATGAAGCGGGACGCGATCGCGTAGCTATATGGATTTGTTATTCGCGAACGCGTGAAGAAGGCCGCGTTCGCGTAGAGGAAATTGGGCAAAAATGGAAAGCACGCATTTGTGCTTCGCGATCGCGTGGTTTGGTCCGCGATCACGTAGGTCTGTGATGTTGTGCATCGCGATCGCGTGGGAAAGTACGCGATCGCGTAGAGTTAAATCTGGGCGATGGAAAATTGTTCTTCGCGATCGCGTGGGAATGTTCGCGATCGCGTAGAGCAAATGTATGGGCAGAGTTTAAGTTCTAAAAATGGGTCCCATTTTTAGTTTTTGACGGATTGGAGCTCCGGAAGAGGATATTTTCGGGTGTTTTTCAAGAAAAACAACGGGGTAAGTATTCTTAAATATTGGTTAAATTACCCGAATCCATGGTTGTTTTTATCATTTAATTGGTGAATTAAGTTGGAAAAGTTTGAAAACCCTCTTGATTTAATTTGGAGATTTGAGGGTCGAGTTGATGTCATATTGGAATAAAATTTATATGGTTAGACTCGTGGTTGAATGAGCATTCATATTTTGTAACCGTTGTCGGGTTCCGAGACTTGGGCCCTACGTGCGGGTTTTTAGCTAAATTTTGGATTTTTATGGAAAATTAGTATTTTCTTATGGAATTAATTCCATTGAATTTTATTGACTGAAACGAATTATTTATGGCTAGATTCGAGGCGTTTGGAGGCCAATTCACGAGGAAAGGACATTGCAGAATAAGAATTTCACGGCTTGAGGTAAGTAACAGTTTTAAATCTGGTCATGAGGGTATGAAACCCCAAAAATTTTGTGTCATATGATTATTTTGGAGGTGACACCCATGCTAGGTGACGGGCGTGTGGGTGTGCACTGAGGGGATTGTGACTTGGTCCGTCCCGTGAAAAACTGTATAGTTGAATAATTTATTGTTAACTATATGCTCTCTATGTGTTGAAGAAATTTGACTGTAAATCATGTTAGAAATTATGCTTAGGCTATGTTATAGTACTATTGGGACACGCAGAGGTCGCATAATTGTTGAATTAATTACTAATTGTTGTCTTGTACTCAGTTATAATTTTCTTGCGTATCATACCCTAGTCTTTCTGGATATTTGTTGATACACTATGTTATCTTTGTTTGGGCTGATCTTTGTGATTTCTGAGAGCCCGAGAGATTAGAGAGGTTGAGGACTGAGTAAGGTCGAGGGCCTGTCAGTGAGGTAAGGATATTATGTCACGTGAGTTGTCCGTGCAGGATATTATAGTATGTGAGTTGTCCGTGCAGATTATGGCACTTGGGTTGTAGGAGCCCCTCCGGAGTCTGTACACCCCCAATGAGCGTGGGTACACATTGAGTGTGAGTGCTGAGGGCTGAGAGCCGAGTGGTTAAGCTATTGTGACGAGTTGAGTGACTGTTGCCCTGAGAGGCTGTACTTGCTTTTTATTTGTTATTGCACTTAGTTGCTATTTGTCATTGTTGTGAAATACTCTGAAAGATTTTATATTCGGATTACATGAACTTGAACTGTATGAAATTGATTTGACTTAAACTGCTGGATTTGAAAGCATGTATATTCTTTGCTGGAATTACTAAAAGTGAACTAGAATTGTGTAGCTCGTCACTATCTTCAGTTCCTTATTTATTATTGTTACTTGCTGAGTTGGTTATACTCATACTACATCCTGTACTTCGTGTGCAGATCCAGGTATTCCCGAACATAGCGGGTGTTGATTCTTTCGTACTGTTGATTTTTCGGAGATTCAGAGGTAGCTGCCGTGTTTTGCAGACCTTGCCTATCCTTCTCTATCTCCTTATTTACATTATTTGGTCTCAGAATATTATGGATCGTATTTTTCATACTTGTATTCATATTAGATGCTCATGTACTTAGTGACACCAAATTTTGGGGAGTGTTCGTATCAATATTTGTGGGATTTTGTATTGTATTTAATTATTGTATTTTCAAACTTAAAGAGATTGTGGTTTATGAAGATTATCGGCTTGCCTAGTATTGAGATAGACACCATCACGACAGGTTGAGATTTTGGGTCGTGACAAAAAGCAAGCATATTAAGTGGAAAATGGGATGATTAAAGTTGAAGACCAAAATGTTGCTTCAATGATGGAATAAATTGGAACCCAGCGTGAGATAGTGAAGTACAGCGAAGGCGTGCAACTCAGCACCCGAAATTTAAAACCCACAGCTGAAGTTTTTATAGGCATTTCATAGAGAGAAAAATTATATTATTTTGGATTTGGTCTTGGGGATTAGAGAGAAGAAGGAGCTCTTTACCATTAATACATCTTCAAGGTAAGAATTAAATACCTTTCTTTGATAGATTTGGTTCATCTATTACATCTCTTAACCCTCAAATATCGTGGGATTCATAGATTTTTGAAGATAATCTCAAGGACATTTCAAGAAACTCAAATCTTGAAACTTTTAAGGTTTGACAAAGAGGTAATTTCTTCACTCCAATCTTATGTACTATACTCCATGGGCATAGTAGAGTATATTTATGAAGTTAAATTTGTATTTAAACATCTATTCATAAAATCCTAAAAGTTAGTCTTGAAATTGAAGAATTGGTTGGTAAAGATGATGAATAGTGATGAATAGTGTTGGGTCTTGTTTGCATGATGTTATTTTGAGTTTCTAGTAGAACAACTAGATCCCATAACAAGTTTAATGCATGAGTTGGAGTTAAAATTCAAGGATTGCCCTTCAAATGATGAAATGAGGTTTTTTGTTAAACTTATGAAATTGGACTTAAGTGTTAGACACTTATTTGGTTTAGTTGGTATCGTTGTGATGCGTTCTTGAATTATGTGAGTTCGTATATGTAGATTGTGACTCGTTGGCATTATTGGAATATTTGGGGGTAAGGTTGGAAGCAATTTGTGGTACGTTGAAACTTACTACCCTCGGAACTTTCTCCATACTCATATCGAAACACGATTAAATTGAGTTTCTAATTGTGAGTCCTAGCTTGTGGGGACGAGAGAGTTGGGATTGTACCATTCTTGCATCATAAGAGATTTAAGTGCTATGAATATTATTTTCTTGAAATATTTTATCTTAATTTTTTTAAAACTAAATAAATAGGGAATAACACTTGTAGTATTTTTTGAAATGGAAATACATGAGTTGTGAAATATCTTGAATTTAACTATTCTCAAATAGTTAATTTGGCTATAAATATCATCATTGATAAATGTAAAGGTTTTGGGAGTTACTTAAATTCACCGAGATTGACCTTGGATACTTTTTTTCATTTGGTCATGAAACTACACGTGCCGGTGTAGGCGTAGAACCTATCTTATGGTTGGGAACTACGGTAGAGTACTTCCCATTAGGGGTACTATTGTGCTGATTTATTAGCATGGCTGAGTTGATTCATGCGGCACAACGATGAGACGACTTAAGCAAGTAGGGTATATACTACTTGTCGCTAGGTACATAATCTAGTTGACCTTTTTTCGTGTCAGTGATGGTATAGTGCTCCCGGTAAATGAAAAATCTAACATGATTTTGCAAAGATCAATGCTAATGGAAGATTTTAAAATATGTTTTACCATATTATTTTATTTTACTTTCTAAATTGTTAATTGATATGAAGGCTTCTTTCTCGATATCAATTGTTATTGCATATCTTATATCTTCTTAAATCTTGTCCTATTTTCTTTTGGGGAACGGTTCATAATTCATACTAGGCTTGTGGAGCTTAGGCTTTTCGGCCATATTTCCATTTCTATTTTCAAGGATTAGACCTGAGGAGCTTGGGCAGCGTGGATAGGGCAACTCTACATTTTCCGTTGACGTTATTTGGTGAGACTCCACGCTGGTATTCGTGGAGGACTTTATTAAATTACTATCCTTTTGAGCCACCAGGTTATGCCTTGGTAGACTATTCCATTCCGTGTCATAGAGATTACATAAACAATAGTAGTATTCATTTTGGGTTGTAATCCTATGGTTACTTACATGGCGTGCATGAATGAAACTTTCTTTTATCTTTATGAAGCTTTGCCTTCAAAGGAAAAATATTTACTTAAAGACATTAATCATGTTTTGTCGTATATCTTAAAATGATTGTAATTGAAGAGGCTTTCGCATCCTCCTATTAGGCATATAGATGTGTATTAATCTATGGGATGATTCACTCGGATCTGGTAGAGTACCGGGTGCCAGTCACGTAGTTTTAGAGCGTGACATTATTCATCACATAACTTTCGGCATAATTATTCAATACATAAGCATTATATCTATGCATAATTAATTGGTGAACCAGACACCCCTAAATGTCAAATGCCCCCCTTACACCCTTTTTCACGCCTTGAGGTATAAACAAATGAATATTAAGAATTTCTTTTATCTCAAGTAAATTTTACTTTCTCTTTTACTCTAATTTTGATTAAGATATCGCACAAACATTAAAACTTTGGATGGTAATAGGTGATAAAATAATGAATAATACACATAAATTGGTGTTTCAACGTGGAAGACGGTGCAAATAACGACTATTATTTGTTGTGGTATTGCTCAGCTGCTTATAAACTAGATGTATTGTGAAAATATTTTGAATTTATATACACAATTATCAACGTATTTAACAGAATGTAGAAGGAAACTTGCTTATTTGTCAAGCTATTAATCCTAAGTCCTAATTCACGTAAGCTCTCACTATAGAGAAGTTATTCAAAGTTGAATCATAATGTCACTAAGTGTTAATACATATATGCAATTAAAGGTGGAAGTTCAAGAAGAAGAGGTGATGGGAAGTTGAAACGTTGTTTATGGAGAGCATGGAAACTTTTTTATTTTGGAGCGTACGTGAGATTATAATCAATATTGATGATAGGATTCTCCTTATAGAAAATAATAATAATAATACTATTATTATTACTATTATTATTTTGTGTAAAGTCCCTCTCTACATTTTGTATAGAGCTTCTATTGTAGGACGTAAGAGCTCATTTTAATAGAATAGTACATAAATTAATAATTTGACCAAACGAAGTGATTTTGAGACAAAAAACAACTACTAGGTTGCTAATATAAAGAGTCTTGTTGTTCCCTTTAACATATTACCACTATTGCACTAAGCTCATACTTTAACTTACCAGAGAAATCGATCTTTTTCTTCTTTACACTGGTATATGATCAATAGAACATTCAGAAAAATCACGCCTCACAAACACGCGAAGAAGAAAATCACATACATTAATTTTAATTAGCAAATCTAATATATTTAATTTTAATGGGGCCGTGGCCCGTGGGATACGAACTAAGGTCCTTGCCCAAATACTGAGTAAATAAAATACATCAAAGTGAAATAATAAAAGAAATATTGATCATTAAAACTGAAACTTCTTATATTTAATTTTATGAAACTTTAAAAATAAGAATAAACCTTTTTTGGTCCGTTGTGAAAATATTGGATTTGAATTCGTATTATAGCTACTTATTCATATATTTCTAGTATATTTTCCTTCTTCATGAAAGTGCTAAAAAAATACCTATAGATGTAATAAATTCTAACACAATTTCAAATCATCTCAAATGAACATGGAGACTTTTACAAGGTTGAACAATTAGAATCTGCATTTATCAGAAATATTCAATTGTGATGAGTACAAAATATACACTACTAGAAATTCGGCAAAAATCGACCGCGATCTACCGATCAATTTTGGTCGGCCAAAAAACTGGCCAAAAAACCGACCAAAGTTGGTCGTTTTTCAAAATATTTTATTTATTAATTTTATTTTGCGAAACCAACCAACTTTGGTCGGTTTTCTTTGGCACAAAAATGCGGGAAACTATTTTTGAGTCCCGCGAAATTTATTTTTCAAGAAACCGACCAACTTTTGGTCGGTTTTCATTTAAAATAAATTAAAGTTAATATTTAAAAAACCTATCGCAATTGGTCGGTTAATTCGGCCGGTCATTTTAAAAAACCGACCGAATTCGGTCGGTAATTTTATTTTTTAATAAAACCGACCGATATTGGTCGGTTATTTTCGTGCGAAAATACAGTTAAAGAGTATAAATGAAATAAAAAACAGTCTTAAAACAAAATTCACTAATGATCTAGTGGTAGAATAGTATCCTGCCACAATATAGACTCTAGTTCGATTCCCAGAGGGTGCATTTTTTAATTACATAATTTAAAAACCGACCAACTTTGGTCGATTTTTTTTGGCATTTGTTTTTTTGATTTTGATTGACTGACCAAAGTTGGTCGGTAATTTCTGACCAACTTTGGTCGGTATGCCCTTCCGACCTTCAAAATACCGACCACACGTTAATAGTCGCGTTTTAGATGGTTATTGGCCATTACCGACCTACTTTGGTCGGGTTTTTTGGATAATTTTTGTCGAATTTCTAGTAGTGATATATAACATATATCAATACTAACGTAATATTCCCTATGTTTGTTATCTTTTCTGAAGTTTATAAAAAATTTAAGACAATGAATTTCTAATTTTTAAATTTACACTTTTATTCAAGTTTGTCTTTGTAACGCAAATTTCTTTCGATCAGAGACGGATCCAAAATATTAAGAAGATATATGCACTATTGTAAAGAGATGAATCAAAAATTTATACATGACAAGTTCACACTTTTGCTTCTTACTATGAATTCATTATCATTTTAAAATCATAGGTTAAAATTAAATTTTTCGTTGTATTTTTAGTGATTTAACATATATATTATACTTCGTATTAAAATTGTCGGGGTCACTGAACCATTAACTATATGCTACCTCCCCCTTGCAATTAGTTTTAATATAGATATTTGATTTAATTATATAAATTTTTGAGATTACAGGAAGAGAATAGAGATTTTAATATGTTAGATTTGGGGATTTTGAATGAATAAACCAAATAAAAAAGCAAAAAAAAAAACTTAACTAAAATACAAGAGGGAACATTAGCCCACAAATGTGAGATTTGAAACCCTGAGCTCAATTCCAGTAAAAAGAAAGGAAAAAAAATATAAGATTAGAACTACCTAATTTTACTTGTAAATGTGCACCAAATAACAATTGCATCATAGGACTCTTTGAGCTTGGGTGTACACATAAATCTAAAATTTTTAAAAATATACTAACATTATTATACATAGTATAGGGAGAAGAGCAAGGGTTCAAGTGCTCATGGGTTCACGTGTCCCATCCAGATGGATAAGCCCCTGGTTTCGACATTTGATTTTTCTATGATGAAGCTAAAAATAAATGAAAAATCACATAATATTCTTGTCACCATTTTATTGACCTCAAAACCTATAACTTATTGCTAGTCATTTCTTCTCAAAATGTGTAAAATTTAAGCTTTGAGAGCCATTAGTCAACAAATGACAATATTATGGTTCACCTATTTGGCAGTTCGAAGAGTGGTGAAGTTAAATCAGACTATGTAATAATCAACAATGGCGCAAGTCATATGACAGATGAGTTCACCGGGATGAAGCAGTGACATCATTGTAAATGAAAATTATAGTCATCTCACATTTGTGAGTAAACCCACAGGCTACCTACATAGCAAAATGCCTCATTCTATAATCCAGTAGTTACATTCAACAAAAATAAGTAGTCAGTTTCAATGCCTTGTACAAGTCAATAAGGTTACACTAGCTCAAACTAATAAGAATGTAGACACACCATAATACACAAGTTACAAAAAGGAATCACTGTCTAAGTTAAAAATTGTGTAGCATTTTACAACAAGTCCGAACACCTATGATCTCCACTCACTAGAATCTTACATTTTATTATCATAGCCATTGGTATCACCTTCTCTACCTATCTGTGTGAGCAACGACCCATTAGCTAAAATCAGTGGAAGAAACAAGCTCATCCATAGCCTTCATTGTGGTGTCTCTAGTTAACTTATTCCACTCCTCCTTTGAAAATTTCTTCAGGAAAAAAACATGTAAGAGAAGCTCCACCTTGCACTTTTCACTTCATCTACTAATAACTAATTTAGTCTAACCTCGACTGATTGTGTCATTTCGATTTCTCTCGGAAGTCCTGGAACCATATGACCCTTTTATCACTGATGTGTAAGAATCCTGAGATTCCCAGAGATAACTCGTGTCTATTTGTAATAAATTCCTGCTTTGCATGAAAACGGCAGTGTGAAAATATGAAGTTACTGCAAAAGCAAAAGTCTTTCGCCTATATACATAACAATAGAATAAAAAGACCAGACTACATAAGCATCAACTAGAAATTATTGGGAGAAATGAGCTAGAACAATAAAAATAAAGGCAGACTCACTTGCAAAAGCGCAAAACATATTTGGGACGGAATATTCTCCTCAAGACTAGCGAAATCAGAACTCCACATATCAGTGCCTCCAAAACCAATAAAAGATCCAGAGAACTCTGAAGAAAAAATAAAGCTATGTAACTGCCCAATTAACTCCGGTAAGCGCTACAGACTACCAAAAGTGTGAGAATTTTGGAGGATCAAATGTATAGGTGAAAAACAAAAAGTATTCCTAGCCATAATGGAAACCTGAATAATCAATCCCGAAGCAAAAACTCGGATGGACCAACCGACATATTGAGATACTCCGATGTCAATGGATCCATCTTCTGCAAGTACAAGTTTGTGAACAACCCAAAACCCCAACCACGTAGGGCCCAGGGAAGGCCCGCACTACAAGGGATGTGATGTAGACAGCCTACCCTAACCGCTTCCACGGTTCGAACCCGTGACCTATAGGTCACACGGAGACAACTTTACAAGCTCCAAGGCTCCCCTTCCCAACCAAGCTCCAGCTGTTAGGAGGAAAAGCAGCAGAATTTGCCAACTGCAAAAAAAGTTCAGTGCATCACCCAAAATTCTCTGGAAAGCAGAATGCTCAATGCCGAAACCAAAAGGTAGATCACTTTCGAAAATTCAATTATCTTTATCGTGAAAAAAACAACAGGAGTTTGCAACATACACTTTTTTGACATTAATTTTGGACTTTAAGTGAAATAGTGGCACTCAACATCAAGTTATCTGAGGTAGATTTTCATTGGCATGAGGACCCTTAGCAAATGGTTTTCCTAACACCGATATATTGAACGAAACGAATAGATGGAGCCTTAGTGGACGTTTGGACATAAGAATTGTAACATTCCAAAAAAAAAAGTGAAAAAGTTTTTCAAGTGAAAATGGTATTTGAAAATTAGAGTTGTGTTTGGACATAAGTATAATTTTGGGTTGTTTTTGAAGTTTTGTGAGTAATCTGAGTGAAAATTTTGAAAAACAGCTTTTTGCAGTTTTTTAAAATTTCGAAAAATTACAAAATGGAAATTGAAAATTTTATGAACAAACACTGATTTTGAAAAAAGTGAATTTTTTTTGAAAAAAAGGAAAATATTTCTTATGTCTAAACGGGCTCTTAGTTCCAAAATATAAGTAAGACAACTAATAGAACCAACTTTCTTATGTCCAAACGGGCTCTTAGTTCCAAAATATAAGTAAGACAACTAATAGAACCAACACTAAGAACTTACATACAGGGTTATGCATGTCTTCACCAATACCAATCTCGTTAAGTATTGAACGCAACAATTGTGGCACATAGCGCAGAAAGAAAGATCCCACTCCAACCTAAATGAAAGAAACTAGCAACGGTTATTATGAAATTTAAAAAGGATGGCATAAAGAATAAACACTAGGATTGTACTTATAGTAGCAAAGATTCACACAATGGATGAATACAAGAATATTGCTAGTGAATTCTTCCTACCAGTTGGAAGAAGCTTCGTTTCTTGTCATTAGAAGCACCTCAATGTCAATCAGAAAACTTCAACATTAAAACATGATATATACTTACATGCATGGTATACAGCTGCTATGCATATAGCTCAAACATAAAACATTGAGCATGTACTTTTAGTTGGGCCCCGGGAATTTCTCGGTTATTAAAAAAGAAAGTTTATTCAGATTAGTTAACATTGATATGGATGATATACATTATATGATTGTAAATAGGGAACCCTAAATTTCTAGATTGGCTCCAAGATCGACTTATCTTTTTACTACGCTAAACTACTTGAACAAATAAAACTCTATTAGCGGACTTTAACAACAACAAACATATTCCCACAAGTGGGGTCTGGGAAGGGTGGAACGTACACAACCTTACCCCTACTTTGGAAAGGCTTTAAGGGATCGTTTGGTATGCGGACTAAATTATCCCGACATTATAGTCCTGCCAGCTGGGAGGTGGGATATAATAATACCAAGTTTGATGGGACAAGATGGGATACCCAGGATTAAGTTGGTTGACGGTATAAATTTATACCTCCAACCAAACATAATATAAATTTAGTACCACACTTTATCCCACCTTATTCCGCGTACCAAACGACCCTTAAGAGACCTCTTGTACATCTCTAAAGGGCAGCCCGATGCACTAAGCTCCCGCTATGCGCGGGGTCCGGGGAAGGGTCGGACCACAAGGGTCTATTGTACGCAGCCTTACCCTGCATTTCTGCAAGATGTTGTTTCCACAGCTCGAACCCGTGACATCCTGGTCACATGGCAGCAACTTTACCGGTTACGCCAAGGCTCCCCTTCACCTCTTGTACATCACTAAGAAGTTAAAATCTTCGCCTAGCCAATGAAATCAAATTCTCGGACCAACACATTATATATATCAACCATTCAGTACAAGTTAATTCAATTTGTATGAAAAAGATCATTCTTTGATAAGGTTTACATAAAAAAAAAAAAAGATCATATCTACGGCACTTTAAAAATTGCCTTAACTTGAAAATGATAAGATTCACATTAACTACAAAAGATTGTTGATAGTATGTAAAGTGGAGATAAAGTTGTTTTATTTGTTTCTATAACTTGGCAACTAGATGTTCTCTAGTCTGTTAATAAGTTATGACACTACCTGTCAATTATCATAAATGGAATCACCTAAGAACTCTTCAGTTTTTTCTGGAGAAACGTTAATTTCATGATTAGTTATTAAGATCTTATTTCCTATCCTGTTCATATGCATTTCAGTTAATATGCTCAACTTTTAGTTCTAAACAGTAGAAATTATTAATTTTCAGATTTTCAACATTTCATAGTTATTATGTTGCGATGAAGTATGAATTAACATGAAGCGTTTGAATTAAATAACCTACAGTTTTTTTGATAAATTCCACATACTCTTTTTGTTTAAATTAAGTGCCTACTTATCCTTTCTAATGGCCCAACAAAATCTCATTTCTAATGGGACATAAATATCCAATCTTATATGATAAAATGGTATAAAAGATCAAGTATTACCATTCACAATATTTGTTCACTTTTCATTTTTTTTATTGTTAATATTTGTTCACTTTCTTATCTAGAAAAAGTGCCTTGCAAGCTATAGCTCTCCAGTAATAACTTGACAGTGCAAAAAAGCAGATAATTAACTAGCATGGAATATAATAAGTACATCTACAGTTTAATTCATGAGTG
The DNA here is from genome assembly GCF_000390325.3 of Nicotiana tomentosiformis. Lineage (NCBI taxonomy): Eukaryota > Viridiplantae > Streptophyta > Magnoliopsida > Solanales > Solanaceae > Nicotiana > Nicotiana tomentosiformis. The sequence goes on from NC_090813.1 coordinate 133,442,942, forward strand.
TCTTATCTTTGTCTTCTTATAATTGTATTATTTACTCATTTCCTCTCTCTGTTTAAGTACATCTATAATTCAATTCAAATGTGCCGTTTAAAATGAAAAAAAGTAACTATAAAATGTGAAAGTCAAGATAGTTAAACTTTCATTAGTTAAGCAAAAATACTATGGTATAATTTTAAAAAAAGACAATTAATCAAGACATTTTCCAAATCCGTATCTCAGCTATGAGCTAACAAAGAACAAAAGAGCACACTCTAAACTTTTTCAATCTCTTATTTTTATCTTTCCTTTAAAAGGTGATTTCAAGCGAATTGTTAAATCCCTTTGTCAAAAGAAAAAAATGTTAGCATTCTTCCTAGCTTTCTTCTTTTTATCCCTGCTAACATTTGGGTGAATTTTTGAAACTTATATATCCATCTGCTGTTCACACATAATTTGTTGTAAGAACACAAAGCATTTATGGTGCTACTCGGCCATTTGTTGTGGAAAAGATTTCTTCTTATTATTATTTTTTTGGGGATAAGGTAATACTTTTGTTGCAAAACATTTCTAATTTTCAAGAAAATTTATTATCTTAGGCGACACCATTAAAAAAGTAGTTTAGCTTCTGAAATCAACTAAACAGTTTGCTTTACAAAATTTGAACTACATGTCAAGATTTGAAACTGAAATAACAATCCCAGCAAGACCTCCCATGCTTTTTTGATATTTAAAACAGAGAGAATTCACCAATCCTAGCTTAGGGGCTCCTCTTTGCACTCAGAAAAGGAACAATTTTGCAAAAGTATGAATACTTTTTTGAGAATGCAAAGGTACGTAAGTTACCTGGAAAAGAACCATCAGTATCACAAGGAAAATGAGTGACCCTACTGCCATAGTAAAATCCTAGAGACTTGCTAAGGAAGGATGCCAGAGTAATTAACAATATCCCCAGTACCAGAAAAATAACACGATAAAAACAAATTCTGCAAATAAAGGATATTAAGGTTACTTAATTGAGTTAATGCCAAAAGCAATAAAACTACAAAAAGAAGTTAATTTCAGATTGATCCAGGGAGAACAAACCTTCATCCAGCGAGACCTGAAGAGTTTGCTTAGCCGAGCTGGCCATTCTAATATCCAAGAACTTGTGATCGAAAGGTGACATAGATCTCACCCATGAACCTTTGGTTAGTTTCATCCATTGGCCTGGTCGGCACATCCCAATTTCAAGGGACTGATTTCTGCAAAGTTGAAAAGGACCCTTAATAATTTTATACACATCGCATTACCTGATCAATTTTTTTTATATATATACATCACATTATCTTAAGACATTAAAGATGAATTGGACCACCTATACCTATATTACTTTCAAGAGGTATCCACCTCTTTAGTTGCTTTTTACATTCAGATGATATTTCAGTTTGAGAAGTTTCACATTAAGAGCTCAAAAGGCATGAATGTTGAAGCAAAAGCAACTCATTAGACAGGTCATACCATGATACCAGTAGTGTTTTTTTGTTAAGTGGGTCTTACTAGAAACTATTCACCCTCATCAGTCATCACCTTTGCTTTACATATTATACTACACAACAGAAAGTTTATATCTCGAAAAAATGTTCCTCAACAATAAAGATTTGGCACGTAATAAAGCACCCAAATTTTTAGATATGCATCAAACCATTACAATATTTTTACAAGGCAAACAGATACAACTTTAACGAATACTAAGAAATATAAGGAAGGTGAAAGAGCTTTAAATAGTCTCTCCTTCCTGACTTGCACTCTTCTCCCACAAGCCTTACTATCTAACCCCAAGTTTCATATCAGATTTAAAGAGCATCAAGAACAAAATGAATTGGAGTATATCTTTGAGAAACTGAAGAGAAGGGAAACAAACGAAGGAATAAGATACGGCTGAGTAAGAAATGAAGATGTGTTGGCTGCAAAAACAAAAGCCACCGCAGGGAGCAATATCAACTAAGTAATTGAAATGACTAAATTGCCCTCAGGTTTGAATTAAATTCCACGAAGCACACACGTCGAAACCTAGCTCTTCTAATATATAGAAATAACTCATTCTGGCTTTAACTAAATACCTGCCGTCTATGGTACTCCACCTAAACTAAAGGACCAATATTAGAAGATTCATGTACAGTGAAGAACTGATCTGTGTTCAGGGGCGTAAGGCTCCAGTAAGCACCATTATTGTCTATACAACAGCTGTGCCATTTGATTTGGTAAGAACCCACAGGAAATGCAGAAACATCTAGCAAGCAGGTTGCAAATCCTTGCCCTTTCTCATTAGGATCAAAAGACACAAATTTATCCACAACAGAAGTCCCTTCAGCACTTCCCATAGCATGTAATCCACCCCTCTTGGGAGACCCTGTTGTAAAGTGCAATAGCTTGTCATTAAGGTCTACCATATGATTGCTTTTCCAAGCCTGACAACTGGACTCTGGTACTTTCTTATCCTCGCTTTCACTAAATACTTGAAAGGATGTTCGTGAGCAAAGGATGCAGTACAACTTCGACACCCGAGACAGCTGATCTGGCAATATATTTCTTAGTTGAATGCACAGAGTTAGAGGGAGCTGAAAGCCTGACAAGACAGATATATTATCTATCCTTTTACCAGCTTCATTTGTTATGAAAAGCTCAGCAGAAATGGGAGGCCTGCCATTTCACGGTTCAATATTAGAATACTATCAAAATTAACGAATGCAAAACTCAAGAATCATTATATTTTAAAGAAGAATCCACTATTATGTTAGATGATCTGTTGCTATATATTCCCACTCGAGACAATTTTAGATAAAAAGGGGACGATGGCATCTGAGCATGAGTTGGCTACCATATGAAATATAAAACAGACTAACAGCAGTAGAAAATCAAAATATTTCCAATAATAGCTCCAGATCCTCTTATTGATTGCAAAGTCCACGTAAGAAACTTCAGTTACCTCAATCGAAAAAAGTGTTTGGGAGTCCGGAAAGGGATCTGTATCCACAAGAAAATAATGTTGAACAGCAACTGCAAAGCATCACGGGGAATTTGGGATATACCAGTATTGGCATGTACAGTACTCGCTTGCAAACTAAGAAATCTCTGAACAGAATATCTACAAAGTTTAGCAACATCTCTTGCTTCAACACTAGTGGAAGAAATTTCATTTTGGAATTCTTGCATGGAACAGCTCCTAGAACTTCGACGGAAATCCAAAAGCTGCCGTAAATTTTTGCTAGTCTCTAAGTCTATATAGCCCAGTCTCCTTAATAAGTCATGAACCAGCAGAGTATGAAATTGCTCCTCTGAGGTTTCAAGACCATAAATGCTACAATCTTGTTTACCATGGGAACTAACAAAACGACATGTCAATCCAGTACTAAAGGCTAATAGTGAACAACCTAATCCAAGATCAGAAACTATCTTCATACTTTTTCTGTCCATGCCAATGAATGACGCTCCTAAGAGATCAAATTCTCTTGCTAGCCTCATGAGCTGAGAAGAAGCGTGGGCAAGCAATTGCAACAAAGAGCTGAGTCCTTGTGAAGATTCTGACTGCTGAACCAAAATCCTTTCCCCTAGTCGTTCAGTACTTCTGGAGGCTTCTTCTGAAAACGAATTTGTGCTCAATAATTTAAGTACGTCTGCTACCGTTCCAACAACCTTTGATCTTATAGTAATAAACCATCTCTGGAAACTAAAAGCACAACCAGAAACAGAGGTACCAAAAGCTTCCTCTAAAGAACAAAGTTTGTTGGAGGCCCCGACAACATTTTCAATTTGATTAACTGTCGTAGTTTCCCCGGCAGTATTTCCAGAAAGAGTAAGCCTGAACAACTGGACTTGCCTTTCTAATTCTGAAAGATGGGATAAGGATTTCAACCACAAACAACAGATATCAGATCGAACCATAGGAATTAGATCCCCAAATATGTAAGCAGCTACCAACCATGCACCATGACATGCCGCATATTTTCCAAGCTTATAAGACGACCAATACTCTTTTTTATCCAAAATTTCCTTCACACAGGCATTCATGAAACTTTCATTCTGGGATAGGGAACCATCAGCTGAGAGAGAACTACAACGAGATAGACGAAAATTTCTATTAGAAACCGTATCTTCCCCTATCTTCAGCCACATACAGTGATATCCAGCATGGAAGTGCAATAAAAGGTGATATATTAGGTGTATGTAAACAGGAAGTAAGCTGCACCGGTGCACATGCTCAACCAAATGCTCCATTCTGTTAAAGACTTGGGTGGCACCAGCAGTGGAAACTTCCAGCATTTCAAAGCAAGTTATCAGAATCTGGGATAAACAAACCAAAACTCTCGATGCAGTAGATGCATGGTTCTCTTTGTCGAGCTCTGTCATATGATGATCTTCTGAGCCTGAATTCTCCATGCTGGTAACTTCATTGAGCATGCGAACCAGATGTTCGATAACTATACAGATCTTATCCAGTACAATACCAGAGAGATCCCGATGTCTTTCGACCAGATTAACTAAAATAAAGAGTAAACTCTTTACCTCCTGCTCCGCCTCTTTGTTTGGATGAGGATTATCAACCACTAACTTTATTAGTTGGGAGATACGATCGATGGTGAAAGTAATCATGCGAGATGCAACAATTGAAACAATTCCACCAGCTGCATCTTTTGGTATTCCCAAAAGCTTGTCAGAAATACTAGCTAATACATGAACAGATAAAATCCTCTCTGAGATAATTGAAGAATGTAGTTTGAACTCAACAATTTGTAAGAACTTGGAGAAACTAGTGAGGATCTCTGTGCATGGAATTGTCTCCAGGTTGGGCAGCGGCATCTGCAAAGTAAGAGAACATAAACAGTAGGTGTGTGATGCCAACACCATAAATTTGACGGAACGAAAGAAATACCTTGTATAAAGCTCTTAGAGCTTCAAACTGTAAAGCTGGTGGAAAATCAGACTGATTTATGACACCAAACAACTTTAGAGTCACATTTGAACTGGCATGGAAGTGATAAATTCCTTTGGCTAAAATGAAATGGAGGCATTTTAATGCCAAAGCTTGCAGGCTCAAACCTCTGTCCTTTGCCATAAATAAGAAAAGTAGTTCCATCTGGTAAAGAAAAGTAATTTCATCTGTTACCAAAATCCAGTAATAAATATGCAAAAAATCAAGTAGAAAGTACAATAGATGTCCCTGATTTCGATATTATATAGTCTATGATTCAACTAGTTTGCAGAGACCACCTCAGTCATGACTAATATAGTAATATCGCAAGGCCATATTAAATCAATCAATCAACTGTACCTAAATCCCAAGCTAGTTAGTAAATATGATTCTTCTCTATACATTGTGCTTTATCCAGGCCTATTTCATTCTAATATTGGTAAAGAATTGGTCTTTTAAATTAGGGGTTCTCTAAAGCTAGAGATCCCCTATACTTAGCACTTATGCTTACTCTGGCAGAAGCTTCTCTAAAACCAGCTTCATGCCTAAAATGATATATTTGGAGGTCCACATAGGAGATGGTGAAACCATCTTAGGCAGCCTTCTCTCGTTTCCGGTTATGTACTGATTTTTATCATTTTTCAAGACTTGTGACATTGTATAATTAACCTCAAATTAATATCATAAATTCCTAACACCAGCTATACACACCGTTTACCAACATATCCATCTTGTAAGATTACATAAAACCTTAAAAATATGGTAGTTGCTCTTCTGTGCTTTTTGGGTCTTAAGTTTCATTTCAAGAAAATTAATTTGGCTCCATCTTATTTTTCTATTTCCTTTATCATCATTGCAGTTCTTTACCATTAATGATTTAGGACTTTGAAACAACACTCAGCTTCCATTTCTTTTCTTATTTTCCTTATCATTTTTGTAGTTCTTGCCTCTCTTTGTATGTTTGTTGGCATTAGAGACAATGAAAATCAAAATAAATGAGTAAAATTATATACCTGTATAGGAATTAAAGATGTCCATTTAGAAGCAATTTTGGAAAGTGAAACTAGCATCACCAACGAGAAGTCTTCTTCTGAAGATTCTAGGATAAGCTTCATACCAGTCTGCAATATGAGAAAGGTCCACTTTAGCGCTGCAATAGAAATTTGAACTCACTTCTGCATGTAAGCAAGTGGTTAGAAAATACAGGTGTACCTGGTATCGTTAAAAACCTATTTTATTGAAGTTGTAAGTTGCAACAAGAAACTATTGCAATAGTCATTAATAGATTATAACTAGCGTTTCATGCATACAAAGGAAAAACATTGCATTCACCGTGCATAAGGTTGTCATCTCTATGACTGTTAACAGTATGGTTTCTGAAAAATGTTTTGTTCGAAAAGCAAGCACTTTTAGAGCAAAACAAAAAGGGAAAGAAGGATAAGGGGCCTGTGTAATGCGCCAAAAATTGTAATCAGAACGCCTGCATGTGCTTGGTGGCAGAAACCATATTGAAGAGAAATACTGAACCTTATGAGCTCTATCCGCTAGTAAAAGTGAGCACCACATTTTAGCAAAAGCTCGTCCTCCTGCTAACCTTATAACCCTTGATGTTTCAGATGACATCAACAGACCTCCAAGCATTTCCAGAAATACATAAGCAAAGTCGTTCGCCAATTCAGAAAAGCATCCAGCTGCAAACAAAGAAGCCTTTGCCTGTAGATAGATGCAAAATGATTGTATCAGTTATCATTCATGCCAAAAGTTAGACGCAAACAGAAACAATATGTAGTTAGTGTTACCTCAATCTCTGGACTAAAAACAAAAAGAATAGCAACGCAAAATAAGATGATCAAGTATTGGCGACAAAATGAAAAGGCAAAGTTCTCTATGGACAAAGGAGACAATGATCAGAGTGATACCCCTTTCACATTGATTAGGAATATCAGACAGATGAGGAAGGCAGTGGGGACGATAGCGAAGAAAGGAACCACGGGAGGGTCCATAGAGAATGAGATCGCCGAACGCTTGATTAACTCCTTTTGCCCCTTAGAATTTTGATCATGCTGAAACTTCCACAGTTAGTTTAATTGCTAGAGGGAGATTATCGCCTCGGAGCATAATTTTTCATAGGAGGTAAGATGATCAGACCTTTCCCAGGGGCATAAAAATCAATTCCAAACATAAAATTCTTGCAGTTGCCCAAGGATCCATCCATAACGCGGTTAAAGGGACTAAATCCCTAATGCTTTTTCAAGACTTAAATTTTTCTAGATCTACTAATCACCTATCTTTTGTCTGTCTTAAGAGCCTTTGGTTAGTAAAGACAAGATTGAAGGATTTAGGAAAGAACTTGGTTTTGCCATTGTTTTCATAACATAAACGGGAAACTGTGAATATTTTTGGACTCCTCTTTTGACTATCAGATCATTGAAGATCAAACAAACAACATGCGAGTATTCAGCTAAAACACTCTGAATATAAAACTCTCCAGTTTGTGTTACTTGCATAGTTGCATTTATCACAAATGCACAGCTAGAAGGAGTTAGCTCTAAGGGAGCAGACTAGAGCCTCGGCGGAAAATTCAGAAGGTCCACGGTACATAGAGGGAGACTTAATTTTATATTTTTCCCAGAAGAAAATTTGAGAGGACTGCCTCACAGATTGAGAAGAAGTTTTGATTTTATTTCTCGACACCTAGAACCAGATTTGGAACAAGCTGCTTCCTCCCAAAGTCTACTTTTTCATGTGGAGCATTTTGTAAAGTTATACATGGTACCATTCAGATTTCAGATTTTTTGGCATCATGCGTGAGCGTGGTACACGTTCCACAGTACCATGGAGAACTTAGTTATGACTGGCGAGCTAGCTGCCAAAATCTGGAAACTATTCTGAAACCTATTTGGGGTAAAATGGCGGAAAATCTTGATCATTCATATCCTACAATTCTCTTCAGCACACTTGCTCCAAATCATCCCTATAATTGTGTATTGGGAACTGGGAAGCATGGAAGAGCAAGCAGATTTTCCAACCAAACGTGGTATGGACAGGGTGAAACATCTTGTACTCCTACACCTTAATAAAGTCTTCCCTAAACTGAATCTTAACAAGCAGTGGATAATCTGTTGTGATGAAATTCTCTCGTACAAGCCCCATATGGACTGTAAAGTCGTTTACTGGGAAAAAACAGTCAGCAATATTGGGCTAATACAACAACAACAACTATGCCTTAGTCCCAAACAAGGTGGGGTCGGCTATATGAATCGCTGACCACGTTACTCCATCTAAACTCATCTCATGCCAATATTATGCACATATAAATAATATGAATATTAGGTAAATAATGTCAAAATAATATGTAGCGCTGAGTAATATGAGCACGTCTTACCTCCGGAACATGCATAGACACCAAGCTTGAAAGGATGAGGTATCTTACATCAGCACTATCTTTTGCAATATGAGCCCAGCAACCAAATAGAGCTAAAGCCAATGCTCTCTCTTCAATGTCTCCAGTGTCGAATACTATCTTTATTCTACTTAGAAGTTCTCTATAGCTATCTAATTTATCCTTCGAAAGGATCCCCTTATCTTTTCTCCCCTTGCTCCTCAATCGCCTCCTCTGCTTGAGCTCGGACAAGAAAATCTTCACAATGCAAAGCTTCATATGTTTGTCCCCTGACTTAAATGCATCTGCAAGCCTAAGGAGGATACTATTTGCAAATAGCTTATCCTCCCCAGGAATTAAGCCGAATACTTTGTACTCAGCAGCACTAAGATTTGACTCTCTACTCCACCACTCAAGTTTTGGCCCAATATCTAGTATGGCTTCTGCAGATTTACCTAACAATCATGAGAAAGAATACACAAGTATCACTCAGAAACGATAAAGTTATTGCAAAATGGATTAAACCAAACAATGATTCTTCACAACATTTAAGAGACATTGATAATCAAACTGGAATCATCATTGAAAATTGTAAGAGCAAAAGACGTTCTTATAGAAAACGAAGAAAAGGGTGTTTGGGTGGGCTTAAAAGCCGTTAAGCACTTTTTGGCTTATTTTGCTGTTTGGTAAACACCAAAGGTGTTTTTAAGCCAAAAGAAGCCATAAGTTGTTCACCCCACTTATGCTTTTCAGTTTACAAGCTCTTTGAGTTTGACCAATTATTTTACTATGTTATCACTTGAATTTTCTTATAATCTCCAAAATACCCTTCATTTCACACTCTTATTTATTTTTGTTTTTCTGTTCCGGAGAAGCTGTAGTTTTCTTTCTCTTCAAAGGCCAACACGTAAGTGATAATTCCATCCCTTACAAACAACAACAACAACAACCCAGTATAATCCCACTAGTGGGGTCTGGGGAGGGTAGTGTGTACGCAGACTTTACCCCTACCCTGGGGTAGAGAGGTTGTTTCCAATAGACCCTCGGTATCCTTCCCTCCAAGAACTCCCCACCTTGCCCTTGGGGTGACTCGAACTCACAACCTCTTGGTTGGAAGTGGAGGGTGCTTACCATCAGAGCAACCCACCTTGTCTAATTCCATCCCTTACAATAAGTATTACCATTATCTACAAATATCATCTTGTCATTTGACCAAACATCCAGTTTGAAACAGATTTTTAATTGTGTCGATATTAGATACGAAATTTGCAAGGCTCCCTAATGACAACTGCAAGACTCAAATGGATTTGCATATCCATTGCATTACGTTATATCGTATCCTAAATTGATCGAATGGTGGAGATAAATCAACTAATATATTGTATTTTAACATGCTCTTATCTTCGAATTTTAGACTCATTTTGTATTATAATTTTTAATTTAGGCATACATTTGGACAAAGTAGGCTTTATATTATACTTTTTTTCTGTGTGATAGTGGTTTAAAGTTTTGTCGTCCTCCAAAATCAGTGAATTGTGCAATTCAACTGTATTTAAGAAGATTAAATTGTAAAGCAGAGAGATTTTCTATATTGCAATAGCATAAACATATACTTCAACTAGGATTACCCAGGATATTAATTATTTTCAAAAGTCTATAATTATATGCCTGGGATACAATATTTTCATGGAAATCAAGACAGCATAACTTATCGCAAAACTATAACTTTAGGATTAAGATTTTCGTAATAATAAGCACCTTTTAGTGTTAAACAGTTTTAAGAACACACATCGAACTCCTTATTTTAAGCTTCTAACACTTATATCCTAAGACGTCACCATTTTTTAATAAAATCACCTACTAACACTTAAAAAGTAATTTGCACCACTTGGTGCTTAAAAGCTACTTTTATTCAACTAAGCAGAACGAACTCTTACTTTAATTAACAAAATTATGTAAGTGCAAAATTCTTACTCACCAGGTTTATTAGAACGGAGGCCCTTTTCAAGGTCAATGCTCCACTGCATCGCACAAGCCGATGGAGTTCTCTCCATTCTTATAGTCTTTTATCGTCTCTAGAGGACAATGAGCTTGAGAGGGAACAAAATTTGTCTGAACTCAATCAGTATTAGCACTGCAATAGGAAAAACAGTAGCTTTGTAAAGTCGAAGAGAGATAAGAGTAGAGAGAAAAATATTGTAACTTTATAAAATCAGAAAGAGAGACAACATGCATCAGAAGAGAGGAAAATTTTGTCTATACCTTTTCAAAACTGGGACTTACAAACTCCAGTTTGCTCCGTCGAAAGAGAGGAGGGAGTGGAAACACTTTACAAATTACAAGGATTAGTATTTGCCAAACTTTGGCAAAAATAAAAAGGCAGAATTGCCTAATAGATACCTGTATTTTTATCGATTTGACATTTCGGTCCCTTTACTTGACGAATTTTCAAGTGAATACTTGAACTTGTTCAAAATTGATATTATAAACACCTCCAAAATCTGCCTGATGCTCACTTGCCTGAGGTGATGACACATCAGTGTCCATGTCTGATTTCTATGATAAAATAATATTATTTTTTTTACATTATTTAAAAAAATTCGTTTTATGTTTCGCTCCACCATAGTTTCGATACATACTTGAAAATTATAGCCAAAGTAAACGATCCCGTCAAATATTTTTACTCAATATTAAAAAAGCTTGAATCTTCATTCACTGAACGATAAGACCATGACATCTTTTTTCTGTCACACCATTTCATGGAAAGAACAAATGGAATCTTGAAAATTGCAGTCAAATTAAACGAGATCCATCAAGAATCTTAACCCAACTTTAAGAAATTTGGAATCTTTATTTACTAGATTACCAAAAGATGAAGAAAAAACTGGTTCTTGCATGTGTAATTCAAACTTTCTTCTCCCTTCAATCACAGTACACTCAACCGAATAAAAAGCTGAGGCATACCCAAATTAGATATAATGTAAAGATAACTGAATATGCAACCAAGTACGGAATACCCACCAAAAACCTCCTGATCTGAGATTGATAATCTAGACAAATAAATCCATTTGTTCCAGTATGGATGAAGAGTCAACTCTCACGCTTCTATGTAGTTAAAACAGGAAATCAATTGAATTTTCTGAGGTTCCACTTAAACTCCTTTGAACGAATTGAGGGAGAAAGATCTTTTAATGTGTTTTTCGCTCTAATTAGATCACTGGTAGGATATAGAATAGCGGTAGAAGAAATGGGGAAATTGGAAACAAATAAGAAAAAGAAAACGAAAAATGGCCAAAATTGCCCTTGACGTATTGAAAATAGCACACAAGTACCCTTCGTTAATCTTTTGATCTATATATGTCCTTAACGTTTTGTTTGGGTTCGAATATACCCTTATAACTAACAGACCAAACCTTGTCAATTTGGCACTACAAAAATAGCCATGTGGCACGTTATAAACTTGCCACATGTATTATTTTGTATTCAAATTAAACCTACCCGTTTCTTAAGTCCAACCCGGTTTGACCCTTTACCCATGGACAAAATGGTGATTAGTAGACATTTTCTAATTTTGCTTCTTTTCTTCTTCCCCAACTGATATAAATTCTTTCCGCCGGCAAAGAAGATTCATATGATATGTGATTAATCTATTTTAGCTGCAAACTATTAGGAGATAGCTTTGAAGCTGATCTCCAAAGGCTAGACTATATTAATATGTTATTATTCTATTTTAATCAGGTGTAGAAATCCGCATACATGATTCTCTGTTTAAACAAAAATGCCCACTATCTCTCCAAATCCCACTCCTCCGTTCTCTTTCGTATCTAAATCATTGTGATAGTCCCCAATTTTCATTTAAAATGGAATCGCAAAAGAGAAACCCCGTAAAAAGATGACATTGCTAATTGACGGTGTAGTATACGAGGACGAGCATCACATATGTAGTGTCATAACCTTTCTTAGTGTGCACATCATTGCTTGAATACACCACTTATTGCTTTCTAATCCAATCTCCACCGTGATGAAAGATTAAATCAACTAATACCATTGATAATAGGCTACATAATAAGAATAAAAAAAGTAATTAGTTAAATACCAGAAGACAACATAAATACATAGAATATAGAAAACAGAAGTACAACACATTAAAAAAAAAATACTTCAAAACCATTCGAGAATCTCAAGTCTCTAAAGCAATCCGCCCGGCCTCTGATGCTCATACTTAACCTGTTGACAGTTCAAGCGCCGAGCCACATACTCTACTATATCTTTCTTCATTCTCCTCCACCAATAATGCTGCCTCAAGTCCTGATACATCTTTACGGCACCCGGGTGAATGGAATACCACGAACTGTGGGCCTCCTCAAGAATCAACTCGCGCAACCAATCTACATTGGGCACAGAAATCCGACCCTGCATCCTCAACACCCCATTATCTCCAATAGAAACCTCTTTGGCATCACTGTGTTGCATCGTGTCCTTAAGGACAAGCAAATGGGGGTCGTCATACTGACGCTCTCTGATGCGCTCATACAAAGAAGACAGAGAAATCACGCAAGCAAGAACTTAGGTAGGCTCCGAAACATCTAACCTCACGAATTAATTGGCCAAGACATGAACATCCAATACTAGCGGTCTCTCACCAACTGGAATATATGCAAGGCTACCCATACTCTCCGCCTTTCTACTCAAGGCACCGGCCACCATATTGACCTTCTCGGGATGATACAAAATTATGATATTATAGTCTTTTAACAGCTCCAACCATCCACGCTGCTTCATATTTAGATCCTTCTACTTAAACAAGTGTTGTAGACTCCGATGATCTGTAAATACCTCACAAGACACGCCGTAGAGATAATGCCTCCAAATCTTCAATGCATGAACAATGGTTGCCGACTTTAAATCATGAACGGGGTAATTCTTCTCATGGGTATTCAACTGGTGCGAAGCATAAGCAATCACCCTACCTCCTGCATCAAGACACACCTAATAGCAATCCGAGAAGCATCACGATAAACCATATATGAACCCGATGCTGAAGGCAAATTAGAACTGGAGTTGTCGGTAGGGCAGTCTTGAGATTCTAAAAGTTCTCCTCACACTCATCAAACCACCTAAATAAGGCACCATTCTGGGTCAATCTAATCAAAGGTGCAGCAATGGACGAGAAACCCTATACAAATTGGCGATAATAACCTGCCAAACCCAAGAAACTCCGAATCTCTGTAGCTGAAGACGATCTAGGCCAACTTTGAAATGCATCAATCTTCTTCGGATATACCTTGATCCCCTCAATAGACACCACGTGGCCTAAGAATGCCACCAAGTAAATCCAGAACTCACACTTGGAGTATTTAGCATATAGCTTCTTCTCCCTCAAAGTCTGGAGTATAATCCTCAGATGCTGCTCATGCTCCTTCTGGCTGTGTGAGTACACCAATATATCATCAATGAATACTATGACAAAAGAATCAAGATATGGATGAAATACACTATTCATCAAATGCATGAAGGTTGCTGGGTGCATTGGTCAGCCCAAACGACATCACAAGAAACTGATAGTGACCATAGCGGGTCCTGAATGCCGTCTTCAAAATATCAGAATTCCAAATCTACAACTGGCGATACCCAGACCTCAAATCAATCTTATAGAACACTCTAGCACCCTAGAGCTGGTCAAATAAGTCATCAATACGTTGTAAAAGATACATGTTCTTAATTGTAACTTTGTTCAACTACTTGTAATCAATATACATCTGCATAGTACTATCCTTCCTCTTCACAAATAGAACCGGTGCACCCTTAGGCGGCATATTAGGCCTAATGAATCCCCTATCAAGTAGCTCTAGAAGTTATTCTTTCAATTCCTTCAACTCTGCTGGTGCCATGCGATACGGTGGAATAGAGATGGGCCGAGTGCCCGACACTAGATCAATACCAAAATCAATGTCCCTGTCGGGTGGCATGCCCGGCAGGTCTGCAGGAAACACATCTTGAAAATTTCTCACTACCGGAATGGACTCATGGTAGGAGTATCAGCACCAACATCCCTCACAAAGGCTAAATATGCCAGACATCCCATCCCAACCATCTGTTGGGCCTTCAAATATGAAATCACTCTACTGGAAACATAGTCCAGAAAACCTCTCTACTCAACCCTAGGCAATCCCGGCATCGTCAAGTCACAATTTTATCATGACAATCCAGAATAACGTGACATGATGACAACCAATCCATGCCTAAAATCATGTCAAAATCAACCATGCTAAGTAGTAAAAGATTAATTCTCGTCTCTAATCCTCCAATAGTCACCACATACGACCGATACACACGGTCCATAATAATAAAATCACCCACCGTTGTAGATACATGAACATGCATAACCAAGGAGTCACTGGCATATCCAAATAATGAGCAAAGTATGATGATACATATCAATAAGTGGAAACAGGATCAAACAATACTGAAACATCCCTGTGGCATACTAAAATAATACATGTGATCACGACATCGGAAGCAATTGCCTCTGGCATGGCTGGAAATACGTAGCAACGGGCCTGACCACCACCTGATCAACCTCCCCATCTAGGGTGGCCTCGAGCTGAATGAACACACCCCGAGCTAGATGTGCGGTGGTATAGTTACTGGTGCTGGAATCATAGGCTGAGAACTCTATTGTGGAAATCTACCCAACAGTCTGAGGCAATCCCTCTTGAGATGACTCAAGTCCCCGCACTCAAAATAATCCCTTCTCTGGCGAAGCAACTGACCCTGATGATTTGAATAGATGCTCGTGGAACCTTTTGCAGATGAAGCATGGTAAGAACTCTATGCCAGTAACGCACTGAATGATAATTGAACTGGGCGGGCATTGTAGGAATTGGGGCTAACTAAAGAAACACGTGGAACATTGCAAGCTTCCTGAACGGGTCTAGAAGAACAACCTCTACTGTAATGGGACTGACCTCCATATGAGGCACTACTGAAACCACCTGAACTACGAGACCTGTTGGCCTCCCACTCCTCACGCTCCCGCCTGTGAACCAACTCTAAGCATCTAGCAATATCGACAACCTCGTCAAACCTCGCACCCGTCACAACCTCACGAGCCATAATGAATTGTAATCCATAGTTGAGACCATCAATGAACCTCCTAATATTCTCCCTTTCAGTAGGAACCAACCATATCACGTGATGAGCCAACTCTGAAAACTCATCTCATACTGAGTCACTGATATACCCTCCTAGCGTAGCTGCTCAAATTGCCTACGCAACTCCTCTTTGCGAGTCTGTAGGACAAACTTCTCTAAGAAGAGAACTGAGAACACATGAAATATAAGTGGCGTTGCATCGATTGGCCTACTCAACTCATAAGTCTGCCACCATCGGTAAGCTACCCCAGTCAGCTGAAAAGTAGTGAATGAAACTCCACTAGTGTCCAAAATACCCGATATGCGAAGAATCCGCTGACACCAGTCTATAAAATACTGTGCATCTTCTGACTCTGCTCCACTGAACTCTAAAGGCTTAAGCCTCCCAAACCGCTCCATTCTTTTTTGCTCCTCATCACTCATATGGGGACCAACCTTGGCCCTAGCGGCAGCAACGGCTGAACTGGCAATACACCCGCTATCTGGAGTCCTTGAGTAAGCTGCTCTGGAGTACGGGCGGCAGGAGTTTGGGCACCTCCTCCGGCCTGTGAAGTAGCTGGTGCAGCTAGAAATGAGACTGCATGAGTAAGACTCGTGCACACAGTCATAATCTGGGCTAAGGCCTCCTAAAGGCCAGGAATCACAATGGGCACTGCTGGTGCCTGAGTTGGTCCCACCGGCTCAACCACATCTGGTACTTGCTCCTAACCTGGTGCAACTGGTGGCTCCACAAGTGCTGCTCTGGATATAATACGAGCCACACCCCGGCCTCTACCACTGTCACACCTCTTTTTTTCCCGAGGAATGGGCCAAAGGAGTTTTTTCAATTAAAGTGACATTATTTGAAAAGGGATTATTTATTTAATTTTAAGAGTCGGCACTTGGAATAATTATTTACGGCGTCCCAAGTCACCATTTATTTTGAATCCCAAATCAAGGAAAATTGACTCTATTTAAGTCTGCGAAACACAGAAGACCGGGTAAGAAATTTTGTTAACACGGGAGAAGGTGTGAGACATTCCCGAATTCCGTGGTTTTAGCACGGTCGCTCAACAATTATACCTAATTCAAATATTTTGTATTTATGAGAACTTTATGCCCTTTTGCCTTAAATCGCTTTTAATTGCTTGATTATTTGTAATTATGAAATTATCTTGAAACGAATCGCGCGTACGTGTATTCGTTTTGTTTTGCGTGTCAAGAATCATGTCACGCGTACGTGTACACAATTAATAACACTCAATTATTATTAAAATTATTTTGCCAAAGTCGCGCGAATGCATACCTTGCCTTTAATAGAAATCGTAGCTATGTCGCACAAACGTATACATAGCCATGACAACTGAATTGTTTGAAGTGTGCTTATAATTATGAAAACGTTGTGCTTTTTACTTAGTTAGGGGGGGGTGATAGAGTTTTATTTATTAGGTACAATTGGGCTATCATATGGATATTTATTCAAGGGAATGGGCTTGGCAACATTTCAGCGTATTGGCCCAATTTGTTTATTCACTAATTTTGACCCCAAAATTTCCTATAGCTCCTGAATCTCTCTGCCTATCTATTCTCAACTATCAAAAATGACTTATTCTTAAAGAATTAAATTGGATCCAACCACATGAAAAGTTTTAAACATTGAAATTATATTAAATAAAGACAACAACTAATGAAAAGGAAATTAGTCTGGCTAACATGCTTTCAACCCAAAACAAAACGAAACAACGTATAGAAATAAGAAGAAAAAAATGTGAGCAGAGTAAAACAATGAAGAAGAAGAAGAACTGGACCTTTTATAACTTTCAAAATATCAAAGATCTTCCAACTAGTTTATAAGAAGAACACAGCGATGAAGTTGAAACGAACAAACCCGTCACCCGGATACCACGAACGGAGACTCGCCGGCGACCTCGACTGAAAGCTTTATTGTTTCGGCTGGGTTTGGATGGTGGTTGGACACTGAAATTTCAGGTGTTTGGCTGGAATTTTAAATGAGGTTTATGATTGGTTTAACTGGCGTTTCATGGCTGCGTTTTGGAGCCAAGAGTAAGGTTCTTTGGGGCTATTTTCTGACTGTTTTACGGTGGAGTTAGCAGCGATTTGAGCTGCTGTTTTGGGGGTGGTGTTAATGGAGTTTCACTTCGTTTTTCATGGCTGAAACTACTGCTTTAATGATGGTTGAGGGACTGATTTACAGAGGCCGTTTGGAACTGTTTTTATGGCTGGATTTATGGAGAAAATATAGCAGCTCCTCCTTAAAATATTGGACTCCCTCCCTTTCTCAATCTCGTTCTTTTCTTTAAATAGAAGAAAAATTGATGCCTTTCCCCGTGCAAAAGAATTTAAAAAGGATAATAAGGGATATGGGGGTTGGGACTTTGACGCGAGGGAGTGGGGAAATAGGGCTAGAATAGTGGGGGTTAGTTGTGAGGGAGTTGGGGACCTGAGGGATTGAGGGGAAGGGCTGCAGATTAGGAGAAATCTTTAAATTGCTCAATTTGTTACTCTTTTTTTTTTTTGCTTTTTCTTTTCGTTAGTTTTTTTTTAAAAATGACTTTTACTTTTCTTTTTTCTTTTTTAAATGAAGGGAAAAAAAAGAGGGTAAAATACAAAGCTATATATATATATATATATATATATATATATACATGTACTTTAAATAATACTAAGAAAAGATACCATAACTAATTAAAATTCTAATTAAAAGAAATCTTTTTTTTTGTAAATTTGTTTTCTTGTAAATAGAAATAAAACTTACTTTAAGAATGTGGATATTTTTGTAGTTTTAAATTTAATTGTTTTCAAATAAAATTTATTAAGAGTAAGATAAAAGTTTAAAATATCAATATTAGAGCTAAAAGAAATATTTATAATAAAATAGTATAGAATTTGGGTGTGGTCAAAAATTAAGTGTTCGCAACCGCGCCACCGGCCTCTCGCGGCCCTAGCTGGTGGTACTAGTGGCCATCCACCTGATCCGGCCGCACGTGTTCTCACCATCTATGAGAGAATAAAAGTGTCAAGTTCAAGTTTTGAAAATAACAAATCTGCACGACAAGAATACAAAAAAGTGAAGTGTCCTAACAGTTCGGTAGCCTCTCGAATATAAGTACAAACGTCTATGTACCGATCAGCGAGACTTTACTAAACTTGCTCATGACTTGTAATACCAATGAACCTAGGGCCCTAATATCAACTTGTCACGACCCAAAATACCAATCGTCGTGATGGAGTCTAACACACCGGCTAGGCAAGCCGAAACATAATAATAAAGAGCCAAAACAATAGAAATTTATAGAAATAACATAATTCTGAAATCTCAATACAACCAAATACTATTAATACAAAGTAAATTCCCCAAAAACTGGTAAATATGAAGTCATGAGTTCTACAACAGAATACAAGTCTGAAACTAAACAATAATAACATTATCTGAACTACAACAACAATATGTAAGAAAAGACAAGTCAAAACTACGACCAAGGATGCAGCTCTACCTCGCCTTTCGAAGATAGTCCAATCAAGTAAGACTACTGGTGATAACTGGTCGCACATCTGGATCTGCACAATTAAGTACAGAGTGTATTATGAGTACAACTGACCCAATGTACTCAATAAGTAACGTAACTAACCTCGGTGAGGTAAAATAAGCGAGAACTATAAATATACTAGATATAACCTGTATAGTCTGAACTTTTAACGGGTACGAAACAATAACGAAACCAAGTCATAAAGCACAGGAAAAAGCATTTGTGTGTGGATGTGTACAATTACTCAATTACTCTGCTCAGTCAATATTTAGCATAGAAAGATGATATACAGATAAGTCAGTTAATAATCCATGGAAATTTACAAGTAGAGATGAAATGCAACTCCAAACAACACTGGCCAGACTTTCCTCAATATCCGCGTGCACACCATCAAGAGAGAAATATGAGAGGGTAACCATAAAGGGGGTGTATCCATATCCACACGTTGCACGGACAAATCACGTGCTGCACATACAACTCACGTGTTGCACAGACAACTCACGTGCTAATAATATAAATCGCACGGACTCACGTGCTAATAATATCAATATATGGATCCACAAGGACAACTCACGTGCTGCACGGACAACTCACGTGCCAATAACATCAACCGTACGGACAACTCACGTACCAACAATCACAATCCGTCCGGCGTGGTCACATGCTACTAGTCCAACTCATAACACAGAGAAAACAAATATACGAGAATACATGCACATAATCAATTTTACCAATTTCATACTCCTAGACTTGTAACTAGCATGTTATAGTGTAGGGATGTGCAATGTGTTCTATCACAACTAAAACAGATAAATTCATCATGGAATAGTAGTGCCCAACCGGGAACACAACCTCAATGAAACCCCAACATGATACAAATAGCTCACATAGGGGTACACATAGGAGAAACAACTCAGTTTGAAGCTTAATAATCAATTCAAGGCATGACATAGCCTAAACACTACCCCAGACATGGATAAATAACCTAGTGTTAGCACATGGGTCGCAAACCCCACACATGTGCGCACTCATAGCTCGTAGTTATCATAAATAATTCTGGCAACTAGCGCCTCAACCAGTTTAGATAAGATACTTACCTCAAGCAAGCCAAAGCACTCCTCTAACAAGCTTTTTCCACACATATCGACCTTCGAGCGGCTCGAATCTAGCCAAAATAATGTAATACTATCAATAAAAACTATAGGAATTGATTCCAAATGATAAAGCTAATATCTTTAACTCAAATAAAAAAAGCCAACCCCAAGCTTCCACCTTAGAACCTAACAAAACTTGCAAATTTCGAATACTCATTCAATTACGAGTCTGATCATACAAAATCATCAAATTCCAATATCAAATCGACCTTCAAACCTTTATTTTTTATTTTTACAAAGTTTCCACAAAATTCCTCATTTTTCACTTTAATTCACTAATTTAATTCTAAAAATAAAGATGAAATCATGATATAATAACAAATTCGAGTAAAACATACTTACCCCGATCTAAAATATGAAAATTCCCTCCAAAATCGCCCAAAACCGAGCTCTATAACTCAAAATATGAAATAATACTCTAACCCTCGATTTGGGATTTTAAAAGCTGTTGCGCAGTCATTACACTTCGCGATCGCGGAAAGTTTCTTGCGATCACGATGAACAAAAGTCTCCAGTGGCAAAAACCTTCTTCGCGAACGCGATAGACCAGTCGTGAACGCGATTACTAGTCACCAACACTTATGCGATCACGGTCAGCCATACACGATAGCGATGAGCATCGCGTGAAAATTTTCAGGCCCCCTCTTCCTTCTTCTCAAACGCGTCTCCTCTCCCGCGTTCGCGTAGCACAATCTTTCAAAGCTTCGCAATCACAATCTTAAACTTGCGAACATGTTGAAAAATACTCACCTGCCAGACTTGATCCTTCGCGATTGCGGCCCTCTTCTCGCGACCGCGAAAGAGGAAACTAGATGCCAAGAAATCAGCAATCCAACAAAGTCGAAAATGAGTTCGAACTTGATCGGAAACACCCCCGAGGCCCCTTGGACCCCATCCAAACATACCAACATGTCCTAAAATACGTCGAACCCCTGTTAAATTTATGGTGACGTAGAATCACCCGTGAGTATGTATGAAATAATGCACTCAGTAATTTAATGTCATCAGAATAATTCTTGGCACGTTCGAGGACGAACGTATGTTTAAGAGGGGGAGAATGTAACGACCCGACTTGTCGTTTAAAGAATTAACGCCCTACTCAGTGACTTAAGGTCTCGAGAAGTTTCGCAATATGTATTATGACCCGCGGGTGTGGTCGAGTTTGATTTTCGAAAGATTCAGAATTAAATTAAAAGAACAATTCTTATTTAGAAGCTTAAATGAAAAGAGTTGACCGGAGAGTTGACTTTTGAGCAAACGACCCCGTAATGGAATTTCAATGATAGCAATAGCTTTGTATGATGATTTCGGACTTAGGCATATATTTAGATTTGGATTTAGAAGTCCGTAGGATAATTCGACGTATTTTGGCGAAAATAGGAAAATAGAAGATTTTTGGAAAGTCCGATTGAAGGTTGAATTTTTGATAACAAGGTCGGATTTCGATTCCGGAAATTTGAATAGATTCGTTATATCATTTATGACTTGTGTGCAAAATTTGAAGTCATTCCGGATTGATTTGATATGTTTCGGCACAAGATATAGAATTTGAAAGTTCAAAGTTCATAGATTTTGACTTGAGGTGCGATTCATCGTTTTGATGTGATTTGAGGCTTCGAGTAAGTCTGTAATATATTTTGAGACTTGTTGATATGTTCGAACGGGGTTTCGAGTAGCTCGGGTGAGTTTCGGGGTAGTTTCGGACCATTTCTAGGCCATTTTAAGTTGCTGATTTTTGGCCACAGAGGTATGCATCGCGATCGCGAAGAGCAATTTTGCTGTTTGGACACTGTGAATCGCGATCGCGGAAGCCTTTTCGCGATCGCGTATAGGAAAATCTTGCTGCACTGACCCAATTTTGGAAGCTTATATCTCGCAATCTATAGGGAATTTGGAGATGATCCAAAATAAAAGGTTGTAGCCCTTTATGTCTAAATTTCAGAAAGGTAAACCATTTATCATTTGGAGTTGCGTACAAAATGTTATGGTGCATAAACTATAGGCTATCTGGGAAGAGTTTGAAAATCTCTATTGCACATGGCTGATTATGGGAGCTTATATCTCGCAATCTATAAGGAATTGGGAGGTGAAAAACAAATACAAGTTATAGCCCTTGGTGTCTAGTTTTCAGAAAGTTAAACCATTTGCAATTTGGAGTTTTGTACGAAACGTTATGACCATTATACTAGAGGCTGTTTGGAAGAGCTGGGCACTTGTTCTTCGCGATCACGAAGCATTTTACGCGATCGTGAAAGGCAAATTTTGGGCTGCGAAAAGTTGTGCTTCGCGATCGCGAAGAGTAAATACCTGGGCAATAGCTATATTTCGAGGTTTCAGCCATTTTAAATATATTTGGAGCTATGAAGCTCGGATTGAAGCGATATTTGAGGCGATTTTCACCATATGGATTGGGGTAAGTGTTCTATATCCTAAAGTGTTTATATTTCATGAATCTATGATTATATTCATCGTTTAATTCGGATTTTTATGGAAGAAATCAAGAATTTTTGCAAAATCTTCCAAAAACGAAAATTTAAGATTTGGAGGTCGAGTTTTTATCGGAATTTGATAAAATTGGTATGGTTGAACTCATATCGGAATGAGTGTTCGGATTTCATGAAAATTATGTCGTGTTCCGAACGGCAAGACCCGTGTTGACTTTTGTTGACTTTTTGGAATAAAGTTTTAAGTCGACGTATTATTATCCGGAATTATTTCCGATGAATTTTAATGAGGTTGTACAATTAATTTGGATAGATTTGAGTTGTCCGGAGGTCAATTCAAGTAAGAAGGCTATTTTTGAATATCGATCTAACTTCAAAAAGGTAAGTATCTTGCCTAACCTTGAGTGGACGAATTACCCCTTAGGCATTGAGTCTTATGTGGAAAATTGTGTAATTGAAAATCATGTACGCGGGGTGACGAGTACGTACCTGGTTTATATGTGCAAATTATATCGGCTAAAATTCTTAGACGCCCTTATGTACTAAATTGGAAATTATTGGCACTTATTAAATCCTCTATTTGTCATGCCTAAATCCTTGTTTGTTGAATTTGTTTTTATATGATGATTTGGTGTGATTGCCACCTTGATTTTATGTGTATCCCATGTTTTTGTTGAGTTGATATTTTCTGGAGATAATTTCATTATGGATTATTCATTTGCAAATAATTTATTAAATAATTTTAAAATGAGACATTAATCTATATGCCAAAAATTTGGATTAAAGAAGGCGTTGTTCCTTGATGAATTACTTTCCAGTTCATGTTGTTGAAATTGGTATTGAGTTATAAAGGCTGTAAATCATACTGAGGCAAAGTGTTAAATTGTGAAATATTATTTTGTTGAGTTGTTCACTCCCGAATATTTTGTTAAGATTTTGTGCACATTATGGTTAAACAATGGGCTCCTTATTGTGAAAAATAATGTATTGTTGATTTCTATGGCAAGTTGTAATATTTGAGCACTTGATGTGTAATTTGTGATATGTTGTGATATTTGAGCACTTGATGTGCAATTTGTGATATGTTGTGATATTTGAGCACTTGATGTACAATTTGTGATATGTTATGATATTTGAGCACTTGTAGTGCAGTCTGTTGATGTATATTTACTTTGGGACTACGAGGCGGTCCTTCGACAGATCTCCCTGTCATGCATATTTACTTTGGGACTACGAGGCGGTACCTCGGGAGATCCCCCTGTCTTGCATATTTACTTTGGGACTACAAGGCGGTACCTCGGGAGATCCCCCTGTCTAGCATATTTACTTTGGGACTACGAGGCGGTACCT
This sequence comes from Nicotiana tomentosiformis, assembly GCF_000390325.3. Lineage (NCBI taxonomy): Eukaryota > Viridiplantae > Streptophyta > Magnoliopsida > Solanales > Solanaceae > Nicotiana > Nicotiana tomentosiformis. Next base: position 133,466,880 of record NC_090813.1, read on the forward strand.
CGAGAGATCTCCCTGTCTTGCATATTTATTTTGGGACTACGAGGCGGTACCTCGGGAGATCCCCCTGTTGAGTATTTACATTTGGGTTTACGAGGCGTTACCTCAGGAGCACCCCTGTTGTTTATCTCTATTTGTTGTGTTGTTTCTTATCTGTAAATTCTTGTCGTTCACTTCTCATTCACTTCATTAAATTATTATGTTTTCTGCCTTGTGAATTAACTGTACGGTTGTAATAGAAATATGGGCACGAGGTGCCGTGAGATATGAAAGTGGGCAGAGACACGAGATTTTTAGGATTATGAGGTGAGGTGTCAACCAATGGTTTTACTTGAAAGAAACTATATTCGAAAGGTCTTTATTTGAAAGAATTATATTTGAAATGTTGTATTTAAAAGAATTACATTTGAAAGGTTTCTATTTAAAAGAATTATATTCGAAGGGTTTTATTTGAAAGAATTATATTTGAAAATATTTTTTAGAAAGGATTATATTGGGAGATATTTATTTGAAAGATTCGTATTCGTAAAATTTTTATTTGGAAAACTTGTAGATAAGATGTATATTTTTAAGGGCTTGCTTAATTGGCGGTACTTGACTTTATTATTCGTGTGAGAAATATTTATGGTGTTCTTGCTGCTTTGCTATTTATATCATCAGTTGATTATTGTTGTTATCACTGTTATCTATTTTCTATTATCTTTGTATGCCGTAGTGCACATGTTATTTGACTAGTGAGTGTCTTGACTGTTCCTCGTCACTACTCCACCGAGGTTAGTCTTGATATTTACTGGGTACTGACTGTGGTGTACTCATACTACACTTTTGCACATTCTTGTGTAGAGCCAGGTATTGGAGATATCGGACTCGGGCAGAGTTAGTGTGTTGATCGCAAAGATTCAAGGTAAAGCTACTTGGTCGTCGCAGTTCCTTGGAGTCTTTCCATTTTATTGTACTGTCAACTCTTATTCGAATAGTAATGTATATTCGACCTTTGAGATCATTGCATGTATTCAGTTAGAGTTCGTGACTCAGTATTACCAGTCTTGGGAAGGTGTTATAATTATTTCCACTGTTAGTTTCGATTATAAAACAAATTGGCTTGAATTGTAATTGTACTCGGCTTACCTAGTCTTAGAGACTAAGTGCCATCACAACGCCTGTGGTGGGATTTTGGGTCGTGACCGAAAACTTTCCTCAACAAAGTTAGGCAAGACACTTACCTCAATTCGGCTAACTCAATACTCAATTTAGCCTTTTCCTTAACAAATTCACCTCCGCTCGGCTCAATCTAGCCAAAAACGACTTAAATACATCACACAATGCAAGGGAAAACAATTTCAATTAGTAAAGCTGTGATTTTAATACAATTTCTAAAAAGTAAACAAAAGTCAACCCTCGGGCCCGCCCGGTCGAAACTCGGGTCCAAGAGTAGGTCTTGACTACCCATAGCCTCACGAGTCCAAATACGTCTTTTGTTTCAAAATCTTTTTTGACAAAATCCCCAAAATTTTCCCTAGATTTCTCATGATTTTGATGTTAATCTTATATAAAATCATGAAATGTAGTTGAGAATTGATTAGAGGTACTTACCCAATGATTTGGTATGAAAATCCCTTCATAAAATCGCCTTCCATTGAAGCTAAGGTTCAAAATATAACAAAATCAAGCCAAATCTCGGAATTCTCAGCATTTAGCAGGTCGCAGATGTCGCATTTGCGACAGGGGGTTCACAAATGCGACCCACGCACATACGAACAATATATCGCAAATGAGAACTGGAGGTTTTCCTACTAATGTCGCATTTGTGACCAAACGCTTCACAAATGCGAAAAGGGGGACCATCGCAAATGCGAGGAATTTTTCACAAAAGTGAATTCCTGCCCAGCAGCCCGGGTTCGCAAATGCGATAGTCGCATTTGCGACCAAAACATCGCAAATGCGATGACACCAGTACCAGCACTCAAAAATCATAAAAAAATCATTCCGAAACCAATCTGAAACTCACCCGAGCCTCCGAGGCTCCAAACCAACCATGCACCCAGGTCCAGAAACACAACATGAACTTGCTTGCGCGATCAAATCATCCAAATAACCTCTAAAAGCACGAATCGGATGCTAAAACGCATGAAGATCAAAGGAAACTTCAAGAACTTCTAGAATCGCAACCATACGTCCGAACCATATCAAATCAACTCCAAATGGCGCCAAATTTTGCAGACAAGTTCCATGTGATGAAACGAACCTACTCGAAGCTTCAAAACATGTATGGAAACCTCGAAACGATGAATCACACCTCAAGTCAAAATTAGTGAACCTTGAAACTTCAATTTCTACGATCGATGCCGAAACCTATCAAATCTTGCCCAATGGACCTCAAATTTTGCACACAAGTCACATATTCCATTACGGACCTACTCCAACTTCTGGAATCGGAATTCGGACCCAATATCAAAAAGTCCACTCCCGATCAAACTTCCCAAAAATTCAACTTTCGCCAATCCAAGACTAATTCGACTACGGACTTTCAAATTACAATCCGGACGCACTTCTAAGTCCAAAATCGTCAAACGGAGCTAACTAAACTCGATTCCAAGGCCTCAAACTACCGAGAGAAGTGCAGATGCTCAAAACGACCAGCCAAAAGTTACATCCTCCACCACTTAAACAAACGTTCGTCCTCGAACGTGCCAGGGGTCATCCCAAGGCTTTCAAACCACGGTGTAACCTTACTATGCGTATACCCGGGGGTGATCTCACATCACCCTACTCCATATAAGCCCGCCAACACAACATCACTAGAGATCCTTGCTCCAACATTGGTCCTTAAACCTTAGAACCCAATCTCGAAGCCTCAAATCACATCACACAATACCGAAATCACGAATGTCACCCCAATTCAAGCCTAATGAATGAATAAATTTTTAACTTCTAAAACTAATGCCGAATCATACCAAACTAACTCTGATTGACCTCAAATTTTGCACATTAGCCATAAATGATACAACAGACCTACTCTAACTCTCAGAACCAAAACTCGAGCTTGGTATCAACAAAGTCAACTCTCGGTCAAACTTCTCAACCTTCCAAACCTTCAACTTTTCAACTTTCGCCAATTCAATCCAAAACGATCTACGAACCTCCAAATCCAAATCCGAACATATGCATAAGTCCAAAATCATCATACGAAACTATAGAAACCATCAAAACTTCATTCCGGAGTCGTTTATAATAAAGTCAACATCTGGTCAATTCTTTAAACTTAAGCTTCCTACCATGGGACTAAGTGTCCCAATTCACTCCGAAACATCCCCGGAACCAAACCAACTACCATGGAAAGTCACATAACCACAAATGAATATAGAACAAGCAATAAACAAGGAGACAAGGCTACAATACACAAGACGGCCGGCTGGGTCATCACATAACCAAATCTTAATTATGAAACATTTCATCTTCTTATTCAAAATAACCATAAGAACTACTAATATGTGGAAGACAAAGCAAAGAAGACCAGAAAGGCTTTAACAGTAGACCAAAAATCAAAATAAAGTGAGAAAAAACTAACTTTTGTAACAAAACTAGAATTACACTTACCTTAGGCTTCAAATATTTATAGAATCCCCTTCCGGGGTTAAATACAGTCGTTGAAGTCAAGTGGTTAACAATAATGTCATATCGACATCTAATTTGGGATGAATAACTATCTTGAGACATTGATGGGAGAGAAAAATTTGTGAAAGATACGAGCTTTAATTTTTCAACAATGGAAGCTAAATAAGTATAGGAAATTATTGGTAGAATTGGGTTGGTATTATTGGGGTCAAGTTTGTGGATATGGGTTTTAATCTTGTGGGGTCATCTAATGTCGCAGCTAACATGGACAAAAAGTTGGAGAAAACAACTGCCACAATGGAAAGTCGTTAGGGATAAGGTTATTTTAAAAAGGATTGTTAACAGTAGGGGCTGGAATGGACGAAAAGTATAACGAGAGTCAAATGTAAGCAATATACAATAGTGGAAGGGCAATTCCGGACCTTCTACCAAAACAAAAAAAAATGGATGGATTTAATTTGATGAGTAAGAGGCAAAGCGGGTTGGATTTAAAAAATGGGTGGGTTTAATTTTGTATAGTACAAAACAATATACGTGGCAAGCTTATAAAGTGCCACGTGGCTATTCTATGGTGTCAAAATTGACAAGGTTTGTCTATTAAAGTGCCACATGGCTATTCTATGGTGTCAAAATTGACAAGGTTTGTCTATTAAATACAGGGATATATTTGAACCCAAATAAAATATTAAGGGCATATATAGACTAAAAGGTTAACGAATGATATTTGTGAGTCATTTTCTATTATGTTAGGGGTATTTTTTTTGCCTTTTTTGGAAAAGAAAAAGAACCATCATGGGTAGAGAATATAGGAAAAGGAGGGGGAGGAGCGAGGATGAGCAAGAAAAAGAGTTAGCATGGGCCCCGGGGAGTGAGATTCGTTCTAAAGTACTTGTCGAGATACTGAGCAAAATAAAATAAACCAAAGTGAAATAATGAAAGGAATATTGATCGTTAAAAATGAAAATTTCTTATATTTAATTTTATGAAAATTTTAATGAGGGTAAGCCTTTTTTGGGTCAGTTGCGAAAATATTAGATTGAATTCGTATATAGCTGCTTATTCAATGTTTACTATATTTTCCTACTTCATGAAAGTTGTAAAAAAAACTATTTGAAAAAATAAATTCTAATACAATTTCAAATGAAACTGAAAAGGGTTTACAAGGTTGATAAAACTTATAAATATAATACTTATCAATTAAAAATTGCATTTATCAAAAATGTATAGTTGCGACGAGTACAAATTATGTTATATGTATACAATATACCACTTACTAATGCAATATTTTTGTATTCTGTACAATGTCTCTATGTTTGTTACTATCTTTTTAGAAGTTTATAAAATTTATTTAAGAAAAAAATAATTTCTAATTTTAAAATTTATATTTTCCTCTGCGGATTCACCTTGTTTTTATTTGTCTATGATGATAAGAGCTAAAAACAAATGGTAAAAATCACACAATGTCCTTATCTCTCCCGTGAATGTCATCATTTTATTGACCTCAAAACCTATGATTTGTTGCTAGGTATTTCTTCTCAAAATATGTAGAATTTTAGCTCTGACAGCCATTAGTAATTTAAAAACTTCAAAAAAATAATGACAAAAACAGTATAATGGTTCGCCCATTTGGGAGTTCGGAGAGTGGTGAACTTAAATGAAACTATGTAATAATCACCAATGGCGCATGTCATATGACAGATGAGTTCACGAGGGTGAAGCAGTGACATTATTATAAATGACAAATTATAGTCATCTCACAACTGCAACTACAAGTAAAGACACTAGATACTTACAATGCAAAATGCCACATTCTATCATCCAGTTGTCACATTCAACGAAAATAAGTAGTCAGTTTCAGTGCCTTGTACAAGTCAATAAGGTTACACACTTATACTAGCTCAAACTACTAAGAATGAGGACACACCATATTACATAAGTTACAAAAAAGAATCACTACTTAAGTTAAAATGCTTAGAATTTTGCAAGTCTGGACACCTAAGATCTCCATCCACTAGAATTTTACATTTTATGGTCATAGCCATTGGTACCACCTTCTCTGCCTAGCGGTTGTTTCTTTCTTTGGAGCTAAAGGAATCCTATCTGCGTGAGCAACGACCCATTTGCTAAAATTTGAGGAAGAAACAAGCTCTTCCATAGCATGTTATTATTCTGTATTTATAAAATAATTCTGGAGAAGATAAAATAACATATAAACAGAAATGTAAAAGAAACAAAATTTAATCCGAGCCCACTGAATTCACAGTGTTTCCTTAAGGAATTTAATCCCCTCCTAGTACTCAAGGTTGTGGATTATTTCCTCCCAGGATAGAACGAATTACACACTAGTGTAGCGATACTTCAAACCCCAGTGTTTCAGCGAACACAAAGATTGGTAGCAAATCACACTTACTGTTGCTTTCTTTGTAGTTAAAACAATGCAGAAGAAATGAGGAGAAATCAGAAATTCGTATAGAAAATCTGAGAGAATGGACTGGTATTTATAACCAATATTGAGCTCAAACTAAAGAGGTGCAACTCTTCAAAACTGAAGAGGTGCAACTTTTCAGAAGGTCTGTTTGTGTAAAACGGCCATAAGTTAAATGGCTTTTACAAAAAATAAAGGGCATATACTATTCCGTTGGATTTAATGTTATTTATCCATTTTTTAAAACGGATAAATAATATTTCTGTTAATATTTACTATTAACAAATAAATTTGATCTAAAAAATTAATCAATCGATCGATCATTTGACCAAATCCAAATCCAAATCCAAATCCAAATCTGAAGTCGTAGCCGGAGCCGAGCCGAGCTGAGCGAGCGACGACGACGACGACGCGAGGCTTGCCTTCTTCTTAACTCTTTAAGAGCTAGAAGAAGTGTAATTATATATATACCCATCAAAACCTTTTCTTCTTCCAATATGAGACAATGTCCCTTTGTCAAGGAGGGAAACTCAAATATTTTCAATTTCCCTCCATTTCTCATTCACTCTCTTTTAAGCTACATTTAAGCTTAAAAATCCAACAATCCCCCTAATGAATGGGGAATGGCTATCACGGAAATATGCATGAAAAATTATGTGATTCGCAAGCAAGGATTAATTGCATCTGGATAAATAGGTTTCCCTTTGAACTTTCCGTAGTGAACTTATGTCGGATATACTCGGTCAATCGATAGATTTGATATCTTTGAACCGTCGAACTTTGGTGTATACCTAGATAACCATAAGTCACACAACCAACCCTTAACCGTCTTTGGCTCTCATTATTGTGTTTGTTTCAGCCATGAACACCGCCTGGTTTCATAAGTGCGTAGAGAATTGGACTTACAAAATTCTCCTTGAAGCGGCTAACACTTCACACTTACATAGGTGATTCCTAAACGTGTGATCCCGTAGATACACTATTTGATATACCTAGTATCAAATTTAGAAATCACTAAAAAGCCTTAATGCTTTATCCTTGGTACTGAACATTGTCTCATCACGAGAATAGACCAAACTTTTAGTTGAAAATGTTGAACCGTCATTAATGACTTTGTTTGATTTCCTTGAATCTAGATCTTGGGATCTCCAGTCTTCTACGTAGAGTTACCGCCACAATGGCTTGTTCTCGGCCATAGTCTCATTCCCCTCGATGATTTCTTAACTACCTCTCTAGTTAGGCCTTTTGTAAGTGGATCCGACACATTATCGCTTGACTTTACATAGTCAATCGTGATAATTCCTCTAGAGAGTGATTGCCTAACGGTTTTATGTCTTCGTCGTATATGACGAGATTTACCGTTATACATCACGCTCCTAACCTTTCCTATTGCCACTTGACTATCGCAATATATGCATATTGGTGCCAACAGTTTGGGCCAAAATGGAATGTCTTCCAAGAAATTTCGAAGTCATTCAACTTCTTCACCGGCTTTATCTAAGGCTATGAACTCAGCCTCCATTTTAGAGCGGGCAATACAAGTTTGCTTGGACGACTTTCAAGATACCGCTCCTCTACCAATAGTGAATACATATCCACTTATAGACTTAGAATCAGTTGAACCAGTGATTTAATTTGCATCATAGTATCCCTGAATCACCGCAGGATATTTACTGTAGTGCAAAGCAAAGTCCTGGGTATGTTCTAAATATCCCAAAACTCATTTTATTGCCATCCAATGAGATTGACCTGGATTGCTCGTGTATCGACTCAATTTACTTATAGCACAAGCTATATCTGGTCGTGTACAATTCATGATATACATTAAGCCTCCCAACACACGAGCATAATCCAATTGTGATATGCTTTGGCCTTTGTTCTTTGCTAATGCAAGATTCACGTCAATTGGAGTCTTTGCAACTTTAAACCCTAAGTGCTTGAATTTTCCAAGTATTGTCTTAATATAATGAGATTGTGACAATGCCAGACCTTGAGGAGTCTTATTGATCTTAATCCCCAGAATTAAATCAGCAACTCCCAAGTCCTTCATATCAAACTTGCTAGTTAGCATACGCTTAGTCGCATTTATGTTGGTAATGTCATTACTCATTATCAGCATATCATCCACATATAAGCAAACAATGACTATGTGATTTGGAACATTTTTAATGTACATACATTTATCACATTCATTTATCTTAAAACCATTTGACAACATTGTTTGGTCAAATTTCGCATGCCATTATTTGGGTGCTTGTTTTAGTCCGTAAAGGGACTTAACAAGTCTACATACATTCTTTTCTTTACCTTGAACCACAAACCCTTCAGGTTGTTCCATGTAGATTTCTTACTCCAAATCTCCATCTAAGAAGGCAGTCTTAACGTCCATTTGATGAATTTCAAGACCATAAACTGCAGCTAATGCTACTAACATTCGTATGGACGTAATTCTTGTAACTTGAGAGTATGAATCGAAATAATCAAGACCTTCTCGCTGTCTATACCCTTTGACTAGAAGTCTTGCCTTATATTTATCAATAGTGCCATCATTTTTCATTTTCCTCTTAAAAATCCATTTAGAACCCAAAGGTTTATTTTCAGGAAGATGATCAACCAATTCGCATGTATGGTTGTTCAATATGGATTCTATTTCACTATTGACTGCCTCTTTCCAAAGCAATGATTCCAAAGAAGACATAACTTCTTTAAATGTTCGAGGCTCATTTTCCAATAAGAAAGTCACAAAATCTGGTCCGAATAAAGTAGACGTTCTTTGACGTTTACTACGTTTTGGATCCTCCTGATTAAATGTACTTTCTTTTATTTTTTCCTGAGGTCGTTTAGATCCTTCACCAATCGACTCATATTCCTTTTTATACGGATATATATTTTCAAAGAACTCAGCATTATCTGATTCTATAACCGTATTATTATGAATGTCGAGATTTTCTGATTTATGAAGTAGAAATCGATATGCTTTACTATTGGTCGCATATTCTATGAAAATACAATTAACGATTTTTGGTCCTATTTTTACTCTTTTGGGTTTAGAAACTTACACTTTTGCCAAATACCCCCACACTTTAAAATAATTCAAGTTGGGCTTCCTTCCTTTCCATTTTTCATATGGAATGGATTCTGTTTTTCTATGGGGTACTCGATTTAGTATCCGGTTAGCCGTAAGAGCGGCTCCCTCCACAAGTTCTGTGACAAACCAGAACTTATCAATAATGCGTTCATCATCTTCTTTAATGAATGATTCTTTCTTTTCGCAATCCCATTGGATTGGGGCGTGTAAGGGGTTGTTATTTGATGAATTATTCCATATTCTAAACATATTTCTTCAAAAAGAGATTCATATTCACCACCCCTATCATTTATTATCATTTTGATTTTCTTGTTAAGTTGCGTTTCAACTTCATTTTTATATTGCCGGAATGCGTCTATTGCTTCATCTTTACTATTAAGTAAGTAAACATAGTAATATCGAGTACTGTCATCAATAAAAGTTATGAAATACTTCTTTCCACCGCGAGATGGTATTGACTTTATGTCACAAATATCTATGTGAATTAAGTCTAAAGGATTTAAATTCCTTTCAACTGACTTATAAGGATGTTTAACATACTTAGATTCCACACATATTTGATATTTTGATTTGTCGCATTCAAACATAGGCAATACTTCCAAATTAATCATTTTTCGCAAGGTTTTATAATTGACATGACCCAAACGTATATGCCATAATTCATTTGACTCAAGTAAGTAAGAAGAAACTGAAATTTTATTATTATTCTCAACAACCATTATATTCAGCTTGAAAAGGCCCTCAGTGAGGTAACCTTTTCCTACAAATATCTCATTCTTACTTATTACAATCTTATCGGATACAAAAACACACTTAAACCCATTCTTAACAAGAAGTCCAGCAGAGACTAAGTCCTTTCTATTCTCGGGAACATGAAGGACGTTGTTCAAAGTCACCACCTTACCAGAAGTCATTTTCATAAATACCTTCCCACATCCTTCAACTTTGGCCGTTGCAGAATTTCCCATAGAAAGCGTCTCTTTGGGTCCAACAAGAGCATATGTAGCAAACGCTTCTCTAACAGCACAAACATGGCGAGTGGCTGCAGAATCAATCCACCACTCCTTAGGATTTCCCAACAGGTTGCATTCAGAAAGCATAACACACACGTCATCGATATCTTCGTGCTTTTCAACCATGTTTGCTTGACCATTCTTCTTGTCTTTCTTTGGAGCACGACAATCTGTAGATTTGTGTCCAGCTTTTTCACAGTTGTAGCAATTTCCGTTGAATCGCTTCTTGCTTGGGTTGCTTTTCGGTCCATAAGCCTTCTTCCTCTTTCTATTCTCAACAATGTTTGCTCCCATTATTGTTGAGTTTTCACGGCCTTTCTTTTTAGCAACTTTGTTGTCCTCTTCGATTCTCAACCGAACAATGAGATCTTCAAGGGACATCTCCTTGCGTTTGTGTTTCAAGTAGTTTTTGAAGTCCTTCCACAAAGGAGGCAACTTCTCAATCATTGCTGTAACTTGTAATGTTTCATTGATGACAAGACCTTCAGCGAAAATTATGTTATTAGAAACAATATAATTAATACTTTCAACATTAGTATTAATTTGACTTATACCTTCAGCAAGGAGATCGTGAATAATCACTTGCAATTCCTGGACTTAGGTAATAACACACTTGCTATCTACCATTTTATAGTCCAAAAATTTAGCGGTAACGAATTTCTTTAACCCGACATCTTTTGTTTTGTATTTTCTTTCAACCGCTATCCACAGTTGTTTTGACGTCTCCATATTACTATAGACATTATACATTACTATAGAGAAAGCGTTCATTTTCTGGAGTTTCGTCGGGCAGAACTTAAGGTCGTCAAGTAGAAGAACATCTTCTGCTGCCAACGCTTGAAATCAATCCCGAAATTTTTTTCAGGTTTTTCTGCCTGTGTTGTTCGGCTTGTCGATGTATTGGCAATCACCGTAGCCGTAGCCGTAGCCGAGCGACGACGACGGCGCGAGGCTTGCCTTCTTCTTAACTCTTTAAGAGCTAGAAGAAGTGCAATTGTATATATACCCATCAAAACCTTTTTCTCTTCCAATATAGGACAATGTCCATTTGTCAAGTAGGGAAACTCAAATATTTTCAATTTCCCTCAATTTCCCATTCACTCTCTTTTAAGCTATATTTAAGCTTAAAAACCCAACATAGCCTTCTTTGTGGTGTCTCTAGTTAACTTATTCCACTCATCCTTCTAGTTTCTTACGCTCAGGAGTGGTGGAATATATATTAGAGTGTATTTATTTCTAATAACAAGCTTGACGGCTTGATAGAAGAACCTGTAGGAAAAAAAAAGCTCTACCTTGCACTTTTCACTTCATCTACTAATAATTAATTTAGGCTAACCTCGGCTGAATGTGTCATTTTGATTTCTCTTGGAAGTTCTGGAACCATATGACCCTTTTATCGGTGATGTGTATGAATCCTGAGATTTCCAGAGATAACTCATGTCTATTTGTAACAAATTCCTGCTTTGCATGAAAATGAGAGTGTGAAAATACGAAGTGACTGCAAAAGCAAAAGTCCTTCTCCCATATACATAACAATAGAATAGAAAGACCAGAATACATAAGCATCAACGAGAAATTATTGGGAGATATGAGCTAAAACAATAAAAATAAAGGCAGACTCGCTTGCAAAAAAGCAAAACATATTTGGGACGGAAATCTCCTCAAGATTGACGAAATCAAAACTCCACATATCAGTACCTCCATAACCAATAAAGGATCCAGAGAAATCTGAAGATAAAATAAAGCTATGTAACTACCAAAAATGTGAGAATTTTGGAGGATCAAATGTATTCGTAGCCATAATGGAAACCTGAAGAATCATTGCCGAATCAAAAACTCGAATGGACCAACCGACTAATTGAGATACTCCGATGTCAATGGATCCATCTTTTGCAAGAACAAGTTTGTGAACAACCCAAAACCCCAACCAAGTTCCAGCTAAAAACAAAAGGGGCAGTCTGGTGCATAAAATATCCCGCAGTCACACAGGGTCAGGGTAAGGGCCACACTGCAAGGAGTGTGATGTAGACAACCAACCCTAACGCAAACATTAGTGACTGCTTTCACAACTCCAATTCGTAACTTATAAGTCACACAGAGACAACTTTACCATTGCTGCAAACTCCCCTTCCCAACTTGGCTCCAGCTATTATGAGGAAAAACAACAGAAGTATTGCCAACTGCAACAAAAGTTTAGTGTGTCACCCAAAATTCCTGGGTAGAATGCTCACCAAAAGGCAGATTGCACTTTTGAAAATTCAATTATCTTATCTTGAGAAAATAGCAGGAGTTTGCAACATACTCTTTTTTGACATTAATTTTGGATATTTAATTAAAATAAGAGGCACTCAACATCAAGTTATCTGAGGTAGATTTTCATTGGCATGAGCACCCTTAGCAAAAGGCTTTCCTAAGAGGTAGCCGATGATATATTGAACAAAAAGAATGGATGGGGACCTTAGTTCCAAAAAATAAATAAGACAACTAAAAGAACCAACAATAAGAATTTACATACAGGGTTGTACATGTCTTCACCAATACAATTTCGTTAAGTATTGAACGCAACAATTGAGGTATACAACTACTATGCATATAGCTCAAACATAAAATATTGAGCATGTACTTTTAGTTTACTCCGACTCTAAACATGTACTTTTAGTTGGGTCCCGTGAATTTCTCGATTATTACAAAAGAAGATTTATTCTGATTAGGTAACATTGCCGAGGATGATATATATCATATGATTCATTTGTTTGTTGGAGTAATGTTTCTAATGGTAATGTCCAAACTTGTAAATCGGGCACCCTAAATTTCTAGATTGGTGGCCCCGAGATCGACTTATCATTTTTACTAAGTTAAACCACATAAACACATAAAACTCTCTTAGCGGAATTTAAAATATCTCTTTTTTGATTGTTATGGCTTTAAGAGATCTCTTGTGCATCTCTAAAAAGTAAAAAGTTAAAATCTTCGCCTAACTCTTGAAACCAAATTTAGGACCTACACATTATATATATATATATATCAACCATTCAGTTCAAGTTAATTCAGTTTGTATGAAAAAATATCATTTTTTGTTAAGGTTTACATTAAAAATTAAAAGACCATAACTACAGCACTTTAAAAGTTGCTTTAACTTGATAATGACAAGATTGACATTAGCTACAAAAGATTGTTGATAGGTTAAATGGACATAAAGTTGTTTTATTTGTTTCTATAACTTGGCAACTACATATTCTCTAGTTTGTCACGAGTTATGACACTACCTATCAATTTTGCAAATGGTAAATGGAATCACCTAAAAACTATTCAGTTTTTCTGGAGAAAAGTTAATTTCATGATTAGCTATTAGGATCTTATTTCCTATCCTGTTCATATGCATTTCAGTTAATATGCTCAATTTTTAGTTCTAAACAGTAGAAATTATTAATTTTCAGATTTTTGACATTTCATAATTATTATATTGCGATGAAGTATGAATTAACATGAAACGTTTGAATGAAATAACTTATATTTTTTTGATAAATTCCACATATACTCTTTTTGTTTAAATTAAGTGCCTACTTATCATAATGGCCCAATAAAATCTCATTTCTAATGGGACATAAACATCCAATCTTATATGATTAAATGCAGTATAAAGAGAAAGAATTACCATTTACAATATTTGTTCACTTTCTTATCTAGAAAAAGTGACTTACAAGCTATAGCTCTGCAGTAATAATTTGTTAGTGCACAAAAAACAGACAATTAACTAGCATGGAATATAATAAGTATATCTAAAATTTAATTCATGACTGTCTTTATCTAATGTCTTCTTATATTTGTATTATTTAGTATTTACTCATTTCCTCTCTCTGTTTAAGTACATCTAAAATTCAATTCACATGTACCTTTTAGAAGAAGAAAGTGTTAACTATAAAATATGAAAGTCAACATACTGTAGAAGTTAAACTTTCAGTGGATAAGCAAAAATATTACGGCATAATTTAAAAAAAGTAATTTGTCAGGACATTTTCCAAATCCATATCCCAGCTATGAGCTAACAAAGAACAAAAGAGCACACTCTTTAAACTTCTTCAATCTCTTATTTTTATCTTTACTTTGAAAGGTAGTTTCAAGCGATTTGTTAACAAATGTTAGCATCCCTTTCTCGGAACTAAAAAAAAAAACTGTTAGCATTCTCTCTAGCTTTCTTCTTCTTCCCCACTAATATTCGGGTGAATTTTTGCAAGTTATATTTCTTTTTATAACATTTCTAATTTTCAAGAAATTTTATTATCTTAGGTGACACCATTAAAAAAGTAGTTTAGCTTCTGAAATCAAAAACAGTTTGCTTTGCACACAAGTCCCAAATGACATAACAAACTTATTCCAACTCTCGGAACAACAATCCGAACCCGATAACACCAAAGACTATGAACTTTTCAATCCTTCAAGTTTCCAACATTCGTCAATTCAAGCCAAAAAAATCTAGGAACTTCCGAATCAAAATTCAGACATACGCCTAAGTCCAAAATTACCATGCGAACCTATTGGATCCATCAAAATACCATTCCGGGGTTGTCTACCAAAAGTCAAACCTTGGTCAACTATTACAACTTAAGCTTCCAACCACTCTAAAACCTTCTCGAACTCAAACTAATCATCCCTACAAGTCAGATATCACCAAGTACACATAGAGGGAGCATCAAATATAAAAACAGGGCTAAAATACACAAATCAACTGACCAAATAGTTACACTAACTTTGATTAATTCATCTTTTATTGTTTCTTTGGTTGTCAAATTGATTGCTTCTAAAGCTGAACAAGTGTTGACCAAGAAGAGTACTTCTTTTTCTTGATATTTTTGGTGAGAACAACAGTGGGGCCTGGGGAAAATTATGGGAGTCAGAAAAGGGAAGGGTAGTATTGTCGTCTAAATGCAGTGAAATCTCTCTTTATCCTCCAACCAAAGAGTGATTCTTTGGATGGTGTAGAAAGAGAGTGCATCTTTGAGTTTAATAATATATTTGTATACGGGTAAAACCGAGCTCGATATTCGATCGAGCTTTCAAAACTCTCTGATTAGGCCATGGTCGAAATATCTTTGATCGGGTAAAGTCGAGCTTGAAGATCGATCTAGCGTCCAACATAATCAGCCAAAATCGAAATATGGTGATTGAGATCGAACCCAAAGCATTGTCAAAATTAGCCATCAAAACCATCAGATTTGCTCTTGAGTTTACCGAAGGCTTAACCGGTCCTATTTCTAACGGTCTCAAAGAAAGCTTTTGCCAACTCATCCGACAAGGGTCTGTAATTCTCGCCATTAACCAATCATTATGGCAGAAATTACGGAACGACTCAAAAAAGGAACCAACGGTCAGCAAATCAATGACTTTTGCCTTTTATAGAACAATAAAATAATACCTTAAAAGGTAGATCTCTCCTAATATATAAAGGGGATTTGACAATTCACGAAGGATATTGTAAGATACACGGATATGCAATACATTCTCTGAGTTCTTACTCTTTGGTATCTTTGTGTCAACAAAAGTGCATTCATTCCAATGGTAGCTTGCTTACCTAAGCTGAAATCATCCAATTCATATGGTTTACGGTTAATTCATCATTATTTATTTCAATTGCAATATAATTTATCGCTTTGTATCAAGTTAATCCGCATATCATTTAAACAACTAACAAATTCAATTGTTATCCGATTTTGAGGGTAAACAGTTTGGCGCCCACCGTGGGGCTGAGGATAATAGCGGCAATTAGATACAAATCATCATAACACACCCCATTTCACACTTGTTCTTTGAAGTATTTCTGATTTCAGGTCAGGATCGAAATGTCAAACCCACGATCTGTCCTCCCAAACATAGACACAGAATCTGGCCACCACGGCAGGAACAATAATGCAACGCTCGGTAACGAGGCAACACCGGTCGATCTTGGTAGAACCCCGGTGGTGGTTCCCATCGATATCTATTCGCATATGGCCATCAATACAAACTAGCCCATCGACCCCGAAAATAACGTGCCTAGAGAAGTGCATTCGATTGCCCAAAATACTCATGACGGCGAAAATGATGGGATCAACCTGCATATGATCTTCAAAATGCTACAAGCTCAACAAACGACGATAGCTCAATTGCAGTACAAAGGCTGAACACTGAACAAGAATGAACCCGAGCTCCCCCGGGAAGCCGTCCGTAGAAACGAACCAATCTCGAAAAAAACAAGTGAGAGTGAATCAGAGACTAACCCCGAAATCCTGAAATTGCTCTAAGAATTGAAGAAATGGGTAGAAATAGGGGAAAAGAAAATTGAAGCCAATGATAAAAAGGTGGAAACCTACAATTCCAGGGTCGACCAAATTCCAGGAGCAACCCCGATAATGAAAGGCCTGGATTCCAAGAAATTTGTTCAAAGGCCTTTTCCCCCGAGCGCGGCTCCAAAATCGATCCTCAAAATTTTTTGCATGCCCGAGATCCTTAAGTACAACGGAACGACCGACCCAAACAAGCACGTAACCCCTTACACATGCGCCATCAAAGGGAACGACTTAGAATATGATGAGATTGAGTCTCTCTTGTTGAAACAATTCGGAGAGACCTTGTCAAAGGGAGCTATGATATGGTACCACACCCTTCCTCCTAATTCTGTTGACTCGTTCTCTATGGTCGCAGATTACTTCGTAAAGGCACACGCCGGTGCTATAAAGGTCGAGACCAGGAAGTCAGACCTTTTCAAAGTAAAGCAAAAGGATAACGAGATGCTCAGAGAGTTCGTGTCCCGATTTCAAATGGAATGAATGGATCTGCCACCGGTCGCTGACGATTGGGTTGTTCAAAATTTCATTCAAGGACACAATATTCGAAGCTCGATGGCTTCACAACAACTGAAGCGGAATGTGATAGAATACCCGGTCGTTACATGGGCCAACGTGCATAACCAGTATCAATCAAAAATTAGAGTCCAAGATGATCAAATTGGGGCCTATTCGAGGTCTACCTATTCCGTCAGAACCCTCGACAGAGTCAAGAGAGACATCGACAGTGAACCGAGGCCAAACATGGATTGGTACCAGCCATATAATGGAGATCGGAGAAGTAGTGGGTCCGGGCAAAACTCCATAAGAAACGAAAAGAGAAATGACCGAGGTCAAGGCAACCAGGTTCTCATGACCAAGAATGGCTTCGACAGGTCTGTCGGTCCTAAAGAAGCATTGAGGCTATCGAAATACAACTTTAATATCGATGTTGCCTCCATTGTGTCAGCTATCGGGTGCATCAAAGATACCAAGTGGCCTCGACCTCTACAGTCCGATCCAACCCAAAGGGATCCTAACCAGATGTGCAAATATGATGGCACTCACGGTCATAGAACGGAAGATTGTCGGCACCTGAGAGAGAAAGTATCCCGTCTATTCAACAATGGGCATCTTCGAGAATTCTTGAGCGACTGAGCCAAGAATCACTTTAGGAACAGGGATTCTAACAAACAAATAGGACAAGAAGAACCTCAACACGTCATTAATATGATCATCGGTGGAGTCAATATCTCATAGGAGCCGGTGTTGAAACGCACCAAAGTATCCATCATTAGGGAGAAACGAACTCGAGACTACATACCGAAAGGAAATTTATCTTTCAACGACGAGGATGCGTAAGGGATCGTACAATGTCACAATGATGCACTGGTAATATATGTACTCGTAAGTAAAATTCGAGTTAAACGCGCGTTAATTGATCCAGGTAGCTAGGCCAACATCATTCGATCGAGGGTCATGGTACAACTCAGCCTACAAGATCAGATCGTACTAGAGGTCCGAGTCCTGAACGGATTCAACATGGCATGTGAGACCACAAAAGGGGCAATAACTTTGCCAGTAAACATCGTTGGGACGGTTCAAGAAGCCATGTTCTGTGTGATCGAAGGGGATATGAGATACAACGCTTTGCTCGGAAGGCCATGTATTCACAACATGAGAGCAATACCCTCGACATTACACCAGGTGCTGAAATTCCCAACGCCCAAAGGAACCAAAACAGTATATGGGGAACAACCGGCCGCAAGAGAGATGTTCGCAGTCAATAAGGTGATCTTGACATCCACTCTCTCGGTATGTAAGGGTATGGATCAGGTGATCAAAAATGGAGCCAAATAGAAATCACCGATACCAACCTCGACAGAATCGAAGGAGCGCGGAATAGACAATGATGACGACTACGGAGTCCCCAGGTCTTTCATAACCCCCGATTATCTTGACGCTATGAAATCAACGGGCGAGGAACTAGAGCAAGTCGTACTGGGTGAACACTTGCCCGATCGAAAGGTATACCGGGCACGGGATTAAACCCCGAGCTTAGAAAAAAACTCATTCAATTTCTTATAAATAACAAAGATTGTTTAGAAAAAAACTCATTCAATTGCTTGATACCACCGGAGATAACCACTCACCAGATAAGCTTGGATCCGAAGTTCCACCCGGTCAAGCAAAAGCGAAGACCCCAGTCTGAAGTAAAACATGCTTTCATCAAGGACGAGGTATCGAAACTCCTTAAAATAGGGTCCATTCGGGAAGTAAAATACCCTAATTGGTTAGAAAACGTGGTGATAGTCCCCAAAAAATGGAATAAATAAACAATATGTGTTGATTACAAAGATTTGAATAAGGCATGCTCCAAGGATTCTTTTCTTTTGCCAAACATCGATCGCATGATCGATTCCAAGGCCGGCCAAGAGGCTCTCAGTTTTCTCGACGCCTACTCCGTGTATAACCAAATATGGATGAACCCAGATAATCAGGAAAAAACTTCCTTTATCACTAAATACGGCACATACTGCTATAACGTAATGCCATTTGGATTAAAAAATGCCGGTGACACTTAGCAACGCCTAGTAAATCGAATGTTCGAAGAACAAATAGGCAAATCAATGGAGGTTTACATTGACGATATGTTGGTTAAATCCCTATGATTAGAGGACCATTTAAAACACTTGCAGGAAACCTTCAACGTATTAAAGAGATACAACATGAAAGTGAACCCAAAAAAGTGTGCGTTCGGAGTTGGATCGGGTAAATTCCTCGGATTCATGGTATCCAACCGGAAAATCGAGATCAACCCTGATAAGATCAAATCCATCGAAGATATCACGGTCATAGATAACGTAAAGGTCGTGCAAAGGCTAACCGGACGCATAGCCGCTCTGGGGTGATTCATCTCAAGGTCCTCCGATAAGAGTCATCAATTCTTCTTATTATTGAAGAAAAAGAGTAACTTCTCGTGGACTCTGGAATGCCAACGGGCCTTGGAAGAGCTCAAACGATATCTATCGAGCACACCACTGCTCCACACGCAAAAGATAGACGAACTGTTATACCTTTACTTGTGGGTCTCGGAGATAGCGGTAAGTGGAGTCCTAGTACGGGAAGAAAAAGGTACGCAATTTTCAATTTACTATGTTAGCAAAACTTTAGGTGAGGCCGAAACTATATACCCTCACCTAGAAAAATTGGCGCTTGCTTTGATAAGTGCCTCTAGGAAGTTGAAACTGTATTTTCAATGTCACCACATATGTGTTGTGACTACTTACCCATTAAGAAATATAATGCATAAGCCCGAACTCTCGGGAAGATTGGCCAAATGGGCCGTTGAGGTCAGCGGGTACGATATTGAGTATTGGCCCCGAACCGCCATTAAATCTCAAATTTTGGCAGACTTTGTGGCTGATTTTACGCCGACGATGGTACCCGAAGTCGAAAGAGAGATATTATTAAACTCGGGGACTTCTTCGGGGATCTGGGCCCTCTTTACATATGGTACCTCGAACGTGAAGAGGTCCGTACTTGGCATCGTGTTAAAACCACCAAAAGGTAATGTAGTTAGACAATCTATTAGAACTATAAGACTCACTAACAATGAGGCAGAATATGAGCCCATGATTGTAGGTCTCGAATTAGCCAAAATTTTGGGGGCGGATTGAGCTCCTTCTGTTTGAACAAGTACTGCAAGCTCCGATGATCAGTGAATACCTCACACGATACGCCGTAAAGATAGTGCCTTCAAATCTTTAGCGCATGAACAATGACTGCCAATTCTAAGTCATGAACATGATAATGCTTCTCGTGAACTTTCAATTGCTACGACGCATATGCAATCACCTTGCCATCTTGCATCAATACTGCACCAAGCCCAATGTGAGATGCATCACAATACAATGTATAAGATCCTAAACCTGTGGGTAATACCAATATTGACGTCGTAGTCAAAGCAGTCTTGAGCTTCTGAAAGCTTAACTCACACTCGTTTGACCATCCAAATGGAACACCTTTCTAGGTCAGTTTGGTCTGCTATAGATGAAAACCCTTCCACGAACCGACGATAATAACATGCCAAACCCAGGAAACTCCGGATCTCTGTAACTGAAGTAAGTCTAGGCCAATTCTGAACAGCCTCAATCTTCTTAGGATCCACTTTTATGCCTTCTGCCGATACAACATGCAAAAAAAAAGCAACTAATTTTAACCAAAACTCGCATATTGAAAATTTAGCATATAACTGATTATTCTTCAAAGTCTGAAGCACACTCCGAAGATGATGCTCATGCACCTCTCGACTGCTAGAGTAAATCATGATATCATCAATGAATACAACCACAAAATAATCCAAATAAGGCCTGAACACCCGATTCATCAAATTCATAAAATGTTGTTGGGGCATTTGTCAACCCAAATGACATCATTAGGAATTCGTAATGCCCATACCTAGTCCAAAAAATTATCTTAGGGACATCAGACTCCCTAATCTTCAACTGATGGTAACCAGACCTCATAGTTATTTATCCGAATTAACGAGTCACATTTAACGCCACCTGGGTGGGCACCCACCTCGTAGGTTAAAACTCAATAATTACAACACAAAGTTGGCTAGTATGCACAAAGAATTTCATACAAGAATTTTCAAATAAGCCTAACATGGCATGACTCCCTATTAGTACTATAGTACAGATTTCATTTCAAAAGGGATAACTTAAACACAAGAATTTACATCACAAGGACCTCGTCCTTATATAACTTCCACCGCAGCTCGTAGCCCGGTTTAAACATATCAATTTATATTAAAATGTGAGGATCTCATCCTCAGTTATGAATCACAAGTAATATGCACATCGTGCCAATCGAAACTTTCCATTTTTCTCCTTTTAAATAATTTCCGTTAAACAAAATCACAACACATAATAGACCCCTCATCGATAGGGCATATAATTCATAATTTGTAATTAATTATCCGAAAATTACATCAAAACTTACCGAAATGAGTAACAAAAAAACACATTTAGCCTCACAGCTCTTATTAGTAACCAACATGGAAAGATAGGCGTAGTTATCTCCATAGAATCTCCCAACAGGAGCAAACACATAAGTAGAATATAGAATTACGAAGTTCATCATAAGTGGAGCACAATAGGAGGACTCGTCTCGATACTTGGAACCAAATCAAGTTAGGGAAATTATCCCTTTATATTAAATCGAGGTCGTACCTGTAACGACACTACATGATGTAGCGACCTCCGCCATACCATAAAACAAATGTATCAATGGCTGGGCCTCCACCTCTAAGACGCCTTCTACCCGCCTATCCTCCACCCCCAACTGGTCGTGTGGGTGGTGTAGTAACTACAATGTGGCACGTAGCCTGAATGCTTTGATGAAATATGTCTCTCCCAAGTCTGGGATAGTTTTCTCATGATGTGCCTAATATCACTGCATTCATAACAACCTCTTTGCGGGTTTGGTTCCTCATACTGAGTCTGTGCCAGATAACTGGAATAACCATTGTAAGAAACTCATGTCAGTAGTGCATTAAAAGAACTTATTGGATCACCCAGAGTAATCCGACGTGCGGACTGGGTTGGACGACTGCCCGAGCCCCCACCATAATGATTCATACTTGTAGAGTATAATCCATTGAATCCTCCAGAACCTCGAGACCTCTTGGTCTCCTTAATTTCCTTTTTCCTCACCCCGAACACGTTCTAATATCTTGGAAATTTCTACCACTAGCGACAATGAAGTATCAGCCTGTAGCTCCTGAGTCGTACAAAATTTTACGATCATAATTGAGTCCTTTAATGAGTCTGTGGACTCGCTCTCTGGCTGTAGGAATCAAACTAGGAGTATGATGGGCTAACTTATTGAACCTGATAGCATATTCTGACACCGTCATGGTGACCTGACGCACCCATTCAAACCCTATGCGCCACGCATTACGAAGAGTCCGAAAAAAAACTCTTTCAAAAGCGTTTCTGATAACAGAGCCAAGTAGGCGGTGTTGCATTGGCTGGTTTGTCCTCTTCATAGGCTTGCCACGAACACCGGTGGAGAATTATCTCTCCCAAGGCCAATTTCTTCCTTTGTTATGCTGACTCAACACTACTGAGCTGACCCATTTCTTAACAAACTCTTTGATTCTTCTTTGTGGTAACCCTTACCCCTATTTATACACAACGATCACAAAAGTAGAGCTCCATACAGACAAATGTTGGCACAAACCACATAGTCCGGAATCTCGTCAAACATTGTACTTCTTTCAAAGCACCCCAAAATCCGCAACTGTGACGTCCACGCTGAGTAGACCTTCTGTAAATTTAAAATTATTTCTCTAACACCTCTGGTACTGAAGTATAGGATTATTAAGGAGGCGGACATACTGCAAGTCCCAACCTTATCCTCTACAAAATCTCAGGCCTTAAACATGTGTATTTCCTTTTTGGGAATCTTTCAGTACCACATATATACATTTCAGGCCAAAATTGATATAACACATGACCCCGCAATCCATCCATTGATAGTGGACTCCACCACTCGGCGCGAAGTCATAGTTCACCACGTCCGATGATCCACAATATTAACCTTCACAGCTTGTATAAATCAACCAGATGCCAAGGTCCGTTGTACCCCCCACATGATTCACTAGGTGATCTCTCAATACGTCTGCATCTTAAGTCGGAGCCACAAGTTGAGGCAGTGTTTGAGCATCTCTGGCTCCCTCGTAGTCCATCTGTGGAATCACGAACCGTCGACGCATAACTGATACTGAGTGTGCAAAGTCATACACGAATGAATACAAAGAAATATGAGATATATGTTTCAAGCTAAATCAACGTCGCACGATAAGGAATGAAAGAAGTGAAATTATTCCTAAACTCTGTAGCCTTTGGAAGATAAGTACAAACGTTTCCGTGCCGATCCTTCAGACTCTACTAAGTTTGCTCGTGACTCGTGAGACCTATGTAACCTATTACTCTGATACCAACTGTCATGACCCGAAATTCCCACCTTCGGAACCGTGATGTCGCCTAACATTTCACTTGCTAAGCAAGGCAACGTTATAATATAACTAGCCATTTTAATAAAATTTTAAATTTATTTAATAACAAGGAAACAATGCGGAGATAAAGTGAATAATTCATAATAATCGCGATATCTAAATACCATGCCAGAAGTGGAGTTTCAAGTGCACGAGCTTCTAGAATAATACAAATAAAGGTTTGAATAAAATTCACGCTGTTTGAAATATAATACACAACTGAGATAAGATAGAAGGGGACTTCAGAACTACGAACGCCGTGCAGTTATACCTCAAGTCTCCACTAGTAGTTGTATCCGGAAAAATCTACAGTACGCCACTGGGACCAACTCCGAAATCTGCACAAAAAGTGCAGAGTGTAGTATCAGTAGAACCGACCCCATGTACTGGTAAGTGCCGAGTCTAACCTCGACGAAATAGTGACGAGGCTAAGGCAGGTCGCTTACATTAACATGTACATAATAATTGATAATTGTGTACATAATAATAAGTAGTAAGACTGGTAAATAATATCAATAATTGAAGTCAATTTAGCAGTCACAATCTCTCAACTTGTTTTCATTGCGGCGTGTAACCCGATCCCCCAATGTAAACTTAGAATAAATTTGTTGCGGCATGCAATCTAATACCCCAATATAAACTTTTAAATAAATCTGTTGAGCGTGCAACCCGATCCTCCAATATAAACTTTTAAATAAATATGTTGCGGCGCACAACCCGATCCCCCAATATATTTAACAACTCTTAAATGTAATAAAAATACTCCAATAAATATCACGTTCAATGAGAAATTATTAAACATCAAGGCATACAATAAATATAATTTATTTATGAAACAAACATGACAAGTAGCAATTAATTATGGAAATCATGGAGAAAATAGGCAGTTTAATATGTAATATGCTAAATGTCAAGTAGCAATTAAGACACATAAATCAAATAAGCATGTAACAATTATTGCAGGAATTCAAGGCATAATATTGAGCATGAGCTATTAGAGAAATAATTAATATAATAATTAATTCATGTCTTTAAACAATTTATAATTTCAAATAATTATGCAAACAATTATTTTGACGACGTATAGACACTCGTCACCTCACCTATACGTCGTTCACATGAATTTCATATAACAAATCATTAAAGGGTTTTATTTCCTCAAGTCAAGGTTAACCACGACACTTACCTCGCTTTGTAACCAATTTCAAAAATCCAATAAACCTTTGCCTTGCGAATTCGTGTCTGAAATCCTCAAATCTAGTCATAAACAATTCAATATACTCAATACAAATCGCATGAATTAATTCTATATGAATTTACTAATTTTCCAAATTAAAATCCGAAATTCATCTAAAAAATAGACAGTGGGGTTCACGTCTCAAATCTCGGAAAACCTTACGAAATCCGAACACCCATTCCAATACGATATCAACCATACAAAACTTATCAAATTCCGATGTCAAATGGACCTTCAAATCTTAAATTTTTATTTTTGGAAAGTTTTACAAAAATTTCAATTTATTCCATCTAAATCCGAAATAAATGATGAATATAGATATGGATTTATGAAATATAATCACTTTTGGTTATAGAACACTTACCAAATTCAAAGTCGTGAAAATCGCTTTGGAATCGGCTAAATCCGAGACTCAAAACTCAAAAATGAGTAAAATGGCTAACTCCCAATTTTTACATGTTCTGTCCAGCATTTCCGCTTCTGCGGAAACTTGACCGCATCTGCGGTTTTCGCTTTCTGCGAGCCCGCATCTGCGGTCTAAAATCCGCAGGTGTGGTTACACCAGAAGGCCAAAAGTTCAGATATTTCCTTAAGTCCAAATTTTGATCCGTTAACCATCCAGAATCCACCCGAGGTCCCCGGGACCTCAATCAAATATACCAACAAGTTCTAAAACATCATACGAACTTAGTCGAGACCTCAAATCATATCAAACAACGGAAAATTACAATTCACACCTCGATTCGAACTTTTGAGTTTCAACATTTCCATTTTCAAAACTTGTGCTGAAACATGTTTAATGAATCCGGAATGACTTCAAATTTTGCACACAAGTCATAAATGACATAACGGAGCTATTCCAATTTTCAGAATCGAATTCTAGTCCCGATATCAAAAAGTCAAATTCGTGGTCAAACTTTAAAAATCTTTAGCCTTTAAATTTCTAGTTTCCATTAAATTGTCATAACTTGAGCTAGGGACCTCCAATTTAAATTTTGGGCATACGCCCAAGTCCCAAATCACGAGAGAACCTACCGGAACTGTCAAAACACTGATGCGGGTCTCTTTGCTAAAAATGTTGACAAAAGTTAACTTAATTGAGTTTTAAGGCTATATTTCACATTTTAATCAATTTTTCACATAAAAAATTTTCCGAAAAATTATACGAACTGCGCACGCAAGTTTAGAAATAATAAATAGTACTTTTCGAGGTCTTATAACACAGAATTAATTATTAAATTTAAAGACGACCTTTTAGGTCATTACAGATGTATAGGCCTTCTAAACTCATGCTAAAAAGGAACAAGCAGTATTTTTTGATAACTCAAGAACAAGCTGTATCAACAGCTCCATATGAAGAAGCAAAAGCTTCTGTCCCCCAAACACAAAATGCAGCATTTAATACATACCTCATGATGTAAAGCAACTTCTGTAATCAGAAAACCTAACTAGGTAAAAGAACCAATGAAGAAGTGCAAATTCCATGCGGTGCTTCCCCAGACAAACATTGTATGAACAAAAAACATAAATATGTAGATTTTAAGAAAATGAAAATGTGACTATTGGCTTATAGCAGCAAGATAAATCGTAATAAGTTATACCCTTTACTTGGCACAATTTAGGAAGGATTCCCACCTAGATACGCTCATATGGATGGAGCATTGTTAAAGCTTAATCGACTAACTGACCGTGGTTCATAAAAGAGACAAGTAAAAATTGGATTAGTGAACCACCCTGAAAATCCAAATGCTTTTGGTGTTTCTGCTTTAGGGAGTAGATGAAGGTTCAACAAAAGAAAGAACTAGTATGATATGTATCTCTTCTTTCAGAAGATTATGTAGCTCGTATCTGCAATCAACTAGCCTTCTCATATCAGAACTATCCACAACCCACACAGGGGCGGCCTAACGGTCAAGCCACAAAAGCAAAGGCTTTAGGCCCTCAAATTTTTAGGCCGCCAAATTTTCTTTTATTTTTCTACTCGTATTTGTATTGAGATCCCGACTAGTCTAGATTCGTACCGCGTAAGACCTAGTAAAAGAGAACACGTTTTAACAGGATTTGTTTTAACCACAGGACTCGAACCCAATATATTTAATTAAGGTAAGTTGGATCAAATACACCTCACAACAATCTTTAGAGGCAGGATCTAAATATAATGGGTATGTTAAAATAAAAAATAAAATATTTTATAAAAATTCAAGATAACTTTTAATTTAGCAGTGATGTAACCGTTTGAGCAAAAAAATGCAGAAAGAGAATCACTCCCCCTAAAACCTTGTCGCGAATATAAAACTTTTCATTATTTTAATTTTACGAGTGACATCATTAGTGATGTATCTATATGAATTTGGTTATATTATTTAAGATCAACAACATCTTAGGAGAGACTAAATTATTTATAAAAGAAACTATTAACAACTGATGTTAGGCCAAAATTCTATACTTTTAGCACATTACTCGCCTATATTTTGTTGGTTTAAGTGAGTTATTGTGCGACAATTGCGCTAAATTGTGTTGTTCTATGTGTAAGAACATCAGAATGAATATCGATGTTATGATAATTTTTTTTTTCCTTCTGAAAGGCCCCAAATTAAAAATTGGTTTTAGGCCACCAATCTTCTTGGGCCGCCCCAAAACCCACGCCAAGCCATCAGTTTGCTCAAAGTAGTTTCTCCAATAAGACCGTATTGCTTTCTGACCCCCAACATCCCATATATTGAGGGTATATCTGCAGAACGTCAGGTAAATTTCAGAAGAAGTCTCATTTTAGACGAGGACCAATCAGAAAGAATTTAAACGACTATAATGATCTAAGCACTGCAGATAACAATTTCAAAGCCTTGTTGCCTGGACTCTGGATTTCACTGAGGAAGCACAGAAGTTTTGACGTCTGGCAACATAAAACTAAGAATTCCACCTACTTTGCAAAACATAGTCAAACCCAAGTACAATAAAAAAGGAGGGTTGCAGGGGCTAGTGTAAAGATAATCTAACAACAATGACACAAAGGATTCATACAACTTACCCCAACTGACAAGGGATTAAAGTGTAGGATTAAAGTGTAGTTGATTAATTGATAGAATAAACCAAGGCCCTAAAAGGTAACTACTACAACAACAACCCAGTATAATCCCACTAGTTAGGTCTGGAGAGGATAGTGTGTACGCAGACTGTTTCCGATAGACCCTCGGCTTCCTCTTTCCAAGAACTTCCCACCTTGCTCTTGGGGTGACTCGAACTCACAACCTTTTGATTGGAAGTACATGGTGCTTACCACTAGAACAACCCACTCTTGTGAGCCCTAAAAGGTAACTCACAAGGTAAAAATTAACTAAGAGTATGTCTTGGCTTTTCTTGAATGAATTTGATGATCATATGTTCTCTTGATATTCACCTGATTGTTTACCAATTTGGTGACTAATTTATGTGACCTTTTACGGATTTTTTTTATTCCAATAGATCTTTTTTCTAGATTTTGTCCGTTTAAGTGACCAAATTCTAATTTGATGGAACAAAATAATCTAAAATGTTCGGCTAACCGCACTAACAACAATAAATAAGAACCATCATAATATTGAAGGAAGATAAAGGCTAGCGAATCTGAGAAACAAAATCGAAGAAAAAGAAACAGAGAAACCATACTTTCGATACGTGATGGTTTTGATGTTGAAGCCAAGAGTCGGACTGATAACACTTGTATCTTCCCCATTTATCTTTAAAACTATCCTTGTCTTACCAGAGTTGTGAAGACCCCTATAGAAAAAGTAGAATTAAACAAATAGTAAACAAAAAAATGATGCATACAGAATTCAATATGTCACACGTTAAGGGGTGTTAGCTTGAAAACTTACACCATAAGGATGCGCATTTCTTTTTCTTTTCGCTTGATCTTTCGAATAATGCTGAGAAGTCCCATTGTGTTGGCTCCTAGTTTCCTAGTAAAATTGCAACATTCATTAATAGAAGTTGACATGTAGTACGCAAAAAATAAGACTACAAATTAATCTGTTACAGTGGTGATGTCCAACAATATGTTTTCGCTCATTTTATAATATGTAAGGGAAAGAAACCATAATGTGACAGTTAATTTTCTCCTCTAATTTTTCATATATGAAAAAGAAAAAGGCTAGTAGAAGTGCAGTCTTTTCAGTATATCCACTTAAATGCAAGCAAATGAAGAGCACAAATTAAAGCCAGGAAATTAGCGGAAAAGCTTGTTTAAGTTAACAATATTATATCCATCAAAATGCAAGAGAATATAGAACACGAAAAAAACGGTAATGAAACAAAGGGCTAATGGAAAACCCAGACAACTGAGGGAAAAAAGCTAAGGCAACTGTCCTAATTTTCTGAGCATTAAAACTCAAACACCAAATTAAATACTAAAACTCGAAAAATATGTAGCTTTATATGATGGAACAAACACAAGGCAAATCACCTGATTTTTAAGCAATAAGATTTTCTCCAATAACTTTTCTAGAACCAAATGGAAAACAAATACTGGAGAGACATCAGGCATTAGAAGGGAGGGAGAGGAAAATTTACCTTTTTAAAACTGAGACTTACAAACTCCAGTATTGCTTCGCGAGAGGAATGAGCGGAAACACTTCCCAAATTACAAGGAGCAAACTTTGGCCCAAAAAACAACAAGAAATAATGTACTCTCAACACTCAAATAATTTGGATTGATTCGATAGTTTTTCAATCGTAAATAGGAAAATTATATCACTTTTATCTACGACAAAAATAGCTAAAGAAAAGATAAAAACAAGAGAAAGATCGTTTAGGTCACTGACAGGAAATAGAATAGCAGTAGAAGAAAGGGGGGAAATTTGAAACAAAGAAGAAGAAAAAGAGCCAGCAAGGGCAGATGAAAACAAATGGCAAAAATCACGTATCTATTGACATTAAAACCTATAATTTGTTGTTAGGTATCTCTTCTCAAACTGTATAGGATTTTAGTATTGAGAGTCATTAACAATTTAAAAACTTCAAAAAACAAAGACAAAAACAGTATAATGGCTTGACCATTTGGGAGTTTAGAGGATGCTGAACTTAAAGGAAACTATGTAATAATCACCAATGGCACATATCATATGACAGATTGTAAATTGCTACTATTATAGTCATCTCACATCTGCAACTGCAAGTAAAGCCACAAGATACCTACAATGCAAAATGCCCCATTCTATCATCCAGTTGTCACATTCAACGAAAATAAGTAGTCAGTTCCAGTGCCTTGTACAAGTCAATAAGGTTACACTAGCTCAAACTAATAAGAACGTAGACACACCACAATACATACGTTACAAGAAGGAATCACTACCTAAGTTAAAAATGCGTAGCATTTTACAACAAGTCTGGACACCTAGGGTCTCCACCCACTAGAAATTTACATTTTATTGTCATAGCCATTGGTACCACCTTCTCTGCCTAGCGGTTGTTTCTTTCTTTGGAGCTAGAGTAATCCTATCTGCATGAGCAACGGCCCATTCGCTAAAATCTGGGGAAGAAACAAGCTCTTCCATTGCCTTCTTTGTGGTGTCTCTAGTTAACTTATTCCACTCATCTTTTGAATGTTTCTTCCGTTCAGGAGTGTTGTGGAATGTAGAATAGAATGTATCCGTTTCTGATAACAAGCTTGACGGCTTGATAGGAGAACCTGCAGGAAAAACACATAAGAGAAGCTCCACCTTCAACTTTTCAGTTCATCTACTAATAAGTAACAGCTAATTTAGGCTAACCTCGGCTGATTGTGTCATTCCGATTTCTCTGGGAAATCCTGGAACCATATGACCCTTTTATCGGTGATGTGTATGAATCCTGAGATTCCCAGAGATAACTCGTGTCTATTTGTGATAAATTCCTGCTTTGCATGAAAACCGGAATGTGAAAATATGAAGCAACTGCAGAAGCAAAGGTCTGAAGAATTGGAAAAAAAAGAAGAAGGGAAGACTCACTTGCAAAAGCGTAGAACGTATTTGGGACGGATTAATTTCCTCAAGATTGAGGAAATCAACACTCCACATATCCATGCCTCCGCAGCCAATAAAGGATCCAGAGAACTCTGAAGAAAAAGTAAAGCTATGTAACTGTCCAATTAAACTCCAGTAAGGGCTATAGTCCAAAAAGTGTGAGAACTTTGGAGGACCAAATGGATCTGTAGTATTAAAAAAAAAAGGACCTGAAGAATCAAGGCAGAAGCAAAAACTCGAATGGACCAACCGACAAACTGAGATACTCCGGTGTCAATGGATCCGTCTTCTGCAAGTACAAGTTTGTGAACAACCCAAAACCCCAACCAAGCTCCAGCAATTACGAGGAAAAGCAGCAGAAATATTGCCAACTGCAACAAAAGATCAGTCCATGTCATCCAAAATTCCATGGAAAGCAGAATTCTCAGTGCAGAAACCAAAAGCAGATCGCACTAATGAAAATTCAAATATTTTATCGTGAAATGACAGTAGGAGTTTGCAACATATGCTTTTCTGACATTAATTTCGGACATTTAACTAATAGACGCACTCAACATCAAGTGATGTGAGGATTTTCATTGGCATGAGAACCCTTAGCAAAAGGTTTTCCTAAAAGGTACCCAATATTGAACAACATGAGTGGACAAACCCTAACATTCCAAAGAGTAAGTCAACTAATAGAACCAACAATAAGAACTTACATACAGGGTTGTACATGTCTTCACCAATACCAATCTCGTTAAGTATTGAACGCAACAATTGAGGCACATAGCGTAGAAAGAAAGATCCTACACCAAGCTGAACAAAAAAAAATAGCAACATTTAATTATAAAATTTAAAAAGAATGGTATAAAGAATAAATGCTAAGAGTATACTTATACTAGGGAGAGATACCCACAATGGATGAATACAGGAATATTGCAAGTGAGCTCTTCCTACCAGTCGGAAGAAGCTTCATCCCCTGTCATCAGAAGTACCAAACTGTCAATCAGAAAATTTAAACATAGAAGCATGATATGCACCTAGGTGCATACATCTACACATGTCCATACATGGTATATAGCTGCTATGCACATCGCTCAAATAAAAAATATTGAACATGTACTTTTACTTTATTATGATTAGTCAACATTGTTGAGGATGACATACATCATTTGATTCATTTGTTAGTTGGAATAATGTTTCTACTGGTAGTGTTCAAAATTGTGAATCAGGCACCCTCAATTTCTTGACTGGCTCCAAGATCAAAACATTTTTAAAAAAATATGCTAAACAAATTTAAGACATGAAACTCTCTGAGCGGCTTTCCTTTGTAAGGTGATATCATGAAATTGGTTAACAATGTTAGCATTTTTGCTAGCTTTCTTCTTCTTCTTCTTCTTCTTCTTCTTCTTCATGTTTTCCAGCCAACATTTGGGTGAACTTTTGCAAGTTCTAGATCCATCTTCTATTCACACATGATTAATTGTATGAGCACTACTGTGAAACTTCTATGGTGCTACTCATGCAATTTTTCGTTGCAAAACATTTCTCATTACAAGAAAAATAATTATCTCAGATACACAGTTAACAAAGTAGTTTAGCTTCTGAAATCAACTACAACAGTTTGCATTGTAGATTTGAACTACATGTCAAGATTTGAAACTGAAGTAACAATCCCAACAAGACCTTCAATGCTTCTTTAATATAAAAAACAGAGAGAAGCAGCAACCTAGCGCAGGGCTCCTCTTTGCACTCAGAAAAAGGGATATTTATATAAAAGTATGGATACTTCTTTGAGAATGCAAGGGTACGAAGTTACCTGGAAAAGAACCATCAGTACCACAAGAAAAACCCCTACTGCCATAGCACCACCATAGTAAAATACTAGAGACTTGCTAAGGAAGGATGCCAGAGTAACTAACAGTATTCCCAGTACCAGAAAAATGACACGATACCAACAAAACTCTGCAGAAAAGAATATTAAAGTCACTTAATAGAGTTAATGCTAAAGGAAAAAGAAAAACAAAAAAGAAGTCAATTTCAGATTGAAACATGGAGAACAAACCTTCATGCAGCGAAACCTGAAGAGTTTGCTTAGACGAGCTTGTCATTCTAATATCCAAGAACTTTTCATCGAAAGGTGACATAGATCTCACCCATGAACCCTTGGTTAGTTTCATCCATTGGCCTGGCGGACACATCCCAATTTCAAGGGATTGATTCCTGCAAAGTTGAAAAGGGCCCTCAATAACTTATAAACATACACATTATTTTAAGACATTAAAGATGAACTGGACCACCTATACCTATCAGACCTTCAAAAGGTATCTACCTCTTTAGCTGTCTTTTACAATCAGATGCTATTTCAGTTGGAGAGGTTTGATTTTTAGGAGCTCAAGAAGCATAAACTTTGAAGCAAAAGCAACTATCATTAGACAGGTCATACCAGTAGTTTTTTCTTTTTGGGCGATAAGTGGCTGATACTAGTAATTACTCACCAGTATTAGACATCAATGTTAGCTTAGACATTGTACTACACAGCAGAAAGGACGGTCATAGGTTTAATTCCTGAGAGAAGTGTCCCTTCAACCATAAAGATCTTGCCTGTAATATAACCAGGTTCTTAAATATGTATCAGACCATTAAATATTTTATAAGGCAAAACTGACACAACTTTAACAAGTAAAAACAAGTACACAGAAGGTGGGAGATTAATTAACATACGATGTGATTTAAAACAAAAATTAATCACGTATTTGTGTAAAGAGCTGGGTAGGATTAGAAGAAGGATGATAGACATAATATATATATATATATATATATATATATATATATATATATATATATATGAGAGAGAGAGAGAGAGAGAGAGAGAGAGAGAGAGATTATTGACAGAATCTTAATGCAATTAATGAAATTCTCTGATCTATAGAAAAACAATGATTCACCAACAACAAAAGCAGCCAAGAAGAAAATATATCAAGCTGCCAGCAACTTATCCATTATGATTTTTCACAATAAAAAAAGTCATTATGCTGAAACTACTGGGCAACAGAAAGAATGAAATAGACTACAAGAAGCATCCGTCGAAATTTCATTAGTACTCAGAATTTAAATAACAGAGAAACAAAGTGTTAGTGGCTCACCTATGGAAACAGACCTCAGCATTAGGTTGACGTCCACTTGGATTGATATATGATACATTCACCTTCACTGAATGGGCATACTTTTTCAGATTCTTTAGCCTTGATAAGCCATGGATTTGAACTCTCTCACAAAAGACTTTAGTTCCTGGCTTAGATCCAGGAGAGTTTTCCACCACTATTCCTGGAGATATCTCAAGAGTGGTAGATTGAGATACAACTGCTGGATACAAAAAAGAAGAAGGAAATTATAATAGGTTAATCCAGCATCTAATAATTGAAAGAAAAATCTACCATTACATGGTATAAACATGTTATAATGCCTTTTAGGAGCACAAGCTTGGCTCTATGCTGTACTAACAGCTCGTCAAAAGGGAATGCTGAAAACTTCATGCAACTCTTTTTCACCAAAGGATCATTCTTAGTCTCTTACCCCAAAAAAAGACAACCTCTTACCAATCAGCATCCTAAATATTGGACTTATGCAGGGGAACTACCCACTGTAAAGGAGGTGCTATCAGAAAAAACTACCGATTCTCGCTGGGTA
The DNA here is from genome assembly GCF_000390325.3 of Nicotiana tomentosiformis. NCBI lineage: Eukaryota > Viridiplantae > Streptophyta > Magnoliopsida > Solanales > Solanaceae > Nicotiana > Nicotiana tomentosiformis. The sequence goes on from NC_090813.1 coordinate 133,501,270, forward strand.
AACTTTCTCTCGATATCAAAATCGAGATTGAGACATCCAAGTGAACTCAACAAAAAGAGGTAGAACACGATGTGCAAGTACATAACTATAATAATAACATAAACAAATAACGAGCTAGTACTAATTCACGAAGTTAGTGCATCCCGAATCAGTACTACAGATATTTGAGCACTAATAATAACAATTGAACTAACAAGTGAGACAGAAGTCATTAGAGAAAAATCAGCCCATCTAGCTCTGGAGCTCAGGAACCTCTTTCTTATTCCATATGCAATGTACCAGTGTCGCTAAACAGCCTAAAATTAATCAAAAAAATGTATCTTTTCAATGTCCCGGTTTTGATAAGCAACAAGAAAGCCTACAATTAATCAAAAGATGTATCTTTTTCAAAGTCCCATTTTGATAAGCGACAAAGAATCCTAAATATTAACCGAAAATGTATCTTTTCCTACTTTATCTCATCGGAACTAGCGGAGACAAAAAGACACTAGGTGATTTCTTCCCGTCTGTCCAAACCTTGGTGGGAAAAAGTTACCCGGTACCTTTGATGGTGGAATGTAGCATATACCCGGTAGAATTAATTGACGTGCGTGCAAGATGGCCCGGACACCATATCTTTTTCTACTTTATCTCAGCAGAAAGAATCTTCTCGAAATTCAAAAACAGTTTCAAATTAACTGTCAAACTCTAGCAACTTCAACGTCAAAACCAATAAGCCCTTATTCAAATTATTTATGCAAATAAGTGCACACAGATTTATGTTACAAAGACTAAAATCCTAAAGCAAGAACCTTAAGTGCCAAACACTCATAATCTTAAATACTTCAAAAAAAATCCTAGCATGTTGCCTGTGGGCTGTCGAGAAAGTAATGAAAAAAAGAAAAAGAGAATGAATGTTTTCAGAACCCTAGAATTTAAGAGAATGTTACCTAAAGACAGTTCATCGGCGTGGACTATGGAGGTCGAAGTGCGACATAATGCGAAGAGGAGCCATAGAATAAGAGCAAATACTCTACACGAAGAATTTGCTACACCCATTGCTTTTGCGATTGGAGTAAGAAGAACACAGCGTTTTCTTTTATGAAGGAGGAAACTGAAAATGCGAAATAATTATTTTCCGGTTTATATGAAAAGAAAATTTTGGATTGGGCTACGGCCTACTTAGAGGAACCTTTGGGCCATCGACAAGAGGCCCAATCTATGGCCTCATTATACTTGGACTGAAGTACTAACAGGTACAGTTCCCTTCTAGTTCTGGGAAATTACCGGTTATGTTCGCCCATAAGCAATTTATTACAAAAATTGGCTAATTCATAAAATATTACTAATATTAACTAAATGTAATAAATATTAGCCAATTAGCTATTAGTAGTAAAAGAAGGGTCAAATTTTTTCTTTCTTTTGAGTGGTTATTATTGGAATAGATTGGATACATCTTTAAAGCGTTTGAATCTCAGTTTTGTGATGATTTAGTGGGGTTTTGAATTGAAAATTCGAAGAAGAATATAAACATGTAAAAGATGATATGTGTATCACACTGTGTATCATTTGTATATCACATATGTATCATATGTGTATCAAATGTGTATCACATGTATATGTATCTGTACTTGTGTGTGAGATACATGCGTGATACAAATTTGATACATGCATTGCAGAAGAATTTTAACTCGATTTTAACTGTGAATTTTGATATCAAACCAATCCAAATCACCTCCAATCTTGCTCAAAATTTGTATATTGCCTCATCTATATGTTTTCAACGAACTTCAACCATACTCATTGAAAAAAATTCTTTTTTGTCAATTTTTTTTAATATTATATATCATTAGTAATGAATTTTGACTCCAAACTAGTCTAACTCACCTTCAAATTTCGTCAAATTTTATATATTGCCTCAGATATGTGTTTTCAACGAATCGCAATAATACACATTGAAAAAAATATTTTTTTGCCTATATTTTTGAATGTTGTACGTCATTGGTAATTTTTTTGGCTATTTTTGGTAATATGACTAAAATGTCTAGTTGTTGGTAAATTGCATCATTTTTAGTGCATTCCTGTAAGATTCCCTAATTCTTAATGAAAAACCACAAGTCACTTAATTTTCTTAATATATTCCATTTTATATGAAAAGAAAATTTTGGATTGGGCTCGTACAGGTTTTAGTGGTACGGCCTAATTAGAGGAACCTTTGGGCCATCGGCAAGAGGCCCAATCTATGGCCTCATTAATTATAGAAGAATTAACCCAAATAGCCGTCCACCCTATTACTTAAACTAAAAATAGCCAGTGAATGTATAATATATGCATAATTTATGTATTACATGTGCATAATTGTGTATAATCAATGTATAATCTATGTATATGACTATAAAAAGTAAATAATTAATATGGCCGGCTATTTGTGTAAAGATCCCCTCATTATACTTGGACTGAAGTACTAGCAGATATAGCTCTTCATGAAGAAACCACAAGTCACTTAATTTTCTTAATCTTTTTAGATTAAAGGAATAAATAATAAGTTAGTGTTGATAATAGCAACAAAATAAGTGAATTCTAAGTTTATTCATTTTTCTTGTGCGAACAATCTTTTATTCAAGAGAGTGGAGTGTCATGAGTTCAAATTCAGACTTTAATTTTATAAATTTTCACATATAACAAAAAATAATGAATTTAATTAAACTAAGTGGACCATAGTACATCTGCCTTTATATACTAGGCGACCAATAGTCATATTTCTAAGGTGACATCAGAATCGTGTTTAGTACATCCAACAGTTATATTTATCCAAACTATGTAATCATATGGATCATCAATGTCGTCGTTCTTACTTATTTAGCAGTAATTAAAGAGGGATCATTGTCAAATGTATTATGTATTAAAAATCAATTTCATCTATTATAAAATAATTAGGAAATTTTGTTTTTGTTTAAGGTAAAGCAATAACAATACGATCTTCCACTATCAAGAACGTTACTAGTACAGTTGGAAGTTAAATTTAGCAAAACCAAATATTGGGGAGTAAAGATATCCATATCAGACAGAGTAATACATCCACATATATCAAATAAAATATTTTAGTATTTCCTGTTAAAACTTAATCAGCTTTTAGCTCTTTTGTCAAAATCAGAAAAGAATGAGTCTGAACCGTTTATTAAGAACTAGTCAATAGGTACGCGTGAACCATAACTTAATGAGTAAAACTTTTTTAAAAAAATTACATAAATATTATATGAAAATTTGTGTTTGAATAATAATAAAAAAGTATATTTTCATGAAAAAGATGAATATTGATCTTATATAGCTAATTCAATAAATGAAATTACCATATAGAAGTCCTTAATCATCCGCTGATATGTTCAACTTAGAATTTGTTTTGGTTTTATAATTTTATCACTTTAATTTCACAGGTCATTATGCTTCCTTTTCAGTTTCAATAAGAATACACAATCCTTGAAGATTTAAGATGGAAAAAAATTAAAGTATGTTTTGAAGTAGTATTAACTTAGAAGAAGCTTGCTTGAGAATCTGACATTACCAAAAAAATAATTATTAGTCTAAAACAAATATTTACTATCCGAAAAACTTATTTAACATCACAATTTAAGTTTTTTTTTTTGGTAAAATAAAATTACTCTCTATCGTAGCCTCACAAAGATAACTATTGTCACCTATAAGAAAAAAAAAACCTTATTTAAAGAAGAAAAAAGATAAGAAGGGTTGAAAGAGATGATCAAAGTGAAATAAAGTGAAATAAAATAAATATGTTGATTTTTCTATCTTAATAATTTCTTTGAATATAGATCAATTAATTGTAAGTTTGATTTAATAAAATTTAAAGAGAATACTTATTATATATTTTATTAAAAAAATTATACTATCAACAGACTTTATTGTGTCCTTTATATTACTATCATATTGAGTATAACTGTATAAGTTATACGCATTGATGTGTGGTTATAATTCCATAGTTTCGTACATTATGTGCCTTGCATTTTACATGCTTTAATGATAAATTATACTTTATTTGCGCATAATGGAGTCTATTTTATATGTAGGTAAATTGGAGATGAAAGTAGAGCAAAACGGATACTTAAACGTCAAAGGTGTGCTCGAGAACAGAGAAAAGGGGAGACCTGGTGAGGCCAGCCAAAGGTCAGGCTGGACCAGGCTTTAGCCTGGCGAGGCCAGCCTAAGGCCAGGCTGAACCAGGCTTTAGCCTGGCGAGGCCAGCCAAATTTCAGGCGTTAGGCTGGCGACGCCAGGCCTGAGGCCAGGTCCAATCCGAGTTTTGAAGACTTAATTTATTTTGGGTTTGACTAGGACTCGGCCCACACGTTTAGGGTTTCTTCTACACATATAAATAGACCTAAAACACCACTTGAAAGGACATTTTTCAGCAGCCACGTTTTTGGGCAGCTAGAGGCAAGGAGAGCTGGTGGAATCACCTCTTGGGAGTTAGAATCATCTATTTCTATATCTTTTCATATTTACTCTGTATTTTAATTATGTAAAATATTTGGGATATTGTTACTGAGTATGAGTTGCTAACTTCCTAATCTAGGATTTTGATGGAACCTATTGAAGGATGATTTTCTTGTTATGTTAATATAGATTTGTCGTAGTATTTTCTCTATTTGTTCAACTATATTATTCTTGTGGTTGATTGAAGGGCCTTCAATTAGCTGTGCCTATTTAGTATGTATTACTCGGGAGAGAGTGCATATTTAGGTAGTTGTTGAACAACATCACTCCTAAACGTATATGAGGGATCAATACGAAGGTTTAAAGGTGGGTTTAGGGATAACAAAACCTTGGTGCGATCTAAGTGAGCTGTGCTTAATGCTAGCTAGCGTAATTCGGGAGAATATGTCTAGTAATTATAGTAATTACTCGGGAGGGAGTTACGACAGTTAGAGTGCTCATGATCGGTAGAGAAGACTTAGGCAAACTTATAAAAAATATAGCGGAAAAGATTCCGACAACAGGGGAAATCACAACCTTAGGTCATTTCAATTCTTGTTTATAACCCGTTCGTAGTTAGTTGTTAATTATTACATTTTAATTACATAATATTTAGTTAGTAAAAAAACTCAATCTGTTACTTAAATCCTTCTGAAGATTGATTGTGTGAATTTGTGCGAGTCTAGTATCTATATTTGATAGGTTAATTCCTCGTGAGATTCGACTCCGGACTTGTAAACTGGATTATATTTGCAACGACCGCTTAGTCCTTTTTATAAGGCATAGTTGGACGTGATTAAATTTTGGCACCGTTGCCGGGGAGTTAACGGTATTAATTACAGCTAAAAGAAGTGCTAGAATTCTTAGTGTAGTCAATTTTTTCCATTCTAAACCAAATACATTGAAATTTTTACGTTTGTAGTCTTGGGTGTTACAGGTGCATGCCTAGGAATTCCTCAGGAACTGGTGAATTGCTTGAAGCGATATCAGATCCTGAGAAAGTTTTCAAGGCACTAAATCGTGCAAACAAGAGAAGCAAACAACAACGAAACTCGAGAGAACAAATCGAACCAAACATGGCTGACAGAATAGAAAATCCAATAAACAACAGAAACAATGAGAATGAACCAAACATTCGGGGTGTGGTGCCTCTTCTACCAGAAATAGCATTATATGATTGGGCACAACCCACCGCCGACAATCTGGCAACTGCAATTGCAGTCCCTCAGATACAAGCAGAATCATTCCAAATCACAAATAATATGCTACATTTGTTGCAGAACAAGGGACTATTCTCTGGGTCACATATTGAAGATCCTCAGCAACACCTGAAGAATTTCATGTCAATATGTTTAACGCAAAGGCAACCCAATGTAACACCGGACGCAATAAAGCTTTTGTTGTTCCCATTCTCGCTGACAGGAGAAGCTCAGACTTGGCTTAATTCGCTCCCCATAAATTCCATCACTACTTGGGAGGAATTAGTCAAGCAATTTTTAAACAAATTCTACCCACCAAATAAAACTACCCAACAGATTGATGATATATTGAGCTACATGCAGAGACCAACAGAATCACTACAAGAAACATGGGAGAGATTCAAGGGCATGTTGGTTAAGTGTCCACATCATGGTATCCCAGATCAGATGTTGGGGCAGAGATTCTACATGGGACTGGCTGACAGCTTAAAAGCCAATATTGATGCTTCAGCGGGTGGAGCATTTCTGAGTAAAACATTCCCAGAATGCAAGATCCTACTTGATAAGATGGCACAAAACTCAGGAAGGATGACTAGAGCTTCCCCACTCCGGTAGTTCACTCAGTGGCGTTGGATCCAAACAACTCCATAGCTGAGAATGTGGCCACCCTAATGACACCAATGAGTATCCTCACCAAAAATATTGATGAATCAGGCCAGATGCAGCAGGTTCACATAGTTGACACAACTAATGGGGGCTTATGTACACTAAGCATTAACCAACCATATGTTTGCTCGTGGAGTGCGGAAGGTGAAAACCAGTAATATCATGAAGATATGAATTATGTAGCCAACTATGGGGGACAGAGGCAAGGTGGTTTGAATTGGGGTCAATATAATCAACAATATAGACCAGCACAGCAGCAGTACAATAACAACAACAATGCTGGAGCTATGCGACCAATGGGTTAAGTTGCGCCTTACCAAAGGCAACAAGGCTACATCCAGCAAAATCAGCAGCTGACTTATCTACAACCTCAACAACAACAGATTATGAGACCAAAGGATGGGTTTACTAAACTTGAGGGAATGCTGCAACAATTGATTGGGTCCACGGGAAAAATACAATAGAGGGTAGACTCACATGAATCAGCAATAAAGGGTATTGAGATTCAATTAGGACAGATTTCTATGGCCCTAAACAATCATCCCCAAGGGGCGTTACCTGCAGATACACAAGTCAATCCAAAAGAACAGGGCCCAAAATAGCTTATGGCAGTGAGTCTACGAAATGGTAGAGACCTAGATCTGGAGCAAGAGATGGCTCGCGAAAGCCGGCCTACTGAAACACTTGTACCTGTACCCATCGAGATAGATGACTCAACATGGTTAACAGAGGTGATGGTACAACATGCGCCAGCCGAAACAAGCAAGGAAAAAGAAGTCGCGAAGGAAACTGAGTCAGAGCAAGAGAAAGCAGGTGAAACAGTGCCAGAGCAGCTTCAAAATCAAAGCACATTAAAGAAGCGGCCTCCAGCACCCTTCCCCCAAAGATTGGCCAAATATAAAAAAGATGAGCAATATAATAAATTCTTGAAGATGTTGAAGCAAATTCAGGTAAACATTCCATTGATTGATGCCTTAAAGGAAATGCCTGGTTATGCAAAAATGATGAAGGACTTGATGCCTCGTAATTTTGACTTTCAAGACTTGGCCACGGTTACACTGACTCAGACATGTAGTACTGTTGTGACAAGACCCATAGCTGAGAAGTTATCTGATCCAGGGAGTTTCACAATCCCATGCACAATAGGCAACTATGCGTTTTCTAAGGCACTTTGTGATTTGGGGGCAAGCATAAACTTGATGCCCTTGACTATCTACAAAAGGTTAGGCATTGGAAGAGCTAGACCCACGTCTATGTTGTTACAGCTAGCCGACCGGACAGTGAAGAGGCCCTCTGGTATCATTGATGATGTATTAGTACAGGTGGGGAAGTTTGTTTTCCCAACAGATTTTGTCATTTTAAACTGCCGGGTTGACGAGGAGATTCCCATAATTTTGGGAAGGCCATTCTTGGCCACTGGGAGAGCCCTAATTGATTGTGAAACTGGAGAGCTAAAGATGAGATTGAACGATGAAGAGATAACGTTTAATGTGCAAAAATCTATGCGGCGACCTAGTGAGTTTGCTAACTGCTCTCTGATAGAAGCTGTGGATGTGATCTTGGAGGAGGAAGATGAGACTCTGAATGCAAAAGACCCTCTAGCAGCATGTCTTATGAACTTAGACGAAATGAATGGTGAAAACTTGACAGAGTGGGTTTTGGCCCTTGAAGGGCGAGGGTACTGGAAAAGAGAGCTCGAATTAGAGCCCTTACACTTGGAAGAAAGAAAAACACCTCCAGCTAAGCCGTCAATTGAAGAGCCACCACAGTTGGAACTAAAACCGTTACCTTTACACCTCAGGTACACTTTCTTGGGACCTAAATACACTTTACCTATTATTATCTCATCCAGTTTGTTAGATGTGCAAGAAGAACAACTTTTGCAGGTGTTAATGGAATGCAAGACTGCAATTGGCTGGACCATTACAGATATTAAGGGGATCAGCCCGACATTTTGTATGCATAAGATTCTTTTGGAAGATGGGCACAAACCTTCTAGAGAACATCAAAGAAGGCTGAACCCCAACATGAAAGAAGTGGTGAAGAAAGAAGTGATCAAGTGGTTAGATGCGGGAATCATCTTCCCAATCTCTGATAGTAATTGGGTTAGCCCAGTTCAGTGTGTGCCAAAGAAGGGTGGAATGACTGTAGTGCCCAATGAGAATAATGAGTTGATCTCAACTCGTACAGTTACGGGTTGGCGAATTTGTATGGATTATAGAAAACTGAACACAGCCACACGGAAAGACCATTTTCCTTTACCATTCATTGACCAAATGTTGGATAGACTGGCAGAGAGGTCTCACTTCTATTTTTTGGATGGGTATTCGGGGTACAATCAGATTTCCATAGCCCCTGAGGATAGAGAGAAGACAACATTCACTTGCCCATATGGCATCTTTGCCTTTCGGAGAATACCGTTTGGCCTATGCAATGCACCAGCCACTTTTCAGAGGTGTATGTTAGCCATTTTTACTGACATGGTTGAAGATATTATAGAAGTCTTTATGGATGATTTCTCTGTGGTAGGGGATTCGTTTGAAGACTGTCTGCACAATTTAAGAAGAGTGTTAAAAAGGTGTGTGGAGACAAATTTAGTGTTGAACTGGGAGAAGTGCCATTTTATGGTACAAGAAGGTATAGTGCTGGGGCATCGAGTGTCCAGTAAGGGTATTGAAGTTGACCATGCTAAGGTTGAGGTGATTGAGAAGTTGTCACCGCCCACTTCAGTTAAGGCAGTAAGAAGTTTCCTTGGGCACGCCGGGTTCTACAGGCGATTTATAAAGGATTTCTCAAAAATTGCTAACTCCTTATGTAAACTCCTTGAAAAGGATCATTCTTTTGTGTTTTCTGATGAATGCAGGTTAGCCTTTGAGGAGCTGAAAAGGAGACTGGTGACTGCACCAATCATCGTTGCACCCAACTGGGAGCAACCATTTGAGCTCATGTGTGATGCAAGTGACTATGCTATAGGAGCAGTCATGGGGCAGCGAAAGGACAAACTGGTGCACCCAATTTACTATGCAAGCAGAACGCTGAGCGGTTCACAACTCAATTATACCGTGACTGAGAAAGAGATGTTGGCTGTGGTGTTTGCATTCAACAAATTCAGGTCTTATTTGATTGGTTCAAAAGTGATTGTTTATACTGACCATGCAGCACTTAGGTACCTGATAGCAAAGAAGGAGTCAAAGCCACGCTTGATCCGTTGGGTTCTTTTGCTACAAGAATTTGATTTGGAGATCCGCGATAGAAAAGGGGTAGAGAACCAAGTGGCAGACCACCTTTCAAGGTTGGAGGGAGCTGAAAAGAAAGTCGAGGTAGAAGATATAACTGAGACATTCCCAGATGAACAATTGCTAGTAGTGATATTGGAGGAAACGCCATGGTATGCAGACATTGCAAACTACCTAGCAAGTGGTATTATCCCCTATGATCTTTCCTCTGTTCAAAAGAAAAGGTTCTTTCGTGACTGTCACATGTATTATTGGGATGAGCCTTACCTATTCAGAATTTGTGTTGATAACATGATCCGAAGATGTATCCCTGAGATAGATTAATCTTCTATTTTGCAGGCTTATCATGCATCACCATATGGTGGCCACTTCGGAGGAGTAAGGACCGCCGCGAAAGTGCTGGAATCAGGCTTCTACTGGCCGACAATGTTCAAGGATGCACACTTATGGGTGAAAGGTTGTGACGAATGCCAACGAACTGGGAATATTTTTCGTCGACTTGAGATGCCTATGAACCCAATTCAAGAGGTAGAAGTGTTTGACGTGTGGGGAATCGATTTCATGGGGCCTTTTGTCAGCTCATATAGCAACAAATACATACTCGTAGCTGTGGACTACGTGTCAAAATGGGTGGAGGCTGCAGCGCTCCCGACAAATGATGCTAAGGGAGTAATTGGCTTTTTGAGAAAGAATATATTCACCCGATTTGGCACTCCAAGGGCGATAATCAGTGACGGAGGCACTCACTTCTGTAATCGAGCCTTCGCAAAGCTGTTAGAAAAGTATGGTGTACGTCACAAAGTTGCCACCCCATATCATCCTCAAACGAGTGGGCAAGTAGAAGTGTCGAACAGAGAGATAAAGAGTGTTTTGACAAAGACTGTGAATGCTACAAGAACGGATTGGGCAAGAAAGTTAGATGATGCACTCTGGGCCTATCGTACAGCTTTCAAAACTCCGATTAGTATGACGCCATATAAATTGGTATTTGGGAAGGCATGTCACCTACCAGTGGAGTTGGAGCATAGAGCTTTATGGGCATTGCGACAGTTGAATCTTGATATAGAAGCTGCGGGCACAAGTAGAGTCACAAAGCTGCACGAGCTTGATGAATTTCGTTACCATGCTTTTGAGAGCACAAGATTATACAATGAGAGAATGTAAATAATGCATGATAAAAATATTCTTGAGCGGAGTTTTAAACCCGGAGATAAGGTATTGCTATACAACTCGAGGTTGAGGTTATTCCCGGGTAAGTTAAAGTCATGATGGTCGGACCATTTAGTGCGGTGGAGATTCACCCTATCGGAGCCATAGAGATTGCTGCATCAAATGACTCTCACACGTTTAGAGTCAATGGGCACAGGTTAAAACATTATTTGGGCATGGAAGATGTGAAGGTAGTGTTGGTGACTCATTTGCTCGAGCCACCAAGGTTAAGCGAGCCTTAAGTGCAATTATCTACGTCGTGCCACAACGTTAAATCAGGCGCTCGTTGGGAGGCAACCCAATTCGTAGTTGATTTTTAGTGTAGTTAGAATTTTTCCTTATTTTGGTTTTGTTTTTAGGTACTAACAAGTTTGCAGGCGAGTTGGGCAAGTCGAACAGGGTTTCAGCATCACCTGACGGACAACAGGCGCTGGGGCTGGCGACGCCTGGCTAATGCCAGGGTCTGCCTGGCCTTAGGCTGGCGACGCCTGGCTAACGCCAGGATCTGCCTGGACTTAGGCTGGCAACGCCTGGCTAACGCCAGGGTCTGCCTGGCCTTAGGCTGGCAACGCCTGGCTAACGCCAGGTACTGGGCCAGGCGATGCCAGGTAAGTTATTTCTGCCCAGCTCACGTTATTTTAGTCGAACCTCCTCACATTACACCTCCCTTAAACACTGAACACAATACACACAACCCTAACCTCACTTAAACCAAAAACATATCAAGCTTTAGAAAAGAAATTCACAAACACACACATCTTCTCATCAATGTTTCTCTCAACCAAACACACTGCATGAATTTCCCTCACCCACAAACACTCAACAACACATTGCCATAGTTGTATCCCCTATCCCCATTGAAGTCAAGTTTAGTCTTGCTATTCTTTCACACTAATCAGAAATTCTCAGGCAGCTTCTTCCACTCAAAAGCTTCAAAGGTATGATTTCACTTCTTCCCTTTGCAATTTCGACAGAGGTACATGTATAATATTACACACAAAAATTGGTGGTTGTTCTTCATTGTGGTATTGAGTTTGTGTGCCCCAACCCCATGAAACCCCATAGGAATGGTGCTGCGATTATGAAAACATGTGGTAGTACGGAACCCCCAAGCCAATTTGGGAGGATGAGGCAATCCCTTATATCCATAAGAAATACCATGGCACTAATGCACGTTAAGTGTTTGATATAATGCCTCAATGGCATTCCTTGTCCCCATTGAAGCCCGAGTCTCCGGGATTAATAGACTAGTATTATAAAGTCATACACCACGATAGAATCTTAAGTGTGGGGTGGCTCGCGGGTAGCCCATGTATTGTTCTTTGATTCTAATATTAAGGAAAGACGAGGTGAAGTCTGAGTAACCTCGGGAAGTCGTGAAAAATTATGTGTGTAGTGTGTAATGCAGTTTTATCTGACTACTGCTTATTTGTGTAGGAACAACGACGCCTCCCAGAAAAGACACCGGAAAAGCCAAGGCTACTTCCACTACGCCGGCTAAAGTAAAGGCAACCTCAGCACCTCCCCCAAAGAAGAGAAAAGGGGGGGAGGGGAGCTACTTCCAATCTAAGTGGAGTACAAGCTGTGGCAGCTATAGCAGCTATGCGTCAACAACCATAAGGCCAAAGGGAGTTTGGCATCAACAACATACCACCGCACACTAAGGATTGGTACAGGCATTGTAGGCCTAAACATGTACACCCGGAAGCAGCTATCAATCAACGCAGCTTGAAAGCGAAGTATCAGGCAATTTGGAGGGGCATTCAGGATATGGGGTTGAGTTATGTATTCAAGAACACATGGAACATTAATCTCAACTTAGTCCGAGAATTTTATGCAGGGTTTGATCCGCAGAGTAGTGAACAGCTGGTGCCGATTCGTGGACGATTGATAGAGTTCTCACCCACGACCATATGTAACTTTTTATGTGCTCCGGATATTCTTGGAGCCATTAGACCACTTCATTCGCCGGCCTACATACAGAGAATTGAGGCACATGCTTTGTGGTGCCGATTCTACGGCATCATGGGTCTGGGATAAGATAACTAATCGGCACAAGAGGTTTCCCAAAAAGAAGATGAGGGCGGAGGCTCAAGTGTGGCTTAAACTGATAAATGCACGGCTCCTACCGTGCAATCATGACACACTGATTAGCCGTGAGAGGACCTGTGTACTCTACTTTCTCATGACAGGTCAAAGGGTAAATGTGGGTCATCTGATCCGCTACCAGATGTCTGTAGTCAGTACGAGTAAAAAGATCTATCGCATGCCATTTGCCAATTTTCTAACTCAGTACTTAAGACACGAGGAGGTTGAGGAGGAGCCAGAGTTTGACCACACCATTGATCAGCCCCTATGACAAACGGACATCACTAGCCTCCGACTGAAAGAAGAGACTACCATGACTTTGTTGACAACTACCGAGCGCAACGCTCGAGATGATAGTTTTATGGCCCATCTCTATGGGATGATTGATTTGAAGCTAAGGATAGGAGGTCGACAGGCCACATATGAGGAGAAGACTGAATTGGGGCATCGGTACCCGCTCAAAGCTCATGCCCAACAGCTGGTTGGGTTAGGAGATGGATACAGACTACCCAATGATGAGGATATCAACAAACCGGAGCAGCCTAAAGCTGAGCTAGAGCAGTCAGATGGTGAGGGAGATGATGATGATGAGGAGGACGAACATGATGAGGAATGGAGAGCTTCAGAGGATGAAGAGGTTGCTTGATCAGGGAGTTTCTTCACACCCTACTCATTTTTCATGTTTTGTCATTTTGTGCATGCATTGAGGACATCGCATGATCTAAGTGTCGGATGGGGACTTGTACATGGTTAATTTTAGTCATTTAGTTATTTAATGTTAATTGTGTTAGTATGTGTTTTTAGTAGTTTAGTAATTGATTTGGCTAAAGAAAAAGAAAAAGAAAAAAAATCTTTAAATTGAGATGGACTCATCCCGACGATGGATCTCCCAAATGGTTTTCTTGAGGAAAGTAAGTCAAAAGAAAATACCAAAAAGATTTTTTTTTTGTTGTGTGCAGGTAGTGTAGTAATTCCCCCTTGGTTTTTCTTTGGGCCGCGGTTCTTTTCCAGGGGCTTTTAGTTGAACCGAGCATAGTTAGTTTTAATTTTTAGGAGTAGGAACCACGAAGCTATGCATTTAATTGTAGCAATATCTCTTAGCTTTGTTATGCCTTGAGAATAGTTAGTACTAAGGTTGTGACGCTTAGGCTCGGTTTTTGACTCTCGCATAAGTACCTTAAATCGTAGATTCCTAATTTTTCTTAGCTGCTTTGACTGGAGTGTCGCGATGAAACCAATCCTGAGTTAGTTATGTGCCATGCGTATGTGAGTTTTGTATGTATTCTATGCATTTCATTTGATGTCTAGAACTTGCCTTGTGTGTGTGAAAAGCGAAATAGTAGTCTTGTTCAGTCTGAGAAGTGATATAGGCATTTTTTTGTTAAGCCAAATATATATAATTTACCCACCTAAAAGTTATGTAACGTAGTTAACCCCTTTGAGCCTGTAATCCTGTTTCTTTGGCAACCACCACACTACAAGCCTTACCCAATTGTTTGAATTAACCGTCTATTTGCACTTTTTCACCTCGAATGAGCACTTGAATTGTTATAAACTTTGTAAAAGTTAAAGTGTGGGGTGATTGGTTTGGTTTTTGAGTGGAACCAATAAAATAAGGATAAAGGTGAACTGTTTTGAAAAAGTAAGAGCTGCTTGAATCTAAAAAGAAAAAAAGAAAAAAGAAAAAAGAAGAAGAGAATATTCGTTGAAAAGTGGCGACTCTTAATGTAATTATGCTTAAAGAAATATGGGGTAATATAAATTGAAGTGAAGGTGGAATGTTTGGTTTGGCACAAGTATGGGATGTGTGTTAAAGTATATGTATTAAAGTGCTAAGGGAGGTGTAGTCACTCATATCCAAATGTATCATACCCGACCCGCAACCTACATTACAACCAATGAAAGTCCTATTTGATCTTAGATTGAATGAACTCAATTCGTAGAGTATTACACTACGGGCAAGCCTATGGTGTATCATTTGTAGCATATGAATGTTATTTCTGAGAGCGAGTGAATTTTATCTATCTTGAGTTCCTATGTTCTTAAAAATTCATTGTGTGTGGAACTAAGATCTTTGATTGGGTGAGGGCACATGACTCATAAAGGAAAGGTAATGCTGTTGATATCCATGTCAGAGTAAGTAAGTGAATTGTGAATAAGGCATGGTATTTGTGAGTCGAATCTTGAGGCGAAGATGTCACACTTGTGTGATTAAACTGTTTTAAAAATTCTTGGTATAATGAGTTAGGAGAATTGCTTTAAAAGGTCGTATCTATAAGTGTAGTTTGATTGCTCGAGGACGAGCAATATTTAAGTGTGGGGTATTAATGTGTGGCTATAATTCCATAGTTTCGTACATTATGTGCCTTGCATTTTATATGCTTTAATGATAAATTATACTTTATTTGCGCATAATGGAGTCTATTTTATGTGTAGGTGAATTGGAGATGAAAGTAGAGCAAAACAGATACTTAAACGTCAAAGGTGTGCTCGAGAACAGTGAAAAGGAAAGACCTGGTGAGGCCAGCCAAAGGCCAGGCTGGACCAGGCTTTAGCCTAGCGAGGCCAGCCAAAGGCCAGGCTGGACCAGGCTTTAGCCTGGAGAGGCCAGCCTAAGGCCAGGCTGGACTAGGCTTTAGCCTGGCGAGGCCAGCCTAAGGCCAGGCTGGACCAGGCTTTAGCCTGGCGAGGCCATCCAAATTCCAGGCGTTAGGCTGGCGACGCTAGGCCTGAGGCCAGGTCCAATCCGAGTTTTGAAGACTTAATTCATTCCGGATTTGACTAGGACTCGGCCCACACATTTAGAGTTTCTTATACACATATAAATAGACCTAAAACACCACTTGGAAGGACGTTTTTTAGCAGCCACGTTTTTGGGCAGCTAGAGGCAAGGAGAGCTGGTGGAATCACCTCTTGGGAGTTAGAATTATCTATTTCTATATCTTTTCATCTTTACTATGTATTTTAATTATGCAAAATATTTGGGATATTGTTACTGAATATGAGTAGCTAGCTTCCTAATCTAGGGTTTTGATGGAACCTATTGAAGGATGATTTTCTTGTTATGTTAATATAGATTTGCCATAGTATTTTCTCTATTTGTTCAACTATATTATTCTTGTGGTTGATTGAAGGGCCTTCAATTAGCTGTGCCTATTTAGTATGTATTACTCGGGAGAGAGTGCATATTTAGGTAGTTGTTGAACAACATCACTCCTAAACGTATATGAGGGATCAATACAGAGGTTTAAAGGTAGGTTTAGGGATAACGAAACCTTGATGCGATCTGAGTGAGCTGTGCTTAATGCTAGCTAGAGTAATTCGGGAGAATATATTTAGTAATTGTGGTAATTACTCGGGAGAGAGTTACGATAGTTAGAGTGCTCATGATCAGTAGAGAAGACTTAGGCAAACTTGTAGAAAACGTAGCGGAAAAGATTCCGACAATAGGGGAAATCACAACCTTAGGTCATTCCAATTCTTGTTTACAACCCGTTCGTAGTTAGTTGTTAATTATTATATTTTAATTACGTAATATTTAGGTAGTAAAAAAAACCAATCTGTTACTTAAATCCTTCTGAAGATTGATTGTGTAAATTTGTGCGAGTCTAGTAGCTGTATTTGATAGGTTAATTCCTTGTGGGATTCGACTCCAGACTTGTAAACCGGATTATATTTGCAACGACCGCTTAATCCTTTTTATAAGGCATAGTTGGGCGTGATCACGCATTGTATAGAAAGTTAGCACAATCATATAAGTTATAAGATAATTACATGTAATCTCTTTATAAACATAGTAATCATATTAAAAATATTACCTAATAACTATCACGAATTGCTATTTACTGATATTATAAAAAGAATACGAATAATATACAACTTAAATCCATATCACGTAACCAATGTATTAAATCCTTAGATGTACTTTTCCAACTTAAGTATAATTATTAATTTCTGCATGATTAGGAATAGGATACTCAAATTTAAATGCATAGATAGCATAAAACTAACGGATAATTAGTATGTGGTATATTTTATATATTTATTGGTACGATGATATTAAGTTTTAACTAATAATTTTTTTGATAATTAAGTTAGTTTAAGTTAGTTATGTATTGGTAATGATTAAATTAACTATAACAAAGTAAGAAAAGGAAAAAGAATAACTTGGGAAGAAAAATAATCTCATTACAATACGTTCAACAAATTAAAGCTCTTGCATATGAAATTCTAAATATTAGGACTTTCTATCTAGTTCAAATAAGGAATGAGTAAATTTTTTATTGTTTTTCAAGTCTTAATATATTAGGAGAATAATCAAATGACAATGTAGTCCAATGTGAACTCTATTTTTTAAGGGTAAAAAAGACGAACGACATTTCGCTAAGAGCGTTCATACTTTTAATATAGTATACTAGTCTTAGGGTATGCGCGTTGCGCGTGTACCCTATCTCAATAAATATAAGTATAAAAAAAAGTTTAAATTTGAGTTATAAAATAAAGTGTAAAATCCTAAAAATGAAAAGCATTTACCATATATAGCTAATTCAATAAAGAAAAACTGCAAAAAAGGAAGTCCTCGGTCATTAGTCATTGTACTCAAGAAAATTTATAGTACTCAACACCAAATTAATTTCATAAGGATTCACGTTTCTTTTTCAGTTACCAAAACTTGTACTCACTACAAATAATGCTTATTTAAATTCTACGAACTTTATTGATCAATTAAATTAATATTAGGTGTATTGTACGTACTTAATTTGCTTGTACTCACATGATTTATATAACTAATTCTCAAAATTACAACGAATAAGAAAATAATTTATACAACAATTGAATAACTAAGAGTCAAATTTTTTAATTATGTCAAAAATTTAACCATTAATTTAATTATTATCAAAATTTTAAATATTAGAAAAATAATTAATTAACAATAATAATCAAGAATACCTCCTAAGGATGTCATTAGATCTTGTAGAATAAAACTTGTTCGACAACCATCATTATGATTTTTGTGATTCCTTTATTGTATCAAACAACCTACTCATATTTAAGCTTTTAGTTATCTCATAAAAATGCTAAATTATACTGTTTGAACACTAACATTAATTGTGAAATATTAAGTGTCACGATCCAATTTCACCTATAGGTCGTGATGACGCCCAACACTACAGCTAGGCAAGTCAACTGATAAATTAAACGTACATTGATTAAACTTTTAATCCAAGAAAATAATAAAATGTCAAATTCTACCAATGTGTGTGCCAAGACCCGGTGTCACAAGTGCATGAGCATCTAATAGATTTTACAAAACTTCGAATACTGTTTGAAATGAAATAGACAGGATGTAAATATAAGAAGAGATACTGGTAGCTGCAGAACGGCTCAGAAAGGCAGCTCACCACTATGCCTCGGGATGACGTGGATATGTAATGATAGGTCCTCCACTAGTACCTGTTTCAGATCCTGCACAAAAAGTGCAGCAAGTATAGTATGAGTACGTAAACAACGTGTACCCAGTAAGTATCAAGCCTAATCTCGAAGTGGTAGAGACGAGATGGTCAACTTTGACACTCACTATGGGTCAATAATGATAATTAAAATAAGACTAGAATATTTAAATCAGCATGATTCACAGAATATAATAATAATTTATTTAAGCAGCAGAAATAATTAAATTCCTTCAAAATGTAACAATTCTCCGTATATATATATATATATTAAATCCTTCAATTTCAATAAAATTTCAATATATCAAATATCTTTACAAGCTGCAATTCAATTTCAATGAATTTTCAATTTATCAAATAGCTTTACAAGCTGCAATAAACCGTCAAAGTATCGTGTAATTATTATTAAGCACGATTTCTGCCGAGGTCATTCGGCCCGATCCAGAATATTATGTACACTGCCGAGGGACATGCGGCACGATCCATAGATGCATCTATCCTGCCGAGGCGTTCGGCCCGCTCCACAAGAAAGGAGGACATTTTGTTATGTACTTCCGGAATAAGAGTATATTTGTTATAAGATAAATTCAGGAGGAAGAACAATTTTTCTTAACAATTAAATAAATTTAAACATAACAAAAATAAAATCAAGTATATGAGATTTTCATCCTCTAATATTTTTATCTAACAATTCACAATATATATGTATATATATCAAATAATATTAATTAAACAAAGAATATAATTTACACAAGTAATTCATGCTTTGAGTCCTAAACTACCCGGACTTTAGCATTTAATAGTAACTACGAACGGACTGTCGTCACCTCGTGCGTACGTAGTCCCCACAATTAGCAACAATTATTTAATTTTTAATCACCTATGAGGTAATTTCCCCCTCACAAGATTAGACAAGAGACTTACCTCGTCTTGCTCCAATTTAATCTACTAGAAGGCCTTTTCCACGATTATCCAACTCTGTCTGACTCGAATCTAGCCAAAATAATTCGATACAATCACTAAAAATTATAGGAATCAATTCTATAGGAAAATACTATATTTTTAATAAACAATCCCGAAATTAATTAAAAATTCGTCCGTGGGACCCACGTCTCGAAAAATCAGCAAAAGTTATGAAATTCGATAACCCATTAAATTACGAGTCCAACCATACCAGTTTCACTCAAATCCGACTCTGAATCGATACCGAAATCTCAAAAATTCGTTTCTATAAGATTTCTAAAAATTTCCCAAATTTCAATCTCAAAATACTAATTAAATGATGAGAACAATGATATATTTATGTTTATAGACCAAATCCAACTTAGAATCACTTACCCCAATGTCTTTTCTTTAAAAATCTATCAAAAATCGCCTCTGCTCGAGCTCCAATTTGTTAAAAATGACGAATGGGACGAATGCCCTCTTTTATAATTCTGCCCAGGCAGCCCTCGATTCTCGGCCTCGATCCTCGGCCTCGATTTTTGGGTGATCTAATTTTGGGCCTCGATTTTGGGCCAGAATTTCCAACAGAAAGAAAAAATTGCAGCAGCTGTTTTAAGTCCAACTTTTGATCCGTTAACCATTCGAAACTCACCCGAGGTCCTCGGGGCCTCAACCAAATATACCAACAAGTCCTAAAATATCATACGAACTTATTTGAAAACTCAAATAACATAAAACGACGCTAAAACCACGAATTATGCTCCCATTCAAGCTTCATGAAACTTAAAATTTCTAACTTCTACACTTGATGTCGAAACCTATCAAATCAACTCCGATTGACCTTAAATTTTACACACAAGTTATAAATGAGATAACAGAACTATAAAAATTTTCAGAACTGGATTCCGGCCCCGATATAAAAAAGTCAACTCCCCGGTCAAACTTCCAAACTTTAAATTCCTATTTTAGCCATTTCAAGCCTAATTTCACTACGGACTTCCAAATAAAATTTCGATCACGCTCCTAAGTCCAAAATCAACATATAGAGTTGTTGGAATCATAAAAATTCTATTCCGGGGTCGTTTGCATATAATTAGACATCCGGTCACTATTTGAACTTAAACTTTTAATTTTTCATCAAAATTCCATATCTCGGGCTAGGGACCTCGGAATTTGATTCCAGGCATACGCCCAAGTCCCAAATTATGATACGGACCTACCGAAACTGTCAAAAGACTTATCTGAGTCCGTTTGCTCAAAATGTTGATCAAAGTCAACTCAATTGAGTTTTAAAGTTCTAATTCACATTTTAATCCATTTTTCACATAAAAACTTTCCAGATTTTTTTTACGGATTGCGCATGCAAGTCGAGGAATGATAAATAGTACTTTTTGAGGTTTTAGAACACATAATTAATTATTAAATTTAAAGATGACATTTTGGGTCATCACATTCTCCACCTCTTAAACAAACGTTCGTCCTCGAACGGGTTTAGAATTATACTTGAAGTGTTGAATAAGTGTGGATATCTGTTCCGCATATTTTCCTCGGCCTCCCAAGTCGCTTCCTCGACTGGTTGGCCCCTCCACTGAACTTTTACTGTAGAAATCCTCTTGGACCTCAACTGGCGAACCTGTTTATCAACAATGGCAATTGGCTCCTCTTCATAACCCAATATATTATCTAGCTGAACTGTGCTGAAGTCTAACACATGTGATATGTCGGCATGATACTTCCGGAGCATAGATACGTGGAAAATCGGATGAACTCCCGATAGGCTGGGAGGCAATGCAAGCTCATAAGCAACCTCCCCAACTCGTTTCAACACCTCAAATGGGCCTATAAACTTTGGGCTCAACTTGCCCTTCTTCCCAAATCTCATAGTTCCCTTCATCGACGAAACCTTCAAGAGAACTTTTTCACCTACCATAAATGATATATCACGCGCTTTCTCATCCGCGTAACTCTTTTATCTGGACTGTGCTGTACGAAATCACTCCTGAATCAACTTTACCTTTTCCAAGGCATCCCTTACCAAATCAATACCATATAACTTAGCCTCACCTGGCTTAAACCATCCAATAGGTGAACGACATCACCGACCATATAAAGCCTCAAATGGAGCCATCTCGATGCTGGATTGGTAACTGTTATTATAAGCAAACTCGGCCAAAGGCAGGAAATGATCCCACTGACCTCCAAAGTCGATCACACATGCCTGAGCATATCCTCCAAAATATGAATTGTCCGCTCTGACTGCCCGTCGGTCTACGAATGAAAGGCTGTGCTGAGCTCTACACGGGTTCCCAACTCACTCTGTACTGCTCTCCAGAAATGTGAAGTAAACTGAGGGCCTCTATCTGATATGATAGAAATTGGCACACCGTGCAACCGAACTATCTCCTGAATATAAATCTGGGCCAACCTCTCGGAAGTATACGTAGTCACAACAAGAATAAAATGTGCTGACTTGGTCAACCTGTCAACAATCACCCAAACTGCATCAAACTTCCTCAAGGTCCGCGGCAACCCAACTACAAAGTCCATAGTAATTCGTTCCCATTTCCACTCTGGTATAGTCATCTGCTGAAGTAGGCCACCTAGCCTCTGGTGCTCATATTTAACTTGCTGGCAATTTAGACACCTAGATACATACTCAACTATGTCATTTTTCATTCGTCGCCACCAATAATGCTGCCTCAAGTTACGATACATCTTAGTAGTACCTAGATGAATAGAACACTGAGAACTGTGTGCCTCCTCCAGGATCTTTTTCCTCAGTCCATCCACATTAGGAACACATAGACGATCTTGGAGTCGCAGAACACCATCCGCTCCAATAGTAACTTCCTTGGCACCACCTCGTAGTACCGTTTCACGAAGAACCATCAAGTGTGGGTCATCATACTGGCGAGCCTTGATCTGCTCAAATAGTGAAGATTGGGCCACCACACATGCAAGAACTCGGTTGGGCTCTAAAATATCCAGCCTCACAAGTTTGTTAGCCAAGGACTGAATATCCGAGGCTAATGGCCTTTCCTCTACTGAAATGAAAGCCAAACTACCCATACTCTCCGTCTTCCTGCTCAAGGCATCTGCAACCACATTTGCTTTGCCCGGATGATGCAAGATAGTAATATCATAATCTTTTAGTAACTCCAGCCATCTGCGCTGCCTCAAATTTAGATCCCTCTACTTGAACAAATACTGCAAACTGCGATGATCGGTGTAAACTTCACAAGACACCCCATAAAGATAATGCCTCCAAATTTTTAGAGCGTGAACAATCGCAGCTAACTCCAAATCATGTACTGGATAATTCTTCTCGTGGGGCTTCAGCTGACGTGAAGCATATGCAATAACTCGCCTTTCTTGCATCAATACACAACCTAAGCCAACGCGTGACGCGTCGCAATACACTGTATATATTCCCGAACCAGATGGTAACACTAACACGGGTGCTGTAGTCAGTGCTGTCTTGAGCTTCTGAAAGCTTGACTCACAATCATCGGACCATCGGAACTGAACACCCTTCTAGGTTAATTTGGTCAAAGGTGCTGCAATAGATGAAAAACCCTCCACGAATCGACGATAATAACCTGCTAAACCCAGAAACCTCCTAATCTTAGTCGCCGAAGTGGGATGATGCCAATTCTGAACTGCCTCAATCTTTTTGGGATCAACTTTAATACCTTCGCCCGATACAATATGTCCCAAAACTGCTACAGACTCTAGCCAAAACTCACATTTAGGGAACTTAGCATATACCTTTTGTTCCCACAATGTCTGAAGCACTACTCTCATATGCTGCTCATGTTCCTCCTTACTGCGCGAATAGATCAATATGTCATCAATGAAGACAATGACAAACAAATCAATATATGGCATGAATACCCTGTTCATCATATCCATAAACGCTGTTGGGGCATTAGTTAAACCGAAGGACATCACCAGAAACTCATAATGACCATATGTAGTCCGAAAAGAAATCTTCGGAACATCCGAATCTCGAATCTTCAACCAATGGTACCCCGACCTCAAGTCGATCTTAGAGAATACCCTAGCACCCTGCAGCTGGTCAAATAGATCATCAATACGTGGCAACGGGTACTTGTTCTTAATAGTGACTTTGTTCAATTGGCAGTAATCAATACACATCCGCATTGTTGCATCCTTCTTTTTCACAAAATAATACTGGTGCACCCCAAGGCGATACACTCGGTCTGACGAACCCTTTGGCTAGTAACTCTTCAAGCTATTCTTTCAATTCTTTCGGAGCCATGCGATACGGTGGGATAGATATAGGCTGGGTATCTGAAGCCAAGTCAATACAGAAATCAATATCACGATCAGGTGGCATACCTGGAAGATCTGACGGAAATACATCGGGGAACTCCCGAACTACAGGCACTGAATCAATAGCCGGAGTCTCTGCAGTAGTATCCCGAACATAGGCTAGATAAGCCAAACAACCCTTCTCAACCATGTGTTGAGCCTTTATAAAAGAAATAACTCGATTAAATGAACTAACAGGCGAACCCTTCCACTCCAGCTTAGGCAATGCTGGAATAGCCAAGGTAACAGTCTTGGCATGACAATCTAGAATAGCATGATATGGAGATAACCAGTCCATGCCCAGAATAATTTCAAAATCGGTCATCTCAAGCAATAAGAGATATGCTCTAGTTTCATAACCACAGAATGTAATAATACAGGATCGGTAGATCCAGTTCACAACAATAGAATCGCCCACAGGAGTGGACACATAAACATGAGTACTCAAGGACTCGCGAGAAACACCCAGGAATGGAGCAAATAGAGATGGAACATATGAATATGTAGACCCTGGATCAAATAATAATGAGGCATCTTTGCCACAAACAGAAATAATACCTCTAATCACGACATCTAAGGCCTCTGCATCTGGTCTAGCCGGAAAAGCATAGAACCGAGCTGGAGAGCCAACCGGCTGGCCTCTGCCTGGCTGACCTCTACCTCTAGGACGGGTCCTACCCACCTGTCCTCCGCCTCTCGGTGGTCGGACTATTAGTGGAGCAACTGGTCCGGTAAGCATAAGCTGCTGACCCTACTGTACTAGTCTATCCCGAAGCCTGGGGCAAAACCTCCGCACGTGACTGGGATCCCCGCACTCATAACAACTCTTCGGTGCGATGGGCTGCTGACTAAGTGTCTGAACCTGGGGACCTGAATACCCATGGGAAGAACCCTGAATAGCTGGTGGGCGATAAGAACTCTCTGGTATAACACTGAAATAAGATCGTATTGGAGTACCCCGAGGAGGCGGGGGTGCTGGATATGGGGGTCTGCTGGACTGCCCTCTCACGAACTGACCTCTTCCCCCAGACGGAGAATGTCTGAACTCTCCAGAATACCTAAACCGCTTATCTCTAGTAACCTGCTCTCGGCTATGCTGACGTACACCCTCAATCCTCCGGGATATCTCCACGACTAGCTCATAAGAAGTACCCATCTCAACCTCTCGAGCCATAGTGGCCTAAATGCCAGTATGTAAACCCGTAACAAACCTCCGCACTCTTTCTGCCTCAATAAGGAGTATCATAAGTGCATGGCGAGATAACTCAGAAAACCTTGCCTCATAATCGGTCACTGACATCTGACCCTGCTGGAGCTGCTCAAATTGAAATCTCAACTCTTCCCTCTGGGAGGGTGGAATATACCTGTCCAGGAAGATACGAGTGAACCTGTCCCAAGATATGGGAGGAGAATCTGCTGGTCTGCCAAGAACATAAGACTGCCACCATCTACAGGCTCTGCCTTCTAACTGAAAAGTAGCAAAGTCTACCCCATGAGACTCCAATATCCTCATGTTGTGCAGTCTGTCCCTGCAACGGTCAATGAAGTCCTGTGGATCCTCATATCGCTCACCCCCAAAGACAGGAGGATGTAGTCTAGTCCATCGGTCCAATAATTTCTGAGGATCGAAGGCTACAGCTGGCCTGGGCTCAGGTATAGCTGCTGCCACTGGCTGGGCTCCACCCATGGGTAGTGCACCCTGGGTCTGATATACAACAGTTGCCTGTCCATGAGCCTGCGTGGTTGGGGTCTGTTCTCCCCCGCCCGCCTGAGATGTGGCTGGGTCTGCCGAAAATAAATCGACCTGAGTTATATTGTCCATGAACCGCAACATACGACCCATGACGTCCTGAAATCCTGGTGCAGATGTGAAATCCATCGGAGCTGGCTCTGCCACAAGCACCTCACCCTGCTCCTCAATAATGGAATTCTTTGCTGGACCCACTGGCGGCATAACTGGAACAGTCTTGGGACATCCTCGCCCTCTACCATGTCCTGGAGCCTTCCCTCGGCCTCTAGCAACTAGAGGAGTAGCTCTTCCCTGGTCTGGAATCTCATTAGAGCATGTTCTCACCATCTGTGAGAGAATAAGAGAAGGATATTTAGTACTACATCAATTGCAGGATGGAATATGAAGAAAGGTAGTTTTCTAACACCATATAGCCTCTCGAAGATAAGTACAGACGTCTCTGTACCGATCCGCAAGACTCTATTAGGTCTGCTCATAACTTGTGAGACCTACGTGAACTAAGTGCTCTGATACCATGTTGTCACAGCCCAATTTCACCTATAGGTTGTGATGGCGCCCAACACTACAGCTAGGCAAGTCAACTGATAAATCAAACGTACATTGATTAAACTTTTAATCCAAGAAAATAATAAAATACCAAATTAAACCAATGTGTGTGCCAAGACCCGATGTCACAAGTGCATGAGTATCTAATAGATTATACAAAACTCTGAATACTGTCTGAAATGAAATAGACAGGATGTAAATATAAGAAGAGATACTGGTAGCTGCAGAACGGCTCAGAAAGGCAGCTCACCACTATGCCTCGGGATGACGTGGATATGTGATGATAGGTCCTCCACTAGTACCTGTCTCAGATCCTACACAAAAAGTGCAACAAGTGTAGTATGAGTACGTAAACAACGTGTACCCAGTAAGTATCAAGCCTAATCTCTAAGTGGTAGAGACGAAATGACCAACTTTGACACTCACTATGGGTCAATAATAATAATTAAAATAAGACTAGAATATTTAAATCACCATGATTCACAGAATATAACAATAATTTATTTAAGCAGCAGAAATAATTAAATTCCTTCAAAATGCAACAATTCTCCGTGTATATATATATATAAATCCTTCAATTTCAATAAAATTCCAATATATCAAATAGCTTTACAAACTACAATTCAATTTTATTGAATTTTCAATTTATCAAATAACTTTACAAGCTACAATAAACCGTCAAAGTATCGTGTAATTATTAGTATTATTAAGCACGATTTATTCTGAGGTCGTTCGGCCCGATCCAGAATATTGTGTACACTGCCGAGGGACGTGCGGCACGATCCATAGATGCATCTATCCTGCCGAGGCGTTTGGCCCGCTCCACAAGAAAGGAGGACATTTTCTTATGTACCTCCGGAATGAGAGTATATTTGTTATAAGATAAATTCAGGAGGAAGAACAATTTCTCTTAACAATTAAATAAATTTAAACAGAAAAAAATAAAATCAAGTATATGAGATTTCAATCCTCTAATATTTTTATCTAACAATTTACAATATATATGTATATATATCAAATAATATTAATTAAACAAAGAATACAATTTATACAAGTAATTCATGCTTTGAGTCCTAAACTACCCGGACTTTAGCATTTAATAGTAACTACGAACGGACTGTCGTCACCTCGTGCGTACGTAGTCCCCACAATTAGCAACAATTATTTAATTTTTAATCACCTATGAGGTAATTTCCCCCTCACAAGATTAGACAAGAGACTTACCTCGTCTTGCTCCAATTTAATCTACTAGAAGGCCTTTTCCACGATTATCCAACTCTGTCTGGCTCGAATCTAGCCAAAATAATTCGATACAATCACTAAAAATTATAGGAATCAATTTTATAAGAAAATACTACATTTTTAATAAACAATCCCGAAATTAATTAAAAATTCGTCCGTGGGACCCACGTCTCAGAATCCGGCAAAAGTTACGAAATTCGACAACCCATTAAATTATGAGTCCAACCATACCAGTTTCACTCAAATCCGACTCCAAATCGATACCGAAATCTCAAAAATTCGTTTCTATAAGATTTCTAAAATTTTTCCAAATTTCAATCTCAAAACACTAATTAAATGATAAGAACAATGATATATTTATGTTTATAGACCAAATCCAAGTTATAATCACTTACCCCAATGTCTTTTCTTTGAAAATCTATCAAAAATCGCCTCTGCTCAAGCTCCAATTTGTTAAAAATAGCGAATGGAACGAATGCCCTCTTTTATAATTCTGCCTAGGCAGCCCTCGATCTATGGCCTCGATTCTTGGCCTCGATCCTCAGCATCGATCCTCGACCTCGATCCTCAGCCTCGATTTTTGGGAGATCGATTTTTGGGCCTCGATTTTGGGCCAGAATTTCCAACAGAAAGGAAAAATTGTAGCAGCTGTTTTAAGTCCAACTTTTGATCCGTTAACCATACGAAACTCACCCGAGGCCCTCGGGACCTCAACCAAATGTACCGACAAGTCCTAAAATAGCATTCAAACTTATTTGAAATCTTAAATCACATAAAACGACGCTAAAACCACGAATTATGCTCCCATTCAAGCTTCATGAAACTTAAAATTTCTAACTTCTACACTTGATGTCGAAACCTATCAAATCAACTCCGATTGACCTCAAATTTTATACACAAGTCATAAATGAGATAACGGAACTATAAAAATTTTCAAAACTGGATTCCGACCCCGATATCAAAAAGTCAACTCCCCGGTCAAACTTCTAAACTTTAAATTCCTATTTTAGCCATTTCAAGCCTAATTTCACTACGGACTTCCAAATAAAATTTCGATCACGCTCCTAAGTCCAAAATCAACATACGGAGCTGTTTCGCGCTCTAATGAGGTTCTAGACCAGGGAATAGCTACTCCCCTAGTTGCTAGAGGCCGAGGCCGAGGTCGAGGCCGAGGGAGGGCTCCGGACTATGGTAGAGGGCGAGGACATCCCAGGACTATTCCAGTTATGCCGCCAGTGGGTCCAGCAGAGAATCCCATTATTGAGGAACATGGTGAGGTGCCTGTGGCAGAGCCAACTCCTGTGGATTTTACATCTGCACAGAGATTCCAAGATGTTATGGGTCGTATGCTGCGGTTCATGGACAATATGACTCAGGCCGATTTATTTCCGGCAGACCCATCCACATCTCAGGCAGGCGGGGGAGCACATACCCCTACAGCGCAGGCTCATGGATAGGTAGCTCTTGTATATCAAACCCAGGGTGCACTGCCCATGGGTGGAGCCCAGCCAATGGCAACAGCTACACCTGAACCCAGGCCAGCTGTAGCCGCTGATCCGCAGAAACTATTGGACAGATGGACTAGACTACATCCTCCTGTCTTTTGGGGCGAGCGACATGAGGATCCCCAGGATTTAATTGATCGGTGCAAGGATAAACTGTACAACATGAGGATATTGGAGTCTCATGGGGTAGACTTTGCTACTTTTCAGGTAGAGGGTAGAGCCCGTAGATGGTGGCAGTCTTATGTTCTTGACAGACCAGCAGATTCTCCTCCCATGACTTGGGACAGGTTCACCCGTATCTTCCTGGACATGTATATTCCACCCTCCCAGAGGGAAGAGTTGAGGTTTCAGTTTGAGTAGCTCCAGCAGGGTCAGATGTTAGTGACCGATTATGAGGCGAGGTTTTCTGAGTTATCTCGCCATGCGCTTATGATACTCCCTATTGAGGCGGAGAGAGTGCGGATGTTTGTTGCGGGTTTACATACTGGCATCCACGCCACTATGGCTCGAGAGGTTGAGATAGGTACTTCTTATGAGCTAGTCGTGGAGATAGCCTGGAGGATTGAGGGCGTGCGTCAGCGGAGCCGAGAACAAGTTAGGAGAGATAAGCTATTTAGATATTCTGGAGAGTTCAGAGGTGCTCCGTCTGGTGGAAGAGGTCAGTTCATGAGAGGGCAGTCCAGCAGGCTCCCATATCCAGCACCACCGCCTCCTCGGGGTGCTCAAGTGTGACCTTATTTCAATGTTATACCAGATAGTTCTTATCGCCCACCAGCTATTCAGGGTCCTTCCAGTGGGTATTCAGGTCCCTAGGGCCAGACACTTAGTCAGCAGGCCATCGCACCAAAGAGTTGTTACGAGTGCGGGGATCCCAGTCACATACGGAGATTTTGCCCTAGGATTCAGGGTAAACTAGTGCAACAGGGTCAACAGCCTATGATTACCAGACCAGTTGCTCCACCAGTTGTCCGACCACCAAGAGGTGGAGGACAGGTGGGTAGGGGCCGTCCTAGAGGTGGAGATCAGCCAGGTGGAGGCCAGCCAGTTGGTGCTCTAGCTCGGTTCTATATTTTTCCAGCTAGATCAGACGCAGAGGCCTCAGATGCCGTGATTACAGGTATTATTTCTGTTTGCGGCAAAGATTCCTCAGTATTATTTGATCCATGACCTACGTATTCATATGTGTCATCTCTATTTGCTCCATTCCTGGGTGTTTCTCGTGAGTCCTTGAGTACTCCTATTTATATGTCCACTCTTGTGGGCGATTCTGTTGTTGTGAACCGGATCTACCGGTCATGTATTATTACATTCCGTGGTTATGAAACTAGAGCATATCTCATATTGCTTTAGATGACCGATTTTGAAATTATTCTGGGCATGGACTAGTTATCTTAATATCATGCTGTTCTAGATTGTCATGCCACGACTGTTACCTTGGCTATTCCAGAATTGCCTAGGCTGGAGTGGAAGGGTTCATCTGCTAGTTCATTTAATCGGGTTATTTCCTTTTTGAAGGATCAACACATGGTTGAGAAGGGTTGTTTGGCTTATCTAACCTATGTTCGGGATACTAATGCAGAGGCTCCGGCTATTGATTCAGTGCCTGTAGTTTGGGAGTTCTCCGATGTATTTCCTTCAGATCTCTCAGGCATGCCACCTGATCGTGATATTGATTTCTGTATTGACTTGGCTCCAAATACCCAGCCTATATCTATGCCACTGTATTGCATGGCTCCGAAAGAATTGAAAGAATTAAAAGAACAGCTTGAGGAATTACTAGCCAAAGGGTTCGTCAGACTGAATTGGCATCGTCCCACTTTGGCGACTAAGATCAGGAGTTTCCTAGGTTTAGCAGGTTATTATTGTCGGTTCATAGAAGGTTTTTCATCTATTGCAGCACTTTTGACCAAATTAACCCAGAAGGGTGCTCCGTTCCGATAGTCCGATGATTGTGAGGTGAGCTTTCAGAAGCTCAAGACAATATTGGCTACAACACCAATGTAAGTGTTGCCTTCCGGTTAGGGGATGTATACAGTGTATTATGACGCTTCACGCGTTGGCTTGGGTTGTGTATTGATGCAGGAATGGCGAGTTATTGCATATGCTTCATGTCAGTTGAAGCCCCATGAGAAAAATTATCCGGTATATGATTTGGAATTAGCTACGATTGTTCACGCTTTTAAGATTTGGAGGCATTATCTTTATGGGGTGTGAAGTTTACACTGATCATCGCAGTTTGCAGCATTTGTTCAAGCAGAGGGACCTAAAGTTGAGGCAGCGCAGATGGCTGGAGTTGCTGAAAGATTATGATATTACTATCTTGTATTATCCGGGCAAAGCAAATGTGGTTGGAGACGCCTTGAGTAGAAAGGCGGAGGGTATGGGTAGTTTGGCTTTCATTTCAGCAGAGGAGAGGCCATTAGCTTTGGATATTCAGTCCTTGGCTAACAGACTTGTGAGACTAAATATTTCAGAGCCCAGCTGAGTTCTTGCATGTGTTGTAGCTCAGTTTTCACTATTTTAGCAGATCAAGGATCGCCAGTATGATGATCCACACTTAATGGTTCTACGAAAAACGGTACTACGGGGTGGTGCCAAGGAAGTTACTATTGGCGCAGATGGTGTTCTGCGACTCCAGGATCGTCTATGTGTTCCTAATGTGGATGGACTGAGGAAAAAGATCCTAGAGGAGGTACACAGTTCTCGGTATTCTATTCATCCAGGTGCTAAGAAGATGTATCGTGACTTGAGGCAGCATTGTTGGTGGCGACGAATGAAAAAGGACATTGTTGAGTATGTAGCTAGGTGTCTAAATTGCCAGCAAGTTAAATATGAGCACCAGAGGCCAGGTGGCCTACTTCAGCAAATGACTATATCGGAGTGGAAATGGGAACGCATCACTATGGACTTTGTAGTTGGGTTGCCACAGACCTTGCGGAAGTTTGATGCAGTTTGGGTGATTGTTGACAGGTTGACCAAGTCGGCACATTTTATTCCTGTTGTGACTACGTATACTTCAGAGAGGTTGGCCTAGATTTATATTCAGGAGATAGTTCGGTTGCACGGTGTGCCAATTTCCATCATATCAAATAGAGGCCCTCAGTTTACTTCACATTTCTGGAGAGCAGTACAAAGTGAGTTGGGGACCCGGGTAGAGCTTAGCACAGCCTTTCATCCGCAGATCAACGGGCAGTCAGAGAGGACAATTCAAATTTTGGAGGATATGCTCAGGGCATGTGTAATTGACGTTGGAGGTCAGTGGGATCGTTTCTTGCCTTTGGCCGAGTTTTCTTATAATAACAGTTACCAATTTAGTATCGAGATGGCTCCATTTGAGGCTTTATATGGTCGGCAATTTCGTTCGCCCATTGGATGGTTTGAGCGCGGTGAGGCTAAGTTATATGGTACTGATTTGGTGAAGGATGCCTTGGAAAAAGTAAAGTTAATTCAGGAGCGACTTCGTACAACACAGTCTAGACAGAAGAGTTAAGTAGATTAGAAAGCGCATGATTTATCATTTATGGTAGGTAAAAAAGTTATTTTGAAAGTTTCGCCGATGAAGGGAATCATGAGATTTGGGTAAAAAAGGGAAATTGAGCCCAAGGTTTATAGGCCTATTTGAGGTGTTGAAACGAGTTGGGGAGGTTGCTGATTTGAATTGCCTCCCAGCCTATCGGGAGTTCATCCAATTTTCCATTTATCTATGCTCCGGAAGTATCATGACGACCTATCACATGTGTTAGACTTTAGCACAGTTCAGTTAGATAATAGCTTGGGTTATGAAGAGGAGGCAGTTGCCATTGTTGATAAACAGGTTCTCCAGTTGAGGTCCAAGATGATTTCTGCAGTAAAAGTCCAGTGGAGGAGCCACCCAGTCGAGGAAGCGACTTGGGAGGCCGAGGAAAACATGCGGAGCAGATATCCACACTTATTCAGCAATTCAGGTATAATTCTAAACCCATTCGAGGACGAACGTTTGTTTAAGAGGTGGAGAATGTAATGACCCAACTGGTCATTTTGACTATTAAAATCCCGTTCCCCTAAATAAAACTCTCTGTATGTGCTTATATTAAATTATGACTTGCGGGGATGGTTGGTTCGAGATTTGGAAGTGTTTGGATTGAAATTAGAACATTTGGTTCTTTAAGTTGGCTTTAAAAGGCTAAGTTTGACTCTGGTCAACATTTTGAAAAAAATGACACCGAAATAGAATTTTGATGATTCCAACAGCTCCGTATGGTGATTTTGGATTTAGGAGCATGTTCGAAATTTTATTTGGAAGTCCGTAGTTAAATTAGATTTGAAATGGCTAAAATAGGAATTTAAGTCCGAAAATTTTCATAGCTCCGTTATGTCATTTATGACTTGTGTGCAAAATTTGAGGTAAATCAGACTTGATTTGATAGGTTTCGGTACCTAATGTAGAAGTTGGAAATCTTAAGTTTCATTAAGCTTGAATTGGAGGATGATTCATAGTTTTATTGTTTTTTATGTGATTTGAGGTTTCAAATAAGTTCGTATGATATTTTAGGACTTGTTGGTATATTTGGTTGAGGTCCCAAGGGCCTCGGGTGAGTTTCCAGATATCGAGCCCAGGGTCGACAGCCAGGGTCGAAGCCAAGGACGAGGCTTAGGATCGAGCCCAGATATCGAGCCCAGCTCAAGGGCCATGATCGAAGACTCAGGCTCGATGCCATGATCGAGGCCATTATCGAAGGCCCAGGCTCGAGGGCTATGATCGAAGCCACGATTGAGGCCCAGCTCGAGGGCCATGATCGAAGCCACGATCGAGGCCCAGGATCGAGGGCCATGATCGAAGCCACGATCGAGGCCCAGTTCCGAAGGCTGCCTAGGCAAATCTATAAAGGAGGAAATTTCGTCCCATTTGCCATTTATGACGAACTTGAGCTTGAGCAGAGGCGACTTTTGTCAGATTTTTAAGGAAAGACATTGGGGTTAGTGATTCTAACTCGGATTTGATCTATATACACAAATATATCATTATTTTCACCATTTAATTAGTGTTTTGAGATTGAAATTTAAATTTTTTTTAGAAATCTCATAGAAACGAATTTTTGAGATTTTGGTATCGATTCGGAGTCGGATTTGAGTGAAACTGGTATGGTTGGACTTGTAATTAAATGGGTTGTCGGATTTCGTAACTTTCGTCGGATTTCGAAATGTGGGCCCCACTAACGAAGTTTTAATTAATTTCGGATTTTATTGAAAAATATAGTATTGTCTTATGAAATTGATTCCTATAATTTTTAGTGATTGTATCGAATTATTTTGACTAGATTCAAGCCATTCAGAGTTGGATAATCGAGGAAAAGGCGTTCTAGTGGATTAAATTGGAGTAAATTGAGATAAGTCTCTTGTCTAATCTTGTGAGGGGAAAATTATCCCATAGGAAATTAAAGTAATAATTGTTGCTAATTGTGGATGCTACGTACGCACGAGGTGATAAGAGTCCGTGTGTAGCTACTATTAATGCTAAAGTTCGGGTAGTTCAGGATTCAAGCATGAATTACTTGTATAAATTGTATTCTTTGTTTAATTAATATTATTTTGTGATGACCCAAAATATCATCTTTAAATTTAATAAGTAATTTTATGTTCTAAAACCTCAAAAAGCACCATTTATTATTTCTCGACTTGCATGCGTAGTCCGTATATTTTTTCGGAAAGTTTTTATGTGAAAAATGGATTAAAATGTGAAATAGAGTTTTAAAACTCAACTAAGTTGACTTTAGTCAACATTTTGAGCAAACGGATCCGGATCAGTATTTTGATAATTTTGCTAGGTCCGTATCGTGATTTGGGACTTGGGCGTATGGCCGGAATCGAATTCCGAGGTCCCTAACTCGAGATATGGAATTTTAATAAAAAATTAAAAGCTTAAAAGCTTAATGAGTTTTAAGAAATTACTGATGTTGGATTTATTGACCTCGGGTACGTATTTTGGTTCCGAAACCCGGTATAGGTCCACTATAACATTTATGATGTGTCTGCCGAATTTGGTGAGAATCGGAGTTGATTTGACGTGATTCGGACGTCCGGTTGTAAAAATATAAGTTTTAAAGTTTCTTGAAAACTTCTTTTGATTTGGTGTTCGATTCGTAGTTCTAGGTATTATTTTGGCGATTTGATCATGCGAGCAAGTTCGTATGATATTTTAGGACTTATGTGTATGTTTGGTTTGGAGTCCCGAGGGCTCGGGTGGGTTTCGGATAGGCTACGGGATGTTTTGGACTTTGAAAATCTGGTATTTTCCAGCAGCAGCTGTTCTGGCATGTTCTTCTTCGCGTTTGTGAAGATACTCTCGCGAACGCGAAGAGTAAACTGGGCAGCTGAAGTTTTCTTCTTCGCAAACGCGAAGCGATGGGGGCATTACCCTTCGCGAATGCGACAAGCTCCTCGCGAACGCGTAGTGTTAGGCACACATAGGGAGGATCGATCATTCCTTCATCGCGAATGCGAGCAATGCCTCGTGAACGTGAAGGCCAGGGGTGAAGCCTTCGCGAACGCGAAGGAGGACTCGCGAACACGAAAGCCACGGGCTGCTACTCATCGCGAACGCGAAGTAGGCCTGACCCCTGTGACTTAAAACAGAACCAAAACGGGATTTTTCCCATTTTTCACAAACCCTCAATTATAACTCGGTTAAGGGGCGATTTCAAAGGAGTTTTTCATGATTTCGGACTGGGTAAGTGTTCTTTATCATATAGTGATTGTATTTCACAAATTCATGTCTATATTCATCATTTATTTCGGATTTAGATGGAAGAAATTGGAATTTTTGTAAAACTTTCCAAAAAAAGAAAAATTAAGATTTGAAGGTCCATTTGATATCGGAATTGGACAAATTTGGTATGGTTGAACTCGTATCGGAACGGGTGTTCGGATTTTGTGAGTTTTTCCGAGATTTGAGATATGGGTCCCACTGCCGAATATTTTAATGAATTTTGGAGTTTTATGGGTCCTATGATTAGTATTGAATATATTAAATTGTTTGTGAATAGATTTGAAGCTTTTGAAGGTAAATTTAAAAGAAAAAGTTGTGGTTGAATAATTGATTGGAATTTGCAAAGCGAGGTAAGTGTCGGGGTTAACCTTGACTTGAAGGAATAGAACCCTTAAATTGTTTGTTTTGTGAATTGCATGTAAACGACGTATAGGCGAGGTGACGAATGTCTATACGTCGTCAAATTGATTGTTTGCCTACTTACTTGAAAAAAATCATAAATTATTTTAAATCATGAATTAATTATTATAATAATTATTTCTCTCCTATTCTTTGTCAAACATTAATCCTTGAATTCTAGCATTAATTAATTCATGATATTTGAATTATGTGTCTTAATTGTTATTTGACATTTAGCATATTAAATATTAAACTGCCTATTTTCTCCCTGATTTTCATAATAATTTGCTATTTGTCATTGTTTGTTTCATAATTAAATCATAATTACTGTATGCTTATTGTCTTATAGTTTTATATTAATTGTTTCAATTATGGGAAAAATTTCTTGTATAAAAATTGGTAAATGAATATGTTGGAGGATCGGGTTGCACGCCGCAACAGAATTGATTGAAATGGATATATATTGGAGGATCGGGTTGCACGCCGCATCAGACTTATTAAAAAGTCAATATTGGAGGATCGGGTTGCACGCCGCAACGGACTTATTAAAAAGTCTATATTAGAGGATCGGGTTGCACGCCGCAACAGACTTATTAAAAAAATCTATATTGGAGGATCGGGTTGCACGCCGCAACAGACTTATTAAAAAGTCAATATTGGGGGATCGGATTGCACGCCACAACAAACTTATTTAAAAGTCTATATATATACTTGATTGAAATAAATACATGATAGACTTGATTAAAAGGAATATATTGGGAGAGCGGGTTGCACGCTGTAATAGAATTGAATGTGAATATATTGTGAGAGCGGGTTACACGCTGCAACAGAATTGGTTAAAATAATAATGGGTTATGACTGCTGAGTTGGCTTCAATTATTATAAATGAGTTACCTGATATATTTCTATTATTTATTGTTGTTATTAATATTGCGTACAGGTTAATGTAAGTGAACCGCCTTAGCCTCGTCACTACTTCGTCGAGGTTATGCTCAACACTTACCATTACATGGGGTCAGTTGTACTGATACTACACTCTGTACTTTTTGTGCAGATGTTGGAGTTGGTCCCAGCGGCGTGCCATAGACTTGCTCGGATTTCAGCTACCGAAGGAGACTTGAGGTATAACTGCATGGCGTCCGCAGTTCTAAAGTCCCCATTTATTTTACTTTAGCTGTGTGTTTATTTCCAGACAGCTATACTTAATTCAGACCTTTATTTGTATTTATTCTAGAAGCTCGTGCACTTGTAACACCAATTCTAGGATGGTATTTAGACACCGGCGTTTTTATGGATTATTTCACCATATTTCAAACTTTGCTTCCGTATTTGTTTCTTGATTATTAATAATTTAAAGATTGTTTAAAAATTGGTTAATATTATTCTAACATTAGCTTACCTAGCAAGTGAAATATTAGGCGCCATCACGGTCCGAAGGTGAAAATTATAGGTCGTGACAGTTGGTATCATAGCGCTAGGTTACATAAGTCTCACGAGTCACGAGCAAACTTAGTAGAGTCTGAAGGATCGTACGGAGACGTCTGTACTTATTTATCAGAGGCTATGAAGTTTAGGAACAATATTACTTCTTTCTTATTCTGTCGTGCGATTTTATTCTATCATCGATGATTGAACCATTCTACTCTTATTCTCTCGCAGATGGTGAGAACACGTAATACCTCTACCGATGGACAGGGACCAGAACCCCCGGTGGCAACTATGGCCAGGGGTAGAGGTCGAGACCGAGGTCGTGCTAGAGGCTAAGGCCGAGGTAGAGCTCAGTCCAGAGCTCGAGCAACTGCACCTGTTGAAGAACCTCAGATAGAACTTCAGGAGGAGGTCCTAGTTCAGAATGTACTAGTTGGACCAGTTTAGGTCCCGGAAGGATTCATAGCCACTCCAGTGCTTCAGGACGCTCTAGTCCGGTTGGTGAGTCTTATGGAGGGTGTGGCCCAGAAACCAGCCATCTCACAGGCTGGGAGAGGAGCACAAACTCCCACTACTCCCGCTCTGGAGAAGATGGCTCCCCAGAATCAGGCTCCAGCAGCCCCGCCAGTTG
Source organism: Nicotiana tomentosiformis (assembly GCF_000390325.3). Classification (NCBI taxonomy): domain Eukaryota; kingdom Viridiplantae; phylum Streptophyta; class Magnoliopsida; order Solanales; family Solanaceae; genus Nicotiana; species Nicotiana tomentosiformis. The sequence goes on from NC_090813.1 coordinate 133,539,111, forward strand.
GGGTAGTTCAGCCAATTGTTGCGGCACAAACCGGTGATAGGCCCGCCATGTCTTTTAAGGCCTTATTGAGACTGGATAAGTTTACCTAGCTCTTTCCAGATCACTTCAGTGGTACATCTTCTGAGGACCCACAGGATTATCTTAAACGCTGCTATGAGGTGCTGCGGAACATGGGTATAGTTGAGACCAATGGGGTTGATTTTGCTGTATTTCAGATGACGGGTTCCGCCAAGAGGTGGTGGAGAGATTATACATTGACCCGACCAGTCGGATCGCCTACACTTACATGGGAGCAGTTCTCTCAGCTATTTCTGGAAAAGTTCCTCCCTATCACACTGAGAGAGGAATTCCACAAGCAATTTGAGCGTCTACAACATGGCAGTATGACTGTTACTCAGTATGAGTCCCGTTTTATGGATTTGGCCCGTTATGCTCTCCTTTTACTACCTACAGAGGGAGAGAGAGTGAGGAGTTTCATTGAGGGACTCACTCACCCTATCAGACTTCAGATGGCCAAGGAGACCGGAAGTGAGATTTCTTTTCAGGCGACTACTAATGTCGCAAGGAGGATCGAGATGGTTCTTGCACAGGAGAGAGGGCAGAGGTCTGATAAGAGACCTCATCAGTTCGGTGGTTATAGTGGTGCCTCGTCTGGAGGCAGGGGTAAATTTGGTAGGGGTCATCCTCCCAGACCGTTTCATTCAGCACTTTATGTATCTCTTGGTGCTTTAGGGAGTCACGGTCCTATTATGCCTTACTCTGGCAGCCAATATTCAGTGCATATTCAGCTCCTATCAGTGCACCATCACTCCAGAGTTACTACAGTGGTTATCCGGCCCATCTGGGTTAGCTTCAGCTTTAGCAGCCACGGCATCAGGATGGGTATTATGAGTGTGGGAACATTGGTCACATAAGGAGGTATTGCCCTAGATTGGCAAGTAACAGATCTCAGCAAGATTCTCGTGCCATCATACCGGCACCGGTTGCTTCACCACCTGCTTAGCCAGCTAGAGGTAGGGGTCAGGCAGTTAGAGGTGGAGGTCAGGCCATTAGAGGTGGAGGTCAGGCCATTAGAGGTGGAGGCCAGCCAGTTAGAGGTCGTCCAAGAGATGAGTTCAGAGTGGTGGGGCCCAACCCCAATTTTATGCTTTTCCAGCTAGGCCTGAGGTCTAGTCATTTGATGTTGTGATAACAGGTATTATTCCAGTTTGCCATAGAGATGCTTCAGTTTTATTTGATCCAGGATCTACTTATTCCTATGTGTCCTCCTATTTTGCTTCATATTTGGTTGTGCCTTGTGATTCTCTGAGTGCTTCTGTGTGTGTATCTACACCGGTGGGAGACTTTGTGGTAGTAGATCATGTCTACCGTTCATGTGTGGTTACAATTGGTAATATTGAAACTAGTGTGGATCTTCTACTTCTTGATATGGTAGATTTTGATGTCATCTTGGGTATGGATTGGTTGTCTCCTTATCATGCTATATTGGACTATCATGCCGAGACAGTGACCCTAGCTATGCTGGGGTTTACCTCGGTTAGAGTAGAAAGGAACTCCTAGATATTTTGCCAGCAGGATTATTTCTTATATGAAAGCTCGACGTATGGTAGAGAAAGGGTGTCTAGCCTATTTGGCTTATATTCGCAATCCCAGTGCGGATGTCCCTTCTATGGACTCAGTACCAGTTGTTCGTGAATTTTCAGAAGTATTTCCTGTAGATCTGCTAGGGTTGCCACCCGACAGAGATATTGACTTCTCTATTGATTTGGCTTCAGGCACTCAGCCCATTTCTATTCCACCATACCGTATGGCCCCGCCAGAGTTGAAAGAATTGAAAGAGCAGTTACAAGACTTGCTTGGTCAGGGATTCATTAGACCCAGTGTCTCGCCCTAGGGTGCGCCAATATTATTTGTAAAGAAGAAAGATGGCTCGATGCGGATGTGTATAGACTATCGGCAGTTGAACAAGGCCACTATCAAAAATAATTATCCACTGCCAAGAATTGATGAATTATTTGATCAGCTTCAGGGTGCCAAGGTATTTTGGAAAATTGATTTGAGATCTGGTTACCATCAGTTGAAGATTAGGGCATTTAATATCCCTAAGACAGCTTTTCAGACTCGGTATGGGCATTACGAGTTCCTAGTGATGTTATTTGGGTTGACAAATGCTCCAACAACATTTATGGATTTGATGAATCGGGTGTGTGTTCAAGCCTTATTTGGATTCTTTTGTGGTTGTATTCATTGATAATATCTTGATTTACTCCAGCAGTTGAGAGGAGCATGAGCAACATCTTCGAAGTGTGCTTCACACCTTGAAGAATAATCAGTTATATGCCAATTTTTCAAAATGTGAGTTTTGGTTAGACTTAGTTGCCTTTTTGGGACATATTGTATCGGCAGAAGGCATAAAGGTGGATCCTAAGAAGATTGAGGCTGTTCAGAATTGGCCTAGACCTACTTCGGTTACAGAGATCCGGAGTTTCCTGGGTTTGGTAGGTTATTATCATCGGTTCGTGGAAGGGTTTTCATCTATAGCAAGAACATTGACCAGACTAACCCAGAAGGGTGATCCATTCAGATGGTTAGACGAGTGTGAGTTAAGCTTTCAGAAGCTCAAGACCGCTTTGACTATGACGCCAGTATTGATATTACCCATGGGTTCAGGATCGTATACGATATATTGTGACGCATCTCACATTGGGCTTGGTGCAATATTAATATAAAATGGCAAGGTAATTGAATATTCGTCGCGGCAGTTAAAAGTTCATGAGAAGAATTATCCTATTCATGACTTAGAATTGGCAGCCATTATTCATGCGCTAAAGATTTGGAGGCATTACCTCTACGGTGTCTCGTGTGAGGTATTTACTGATCATTGTAGCCTCCAGTATCTGTTCAAACAAAAGGATCTTAATTTGAGGCAGAGAAGATGGTTGGAGTTGTTGAAAGACTATGATATCACCATTTTGTATCACCCCGGAAAGGCCAATGTGGTGGCCGATGCTTTGAGTAGAAAGGCTGTGAGTATGGGTAGTCTTGCATATATTCCGGTTGGTGAGAGGCATTAGCTACAGATGTTCAGACTTTGGCTAATCAGTTCGTGAGGTTAGATGTTTCAGAACCCAGTCGGGTTCTAGCTTGTACAGTCGCTCGGTCTTCTTTATATGAGCGCATCAGAGAGAGACAGTATGATGATCCTCATTTACTTGTCTTTAAGGACACTGTGCGGCACGGTGATGCCAAACAGGTTGTTGTGGGGGAAGATAGAGTTCTACGAATGCAGGGCTGTATTTGTGTGCCTAATGTGGATGGGCTTCGTGAATTAATTCTTGAAGAAGCACACAATTCCAGGTATTCTATTCATCCAGGTACCGCTAAAATGTATCAAGACTTGAGGCTACATTATTGGTGGAGGAGAATGAAAAAGGATATAGTTGCACATGTAGCTCGGTGTCTGAATTGTCAGCAAGTTAAGTACGAGCATCAAAGACCTGGTGGTTTGCTTCAGAAGTTAGAAATTCCTGAGTGGAAGTGGGAGCGAATCACTATGGATTTTGTTGTTGGGCTCCCATGGACTCAGAGAAAATTTGACACAGTTTGGGTCATTGTGGACAGGTTAACCAAGTCATCCCATTTCATTCCAGTGGCAGTTACCTATTCTTCAGAGAGATTAACTGAAATTTACATTCGTGAGACTATCCGCCTTCACGGTGTGCCCGTGTCTATTATTTCAGATCGAGGTACGCAGTTTACCTCATATTTCTGGAGGGCTGTAAAGCGTGAGTTAGGCACGCGGGTGGAGTTGAGTATAACATTTCATCCATAGACAGGCGGACAGTCAGAGCGCACTATTCAGATATTGGAAGATATGTTTCACGCTTGTGTTATAGACTTTGGAGGATCTTGGGATCATTTCTTACCACTTGCGGAGTTTGCTTATAATAATAGCTACCAGTCGAGCATTTAGATGGCTCCATATGAGGCATTATACGAAAGGCGATACCGATCGCCAGTTGGTTGGTTTGAACCGGGAGAGGCTCGGTTGTTGGGTACTGATTTGGTACAGGATGCCTTGGATAAGGTCAAGATTATTCAGGATCGACTTCGCACAGCTCAGTCTAGGCAAAAGAGTTATGCCGACCGTAAAGTTCATGATATTGCATTCATGGTTGGAGAACGAATATTGCTCCGGGTTTCACCTATGAAAGGTGTAATGAGGTTCGGAAAGAAGGGCAAGTTGAGCCCTAGGTATATCGGACCCTTTGAAATTCTTGAAAGGGTGGGTGAAGTAGCCTACAGGCTTGCATTACCACCTAGTTTATCAGCGGTTCATCCGGTGTTCCATGTGTCTATGCTCCTAAAATATCATGGTGATCCGTCCCATGTGATAGATTTCAGCTCAGTCTAATTGGACAAAGATTTGACTTACGAGGAAGAGCCGATGGCTATTCTAGCCCGACAGGTCCGACAGTTGAGGTCTAAGAGTTATCCTTCAGTTCGGGTGTAATGGAGAGGTCAGTCGGTAGAGGCATCTATCTGGGAGTCCGAGTCGGACATGCGGAGTAAATATCCACACCTTTTCTCCAGCTCAGGTACTTTTTCTAACTCCGTTCGAGGACGAACGTTTGTTTTAGAGGTGGAGAATGTGATGACCCAAAATGTCATCTTTAAATTTAATAAGTAATTCTGTGTTCTAAGACCTCGAAAAATACTATTTATCATTCCTCGACTTGCGTGCGCAGTCCGTACATTGTTTCAAAAAGTTTTTCTGTGAAAAATGGATTAAAAAATGAAATAAAGCTTTAAAACTCAACTAAGTTGACTTTAGTCAACATTTTGAGAAAACGGATCCGGATCGGTGTTTTGACAATTCCGGTAGGTCCGTATTGTGATTTGGGACTTGGGCGTATGGTCGGAATCGAATTCCGAGGTCCCTAGCTCGAGATATGGACATTTATGACCTCAGGACTTGAAAGCTTAATGAGTTTTAAGAAATTACTGATGTTGGATTTATTGACCTCGGGTCCGTATTTTGGTTCTGGAACCTGGTATAGGTCCATTATAACATTTATGATGTGTCTTCCTAATTTGGTGAGAATCGGAGTTGATTTGACATGATTCGGACGTCCGGTTGTAAAAATATAAGTTTTAAAGTTTCTTGAAAACTTCCTTTGATTTGGTATCCGATTCGTAGTTCTAGGTGTTATTTTGGCGATTTGATCACGCGAGCAAGTTTGTATGATGTTTTAGGACTTGTGTGCATGTTTGTTTTGGAGCCCTGAGGGTTCGGGTGGGTTTTGGATAGGCTACAAAATGTTTTGGACTTTGAAAATCTGGTATTTTGCTGCAGCAGGTGTTCTGGCATGTTCTTCTTCGCGTTCGCGAAGGTACTCTCGCGAACGTGAAGAGTAAACTGGGCAGTTAAAGTTTTCTTCTTTGCGAACACGAAGGCTTGGTCGCGAACATGAAGCGATGGGTGAATTACCCTTCGCGAACGCGACAAGCTCCTCGCGAACGCGTTGTGTTAGGCACACCTGGGGGAGGGTCGATCATTCCTTCATCGCGAACGCGAGCAATGCCTCGCGAACGCGAAGGCCAGGGGGGGAAGCCTTCGTGAACGCAAAGGAGGACTCACAAACGTGAAAGCCATGGGCTTCTACTCATCGTGAACGCGACAGGCCCTTCGCGAACGCGAAGAAGGCCTGACCCCTGTGACTTAAAACAGAACCAAAACGGGATTTTTCCCATTTTTCACAAACCCTCAATTATAACTCTGCTAAGGGGCGATTTCAAAGGAGTTTTTCATGATTTCGGACTGGGTAAGTGTTCTTTATCATATAGTGATTGTATTTCACAAATCCATGTCTATATTCATCATTTATTTCGGATTTAGATGGAAGAAATTGGAATTTTTGTAAAACTTTCCAAAAAATGAAAAATTAAGATTTGAAGGTCCATTTGATATCGGAATTGGACAAATTTGGTATGGTTGAACTCGTATCGGAATGGGTGTTCGGATTTCGTGAGTTTTTCCGGGATTTGAGACGTGGGTGCCACTGCCAAATATTTTAATGAATTCGGATTTTTATCCGGAAAATTTATAAATTCATATGGAATTAATTCCTATGATTAGTATTGAATATATTAAATTGTTTGTGAATAGATTTGAAGCTTTCGATGGCAAATTTAAAAGGAAAATCTGTGGTTGAATAATTGATTGGAATTTGCAAAGCGAGGTAAGTGTCGGGGTTAACCTTGACTTGAAGGAATAGAACCCTTAAATTGTTTGTTATGTGAATTGCATGTAAACGACGTATAGACGAGGTGACGAGTGTCTATACGTTGTCAAATTGATTGTTTGCCTACTTACTTGAAAAAAATCATAAATTATTTTAAATCATGAATTAATTGTTATAATAATTATTTCTCTCCTAATTTTGAATGTTGGAAATTGAAATCCAAAGTTTCTGGGCTAAGGTTAAATTAATGATTTTCAGTTATATTGTGTTTTCAGGCCTATACAATTTATATAGAATAGAATGACGTGAGATCACCCCGGGTACGTGTGTGATAAGATGGAATAGTGATTTGGTGGCTTGGAAACAACTCTTGGCACATTCGAGGATGAACGTATGTTTAAGTGGGGGAGAATGTAATGACCCGGCTGGTTATTTTGAGTATTACGGCCCCGTTCCCCAATTTACTGCTCAATTTATGCCTTACAATTGATTTATGACTTATCGGGTTAGTTGGTTCGGGTCCGGAAGGAATTCAGAATGAAATGAGACACTTAATCTCATTATTGAAAATTTAAGTTAGAAAAGTTAACCGGATGTGGACCTATGGGTAAAAGACCTCGGATTTTAATTTTGATAATTCCAACAGCTCCGTATGGTGATTTTGGACTTAGGAGCGTATCCGAAAAATTATTTGGAGGTCCGCAGTGGAATTAGGCTTGAAATGCCAGAAGTTAAATTTTTGAAAAGTTTGACCGGGGGGTTGATTTTTTGATATCGGAGTCAAAATCCATTTATGGAATTGGGAATAGCTTCATTATGTCATTTATGACTTGTGTGCAAGATTTGAGGTCAATCGGACTTGATTCGATAGGTTTTGGCATTGAATGTAGAAGTTGAAAATTTCATAAGACTAAAGTTTCAAGTGAGTTCGCATAAGACCTAACTTCAAATGAGCATAACTCTCATGATACAAGCTGTTACATGGTATATTACCTATTAAATGAAAGAACTTTGAGTCTAGTTTCTAACACTTTAAACCGTTCGTCATTTGGATATTCCTACAAGAAGTTATGACCAAATTACCAAAGTCTGGAAAAATGCGATTCTGCGATCAGATGTGCGACAGCAGAATCATTAAGCGATCGCATAATGACACATTGTGCGACCACAAAATGGTCGCCGACATGCCCGGTGCAGCCCAGTTTTCGCCAGCGATTTTACAGTCCATTGTGCGACCCGCATACCCATCGTGCGGTCCATTGTGCGACCGCATACCTGTTTTCGGAGGGGTAATTTTCCTACTTTCATAACCAGACCTCATTTTGATAAATAGGTTTTGGGACTCATTTTGGAGTGAAAATCTGACATTTTAGAGAGAAGGGAGAGTGTTCTAGAAAGAGGAAGAAGCTCAAGTTCTTTGTTCATCAAGATCTTGTTCAAGCTTTGAAATCCAACAAGGAAATATCACAAGATCTTCACTCAAGAGGTAAGGTTCTAACCTCTGGTCTTCAATTTCGAGTTTGGGTAAAGATGGGTAATTAAGAGTATGCTTCTTGGGTGTAATAGTGTCATTTATACATATCAATAAGGTTTATGGAAAGATTGTTGAGTTCAAATGGGTATAGATTTCAGGTGTTTCCGTACATAGCGGGTGTTGATTCTTCCGTACAACTGATTTTCTGGAGATTCTGAGGTAGCTGCCGTGTTTCACAGACCTTGCCTCTCCTTGCTTATCTCCTTATTTACTATATTCGGTCTCAGACTATTATAGACCATATTTTCCAAACTTGTATTCATATTAGATGCTCATGTACTCAGTGACACCAGGTTTTGGGAGTGTTATATTTGAAATTTTGAGATTTCTTCCGCTGAGTTTAATTATTTTGTTTTCAAATTAAAAGATATGGTGTTTTATTGAGATTTTTGGGTTTTCCAGTATTGAGATAGACGCCATCATGACAGGTGAGATTTTTGGGTCGTGACACAAGCTTCTAGGAGATTATTCTCTATGTCTCTATACATGAGAGTCTAAAACAAATAAGGAAGACAGCATAGTAAGATAGAAAGGGGCTCCGGAGTCTGCAGTCGCTGGCAGATATACCTCAAAGTTTCCTCGTACAGCTAGTTTACTGATTCCTGGTCTAATAAGGTGTACCTGGATCTGCACAAAAAGATGTACAGAAGCATAGTATGATTACACCACAGCGGTACCCAGTAAGTGCCAAGCCTAACCTCGGTAGAGTAGTGACGAGGTCAGGTCAGACCCTACTGAAAAATAATAATAAATGGCATGGTAAAATATTTCACAATATAATAAAATGAAATGATAATGGAAATGAATCAAGTAGTAGGTCACTATTTAATTACACAAATAATGGCAAATAATACCTTGTGGGACAAAACAAAATTTCTTTTCAACTTTAAGAAAAATCACAACAAAATCAAAGGCAACTACGGCCATAATCAACATCAACAAGGGCACTCTCGAGGTACCGCCTCGTAGTCCCAAATCATAAATAAATTTACAATATCTCATTTCCTTATCTCACATGGGAGCCTTCACAATTTATTTTTAAAGAAAATATTTTTTTCGAAATAGCATCCCGCGTTTTAGCCCTCCTTATCACACCACATGGCTTCTAGTAGTTCCCCCTACTAGCCACGTGTATCAAGCAATCCTTATCTCACTGCATGCGTTTCAAATACCCAGACCTTATACCACCGCATGCGTATCAATATCACAATATATCACAATTTGCACCTCAAGTGCTCAAATAATTTAACTTGCCAAAATAATTCAACAACAATATTTTTCCACAATAAAGAGCTCACGGCTCATGCCAAAATAAATCGTCAGTAATATTTTTCCACAATAAAGAGCTCACGGCTCCATCACAATGAGTACAAAAATCTTACAAAAATGTTCAGGAATAAATAATTCAGCAAACTAATATTTCAAAGTCTTTATTACGTTGCTTCAATACCAAATTTATAAATGTCAAATACTTTATATTAATAATATTTAATTTAAAAAAAATCAACTTAAATTAATGCACAGAATAAAAGAAACCAAGTTCCAACTAAACGGGTAAAACAATTAGCAGGAAAAAGGTCAAGCAAATTTAAAGTATATAAATCAAATCAATGATGGAGAATATAACAAGATTTAATAATTTAATTAATATGCAACAGTGATCTACACAATTTAAAAATATAATCCTTCACATTTATCCCGTGTACACACTCGTCACCTCATGTACACGACTTTCATCACATTACAATTAATACCAATCCTAGAGAAAATTTCCCCCATACAAGGTTAGACAAGTCACTTACCTCGACTTGCTCCAATTTAACCAAGTAGTATGCCTTTTTCTCAATTTTTCGACTCCGATCGACTCGTATCTAGTCATAATTAATTTGATACAGTCAAATAAAATTATAGGAATCAATTTCATAGGAAAATACTATATTTTTCAATAAAATCCGAAATTAGTTCAAAAATTGCCCGTGGGGCCCACGTCTCAGAATTCGGTGAAACTTATAAAATCCGATAATTCATTTAATTACAAGTCCAACCATACAAGTTTCACTCAAATCTGACTCCAAATCGACACAGAAATCTCAAAAATTTATTTTTACGAGATTTCTAAAATCTTCCCAAATTTCCATCTCAATACACTAATTAAATGGTGAAAACAATGATATATTCGTGTATATTGACCAAATCCGAATTAGAATCACTTACCCAAATATTTTTCCTTGAAAATCTGTCAAATATTGCTTCTACTCAAGTTCAAGTTCGTCAAAAATGGCAAATTACCACAGTTTTATAAACTTACAGATCTGTTCAGGCTAGACCTCGATCATGGAACTTCGATCATGGGGTTCGATCATGGGCCTCGATCATTGCCCTTGATTAGGGGTGTTCATAAAAATCTAAAAAATCGAACCAATCCGACCAAAAACACCGATACTTTTTAGGTTTGGTTTAGTTTTGGTTTTGAATTTTAAAAACCGATCAAATTTGGTTTGGTTTTGGTTTGAATAAACAAATAACCGAAGAAAACCGAACCAAACCGACTATAGAAGTAGGTATTTAAATTTATTATTACACCTATATATATGTATAATTTTATATAAAGTTTCCAAAATTTTATGGTACATATTAGTCGTTTATATTTTTAGTCTAGTTTTTTGCTATTATAATAATCTAATTCTTTGCCTTTATATTATAATTTGATTGGTAGTTTTCTTTTGCTATATGCAAGAATTTATTTTATGTTAAAAATAATCAATTTTTAATTAAGTAGTTAAATTATTCATCACTAGTTGATTCAATTATCATCAATATATCTTGGTAAATGATAGATTTCTCAAAGATCAATTGGTTTGATAGTGTTACGTTGAAAATGTAGTCTCCGAAATATGTATTTGGTAGTGTATGTCTCATATTTAAGAAAAAAACTGATAAATAACCGAATAAACCGAAAAACTGACCAAAACCGACCAAAACCAAATCGATAAAAAATCGACTTAATTGGTTTGGTTTGGTTTCAATATTTGAAGAACCGACTTAGTTGGTTTGGTTTCTTTTTAGGGAAAAACCGAACCATGAACACCCCTACCCTCGATCATGGACCTCGGTCATGGCCTTCGATCATGGCCCTCGACCCTAGGGCTCGATCACAGCCATCGATCCTGGCTATCGATCATGGATTCAATCTTTATGGCCTTCGATCACTGGCCTCGTTCATAGCCCTCGATCCTGGGCCTTCGATCAGTGGCCGTCGATCACTGGCCTTCGAACTTGCCTTCGATCATGGCCCTCGAGCCTTGCCTTCGATCATGGCTCTCGAGCCTGCATTCGATTATGGCTCTCGAGCCTTGCCTTCGATCCCCAGCTCGATTTCTGGGCTTGATTTCTGGGCTCGATATATGGGCTTAGATTTTTGGGCTTGACTTCTGGGCTCGATTGCTCGGCAGAAGAAAATTTGCAGCAGCTATTTAAGTCCAGCGTTTGATTCGTTAACCAACCGAAACTCACCCAAAGCCCTCGGGACCTCAACCAAATACACCAACAAGTCCTAAAACAATATACAAACTTATTTGAAACCTCAAATCACATCAAACAACGCTAAAATCACAAATCACACCCCAATTCAAGCTTAATGAAACTTAAGAATTTCCAACTTCTAAATTCGATGTCTAAACCTATCAAATCAAGTCTGATTGACCTCAAATTTTGTACACAAGTCATACATGACATAACGAAGCTGTAAAAAGTTTTAGAACTGGATTCCGATCCCGATATCAAAAAGTCAACTCCCCGGTCAAACTTCTAAACTTAAATTTCTATTTTAGCTATTTCAAGTCTAATTTTCCTACGGACTTCCAAGTAAAATTTCGATCACGTTCCTAAGTCCAAAATCACCATACGGAGCTGTTGGAATCATCAAAATTCTATTACGGGATCGTTTGCACATAACTCGACATCCGGTAACTATTAGAACTTAAGCTTTTAATTTTTCATCAAAATTCCACATCTCGGGTTAGGGACCTCGAAATTTGATTCCGGGCATACGTCCAAGTCTTAAATCACGATACGGACCTACTGGAACTGTCAAAATATTGATCCGAGTCCGTTTGCTCAAAATGTTGACCAAAGTCAACTCAGTTGAGTTTTAAAGCTCTAATTCACATTTTAATCCATTTTTCACATAAAAACTTTTCGGAAAATTTTGCGGACTGCGCACGCTGGTTGAGTAATGATAAATATTGCTTTTCAAGGTCTTAGAATACAGAATTAATTATTAACTTTAAAGATGATATTTTTGGGTCATAACAGTGATAATGGCTTCCGCTTCAGGTATGTTTTCTATATCGATTATATGTAAGATTATCATGTTCAAGATGTTGATATAAATTTAAGTTTATGTTTAAATCAGGTTGATAATTGTTGTAGCAATATTAAAGTTGTTGTCCACGACAAGTATGAACAAGCGCGAAGAATAACACAAGGCAATTCCTGAAGAGAATAATTTGTATATACTAAAACTATAGAGAAGTTTTTCGCAATCATTGTATTTTAACATGTTTTAACAAATATCATATTTTATCTTTTAGGTTACTAATATCACTTCCGGTACTATTACCTATAATTATATTTTAAACAAAAAAATTACATCTACATTATTGGTGTATATAAGTTAAACTTGACCAGAAAAAACTTTGTAAGCAATAGGGCGTGCCTTGCACCTTGCTGTGAGTGGCTCTTCTTTTGCCATAGTGAGACCATTCCCTTCAGCTAAATCGATTTTCTCTTGGCTAACCCTTTGCCATTCGAAATACTGAATTAGAGTTCCTAAAGCTAAGCCAACCACACGTTGAGCAAGTCCAGCACCTGGGCATGCTCTTCTTCCTATTCCAAATGGCATTAATTTCCATGGTTTCAATTCCATACCTTTAAATCGCTCTGGTTTGAAGCATTCTGGGTCATCCCAAACTATCGGATCCCTATGGATAGTCCATGCATTTACCAATAGGATTGTGCTACGTGGAAGGTCAAAGCCCCCTACCTTGGTATCGTCAGATGATTCGTGGGGCACTAGCACTGGTGCTGCTGGAAATAGTTGGAACGTCTCCGAAATGATACTTTGAAGATATTTCAGTTTGGGTAAATCTGCTTCATCCACTAAATGATCGTCACCTACATGGTTGTCTAGTTCACTTCTGGCCTTATTTAACACCTCCGGATGGTTGAACAAAAGCGACATTGCCCATTCTATTGTTACTGCCGATGTGTCCGCCCCCCCACTTAGTATGACCTGCACTAATGAAATATTATTAAATACTCATTTCATCCTACATGAAGCTGTTTGACTTGACATAGAATAAAAATTCAGAATATTTGTAAAGTTCAAAAAATATCTTTTAAAATAAGTAACGGTAAGAGTTCCACGTGTCTTTACGTTCACTATTAGAAATTCGTTAAACACTCACCAAAATATTCGACAGTGGGACCCACGTCTCAAATCCCGAAAAAATACAAAATCCGAACACCCGTTTCGCTACGAGTTCAACCATACAAAAATTATCCAATTCCGATATCAAATGGACCTTCAAATCTTAAATTTTCGTTTTTGGAAGATTTTATAAAATCTGATTTTTCTTCCATAAATTCATGGATTCATGATATAAACGAGTATGGAATCATGAAATATAATTAATATAGGATAATGAACACTTACCCTAATGTTTTCCTGTGAAAATCGCCCAAGAATCGCCTTACCCAAGCTCAAAAATTGGAAATGGTTGAAAATGGGTCGAAACCCCATTTTTCAGAACTTAAGTTATGTTTTTCAGATTTTTATTCATCGCGATCGCGAAAATTCGTTCGCGATCACGTAGAACAACTTTGTCCTGGTTTATTTTACTCTTCGCGAGCACGGGAATGGCTTAGCGATCACGAAGCACATTTTGGTTGTCCAGACTTTTAACTCTACGCGATCGCGTAAATGGTCATGCGATCGCGGAGTACCTTTTCTCAGCCTTACGCGATCGCGTACTTACTTGTGCGATCGCGTAGCACAATTGACGTGCCTAACTTCTGCCTTCCTTCCTTCTACGCGATCGCAACTTGTCCCTTGCGTTCGCAATGCACTGGGAATTTACCTTTCGCGATCGTGTGCCTATCTTCGTGAATGCGAATGGTAAAACTCACTACTTATAATTTTCTCTTCGCGATCGCGAAGCACAATGCACCAGATGACAGCAGAAGCTCAAAAACCAGATTTTTAAGTTCAAAATCATCCTGTAGCCTATCTGAAACTCACCCGAGCCCTCGGGGCTCCAAACCAAATATGCACACAAGTCCTAAAATATTATACGAACTTGCTCGCACAATCAAATCGCCAAAATAATACCTAGAACTACAAATCGGATACCAAATCAAAGGAAATTTTCAGCAACAGACTTATTAAAAAGTCAATATTGGAGAATCGGGTTGCACGCCGCAACAGACTTATTAAAAAGTCCATATTGGAGGATCGGATTGCACGCCGCAACAGACTTATTAAAAAGTCTATATTAGAGGATCGAGTTGCACGCCGCAACAGACTTATTAAAAAAAATCTATATTGGAGGATCGGATTGCACGCCGCAACAGACTTATTAAAAAGTCAATATTGGGGGATCGGATTGCACGCCGCAACAGACTTATTTAAAAGTTTATATATATACTTGATTGAAATAAATATATGACAGACTTGATTAAAAGGAATATATTGGGAGAACGGGTTGCACGCTGCAACAGAATTGAATGTGAATATATTGTGAGAGCGGGTTGCATGCTGCAACAGAATTGGTTGAAATAATAATGGGTTATGACTGCTGAGTTGACTTCAATTATTATAAATGAGTTACCTGATTTATTTCTATTATTTGTTGTTGTTATTAATATTGCGTACAGGTTAATGTAAGTGAACCGCCTTAGCCTCGTCACTACTTCGTCGAGGTTAGGCTCAGCACTTATCAGTATATGGGGTCGGTTGTACTGATACTACACTCTGCACTTCTTGTGCAGATTTTGAAGTTGGTCCCAACGGCATACCATAGACTTGCTCGGATTTCAGCTACAGGAGGAGACTTGAGGTATAGCTGCATGGCGTCCGCAGTTCTAAAGTCTCCATCTATTTTATTTTAGCTGTGTGTTTATTTCCAGACAGCTATACTTTATTCAGACCTTTATTTGTATTTATTCTAGAAGCTCGTATACTTGTGACACCAATTCTGGGATGGTATTTAGACACCGACATTTTTATAGATTATTTCACCATATTTTAAATTTTGCTTCCGCATTTGTTTCTTGATTATTAATAATTTAAAGATTGTTTAAAAATTGGTTAATACTATTCTAACGTTGGCTTGCCTAGCAAGTGAAATGTTAGGCGCCATCACAGCCCGAAGGTGGGAATTTCGGGTCGTGACATATTTGATATATATATATATATATATATATATATATAGGATGGAAATCTCATATGCTTGATCTTATGCTTAAATTAATTAATTGTTAAGAAAAATTATTCTTTCTCCCGGATTTAACTTATAATAAATATACTCTCCTTCCGGAGGTACATAAGAAAATATCCTCCTTTCTTGTGGAGCGGGCCGAACGCCTCGGGAGGATAGATGCATCTATGAATCGCGCCGCACGTCCCCCGGCAGTCTACACGGCACTCTGAATCGGGCCGTACGACCTCGGTAGAAATCGTGCCTAATAATAATAATTACACGATACTTTGATAGTTTATTGCAGCTTGTAAAGCTAATTGAATTAATATATTGAGAATTGTTGCACTTGAAGAAATTTAATTATTTCTGCTGATTAAATAAAATTATTGTTGACTTTGTGAATCATGCTGAGTTAAATAAATGCTATTTTATTCTATTTAATATTGTTGATCCTTAGTGAGTGTCAAAGTCGACCATCTCGTCTCTACCACTTCGAGATTAGGCTTGATACTTATTGGGTACACGTTATTTACATACTCATACTACACTTGCTGCACTTTTTGTGCAGGATCTGAGACATGAACTAGTGGAAGACCTATCATCGCACATCCACGTTATCTAGAGGCATAGTGGTGAGCTGTTTTTCTGAGTTGTTCTGCAGCTGCCAATGCCTATTCTTGCATTTTTATTCTGTCTATTTTTATTTCAGACAGTATTTGGAGTTTTGTATAATCTACTAGATGCTCATACACTTGTGACACCAGGTCTTGACACACACATTGGTAGAATTTGGAATTGTATTATTTTCTTGGATTTAAATTAATAAGTATCTTTTTAAATTTCTTTAATATTGCTAGAAAAATATTAAAATTACTTAGAAAAGTATTCTAAAAATAATAGATATATGCTTAATTTATTTGTTGGCTTGCCTAACTATAGTGTTGGGTCGTGACATGTATAGCGTTCTTAATATTATACTAATCATTTTTATTTTGTAATCTATTTTTTTAAATCTCTAACACTCTTTTTATGGAATAAATTTATGTACCCTAAGATTTTCTTTTAACTTGAATAATAATTTTACACATATGATGAATTTGAAAAATAATTTAATTGGATTCTCTTGCTAAATAATTAATTGAAAGATTTGATTATTTGGTTTTAACATAAAATCTAATTTATTTTTTGTTGATTTAGATTCTTAATATTAGTTCATCTCATGTTTGAATATTTAACCATGATTATAATTTTATCCACCATAATTTTATGTTTAAAGAGTAAAAAGATCGATGACATTCCACTTTTAGATATTTATATTTGCAAAAACATTAGTGGTATTGGCTCTTACCAACATTTTTCTTTCTTTTCTCACACATTTATATTCTTAAAAAATTTCTTAGTTGTTCTTTAATAATTGGGTATATTTTTCTATATTATACGTAAAATTAATAATAAAAAAATATTATTTGAGTAAGAAAAAAGTTCAGATATAATATAATAATATAATATTGTGGGGATTTGTTTTCTCAATTTCAACGCTTTATGCAGTCTGTTTAGCGTTACTTTTATTTAATTTTTGTATTGAATATTATAAAGTGGTAATGTATTGCAAATATGGAAGATTTTTATGAAATTAATTTTAGTAAACCTTCCTACATATTTATAATAAGAATTCATTAGACAAGATCGTATTAATTTTAAAATCTTAAATATTAAAATATTAACATAGAAGTCATTGTAGTCCAAAAAAATAAGTTATTATAGCTATATCATTTCCCTATAAGTTCTCATGTTTAATATTTTAGAGCTATTTTGGTCTATTAATATTATATTCGTGCATTTATAATAATATAGACTCTATTATTTTTGAATGGATTTAGACAATATAATACGTTTTCGAATTAAATTAGTAATAAATTTTTTTAAAGAAGTATATTATAAAAGTAATAGGATTACAAGGCTAATATCTATTCCCAAAACTAAGTATACTAATAGGATTCCTAAATATAATCATGTAGGATTCCTAGCGTGTAGTATTATGTTCTAAAACTAATAGGATTACAAGGTTAATGTCTAGAATTTCGATTATGTCCTTTTATTATGAGTTATTATGATTAATATTAAAATATTATTTTTGTAATCTAACATTTTATTCATGCTTTTATAATTATACTAGTCTCTATACTCGTGCGTTGCACGAATATCTTGTGTCAAATATTGCAAATATATACCATAAGTAATTGTTAATGTTAGATAATGAGTTGCTTAAAATAGAAGTACGTTATATATATATATATATATATATATATATATATATATATATATATATATATAATACAAACCAAATCATAATAATGTTGTGATAATCAAATAATAAATTGGAACTAAATAGTTTAAAATTACAAAATGATACGAATAAATTTATAAGTCGATTAAAGAATGCAATAATATTTAATATTAGTTTTTATTCAAGTTGTTTACCGTAATGACAAGTATAGTAAGTTTATCCAAATTGATAATTATTTCCAACTTTACCGGTTGTAGTTGTTTTAAAAGTTCTAGGTATTGGTAGAGTAGGAATTTGTTGTCGGCATATGTGGAGTTTTAATCTGGAAAGAATTCTATTCTTGGGTAATATATTTGGAATATTATAATTATATCCATCTTTAACTCAAAATATTAAGGGTATAAAATGCTATCAAAGTTTCGAGGATATTTTAGTCATCTAATATTTAACATAAATTATTCGTGCTTTTATAATAATATAGATAGATAAATATAGATATTCCGTTAAACTTAATTACCTATTGATAGATTCATTTATCATCACCCGAAATATGCAAGAGATAGCCCATATATTTTAGAAGGGCGATCAGGGTGTACACATAGAATTCAAACAGCGTTGGCAGCTCAAAAGATATGTAGAATGTAGATGTATAAATACAAGAAGAAGGTTAAAAAGAAACAGTCAAATTAACAAACAAAACAATATACTCCTATATCACAACAGCAGGCCTTCATTCTTTCAACCTTATGTAACAAATGGGCTAGCTATCAAATTCTTAGGAATGCAAGAATTAAATAAAGTAACAGAAATGAGAAATAAGGGAGAGATGGGAAAGATTTTAGAAAAGAAAAGAGGAGATGAGAGGAAGAAGAGAAGAGGACATTCATTCAATACTTTTCATTCTATCACATGCATATGTCCATAGTAATGGTTTACAAGGAAATTTTTAGGCTAACGCATTCAAACGGGAAGAAATTGAAAATTATACTAAACTATAAACATAAGAACGTCCTAACTTTCTCAAGATAGGAGTACTATTTCTTTAGCTCATTGTACTACTATTTATCACGCTAACGTACCATTAATCGTTACACTTTCAGAGCACTCTTGTTCTTCTAGTAGAAATAGCATAGCTTCTACTTCTTGGAAATACATCTGTTTTCACCGTAACATCTTCACCAAAATTACAAGGTTTATCTTCATCGATTTTCTCAATCGCAACAGATCTACTCCTAGGCATCACATTCGCCCAATCTTTACTAGAAGATTGTTTCCTTAGTGTACCGTTTAAGCTTGGTTTAGCTTAAAATATGGTGAATGAGAAATGGGGAAAATGAAATTTTGATTTTTCCTTCTTTACAAAGGAACATTGTTCCATTGGCAGAGAAAAACTCATTTGTTGAGTATATATGATTACACTTCTTATAGCTCTTAAATAGTTGAGAAGAAGGCAAGTCTCGCGCCATCGTCACTCGGCTCGGATTTGGATTTGGATTTAATCAAATGATTTGATTAATTAATTTTTTGGATTAAATTTATTTATTACATATTAATATTTAATCCAAATCGACCGTTTTTGTAACGATAATTTACAGTTTCCCTCTCATTTTATTTTCCCATTTTATTTTGCATAAATAGCCATTTACGTGATCATCCCAACCTGTTGGCTATAAATAGCAGGTCATTCCCTTAGATTTTTCTTACGAAAATACTGAATTTCCTCTTCCTTTCTGCATTATTTTCTCACAAAACAAACAATGTAAGTGTGATTGCTGCCGTCATTTGTGTTCGTTGAAACACTGGGGGTTGAAGTACCGCTACACTAGTGTGTAATTCATTCTATCTGAGGAGAAAATAATCCAAAACCTCGGGTACTAGGAAGGGATTAAGTTTCTTAAGGAAACACTGTGAATTTAGTGGGCTCGAATTAATTTCTATTCTTCTACATTTCTGTTTTCCGTTATTTTTTTCTCCAGAATTATTTTACAAATACAGTATACTAACACTTAAAAACTTATCTTGTGGAAGCAATCCTTATTAGCTCCTTAAAATCTTTATCCTCGTTTGATAAAGAGGAATTAACACTGAAACTCTTGGGCAAAGTTGAAATTTGTGGAGGAGCTGGACAAGCCATCACACTGCCATAACTAACCATACAAGAACAATCCGTTAGGCTACGAATGTAAAAATCCCTGCCTTTAATCAGAAATTTAATGCACTTCTTGATTAATCTACTTTCTTTGTTTGCCTTTGTGGAGAAGGAAAAATGATTTTTTTGATTGCAAATACTTATTTAAAATAATAAGAACTAAAGATCTAGAGCGGAAGTAGAGCAACCTAAGACTTAATTAATGATTGAAGGGTAGTACTATGTTGGTGGAGTATTAATATATATTGATAGATGGAATTAATTAATTAGAACAGATTAATTAGCAGGAAAGGTTGATGGAGAAATGGGCATATAAAAAGGGTCTGAAAGGCACTGCATTGACTCAAAATTGAGAAAGGAGGAAGGTTTGATTTGTTTAGAAAAATAAGAGAAACTAAAAAGAAAACCAGAGAAAGAATGAATGCTAATTTATTGCATTGATTTGAAATAGAAGAGTACATCACTATGTATACGGTCGAAATAGGTTTCGGCCTTATCACGTTCGATCGAGTTCAAACGATGATTTATCAAAGTGAGATCCCGAAGGTGGAGCAAACTATCCTCGAACCTGGGGAGGCCGATCCGTGTCAAGTTCGACATCATTACCGAGCTCGAATCAAAATCTATCATGTTGACAATCCAGAAACCAACCGATATTGACCTCGAATCAATTCGAGGGCTCGAGCCAGGATCGGGCTCGAACCAAGATCATGAGTTCGAGTCGAAATCAAGCTCAAACCAAAATCGAGGGTTCTAAGCAAGATCGAGCTCACAGACAAAAGCCGTTGCAATCCCACTAGAGAGAATCTTGGCAGAAATTATGGAAAAACTGACTTATCATGGGTCTCCTACTGAATGTTTATTTTATTATGCTTAGAGCCAAATCCCTCCACTATAAAAGGGTTTGGTTACTATTTCTGTAGGACAAGTTTTTTCAAGGCTTACATTGTAATAAAATGGCTATATTCTTCTACAGAAAAAGAACCGTTCTTTCCGATTTCTTAGATTGATTCTATATATTAAATCCTGAGATTCATTATTCCTGATAACCTTATCTATTTTAGCATTCTCCCCAATCTATATTTACACTTTTTATTTATCCTTGTATTTTGTGTTAAGTTACGCCACATATTCTCGGAACTACGTATAAATTCAACTCTATTTATTTTTCGGGTAAACAGTTTGGCGCCCACCGTGGGGCCGAGGATAACAGTGGTCATTTGATACAAATCTGAAAAAATACGCCATTGTGCTTTGCACTTATTTCCGAAAACATCTTGAATTTCGGATCAACTACGAATAACCACCAATCAAATAGCTTCACCGATCGATTATGAAGCTGGCCTTCAAGATGAAACCAACAGCTTGGCACCCAGGGCCGGAAGGCCAATTAACGATAGCTTGGCACCCGAGGCTCGAATCGAAGTACCCGAAATTCGAGCTGGAATACCATTGGATGTCAATTCACAAATAGCTTTGGAGGCGAACCAGCGTTCCGAACCGGAAAGAAACATTCAGGGCGGTACTCAATCCGTAGCTCGAGACACCCAAAATGTGGGAGAAATCGGGGACAGCTTACGTATGATCTTCGAGATGCTACAAGCCCAACAAGTAGCGATAGCTCAGCTACAGAGCCAAACTCGCGCACAAAGCAGGCCGGATTCCAATCCACTTCGAGAAGTCACCCCTAGAACAGAGCCCGCCATAGTGAAATCTAACGAACAAGAATCGGGGACTACTCCCGGAATTATTAAATTGCTCGAGGAACTCACAAAACGAGTCGAAGCCAACGACAAGAGGGTGAAAACGTACAATGCCAGGGTCAATCAAATCCCGGGGATCCACCAATGATAAAGGGGCTTGATTCGAAAAAATTCATACAAAAGCCTTTTCCGTCGAGTGCGGCACCGAAGCCAATCCCCAAAAAATTCCGTATGCCCGAAATTCCCAAATATAACGGTACGACCGATCCTAACAAATATGTCACCTCTTACACATGTGCTATAAAAGGCAACAATTTGGAGGACGATGAGATCGAATCCGTGTTGTTGAAAAAGTTCGGGGAGACCCTCTCGAAGGGAGCGATGATCTGGTACCACAATTTACCGCCGAATTCCATCGATTCTTTTGCCATGTTAGCAGATTCGTTCGTAAAAGCACATGCTTGTGCCATAAAGGTTGCAACAAGAAAATCAGACCTCTTCAAAGTAAAGCAAAGGCAAGATGAAATGCTGAGGGAATTCGTATCCCGATTTCAAATGGAACGCATGGAATTACCCCCGGTTGCGGACGATTGGGCCGTACAAGCTTTCACCCAAGGGTTGAACGAGCTAAGTTCGACAGCATCACATCGGCTGAAACAAAATTTGATCGAGTATCCAGCGATAACTTGGGCAGACATACACAACCGATATCAATCGAAAATTAGGGTCGAGGATGATCAGTTGGGAGCTTCGTACGGACCCGTTCATCAGAACAGGACAGTTACTAAAAACCAAAAGGAGATCGACAGAGAACGAAGGTCGGACAGAGAACGCGGATCTGGTGAACAACGGTTCAGCACGCAATGCAGTTCATAACAATCGAAGGATTGATCGAGGACAAAGTTCTCGGGGGCTTATGAGTAAGAGCGGCTTCGATAAATATACTGATCCTATAGAAGCACCTCAATTATCGGAATATAACTTCAGCGTTGGTGCATCCGCTCTCGTGTCAGCCATCGGACGCATCAAAGACACTAAATGTCCTCGACCCATGCAGACCGATCCTGCCTGAAGAAATCCTAATCAAACGTGTGAATATCATGGCACCCATGGCCACAGAACGGAAGATTGTAAGCAACTAAGGGAGGAAATAGCTCGCTTGTTTAACAAAGGGCACCTTCGAAAATTTCTAAGTGATAGGGCGAAGAACCATTTTAAAAGAAGGGATTTCAGCAAGCAAAAGGAGCAAGAAGAACCGCAGTACGTCATCCACATGATCATCGGAGGCATCGATACCCCTCAGGGACCAGTACTTAAACGCACTAAAACATCGACGGTGAGGGAAAAATGATCTCGGACTCAAGATTACGCACCCATGGGGACTTTGTCCTTTGACGATGAAGATGCATAAGGGGTCATCCAACCTCATAACGACGCACTGGTAATATCCGTACTCATGAATAAAACTAAAATTAAGCATGTGTTAATCGATCCAGGTAGCTCGGCCAACATCATCCGATTGAAGGTAGTAGAGCAGCTCGGCCTACAGGATCAGATCGTACCCACAACTATGGTCCTGAACGGGTTCAACATGGAATGTGAAACCACCAAGGATGAGATAATCCTACCAATAAACTTGGCCGGGACCATCCAGGAAACAAAGTTTCACGTGATCGAAGGCGATATGAGATATAACGCCCTTTTCGGAAGGCCATGGATCCACATCATGAGAGCTGTGCCTTCAACCCTACACCAGGCCCTCAAATTCCCGACATCGGGAGGTGTCAAAATGGTGTACGGAGAACAGCCAGCCGCAAAGAAAATGTTCGCCGTCGACGAAGCTGAACCAATGTCCTCACTTTCGCTGATAAAAGGATCAGGCCCGGAAGGAGAACGGGATACCAAATAGCAATCACAGACATCGGCTTCGACCCAGCCAGACAACCAGAAAATCGAAGAGGATGATGACTAAAGGGTCCCTCGATCTTTCGTGATGCCCGATGACTCCGACGCCACCAAATCAACAATCGAGGAGCTAGAGCAAGTCATATTGATCGAGCACTGGCCCGAGCGAAAGGTATACTTGGGAACGGGGTTGATCCCCGAACTCAGGAAGAAACTCATTCAATTTCTTATCGATAACATCGATTGTTTTGCATGGTCCATTTAGATATAACAGGGATCCCGCCGGACATAACGACGCATCGACTAAGTTTGGACCCCAGGTTCAGACCGGTGAAGCAAAAGAGAAGACCCCAGTCAGAGAGAAAGCACACATTCATAAAGGACGAGGTAACCAAGCTTCTCAAAATAGGGTCCATTCGGGAGGTGAAATATCCCGAATGACTAGCCAACGTAGTTGTAGTCCCTAAAAAAGAGAACAAACTTAGAATGTGTGTGGAATATATGGATTTGAACAAAGCATGCCCCAAAGATTCCTTTTTGCTGCCTAACATCGATCGCATGATTGATGCCACGGCCGGCCACGAGACCCTTACTTTTCTCGATGCCTATTCCGGGTATAATCAAATCCAGATGAACCCGGAGGACCAGGAAAAGACTTCGTTTGTCACCAAATATGGAATGTATTGTTATAATGTGATGCCCTTCGGGCTAAAAAATGCAGGGGCTACTTACCAATGCCTAGTAAATAAAATGTTCGAAGAACAAATAGAAAAATCAATGGAAGTTTATATTGATGACATGTTAGTTAAATCCCTGCGCGCAGAGGACCATTTGACCCATTTACAGGAAACGTTCGAGATTTTAAGGAAATATAACATGAAGCTCAACCCCGAGAAATGTGCTTTCGGGGTCGGTTCGAGCAAGTTCCTCAGCTTCATGGTATCACATCAGGGAATAGAGATTAACCCCGATAAAATGAAGGCCATCGAAGACATCATCGTTGTGGACATCGTACAAAGGCTAACATGTCGGATTGCAGCCTTAATCCGGTTCATCTCAAGATCATCTGACCGAAGTCAAATATTTTTCTCTCTACTCAAAAAGAAGAACGATTTTGCTTGGACCCCGGAGTGCCAACAAGCATTAGAGGAACTAAAGCGATACCTATCAAGCCCACCACTACTTCACACTCCAAAAACAGACGAAAAACTTTTTTTGTACTTGGCGGTATCAGGAATCGCCGTAAGCGGTATCCTAGTTCGGGAAGAGCAAGGTACGCAATTTTCCGTTTATTATACGAGTCGAACCTTAGGAGAAGCGGAAACTAGATATCCGCTCTTAGAAAAATTGGCTCTTGCACTGATAAGCGCCTCAAGAAAGTTAAGGTCGTACTTTCAATGTCATCCCATATGTGTGTTAACCACTTACCCGCTTCATAATATTTTGCACAAACCCGAGTTATCAGGCCGACTGGACAAATGGGCCGTCGAACTCAGCGAGTACGATATCGAATATGAACCCCGCACGGCCATCAAGTCTCAAATTTTAGCAGACTTCGTGGCCGATTTCACGCCAACACTCGTACCCGAAGTCAAAAAAGAATTGTTGAAATCAGGTACATCATCGGGGGTATGGATCCTTTTTACGGATGGGGCTTCGAACGTAAAAGGGTCCGGGCTGGGCATAGTTTTGAAACCACCCACGGGTAGCACTATTAGGCAATCTATTAAAACTGTCAGGTTGACTAACAACGAGGCTGAGTATGAAGCCATGATTGCAGGTCTCGAGCTAGCTAGAAACTTGGGAGCAGAAGTCATTGAAGCCAATTGCGACTCCTTGCTGGTGGTGAGTCAAGTAAACAAAAACTTCGAAGTTCGAGAAGGTAGGATGCAAAGGTATTTAGATAAACTGCTTGTCACTTTGCACCATTTCATATAATGGGCTTTACGACATGTACCACGGGAAAAGAATAATGAGGCCGATGCGCTTGCGAATTTGGGGTCATCGGTCGAGGTAGATGATTCGGGGAATGTTGTTCAACTTTCGAGATCGGTAATCGAAGAAGGTCACGCTGAAATAAATTCTACAAACTTAACCTGGGATTGGAGAAAAAAGTATATTGAATACTTGGAGAGCGGAAAACTCCCATCGGACCCTAAGGATTCCAGAACACTATGGACTAAAGTTGCTCGATTCACATTGGCTCCGGACGGAACACTGTACCGAAGAACGTTCGATGGACCCTTGGCAGTGTGCTTGGGTTCGGGAGATACCGATTATATCCTACGGGAAGTGCACGAGGGTACTTGCAGGAATCACTCTGGAGCCGATACGTTAGTTCGAAAAATAATCAGAGCAGGGTATTATTGGGTTGATATGGGCAAAGATGCGAAGGAATTTGTTCGTAAATGTGACAAATGTCAAAGGTTCGCACTGATGATCCACCAACCCGGAGAACAACTCCACTCGGTCCTATCCCCATGGCCATTCATGAAATGGGGAATGGATATCGTCGGTCCTCTGCCATCGACCCCAGGTAAAGCCAAATTCATTTTATTTATGACTGACTATTTTTCTAAATGGGTTGAAGCACAGGCGTTCGAGAAAATAAGAGAGAAAGAAGTTATATACTTTATCTGGGAACATATCATATGCCGATTCGGGATTCCTGCCGAAATAGTATGCGACAATGGAAAACAATTCGTTGGCAGCAAAGTAACAAGATTCCTCGAAGACCACAAGATAAGAAGCATACTATCGACACCATACCACCCCAGTGGGAATGGGCAGGCCGAATCAACAAACAAAGCTGTCATTCGAAACTTAAAGAAGAGGTTGAACGACGCTAAAGGGAGATGGAGAGAAATCATGCCCGAAGTCCTTTGGGCATATCGGACAACATCAAAATCCAGTACGGGGGCGACCCCATTCTCCTTAGTATATGGGTCCGAAGTATTGATACCAGTCGAAGTGGGTGAACCCAGTGCCAGATTTCGATTCACGGTGGAAGAATCAATTAACGAGTCTATGAATACAAGCCTCGAACTATCGGACGAAAGACGAGAAGCTGCTCTCGTCCAATTGGCCGCCCAAAAGCAGCGAATCGAAAGATATTATAATCGAAGAACCAAGCTCCGCGATTTCAAGCCTGGGGACTTAGTGTTGAGAAAAATTACCATCAGTACCCGAAATCCGAACGAAGGGAAACTAGGACCGAATTGGGAAGGACCATATCAGGTGCTCGAGAACATCGGAAAGGGATCGTACAGGCTCGACATTATAAACGGCAAACAACTATCAAGCAGCTGGAATGTATCACATCTAAAACGGAACTACTGCTAAGGTAAAACCTTTCCATATCCATTTATATCTTAAAACTAACCCCTGCAGAAGTCCGAACAAGGGCTAAGACGAGTCTCTCGCTAGGAAGCACGCATTGCACTCTTTTTCCCTTAGACCGGTTTTGTCCCAAATGGGTTTTTCGGCAAGGTTTTTAATGAGGCAATCATTGATCGTGCAGCATTTACAACAATATCTGAGGTCTCGCAAGAAAGTTATTTCACAACAACAGGGTTCCAATAGGACAAATTATAAGAGCCAAATGGTCGAAGCGATCCATGCTCATATAGATTGGCCCGAACCTAGGCGTGTAATAACGTGCGAAGAAAGTTCTCTTCTTTATCGGCGTCTTATATCCAAGGAAAAATTCCTCTATTTTGAGATTTATTATGCAATCAGAATTAAGATAAACTCGACCATTAAGCCTACGGGCTACATTACTTCGAGTTCGAATCATTCACTTGACTAAGCCTACGAGCTATTTTTATTTCGAGTTCGAGAAAACACTCACTCAACCATTAAGCCTACGGGCTACATTACTTCGAGTTCGAATAATTCACTCGACTAAGCCTACGGGCTATTTTTATTTTGAGTTCGAGCAAACATTCACTCGGCTATTAAGCCTACGGGCTACATTACTTCGAGTTCGAATCATTCACTCGACTAAGCCTATGGGCTATTTTTATTTCGAGTTCGAGCAAACACTCACTCGGCCATTAAGCCTACGGACTACATTACTTCGAGTTTGAATCATTCACTCGATTAAGCCTACGAGCTATTTTTATTTCGAGTTCGAGCAAACACTCACTCGACCATTAAGCCTACGGGCTACATTACTTCAAGTTCGAATCATTCACTCGATTAAGCCTATGGGCTATTTTTATTTCGAGTTCTAGCAAACACTCACTCGACCATTAAGCCTACGGGCTACATTACTTCGAGTTCGAATCATTCACTCGATTAAACCTACGGGCTATTTTTATTTCAAGTTCAAGCAAACACTCACTCGACCATTAAGCCTACAGGCTACATTACTTCGAGTTCGAATCATTCGCTCGACTAAGCCTACGGGCTATTTTTATTTCGAGTTCGAGCAAACACTCACTCGACCATTAAGCCTACGGGCTACATTACTTCGAGTTCGAATCATTCACTCGATTAAACCTATGGGCTATTTTTATTTCGAGTTCAAGCAAACACTAACTCGACCATTAAGCCTACGGGCTACATTAATTCGAGTTCGAATCATTCACTCGACTAAGCCTACGGGCTATTTTTATTTCGAGTTCGAGCAAACACTCACTCGGCCATTAAGCCTACGGGCTACATTACTTCGAGTTTGAATCATTCACTCGATTAAGCCTATGAGCTATTTTTATTTCGAGTTCGAGCAAATACTCACTCGACCATTAAGCCTACGGGCTACATTACTTCGAGTTCAATCATTCACTCGATTAAGCCTACGGGCTATTTTTATTTCGAGTTCGAGCAAACACTCACTCGACCATTAAGCCTACGGGCTACATTACTTCGAGTTCGGATCATTCACTCGACTAAGCCTACGGGCTATTTTTATTTCGAGTTCGAGCAAATACTCACTTGACCATTAAAGCCTACGGGCTACATTACTTCGAGTTCGAGCTAACACTCACTCGAACATTAAAGCCTACGGGCTATATTTCTTCAAGATCGAATCCTTGACAACTAATAAGCCTAAAAGGCTACATTGCCCCAAGTTTTGAGTAAGCGCTCGCTCGGTTATAGAAGCTACGAAGTCCAAACTTGATTAAATTGTTTAAATCATTGTGAAAACATTTATAAGGGGTGAATAAAGTCCTCGCCAGACGGGAAACGAAAACAGAAGCAAGTTAGCAGAAAGGGAGATATGTCTATATACAAATTTATCTGCATGGAAGATTACAACGTAAAAACTAAGAACTAAACTTCTTGACCAGGAGCAGTCTCTTCTTTATCAGGCTCCCCCCCATTTTCGGATCCGTTCTTGCTCTCATCATCATCGTCATCGCCATCTGAAACCAGAGCTTCAGCATCAGCTTCGAGTTCCTTGGCCCTTTTTATCTCTTTAGCGAGATCGAAGACACGGGCATGGATCTCCTCGAGAGTTTACCTTCTGGATCGGCACTTAGCAAGTTCGGCGACCCAATGCACTTGAAAATCGGCGGACTCGATTGCCTCTCTTGCCTGGACTTGGGCAGCTTCAGCATTGGCCCGATAGACGGCCACGAGCGCATCCGCATCGGCCTTTGCCTTTTTGGCATCGGATTCGGCCTTGGCAAGTACAGAGGCCAACCGAGCCTCAAGCTCCTCAATTCTCCTTACTTGAACCAGGACTTTTTCCTTCATCTTCTGAAGTTGGGTTTCGAACGATGATAACTGGGCTCGAGCAGTCTCTTTTTCGGCAGCAAAGCGGTCCATACCTTCTTTCCACCGCAAAGACTCTGTTCTTATCACGTCGACCTCCTCACGAAGCTTCCCGATCATCTTGATTTTTTGCTGCAGCTGTGAGACCGAAATGTTAGTTATCGTTCTGGTATCAAGCCCATAGGCTTTCAAAAGCATCATTACCTTCTCAGACAAATCAATCTGATCTCGATAAGCCTTAGTCAGCTCAGCACGGAGGTCTTTTATTTCCTCCTCTCTCTGCCCTAAGGAAAGTCCAAGGGAGTTCCTCTCGTCAGTAGCCCATTGTAGGTCGGCCACGTATTGATGCAGATCATTCTGGGATCGAGAACATTGTTCTCGATGAACTACCGCTGCCTACAAAGAAAAAAAAAGCAAAGTTAACGAAAAACGAACATGAAGATAGTACCGACAAAATAGTTTTAAAAGCTCACCTGATTCAAAGCCTGCCGCACTCCGTGAAAAAGATCCGATTCATCACTAGCACTGGCAACGTCCTCAATGCCGGTAAACAGGTCACGAAAGGGATCCTTTTCATTGTGAGGCCTGTCTAGATCAAGGGCTCCCAGAGCTTGAGCTTCCCGAATCACCCATGCAGAAAAAGCAGGAAAGGTAGGCGAATCCTCGACTGCTGCTGCCCCAAATAGCTCGCATGGAGTGTTCCCCTCGGTTCAAAGGTGTTCAAGGGGCTCTTCGATCATATCCCCTTTCGGTTGACTTCGGTGAGATGCGTCTTCGATATCTGATAGTTCGGGGAGTCCACCTGAATCTTTCTCCAGTATATCTTCAGTTCGAGGCGGATCTTCATAGAGCATCATCGATCCAGCCAACGATGAGGCATCGGTGGTTCTCTTCGTTCGGACTTCCAGAGCGCACTCATCGTTCTCGTCTTCTTCTTCTTCTTCATCTTCATCCCTTAGACGCAGAACGGATTCCACGGTCAAAGGAATGACATTCTTGTTCGGCTTACGAGCCGTCCTCTTCTTCGATTTTGGATATTCGGGAACCGAGGCTCTCTTCCTTTTATTTTCCTTCACCGGCTTGGGGACAGAGGCCGAAATTCCCTCTTCATTGGGCAAGGGCCTCAAACCGCGTCTTTACCCAAACCTGCATATGGGAAACCTTAATAAAATATTTTGAAAACCGCCTCGTTTGGATCATCAAAAAGTCCAAGAAATGGGCTTACCGTGATTTTTGGCCTCCCACCGACCCTTTGACAAATCACGCCATGAGCGCTCGGCGTATGTGGAGGTCGAAATAAGGTCTTGTACCCAGTTCTTGAGATCGAGGATTGCTCCGGGCATCCAGGGAACCGCTACATCAAGAATAAGGGGGAGTGTCAATGAGAGAATAAATGAAAGAAGAAAATAGAAGTAACAGCAAGATCACACTTACGTTTCATATTCCACTCCTCGGGAAAAGGCATCTTTTCAGTCAGGATCAGGTCCGAAGTCCTTACTCGAACGAACCTGCCCATCCAACCCCGTTCCCTGTCCTTGTCAATACTCGAGAACAGAGCCTTGGTAGCTCGAAGCTGGAGTTTTATTAACCCCCCTCGAAAAAGTCAAGGACGGTACAATCGGATAAGATGATCGAGGGTGAACGGCATCCCCTCGATCTTGCTCACAAAATATCGGATCAGGATAACGATCCGCCACAAAGAAGGATGGACCTGACCTAGGGTTACTTGGTATTGTCGACAGAAGTCAATAATAACAGAATCAAAGGGACCCAAAGTGAAAGAGTAAGTATACACATTCAAAAACCCTTTCACGTAAGAAGTGATATCTTCGTCGGGCGTAGGAATTATTATTTCTTTCACACCTTAATTGCAATCTTTCTTTAGCTGTTCGAGGGGCTTTTCGGTTATCGAACACATGTACCTCGATACAGTCTCACACCGGCCATGGACTGATGAACCTTTATCAACCTTAAAATCTGAAGTAAGGACACACGCCCCGGGAACACACTCCCCAGGTCGTGGTTCTGCCAGTGTCTCATCGGCGGCACACTGTGAAGATGAAGCTTTCTCTTTCTGAGGAATGATTTGCAATGTTTTCGCCATATTAGAATTCAAAGGTGGGGAGTAGAAGAAAGGGACAAAGATCTGGTAGAATTGAAGAGGGATTTTTGCTGAAAGAAATCACAGATTTACTGGTAAGATGGAGAGTACGAAGAAGAACTTGGGAAATTTGGAAGATAGAAGATATAAAAATGGTAAAAGATAAAATAAAGGGTTATTTATAGGTCCAAGCGATGGAGGTTCAATATCAATAGTAGCCGACCACCGCCTGACATGCGTTAAATGCCTTGAAAGACTAAACCGACGGGACAGCTACCAGATGCATCATGGTCAAACCCGATGGAAACGACAGGATATAATCCGATCGAGCTGTTAAAAAATCATATCGTTTCTCGCCACATTCTTTCTGAGAAACGAGGGGACTATCTGTATACGGTCGAAATAGGTTTCGGCCTTAGCACGTCCGATCGAGTTCAAACGATGATTTATCAAAGTGAGATCCCGAAAGTGGAGCAAACTATCCTCGAACCTGGGGAGGCCGATCCGTGTCAAGTTCGACATCATTACCGATCTCGAATCAAAATCTATCATGCTGACAATCCAGAAACCAACCGACATTGACCTCGAATCAATTCGAGGGCTCGAGCCAGGATCGGGCTCGAAGCAAGATCATGAGTTCGAGCCGAAATCAAGCTCAAACCAAAATCGAGGGTTCTAAGTAAGATCGAACTCATAGACAAAAGCCATTGCAATCCCACTAGAGAGAATCTTGGCAGAAATTATGGAAAAACTGACTTATCATGGGTCTCCCACTGAATATTTATTTTATTATGCTTAGAGCCAAATCCCTCCACTATAAAAGGGCTTGGTTACTATTTCTGTAGGACAAGTTTTTTCAAGGCTTACATTGTAATAAAATGGCTATATTCTTCTACAGAAAAAGAACCGTTCTTTCAGATTTCTTAGATTGATTCTATATATTGAATCCTGAGATTCATTGTTCCTGATAACCTTATCTATTTTAGCATTCTCCCCAATCTATATTTATACTTTTTATTTATCCTTGCATTTTGTGTTAAGTTACGCCACATATTCTCGGAACTACGTATAAATTTAACTATATCCATTTTTCGGGTAAACATACTATTTATAGGTAACTAAAGAGATTAAAATAAGAGGAAAAAAATATTATTTTACATTTAGATCCCAAACCAAAAGAAAAGTAAATATTCTACCATGAATGTAGATTCTAAACTAGAAGAAAAGAATTATATTATAGAACAACTATAAGTGTATATTTTAACATGATTTGGGGTATTTAGAGCACTGAAGGCTTAATATATAGTACAGTAGTAAAAGTTTTTGTGGGAATAAAATAAGAAGAAAGAAAACGTTATTTTACTTTTAGATCCCAAACTAAAAGAAAAGTAAATGTTCTACCATTAATGTAGATTCTAAACTAGAAGAAAAGAATTATATTATAGAATAACTATAAATGTATATTTTAACATGATTTGGGGGTGCTTAGAGCACTGAAGGCTTAATATATAGTACAATAGTAAAAGTTTTTGTGGGAATAAAATAAGAAGACGTTATTTTACTTTTAGATCCCAAACTAAAAGATAAGTAAATGTTCTACCATTAATGTAGATTCTAAACAACATTGGGAGGGGTTTTAAAAAAAAATAAAAAAAAAAATAAAAAACTAGAAGAAAAGAATTATATTATAGAGTAACTATAACTGTATATTTTAACATGATTTGGGGGTACTTGGAGCACTAAAAGCTTTATATATTACAGTAAAAGTTTTTGTGGGAATAAAATAAGAAAAAAGCAAAAGCTCTTTTGGGAGGTGTGATGAGTGATAATGTTGCGAAAGGAGAGTCATACCATGGAAGAATGCGTGGGCATTGTCAAAATACAACATCAAATTTGTGTAAACGAAAAAAAAAAGATTTGATTTATATAACTGTTTATCCGAAAAATCAGATAACGTTAAATTTATGTATGGTTCTAAGAATACGTGATACCCTTTGATACAAGGATAGCAATACAAGTATTTTGACTATGAGAATAAGAATGATGAACAGAAAGAATGAGTAAGATGAAGTAAAACAAGCACAAGGAGATATCTTTGTATATGAGAAAAGATCTTTCGTTCCAATCTATTCAGTGTCTACATAGCTTACAAAGATCCTCTCTTTTATAATAGAGGGCCATTACTTTATTTATAAAAAAATAAAAAAATAAAGCATATAGTGGAGGACCCATGATGATTTGTCTCTTCCTCGATTTCCACCAAGATTCTCTCTCTTGGAGAGGTTGTAACGGCTCTTGTCTGTGAGCTCGATACTGGCACGAACTCGTTACTGGGTCGGCCCTTCGGTCTTGGCTTGAGTTCGACCTTCGAGATGGGCGTGACGCATTTCCGACCTCGAAGCAATGCCTTGCGGATCGATTTGGTTACGTGCTCGATAAGATTATCGAGCCGACTCCTCGAGCAGCTTTCGGACTCGAGGCTCATTTGTACTGTCTTCGGAGCTTACTCCCAAAATCCTACTCCGGTTTCTTGCCACTCGAACTCGATCGAACGTAGAAAAGTCAAAATCTATTTTGACCGTATACTGATAGTCCCCTCGATTCTCATGAAGGATGCGGTGAGAATCAATATGATTTTCGACGGTTCGATCGGGTAATAAGCTGACATTTTAACAGGGATCGATTATGACGTATGTGATAGCTGTCCCATCGATTTAGTCTTTCAAGGTATTTTATGCTTGTCAGATGGTGGTCGGCCACTTCTGATATTGAACCGTCATGATGCGAGCCTATAAATAACCCTTCCATCTAACATTTACCACTTTTACGCCTTCACTCTTCCAAATTCTCTTATCATTTCTCTCTATTTCGTTGCTTTAGAGCCATCTACACCAGAGTTTTGGTGCCGTCAATTTTTCACTTTCATTTTCCTTTCTTCCTCTCATATCAATGGCTAAAACTTTGAAAACTGTACCTCAGAAGGAGAAAACTTCTTCTTCACGGCCGTCCGGCGACAAGGCGCCGGTGGAGCCGTCCATCCATGACTATGTTTCCGGCCCGTGTACTCTGAAGATCGATTTTAAGGTTGAGAATCCTTCATCGGTTCCGGGTTGATGCGAGCACGTGTCGATGTATATGTGCTCTATAACAGAGGGTCATCTCGAGGCCGTTAGGAAACACTGCAACTAGGGTTCCGAGGTTGTGTTGCAAATTCCATCCCCCGAAGAGAGCGTCATCACCCATGTGAAGGGGTTTTTAAGTATTTACACTTATCCTTCACGTTGGGTCCCGTCGACCCGGTGATCATTGATTTTTGCAAAAGATATCAGGTCACCCTCGGTCAAATTCATCCCTCTATATGGCGTATAGTAATCCTACTTCGCTTTTTCTCTATCAAAGCTGGGGGGCTGAATTTTTCCCTGAATCACCTCATACGATTGTATCGGCCTCAAATCTTTCGAGGACTAATCAGACTTCATCATCTGGCATTGAAGGCTTTGATGTCGAGCATCGACGAAGACAAGGATCGAGGTTGGATGGGCCGTTATATTCGGGTGAGAACCCGTGACCTTATTCCAGAAGAGAAGATGTCGTTCCCCGAGGAATGGAATTTCGACCGTAAGTGGTTCTCATTTGCTTTTCGTATCTTTTCCCAATTATTTCTGATATCTTTCTCCGATATACAGCTGCCCCTTGGATGCCACAAGCGGTACCCGACCTCGAGGATTGGGTTCGGAAGTTAGCCTCGACTTCTTCTTATGTCGAACGCGCTTGTCGTGATTTGGCAAAAGGTAGATGGGAGGCCAAGAATCATGGTAAGGTTTTACTTCTTGTTTCCTTCGAAGTGTTCTTTGTGCTCCATTCATTACCGATTTCCTTTCATACAGGTGTAACCAAGGATGCCACTTTGAGGCCTTCGAGCAGTGAAGAAGGAACCAAGTCCCCGGTCCCGAAACCGGGGAAAGATAAGAAGCGAAAAGCTGCCTCTCGGTCAGAGGATCCAAAGCCCAAAACTCGAAGGGTGAGGAGGAAGGCAATTGCTCTTCCGATTGACTCGGTCCAACGACTGAGAGATAAGAAGAAGAAGACAATGCTTCGGCTTTGGTGAATCGATCTGCAAAAGCTATCAAGGTCATCAGAGCTCCTGAGCCGATGGCGGCTGTACCGGTCGGGGTCGGTCCTGGAATTTCGAGTCTTTATCGGAGTGCCCCGAGTGATTCTCTTGGGGCTATGACAGTGGGTCATTCGCCTTCCCTTCCAACCTTTTCTGAGGAGGCGTTAAAGGAAGCTTGAGAATTGAAGACCGCTGATATGGGCGGAGGCTCTAGTGTAGGGGACCCTTTTTGGGATTGCTTCACTGGAGTCGATGATGCTTCCGATATTGGTGATGCTTCTCTTCTACTAGAAGAGGCCCAACGTTTCATTACCCAGGTAATGATTTTACTATACTTGGTTTCTTTGTTCTTTTCCAAACTTGACTTGTGTTTTTTCCCTACTGTGCAGGCCATTAGTAGGTTTCGAGTCAATCTTAGCCAGTGTGAGGTCGAGCTTCAGAAGGTCTCGTGGGAGAGAGACACCCTGCGGCTTCTTTGCAGCCAAAAGGACGAGGATATAAAGGACCTCCAAGCGGATTTGGCTAAGGTTCATGAAGAAGAGGCCGAACTCGATAAGCAGGTGAGCCTCGTTCTGTTAAAGTATGGGTTTGACTCAACTGTGGAAGTTAACCCTTCATTGTCTCAGCTGCAGCAAAAGGTTAAAAAGATCGGGTTACTTCGGGAAGAAGTCGATCAAATCAAAGCTGAATGTAATCAGTGGAAGGAGACTATCGACCGCCTGGCTGTGGAAAAAGAAACCATTTAAACCCAATTATTATCGGCGATGTTCAGCTTCGAAGCATCAAGCAAAAGGGTTCGGCTCAAGCTAAGAGGATCGAGGAGCTTGAAGCACGACTTGCTGAGGCAAAGGCAGAGGTTGAGTCATCAAAAGTTATGGCGGATAAATCCATTACCGTATATCGGGCTGATGCCGAGGCTGCTCAGATGGAGGCACGAGAGGCAGCGGATACTGCTGACACTCGAGCACATTGGGTTGCCAAACTTGCTAAATGTAGGTCTCGGAGGGAGACCCTCGAGGAGATACACGCTCGAGGTTTCGACCTTACTGAAGAGATAAAAAGGGCTAAAGAGCTCGAAGCTGAAGCTGAACCTGAAGCCTTGGCTTCTGATGGCGATGATGATGATGATGACGGTACCAAGAGCGGATCCGAGGAGGGGGAAGAGCCTGACAGAGAAGCAAACGCCCCTGAGGATGACCAGGAAGCTTAGTTCTTAATTTTGACGTTTGGAATCAATCATGTAGACAATTTTGTATATAGACAACTTGGCCGACTTGCTTCTGTTTCGTGAAGACTTTATACGTGCCTTACAAATGTTTTCACAAGGATCTTAATAATTTAATCAAATTTGGACTTCGTAGTCTATATGATTGATTATTTTTTCATACTCGAAGTGACGTAGCCCTTAGGCTTACTAGTTGAGTCAATGATTCGAACTCGAAGAAATATAGCCCGTAGGAGTAATGGTCGAGTGAGTGCTCGCTCGAACTCAAAATGAAAGTAGCCCGTAGGCTTATTATTCGTTTAGTGAATGATTCGAACTCGAAGTAATATAGCCCGTAGGCGTAATGGTCGAGTGAGTGCTTGCTCGAACTCGAAATAAAGTAGCCCGCAGGCTTAGTCGTCGAGTGAATGATTCGAAGTCGAAGTAATGTAGCCCGTAGGCGTAATGGTCAAGTGAGTGCTTGCTCGAACTCGAAATAAAAGTAGCCCGTAGGCTTAGTCGTCGAGTGAATGATTCGAACTCGAAGTAATGTAGCCCGTAGGCGTAATGGTCGAGTGAGTGCTTGCTCGAACTCGAAATAAAAGTAGCTCGTAGGCTTAGTCATCGAGTGAATGATTCGAACTCGAAGTAATATAGCCCGTAGGCGTAATGGTCGAGTGAGTGCTTGCTCGAACTCGAAATAAAAGTAGCTCGTAGGCTTTGTCGTCGAGTGATTGATTCGAACTCAAAGTAATGTAGCCCGTAGGCATAATGGTCGAGTGAGTGCTTGCTCAAACTCGTAATAATAGTAGTCCGTAGGCTTAGTCGTCGAGTGAATGATTCGAACTCGAAGTAATGTAACCCGTAGGCGTAATGGTCGAGTGAGTGCTTGCTCGAACTCGACATAAAAGTAGCCCGTAGGCTTAGTCGTCGAGTGATTGATTCGAACTCGAAGTAATGTAGCCCGTAGGCGTAATGGTCGAGTGAGTGCTTGCTCGAACTCATAATAATAGTAGCCCATAGGCTTAGTCGTCGAGTGAATGATTCGAACTCGAAGTAATGTAGCCCGTAGGCGTGATGGTCGAGTGAGTGCTTGCTCGAACTCGTAATAAAAGTAGCCCATAGGCTTAGTGATCGAGTTTATCTTAATTCTGATTGCATAATAAATCTCCAAATAGAGGAATTTTTCTTGGATATAAGATAACGGTAAAGAAGAGGACTTTCTTTGCAAGTCATTGCATATGTGTTCATGTTTCGCGTCTGGGTTCGGGCCAACTACATGAGCATGGTTCGTTTTGACCATTTTGGCTCTTGCAACTTTTCCTACTGGAACCCCGTTGTTGCGAAATAACTTTCTTGCATCAGAACTTGATATATTTGAGGGCTAATTCCCCCTCAGTATTCGAGGTCGATTGTACAAAGGCCTCGGATACTGTTGTAAGTGCAGCACGATCATTGGTTGCCTCATTAAAACCTTGCCGAAAAACCCATTTGGGATAAAATCGGTCTAAGGGAAAAAGAGTGCAACGTGTGCTTTCAAGCGAAGGATCCATCTTAGCTCTTGTTTGGACTTCTGCAGGGGTCAGTTTTGAAATGTAAATGAATATGGAAGGGCCGTACCTTAGCAGTAGTATCATTTTAGATGTGACACATTCCAACTGCTTGATAGTTGTTTGCCATTTATAATGCCGATCCTGTACGATCCCTTTCCAACGTTCTCGAAAACCTGATATGGTCCTTCCCAATTTGGTCCTAGTTTTCCTTCGTTCGAATTTCGGGTATTGATGGTGACTTTTCTTAACACTAAGTCCCTGGGCTTGAAATGGCGGAGCTTGGTTCTTCGATTATAATATTTTTCGATTCGCTGCTTTTGGGCGGCCAATTGGACGAGAGCAGCTTCTCGTCTTTCGTCCGATAATTCGAGGCTGGTATTCTTAGCCTCGTTATTTGATTCTTCCATCGTGATTCAAAATCTGGTACTGGGTTCACCGACTTCGACTGGTATCTATGCTTCGGACCCATATACTAAAGAGAATGAGGTCGCCCCCATACTGGATTTTGACGTTGTCCGATATGCCCAAAGGACTTCGGGCAGGATTTTTCTCCATTTTCCTTTAGCGCCGTCCAACCTCTTCTTTAGGTTTTGAATGATAGTTTTGTTCGTTGATTCGGCCTGTCCGTTCCCACCGGGGTGGTATGGTGTTGATAGTATCCTTCTTATTTTGTGATCTTCGAAAAATTTTGTTACTTTGCTGCCAACGAATTATTTCCCATTGTCACATACTATTTCGGCGGGTATCCCGAATCGGCATACGATATGATCCCAAATACAGTCTATAACTTCTTTCTCTCTTATTTTCTCGAACGCCTGCACTTGAACCTATTTAAAAAAATAGTCAGTCATAAATAAAATGAATTTGGCTTTACCTGGGGTCGATGGCAGAGGGTCGACGATATCCATTATCCATTTCATGAACGGCCATGGGGATAGGACTGAGTGAAGTTGCTCTCCGGGTTGATGGATCATTGGTGCAAACCTTTGACATTTGTCACATTTACGAACAAATTCCTTCGCATCTTTGCCCATATCGATCCAATAATACCTTGCTCTGATTATTTTTCGAACTAATGTATCGGCACCAGAGTGATTCCCACAAGTGCCCTCGTGCACTTCCCATAGGATGTAATCGGTATCTCCCGGACCCAAGCATACATCCAATGGTCCATTGAATGTCCTTCGATATAGCGTTCCATCCGAAGCCAACGTGAATCGAACAGCTTTAGTCCTTAGGGCCCTAGAATCTTTAGTGTCCGACGGGAGCTTTTCGCTCTTTAAGTATTCAATATACTTATTTCTCCAATCCCAGGTTAAGCTTGTAGAATTTATCTCGGCGTGACCTTATTCGATTACCGATCTCGAAAGTTGAACTACAGTCCCCGAGCTCAAGTCATCTACCTCGACCGACGATCCCAAATTCGCGAGTGCATCAGCCTCATTGTTTTGTTCTCGTGGAACATGCCGTAAAATCCATTGTTTGAAATGGCACAAAGTGACAAGCAGTTTGTCTAAATACCTTTGCATTCTACCTTCTCGAACTTCGAAGGTTTTGTTTACTTGACTCACCACCAGCAAAGAGTCACAATTGGCTTCAATGACTTCTACTCCCAAGTTTTTAGCTAGCTCGAGACCTGTAATCATGGCTTCATACTCGGCCTCATTGTTAGTCAACCTGGTAGTTTTAATAGATTGCCTAATAGTGTTACCCATGGGTAGTTTCAAAACTATGCCTAGCCAGGACCCCTTCACGTTCGAAACCCCCCCGTAAAAATAATCCATACCCCCGATGATGTACCCGATTTCAGCAGGAGTTTTTTTTTGACTTCGAGTACAAGGGTTGGCATGAAATCGGCCACGAAGTCTGCTAAAAGTTGAGACTTGATGGTCGTACGGGGTTGATATTCGATATCGTACCCACTTAGTTTGACGGCCCATTTGGCCAATCGGATTGATAGCTCGGGCTTGTGCAAAACATTACGAAGAGGGTAAGTGGTTAATACGCATATGGGATGACATTGAAAGTATGGTCTTAACTTTCTAGAGGTGCTTATCAGTGCAAGTGCCAATTTTTTTATGTGTGGATATCTAGTTTCCGCTTCTCCTAAGGTCCGACTCATATAATAAACGGAAAATTGCGTACCTTACTCTTCTCAAACTAGGACACCGCTTACGGTGATTTCCAATACTGCCAAGTACAAGCAAAGTTTTTCATCTATTTTCGGAGTGTGAAGTAGTGGTGGGCTCGATAGATATCGTTTTAGTTCCTCTAATGTTTGTTGGCATTCCGGGGTCCAAGCGAAATCGTTCTTTTTTTTGAGTAGAGAGAAAAATTTGTGACTTCTATCTGATGATCTCGAAATAAATCGGCCTAAGGCTGCAATCCGACCCGTTAGCCTTTGTACAGCTTTCACGCTATCCACGATGATGATGTCTTCGATGGCCTTGATTTTATTGGGGTTAATCTCGATTTCCCGATTTGACACCATGAAGCCGAGAAACTTGCCCGAACCGACCCCGAAAGCACATTTTTCGGGGTTGAGCTTCATGTTGTATTTCCTCAAAATTTCAAACGTTTCCTGCAAATAGGTCAAATGGTCCTCTACGCGCAGGGACTTAACTAGCATGTCATCAATATAAACTTCCATTGATTTACCTATTTGTTCTTCGAACATTTTATTTACTAGGCGTTGGTAAGTAGCCCCTACAGTTTTTAGCCCGAAGGGCATTGCATTATAACAATATATTCCATATTTGGTCACAAATGAAGTCTTTTCCTGGTCCTCCGGGTTCATCTGGATTTGATTATACCCGAAATAGGCATCGAGAAAAGTGAGGATCTCGTGGCCGGCCGTGGCATCGATCATGCGATCGATGTTGGGCAGCGAAAAGGAATCTTTGGGGCATGATTTGTTCAAATCCTTATAATCCACACACATTCTAAGTTTGTTCCCTTTTTAGGCACTATAACTACGCTGGCTAACCATTCGGGATATTTTACCTCCCGAATGGACCCTATCTTAAGAAGTTTGGTTACCTCGTCCTTTATGAATGCGTGCTTTCCCTCGGATCGGGGTCTTCTCTTTTGCTACATCGGTCTGAACCTGGGGTCCAAGCTTAGCCGATGCGTCGTTATGTCTGGTGGGATCCCTATTATATCATTCGCCTGGGCCAGTGCTCGATTAGTGTGACTTTCTCTAGTTCCTCAATTGTTGATTTGGTGGCATCGGAGTCATCGGGAATCATGAAAGATCGAGAGACCCTTTGATCATCATCTTCTTCGATCTTCTGGTTATCTGGCTGGGTCGAAGCCGACATTTGTGATTGCTATTTGGTGTCCCGTTCTCCTTCTGAGCCCGATCCCTTTATCGGCGAAGGCGAGGACATTTATTTCGCTTCCTCGACGGCGAACATTTCTTTTGCGGCCGGTTGTTCACCGCTATTTTGACACCTCTCGATGTTGGGAATTTGAGGACCTGGTGTAGGGTCGAAGGTACAACTCTTATGTTGTGGATCCATGGTCTTCCGAAAAAGGGCGTTGTATCTCATATCGCCTTCGATCACGTGAAATATTTTTCCTGGATGGTTCCGGCCACTTTTATTGGTAGGATTATCTCGCCTTTGTTGGTTTCACATGCCATATTGAATCCGTTTAGAACCTTTAATCTAATGATGTTGGTCGAGCTACCTGGATCGATTAACACACGCTTAATTTTAGTTTTATTCATGAGTACGGATATTACCAGTGCATCGTTATGAGGTTGGATGACTCCTTCTGCATCTTCATCATCGAAGGACTATGGGTGCCTAATCTTGAGTCCGAGATCGCTTTTCCCTCACAATCGATGTTTTAGTGCATTTAAGCACTGGTCCCTGAGGGGTATCGACGCCGTCGATGATCATGTGAATGACGTGCTGCGGTTCTTCTTGCTCGTTTTGCTTGCCGAAATCCCTATTTTAAAAATGGTTCTTCACCCTATCACTCAGAAATTCCCGAAGGTGCCCTTTGTTAAATAAGCGGGCTACTTTCTCTCTTAGTTGCCTGCAATCTTCTGTTCTGTGGCTATAGGTGCCATGATATTCGCACATTTGATTGGGATTCCTTTGGACAAGATCGGTCTGTATGGGTCGAGGCCATTTAGTGTCTTTGATGCGTCCGATAGCCGACACGATGGCGGATGCACCAACGCTGAAGTTATACTCTGATAACCGAGGTGCTTCTATAGGATCGGCATATTTATCAAAGCCGCTCTTGCTCATAAGTCCCTGAGAATTTTACCCTCGATCAATCCTTCGATTGTTCCAAACTGTATTGCGTGCTGAACCGTTGTTCATCCGATCTATGACGTATGGTTGATATAGGTCTCTGTTCGACCTTTGTTCTCTGTCGATCTCCCTTTGGTTTTTAGTAGCTGTCCTATTCTGATGCACGGGTCCATACGGAGCTCCTAACTGGTCATTCTCAACCCTAATTTTTGATTGATATCGGTTGTGTATATCTGTCCAAGTTATTGCTGGATACTCGATCAAATTTTGTTTCAGCCGACGTGATGCTGTCGAACTTAGCTCGTTCAATCCTTGGGTGAAAGCTTGTACGGCCCAATCGTCTGTGACCGGTGGCAATTCCATGTGTTCTATTGGAAATCGGGATACGAATTCCCTCAGCATTTCATTTCCCCTTTGCTTTACTTTGAAGAGGTTTGATTTCCTTGTTGAAACCTTTATGGCACCAGCACATGCCTTTACGAACGAATCTGCTAACATGGCAAAAGAATCGATAGAATTTGGTGGTAAATTGTGATACCAGATCATTGCTCCCTTCGAGAGGGTCTCCCCGAACTTTTTCAACAACATAGATTCGATCTCATCGTCCTCCAAATCATTACATTTGATGGCACATCTGTAAGAGCTGACATGTTCGTTAGGATCGGTCGTACAGTTATATTTGGGAATTTCGGGCATACAAAATATTTTGGGGATTGGTTTTGGGGCCGCACTCAAAGGAAAAGGCTTTTGTATGAATTTTTTCTAATCAAGCCCTTTTATCATTGGTGGAGCCCCCGGGATTTGATCAACCTTGGCATTGTATGTTTCCACTCTCTTGTCGTTGGCTTCGACTCGTTTTGTGAGTTCCTCGAGCAATTTAGTAATTTTGGGAGTGGTCCCCGATTCTTGCTCGTCTGATTTCACTATGGCGGGCTCCGTTCTGGGGGTGATTTCTCGAAGCGGATTGGAATCCGGCCT
Organism: Nicotiana tomentosiformis; assembly: GCF_000390325.3. Classification (NCBI taxonomy): domain Eukaryota; kingdom Viridiplantae; phylum Streptophyta; class Magnoliopsida; order Solanales; family Solanaceae; genus Nicotiana; species Nicotiana tomentosiformis. The sequence goes on from NC_090813.1 coordinate 133,582,354, forward strand.
GCTTTGTATATGAGTTTTGCTCTGTAACTGGGCTATCACTACTTGTTGGGCTTGTAGCATCTCGAAGATCATACATAAGCTGTCTTCGATTTCCCCCGTGTTATGGGTGTCTCGGGCTACGGATCGAGTACCGCCCGGAATGATTTTTTTTCGATTTGGAATGCTGATTCGCCTCCAGAGCTATTTGTGAATTGACATCCAATGGTACTTCGGCTCGAATTTTAGGTACTTTGATTCGAGCCTCAGTGCCATCGTCAAGTGGCCTTCCGGCCCCGGGTGCCAAGTTATTGGTTTCATCTTGAAGGCCGACTTCGTGGTCGATAGGTAAAGTCATTGCTGATTTGAAGTTGTAAACTGGTGTGTACTGCAGATTTATATCAAATAATCACTTTTATCCTCAGCCCCACGGTGGGCGCCAAACTGTTTACCCGAAAACTCAGATAACGTTAAATTTATGTATGGTTCTAAGGATACATGATAGCCTTTGATACAAGGATAGCAATACAAGTATTTTGACTATGAGAATGAGAATGATGAACAGAAAGAATGAGTAAGATGAAGTAAAACAAGCACAAGGAGATATCTTTGTATATGAGAAAAGATCTTTTGTTCCAATCTATTCAGTGTCTACATAGCTTACAAGGATCCCCTCTTTTATAATAGAGGGTCATTACTTTATTTATAATAAAATAATAAAATAAAGCATATAGTGGAGGACCCATGATGATTTGTCTCTTCCTCGATTCCCGCCAAGATTCTCTCTCTTGGTGTGGTTGTAACAACTTTTGTCTGTGAGCTCGATACTGGCTCGAACTCGAAGCTGGCTCGAACTCGTTACTGGGTCGGCACTTCGGTCTTGGCTTGAGTTCGACCTTCGGGATATGCATGGCGCATTTTTGACCTCGAAGCAATGCCTTGCGGATCGATTTAGTCACGGGCTCGATAAGATTATCGAGCCGACTCCTCGAGCAGCCTTCGGACTCGAGGCTCGTTTGTACTGTCTTTGGAGCTTACTCCCAAAATCCTACTCCGGTTTCTTGTCACTCGAACTCGATCGAACGTAGGAAAGTCAAAATCTATTTTGACCGTATACAGATAGTCCCCTCGATTCTCATGAAGCATGTGGTGAGAATCGATATGATTTTCGACGGTTCAATCGGGTAATAAGCTAACGTTTTAACATGGATCGATTATGACGTATGTGATAGCTGTCCCATCGATTTAGTCTGTCAAGGTATTTAATGCTTGTCAGATGGTGGTTGGCCACCTCTGATATTGAACCGTCATGATGCGAGCCTATAAATAACCCTTCCATCTAACATTTACCACTTTTACGCCTTCACTCTTCCAAATTCTCTTATCTTTTCTCTCTATTTCGTTGCTTTAGAGCCATCTACACCAGAGTTTTAGTGCCGTCAATTTTTCACTTTCATTTGCCTTTCTTTCTCTCATATCAATAGCCAAAACATCGAAAACTGTATCTCAGAAGGAGAAAACTTCTTCTTCACGGCCGTCCGGCGACAAGGCGCCGGTGGAGCCGTCCATCCATGACTATGTTCCCGGCCCGTGTACTCTGAAGATCAATTTTAAGGTTAAGAATCCTTCATCTGTTCCGGGTCGATGCGAGCACGTGTCGATGTACATGTGCTCTATAACAGAGGGTCATCTCGAGGCCGTTAGGAAAGACTGTAACTGGGGTTCCGAGGTTGTGTTGCAAATTCCATCCCCCGAAGAGAGCGTCATCGCCCATGTGGGGGGATTTTTAAGTGTTTACACTTATCCTTTCACGTTGGGTCCCGTCGGCCCGATGATCATTGATTTTTGCAAAAGATATCAGGTCACCCTCGGTCAAATTCATCCCTCTCTATGGCGTATAGTAATCCTACTTCGCTTTTTCTCTATCAAAGCCGGGGGGCTGGATTTTTCCCTGAATCACCTCATACGATTGTATCGGCCTCAAATCTTTCGAGGACTAATCAGACTTCATCGTCTGGCATTGAAGGCTTTGATGTTGAGCATCGACGAAGACAAGGATTGGGGTTGGATGGGCCGTTATATTCGGGTGAGGACCCGTGACCTTATTCCATAAGAGAAGATGTCGTTCCCTGAGGAATGGAATTTCGACCGTAAGTGGTTCTCATTTGCTTTTCGTATCTTTTCCCAATTTTTTCTGATATCTTTCTCCGATATACAGCTGCCCCTTGGATGCCACAAGCGGTACCCGACCTCGAGGATTGGGTTCGGAAGTTAGTCTCGACTTCTTCTTATGTCAAACGCGTTTGTCGTGATTTGGCAAAAGGTAGATGGGAGGCCAAGAATCATGGTAAGGTTTTACTTCTTGTTTCTTTCGAAGTGTTCTTTGTGCTCCATTCATTACCAATTTCCTTTCATGCAAGTGTAACCAAGGATGCTGCTTTGAGGCCTTCGAGCGGTGAAGAAGGAACCAAGTCCCCGGTCCCGAAATCGGGGAAAGATAAGAAGCGAAAAGCTACCTCTCGGTCAGAGGATCCCAAGCCCAAAACTCGAAGGGTGAAGAGGAAGGCAATTGCTCTTCTGATTGACTCGGTCCAACAATTGAGAGAAGAAGAAGAAGAAGACAATGCCTCGGCTTTGGTGAATCGATCTGCGAAAACTATCAAGGTCATCAGAGCTCCTGAGCTGATGGCGGCTGTACCGGTCGGGGTCGGTCCTGGAATTTCGAGTCTTTATCGGAGCGCCCCGAGTGATTCGCTTGGGGCTATGACAGTGGGTCATTCGCCTTCCCTTCCAACCTTTTCTGAGGAGGCGTTAAAGGAAGCTTGAGAATTGAAGACACCCGATATGGGAGGAGGCTCTAGTGTAGGGGACCCTTTTCGGGATTGCTTCACTGAAGTCGATGATGCTTCCGATATTGGTGATGCTTATCTTCTACTAGAAGAGGCCCAACGTTTTATTACCCGGGTAATGATTTTACTATACTTGGTTTCTTTGTTCTTTTCCAAACTTGACTTGTGTTTTTTCCCTACTGTACAGGCCATTAGTAGGTTTCGAGTCGATCTTAGCCAGTGTGAGGTCGAGCTTCAGAAGGTCTCGGGGGAGAGAGACACCCTGCGGCTTCTTTGCAGCCAAAAGGACGAGGATATAAAGGACCTCCAAGCGGATTTGACTAAGGTTCGTGAAGAAGAGGCCGAACTCGATAAGCAGGTGAGCCTCGTTCTATTAAAGTATGGGTTTGACGCAACTGTGGAAGTTAACCCTTCATTGTCTCAGCTGCAACAAAAGGTTGAAAAGATCGGGTTACTTCGGGAAGAAGTCGATCAAATCAAAGCTGAATGTAATCGGTGGAAGGAGATTATCGACCGCCTGGCTGCGAAAAAAGAAACCATTTTGACCCAATTATTATCGGCCAATGTTCAGCTTCGAAGCGTCAAGCAAAAGGGTTCGGCTCAAGCTAAGAGGATCGAGGAGCTTGAAGCACGACTTGCTGAGGCCAAGGCAGAGGTTGAGTCATCGAAAGTTATGGCGGATAAATCCATTGCCGTGTATCGGGCTGATGTCGAGGCTGCTCAGATGGAGGCATGAGAGGCAGCGGATGCTGCCGACACTCGAGCACATTGGGTTGCCAAACTTTCTAAATGTAGGTCTCGGAGGGAGACCCTCGAGGAGATACATGCTCGAGGTTTCGACCTTACTGAAGAGATAAAAATGGCTAAAGAGCTCGAAGCTGAAGCTGAAGCCTTGGCTTCTGATGGTGATGATGATGATGATGACAGTACCAAGAGCGGATCCGAGGACGGGGAAGAGCCTGACAGAGAAGCAAACGCCCCTGAGGATGACCAGGAAGCTTAGTTCTTAATTTTGACGTTTGGAATCAATCATGTAGACAATTTTGTATATAGACAACTTGGCCGACTTGCTTCTGTTTCGTGAAGACTTTATACGTGCCTTACAAATGTTTTCACAAGGATCTTAATAATTTAATCAAATTTGGACTTCGTAGTCTCTATGATTGATTATTTTTTCATACTCGAAGTGACGTAGCCCTTAGGCTTACTAGTTGAGTCAATAATTCGAACTCGAAGAAATATAGCCCGTAGGAGTAATGGTCGAGTGAGTGCTCGCTCGAACTCAAAATGAAAGTAGCCCGTAAGCTTATTATTCGTTTAGTGAATGATTCGAACTCGAAGTAATATAGCCCGTAGGCGTAATGGTTGAGTGAGTGCTTGCTCGAACTCAAAATAAAGTAGCCCGCAGGCTTAGTCGTCGAGTGAATGATTCGAAGTCTAAGTAATGTAGCCCGTAGGCGTAATGGTCGAGTGAGTGCTTGCTCGAACTCAACATAAAAGTAGCCCGTAGGCTTAGTCGTCGAGTGAATGATTCGAACTCGAAGTAATGTAGCCCGTAGGCATAATGGTCGAGTGAGTGCTTGCTCGAACTCGAAATAAAAGTAGCCCGTAGGCTTAGTCGTCGAGTAAATGATTCGAACTCGAAGTAATGTAGCCCATAGGCGTAATGGTCGAGTTAGTGCTTGCTCGAACTCGTAATAATAGTAGCTCGTAGGCTTAGTCGTCGAGTGAATGATTCGAACTCGAAGTAATGTAGCCCGTAGGCGTAATGGTCGAGTGAGTGCTTACTCAAACTCGTAATAATAGTAGCCCATAGGCTTAGTCATCGAGTGAATGATTCGAACTCGAAGTAATGTAACCCGTAGGCGTAATGGTCGAGTGAGTGCTTGCTCGAACTCAACATAAAAGTAGCCCGTAGGCTTAGTCGTCGAGTGATTGATTCGAACTCGAAGTAATGTAGCCCGTAGGTATAATGGTCGAGTGAGTGCTTGGTCGAACTTGTAATAATAGTAGCCCATAGGCTTAGTCGTCGAGTGATTGATTCGAACTCGAAGTAATGTAGCCCGTAGGCGTAATGGTCGAGTGAGTGCTTGCTCGAACTCGTAATAATAGTAGCCCGTAGGCTTAGTCGTCGAGTGAATGATTCGAACTCGAAGTAATGTAGCCCGTAGGCGTGATGGTTTCATCTTGAAGGCCGACTTCGTGGTCGATAGGTAAAGCCATTGCTGATTTGAAGTTGTAAACTGGTGTGTACTGCAGATTTATATTAAATAATCACTGTTATCCTCAGCCCCACGGTGGACGCCAAACTGTTTACCCGAAAACTCAGATAACGTTAAATTTATGTATGGTTCTAAGGATACGTGATACCCTTTGATACAAGGATAGCAATACAAGTATTTTGACTATGAGAATGAGAATGATGAACCGAAAGAATGAGTAAGATGAAGTAAAACAAGCACAAGGAGATATCTTTGTATATGAGAAAAGATCTTTTGTTCCAATCTATTCAGTGTCAACATAGCTTACAAGGATCCCCTCTTTTATAATGGAGGGTCATTACTTTATTTATAATAAAATAATAAAATAAAGCATATAGTGGAGGACCCATGATGATTTGTCTCTTCCTCGATTCCCGCCAAGATTCTCTCTTTTGATGCGGTTGTTACGGCTCTTGTCTATGAGCTCGATACTGGCTCAAACTCGATGCTGGCTCGAACTTGTTACTGGGTCGGCCCTTCGGTCTTGGCTTGAGTTCGACCTTCGGGATGGGCGTGGCGCATTTTCGACCTCGAAGCAATGCCTTGCGGATCGATTTGGTCACGGGCTCGATAAGATTATCGAGCCGACTCCTCGAGCAGCCTTCGGACTCGAGGCTCGTTTGTACTGTTTTCGGAGCTTACTCCCAAAATCCTACTCCGGTTTCTTGCCACTCGAACTCGATCGAATGTAGGAAAGCCGAAATCTATTTTGACCGTATACAATAACCTATATAAACGGTAAATAATTTCACATTATATGAATTTTAATCTTTGGTAGCAGATTTACCTGCATTACATTCCGGTTGTAATTTCACTTATTATAAACGATTATTTATAGTTATTTTAGGTGCCTGGTGGGGTAACAATCCGAAGTTAAACTACAAAAAAATAAGAAGAGATAATTAGCAGCGAGGATTTTAGATTAAAGAAACAAAATCCATTTGAAGTGTATAACTTATTGTTATTGGATATATATTGACGAGTAATAGCAGTCCAATTTTGAAACTCTATGTTGGGCTTGTAGATAAAATAAAATTTTATTCTTCAAATGATCCCCAGTCAAACAAACTTGAAAGAGTACTTGGCGTTTTTCGACTCTGTCGTCGTTGAAGATGTTGGAACAGATATCTTTTTGGGGGGGTTTTTTGCGTTATACTTTTATTTTGTGATTAGTCGCTCTATGACAAATTACTAGTATCTTCTTTGAAAGCGAATAAAAGAGAATTCCCTTTAGAATTAGGCCAAGACAGGAACCAAGTGAAACGCCAAAGAGAGATCAAGGTGTTGGATTTCGTTGACTTTCATATATATATATATATATATATATATGAACGTGCATTGCACGTTAATAATAAAACGTGATGATTTAAACAATTATTTATATGAAGGAATAATAAAATTTAATTAATAAGAGAAATTTTATGTAAAATAATACAACAATCATCTAAATGCAGAAAAATATTATTACAATAGCATAATACATGAATTTAAAATAAAAGAACATCATCAAAACTTACACAAATAATCAATTTTGTCATGTTAGTTAGATAATTATGTATTATAGTTTAAAAGTATTAAATGTGATGGTGTCTTAAAGAACACTTCTTTGTGGACAATATTTTTTTTGTGTATGTTCCCTCCTAATGCTTTGGTTGCTCTGCCTTAACCAGAACTCTTGTTATCGATCTTGATATCCCTCTTGAAAGTGCAACATACAGTTGTTCGTGCAAGAAAACATATTGCGGTAAATATAGTCCAATATTTAGGATATTTGTCCTTGTCCAGTTCTTCTACCGTGGACTTCGTCGCGTCCGTCTATTCTTGTTCTTAAAAATACCTTGGTGCCTGGTATTGTTCCGACTCTTCTGTCCCCAGGATAACTTCATCTGGTTTGGGGGCAGGTGCTGGTTCCGGTAATTGCTATGCCGCACGTTCTTTTCCTTTACTACTGGAGACCGAAATTGCATTCATCTCCCTTGCTGCCGGTTGATCACCTCTTATCTATTTGATCCCATCGGGTTTCGAAAACTTTAACCGTTGGTGATATGTTGAAGGCTATGGCTGTCCAACGGGACGGGACAGGACAAAATTAACGGGACAAGACGACATTTAACAGGGACGAAATGGGATGGGATAAATAGGACGAAACAGTAGGCCCATCCCGTCCCACTTACAAACGGGATGGGACAAGACGGAACGGGACAGGACGAGACGGGTTCGCGGGCCTTAAGTGCCGTTTTAAAAATAAAAAATAAAAAATTTAAGCATTAAGTTTGGCAACGGCTATTTTTTTGACAATGACTAAGTTTTTAAAGTTTGCAACGGCTAGTTTTTTGACTTATTTAATAAACTTAAAAGTTAAACAGAAATTAGGAAACTAAGTAAAGAATTATAAAATATTAAAACAAAAGACTTGTAATGAAATATTTCGGTAATTATAAATTTATAACAGAGTTATAATTTATTTAATATAATTTCAAGCCATTAAGTAACTAAGTAAGAGTGTAAGACAATTCATAAAAAAAAAATCAACGCATAGAGCCTTTTATTTTATTAATAGAACTTTCAAATCTCACATACAAATATAATTCTTTTGAAGAGCACCTAATCTACGCAACCACCTTCTAGTTAGAGTTCTATTTGAACTAGGCCTCTTAGTAGCCAATTATAAATTATCATACTAATATTTGTAAGCTCATATATAACTTTGTTGTAACTTATCTATAATTTCTCTCGGGCATTGTTCTGGAATTGAAAATGTTGATTGATGTTCCATGAGTTTCATGTCGTCATCGCTCCCAGTGCTAAGTAACTCATTGTATTTTTCTTCTTCTTCCCTAGTGGTTAATTTTGCAAAACCAAGATTTCTTCTTTCTTAATTAATCCAATCTCTCAATAATACAGAAATCTCTAGGCTGTCCTTCGCTAATGAATGTCTATTGTAATGACCCAACCAATCGTTTTGACTGTTAGAATCCCGTTTCCCTAAATAAGACTTTTTGTATGTACTTTTATTAATTTATGACTTGCGGGGATGGTTGGTTCGGGATTTGGAAGTGTTTGGGTTGAAATCGGAACACTTGATTCCTTAAGTTAGCCTTAAAAGGCCAAGTTTGACTTCGGTCAACATTTTGAGAAAACGACCTCGGAATCGGGATTTGACGGTTCCAATAGGTTCGTATGATGATTTCGGATTTGGACGTATGTTCGAATCGGATTTTGGATAACCCGAGAGCGTTTTGGCGCTTAATAGTGAAAATCAACTCTTTGTAGGTTTAAAGTTCTTTAAGTTTGTTTTGGAGTAGGTTTTTGAGTAATTGAAGTCCGTTTGGAATTTCGAGTTTGGGAATAGTTCCGAATAGTGATTTAAGACTTGCACACAAAATTTGGTGTCATTCCGAGTAGTTTAAGTATGTTTCGGCGCATTAGAAGTAAATTGAAGAATTTAAAGTTCTTAAGTTTGAATCAATTTGGTTTGGGGTATGATTCATAGATTTGATGTTGTTTTACATGTTCTGTGAGTTCAAGTGAGACCGTTTTACGATTTCAAACTTGTTGGTATGTTCGAGCGGGGTCCCGGGGACCCCGAGTGTCAATCGAACGAGGCTCAGACCAAATTGGAAATTGGGAGCCAGAACTGAAGCTCCTAGCTACTGTCAGAATCGCATCTGCGCTTGGCCAGCCGCAGGTGCGGCAGAATCTCGTAGGAGCGACACTCGTAGATGCGAAATTTATTCGCAGAAGCGAAGAGGGAAGGGGAGGCCTACAATCATAGGTGCGGAATCTCGGGCGCACCTGCGAGCACGCAGGTGCGAGAAGAAGAGCGCAGATGCGGAGCTGGGCAGTCAAGTTAAGCTCGCACCTGCGAGGCTTTTCCGCAGGTGCGGTACACCTTCCGCAGGTGCGAAAGCCGCAGGTGCGAAAGCCACAGGTGCGGTACACCTTCCGCAGGTGCGAAACACATGCTTGGCAGAATGTGTTAAAATCGGGGCTCAGACATTTTAAGCCCATTTTTCCTCCATTTTCGGGCGATTTCAGAGCTTTTGAGAGGGGAATTTTAACTAGCAATTGAAAGGTAAGTTAATTCTACCCCTTGAGTTAAATACATAGATTTTGGGTAGATTATAATTAGTAAATCTTAGAAATCATAGGCATAGGTGAAAAACCTAGTTTTTTATTTTAAAAAATGACATTTTAACCACGAAAATAATTATGAAATTGGGTAGAAATTATATATTTGAGTTCTTGAGATTTTGGGTAACGTTTTCATCCGAAAATTTTCAGAATTCGAGCACATGGTCCCGAGGTGAATTTTAGGAATTTTACTATTTTGGTTAGGATAATTTATTCAATTGCCTAAATTAGAATTATTGAACATGTATTAATTATTTTGTATAATATTTGGATAGCTTCGGATTTTTTCGGCACTGAATTGTGCATTTAACGCGACGTGGTAATCGGAAAGTGGACTTTGTGACAAGGTAAGTCTCTTGTCTAATCTTGTAAGGGAAAAATTACCCCATAGGTGATTAAATTGATAATTGGTTCTAATTGTGGGGGTTACGTACGCACGAGGTGACGAGAGTCTGTGCGTAGCTACTATTGTGAATTGTTAGCGAATATATTAAAAGATGGAAATCTCGTATGCTTATTTCTGTTTAAATTAATTAATTGTTAAAAGAAATTGTTCATCCTCTTGAATTTATCTTATAATAAACATACTCTCATTTCCGAAGGTACATAAGAAAAATGTCCTCCTTTCTTGTAGATCGGGCAGAATGCCTCGGCAGGATAGATGCATCTATGGATCGTGCCGCACGTCCCTCGGCAGTGTACACGACACTCTGGATCGGGCCGAATGACCTTGGCAGAAATCGTTCTTAATAATAATAATTGCATGATACTTTGATAGTTTATTTCAGCTTGTGAAGCTAATTGAGATTTGGAAATTATTGCAATTTAAAGAATTTATTTATCTCTGCTTGTTAAGAAAATTATTGTTATTCCTGTAAATGAGGCTAATTGATTAATTAAAAATTTAATGAAATTGAAGGAATTTAATTACTTCTGCTGGTTCAATAAAATTATTGTTAACTTTGTGAATCACATTGATATAAATATTTCTATTTTCATGATTATTCAATATTATTGACTCATAGTGAGTGTCAAAGTCGGCCATCTCGTCTCTACTTCTTCGAGATTAGGCTTGATACTTACTGGATACACGTTATTTTCATACTCATACTGCACTTGCTGCATATTTTATTGTGCATGTACATATATGTCTAGCGGCCTTGTAGGCGCAGAGGTGTGGTTAATAATTATGGGGACATAGGTGAGCTGCATTTTGTATTACGATCCGCAGCCAATCGAGTCTCCTTCAGGGTTATTATATTTTTCTGTCTAATTTATATTCTGGACAGATGCTGTATTTTATTTTTAAATTCTCTAGTAAATGCTCATGCACTTGTGATACCGGGTTTTGGGAATGGTTGTAAATTATTTAGTAATTTAGTTGCTAAAACCATTTATCATTTACTCTATGAGTTCTAGCTTTATTGTTTCATTGAAAGAATTTTGATTTCGAAAATACTAAAATAGGTAATTAAGTTAGTTGATTATGGTTGGCTTGCCTGACAGTGGTGTCCGGCGCTATCACGGCCTTATTGGATTTTGGGTCGTGACATCTATGATCTTCGATTTGAAATCTTGCCACGCTAAAAACACTATTTGATGCTACTGATGATGTTTGAATAGCTAGGATATCTCGGGCCATTATTGAAAGTGTTGGAAAAGCCTTGCCACGCTCCCTCCACCATGCCAAAAGTTGTTCGTTGCCTTCTTCGTATTTTATACTTTCCAATCCTTGATTAAGATAAGAATCAAGTTCATCATCAATAGAGGAATCAAAACCTGTTATATCATCCATATCTTCCCATAAAATTTCTACTCTAGACTTAGAAGTAGAAGGAGCAGTTTCACCACCTGTTGTTTCCATAGATTTATATTTATCAAACATTGATCTAGCAAAAGAATAAATGTTAGCTTGGCAGTCTTCAAGAGATGGTTGTTCATTTTCTTGAATTGCTAAATTCTCATAAATTTTACGAACAAGTCCCTTTGCACCTCTTAATTTTGAAGATGAGTTAAGTATAGTAGAAATTAAATAAACTTGGAGAATATAGAAAAAATACTTTTTAAATTTTGTAATTATTTCATTAATGGCCGGTGCATAAGTTGGATTAGTTTTATACTTACTAAATACAACCGAAATTCCACAAATATACCATAATATTTGTGTAACAGTAGGATAATATATACCAGAAAATTGTTTTGTAGCATAATAAAATTTTTCTAAAAATTTAGTAAGCTCTTTGATTTGATCCCAATCAGAATCAACAAACTATTGCTCCAAATACTTGACGAATTAATTTGAAGCTTAAAAGTTGCTCCAAAAATTTGCCTAAATACTTGAAACTTATTACTTGATTGTGAGAAAATTGAGAGAATAATATAGATAGAATGTAAGAGATTTGAGAGAGAATGATTGATTTTTGTGGGAAAAAATGAAGAAGGATGGGGGTATTTATAGTAGAAAATAGGGCCAAAGTATAATTTAATAAACTTAGGGATTATATTAAAAGTTTGGGGGTACGGGTGTTTTGGAGGGGACATGCCCGTTCTTGGCCGTTGGGAACGACTATTTTTGCAATTGAAGTTGTTGCCTAATGGCTATAATTCAAAAAAAAAAGGACGCGGGACAGGCGGGACGGGACGGGATAAACGGGACGAAATGGCCATCCCGTCCCATCCCGTGTCCCATTTAACATGTTCCCATCCCGTTTAGAAGTAAGTGGGCAGGGACGGGACGCGCGACGGGTCGTGATGGCCCGTCCCGTTGGACAGCCTTATTGAAGGCACAAATTTCATCTGGTGCAACCATGGTCTTCCCGAGATGATATTATATCCCATGTCTCCATCTACCACTTCGAAGAGAGTTGTCTTTGTTACTTCCTTAGCGTTCGTGAGCAGCAAAATTTCTCTCCGAGTTGTCACGTTTGGGAGGTTGAATCCAACGAGGAGTTTCGTTGCCGGGATAATTCTTTCGGTGAGTTTATCTTGCTCACATACTCTCCATTGTATGATATTAGTTGAACTTACTGGATCCACTAAAACACATTAATTTTAAAATCTAACACATTTAAAGAAATTACCAGGGCGTCATTGTCCGGTAGTAGTAATCCGTATGCATCTTCGTCCGTAAATGTGATATCGTCTTCCCGGAGCCTTTTACTATGAGTTATCGATACTTTTTTTCTTCGCTGCCAAAAAGGTGACCTCATTAATATCATTTCCTCTGAAGATCATGTTGATCGTTGGCGCGAGGGTTCTTCTCTTGCTTTCGAGGTTTCCGCGTCGCCCCTATTTCGACCATAGTTGTTTTAAGCTCGGTCACTCAGGAATTCTCTGAGGTGACCATTCTTTAACAGTGTTGCCACTTCTTCCCGGAGGTGTCGGCAGTCCCTAGTTCGGTGGCCGTTAGTGTCGTGGTATTCACACCATAAATTGGGATCCCTCTTGTTGGAAACAAATTTTATAGGTCTCGAGAATCGTGCCTCTTTGATATTCCTCATGGCCGATACCAACTCTACTACAGTGACATTAAAAACAATACTTTGATAACTTTGGGTAAGAAGAATCTCGCGACCCCCAGATTTCTTTATCGTGCATCGATTTGTTGTTTCGGCCATGACCGATCCTTCTATCAACGGTGATCGTGTCTGCTATCCGGAAGCTCCTGCCATGACCTTCTATCCGCTCGTAGGGAAATAATCGGCCCATCGGAGTCCATCTATCCGTGTCAATATCGTCTTTCTTTTTTTCTCTGTTCTTTTCCCGTCCTTTGGTCGACGATGGAAAGCCCACCTGATTATCTTCGATCCTTATTTTCGATTCGTACCGGTTGTGGACATTCGCCCAAGTCGGTTGTTGGAACTCGAGTAGACTTTCTTTTAACTTCCAGAAAGCGTTCGAACTTCTCAGATTTAAACCTTTGGTGAATGCTTCAGCTGCCCATTCATCCGGGACTGCTGGTAGCATCCTTTCCTTTTGGAATCGGGTAACGAACTCTCGTAATAACTCGGATTCTCCCTGCGCGATACTGAATATGTTAGCCTTTCGGGCTTGTACCTTTCTGGCACCGGCATGAGCCTTGATAAAAGAATCCACGAGCATCTCAAAGGAATCTATGGAATGCTCCGGCAATAATGAATTCCACATTAAAGCTCCCCCTACGAGAGTCTCACCAAATTTCTTTAGCAATACACATTCAATTTTGTGAGAAGCCAAATCATTTCCTTTCACTGCTATTATGTAGGTGGTAATGTGCTCATGTGGATATGAAGTTCCGTCATACTTTGGCACTTCGGGCATTTTGAATTGCTTCAGGATTAATTCCGGGGCCGCACTCTGCTTGTACGATAATTGAATAAGCATTTTGAATCGCTTCAGGATTAATTCCGGGGCCGCACTCGGCTTGTACGATAATTGAATATGCTTCTTCGAGTTTGGGCCTTTTAATACTGGTGGTGCGCCCGGGATTTGATCCATGCGGGCGTTTACTTCCTCCATGAACCGTAAAAGTTCATCCTTGAACGGATCCTTCTCGTTGTTGAGGCCGGATCTACTCCCCCCTCCCCCAGCCGCGTCAGATCCAGCTTTGCCCCTATGAGTGTTATCATCTCCCTTTGTCGTCTGGTTCGCGGGAACATCAGGAGGAACTGGATCTCGCCTTTTTGCATTATTTGAGGCACCGGATAGCACCTGCTTCAGTTCTGTCATAACCTGATCCTGCTACGTGAGATGGCCTAGAATGACTGCATGTTGCTCTTGCAGGACCCTTACTGTATCCGCTACATTCTCCTCATTAGCATCATCAGGAGTTGCCTCTCGAACCTGTCGAGGGTACCGCCTGTCATGTACCGGTTGGGCGTCGTTCCCCTCATTGCGAGTGTCACTGATTGAGTCCTCGAAATGAGGTTGTTCCCCTTGATTTTCAGGGTTGCGTGTGGTGTTAACATTATCATCTGCCATTTTTTGTGATTTTTTGCTAAGGAAAAGTAATCAAAACACGTTAGTAAAAAAGGCAAGGATCATTTAATCGCAAGGTTGTCTAGGTCCCACAGTGGGCGCCATAATAGTTTATCGTAAAAGGTATATTTGAATTTGTTCGTGGTTTCTAGATAAGTGAATTAATTTGATCCAAAAAGTAATGAAATAACCGATGAAATATAAAATACTTAGCCTTAGAATGTAGATGAAACGACAGAGCTAATGAGTCCGGGAACAGGGTTTCCGAGTACAACAATGATCAGATAAAAAGCGAGAGAATAAAATTGTATTAAAATGCTGTATAGAATGTAGTGTAAGTTAACTTGAAAATTTCTCTCTTTACAATGATAACTGAGCTCCCTATTTATAGCTATGTCTAGGGAAGGAAGTCCTAGGATTATGCCCTTCTTTACTGTCAATTATGACGGTCATTGATGAAGATGTAACGTTGGACATAAATGCTAAATTTCTTGTAACGGACCATCATCCTTAATGCTTTAAAATATTCTGTATTAAATATTACCGAGCGCAAAGCATTTAATATTTCATTTATGATCGTTATTACTTCCGGTGACCATCCCTATCTTGTGTTTCATGTGTCCTTAATTTAAGCGGTCACGTGTCATGTCGTAATTTCCCCGGAACAATTTGCTTACTCAAAAGATGATGACATTTTGAAAAGAGGGTAGCATCATACAGAACGAAAGATGTTTGCTTTTTACAAAAGATGTCTTTATGCACGCCTTACGGTTTTCACTTCCATATAAGAAACTATACGACAATTGATCAATGTTAAACAACATTTACGTGATAAGCATACAGTTGATTGGAGAACGTACACTATATCGCCTGTGCGCTATAATTGGGTAGAAATCACAAAGAGGCTACCTTATATATCAAATATTTCTTCTCCAGAAGTACAAAGAGCAAACTCTAATCCATACGCTTGGATTTTACTTAACGTTGAAAATTACAACACATCTTATTTTTTGGAATTAGAATTATATTAGAGGTGGACGACGAACAAAAAACCAAACAATGCAAATTCAAGAATCTGAATTGCGACTTCTTTTAGTGGTAATTCAAACTCTTACTCCACCCACTTATATGTACCGCTGATCTAGTAAATAATGAGAAATTGAGCTCCCATGCACTTGTAGATGAGCTGAGCGTATAGTAAATACAGTGGCGAGTTTAGAGAGCGGGTTCAAACGCCAGTGCTTTCTACTCGATCGAACTATATAAAGTCTACCACAATTATTCTAAATTCATCAAATATAAATTCTAAATCCGCCTGTGAGTAAGGGTGTTAGAGAACGGCGTTTGAATCCAAAGGAGTGAGTGTGCCAGGGCTCAAAAGAGAGGAACACCATGCAAAAGAAGAAATAGTATTGTCTGATGGAAATCGTGGTCTAACATGTCTTTCTTGTGCTTCACTAATTGACTCATTAATAGCCTCAGTAGTTGATATCATCGATCATTGAATTTTTGGAGGAGGAGGGAGGAAGGAATTCTTTCAATTGCCCATCACTATTATTGTTACTTGATAGTGAGATTGGTGAGAGATCAAGAGGAGGAGGTGCGACCTGTTTAAGACATAATTAATTAGTTAAATTCAATATGATATCAGAGTAAGTAAGGTCAACCTGTTTTGCCTAATAAAAAATGTACAGTGAGGGCCATGTCGAAGATATAATTAATTAATTAAAATGTGTGTTTTATCTAACAACATAATATTTTAGATGAGATGCTCATATAATTCAACATTACCTCTTGTAAACGACCGGAGCCGAAGCTATAGGGGGAATTGGAGTGGGATTGAAATTCAGGTGCTGCGGTTAGCATTTGGACAACTTCTCTGAAATTAACAGCTTCCACCTTATAAATTTTAGGGGGAATTGGTGGAGATGGAGCTATGGGTTTCTTGGTGATTGGTTTGGATGGAAGGCTGCGAACTCTACGGAGAGAAGAATTGTATGGTTTTTCTTTCTTTTCTTCTTGTGGATGAACAGCAAAAGAACTTGAACTAGAGAAAGAAGAAGAAGAATACATTTTATATGAATATGACTCCATTTTGGCTATATATGTATACCTAAGTTCGAACTTTTGTGAGAAATATATTTATATTAACTGGAAAGCTTGTTAAGAAGAATATCTATATATGGCTTTTGAGTCCTTGTATATATAGAGAAGGAAGAAGATATTTTAATTAGTTGAATGAAATAATGGGATCGAACATCGAATGGTAATGATGTGAAGTTTGTCTTGAGCGTCGGCTATGTGAAGCTGAAAACGTTAACAACTTACGATGTCCAGTTCACAAGTTTGATTTCATTTAAAATTTGGCTTCCATTATTATTTGTCTGTCACTGTTACGGTGTATTATTATTTCTAACTTTTTTTGTTTTTCAAATAAGTATATATCTTGGAGTTGTTTAGTGGCGGCGTTTGCTGCCGGGTCACCAGGTCTTCTCTCATCTACTCAATGAAATAGTATTCGTATCAGCACGTTGCACAAAAAATACTAAATATATAATTTATCATAAGAAAATGTTACTTGAAAATAACGGTAGACATAAAAGAAGCATGAAAGAATTTCAATTTTTTCCATTGGCTCGTTTTATATTTGAGTCTTTTTGCTCTTCATATTTATGTATATAGTGGACACGAGGAAAAGTCTAAAACCATACATGATCTTTGGCTTTACACTCAAAGTCATACATATTCTTTCACATGAAACATTAATAGTACATTTACTTTAACAAAGTGGTGCACTTTTAGTCATAACACTGAGAAAAAGCCCAAAAACATACATTATCTTTGACTTTAGACTCAAAGTCATACATATTCTTCCACATGGAGCACTAATAGTCCATTTACTTTAACAAAGTGGTGCACTTTTAGTCATAATACTAAACACATTTTAATTTTTAACAGAAATCTAAGATCTAACAAAATATATGTTCCCTTTATTTTCTTGTTTACCGAAAGAAATAAAGATGACAGATTTATCTAGATAGCAAATAGTAAATATACATAAAATTTATTTACTATTTATCTATTTATTATACGTAAAATATACATTTTACTAAGAAATGTTAAACACCATTAATTTTTATTTACAATAATTTTTACCTAAATAACCTCAAATGTTATCTAGATTTTTTATTATATACATAATATTTACTATACGTTGACATAAAATAAATATATGTAAAATCATTGCTGAGAGTAAATAAATATTTGCTATACGTTGACATAAAATAAATATATATTTATTAGATTTTTTTTATTTTATGGGAGTCAACGTGTAGTAAATATACATAAAATAAAAATAAATATTATGTATATAATAAAAATTAACGGTGTTGAGGTTATCTAGATAAAAATTATTGCAAATACAAATTAACGGTGTTTAACATTTCTTAGTAAAATGTATATTTTACGTATAGTAAATAGATAAATAGTAAATAAATTCTATGTATATTTACTATTTGCTATCTAGATAAATCTGTCGTCTTTATTTCTTTCGGTAAATAAGAAAATAAAGGGAACATATATTTTGTCAGATCTTAAATTTCTGATAAAAATTAAAATGTGTTTATTGTTATGACTAAAAGTGCACCATTTTGTTAAAGTAAATGGACTATTAGTGCTCCATGTGAAAGAATATATATGACTTTGAGTCTAAAACCAAAGATAATGTATGTTTTTGGGCTTTTTCTCAGTGTTATGACTAAAAGTGTACTACTTTGTTAAAATAAATATACTATTAGTGCTCTATGTGAAAGAATATTTTTGACTTTGAATCTAAAGCCAAAGATCATGTATGGTTTTGGACTTTTCCTCTGGTGGACACTCACGGTATGTTTCAAACAAAGACGAAAGAATTTATCAAGAATAAGTATAGCAGAATGATTTTACTTTAAAATCAATTAAAGGATATGTTATTTAGATGTCGATGCAAGTAATTAAATTCAATATTATCCTTGCAATCTTCCCATCAATTGTATCCATTTTTAAATATCTTATACTTTCCCTGTTTCAATTTAGATGGCACATTTTGCTTATCGATAGTTAATTTGACTAAATTTTGAAGCTAAGTAAAATTAGTTCAACTTAGTATTTAAAATTAAAATTTAAATATTCAAAAACTACAAGAAAAATACTATAAGTTGTAATTTTTCTTATGTTAATATGATAATAAAATATATTTTAAAATGTTGGTCAAACATTACTCAGTTTGACTCTCGATAAGCGAAATGTGTCATCTAAATTGAAACGAAACACGTACTAATAATGGAAAAGGGGCAAAAACAAAAGGGACGATTAGATAGATATATTTTGGTGCTTAGTTTAGTAAAATTTATGTTGTCCCGGAACAAGTGAAAAGAAAGAAGTAGTTGTTATGAATATATTATATTATGGATGTTCATTTAGTATTCCGTTGTAAATAAGCTTCCTGAAGAATTTTATCCATATGAGACTCCGCCATAAATATGTTTATCTATTTAGTACTCTATTGGAAATAAGCCTCCTGAAGAAGCTTATCCTTTCGGTACTCCGCTATGGATAAATATTACCCATGATAGAAGATTATCTATATCTGGCACAACAGCTTGCAGTAGCAGCTTACACAACAGCTTCCTTTCTTCTATAAATAGAGGAGAATTCAGTTCATTATGTACAGAAGTTTGAAGCTTGAATAATATATCAGTTTCTCTTTATACTTGTCTTTACTTTACAGTCTTTATTTTATAACACGTTATCAGCACGAGACTCTGCCATCTCGAGCAAATACTTTGAAAGTATAAGAGGTATGAACTTTCTTTTTCTAAATAATGTCAAATCTTTCTAAACTTAAGTTTATAGCCCTGGATATATCGGACAAAAGTTACATGTCTTGGGTGCTTGATGCCGAAATTCATCTTGATGCGATGGGTCTGGCAGACACCATCAAAGATAAAAATCAGGCATCAAACCAAGACCGTGCCAAAGCAATGATATTCCTACGCCATCACCTTGATGAGGGCCTAAAAATGGAATATCTTACTGTTAAAGATCCAGTCATACTGTGGAGTAATTTGAAAGATAGATATGATCACCTGAAGATGGTCGTTCTTCCACAGGCACGTTATGATTGGACTCATCTAAGGTTACAAGATTTTAAATCTATCAGTGAGTATAATTCTGCTATGTTCAGAATTATTTCCCAATTGAAACTATGTGGTGATAATATTACTGATCATGATATATTGGAAAAAACTTTCACCACTTTTCATGCCTCGAATATGCTCCTGCAGCAGCAATATCGAGAGATGGGATTTAAAAAGTATTATGAACTTATCTCACATCTTCTTGTAGCCGAGCAACATAATGGGCTATTAATGAAAAACCATGAAAGCCGACCTACTGGTTCTTGTCCATTCCCTGAAGTGAATGAGACGAACTTCCACCAAGCTAAACGTGGAAGAGGACGTGGCCCCAGTCGTGGTCATGGCCGTGGTCGGGGAGGAAACTCTAATCGTGGTAATAATAATGCACCAAAGAACCCTCCTCACCACCAGCAGTGGAAAAGGAAGGAACAAAAGCATGAAGCGGTGGAAGCAGCAAAGCCAGAAAATGCATGCTATAGTTGTGGAGGAAAAGGGCACTGGTCACGTACATGCCGTACGCCAAAGCACCTGGTTGAGCTATATCAAGCTTCCCTGAAGAAGACAGAGAAAAATGCTGAAGCAAATTTTATTTCTGGAGATAATTTAGACTTCATGCATTTGGATGTAGTTGATTACTTTGCACTCCCAGAAGGAAAAACAAGTCATGTGATCGGTAGTGAATCTGTAGAGATGTAAATATTTTAATTTTTGTTATTTGTAGTATATAGTATGGTTATGTAATTGTTGTACATAAATAAAAGTTATGCTTTGATAATAATATTTACTATCATATTTATTTTGTTTATGTCATTTTGAAGAATATGGATAATCCTCAAATTATGTTTGGATTAAAGACCAATCATGAAGATATTTGTGTAGTTGATAGTGGGACAACTCATGCCATATTCAAAGATCAGAAATACTTTTCTTATTTGCATAAGGAAAATGCAAATGTTTCTACAATTTCTGGTAATATAAGTTTGATTGAAGGTTCCGGAAGAGCTATTGTATTTTTGTCTAAGGGAACAAAACTTATTATCGACAATGCATTATACTCCTCCAAGTCCCGAAGAAACTTGTTGAGTTTTATAGATATCCGCCGAAATGGGTATCATGTTGAGACAATAGATGAAATGAATGTGGAATATCTTTGTATTACAAAGAATATTTCTGGCCAGAAATGCATTGTAGAATATTTCAAAGATTAGTACAGTTGAAACACACTCTATCGTAAACCAGAAGTTTACTGATTCAAATACTTTTGTGCTTTGGCATGGCCGTTTGGGCCATCCTGGATCAATAATGATGAGACGAATTACTGAAAATTCGAGTGGGCATCCATTAAAGAACCTGAAGATTCTTACAAATAATGAATTTTCTTGTGATGCTTGTTATCAAGGCAAAATGATCACTAGACCATCACCAATGAAGGTTGGCATTGAGTCCCCTACCTTCTTAGAACGTATACATGGGGATATATGTGGACCTATTCACCCACCAAGTGGGTTGTTTAGATATTTTATGGTCCTAATAGATGCATCTTCAAGATGGTCTCATGTGTGCCTATTATCATCTCGCAACCTGGCGTTTGCAAAGTTATTAGCCCAAATAATTCGATTAAGGGCACAATTCCCAGATTATCCTATAAAGGCTATTCGCCTTGATAATGCTGGAGAATTTTCATCTCAAGCTTTTGATGATTATTGTCTATCAGTTGGGATAAAAGTTGAACATCCGGTAGCTTATGTTCATACTCAAAATGGCCTTGCAGAGTCATTTATTAAACGACTGCAATTGATAGCAAGACCACTACTTATGAAAATAAAATTGCCCACTACTGTTTGGGGCCATGCTATCTTGCACGCAACATCACTTATCCGTCTCAGACCAACACATTATAATAAATATTCTCCGTCACAATTAGTTTTTGGTCATGAACCAAATATTGCCCATCTACGAATTTTTGGATGTGCTGTATATGTGCCAGTAGCACCACCGCAGCGCAGTAAGATGGGCCCCCAAAGAAGGTTAGTAAATATATATAAAATAAAAATAAATATTATGTATATAATAAAAATTAACGGTGTTGAGGTTATCTAGATAAAAATTATTGCAAATACAAATTAACGGTGTTTAACATTTCTTAGTAAAATGTATATTTTACGTATAGTAAATAGATAAATAGTAAATAAATTCTATGTATATTTACTATTTGCTATCTAGATAAATCTGCCGTCTTTATTTCTTTCGGTAAATAAGAAAATAAAGGGAACATATATTTTGTCAGATCTTAAATTTCTGGTAAAAATTAAAATGTGTTTATTGTTATGACTAAAAGTGCACCACTTTGTTAAAGTAAATGGACTATTAGTACTCCATGTGAAAGAATATGTATGACTTTGAGTCTAAAACCAAAGATAATGTATGTTTTTGGGCTTTTTCTCAGTGTTATGACTAAAAGTGTACTACTTTGTTAAAATAAATATACTATTAGTGCTCTATGTGAAAGAATATTTTTAACTTTGAATCTAAAGCCAAAGATCATGTATGGTTTTGGACTTTTCCTCTGGTGGACACTCACGGTATGTTTCAAACAAAGACAAAAGAATTTATCAAGAATAAGTATAGCAGAATGATTTTACTTTAAAATCAATTAAAGGATATGTTATTTAGATGTCGATGCAAGTAATTAAATTCAATATTATCCTTGCAATCTTCCCATTAATTGTATCCATTTTTAAATATCTTATACTTTCTCTGTTTCAATTTAGATGACACATTTTGCTTATCGATAGTTAATTTGACTAAATTTTGAAGCTAAGTAAAATTAGTTCAACTTAGTATTTAAAATTAAAATTTAAATATTCAAAAACTACAAGAAAAATACTATAAGTTGTAATTTTTCTTATGTTAATATGATAATAAAATATATTTTAAAATATTGGTCAAACATTACTCAGTTTGACTCTCGATAAGCGAAATGTGTCATCTAAATTGAAACGAAACACGTACTAATAATGGAAAAGGGGCAAAAACAAAAGGGACGATTAGATAGATATATTTTGGTGCTTAGTTTAGTAAAATTTATGTTGTCCCGGAACAAGTGAAAAGAAAGAAGTAGTTGTTATGAATATATTATATTATGGATGTTCATATAGTACTCCGTTGTAAATAAGCTTCCTGAAGAATTTTATCCATATGAGACTCCGCCATAAATATGTTTATCTATTTAGTACTCTATTGGAAATAAGCCTCCTGAAGAAGCTTATCCTTTCGGTACTCCGCTATGGATAAATATTACCCATGATAGAAGATTATCTATATCTGGCACAACAGCTTGCAGTAGCAGCTTACACAGCAGCTTCCTTTCTTCTATAAATAGAGGAGAATTCAGTTCATTATGTACAGAAGTTTGAAGCTTGAATAATATATCAGTTTCTCTCTATACTTGTCTTTATTTTACAGTCTTTATTTTATAACACGTTATCAGCACGAGACTCTGCCATCTCGAGCAAATACTTTGAAAGTATAAGAGGTACGAACTTTCTTTTTCTAAATAATGTCAAATCTTTCTAAACTTGAGTTTATAGCCCTGGATATATCGGACAAAAGTTACATGTCTTGGGTGCTTGATGCCGAAATTCATCTTGATGCGATGGGTCTGGCAGACACCATCAAAGATAAAAATCAGGCATCAAACCAAGACCGTGCCAAAGCAATGATATTCCTACGCCATCACCTTGATGAGGGCCTAAAAATGGAATATCTTACTGTTAAAGATCCAGTCATACTGTGGAGTAATTTGAAAGATAGATATGACCACCTGAAGATGGTCGTTCTTCCACAGGCACATTATGATTGGACTCATCTAAGGTTACAAGATTTTAAATCTATCAGTGAGTATAATTCGGCTATGTTCAGAATTATTTCCCAATTGAAACTATGTGGTGATAATATTACTGATCATGATATATTGGAAAAAACTTTCACCACTTTTCATGCCTCGAATATGCTCCTGCAGCAGCAATATCGAGAGATGGGATTTAAAAAGTATTATAAACTTATCTCACATCTTCTTGTAGCCGAGCAACATAATGGGCTATTAATGAAAAACCATGAAAGCCGACCTACTGGTTCTTGTCCATTCCCTGAAGTGAATGAGACGAACTTCCACCAAGCTAAACGTGGAAGAGGACGTGGCCCCAGTCGTGGTCATGGCCGTGGTCGGGGAGGAAACTCTAATCGTGGTAATAATAATGCACCAAAGAACCCTCCTCACCACCAGCAGTGGAAAAGGAAGGAACAAAAGCATGAAGCGGTGGAAGCAGTAAAGCCAGAAAATGCATGCTATAGTTGTGGAGGAAAAGAGCACTGGTCACGTACATGCCGTACGCCAAAGCACCTGGTTGAGCTATATCAAGCTTCCCTGAAGAAGACAGAGAAAAATGCTGAAGCAAATTTTATTTCTGGAGATAATTTAGACTTCATGCATTTGGATGTAGCTGATTACTTTGCACTCCCAGAAGGAAAAACAAGTCATGTGATCGGTAGTGAATCTGTAGAGATGTAAATATTTTAATTTTTGTTATTTGTAGTATATAGTATGATTATGTAATTGTTGTACATAAATAAAAGTTATGCTTTGATAATAATATTTACTATCATATTTATTTTGTTTATGTCATTTTGAAGAATATGGATAATCCTCAAATTATGTTTGGATTAAAGACCAATCATGAAGATATTTGTGTGGTTGATAGTGGGACAACTCATGCCATATTCAAAGATCAGAAATACTTTTCTTATTTGCATAAGGAAAAAGCAAATGTTTCTACAATTTCTGGTAATATAAGTTTGATTGAAGGTTCCGGAAGAGCTATTGTATTTTTGTCTAAGGGAACAAAACTTATTATCGACAATGCATTATACTCCTCCAAGTCCCGAAGAAACTTGTTGAGTTTTATAGATATCCGCCGAAATGGGTATCATGTTGAGACAATAGATGAAATGAATGTGGAATATCTTTGTATTACAAAGAATATTTCTGGCCAGAAATGCATTGTAGAATATTTCAAAGATTAGTACAGTTGAAACACATTCTATCGTAAACCAGAAGTTTACTGATTCAAATACTTTTGTGCTTTGGCATGGCCGTTTGGGCCATCCTGGATCAATAATGATGAGACGAATTACTGAAAATTCGAGTGGGCATCCATTAAAGAACCTGAAGATTCTTACAAATAATGAATTTTCTTGTGATGCTTGTTATCAAGGCAAAATGATCACTAGACCATCACCAATGAAGGTTGGCATTGAGTCCCCTACCTTCTTAGAACGTATACATGGGGATATATGTGGACATATTCACCCACCAAGTGGGTTGTTTAGATATTTTATGGTCCTAATAGATGCATCTTCAAGATGGTCTCATGTGTGCCTATTATCATCTCGCAACCTGGCGTTTGCAAAGTTATTAGCCCAAATAATTCGATTAAGGGCACAATTCCCAGATTATCCTATAAAGGCTATTCGCCTTGATAATGCTGGAGAATTTTCATCTCAAGCTTTTGATGATTATTGTCTATCAGTTGGGATAAAAGTTGAACATCCGGTAGCTTATGTTCATACTCAAAATGGCCTTGCAGAGTCATTTATTAAACGACTGCAATTGATAGCAAGACCACTACTTATGAAAATAAAATTGCCCACTACTGTTTGGGGCCATGCTATCTTGCACGCAACATCACTTATCCGTCTCAGACCAACACATTATAATAAATATTCTCCGTCACAATTAGTTTTTGGTCATGAACCAAATATTGCCCATCTACGAATTTTTGGATGTGCTGTATATGTGCCAGTAGCACCACCGCAGCGCAGTAAGATGGGCCCCCAAAGAAGGTTAGGAATATATATTGGGTTTGAATCACCCTCTATTATTCGCTATCTTGAACCATTGACGGGAGATTTATTTACTGCTCGATATGCAGATTGTCGATTTGATGAAACAAATTTCCCACAATTAGGGGGAGAAAAAAAAGGAAATCAAAAGAGAAATTGTGTGGAAAGTTTCATCATTATCTCACTTTGATCCACGTACCCCTATATGTAATCAGGAGGTCCAGAAGATCATCCATTTACAGAATATAGCAAATCAAATGCCAGGCGCATTTACTGATTTAAAAAGGATAACTAAGTCACATATCCCTGCAGAGAATGTGCCTATTCGAATTGATGTCCCAGCAGGACCATCTATTAGCATGAGAGCTAGTGAACCTAAAGCACGCCTGGAGCGTGGTAGGCCTATGGGTTCTAAGGATCGAAATCCTAGAAAAAGAAAATCGACAAATGATCAAAATGATATTATGAAGGGATCTCCTGAAGAGACCCAAGATCTGATTAGTTATGAGATTCCTGAAGAAATCAATAAACCCGAGACTCAAGTGAGCGAAGAACTTTTAATAAGTTCTATTGGTGATGGGATTAATTTAAATCGATCTGAAATAGTGGTGGATAATATTTTTGCATATAATGTTGCACTTAACATTATGCAAGATAGTGAGGATTTTGAACCCCGATCTGTCGAAGAATGTCAACAAAGATCTGATTGGCCAAAATGGCAAGGGGCAATTCAATCAGAATTGAACGCACTTGCTAAAAGAGAGGTCTTTGGACCAGTAGTCCAAACACCTGCTGGTATAAAACCAGTTGGTCATAAATGGGTTTTTGTGCGAAAAAGGAATGAGCAAAATGAAGTTGAAAGATACAAGGCTCGCCTTGTCGCACAAGGATTCTCACAACGACCTGGAGTCGATTATGAAGAAACATATTCACCCGTTATGGATGCCATAACATTTCGATATCTCATCAGTTTAGCCTTACGTGAAAGGCTTGAAATACATCTAATGGATGTGGTTACAGCTTATCTGTACGGGTCACTTGATAATGAAATTTACATGAAAATCCCTGAAGGATTTAAAATGCCTGAAGCATATTCAAAATCTCGGGAAATGTACTCAATCAGATTACAAAGATCTTTGTAGTTTAAAGCAATCTGGGCGCATGTGGTATAATCGCCTCAGTGAATATTTGCTGAAAGAGGGTTACATAAATGATGTTATTTGTCCATATATTTTTATAAAGAAAATGGCTTCAGAATTTGTTATACTTGCTGTTTATGTTGATGACATAAATCTTGTTGGAACTTCAGAAGAGCTCCAAAAGGCAATTGAATATCTTAAGAAAGAATTTGAGATGAAAGATCTTGGGAAGACAAAACTTTGTCTTGGTCTGCAAATTGAACATTTAGCAGACGGGATCTTTATCCATCAATCTACCTATACAGAAAGGGTCTTAAAACGCTTTTACATGGACAAAGCACACCCATTGAGTACACCAATGGTTGTTCGATCACTTGAAGTGAATAAGGACCCGTTCCGACCTCCAGAAGAGGATGAGGAACTCCTGGGTCCTGAAACACCCTATCTCAGTGCAATTGGTGCACTTATGTATCTTGCTAATGCTACAAGGCCCGACATAGCATTTTCTGTTAATTTACTAGCAAGATATAGCTCTTCTCCTACACGGAGACATTGGAACGGGATTAAGCATATATTGCGATATTTAAAGGGAACTCTTGATATGGGTTTGTTTTATGCTAACAAAGATAGTGCAGATCTTGTTGGTTATGCAGATGCAGGTTATTTATCTGATCCCCATAAAGCTAGATCTCAAACCGGATACGTGTTTACATGTGGAGGTACTATCATATCATGGCGCTCCACAAAATAATCTATTGTTGCTACTTCTTCAAATCATGCTGAAATAATAGCTATTCATGAAGCAAGTAGGGAATGCATATGGTTGAGATCAATAATTCATTTTATTCGAGAAAAATGTGTTTTGGAATGTGAGAAAAGACCCACAATTTTATACGAAGACAATGCTGCATGCATAGCCCAATTGAAGGGAGGATTTATAAAAGGAGATAGAACGAAGCACATTTCACCAAAATTATTCTACACACACGATCTTCAGAAAAATGTTGACATTGATGTGCAACAAATCCGTTCAAGTGACAATCCGGCAGATTTATTCATCAAATCTTTACCAACTTCAACTTTTGAGAAGATGGTATACAAGATTGGAATGCGGAGACTTAAATATTTGAAACAAGGTTTTCATCAGGGGGAGTAAAATACGCGATGTACTCTTTTTTCCTTATTAAGATTTTTTTCCACAGGGTTTTCCTTATAAGGTTTTTAATGAGGCACTTAGCAATGCGTATTACTAAATATGTGTACTCTTTTTCCTTTACTAGGATTTTTTTTCCACGGAGTTTTTTCTAGTAAGGTTTTAACGAGGCACATTATCTTTTAATGAACATCCAAGGGGGAGTGTTATGAATATATTATATTATGGATGTTCATTTAGTACTCCGTTATAAATAAGCTTCCTGAAGAAGTTTATCCATATGAGACTCCGCCATAAATATGTTTATCTATTTAGTACTCTATTGGAAATAAGCCTCCTGAAGAAGCTTATCCTTTCGGTACTCCGCTATGGATAAATATTACCCATGATAGAAGATTATCTATATCTGACACAACAGCTTACAACAGCAGCTTGCAGTAGCAGCTTACACAGCAGCTTCCTTTCTTCTATAAATAGAGGAGAATTCAGTTCATTATGTACAGAAGTTTGAAACTTGAATAATATATCAGTTTCTCTCTATACTTGTCTTTACTTTACAGTCTTTATTTTATAACAGTAGTATGCTAATTCCCAAAGTAAAGAATTATGTGAAAAGAAAATTTAATTTATTGTTTGAAAGCAAAAGGGGTTGCCGCATGCCTCAAAGACTTACATGTAAGATTTTGTCATATACGTGTGAGTTTAATTCGTATTATCCTCATATTTGTAGTTTTATGCCACTGTAAACTCAACTTCGTTTGGTAAAGAAGAATATATAAATATTTGATATTTGTACATCATGCCCCTTTACAATTTTAAATTTAAGAAAATGACCTTTTTAGATCTTTTATATGTAAAAGACAGACCTCTTACGTGTAAAAATAAATCTCTCATGTATTAAAAAAAAGATAGGGTCATAAAAGTAAAAACAAAATTGTAAAGAGCCAAAAAAAATCAATATCATGCACAAAAGTATTAAAATTTAAAATAAGAAGAATCTCAAAGTCTTATCCTCCGTCATCTTAGACAAAAGTTTGTCCTTAAAGTTACATTACGGTTATTACCTTGTAGTTATTCTATAGTTGTCATGTGATATCACTCAACTTTTTGGCTAGCGTTTTATTCACCTTTGCACTACATTTCTTGTATTTACAACTTGGATTAATGTATGGTCCGATATAACAACTCTATTTTATGCTCAAAATACAGATTAAATTTCATGGGTTGTCATTTCATTTTGTGTTCATTACCCAAAAGTCACTTTTATTTCTTTTGTTACGTAAAAGTCATTCAACTTTATGTTTATTACCCAAAAATTATTTTTCTTTCTTTTGTTACACAAAAATTATTTTAATGTGCTCTAATTATCACAATAATCACTTTGACCAAATTTTACAAATCTTTCATCTGAAAAATCTATTATGCCCTTGACATTATAAATCATCTCATTTATGTAATACCTTCTATATTATATGCTATGTAATATACTTTTACCTAGACATTTTACTTATAATTAAAATAATTTGATATTATTTTATTTATTATTTTATAATATATTCGTACAATTAATTTTTTTTAACGTTAATTTTAAAGATATATAAATAGCATTATTAAATTTGTCAGTAATATTACTGTGAACAAATCTCAAGTCTATGTTCTTAACCATGCTTAATAAAATATTTTTAATGAAAATTATAAAATTAAAGCTCACTGACATACTCATTAATCCAATAAATAAAATACCCACATTTAGCACAATGGAACATCAAATCAAATAAATAATATTAATAGATAAATTTTTTAAAATTATTATATTAAACACAAATATCTCTGAAACATTTTTTAAAATTTTTATTGACTATAAAAACTATCATTTGTTAAACAAATTTGTTTCTTATTAATTCAAATAAATAATAAATTATTTTTATATTTAAAATATGTTCATGTTTAAATATAATTAAACAAATTGAGTGCCATTAAAAAATTAAATATATGGATATATTATAAAAATAATAAATAAATAAATTTAAGTTATTTTAATTATATGTAAAATATCTAGGTAAAAATATATTATATAGTATATAATATAGAAAGTATTACATAACTGAGAGAATTTATAATGTCAGGGGTATAATAGACTTTTTAGTAAAAGTATTATAAAATTTGGCCAATGTGACTTTTGTGATAAATAGAGCAAAATAAAATAATTTTTGTGTAACCAAAAAAAAAAGAAAAATGACTTTTAAATAATGAACACAAAGTTAAATGATTTTTACGTAACAAAAAGAAGAAAAATAATTTTTGCGTAATAAATACAAAATTAAATAATCATCCATAAAATTTACTCTAAATATATGTCACTAGAAAAGAATGCTAAATCTTGAGATTATACTTGATTGTTTTTGTTGATGATGATAAATAGGCTTAGACACCGCCTATTAAGCTTGTTAATAAATATTAAACGAACTCCAAAAAGGTGCAACCGTGCAACGAACCGTCAAACAGTCTATTCAGACGGGCATTGCCTGCACTTACAAACTCCATTTTCAAACTTCGAGATATTTAAATATTCAACCTGTTGACTAAATCAAACACAATCATTTTCCTTGACAAATTAAAGACAGAAGACAGAATTCTTCTAGAACTATCATCCTGAATTGTTGGCTGGCGCCAATTTGCTGTCCATGTTATCTGTGTTTTAAAACATTTGCAACTATTTAAGAAAGACATTTAATAATCGTATTATATGTAAAAGTACTAGCTAGTCTTACTTTTGGAACTCAACAAGCAGTACTATGAAAAAAATGAGTTTTGGTCTTCGAATATCCAAACTGAATTGTACGAATTCAAACAAACAGCAATTAGTCATGGCTTCGTGCAAGTTGGAAAGTCTCGAATGTTTCAAGGATCGTCATTGAGAGTCATAGTGCATTATTTTGTTTGACAATATGTAAGCACCCACATAATAGTTTCAAAAGTTTTATCCACTTCTATCTTTTGTGGAAACAACCCCTTCCAAAAATATCGGGTAAAACTGCATGCAATAGACCCTTATGATCCGGTTATTCTACGAACCCCACGCAGAGCGAGAGCTTAGTGTATCAGGCTACTTCTATCTTTCTTTTTCCTTAATCCTCTCTGCCTTTTTTTCTCCTCTTAATTTGAAAAGTGTTTACCCGTAAAACGGTACTGTTGAATTTATACGTGGTTTATAGATAAGTGAATTAATTTGATCCAAAAATAATAAATGAATTAGACAGAAATATAAGACTTAGCCTAAAAATTAAAATAGACAGCAAATATCTTGGTTCCGGACGCATAGCTACCGGGAGCAATAAGAACAATACAAATAAGCAAGAAAGTAAAATGTTATTGAGCTTTTGATAGAATATAGTGTATGCATGTCAGAAAATTCGTGTCCTTACAATGATGGTAGAGCTCACTATTTATAGTTACACCTAGGGAACAAGGTCTTAGGATTAAGCTCCTCTTTTATGACAATTATGAGAGCCATTGAAGGATGTGTAACGGTGGGCAGTGAATGCCATATTCTCTGTAACGGATCATGCACTTAATGTTGTAGAATATTCTTTATTGAATGCTACCGGATGGTGGCATTAATTTTGTCTATGAGTATCGTTCTCTCTGATGACAAGCGAGATCATTGCCTTCGGGTTTAGCTATCTTCTGTCTTCAGTTCCACGTGTCGCTTTCTCATGCGATCATTTAAATGAACATATTTCACACCATACAGATAGTTCCCCTGCTTTCCGGTGACATAACTTTGTGTCACCGGGAAGCTGGTAGAAGTACCTTTTTTGGCGGGAAATTCTCTGACCCTCTCTGAAGAGTTTCTGAAAGTTGATTAGACGCACGTCTCTCCGCATTTAATGTCCCGAACACGCATCATCCCACGATTTAGCATCACTTTTACCCGTTATCGAGGTAATAATGGCCACGATTTTAGCCGCCTATTTCTTTACTTATACGCGTTAAACTTCTTCATTTACACTTCATAATTCTTCAAACTTTCTCCAACTCACATACTCAACTCGCACTTTATCTTCAAGCTTTCTATAACCTTCTTCTTGAGAGAAAACTCCCTTTATTTTCTGATAAGAAATGGCATCTTCTTCCAGAAACCTTAGTTCTACAAAGAACAAAGGTAAAGTTGATGACGTCGTTCCTCCTACGGTAAGCATTATCATCCCGAAGAATCTTGTCACAACCAAAGATTTTGAAGAGAAGTTTCCTTCCATTAACCCTCGTACATTGGTCGTTGGCGTGTGCCCTTCTTCCATCTGTCCTTCTAGCATTCCATGTGAAGGAAAATTGCAATTGCCAAGATTTAGAAATTATTGCTTCTAATCTGGCGAAGAAAATAACTCTCCCCAAGAAGGGTTTCACGTATTTTTATACGTATCCCTTCACTTTGGGACCATTCTCTTTGAGCGGGGAGCTTGATTCCGTTATTGTGGAGTTTTTCATCCGCTACCAACTGTGCCTGGCACTGGTAAGTCCTTATGTGTGTAGACAGTCGCTTGTCTTCGGCGTTTGTGCTAGGAGACGGGAGAAGAGCTAACCCTAGCTCGATTAATGAATCTTTATTACCCCAAGATTTTTCGCGGGGGAATGATATACTTCAGTAAACGTGGCCAACATGCCCTACTGGCCAGCATGGATGATGATAACAACTGTAGATGGATGGAACGGTTTGTTGCAGTTGCCACCAAGGACATCATTCCGGCCACGACTTCATCCTTTCCGGAGATGTAGAACCATGTTCATAAGTCCACCTTTTATCCTTTCTTCTAGTTAACGATCATCCCATGATGTTACTGATTCCTTTTCTTTTACTTGTTTCAGCAACTCGGTGGGTTCCACCGTGGGTTGAAGGTTTGGACCAGTGGGTCCAAAAGATTTTGGATGTTACTACGCCCGAAACCCATACGTTGAAGGAATTAGCCCTCAAATACGGATGAAAGGCCAAAAATCATGGTAAGTAAAACTTATCTCGTTTTTACCTTTTATATAAGGAAGTTGTTTACTTATTTTTCCTTTGTTGAATTCAGGTCTACCCCAAAGCTCAGTTGTTGTCCCTGAGGAGGATATGTTGCTTAATCCTACTTATGCGACGAGACTGCTGCAGTAAGCTTTTACACAAAATGGTGTCTCCAGGCCTGATTCTGGTGCAAGTGCTTCTTCTCGGAGTCCTCGACCGGAGAACAAGCAACCAAAAAGAAGACGTCCGTCCGCGACCGGGGGAAAAAAATAAAAAGGCAAAGGGTGTTGCTCCCACGTCTTCGATTAACGAGCAACCAACAACCAACACTGTGATTGGCGCAACTACTTCTCATCCTTCAACGCCATCAGCTTCATCTCCTTCTTCACCAAACCTTTCTTCGCCACCAGCAACTGCTACATTATCTGCATCGGTCGTGGTTGTCCAAAAGGAAAACGTCTCTTTCCCCAGTCTCCAGTCCACGGGAACTTGGGGGAAATTATGTTGCCCCTTCTAGTATCCATAAAGAAGGAGGAGTGTCATCCTCTCAGTTTCCACCGGATTTCATCTGTTGTCCCAACCGGTGGAGCTTGCTAACTATTTGAAGCCCTTGGCTTCAGGAGAAAGATTGGAAGAAAATACAAACTCTCTCGGGAGAGTGTTTGCTGAACAATGCTATGCGTAATGCAGCGGTGGTATAATTTTTATTTTCATTGTTGTTTCTTCTATCTGTGTTATGGAAGGGTTTTGAATTTGTATTTTTGTCTTATAGGCCAACTTTCTTGCTTCTGAGGGCCTTCAAAGGCTGTTTCGTGATAAGGAGGAACTTACCTCCGAGCTAGATCAACCTTTGGTCGAGCAAAATCAAACTGCTACTCGCCTCTTAGAACTGGAAGCTCGAGGTGCTGAAGCTGTTGAATTGGAGGCTCGGTTGCAACAGAATGAGCAAGAAGTAGTGACCCTTAGCCAAGAAGTTGTCCCATTAAGGGCACAATATGATGAAACTAAGGCCAAATGTGTTGAAGTCCATAATGTCGTCCTTGTTGCATCCGATCCTGAGGCTGCCTCTACTGAAAGATTGAATAACTTGGAGGCCGCCTTAAACTCCAAGGCTGAAGAACTTGCTGCTGCCGAGGAAAAACATGCCCTATTGGAGAAGAAACATAAGAAAAACCTTAAAGCATAATAAAATTTATGGCTCCACTATCCGTGATTTTGAAGCCAGCCTCCGATCCATAAGATTCACGGGAGACAACCTCTCTGCTGAGGTCGACCAACTTAAAGGAGAACTTCAGCGCCGAGTGGCTTTCCTCATTGTTGAAAAAATATATGCTATGTACAGCATGTAGAGAAAAATCTTAGAAGAGGCCAAAGCATGTATCATTGACTTTGATGCCAAAATCGCTTAGGCTCGTGAGCTAGAGTTAGCCGCAAAAAGGGTCTTCCAACCCGACCAGATGCTACCAATTTTTCAGGTTACTGTTCTGAGTTCTCGGGAACTGAAGAGGAACCGAAAGGCAATGATGCTGAGGGCTAAAATGACCAAGACCAAAATATCGAACCGGTGACGGATCCACCCACTTCTCCTGGGAGCGTAGATGTTTCTCTTCCTTTGGGTTCCGGAGATCCAGTAGCTTAGTTTTTGCTATTCTTTTCAAACTATTGTAATTGTGCAGCTTCGCACATTTATTGCAAAAATAAAAAAACTTTTTCGTTCAAGTATCATATAAGTTTTCCTTTCTGCGTACTTTCATTTAAATATTTGCGCAACTTTTCTCTTTGCGTCATTTTCATATAAGTATTTGCACAGGTTTTACTGTTTGCGTCTAATTATGCAAGGCTTTGGGTGTATTTTTTCCCGAAAACATTTGGCTTTCGAGCACAAGTTCTTCCGAAATCAACCCTTTAACGTGAGGGTTTTCATAAGAAGGGGCCCTCTTATGTTTACGGTGCTCTTGAAGAGGACGTCTCTTATTCATTGCGACACTAGCATTTGAAGTACTTGTTTTAACTTTCAAATGGTAAAATCAATTCATCATTCAGACAAGAAATAAGATAGAAACAAAAGGACTTTACTTATTCCTTCAATTTTCAAAAGTACATAAGCATTCGTTATGCTAAAAATAAATTGTCATTTCATGTAGCTAACTTGTACAACTTGTTTCTACGAGGTTGGCCGCACAGTCCCCGGTCGAAGTTTTCAGGTTTCATATTTCGGTCAAAGTGGCAGTCATTTTTGCCGTATCCTCATATCATTTCCCTAGTGTTCGAATACGAAGAATGCGAATTTGAACACTGGAAGTTTTATACCTTCGAGGATAATAGTGAATTGCTAGATAATCTTCTGTTCGATAACAAACTTCGCTTCCCCTTAGGAATTTATGCTAACGAGCGAATGATTATCTAACAATCCCTAGTGGCTTGCACTTGTGAATGGTCGAGTAATCTCTGTTTGACAGGAAATTTAACTTCCCGGTAGGAACTTTGCAATCGAGCAAAAGACTATATAACCGTTCTGTAGTGGTTCCTTGCTTGTGTGCCTTGTCATTTAAAGGTCTTATCGCTGAAGCTTCCTTCGTAGTATGCTTTCCGTTGCTTCCTCATTAAAAACCTTGCTAGAAAAATCTAATTAGGAAAAACACTGGATGAAGGGGTGAAAAATGCAGCATATACTTTCAGTGTAGGCGATGCTCATCAGCAATAATATCTTTTGAGGTTTGCCACGTTCCAGTTGTTTGGTAGCTTTTCTCTGTCTTGATTTTCCAACCGTATGACCCTTTCTCGGTGACAGCTGAAACCTGGTAGGGGCCTTCCCATGTTGGACCTATCTTCCTCGCATTGAGTTCCCGAGTGTTCTGAGTTACTTTCCTTAAAACCAAGTCTCCTACTTTAAAAAAGCAGAGGTTGTCTCTTCGATTATAATATGTATCGATTCACTGCCTTTGAGATGCCATCCTTATATGCGCCAAGTCCCTACGTTTATCGAGCAACTCCAAATTGACAAACATTGTTTCACTATTTGCTTTTTCGTTTGACCGGAAATACCTCATGGTAGGTTCACCTACTTCCACCAGGATTAAAGCTTCTGCCCCATACACAAGATAAAAAGGAGTTTCCACTGTGCTCGATTTGGCTGTTGTTCGGTATGTCCATAGTACACCTGGAAGCTCTTCGGGCTATTTCCCTTTAGCTGTTTCCAGTCTCTTTTTGAGATTTTGTATGATCACTTTGTTCGTTGATTTTTCTTGGCCGTTTGCGCTCGGATGATAAAGTTATGATGTGATCCTTTTGGTTTTCAAATCTTTGAGGAATTTTATTATTTTGTGCCTATAATATGTGGCCCATTGTCGTAGGCAATTTCTATTGGTATCCCAAATCTGCAAATTATGCTCTCCCACAAGAAATCTACCACTTCACGTTGGCCGATCCTATGATAAGGACATGTTTCAACCAACTTAGAAAATAGTCAGTTAAAATCAAAAGAAACCTTACCTTATCGGGGGGCGGTGGTAGTGTTCCGACGATCACTATTCTCCACTTCATGAATGGACATGTTTACAGAACTGAGTGCAGTGGCTCTACCGGTTGATGTACCAACAGTGCATAACATTGACATTTATCGCATTCTTGAACATAAGATTTCGTGTCTTGTTCCATCCGGGGCTAATAGTATCCTGCCCTAATTAACTTCAACACCAAGGAATCTACGCCCGCATGGTTTTCACAGATCCTTTCATCGACTTCTTGCATAACATAGTTAGCTTCGGAAGCTCCCAAACATCGAGCCAACGGGCCTTGAAAAGATATTTGTGTAGTTTACCTCCTTTGAAACTATATCGCACTACCTTAGTTCGTAGCGCCCGAGATGCCTTAGGGTCCTTAGGCAGTTTCCCGTGTTCGAGATAGTCAATAATTTTATTTCTCCAATCCCAGACCAAATTAGTCGCGTTTACCTCGTAATAGCTATCTGCGTCCAGTATCGAGTGCATAAGTTGTACGACCGTATCATAGTCCGATCCTTTTATTTCTCTAGACGATCAAAGGTTAGCTAATGCATCTTCTTCTACATTTTCTTCCCTCGGGATATGCGTGATTGACCACTCCCAAAACCGTGCGAGTAGAGCCTGAACCTTCATTATGTATTATTGCATGCATACCTCCTTGGCTTCGAAGATCCCGTAGACCAGATTTACCACCAACTGGGAGTCGTATTTGATTTCTATGACCTCGGAGTCCAGTCTCCAAGCCAGTTCGGTCCGTGCAATCAAAGCGTCATACTTTTCTTCATTGTTAGTCAAAGGAACAGTTATTATGGCATGTCTTAGGGTTTCTCCCGAAGGCATGGTTAATACTATTCCGAGCTCGGACCCTTTCGCATTGGAAGCTCCCTTCGTGAACAAGGTCTAAACTCCTGATGTCGATTCTGACACTGATCCACATCCAATCTGCACTCAATAGTGAGTGGAAACAGTCATTGAAAGAATAGTACCCAATAAGAGTCGGGGGGTTGATTTCCACATTGAGTTTAATATGGGTGTTAGGGGTATACACTTGTCGAGAGTAAATAGAACAACTAAATTGCACCTCCAAACAAAGAGTTTTGATTTCTACTTCTA
This sequence comes from Nicotiana tomentosiformis, assembly GCF_000390325.3. NCBI lineage: Eukaryota > Viridiplantae > Streptophyta > Magnoliopsida > Solanales > Solanaceae > Nicotiana > Nicotiana tomentosiformis. The sequence continues at coordinate 133,619,518 of NC_090813.1, forward strand.
AATTAACTCCAGCAATTATAAGCTAAAGAGAAGAAACTAGAAAGCGAATGATTGTTTTTTTTATTTTTCCAAATGGCTATAAAGTCATAGAGTGATTTTTCCCTAAGTTACCCACTCAATACCTCTAAGTCATAGAGTGATTTTTCCCAATTTGGCTTTCTCAAGCTCAAATGGGTATCAAGCTAAATAGTTGATATGAGCTCAAGTTGGGTTCTCACTATCTCTAGTTCAAACCCTTTAATTAGGCTAATCAAATCCTTAATTAGCCCAATTTCTTGTTAGCCAAGTTTTCCTAGACTAGGTACCTCTTTCTCAAGTAAGAACCAAGTAAAATAGGCATGAATTAATGTTTGCATCCATTAATTATAAAATTAAAGTATAAAGAAGGATAAATAATCAACACCCAATCATAAACAAGCATTAAATTAAATATCCATAAGGTTTACACATTAGGGTTGGGTCACAACCCTAGTAAGAGTCTAGCTACTCATAGTGAAAAATAAAGAAAACAAAGAAGAAATACTAATTAAAATCATAATCTAAGATTAAAATGATAAAATATGATGTTTTAATCCCAAAATAGTCACAAACTTCCTAAAATAGCAAAATACAACGGCTACAGCAGCTCAAACTTCAAAACTTGACCTAAAAATGCGATTCTCGTCTATTTATAGTGGCCCAAAATTCGCTGACAAAAATTTTCCTCGGGAGTTTCTGCGGCCGCACAATTCCATGCACGGTCAGCAAATTACTTCAGTGTGCAGGGACTAGGATTTTGCAACCGCATAATTTGATCTATGGCTGCAATGCATTTTCTGCGGCTGCACAATTCTTGTGCGGTCCGCACTTCAGGCAAGGCTTTAAGTCTTGGTCATTTGAACACTCTATGGACTTTGAATTCTTTGTCATTGCAGATCTTGTTCTGCTGCTGCACATCAGCTAAAAGTTTATTGGGCTTCTTAACTAGTTCTGCGGACGCAAAGGGAATTTTACAGTCCGCACTTTCTTCTGCGGCCGCAGAAATACCTCTGCAGACCGCACTTCTTATGTTCTGCGCCCCTTCTTGCCTTGTGAGTCGGAACACTCCCTTTTTAGTCGAATTTCATCGTTAGAGCCCAAACTTCCAACATTCCTGTAATTTGCACACTTTCATTAGTTTTGGGAACATAAATCAATACTTTCGGACTAAAACAAAAGCAAAAAGGAGCTACTAAATGGTCAAAGTCCACACTTATCAGACACCATTACTGCTTCTTTGGTAGCCTGAGGTAAAAGTCCTAGACTGAAATCGGCCACAAAGTCGGCCAATACCTGTGACTTAATTACAGTCCTAGGTTTATATTCTATATCAAATTCACTCATTTCGACGGCCCATTTAGCCAGCCTACCTGAGAGTTTAGGGTTATGAAGAATATTCTACAGGGGAAAAGTGGTCACCACAGCTATTATGTGACATTGTAAATAAGGCTTTAGTTTTCTAGCGGCGATTACGAGGGCTAATGCTAATTTTTCCAGATGTGAGTAGCGAGGTTTTGCTCCCGTTAAAATTTTACTAATGAAATAAATAGGAGATTGCGTACCTTTGACCTCACGGGCTAAAACTGCACTTACTACTAACTCCGAGACTGCTAACTAGACCAACCTTTTTTTCCTTCTTCTAGTTTCGATAGTAACAGAGGAATTAACAAATACCTTTTCAAATTCCTCAAAACCTGTTGACATTCCGGGGTCCATTCGAAATTGTTCTTCTTTTTGAGCAGTGAGAAGAAATTATGGCATTTCTCCGAAGACCGGAAAATGAATCTGCTCAAAGCGGCCAATCTCCTCATTAGCCTTTAAACCTCTTTTACGCTTGCTAGCTGGTCTATGATGTCTTCGATGGCCTTGATTTTAGTGGGGTTAACCTCGATCCTCCTTTGTGACACCAGGAATCCCATGAACTTATCGGAGCTGACCCCGAACGCACACTTCTCGGGGTTAAGCTTCATGTTATGCTTCCTTAAGATGTCAAAAGTTTCTTGCAAGTGTTTGATATGATCATCTGCGTTCAAAGTCTTAACAAGCACATAATCTATGTAAACTTCCATAGTTTTCCCTATTTGCTTTTCAAACATCTTGTTCATGAGCTGTTGATAAGTGGCTCCGACGTTCTTTAGCCCGAAGGACATTACATTGTAACAATATGTGCCGAAATTCGTGATAAACGAAGTTTTTTCCTAATCCTCTGGGTTCATTTTGATTGGGTTGTACCTAGAGTAAGCATCGAGAAAACGCATTAACTCGTGCCGGACTGTTGCATCAATCATTTGATCAATGTTTGGCAACGGGAACGAGTCTTTTGGATACACCTTATTTAAGCCCTTATAGTATACGCACATGCGAAATTTATTCTTCTTCTTTGGAACTACTACTACGTTAGCTATCCAATCAGGATACTTTACCTTTCAGATTGAACCGATATCAAGCAAGTGAGTCACCTATTCTTCGACAAATTGATTTTTGGCCTCGGCAATAGGACGTTTTTTCTATCTTACCGGATGGATGCTGGGATCCAAGATTAGTTTGTGTGTGGCCACTTCGGGGGGATACCTATCCTATCTGCATGTGACCACGCAAAATAATCGACATTAAATTTAAGGAATTTAATAAATCCAGACGTGAGCTGGGGGTGCAGTCCTATCCCCGAGTGGAACTTCTTTTCTAAGAACTTTTCAAATAATGCGACTTGTTCAAGTTCCTCCGTTGTAGACTTGGTTGCGTCCGTTTCTTCCGGTACCTGAAAATACCTTGGTACCTGATAAGATTTTGACGACTTTTCCCCCTGATTGATTTCGCTTGGCTCGGGAGCAGGCGCCGGTTCCTGTAATTGCTATGCCGCAAGCTCCTTCCCTTTACTAATGGAGACTGGGATTCAATTCATCTCCGTTGTTGCCGGTTGGTCACCTCTTATTTGTTTAACTCCATCAAGAGTAGGAAATTTCAGCAAGTGATGATAAGTTTATGGCACAACCTTCATTTCGTGCAATCATGGTCTCCCCAGGTTGATATTGTAACCCATATCACCGTTCACTACCTAAAAAAGGGTCATCTTCATCACCCCCTCGGCATCCGTGGGTAGCAAGATCTCTCCCCAGGTTGTCGCACTTGCCAGATTGAACCCGGCGAGGAGTTTTGTGGCCGAAATGATACTTCCAGTGAGCTTGGCTTGCTCCAACACTCTCCATTAGAATACGTTTAATTTTAAAATCTAAGACATGTAGAGAGATTCCCAGGGCGTCGTTATGCGGTAGCAGTAGTCCATATGCATCTTCCTTCATAAAAGTAATATCGTCATCAACGACTTCCCAGAGTCTCTTGCTATGGGTCACTGATACCTTCGTCTTTTTTTCCGCCAACAATGTAACCCCATTAATCTCATTCCCACCGAAAATCATGTTGATCGTCAGGAGCGGTGGATCTTCTCCTGTTTTTGAAGGGTCTACATTATCACGATTACAATCATAATTATTTTTAGCCCGATCACTTAAAAATTCCCTGAGATGGCCATTTTTTAGCAATGTCGCCACCTCTTCGCGCATATGTCGGCAGTCCCCAGTCCGGGGACCGTTTGTCCCGTTGTACTCGCACCACAAATTAGGATCCCTTTGGTTGGGATTAGATCTCATAGGCTTTGAGAACTATGCTTCTTTAATGTTCCTCATAGCCGACACCAGCTCCATCACGCTGACGTTGAAGTTATATTCGGAAAGTCTGGGGTAGGAAGAATCTTGAGAACCTGACGTTTCCTTGTTCTGCAACGGCCTGTTGTTTCGGCGGCGATAAGTTCTTCTATCGGTAGCAAATCTATCTACCAACCGGAAACCTCTACCACATCCTTCGGCCCATTCATAGGGAAAAACCCAACTCCTTGAAGACCATCGATCTGTATCGAAATCATCTTTCAATTTCTCTTTATTCTTCTCCCGGTCCCGACCCTTGACTGACACTGGAAACCCTAGCTGATCATCCTCAATACTTATCTTTGACTCGTACTGGTTGTGGACATCCACCCAAGTTGTTGCCTAGAACTCGAGCAAACTTCTTTTGCTTCTGGAAAGTGTTAGAACTTTTCAAATTCACACCTTTGGTGAATGCCTCACCCGCCCATTCGTCCGGTACGGCCGAGAGCAACATCCTTTCCTTCCGAAACCTGGTTACAAACTCTCACAGCTACTCGGACTCTCCTTGCGCAATCCTGAATATATCGGTCTTTCGGGCCTGTACCTTTATGACCCCGGCATGGGCCTTGATGAAAGAGTCCGCGAGCATCTCAAAGGAGTCTATGGAATGCTCGGGCAAAAGCGAATACCAGTTTAGAGTCTCCCCGAATTTCTTCAGCAAAACTGACTCAATCTCGTGGGGAGCTAAATCGGTTCCCTTCACCGTCATTGTATAGGTGGTGATATGCTTGTGAGGATCTGAATTCCTATCATACTTCAGCACCTCTAGCATTTTAAACCGCTTCGGGATCAGTTCTGGTATCGCGCTTGGTTTGTACGATAATTGTGTGTACTTCTTTGAGTCCGACCCTTTCAGCACTGGTAGTGCGCCTGAAATTTGATCCATTCGGGCGTTTACTTCCCTCATAAATGGCATGATTTTGGTTTTTAATGGATCACTCTCGTTGTTGAGACCAGATTCATTCCCCTAAGCGCCATCGCAGCTATCACTGATTGAATCCTCGTGTTGAGGCTGATTTCTTTGGGCCTCAATGTTGTGTGTGTTGTTAACACCATTATCTGTCATTTTAAATAATTTTTGCTAAGAACAAAGAATCAAACAAGTTAGTAACAGATGCAGGGATCAATTCAGTTACACGACTGTCTTTGCCCCACGGTGGGCGCCAAACTGTTTATCCGTAAAATTGTACAGTTAAATTTATACGTGGTTTATAAATAAGTGAATTAATTTCATCCAAAAATAATAGATGAATTAGACAGAAATATAAGACTTAGCTTTCAAATTGAAATAGATGGCAGATATTTTGGTTGTGGGCGCAGACCTACCGGGAGCAATAAAAACAATACAAATAAGCAAGAAAGAAAAATATTATTGAGCTTTTGATAGAATATAGTGTATGCTAGTTAGAAAATTTATGTTCTTACAATGATGGTAGAGCTCACTATTTATAATTACACATAGGGAACAAGGTCCTAGGATCAAGCTCCTCTTTAATGACAATTATGAGGTCCATTGAAGGATGTGTAACGGTTGGCAGTGAATGACATATTCTTTGTAACGGATCATGCACTTAATGTTGTAGAATATTCTTCATTGAATGGTACTGGATGACGGCGTTAATTTTATCGTTATGAGTATCATTTTCTCCGATGACAAGCGAGATCATTGTCTTTGGGTTTGGCTATGTTCTATCTTCGGTTTCACGTGTCGTTGTTTTATGCGATCATTAAATATGAACATACTTTACCCATGCAGAAAGACAAATACAAATTAACATTGTATAAACACTGAAGGATGGAGTGATAGGTATGTCACATCAAGTCTAGCAACAAAGCAAATTAGCAAATTGATAGGAACAAGAAGCCACATGAAGACTAAAGCAACCAGGGGCGGATTTACGGACTGTTAGACCAAGCGATGTTACGTCGCTTCCTCAAAATCTTTTTACTAAATATAAAAAAAAAAATATGCAAAAGTAAGAAAATGTAAAATGACAGAACTTGCACAATCTTTTAGGTCTTGGGTGAGCCCCAACCCCAATGCGTTTTCTCTTTTTCTTCAGTGTTTGAGTTTCAGTCGTCGAAAAACATTAGGGAATAGGGATTTTCGAACTTGTGACCTCCAAAACACTTTGAAACTAATGACTTATATTCCCTTAGCAAAAATCAGGGAATTAATGGATACATTTCAAACATACTTGAATAGTGTTTTATTAATATGATGTAATTTCTTATTACAACATCGTTACAAACTCCTTTAGATGTGACACTGCTTATAAATAATCTTTCGTACATGTGATGATCTAAAATGTCATCTTTAAATTTAATAAGTAATTCTATGTTCTAAGATTTCGAAAAGTACCATTTATCATTCCTCGACTTGCGTGCGCAGACCGTACAATTTTTCGAAAAGTTTTCATGTGAAAAATGGATTAAAATGTGAAATAGAGCCTTAAAACTCAATTGAGTTAACTTTGGTCAATATTTTGAGCAAACAGACCCAGATCAGTGTTTTGATAGTTTCGGTAGCTCCGTATCGTGATTTGGAACTTGGGCGTATACCCGAAATTTAATTTGGAGGTCCCTAGCTCAAGTTATGACCATTTAACGAAAACTAGTAATTTAAAAGCTAAAGATTTCCAAGTTTGACCACGAAAATCCGATTATGAAAATTTGAACAACTCTGTTATATCATTTATGACTTGTGTGCCAAATTTGAAGTCATTCCGGATTCATTTAATATGTTTTGGCACGAGATTTGCAAATGGAAAAGTTTAAAACTCAAAGTCCGAATCGAGGTATGAATTTCAATTTCGATGTTATTTGATGTGATTTGAGACCCCGAGTAAGTCCGTATTATGTTACGGGACTTGTTGGGATAATTGGATAAGGTCCCGAGGGGCTCGGGTGAGCTTTAGATAGGCCACAGGATGTTTTGAACTTAGAAAATTTTGCTGGTATAACTGAACCTGTTGGAGGCCTCTGATCTCGCAATTGCGAGATTAGGCATCGCAAATGCGAACCAAGCAGGTATGGCAATTCCGAGATTTTTATCGCAATTGCGAAGAAAGTCTAGGCCACTAGTTCTAGAAATTGCGAGTTTATCTTCGCAATTGCGAAGGGCCAATTGTCGCAAATGCGACATAATCTTCGCATTTGCGAAGGCAGCGGGATTGTGAAGGGCCTCGCAATTGCGAGTGTTTCTTCGCATTTGCGAAGGCAGTGGGATTGTGAAGGGCCTCGCAATTGCTAGTGTTTCTTCGCATTTGCGAAACTCAGGTCGCAATTGCGACACCTGCAGGTGAACAAAATGACTTTTGGACGGGATTTTTGATTCATTTCCCAAATCTTCAAAACCTAAAACCTCAAGAGGCGATTTTGGGCGATTTTCACGGAAAAACATTGTGGTAAGTGTTCCTTATCTTATATTAATTATATTTCATGATTTCATACTCATTTATATCATGAATCCGTGAATTTATGGACGAAAAAACAGATTTTTCTAAAATCTTCCAAAAACGAAAAATTAAGATTTGAAGGTCCATTTGATATCGGAATTGGATAATTTTTTTATGGTTGGACTCGTCTCAGAATGGATGTTCAAATTTCGTAAATTTTTTCGAGATTTGAGACTTGGGTCCCATTGCCGAATATTATAATAAATTTCGGATTGTTTTCCAAAAAATTAGTAAATTCATATGGAATTAATTCTTATGATTTGTATTGAATATATTGAATTGTTTGTGAATAGATTTGAAGCTTTCGGAGTCAAATTTAAAAGAAAAGGCTGTGGTTGAATAATTTATTAGAATTTGCAAAGCGAGGTAAGTGTCGTGGTTAACCTTGACTTGAGGGAATAGAACCCTTAAATTATTTGTTATGTGAATTGTATGTGAACGACGTATAGGCGAGGTGACGAGTGTCTATACGTCGTCAAATAAATTGTTTGCCTGCTTACTTGAAAAATCATAAATTATTTTAAATCATATATTAATTATTATAATAATTGTTTCTCTCCTATTCTTCGTCAAATATTAATTCTTGAATTCCTGCATTAATTGTTACATGCTATTTGAATTATGTGCCTTAATTGTTATTTGACATTTAGCATATTAAATATTAAACTACATATTTTCTCTCTGATTTCTATAGTAATTTGCTAATTGCCTTTGTTTGTTTCGTAATTAAATCATAATTAATGTATACTTGTTGTCTTATAATTAATTATTGCATTTATTGGGGAAATTCTTCTATAAGAATTGGTAAATGAATATGTTGGAGGAGCGGGTTGCACACCTCAACAGAATTGATTATAATGAATATATTGGAGGATCGGGTTGTACGCCGCAACAAAATCAATGGAAATGAATATATTGGAAGATCGAGTTGCACGCCGCAACAGACTTATTAAAAGTCCATATTGGAGGATCGGGTTGCACGCCGCAATAGACTTATTTAAAAGTCGACACACACACACACACACACATATATATATATATATATATATATATATATATATATATATATATATATATATTGGGAGATCGGGTTGCACGTCGAAACAGACTTGATTAAAATGAATATATTGGAGGAGCGGGTTGCACGCCGCAACAGAACCAAATGTGAATATATTGTGAGAGCGGGTTGCACGCTGCAATAGAATTAATGGAAATGATAATTGGTTATGACTGCGGAGTTGGCTTCAATTATTATAAATGAATTACCCGATTTATTTCTATTATTGTTGTTGTTACTAATTTTGCGTATATATTAATGTAAGTGACTCACCTTAGCCTCGTCACTACTTCGTCGAGGTTAGGCTCAGCACTTACCAGTACATGGGGTCGGTTGTACTGATATTACACTTTGCACTTCTTGTGCAGATTTCGGAGTTGGTCCCAGCAGCGCATCATAGACTTGCTCGGATTTCAGCTACCAGAGGAGACTTGAGGTATAACCGCATGGCGTCCGCAGTTCTAAAGTCCCCCTCTATTTTACTTTAGTTGTGTGTTTATTTTCATACAACTTTATTTTATTCAAACCTTTAATTATATTTATTCTAGAAGCTCGTGCACTTGTGACACCAATTCTGGGATGGTATTTAGACATCGCTATTTTATTTATGGGTTATTTCACTATATATTAAACTTTGCTTCCGCATTTATTTATTTGATTATTAATAATTTAAAGATTGTTTAAAAATTGGTTAATATTATTCTAACGTTGGCTTGCCTAGCAAGTGAAATGTTAGGCGGCATCACGGTCTGAAGGTGGAAATTTAGGGTCGTGACAGTTGGTATCAGAGCACTAGGTTACATAGGTCTCACGAGTCACGAGCAAGCTTAGTAGAGTCTGAAGAATCGGTACGGAGACGTCTGTACTTATCTCTCAGAGGCTATGAAGTTTAGGAACAATATCACTTCTTTCTTATTCTGTCGTGCGATTTTATTCTATCATCGATGATTGAACCATTCTACTCTTATTCTCTCGCAGATGGAGAGAACACGTAATACCTCTACCGATGGGCAGGGACCAGAACCCCCGGTGACAACTATGGCCAGGGGTAGAGGTCGAGGCCGAGGTCGTGCTAGAGGCCGAGGAAGAGGACGAGGTAGAGCTCAGTCCAGAGCTCGAGCAGCTGCACCTGTTGTAGAACCTCAGATGGACCTTCAGGAGGAGGTTCCAGTTCAGAATGTACTAGTTGGACCAGTTCAGGTCCCGGAAGGATACAAAGCCACTCTAGTACTTCAGGATGATCTAGTCCGTTTGGTAAGTCTTATAGAGGGCGTGGCCTAGAATGGTACATTTTCAGTGGCACCAGCCGTCTCGCATGCTGGGGGAGGAACACAAACTCCCACTACTCCCGCTCCGAAGCAGATGGCTCCCCAAAATCAGGCTCCAGCAGCCCTGCCAGTTGGGGTAGTTCAGCCAGTTGTTGCGGTACAGATTGGTGAGAGGCCCGCCATGTCTTTTGAGGCCTTATTGAGACTGGATAAGTTTACCAAGCTCTTTCCAGTTCACTTCAGTGATACACCTTCTGAGGACCCATAGGATTATCTTGAACGCTGCCATGAGGTTCTACGGAACATGGGTATAGTTGAGACCAATGAGGTCGATTTTGTTGTATTTCAGATGACGGGTTCCGCCAAGCGGTGGTGGAGAGATTATACATTGACCCGACCAGTCGGATCACCTGCACTTACCTGGGAGCAGTTCTCTCAGCTATATCTAGAGAAGTTCCTCCCTATCACACTGAGAGAGGAATTCCGCAAGCAATTTGAGCGTCTACAGCAGGGCAGTATGACTGTTACTCAGTATGAGTCCCGCTTTGTGGATTTGGCCCGTCATGCTCTCTTTTTACTACCTATGGAGGGAGAGAGAGTGCGGAGGTTTATTGAGGGACTCACTCACCCTATCAGACTTCAGATGACCAAGGAAACTGGAAGTGATATTTCTTTTCTCGCGGCTGCTAATGTCGCAAGGAGGATCGAGATGGTTCTTGCACAGGAGAGAAGGCAGAGGTCCGATAAGAGGCCTCGTCAGTTCAGTGGTTACAGTGGTGCCTCGTCTGGAGGCAGAGGTAATTATGGTAGGGGTCATCCTCCTAGACCGTTTCATTAAGCACTTCATGCATCTCCCGGTGCTTTAGGAAGTCACGGTCCTATTATGCCTTACTCTGGGCAGCCAGCATTCAGTGCATATTTAGCTCCTATCAGTGCACCACCACTCCAGAATTACTACAGCGGTTATCCTACCCATTTGGGTCAACTTCAGCTTCAGCAGCCACAACATCAGGATGGGTGTTATGAGTGTGGGAACATTGGTCACATCAGGAGGTATTGCCTAGATTGGCGAGTAACAGATCTCGGTAAGATTCTCGTATCATCATACCGGCACCGGTTGCTTCACCGCCTGCTTAGTCAGCTAGAGGTAGGGGTCAGACAGCTAAGTTAGGCCTGAGGCCGAGTCATATGATGCTATGATCACAAGTATTATTCCAGTTTGCCATAGAGATGCTTCAGTTCTATTTGATCCAGGATCTACTTATTCATATGTGTCCTCCTATTTTGCTTCATATTTGGTTGTGCCTTGTGATTCTCTGAGTGCTTCTGTGTGTGTATCTACACCGGTGGGAGACTCTGTTATAGTATATCATGCCTATCGTTCGTGTGTGGTTATTATTGGTAATCTTGAGACAAGTGTGGATCTTTTACTTCTTGATATGGTAGATTTTGATGTCATCTTGGGTATGGATTGGTTGTCCCCTTATCATGCTTTATTGGATTGTCATGCCAAGACAGTGACCCTAGCTATGCAGGGGTTACTTCGGTTAGAGTGGAAAGGAAGTCCTGGCCATTCTGCCAGTAGGGTTATTTCTTATATGAAAACTCGGCGTATGGTAGAGAAAGGATGTCTAGCCTATTTGGCTTATATTCATGATCCCAGTGCGGATGTCCCTTCTATGGACTTAGTACTAGTTGTTCGTGAATTTTCAGAAGTATTTTCTGTAGATCTGCCGGGGATGCCACCCGACAGAGATATTGACTTCTGTATTGATTTGGCTCCGGGCACTCAACCCATTTCTATTCCACCATACAGTATGAGCCTTCGAGAGTTGAAAGAATTGAAAGAGCAGTTACAAGATTTGATTGACCACCCTGGGGTGCATCATTATTATTTGTAAAGAAGAATGATGGCTCTATGCAGATGTGTATAGATTATCGACAGCTGAATAAGGCCACTATCAAAAACAAATATCCGCTGCCAAGAATTGATGACTTATTTGATCAGCTTCCGGGTGCCAAGGTATTTTCAAAGATCGATTTGAGGTCTGGTTACCATCATTTGAAGATTAGGGCATCTGATATTCCTAGAACAGCTTTTCGAACTCGGTATGGGCATTACAAATTCCTAGTGATGTCATTTGGGTTGATAAATACCCCAACAACATTTATGGATTTGATGATTCGGGTGTTCAAGCCTTATTTGGATTCTTTTGTAGTTGTATTCATTGATGATATCTTGATTTACTCTAGTAGTCGAGAGGAGCATGAACAACATCTTCGAAGTGTGCTTCCCACTTTGAAGAATAATCAGTTATATGCCAAGTTTTCAAAATGTGAGTTTTGTTATGACTCAGTTGCCTTTTTGGGGCATGTTGTATCGGCAGAAGGCATAAAGGTGGATCCTAAGAAGATTGAGGTTGTTCAGAATTGGCCTAGACCTACTTCAGTTATAGAAATCTGGAGTTTCCTGGGTTTAGTAGGTTATTATTGTCGGTTCGTGGAAGGTTTTTCATTTATAGCAAGCCCATTGACCAGATTGACCCAGAAAGATGTCACATTCAGATGGTCAGACGAGTGTGAGTTGAGCTTTCAGAAGCTCAAGACCGCTTTGACTACGGCGCCAGTATTGGTATTACCCACAGGTTCAGGATCGTATACGGTATATTGTGACGCATCTCACATTGGGCTTCATGCAGTATTAATGCAAGATGGCAAGGTAATTGCATATGCGTCGTGACAGTTGAAACTTCATGAGAAGAATTATATTGTTCATGACTTAGAATTGGCAGTCATTGTTCATGCGCTAAAGATTTGGAGGCATTACCTTTATGGTGTCTCGTGTGAGGTATTTACTGATCATCGCAGCCTTCAGTATCTGTTCAAACAAAAAGATCTTAATTTGAGGCAGAAAAGATGGATGGAGTTTTTGAAAGACTATGATATCACCATTTTGTATCACCCCGGAAAAGCCTATGTGGTGCCGATGCTTTGAATAGAAAGGTTGTGAGTATGGGTAGTCTTGCGTATATTCCGGTTGGTGAGAGGCCATTAGCTGCAGATGTTCAGACTTTAGCTAATCAGTTCGTGAGGTTAGATATTTCAGAACCCAGTCGGGTTCTAGCTTGCACAGTCGCTTGGTCTTCTTTATATGAGCGCATCAGAGAGAGGCAGTATGATGATCCTCACTTACTTGTCCTTAAGGACACTGTGCGTCACGGTGATGCCAAATAGGTTGCTATGGGGGAGGAAGGGATTCTGCGAATGCAAGGTCGTATTTGTGTGCCTAATATAGATGGGCTTCGTGAAATAATTCTTGAAAAAGCACACAGTTCTAGGTATTCTATTCATCCAGGTACCGCCAAAATATATCAAGATTTGCGGCAACATTATTGGTGGAGGAGAATGAAAAATGATATAGTTGTCAGCAAGTTAAGTACGAGCATCAGAGACTTGGTGGTTTGCTTCAGAAGTTAGAAATTCCTGAGTGGAAGTGGGAGCGTATCACTATGGATTTTGTTGTTGGGCTCCCATAGACTCAGAGAAAATTTGACGCAGTTTGGGTCATTGTAGACAGTTTGACCAAGTTAGCACATTTCATTCCAGTGGCAGTTACATATTCTTCAGAGAGGTTAGCTGAAATTTACATTCGTGAGATTGTCCGTCTTCACGGTGTGCCCGTGTCTATTATTTCAGATCGAGGTACGTAGTTTACCTCACATTTCTGGAGGGTTGTACAACGTGAGTTAGGCACGCGGGTGGAGTTGAGTACAATATTTTATCCACAGACAGACGGACAGTCAGAGCGCACTATTTAGATATTGGAAGATATGCTCCGCGCTTGTGTTATAGACTTTAGAGGTTCTTGGGATCATTTCTTGCCACGTGAGGAGTTTGCTTATAATAATAGCTATCGGTCGAGCATTCAGATGGATCTATATGAGGCATTATACGGAAGGCGATGCCAATCGCCAGTTGGTTGGTTTGAACCGGGAGAGGCTCGGTTGTTGGGTACCGATTTGGTACAGGATGCCTTAGATAAGGTCAAGATTATTGACTTCGCACAGCTCAGTCTTGGCAAAAGATTTTTAGGGAATAACCCATTAATCTTTTGCCTAGACTAAGGTCGACATACCGATTTGGTACAGGATGCCTTGGATAAGGTCAAGATTATTCAAGATCGACTTCTCACAGCTCAGTCTAGGAAAAAGTATTAATGGGTTCAAGATTAATGCTAAAAATCTTAAAACTTGAACCCATTAAATTTAATTTCTGAATCCACCTCTAACTGCAAGCCACTGGACTACGCAGTCTGAAGTTCTGCCAACTTTAAATTAACCTAAGGTTCGACTCTATGTGTGAAGTTTGCCCCATCTGATCCTATATTTTTTTTAATCAAAGCTCCCCATGGGGGAATATATTTATAAGTCAAAAGGAACATATATGGGGGTATAATCCTGACCTCTCAAAACAAAGCTAGAATGGATAGAGGAACAACCAAAAATCAGTCAACCTGGATCAAAGATGAAGGTACTCTTTCTCAACCTGATTCTAAAATTTGGCCTCCCTATCTCATCATTCTTCATTGGGGATATAATCTGCCTTGGTAGACCTATAGCCTCAGTGAAGAATATATTTTTCCTATCCAATACAACTAAGTTAGAAAGGAGTTCGGCTGGGATGTTGCCTTCTCTGAAAGTATGATCAAACTGAAAATGTCCAACTAGGTTCATAGCTTGAATCTCTGAGATTTCATCCTTGATATGCCAAGAAGTGGTGATATTTCCTTTAATCATCTGAATCATAAGAAAAGAGTCTGACTCTATTGTTAACTTGTTAAAACCATTGTCTAAACACCATCTCAAACCAATTTTGATTGCTTGAGCTTTAACAGAGTTGTTGGAGCAACAACCAAGGTACACAGTGAATACCATAATCATATGACCAAGATGATCCCTCAGGATCTCTCCACCTCCTGTGATACCGGGGTTCCCTTTGCTACACCTATCGACATTTAATTTGAGATCCCCTATTGCAGGATTTTTCCAGCTCACAGGTATAATATTTAATTGGGGCTTTATTCTATCTACCATATACGTTATCTTGGGAAATGGAGAGATAAAGGATAGAGAGGGAAATTGAGTAGAAAGCATCAAATTCATCATGGTGGTAATCTGATCAATGACTAGGGAAATAGAGCCTCTAATACCTTCATATTTATAAGTACATCTATATTTCAGAATTTTCCAACAGATAACATAAGGGAAGCATTGCAATATCATTTCATGTACTTTGTTCTGCGGTTTGATGAGCCACCATTTGATGAATTAGCCCTGATGCCTCGAGTAGAACAAGTAGACAAACAACACACATCTTCAAAGTATTTCTAGACTTGGACAACAACTTTCCCCTCACAAAATAAATGTTTAGTAGTTTCAATATTGCAAATGGCGCAACAATAACATCTTGATGACCCATGTACATTAAATCTGGTCAGAGAATCATCAGTATCAAGTTTACCATTAAGCTATCTCAGTACATGGAAGGAGACTTTGAATGGTAGTTTACAGGGCCAGATCTTCGAAAGAGTACGGGATGAACCTCTTGATTTTTTAAATATTTCCCAAGTTGATTTACTAGTGAGCGATCCAGAAGGATTAGCAAGCTAGATAGGCTGGTCATTCTCTTCTGATGAAATCTTAATGGACTGAATATGAGATACCAGATGAGAGGGGAGGGTATCATTAATTTTATCCATCGACCATTGGTTGTGAGAGATAAAAAACTTTTATCTTTTTGGACATGTTTTCATGTTAGATTAGCTTAGCAAGAGCACCTTTGTTAGTCCAGTTATCCCACCAAAATGAGATGTTACCTTTACCTACTTTCCATAAAATATGATCTTCACAATCCTTCTTGATATCCATTAGCCTTCTCTAAATGTGTGACTGAAAATAGCTTTTTTTCCCTAGAAACTGGATGATATCTTTTGCAATATTTAGCTTCCAAGAAGAGGGTGAGAAGAGATTTTTGAGTCCTAAAGTTTGATCATGCTTTAGCAGCAAAAGAAATGCAGATGTTATACAATGACATAAAACCTACCCCTCCCTCCAACTTAGGATAACATAAATTTTTCCAAGAAAACTAATGATAGATCCTCTTGCTCTCTGATGAGCCCCAAAAAAAATTAGAAAGAGATTTTTTAAATATGATCAAGGGTAATTTTTGGTGGATGCACAAAAGATATGATATGTAAAGAGATAGAATGCAATACAAACCTAATAAGGACTGCTCTACCCCAAAAGGAAAGAATCTTTCCTTTCCACCCCTGAGTTCTGTTTGCTATTTTGGCCACCATATTCCAAAAATAGCATATTTTCTTTCTCCCAGGAAAAATTAGACACCCAAAATAAGTAAAAGGGAAGTGGGCATGGGAAAAACTAGTGATAGCTTTGATGTTCTCAATTACAAGGGGTGGAGTATTAGAAGATACCATGAAAGCAGATTTCCTTATATTCACCATTTGGCCTGAGATTTGTTCATACTTCTCCAACTTGTTCATCATCATGGTAATGGAAAGCAAGTCACCAAAGGAGAAGAGGATGGTGTCGTCAGCATATGTGAGATGTGTGATTAAGGGGCTTCCATTATCCACAGAGAAAGGGATGAAATTATCATGTATCAATTGATCCCTCATGTAGGATAGTAATTCAGTACCAATGACAAAAAGAGAGGGAGATAGTGGATCCCCTTGCTTCAAACCTCTAGATGATTAAAAAAAACTATGTCACTCCATTGATATTAATAGAATACCAATTGTTGGAAATCAATCTAGCCACCATATCAATCCAAAATTCAGAAAATCCTAATTGCCTCATTATCTGGCAGAGATAATCCCAGGCAACTCTGTCAAAGGTCTTTGCCATATCCAGTTTGAATACAACATTACCATTTATATTGGACCTATTCAAGTTATGGACAAGTTCTTGAGTGAGCATGATGTTATCAGAAATAGCTCTTCCCTTAATGAATCCAGTTTGATTAGGAGAAATAATCCTATTCACAAGAGGGGCTAACCTATTATTAAGCAACTTTGAGATAATTTTGGAAGTAAAGTTGCTTAGATTAATAGGCCTAAAATCAGTGAATTGCTGAGGATTCTCAATTTTGGGAATAAGGACAAGGCATGTATGAGTGAAGGACCTAGGAAGTTTAGTTATAGAAAAGAAGTCCAAATCCACATCATAGAGATCATTAGCAATTATATCCCAACAACGTTGAAAGAATTTTTTCCAGAAATACCATCATGACCAGGTGAACTACTACTGCTCATAGAGAATACCATTTGTTTTAGATCTTCCATGGAGGGGAGGGCTTCTAACAACAAGTTATCTTCTTCGTTGACCAATATTGGAAGCCCCCTTAGGATTGAAAAAACTTTGCAAGTAATTTCTTGTATGAACTGTTGCTCAAAAAAGCTGACAGCTTCAGCAACAATATCATCCATGTTCTCAAGCCATGTGCCATCCTGCTTCTTAACTCTTGTCAATTGCAAATTTTTCCTCTTAGAATTGATTACAGAGTGAAAGAACCTTGTGTTATTATCTCCATCAGTAAACCACTTCAAGCCAGTGTTTTGTCTTCAGAAAGATTCTTCATTTTTAATATGCCTAATCAATTGAGCATTCACACTATTGTACTTCATTCTATTGCATTCTGAGTTGTCATCCAAGTATCTCTCCTCTAGAGTCTTAAGCATGTTTTGTAATTCTTTGGTCTTGTCAAACATATTGCCAATAGGGTTTTTAGACCAGAAGGAAAGACTCTTACAAACATTTTAAGTTTTAGGTAATATCTCCACATAGGACCACCTTATACCTGCAATTGCCATGCTTGTTCCATGACTTACATAAAGCCCTCTTGTTCAGTCCAGAAGTCTAAAAATCTAAAATACTTCTTAGGTTCCCAGCGAGGATTAGATGTGGAGACCAGAAGGTGAGCATGGTCAGAACCAGTTATACCAAATGAGTGACAGAAGTGTGTGCAAATCTCTGCAACCATTCAAAATTAACAAGTACCTTATCTAATCTTGCCCATATCCTCCTAGCAGGAACCCATCCATTACACCAAGTAAATGGATTGCCAGAGGAGCCGATATCCATTAACTCACTGCCAACAATACAATTGATGAAGGGTAAGCTTTTGGACATATTGTGATCATTCCCTCCATTTTTTCCTAGGGATCAATAATAGAGTTAAAATCCCCGGCCACCATCCACAGAGAGCTAATTCCATCGGAAATTATTTTGATACTATCCCACAATGTCTCCCTGAGATTAGCTTTGCAGTTAGCATACACCAAAGTCATAAATAGAGTCTCTCCATTGTTATCAATTGAACAATTGATAAGTTGAGGGAAATATTCAATAACATTACAATTAATAGAATTATCGCCAAAAAACCAGATCTTGTTGCTACAGTTTGCATATGCAAAATCAAACCCAAGTTTTCTATTGAACTTCTCCAATTTAGTTCTCCACTGAAAGGTTCCATAATAGCTATGAAAATGAGGTTGTGACTTCTTTTAAGTTACTTAATTCTGTCAAAGGCACCTTGAGATGTGATGCATCTAATATTCCAAATAAGAAACTTAATCATTAAAAGGATGTGGATTAATCATCTTTGTGTTGTGAAAATTTCGCAGCAGGAATACCTTTGCCTCTTCTGTTTTCTCTGCTACCTCTGCTTGAGAGACCACCTCTTGTTGATGAAAACCTACCTTTGATTATTTTATGTCCCCGAGGTGAAAGGTGATGTTGGCCAATCACTTCCTCAAAGGCTTGATCAACTTCTTGTGATGGTGGTGATGTGAGAAAATTTCTAACAATTTGTTTGCATGATCATCACTGGTAACTGATTGAGCATCATCACTATCACACTGTTGTTCAATACTTTCAAAGTCATCTTCAGAGTCATTAACAACCTGATTATATTCAGCAGTTTCTGATTCTTCTCCTAAAGCATCAAATTAAGAATCAACGACATTTAGCATACCCTGTTCTAATTCATCACTGCTATATGAAAGAGCATTCCTAGATGGCTTATGATTATCGGAGTTGTGTTCAGGTGGGAAGTTTTCAAGAGGGGGAGGGTCTGGTGGCTCTTGAGGGGTGGAGTTTGCCTAAGCCTTACCTGACTGAATTACTTGAGAGATTATTTGCTGGGAAGGGATAATTTGTGTTGGTTTTGGCAGTTTAGGTTTTGTGGCTGATAAATATTGTTATTTTGGGACTATTGAGATGGAAGGGATGTTAGTGATCATTTGGAGTTTTGGCTTGGATATGTTATCAGGAACAATCTGAGAAGTTTTACTAGTGGAAGGTTGATAAGTAGCTTGAGGATGGGGACTTATGCTTTGATGTGTGTCTGGTTTTGATTTGGTTCTAACTTGGTTGGAATCTGTTGTTTGAGCAGTTGGTTGTTTTGAGTTATTGTAGTGTAAGGTATTGGTGATTTTCTTGCTATGGTTAACTTGCCATTGTACTTTTTTCTTAGCAACAATCTTTTGCTTTGGTACCTGTTGAGGTTGTGCTGCCTACTCAACTGATTTGTTCTTGTTCAGAACCTGTTGCTGATTGTTTTAGGTACCATGATCTCTCGGCTGTTGAGTTGGTTGGTCATCCTTTTGTGATTGAGTTTTGTGTCGTGTATCTATGACTTCCTGGTGAGATTGTTGTGGTAATACATTCAGGTTATTACTCCCATTCATGTGTTGGTTACCTTTCTTGTTTCCTTTTTGAACTTTTCATTGATCAGTATTCTCCTCATTATTGGCTGTGACTTGGGCTTGTATTTCTTCGTCTCGATTCTTATTTTTACAGGAGAGTATATCATGTCCTTGCATACAACAATACTGACAGTATGAGGGAGCACCTTCATATTCAATATCTAGCCAATAACCATCCTCCTCATTACTATCTAATCTCTTGAACCCAAGCTAGATTTGATCCTTCCTAGGTTTCAAGAGATCAATTTCAACTTTAATTTTGGCCACATTACCTCTAGATTTAGAGTAGGTGGCCATATCAGGAGCCATAGCAGTACCAACTGAACTAACCATTCTTGATAAAATGTCCCACCTAAAAAGATGCCAAGGGAGTTGATGAATGAGAATCCATACAGGAGCAATTATAGTCTCACATTTGGTGGCAAAGTCGAGGGTCCATCTAATAATCTTCATTATGTATGGACCAAGGGTGATGAACGATTTAAAGTAGATATGGTAAAAATCTATTTCATAGGAGAAATCAACATAAACATGATTTGTATCATAAAAGGCTATTTTGACAGAACCTTTAAGCGGAATATGACTGATGAATAACCTCCTTATTTCCTCCATGTTAGGTTTACCTCTAGTAAACTTCCCAACAATTGTGAACTTGCAATCTTCAGCCAGAGTAACAAAAAAGTCTTGTGTAGAGAAGTAGACTGCGGGTTTGCCCATATGAGTACCATGAGTAATTTCAACAGGCTGCTTAGCACTTGAGCTATTTGCGAGAGAAGCGGAGACACTGGCTGCAAAGGACGGCTTGGACACTGGAATGGGTGGTCGAGGTTGATTTTTGGAATTATTATTCGAGCTAGAGGAAGGATTGTTGTTTCCCGTGTTCTGATTTGCATTTTGTTAAACATTGGATTGGGGATTTTGGATACTATTATTGGTTCGGTTGTGACGAGGTGGGGGGGTCAAAAATAGAAGAAACCTTCAGTGATGGTGGGAGAAAATTACTCTTTTGGGTATTCGGTATTACTTGTTTGTGTTGGATAATAGGGTTTCATATTGGGGGTTTGATAGTGTTTGAGTGCTTGTGCCGTCCAAATGAATCACATCTTCAAGTGACGGATGTGTAGTCAAAGTGGGTTTAGTTTGGACGGTGGTCTTTGGGGTAGTAATTTGGGTATTGTTGGTCGTCGAGTGGGTGGCAATTGATGTTGGTAAATTCTGATGGTGAGGTGTCGATTGGTGATTGCTATTTTGGGGTGGTGGATCGGGTGGGGCTGGTGGAGGTAGTTTTGGGTAGAGGCGGAACTAGGATTTGATATGTGTGGGTTCTAAATTTTAAAATAAAATACTGTTTTTAGAGGGAATCGAACCCCCATGTTTTCCAGCGAACCCACAATATTTACCGTTGAACCAAGACCCCTTTTGTTACTGGGTTTGGCAGTATATATTTATATAGATTTAATAAATATTTCAATACAAATACAGAGTTTCGAAAAAAATTATTTTGTTCGTCCGAACCCACACCCACTATTGTAGCTCCGCCCCTAGTTGTGGGACCTCTAGTGGTCTAGGTGGGTTGGTTGAAATCACACGGAGAAGGTAGAGAGAGTTTGGTTAGAGAGAGATAAGGTGTTTGAATGACCCATCTGATCCTATAAGCTACTAAACTTTAATTACATTGTAAATATTAGCAATCTTTTAAACAAATAGCCGTAAAAGTGGTTATTATTGTGCCCTTCCCCTCCACATATATAACAGAGTGAACAAATCTTGGGATACGGCAATGCAGAACGTGCAACTCCATCTTTTCTTTCACTCGATACTATAAACAATTTGCTTTATCTCAGTATTTAGGTGTCACAGTCTATGCATACTATCAGATACCAATGCTATATAATGCGTAACTAGTCAGCAGAACTGCTACAAATAAACTCAATATTGATTTACTTTGTCTGACCACAAATTTAAGAGGTTCGAGTGACGAGGAAAGGTCCAAGCATCGCGATTCATATATATTTAATACATACAATATTAGTTTTTATATAGGTGTCTTTGTTTAAAGGTTAAAAGATAAAAAAAAAAAATATTTTTTGCCCATACTTTATATTAAAAATAAAATTTTTATCCAACTTTAAATAATAAACATATTTCACATCATGTCTCAAATTATGCCAATTAAGCAACTATTTTTTGAAAAAGGATGTCACTTTACCCTTTCGTTTATCAAATTATTCTTCCATTTCAAATTTTTTTTTCATCATGTTATCTTTTTGTCTTTCTAATAGAAAACATGTATGTGTTCAATAATTTTGTATATTGAATAGTTGAGTGTTTGCTTTGATGAACACAAACGATACGCGTCTGATTTTAGTGACTTACCAGTATAAAACATTCCATTTTTATCACCACACCAGACTATTTTAATCACACATTAAAATAAGTAAAAAGAATTAGTGCTTCAATTAGAGATGGTGCCTTGATTTATGGCATCAAATGAAAAAACATAGACTCAAAAAACCTATTATACAAACATTCTCATCCAGCGAGTAAATTTTCGCATTACGAGTTTGAAAATTATCTTCAATATTAACAGGCTAATTTTGGTGCCTTCTTTAATTAACTCTAAATCGAAATCTTTAGCTAGTCTTAGACTGACTTGTAAATATGATAGGTAACTTTAAATTTTATCTTAAACACTAGCTTGAACTTCATAACCAGTTTCCCTCCTCTTCTACCATTACATAGAATATTTGTTTGCAACCGAAATTCCAGAAATATTTTGAATATCAAACCAATAGAAAACTCTTTTACTGTAACTGATTTAAGCCGCATCTTTTATATATGCAGTAATTTCTGTCAAATTGCATTTGCGGTATAGTTGATTTCTCTAAATTCAAAGTGAACAAAAATCTTAGTTGACTTAAAAGCCCTACATATTAGATAGGAGTATAACTTAAATATTACTCCCTCCGGTCCACAATAAGTGATCAATTTGTCTTGGGCACACCCATTAAGAAAATATACTAAATTCTAGATAAAAATAGTTAGTGCGACTAAATTATCTTTAATTAAATATTGCAGCATAATTTAATGTGAAGAGTTAAAAAAGATAATTTTGAAAAAATAAATTGAATTTTTTCTTGATTATATAAATTGACACTTATTTTGAACCAAAATAAAAAGACAAATTGATCACTTATTATGTATCGGATGGAGTACAATTTTATTCAACATGAATCATCTTTATAAAGAAGTAATTTAATTCTTGGATGTTATAAAGATTATTCAATATCTTGGGATTACTATTGAGTAGTGACACAGACTTCTTCGTTGTCTTTACATTGAGTATTCATTCTCGATTTACACATTTAAATCTTAAGGATATGATGAGAGTATCAACCACGGTTAGAAATCATATTCCTGTATTATATTTGTAAATCTTACTACCATCGCCATCCATATATGATATAACACAATAATGCAATTATATAAAAACATCAATACGACCACAAGCATGCATAGAAAGAACCAATACAATAGATATACTAAAATAACACCATATGATTAATAGTCTGGAAAAGCAATGGATTCCTATTAAAATTGAGAGACAAAGAAAGTTAGAACAGCAAGAAGGTGGAACAGTAGACATGTAACAGATTCCAATTAAATAAAGTTGAGAGACATTCAACAAGAAGTTTCCTTCGTGAACGTAACGCTGATTCTTCAGAGCAAAGTTCTCAATATTAAATTTACAATTTTATCCACTATGAAATTATTTATATGAAAGAATGATTTAGTTCAAAAGGGTATAAAAGTCTGTTAATATCTTAAGGATATTTTAGTCGTTCAACATTTAACGTTTTAATATTCGTGCTTTTATAATAATACTAATTTTAGTGTACGTGAGTTATCCGTATTTTTGCGTTTATTAATAAAAAGTATATAAAATTTAGAATAAGAATGAATTATGTGTAATAACAATTGACATCAAGATAAATGTAATATTTATTTAAATTAGAAAATAAATGTTACATTGATGAAATAGTTGAATGCATAGTTATTGTTTATCTTTTGAACTTGACGACTAAGAATTTGGGTAGGTTATTTATATATATTTTTACGAAGATGATATATTATGTTTTTATAGACCTAATATCTTTTATAGATGATAATATTGATGTAAGAAATACTATTCCTAGTATTAGGTATTATATATACCATATAGTAAGGGTGGCAAACAGGCAGATCGGATCGGATATGGATGGGTCGAAAATAAGTAATGCAAAAGCGGATAAATTATCCGACCCAATCCATATTTAATACGGATAGAAAATGGGTTAACTTGCGGATAATATAGAGCTTCCTGAATATGATCACTTTTGGGAGAATTCTTAGTCTCCCAAACTTGAGAAACCCGCAATTTAAATTTTTACAAATGTAAAAGTTAAACCCATTAATTATCCATTGGTTATTCATTTTCTAATGTGGATAATATAGTTCTTCTGATGACCCAAAATGTTATTTTTAAATTTAATAATTAATTCTGTGTTCTAAGACCTCAAAAAGCACTATTTATCATTTCTCGACTTGCGTGTGCAGTCCGTAGAAAGTTTTTGTATGAAAAATAGATTAAAATGTGAAATAGAGCTTTAAAACTCAACTGAGTTGATTTTGGTTAATATTTTGAGCAAACGAACTCAGATCAGTATTTTGATAGTTCCGGAAGGTCCGTATCGTAATCTGGGACTCGGTCGTATACCCGAAATCGAATTCCGAGGTCCCTAGCCCGAGATATAGAATTTTGATAAAAAATTAAAAGTTTGAAAGCTTAATAATTTTTAAGAATTTACTGATGTTGGATTTATTGACACTGGATCCGTAGTTTAGTTTCAGAACCCGGTATAGGTCCACTATAATATTTATGACTTGTCTGCCGAATTTGGTGAGAATCAGAGTTGATTTGACGTGATTCAGACGTCCGGTTGTGAAAATATAAGTTTTAAAGTTTTCTTGAAAGTTTCCTTTGATTTGGTGTCCGATTCGTAGTTTTAGGTGTTATTTTGGTGATTTGATCGCGCGAGCAAGTTCGTATGATATTTTAGGACTTGGGTTGCATGATTGGTTTGGAGCCCCGAGGGCTCGGGTGAGTTTCGGATAGGCTACGGGATAATTTCGAATTTGGAAAAATCTGGTTTCTGCAAACTACAGGCTTCTCATATGTTCTTCTTCGCGTTCGCGAAGGTACTCTCGCGAACGGGAAGAGCAAATTAGGCTGGCACGTTTTGTGCTTCGCGTTCGCGATAGAGGGAACGCGTTCGCGAAGGGTCGAGGTGTAAAGCTTCGCGTTCGCGAAGGGAAAGAGGCTGACCAGGAAAATTTGCCTTCGCGTTCGCGAAGAGCATCTCGCGTTCGCGAAGGCCAAGCCAGGTAAGCATCGCGTTCGCGAAGTAGCCCTCGCGTTCGCGAAGGGTAAAAATCCGAGAAACATAACTTAAGTTCTGTCCCATTTTCAACCATTTTCCATTTTTGAGCTCGGGTAAGGCGATTCTTGGGCGATTTTTACGAGAAAACATTGGGGTAAGTATTCCTTATCCTTTATTGATTATATTTCATGATTCCATACTCATTTATATCATGAATCAGTGAAATTTTGGGAGAAAAATCAGATTTTTATAAAATCTTCCAAAAAACGAAAATTTAAGATTTGAAGGTCCATTTGACATCGAAATTTGGTAATTTTTGTATAGTTGGACTCGTCTCGGAATGGGTGTTCGGATTTCGTAATTTTTTTTTGAGATTTGAGACGTGGGCCCCACTGTCAATTTTTAAAGTAAATTTTAAATTTTTATCCGAAAAATTAGTAAATTCATATGGAATTAATTTCTATGATTCGTATTGAGTATATCGAATTGTTTGTGAATAGATTTGAAGTTTTTGGAGATAAATTTAAAAGGAAAAGTTGTAGTCGAGTAATTGATTGGAATTTGCAAAGCGAGGTAAGTGTCGTGGTTAACTTTGACTTGAGTGAATAGAACCCTTAAACTATTTGTTATGTGAAATGCATATGAACGACGTATAGGCGAGGTGACGAGTGTCTATACGTCGTCAAATTAATTGTTTGCATAATTACTTGAAAATACATAAATCGTTTTAAATCAGGAATTAAATGTTATAGTAATTATTTCTCTCCTATTCTTTGTCAAATATTAATTCTTGAATTCCTGCAATAATTGTTACATGCTATTTGATTTATGTGTCTTAATTGTTATTTGACATTTAGCATACTAAATATTTACTGCCTATTAATTTATGTGTCACAATTAATTGCTAATTGCCATAGTTTGTTCATAAATAAATTATAATTTTTGTGTGCCTTGATTCTTAATAGTTTCTAATTGGATGTGGTAATTATTGGAGTAATATTTATTATATTTATGAGTTATTTAAAGTTATATTGGGGGAACATGTTGCACGCCGCAATGTAAATAAAACTATATATATATATATATATATATATATATATATATATATATATATATATATATATATATATATATATATATATATATATATATATGGGGGATCGGATTACACGCCCCGATAGACTTATTTAAAAGTCTATATTGGGGGATCAGATTGCACGCCGCAACAGACTTATTTAAAAGTCTATATTGGGAGATCGGATTGCATACCGCAACAGACTTATTTAAAAGTCTATATTGGGGGATCGGATTGCACGTCGCAACAGACTTATTTAAAAGTCTATATATATATTTGATTAAAAATAAATAAATTAGAGGATTGAAAATGAATATATTGTGGGAGCGGTTTGTACGCTGCAATAGAAATTGGTTGAATTAATAATTAGTTATGACTGCTGAGTTGGCTTCAACTATTATAAATGAGTTACCTGATTTATTTCTATTATTTGTTGTTGTTACTAATATTGCATACAAGTTAATGTAAGTGATCTGCCTTAGCCTTGTCACTACTTCGTCGAGGTTAGGCTCAGCACTTACCAGTACATGAGGTCAGTTGTACTGATACTACACTCTACGCTTCTTGTGCAGATTTTTGAGTTGATCTCAGCGGCGTACTATAGACTTGCTCGGATTTCAGCTACCATAGGAGACTTGAGGTATAACTGTGTCCGCAGTTCTGAAGTCCCCGTCTATTTTACTTTAGTTGTGTGTTTGTTTCCAGACAGCTTTATTTTATTCAGACCTTTATTTGTATTATTCTAGAAGCTCGTGCACTTGTGACACCAATTCTGGGATGATATTTAGACTCCGTTATTTTTATGGGTTATTCACTACATTTCAGACTTTACTTCCGCATTTGTTTCTTTGCTATTAATTAATTTAAAAATTATTTTAAAATGGGTTATATTATTCTAACGTTGGCTTGATTAGCAAGTGAAATGTTTGGCGCCATAACGGTCTCGAAGGTGGGAAATTCGGGCCTTGATAGTTGGTATCAGAGCACTAGGTTACATAGGTCTCACGAGTCACGAGCAAGCTTAGTAGAGTCTGAAGGATCGGTACGGAGACGTCTGTACTTATCTCTCAGAGGCTACGAAGTTTTGGAACAATATCACTTCTTTCTTATTCTGTCGTGCGAATTTATTCTATCATCGATGATTAAACCATTCTATCCTATTCTCTCGCAGATGGTGAGAATACGTAATACATCTACTGATGGACAAGGACCAGAGCCCCCGATAGCAACTATGACCAGGGGTAGAGGTCGAGGCCGAGGTCGTGCTAGAGGCCGAGGTAGAGCTCAGTCTAGAGCTCGAGCAGCTGCACCTGTTGTAGAACCTCTAGCAGAACTTCAGGAGGAGGTTCTAGTTCAGAATGTACTAGTTGGACCAGTTCAGGTCCCGGAAGGATTCATAGCTACCCTAGTGCTACAGGACGCTCTAGTCCGTTTGGTGAGTCTTATGGAGGGCGTGGCCCAGAATAGTACATTTCTAATGGCACCAGCCGTTTCACAGGCTGGGGAGGAGCACAAACGCTCGCTACTCCCGCTCCAGAGCAAATGGCTCCCCAAAATCAGGCTCCAGCTGGGGTAGTTCAGCCAGTTGTTGCGGCATAGACCGATGATAGGCCGCCATGTATTTTGAAGCCTTATTGAGACTGGATAAGTTTACTAAGCTCTTTGCAGTTCACTTCAATGGTACACCTTCTGAGGACCCACAGGATTATCTTGACCGTTGCCATAAGGTGCTGCGGAACATGGGTATAGTTGAGACTAATGGGGTTGATTTTGCTGCATTTCAGATGACGGGTTCCGCCAAGAGGTGGTGGAGATATTATATATAGACCAGATCAGTTGGATCGCCTGCACTTACCTGGGAGCAGTTCTCTCAGCTATTTTTGGAGAAGTTCCTTCCTATCACACTGAGAGAGGATTTTCGCAAGCAATTTGAGTGTTTACAACAGGGCAGTATGACTGTTACTCAGTATGAGTCCCGTTTTGTGGATTTGGCCCGTAATGCTCTCATTTTACTACCTACTGAGGGAGAGAGAGTGAGGAGGTTTATTGAGGGACTCACTCACCCAATCAGGCTTCAGATGGCCAAGGAGACCGGAAGTGAGATTTCCATTCAGGCGGCTGCTAATGTCGCGAGGAGGATCGCGATGGTTCTCGCACAGGAGAGAGGGCAGAGGTCTAATAAGAGGCCTTGTCAGTTCGGTGGTTTCAGTGGTGCCTCGTTTGGAGGCAGGGGTAATTTTTGTAAGGGTCATCCTCACAGACCGTTTCATTCAGCACTTCATGCATCTCACGGTGTTTCAGGGAGTCACGGTTCTATTATGCCTTACTATGGGCAACCAACATTTAGTGCACATTCAGCTCCTATCAGTGCACCACTACTCCAGAGTTACTACAACGGTTATCCATCTCATTTGAGTCAGCTTAAGCTTCAGCAGCTACGGCATCATGATGGGTGTTATGAGTGTGGGAACATTAGTCACATCAGGAGGTATTGCCCTAGTTTGGCAAGTAACAGATCTCGACAGGATTCTCGTGCCATCATACCGGCACCGATTGCTTCACTGCCTGCTCAGTGAGCTAGAGGTAGGGGTCAGGAAACTAGAGGTGGAGATCAGGCCATTAGAGGTGGAGGTCAGCCCGTTAGAGGTGGAGGTCAGTCAGTTAGAGGCCGTCCCAGGGACACAGTACAGAGTGGTGGGGCTCAGCCCCAATTTTATGCTTTTCCGGCTAGGCCTGAGGCCGAGTCATCTGATGCTGGGATCACAGGTATTATTCCAGTTTGCCATAGAGATGCTCCAGTTCTATTTGATCCAGGATCTACTTATTCCTGTGTGTCCTCCTATTTTGCTTCATATTTGGTTGTGCCTTGTGATTCTCTGAGTGCTTCTGTGTGTGTATCTACACTGGTGGGAGACTCTGTTATAGTATATCATGTCTATCGTTCGTGTGTGGTTACTATTGATAGTCTTGAGACTAGTGTGGATCTTCTACTTCTTGATATGGTAGATTTTGATGTCATCTTGGGTATGGATTGGCTGTCACCTTATCATCATATATTGGATTGTCATGCCAAGACAGTGACACTAGTCATGCCGGGGTTACCTCGGTTAGAGTGGAAAGGAACTCCTGGTCATTCTGCCAACAAGGTTATTTCTTATATGAAAGCTCGGCGTATGGTAGAGAAAGGGTGTCTAGCTTATTTGGCTTATATTCGCGATCCCAGTGCGGATGTCCCTTCTATGGACTCAGTACCAGTTGTTCGTGAATTTCCAGAAGTATTTCATGAAGATTTGTCGGGGATGCCACCCGACAGATATATTGACTTTTGTATTGATTTGGCTCCGGGCACTCAGCCTATTTCTATTCCACCATACCGTATGGCCCCACTGGAGTTGAAAGAATTGAAGGAGCAGTTACAAGACCTTCTTGATCAGGTATTCATTAGACCTAGTGTATCGCCCTGGGGTGCACCAGTATTATTTGTACAGAAGAAAGATGGTTATATGCGGATATGTATAGATTATCGGCAGTTGAATAAGGCCACTATCAAAAACAAATATCCGCTGCCAAGAATTGATGACCTATTTGATCAGCTTCAGGGTGCCAAGGTATTTTCGAAGATTGATTTGAGGTATGGTTATCATCAGTTGAAGATTAGGGCATCTGATGTCTGTAAGACAGCTTTTTGGACTCGGTATGTGCATTACGAATTCCTAGTGATGTAATTTGGGTTGACAAATGCCCTGGCAGCATTTATGGATTTGATGAATCGGATGTTCAAGCTCTATTTGGATTCTTTTATGGTTGTATTCATTGACGATATCTTGATTTACTCCAGCATTCGAGAGGAGCATGAGCAGCATCTTCGAAGTGTACTTCATACTTTTAAGAATAATCAGTTATATGCCAAATTTTCAAAATGTGAGTTTTGGTTCTACTCAGCTACCTTTTTGGGGCATGTTGTATCGGTAGAAGGCATAAAGGTGGATCCTAAGAAGATTGAGGCTGTTCAGAATTGGCCTAAACCTACTACAGTTATAGAGATCCGGAGTTTCCTAGGTTTAGCAGGTTATTATCGTCGGTTCATGGAAGGGTTTTCATCTATAGCAAGCTCATTGACCAGACTGACCCAAAAAGGTGTCCCATTCAGATGGTCAGACGAGTGTGAGTTGAGCTTTCAAAAGCTCAATACTGCTTTGACTACGGCGCAAGTGTTGGTATTACCTATAGGTTCAGGATCTTATACGGTATATTGTGACGCATATCACACGGGGCTTAGTTCAGTATTAATGCAAGATGGCAAGGTGATTGCATATGCGTTGCGGCAGTTGAAAGTTCACGAGAAGAATTATTCTGTTCATGACTTAGAACCGGCAGCCATTGTTCATGCGCTAAATATTTGGTGGCATTACCTCTACGGTGTCTCGTGTGAGGTATTTACTGATCATCATAACCTTCAGTATCTGTTCAAACAAAAAAGATCTTAATTTGAGGTAAAGAAGATGGTTGGAGTTGTTGAAAGACTATGTATCACCATTTTGTATCATTCCGGAAAGGCTAATGTAGTGGTCGATGCTTTGAGTAGAAAGGATGTGAGTATGGGCAGTCTTGCGTATATTTCGGTTGGTGAGAGGCCATTAGCTGCAGATGTTCAGACTTTGGCTAATCAGTTCGTGAGGTTAGATGTTTCAGAACCCAGTTGGGTTCTAGCTTGCACGGTAGCTCGGTCTTCTTTATATGAGCGTATCCGAGAGAGGCAGTATAATGATCCTCATTTACTTGTCCTTAAGGACACAGTGCGGCACGGTGCGGCACGGTAGTGCTAAACAGGTTGCTGTGGGGAAAGATGGAGTTCTACGAATGCAGGGTCGTATTTGTGTGCCTAATATTGACATGCTTCGTGAATTAATTCTTGAAGAGGCACACAGTTCCAGGTACTCTTTTCATCCAGGTACCGCCAAAATGTATCAAGATTTGCGGAAACATTATTGGTGGAGGAGAATGAAAAATGATATAGTTGCATATGTAGCTCGGTGTCTGAATTGTCAGCAAGTTAAGTACGAGCATCAGAGACCTGGTGGTTTGCTTCAGAAGTTAGAAATTCCTGAATGGAAGTGGGAGCGTATCACTATGGATTTTGTTGTTGGACTCCTACGGACTCAGAGAAAATTTGACGCAGTTTGGGTCATTGTGTACAGGTTAACCAAGTCAGCACATATCATTCTAGTTGCAGTTACTTATTCTTCAGAGCGGTTAGCTGGAATTTACATTCGTGAGATTGTCTGCCTTCACGGTGTGCCCGTGTCTATTATTTCAGATCGAGGTACGCAATTTATCTCACACTTTTGGAGGGTTGTACAGTGTGAGTTAGGAACGCGGGTTGAGTTAGTACAATATTTCATCCACAGACAGACGGGCAGTCAGAGCGCACCATTCAGATATTGGAAGATATGCTTCGCGCTTGTGTTATAAACTTTGGAGGTTCTTGGGATCAATTCTTGCCAGTTGCTGAGTTTGCTTATAATAATAAATACCAGTCGAGCATTCAGTTGTCTCCATATGAGGCATTATATGGAAGGCGATGTCGATCGCCAGTTGGTTGGTTTGAACCGGGAGAGGGTCGGTTGTTGGGTACCGATTTGGTACAGGATGCTTTGGATAAGGTTAAAGTTATTCAGGATCGACTTCGTGCAGCTCAGTCTAGGCAAAAGAGTTATGCCAACCGTAAAGTTCGTGATATTGCATTCATGGTTGGAGAAAGAATATTACTCCGGGTTTCACCTATGAAAGGTGTAATAAGGTTCGGAAAGAAGGGCAAGTTAAGCCCTAGGTATATTGGACCCTTTGAAATTCTTGAAAGGGTGGGTGAAGTAGCCTACATGCTTGCATTACCACCTAGTATATCAGTTGTTCATCCGGTGTTCCATGTGTATATACTCCGAAAATATCATGGTGATCCATCCCATGTGTTAGATTTCAGCTCAGTCCAATTGGACAAAGATTTGACTTACGAGGAAGAGCCAGTGGCTATTCTAGCCCGGCAGGTCTGACAGTTGAGGTCTTAGAGTTATCCTTCAGTTCAAGTGCAATGTAGAGGTTAGCTGGTAGAGGCATTTACCTGGGAGTCCGAATCGGACATGCGGATTAAATATCCACACTTATTCACAGGCTCAGGTACTTTTTCTAACTTCGTTTGAGGATGAACGTTTGTTTTAGAGGTGGAGAATGTGATGACCCAAAATGTCAGATTTAAATTTAATAATTAATTCTGTGTTCTAAAACCTTGAAAAGCACTATCTATCATTCCTCGGCTTGCGTGCGCAGTCCGTATAATTTTTCGGAAAGTTTTTTGTGTGAAAATGGATTAAAATGTGAAATAGAGCTTTAAAACTCAACTGAGTTGACTTTGGTCAATATTTTGAGCGAAAGGACTCGGATCAGTATTTTGACAATTCCGATAGGTCCGTATTGTGATTTGGGACTCGGACGTATACCCGAAATTGAATTTCGAGGTCCCTAGCCCGCGATATGGATTTTTGATGAAAGAATAAAAGTCTGAAAGCTTAATGATTTTTAAAAGTTTACTGATGTTGGATTTATTGACACCGGGTCCGTATTTTGATTTCGAAACCCGATATAGGTCCACTATAATATTTATGACTTGTCTGCCGAATTTGGTGAGAATCGGAGTTGATTTGACGTGATTCGGACGTCCGGTTGTGAAAATATAAGTTTTAAATTTTTCTTGAAAGTTTCCTTTGATTTGGTGTCCGATTCGTAGTTTTATGTGTTATTTTGGCGCTTTGATCGTGCGAGCAAGTTCGTACGATATTTTAGGACTTGGGTGCATGATTGGTTTGGAGCCGCGAAGGCTCGGGTGAGTTTCGGATAGGCTACGAGATGATTTCGAACTTGGAAAAATCTGGTTTATGCAAACTTTAGGCTTCTGGTGTGTTCTTCTTCACGTTTGCGAAGGTACTCTCGCGAACGCGAAGAGCAAATTAGGACGGCACGTTTAGTGCTTCGCGTTCTCGACAGAGGGAACGCGTTCGCGAAGGGTCAAGGTGCAAAGCTTCACGTTCGTGATCGAAGCGTCGCGTTCGCGAAGGGAAAGAGGCTGGCCAAAAAAATTTGCCTTTCGCGTTCGCGAAGGCCAAGCCAAGCAAGAATCGCATTCGCAAAGTAGCCCTCGCGTTCGCGAAGAACAAAATTTGGACAACACAAATTGTGCTTTGCGAATGCGAGGCACTGACCGCGTTCGCGAAGGGTAAAAATCCGAGAAACAGAACTTAAGTTCTAGAAAATGGAATTCGTCCCATTTTCAACCATTTTCCATTTTTGAGATCGGGTAAGGCGATTCTTGGGCGATTTTCACGGAAAAAAATTGGGGTAAGTGTTCCTTATCCTATATTGATTATATTTCATGATTTCATACTCATTTATATCATGAATCCATGAAAGTTTGGGAGAAAAATCAGATTTTTATAAAATCTTCCAGAAACGAAAATTTAAGATTTTAAGGTCCATTTGACATCGGAATTTGGTAATTTTTGTATAGTTGAACTCGTCTCGGAATGGGTATTCGGATTTCATAAATTTTTTCGAGATTTGAGATGTGGGCCCCACTGTCAATTTTTAAAGTGAATTTTAGATTTTTATCCGAAAAATTAGTAAATTCATATGGAATTAATTCCTATG
Source organism: Nicotiana tomentosiformis (assembly GCF_000390325.3). Lineage (NCBI taxonomy): Eukaryota > Viridiplantae > Streptophyta > Magnoliopsida > Solanales > Solanaceae > Nicotiana > Nicotiana tomentosiformis. The sequence continues at coordinate 133,653,000 of NC_090813.1, forward strand.
ATTCGTATTGAGTATATTGAATTGTTTGTGAATAGATTTGAAGCTTTTGGAGATAAATTTAAAAGGAAAAGTTGTAGTCGAGTAATTGATTGGAATTTGCAAAGCGAGATAAGTGTCGTGGTTAACCTTGACTTGAGGGAATAGAACCTATTTGTTATGTGAAATGCATGTGAACGATGTATAGGCGAGGTGACGAGTGTCTATACGTCGTCAAATTAATTGTTTGCATAATTACTTGAAAAACCATAAATCGTTTTAAATCATGAATAAATTGTTATAATAATTGTTTCTCTCCTATTCTTTGTCAAATATTAATTCTTGAATTCCTACAATAATTGTTACATGCTATTTGATTTATGTGTCTTAATTGTTATTTGACATTTAACATACTAAATATTAACTGCCTATTTTCTCCACGATTTTCACAATTAATTGCTAATTGCCATTGTTTGTTCATAAATAAATTATAATTATTGTGTGCCTTGATGCTTAATAGTTTCTCATTGGACGTGGTAATTATTGGAGTAATGTTTATTACACTTATGAGTTGTTTAAAGTTATATTGGGAGAACGAGTTGCACGCCGCAACGTAAATGAAAGTATATATATATATATATATATATATATATATATATATATATATATATATATATATATATATATATATATATATATATATATATATATATATATATATGGGGGATCGGATTGCACACCGCAACAGAGCTATTTAAAAGTCTATATTGGCGGATCGGATTGCATGCCGCAACAAACTTATTTAAAAGTCTATATATATATTTGATTAAAAATAAATATATTGGAGGATTGAAAATGAATATATTGTGGGAGCGGTTTGCACGCTGCAACGGAAATTGGTTGAATTAATAATTGGTTATGACTGCTGAGTTGGCTTCAACTATTATAAATGAGTTACCTGATTTATTTCTATTATTTGTTGTTGTTACTAATATTGCGTACAAGTTAATGTAAGTGACCTGCCTTAGCCTCGTCACTACTTCGTCGAGGTTAGGCTCAGCACTTACCAGTACATGGGGTCGGTTGTACTGATACTACACTCTGCTCTTCTTGTGCAGACTTCGGAGTTGGTCCCAGCGGCGTACTATAGACTTGCTCGGATTTCAGCTACCATAGGAGACTAGAGGTATAACTGCACGGCGTCCACAGTTCTGAAGTCCCTGTCTATTTTACTTTAGTTGTGTGTTTGTTTCCAGACAGCTTTAATTTATTCAGAACTTTATTTGTATAATTCTAGATGCCCGTGCACTTGTGATACCAATTCTAGGATGCTATTTAGACTCCGTTATTTTTATGAATTATTCACTACATTTCAGACTTTACTTCCGCATTTGTTTCTTTGCTATTAATAAATTTAAAAATTATTTTAAAATAAATTATATTATTCTAACGTTGGATTGCCTAGCAAGTGAAATGTTAGGCGCCATCACTGTCCCGAATGTGAGAAATTCGGGTCGTGACAGTTCTTATCCATATTTGATCCGTTTATAAAAAATTCATTATCCAACCCATTTCTTAGTGGATTATATAGACGGATAACTATTTTTTTTTATCCATTTGCCACCACTACCATATAGTATATATGATTATCCTTACTAAAATGTTCTAAATTATAGGCTTTTTTGGATTTGGTTAAGGTTGTTTGAATGAGTAAATAAATAATGATAAAATTTTTGTCACGGCCCAATTTCACCAATAGATCATGATGGCGCCCAACACTACAGCTAGGCAAGCCAACAAATAAATTAAACATATATCAATTATTTTCAGAATAATTTTTTAAGTAATTTAATTATTATTATTCTAGCAATATTAAAGAAATTAGAAAAGATACTGATTAACTTAAATCCAAGAAAATAATACAATTCCAAATTCTACCAATGTGTGTGCCAAGACCTGGTGTCACAAGTGTATGAGCATATAGTAGATTATACAAAACTCCAAATACTATCTAAAATAAAATAGACAGAAAGTAAATACAAGAAGAGACACGGGTAGCTGCAGAACAGCTCAGAAAGGCAGCTCACCACTACGCCTCTGGATAACGTGGGTGTAAGATGATAGGTCCTCCGCTAGTACCTGTCTCAGATCCTGCACAAAAAAGTGCAGCAAGTGTAGCATGAGTACGTAAACAACGTGTACCCAGTAAGTATCAAGCCTAATCTCGAAGTGGTAGAGACGAGATGGCCGACTTTGACACTCACTAAGAGTCAATAATAATAAATAAAATAAAAATAGCAATAGCTAGATCAACATGATTTATAGAATTTATAATGATTTTCTTTAACCAGCAGAAATAATTAAATTCCTTCAAATGCAACAATTCTCAATATATTAATTAAATTCCTCCAATTCCACTAAATTTTCAATTTATCAATTAGCCTCATTTACAGGAATAACAATAATTTTTTTAATAAGCAGAGATAATTAATTCTTTAAATTCCAAAGATTTTCAATTTATCAATTAGCTTCACAAGCTGCAATAAACTATCAAAGTATCGTGTAATTATTATTATTACGCATAATTTCTGCTGAGGTCGTACGACCCGATCCAGAGTGTCGTGTACACTGCCGAGGGACGTGCGGCGCGATCCGTAGATGCATCTATCCTGCCGAGGCGTTCGGCCCGCTCCACAAGAAAGAAGGACATTTTCTTATGTACCTCCGGAAGGAGAGTATATTCATTATAAGATAAATTCGGGAGGATGAATAATTTTTTTTAACAATTAACTAATTTAAACAGAAAATTAATTATATGAGATTTTTATCTTTTAATATTTTTATCTAACAATTCACAATATATATATATATATATATATATATATATATATATATATATATCAAATAATATTAATTAAACAAAGAATACAATTTGTACAAGTAATTCATGCTTTGAGTCCTAAACTACCCGGACTTTAGCATTAATAGTAGCTACGCACGGGCTCTCGTCACCTCGTGCGTACGTATCTCCCATAATTAGCAACAATTATTACTTTAATTAACTATGGGGTAATTTCCCCCTCACAAGATTAGACAAGAGACTTACCTCAATTTGCTCCAATTTAATCTACTAGAAGGTCTTTTTCACGATTATCCAACTCTGTCTCACTCGAATCTAGCCAAAACAAATCGATACAATCACTAAAAATTATAGGAATCAATTCTATAAGAAAATACTACATTTTTCAATAAAAATCCGAAATTAGTTCAAAAGGCGTCACTGGGGCCCAAATCTCGGAATACGATGAAACTCACAAAATATGACAACCCATTCAATTACGAGTCCAACCATACCAGTTTCACTCAAATCTGACTCCGAATCGACACCGAAATCTCAAAAAATCGTTTCTATGAGATTTCTAAAATTTCCCAAATTTCAATCTCAAAACACTAATTCAATGATGAGAACAATGATATATTCGTATATATTGACCAAATCCGAGTTAGAATCACTTACCCTAATAACTTTCCTTAAAAATCTATCAAAAATCGCTTCTGCTCAAGCTCCAATTTGTCAAAAATAACGAATGGGACGAATGTCCTCCTTTATAATTCTGCCCAGGAAACCCTCGATCCTCGGCCTCAATCGTGGTTCGATCATAGCCCTCGAGCCTGGGTCTTCGATCATGACCCTCGATTGTGGCTTCGATCATGACCCTCGAGCCTTTGCCTTCGAGCATGGGCCTTTGATCATGCCTCGAGCATGACGATCATGACCCTCAAACCCTGGCTTCGATTATGACCCTCGATCATGGCCTCGATCTTGGGTCTAGATCTTGGGCTCGATCACAGCCTAGAATTTCCATCAGAAGAGAAAAATTACAGGAGCTGTTTTAAGTCCAACTTTTGATCCGTTAACCATCTGAAACTCACCCGAGGCCCCCGGAATCTCAACCAAATATACCAACAAGTCCTAAAATATTATACGAACTTATTTGAAACCTCAAATCACACAAAATGACGCTAAAACCATGAATTATGCTCCAATTCAAGCTTAATGAAACTTAAAATTTTCAACTTCTACATTCGATGTCGAAACCTATCAAATCAAGTCCGATTGACCTCAAACTTTGCACATAAGTCATAAATGACATAACGGAGCTATGAAAATTTTCAGAACTGGATTCCGACTCCGATATCAAAAAGTCAACTCCCCGGTCAAACTTCCAAACTTAAATTCCTATTTTAGCCATTTCAAGCCTAATTTAACTACGGACTTCCAAATAAAATTTCGAATACGTTCCTAAGTCCAAAATCACCATACGGAGCTGTTGGAATCGTCAAAATTTTATTCCAGGGTCGTTTTCTCAAAATATTGACCGAAGTCAAACTTCGCCTTTTAAAGCCAACTTAAGGAACCAAGTGTTCCGATTTCAATCCAAACTTTTTCAAATCCCGAACCAACCATCCCCGCAAGCCATAAATTAATAAAAGCACATACGGGGAGTTTTATTTAGAGGAACGGGGTTCTAAAAGTTAAAATGACCGGTTGAGTCATTACATTCTCCACCTCTTAAATAAACGTTCGTCCTCAAACGGGTTTAGAATTATACCTGAAGTGCTGAATAAGTGTGGATATCTGCTCCGCATATTTTCCTCGGCCTCCCATGTCGCTTCCTCGACTAGTTGGCCCCTCCACTGGACTTTTACTGTTGAAATCCTCTTGGACCTCAACTGGCGAACATGTTTATCAACAATGGCAATTGGTTCTTCTTCATAGCCCAAACTATTATCTAGTTGAACTGTGCTGAAGTCTAGCACATGTGATAGGTCGACATAATAATTCTGTAGCATAGATACATGGAAAATCGGATGAACTCCCGATAGACTGGGAGGCAATGCAAGCTCATAAGCAACCTCCCCAACTCGTCTCAACACCTCAAATGGGCCTATAAACCTTGGGCTCAACTTGCCCTTCTTCCCGAATCTCATGATTCCCTTCATCGGTGAAACCTTCAAGAGAACCTTTTCACCCATCATAAAGGATAAATCACGTGCTTTTTGATCTGCATAACTCTTCTGTATGGACTGCGCTGTACGAAGTCGCTCCTGAATCAACTTTACCTTTTCCAAGGCATCCTTCATCGAATCAGTACCATATAACTTATCCTCACCGGGCTCAAACCATCCAATGGGCGAACGACATCGCCGACCATATAAAGCCTCAAATGGAGCCATCTCGATACTGGATTGGTAACTGTTATTATAAGCAAACTCGACCAAAGGCAAGAAACGATCACACTGACCTCCAAAGTCAATCACACATGCCCTGAGCATATCCTCCAAAATCTGAATTGTCCACTCTGATTGCCCGTCGGTATGCGGATGAAAAGCTGTGTTGAGCTCTACACGGGTCCCCAATTCACTCTGTACTGCTCTCCAGAAATGTGAAGTAAACTGAGGGCCTCTATCTGATATGATAGAAATTGGCACACCTTGCAACCGAACTATCTCCTGAATATATATCTGGGCCAACCTCTCTGAAGTATACATAGTCACAACAGGAATAAAGTGTGCCGACTTGGTCAACCTATCAACAATGACCCAAACTGCATCAAACTTTCGCAAGGTCCACGACAACCCAACTGCAAAGTCCATAGTGATGTGTTCCCATTTCCACTCTGACATAGTCATCTGCTGAAGTAGGCCACCTGTCCTCTGGTGCTCATATGTAACTTGTTGGCAATTTAGACACCTAGCTACATACTCGACTATGTCCTTTTTCATTCGTCGCCACCAATAATGCTGCATCAGGTCACAATGCATCTTCGTAGCACCTGGATGAATATAATACAGAGAACTGTGTGCCTCCTCTAGGATCTTTTTCCTCAGTCCATCCATATTAGGAACAGATAGACGATCCTGGAGTCGCAGAACACCATCCGCTCCAATAGTAACTTCCTTGGCACCACCCGTAGTACCGTTTCTCGAAGAACTATTAAGTGTGGATCATCATACTGGCAAGTCTTGATCTGTTCAAATAGTGAATACTAAGCTACAACACATGCAAGAACTCGGCTGGGCTCTGAAATATCCAGACGCACAAGTCTGTTGGCCAAGGAGTGAATATCCAAAGCTAATGGCCTCTCCTCTGCTGAAATGAGAGCCAAACTACCCATACTCTCCGCCTTTCTTCTCAAGGCATCTGCAACCACATTTGCTTTGCCCGGATGATACAATATAGTAATATCATAATCTTTTAGTAACTCAAGCCATCTGTGCTGTCTCATATTTAGGTCCCTTTGCTTGAACAAATGTTGCAAACTGCGATGATCAGTGTAAATTTTACAAGACACCCCATAAAGACAATGCCGCCAAATCTTTAGAGCGTGAACAATTGCAGCTAACTCCAAATCATGTACCGGATAATTCTTCTCGTGGGGCTTCAACTGACGTGAAGCATATATAATAACTCGCCCTTTCTGCATCAATACATAGCCCAAGCCAACGCGTGAAACGTCACAATACATTGTATACATCCCTGAACCGGAAGGCAACACTAACACTGGTGCTGTAGTAAATTCTGTCTTGAGCTTCTGAAAGCTCACTTCACAATCATTAGACCATCGAAACGGAGCACCCTTCTGGGTTAATTTGGTCAAAGGTGCTGCAATAGACGAAAAATCCTCTACGAACCGACGATAATAACCTGCTAAACCTAGAAAACTCCTGATCTCAGTCGCTGAAGTGGGACGATGCCAATTTTGAACTGCCTCAATCTTTTTGGGATCAACCTTAATGCCCTCGCCCGATACAATATGCCCCAAAATGCTACAGACTCTAGCTAGAACTCACATTTGGAGAACTTAGCATATAGCTTTTGTTCCCGCAACGTCTGAAAGCACTACTCTCATATGCTGCTCATGCTCCTCCTTACAACACGAGTAGATCAAAATGTCATCAATGAAGACAATGACAAACGAATCAATAAATGGCCTAAATACCCTGTTCATCAGATCCATAAATGTTGTCGGGGCGTTAGTCAAACCGAATGACATTACCAGAAACTCATAATGACCATATCTAGTCCGAAAAGTAGTCTTGGGAACATCCGGATACCGAATCTTCAACTGATGGTACCCCGACCTCAAGTCTATCTTAGAGAACACCCTAACACTCTGCAACTGCCCAAATAGATTATCAATACGCGGCAACGGGCACTTGTTCTTAATAGTGACTTTGTTCAATTGGCGATAATCAATACACATCCGCATTGTTCCATCCTTGTTCTTCACAAATAATACCGGTGCACCCCAAGGCGATACACTCGGTCTGACGAACCCTTTGGCTAGTAACTCTTCAAGATGTTCTTTCAATTCTTTCGGAGCCATGCGATACTGTGGGATAGATATAGGCTGGGTATCTGGAGCCAAATCAATACAGAAATCAATATCACGATCAGGTGGCATACCTGGAAGATCTGAAAGAAATACATCAGAGAACTCCCGAACTACATGCACTGAATCAATAGCAGGAGTCTCTGCAGTAGTATCCCGAACATAAGCTAGATAAGCTAAACAACCCTTCTTAACCATGTGTTGAGCCTTTATAAAAGAAATAACTCGATTAAATGAACTAACAGATGAACTCTTCCACTCCAGCTTAGGCAATGCTGGAATAGCCAAGGTAACAGTCTTCGCATGACAATCTAGAATAGAATGATATGGAGATAACTAGTCCATGCCCAGAATAATTTCAAAATCGGTCATCTCAAGCAATAGGAGATCTGCTCTAGTTTCATAACCACAGAATGTAATAATACAGGACCGGTAGATCTGGTTCACAATAGCAGAATCGCCCACAGGAGTGGAAACATAAACAAGAGTACTCAAGGACTCACGAGAAACACCCAGGAATTGAGCAAATAGAGATGACACATATGAATACGTAGATCCTGGATCAAATAATACCGAGGCATATTTGCCGCAAAGAGAAATAATACTTGTAATCACGGCATCTGAGGCCTCTGCATCTGGTCTGGCCGGAAAAGCATAGAACCGAGATGGAGCGCTAACTGGCTGGCCTCTGCCTGGCTGACCTCCACCTCTAGGACGACCCCTACCCACCTGTCCGCCACCTCTTGGTGGTCGGACAACTGGTTGAGCACCTGGTCCGATAATCATTAGCTGCTTGCCCTGTTGTACTAGTTTACCCCGAAGCCTGGGGCAGAATCTCCGTATGTGACTGGGATCCCCGCACTCGTAACAACTCTTCGGTGCTATGGGCTGCTGACTAAGAGTGTGGCCCTGGGGAACTGAATACCCACTGGGAGGACACTGAATAGCTGGTGGGCGATAAGAACTCTCTGGTATAGCACCGAGATAGGGTCGCACTGGAGCACCTCGAGGAGGCAGTGGTGCTGGATATGGGGGCCTGCTGGACTGCCCTCTCACAAACTGACCTCTGCCCCTAGACGGAGCACCTCTGAACTCTCCAGAATACCTGAACCGTTTATCTCTCATAACCTGCTCTCGGCTCCGCTGACGTACACCCTCAATCCTGCGGGCTGTCTCTACGACTAGCTCATAAGAAGTACCCATCTCAACCTCTCGAGCCATAGTGGCCTGAATGCTAGTATGTAAACCCGCAACAAACCTCTGCACTCTCTCCGCCTCAGTAGGTAGTATCATAAGTGAATGGCGAGATAACTCAGAGAACCTCGCCTCATAATCGGTCACTGACATCTGACCCTGCTGGAGCTACTCAAACTAAAACCTCAACTCTTCCCTCTGGGAGGGTGGAATATACCTGTCCAGGAAAATACGGGTGAACCTGTCCCAAGTCATGGGAGGAGAATCTGCTAGTTTACTAAGAACATAAGACTGCCACCATCTAGGGGCACTGCCCTCTAGCTGAAAAGTAGCAAAGTCTACCCCATGAGACTCCAATATCCTTATGTTGTACAGTCTATCCTTGCACCGATCAATGAAATCCTCGGGATTCTCATGTCGCTCACCCCTAAAGACAGGAGGATATAGTCTAGTCCATCTGTCCAATAGTTTCTGAGGATCAGCGGCTGCAGCTGGCCTGGGCTCAGGTGTAGCTGCTGCCAATGGCTGGGCTCCACCCACGGGTAGTGCACCCGAGGTCTGATATACAGCAGCTGCCTGCCCATGAGCCTGTGCGGTAGGGGTCTGTGCTCCCCGCTCGCCTGAGATGTGGTTGGGTCTACCGGAAATAAACCGGCCTGAGTCATATTGTCCATAAACTGCAGCATACGACCCATAACATCCTCGAATCCCGATGCAGATGTAAAATCCACCGGAGCTGGCTCTGCCACAGGCACCTCATCCTGTTCCTCAACAATGAAGTTCTCTGTTGGACCCACTGGCGGCATAACTGGAACAGTCCTGGGACGTCCTCGCCCTCTACCACGGGCTGGAGCTCTCCCTCGGCCTCTAGCAAAAAGGGGAGTAGCTCTTCCCTGGTCTGGAACCTCATTAGAGCGCGTTCTCACCATCTGTGAAAGAATAAGAGAAGGATATTTGGTACTACATTAATTGCACGATGGAATATGAAGAAAGGTAGTTTCCTAACACCCTATAACCTCTCAAAGATAAATACAAACGTCTTCGTACCGATCCGCAAGACTCTATTAGGTCTTCTTATAACTTGTGAGACCTACGCGAACCTAGTGCTCTGATACCATGTTGTCACAACCCAGTTTTACCTATAAATCGTGATGGCGCCCAACACTACAGCTAGGCAAGCCAACAAATAAATTAAACATATATCAATTATTTTCAGAATAATATTCTAAGTAATTTTATTATTTTTCTAGCAATATACTGATTAACTTAAATCCAAGAAAATAATACAATTCCAAATTCTACCAATATGTGTGCCAAGACCTGGTGTCACAAGTGTATGAGCATCTAGTAGATTATACAAAACTCCAAATATTGTGTGAAATAAAATAGACAGAATGTAAATACAAGAATAGACACTGGTAGCTGCAGAACGGCACCCCTACGCCTCTGGATAACGTGGGTGTAAGATGATAGGTCCTCCGCTAGTACCTGCCTCAGATCCTGCACAAAAAAGTGCAGCAAATGTAGCATGAGTACGTAAACAATGTGTACCTAGTAAGTATCAAGCCTAATCTCGAAGTGGTAGAGACGAGATGGCCGATTTTGACACTCACTAAGAGTTAATAATAATAAATAAAATAAAAATAGCAATATCTAGATCAACATAATTTATAGAATTTATAATGATTTTCTTTAACCAGCAGAAATAATTAAATTCCTTCAAATGCAACAATTCTCAATATATTAATTAAATTCCTTCAATTTTACTAAATTTTTAATTTATCAATTAGCCTCATTTACAAGAATAATAATAATTTTTTTAATAAGTAGAGATAATTGATTCTTTAAATTTTAAAGATTTTTAATTTATCAATTAGCTTCACAAGCTGCATTAAACTATCAAAGTATCGTGTAATTATTATTATTAGGTACGATTTCTGCCGAGGTCGTACGACCCGATCCAGAGTGTCGTGTACACTCTCAAGGGACGTGCTGCGCGATCCATAGATGCATCTATCCTGCCGAGGCGTTCGGCCCGCTCCACAAGAAATGATGACATTTTCTTATATACCTCCGGAAGGAGAGTATATTCATTATAAGATAAATTCGGGAGGATGAACAATTTCTTTTAACAATTAATTAATTTAAACAGAAAATTCGGGAGAGTGTATATATATATATATATATATATATATTAATTAAATAAAGAATACAATTTGTACAAGTAATTTATGCTTTGAGTCCTAAACTACCCGGACTTTAGCATTAATAGTAGCTACGCACGGACTCTCGTTGCCTCGTGCGTACGTATCCCTCACAATTAGCAACAATTATTACTTTAATTACCTATGGGGTAATTTTTCCCTCACAAGATTAGACAATAGACTTACCTCAATTTGCTCCAATTTAATCTACTAGAAAGCCTTTTTCCCGATTATCCAACTCTGTCTCACTCGAATCTAGCCAAAAAAATTCGATACAATATAGGAATCAATTCTATAAGAAAATACTACATTTTTCAATAAAAATCCAAAATTAATTCAAAAATCGTCATTGGGGACCACGTCTCGGAATCCGGAGAAACTCACAAAATCCGACAACTCATTCAATTACGAGTCCAACCATACCAGTTTCACTCAAATCTGACTCCGAATCGCCATCGAAATCTCAAAAATTCGTTTCTATGAAATTTCTAAAATTTTCCAAATTTCAATCTCAAAACACTAATTAAATGGTGAAAACAATAATATATTCGTGTATATTGACCAAATCCGAGTCAGAATCACTTACCCAAATGTCTTTCCTTGAAAATCTATCAAAAATCGCCTCTGCTCAAGCTCCAATTTGTCAAAAATGACGAATGGGACGAATGCCCTCCTTTATAATTCTGCCCAGGTAGCCCTCGATCATGGCCTCGATCCTCGGCCTCGATCGTGGTTCGATCATGGCCCTCGAGCCTGGGCCTTCGATCATGACCCTCGATCATGGCCTCGATCCTCAGCCTCGATCGTGGCTTCGATCATGACCCTCGAGCCTTTGCCTTCGATCATGGGCTTTCGATCATGACCCTCGAGCATGGGTCTTTGATCATGACCTTTGAGCCCTACCTTCGATCATGACCCTCGAAAAATTACAGGAGCTGTTTTAAGTCCAACTTTTGATCCGTTAACCATCCGAAAATCACCTGAGGCCTTCGGGACCTCAACCAAATATACCAACAAGTCCTAAAACATCATACGAATTTATTTGAAATCTCAAATCACATAAAACAACGCTAAAACTACGAATTATGCTCCAATTCAAGCTTAATGAAACTTAAAATTTCCAACTTCTACATTCGATGTCGAAACCTATCAAATCAAGTCCGATTGACCTCAAATTTTGCACACAAGTCATAAATGACATAACGGAGCTATGAAAATTTTCAGAACTGAATTTCGACTCCAATATCAAAAAGTCAACTCCCCGGTCAAACTTCCAAACTTAAATTCCTATTTTAGCCATTTCAAACCTAATTTAACTACGGACTTCCAAATAAAATTTCGAACACGCTCCTATGTCCAAAATCACCATACGGGGCTGTTTGAATCGTCAAAATTCTATTCCGGGGTCGTTTTCTCAATATGTTGATCGAAGTCAAACTTGGCTTTTTAAAGCCAACTTAAAGAACCAAGTGTTCCGATTTCAATCCAAACACTTCCAAATCCCGAACCAACTATCCCCGTAAGCCATAAATTATAAAAGCACATACGAGGAGTTTTATTTAGGGAAACATGATTCTAAAAGTTAAAATGACCGGTTGGGTCATTACAATTTTCTTCTCTCTTATTAATTAGTACTTTTATCTCCTTCTTCAGGTTTGATTTTCCCTCTACTATATTTATTTCATTTTTATGTTTCTAATAATTTAACTTTGCAATGCCAATCTATCTTTTTTTCTTCTAAAAAGCTATTTTTCTTGTCTCTTATGATTGATCTATAAAGGGAAAAGTAAATCCTTTTAAATTGTCATATTAGTACATGAATTTTATGAAATAATTCTAAGGCCTCTTATTATAGTTTGACTTTAGACTATTAATTTTATTGAGTCACCCTTACGATTAGCTATGAAATTTTATTTATTTAATTTTATATTTACTTAAAGATGCTTGAGTATTTTTTATTTTCTCAATCTTAGTGATTACTCTTCTTATAAGTCGAGTCAGTCTAACAAACTGACATTTAATATTATTTAATTATCCATCGTATTACTCGAAGTTTTGACCATCAAAGAACGAACGTTTATATTTCAAGGCATGTTTGATGAATATTATTTCCTTTTTTCCCTTTGCCTACTAGGTTCCTTAAGTTTTTAGATCTTAATAAATATTAATGGCATAACTGCCATTATATAGTTCATTCAAGTTCTAAATATATATATATATATATATATATATATATATATATTATTTATTTTGAAGATCTAAATACTTTTACTTTTTATATAGTTCTAATAAGAAAAGATTTAATAAGTATAATTTTAATTAATTTTGAAGTGATAAATATTAGTAAGATATTTAAATTATAATTTATTCAATATAAAATTTATTTTTATAGAATAAAAAGTCACTTAACATTTTCTATAAAGATTTCATATTTTTATAATATAGATTTAAGTGTGTACGGTTTAGTATATTAAATATACTATCAAATAATTATTTTGGATACTTAATTGAACATGAGTTAATTATTTGTATGATTAAAATAAGAATTTTTAATGCATATTTGGACGTTCTTGTATTAAGTAATGTTAATTTAATATGTGACTTGATGTCCTCATATTTCACTTTAATTAGAAATCATACGAAGGCACCTATAATCTCGTTCAAGTATGTATTTCAGTTAGTATAATTTATATAAGGTAAAATATTAATCGATACTAATTTCTAATATTAGAACTTCCTACCTAGTTTAATAAGGATAGATTTAATATGCCAAATTTTAATTGATTTCAAAGTCCTAAATATTAGGAGAGTAACTTAAATTATAATTTTTTCTATTGTGAAAGTTGTTTTTAAAGGTAAAAAAAGACGAACGACATTTCGCTAAGGATTTTTATGTTTTTAATATAGATAGTATAGATATAGATTAAGTAGACTTTTTAATAGAAATATAAAGTTTGGGCCTAAGGTATTGAATTCTGCTTAATCCTCTTAAACCCTACTGTAGCTTCGGACCTGCTTGTGAAAAATTTAAGTGTTTCTTAATAATGTTGATTAGAGCTTGATAACACATATCCTGCAACACTCTACCAGAGCACTGGCTAGTGGCAAATATATCGTAAAGCAAATTAAAGCAGGTAATACTATCAGTTCCTTTGGGCCACATCGCAAATGAAAACTCTAAGTCACTATTCAATTAATGTTCGACGACCGACTTAACTGTTCAGAAAACAGAGACCCAGAGTAGGCGCGTGCGGGGCCATAAATTAAGCAACGATGACATAATAAAACAACCGTCGTCTCGTATCTATCCTCTCAAATTTGCAATTTCTTGCCATTCACAGTTTACTACGCAAAAACATAAAGCACCCTACATCCATATCCAATTATCCATTACTACAAAAAGAAATATGTACGCATCAATCTTGAAAATAACCCCAACCTACCCTATATGAAACCTGAAAGCTGAAATTGATCAATCAAGAAAGTACAGAAACCCCCACAGTTGTCCTTATTTAAGTCGTCCTTATCACAGTACATGCATAGTTTCTACTGGATCAGATTCTCCGTCCTTGCCCAAACTAGAAACCCCTTTCTCATTCTTCTACATTAAGCCAATTCTAAGTGAAGCCAAGCCACTTTTGGCATATTAAATCTGTCTTTCAACCCCTTTTGAGAATTAAGGTCCAGTAATCAGGGTCCAAAAGTTAGAAGATTTTCATACGTATGGCTGTGAATTATATGGATTTGAAGCAAATAAAAAAGGAATTGGTTTATACTCAAAAGAATAAGAAGTTGATTGTTGCTTTGGCAGCTCTAGGTGTCACTGATTTTGGTGCATACAAAGCTTATAACTCATCTTCTATGGCTTTAAAAAGGGAAAGATTGCTTAAGCTTGTTGATGCAGTTGTTTCTTTAGCTGAAATGGTATCTGATTCTGCTGATGCAATTGGGATTTTCTCAAGAGATCTAAAGGAATTTATACGATCAGAATCTGATCAAATTCCTAGAAGTTTAAAGCAGATTTTAAAGATTCCTCAGTCAGATGAGCTTTCAGAGTCTGTTGTTAAGGTTACTAGTGCTTTGACTATTGGATTTCTCAAAGGTTACGAGCAAGAGACGGAGAGAACTGATTCTGGTTTGTTTGACCAAATCCTAAATAAACTGTTTTCTGATGCAGGGAGTGGTTTTGCTTCAGTTATTGTAGGGAGTTTCGCGAGGAATTTAGTACTGGCCTTTTATTCTGTTAAACAGAGTTCAGATATTGAATACGCTGTTCCAGTATGGGTTGCTGCTTTGTTTGAGGATAAGTGCAGAGAATTGATTGGAAATTGTGTGCAATTATTTGTGAGCACTGCTGTTACTGTTTATCTTGACAAGACAATGCATATCAACACCTACAATGAGATATTCACTGGGTTGGCAAATCCCAAGAATGAAGCTAAAATGAGAGAAATGCTAGTGACCATATGTAATGGTGCAGTAGAAACTTTTGTCAAAACTTCTCATCAAATTTTGACAAGTACCGAGATGGATTCATCTGCTGTTTCAGTTAATAGCTTCAAAGGGGAACAGTTTTTGGATGAGGACAGTGAGTGGATGAATAAAGTATCAAATACTTTGGTAGTGCCATGCAATACGAGGTTTATTCTTGATTTGAGTGGGAGAGTTATTTTTGAGTGTGTTAAATCTTTTGTGGAGTTTCTACTGGAAAAGTTATACGAGTGTTTGAGAAGATATGTAGATTTTATCAATGAGGAGGTTGTTGACAGAACTACAGAAGTTTATAGGTGTGTGTGTGTGAAGTCCTCTGCTGTTATTAACTTATGCCTTAGTTTGTGTGTAGACATTTTGAATGGCCCTTGGATTTTGGTTCTTACTTAAAGTTTATCACTGTCACAATATTCCAGCAAGAGGTTCTTAAACTCTTTGCATATTTACTCTCTCTGTCTTAGATTTATTGTACTAGTTGAATGAATTTAACACTGTATGTTGTCTCTCTAGTCTTTGATCTCTGCTCTTTAGTTCTTTCGCTTTTAACGGCTGAACTTTTGTGATGTCTCACCTGTTGCAGTAAGCAAGACTTCTTGTTAACATTTCTCAACCTTTAATTTATAAATTATAACATCAGTTGCAATGCTTAGTTTTGATTTGACTTCAAGCTGCTAGTTTTTTGTTTAATTCTGTTAGAAGAATCAAATGTCATTCTTTTTTATGGAGATAGCCGTAAGCTTAATATAATAGATATACATTTTAATGTTGTTCAACTATATAGTTCTAAGTTAGAAGCCCTCATTGCACAAAACATTGCTCGATGAAAAATTCATGGTATGATTACGAACTCCAAATAACACTTTTAAGTATCTAAAATATCATTACCTAGATTTATAATCTAATAGTACAAGTGGAAGTCTTCCACATTATAGCTGAAATTTGATTCTAAACATCCTTCTTTTTAATAACGATGGCATTCAAAACCAGCCTATACATTCCACTAAATTACGTATTATTTCTTACTAGCACAAGTGTCAATAACTCTATTTTACAATATTTTTCTCGATCTCCTTCCCATTCATCCCTTGAATGTCTTTTTGAAGGAAAAAAACCATGAAAATCAACAAGGGATACATCAAAAGCAATTTAACCCTATCCCGGACAACCGTATTATAGTATCACGTTTAGACTTGCAAGGCTATCACTAAATATTGAAACAAACTTCGAAAGTTAGAAGCAAACTATTCTGTTTTTTCTTTCTTTCTAATATACAGATTCTCTTCCCTCGGAACAATTTAGGGGTTTAGCTTTTGGGTGTAGATATAATCAAGATGAGCTGCCAAAGTCCTCGAACTCTAGACATTCTTCTTTCCTGGGGTCAGTTGCAGCTCTCTTCTGCTTCAACTTGTTTCACTTTAACAGCATCCTAACACTAAATAAAGCAGCAATTATCCATCTTTATATATATAAGCATGACAAGTATACCAAAAATTATGATAGAATAAATTATCAAGCATGGAAGCACCAAAAATTGGGTCACTCCCAAATTTCTTAATATATATTTGCATGACAAGTAAATTCCATTTTTTTAATGATTTGCAGTCTAAAAGACAGCTCAAAGCCTCAAACAGAAAGAAGTTGAGCGCATAGCTAACCTCTTGAATTTGGTAAAAGATTTTATTTAGGCACTTAATTTAGGGATCTGACCTTTTGAACATCTTAAGTTGTCGAAAATGCGGCAGGTTCAGTATGCTTTGATCGCATCTCCCATCCGAATTTGAGCACTTTTTGTCTTAAAATAAATCAGAGGCATCTTGTTTATTAAGCCTACAACCTACAAAGGGAAGAAATTCTAGAAAATGTCCGAACTACAGCATTACAAAAAACCCAATGACTCATCGCACTGGATAAAATTCACAAATAATTATTTTTCAGCCTCCGTAATTGAATAGTCAACATAGTAGAGTTTCAAATCCGTAACTAAAACTTCAATTTTCACATATATGGTCATTGTTATTGTGGCTATTTTTTTAATTACAAGGCTAAAAAGTGAGTAGCTTGCGATATTACTACTACCAGACTACAAGTCTAAAAGGGTAATTGAAATGAACGGCCGCACGTACGGTCCCAAAATTGACGGTATTCAAAATAGCCTCGACCTGCCCACCATTATTGCTCTTCCGTATTTCGCTACCAGATTGGTAGAGCTATGCTATTTTTACTCTGTCTGTCTAATAATTTGTTCATCAAAGTCTACCGGATTGATATGATTTTTCTCTTCAGGAATTTTTCTATTGAATTGGTAAAAATTTATGCTATATTTATTCTACCTATCTGTTAAGTTGTTCATCAAGTCTACCCAATTCACATAATTTTTTATTGTTTAATAAAGTGTTCTTCAAATATGCAATTTTAATTTCTATCAAACCCACCAAAAAACTGCTCCAAATGATCACAAATTTGAAACAAGGCTTTCAAATACTAACAGAAATAATTCTCAGTCACCATTTTATTCAAATAAAATCAAATCAAAAAGACCCACTTTATCTTCTTCAACACTTTCTAAAGTTCAACAACAAAGTTTCGAGTTTTTAAAAGTAAATCACTAATTAAATCGGTGTTTGAATTAAAATATAAGCATAAATTATTAATATTCAAATAATTTTAACAATAATGGATTATTAACCTTCTATTTTTCATCACCAAATAGAAATTTCAAGCTTTAAATATGTGTTTAAGTAAAAAACAAAATGGGAACTTTTCGCTAAGACCATAAAAAACGAAGATATTCAGCCAAGACCAGTTCCGTCAGGGGGGACATGCCATGTAATTTTTTGGTCTAAAACTGTTACTGTTTTGTACCTCGCCCAAGTTCAAAGGCGTCCGAGTCACATTCTAAGAGGTGCTCTTGTAAAAATTAAAACCTGCTAAGTCAAAAATAGCGGAAGTGTGACAATGCGACAAGCAAAACTAATATTTTTTACTTCTTCTGCCTAAATTTGTTACTATTGATGAAATTATAAAGTTTACCTTTCAAAGATTAACAGAAAGAAAGACTGTTATAATTACGGAAACTTAGCATGTAACGGGCTCAAACTTGTTTTACACCCGTCAACTTTAAATTTTGCTAGGCCACTGAAAAGGAAATGGACGGTCATATTTTTGTCTAGTTAGAAATCCTTGCCTAACTAGAAGCTGCCAAGTCCACACAAAATCATCTCTCGTCATTTTTATAGTACTGCACACGAATTCTGATCGAGGGGAAGTGAAGACAAAAAATGGCAACCATGACATCTCTGCAGAGCCTAACACTTGCAAAATTCCCTTCACTTTCTTCCCTGACTCCCACCTCTTTCAAGTTTCTTGACCCTTTTCCAGCTTCCTTATCACCCTCTGCTGCTTCTTTCACTGCCACTGCATCTATCTTTTCTCCAATTAGACCCACTAAACCAAAACGAATTTCGTTGGTGACTAATGCTTCTTCCACCACTGCTTTCCCCCAGAATATCGGTGATGTCCTCGCTGATGTTACAATCTTCACTGCCACTGGTGAGTCCGTCAAGTTTGAGGACCTTTGGGATCAAAATGAGGTATTTGCCTTCTTATTTGACGATCTTTTTTTTTTGGGGGGGGGGGGGGGTAGGGAGGGGCTTGAAAATTTTCCAAGATTTTGGGTTCTTAAGGTGTCTGAATTCCTGAAATGGCTATATAATTGTAGAGTGCCAAAGAAAATTGTTCTTACAAAACTAGTTAGTTTAGCACCTGTACTTGTGGGTTGTAGCTTGTTGTGCGTGAATAAATTGAGGGGTGCGCAAGCTGGTCGGAACATCTTAGTTATCACAATTACATATAACTAATACCTTATAAATACTATTTACTCCGTTAGTGCATAGAACTTAAACTCAATATATATATATATTGAAAGGGGCTGATGGAGCTTGGAAATGATGGGTTCAACTGAATATTCAATTAATATGAAAAATTGAACCCAAAAGTTAAAAACTGCAATGCTTTCGGTGACAAGAATCTTAAAAGGTTGAATCCATTGAATTTAAATCACAGATTCGCCTTGTAACGACCTGGCTGGTCGTTTTGAACTTTAGCATTCCGTTCGGTAGTTTAAGTTATTGAAAAGCTTCATATTATGTATTAGGACTTGCGTGTATAGTCAATTTCGATTTTCGAGGTATTCGGGATTGATTTGGTAGAATGATAGTTGACCAGAATTTTGACTTTTGTGTAGACGACTCCAGAATGGTGTTTTGATGATTCCAATAATTTCGTATAGGGATTTTGGACTTAGGCGTGCGTCCGGATTTGTATTTGGAGGTCCGTAGGTTGATTTGATACTTTTTGGCGAAAATTGTAAAGTTGAAAATTTGGAAGGTTGAGAGGTTTGACCGGGAGTTGACTTTATTGTTATCGAGCTCGGATTGTGGTTTCGGGAGTTAGTATAGGTCCGTTGTGTCATTTGGGACTTGCATGCAAAATTTGACGTCGTTCCTGATTGGTTTGATATGTTTCGGCATGAATTTTAGAAGTTGAAAGTTTATTAGTTTCATTAGGCTTGAATTGGGGTGCCATTCGTAATTTCAATGTTGTTTGCTGTGATTTGAGGCCTCGAGTAGATCCGAGTTATGTTTTGGGATTGGTTGGTATAATTGGACGGGGTACTGGGGGCCTCGGGTGTATTTCGGATGAGTTTCGAGTCATTTCCATATTGTTGAGGAGGACTAGTTCTAGTGTTTCGCATTTGTACATTTTGGAGCACAAATGCGGATCCGCTTCTGCGTGATTTTTGCCACTTCTGCGAGTTCTTGCATGGTCAGGCTTTCCGTCTCTGCGGGTAGGTGAACGCAGGTATGAGGACGCATCTGCGCATTGTCGATCGCGGATGCATGCTTGTGGCTCAGGGTGATTGTCTGCTTCTGCGGATATTTTTACGCTTCTGCGGTGTCGCAGATGCGACTTCCTTTGCGCAGATGCGGATTATGGGTCTGGTAGGCTATCATCGCAGGTGCGCTTCTGTCACGACCCAAAATCCATTAAAGGTCGTGATGACGCCTAACACCGCTGTCAGGCAAGCCAACCATAATTAATTAACTTAATTACCTATTTTAGTATTTTTGAAATAAAAATTTGTTCAATTAAATAGTAAAGATAAAACTCATAAAGTAAGTGATAAATATTTTAGCAACTAAATTTCTAAACAACCCATAACCACTCCCAAAACCCGGTGTCACAAGTGCATGAGCATTTACTAGGGAGTTAAAATAAAATACAGCATCTGTCCGGAATACAAATTAGACAAGAAAAATGTAAATAACTCTGAAGGATACTCTGTTGGCTGCGGATCGTAATATAGAATGCAGCTCACCTAAGTTCCCGCATTTTTAACCACACCTCTGCGCCCACAAGGCCGCTAGACATATCTGTACCTGCACAATAAAAATGTGCAGCAAGTGTAACATGAGTACGAAAAATAACGTGTACCCAGTAAGTATCAAGCCTAACCACGAAGAAGTAGTGACGAGAGGTCGACTTTGACACTCACTAAGGGTCAATAATATTAAAATAGAGATAGTTAAATCAACATGATTTATAGGAATAACAATAATTTTCTTTAACCAGCTGAAATAATCAACTCTTTCGATTCCAATAATTTTCAATTTATCAATTAGCTTCACAAGCTACAATAAAATATTAAGGTATCGTGTAATTATTATTATTAGGCACGATTTCTGCCGAGGTCGTACGACCCGATCCAGAGTGTCGTGTACACTGCCGAGGGACGTGCGGCGCGATCCATAGATGCATCTATACTGCCGAGGCGTTCGGCCCGCTCCATAAGAAAAGAGGGCATTATTTTCTTATGAACCTCCGGAATGAGAAGTTATTATAATATTAACACGTAGGATGTTCAATCTTTATTAACAATTCAATAATTTACACAAAATTCGAGTATACGAAGGTTCGATCTTTTACTATTTCCTCAAACAATTTACAATATAATTCCAGTAATTTAAGCAATTAAAAGAGGCAATTATCACAAGTAATTCATGATTTGAGTCCTAAACTATCCGTACTTTAGCAATATTAGTAGCTACGCACGGACTCTCGTCACTTCGTGCGTACGTAGCCCCGACAATTAGCAACAATTATTAATTTAAATCACCTATGGGGTAAATTCCCTCTTACAAGGTTAGACAAGAGACTTACCTTGTCTCAAAGCTCACTTCCCGATCACAACGTCGCGTTAAAGTCTCAATTTAATGCCGAAAATTCCAAAACTAACCAAATGTTATGAAAAATAATTAATACATGCTCAATAATTCGAAATTGGGCTATTAAATTAATTACCCAACCCAAAATGGTAATATTCTTAAACGTTACCCATAAACGTTACCCGGATTCCGGAAATTTTTCGGAGGAAAACGTTACCCATAATCTCAAGAACTCAAATATATAATTTTCATCCAATTCCATGTCCAGTTTCGTGGTCAAAATCCAAAATATCAATTTCTAGGTTTTTCTTCAAAACCCCAAATTTTTACTAATTTCCATAAATTTTCACGCCTAAATTCGTATATAAACCAAGTATTTAACTTGCAATAGGTAGGAATCATTTACCTTGACATAGATGATGAAGATGGAGCTCCAAAATCGCTCCTAGGTCGCTTCCCATGAAGAAAATGAGATGAAATGAGCCAAACCCGTTTTTGCAAACTTATACACTGCCCAGACGATCCTTGTTCGCGTTCACGAGCCCCCCATCGTGTTCGTGATGAACAAAATTCTCGAAAGTCATTTTTCAAACTCTTCTAAGACATCCTCTAGTATAATGGTCATAACTTTTTGTATAAAACTCCAAATCACAAATGGTTTGACTTTCTGCAAACTAGACATCAAGGGCTATAACTTTCATATGTTGATCATCTTCCAATTCATTGTAGATTGCGAGATATAAGCTTCCAACGTCAGTCATGTGCAGTAGAGACAAACTCTTCCCGGATAGTGTGTAGTGTATCCACCATAACCTTTTTGTACACAACTCCAAATGACAAATGACTTACCTTTTTGAAAACTAGACACCAAGGGCTACAACTTTCATTTTTGGATCACCTCTCGATTCATTATAAATTGAGAGATGTAAGCTTCCGAGTCAGACGACGGACAACAGAAATTCCTTCTTAGCGAACGCGAAGAACAAAGTCCCAGCTGCAAAATTCTTCTTCGCGAACGCGAAGAACAACATCAGAACCAGCAACCAGCAGCATTAAACACTCAAACTTGGTCCGAAACCACCCCGAATCACACCCGAGGCCCCCGAGACCTCGTTCAATCGTACCAACCAGTCCCAATACATAACACGAACCTGCTCGAGGCCTCAAATCACATCAAACAACATCAAAACCACGAATCGCACCCAAATTCAAGCTTTATGAACTTTAGAACTTCAAACTTCTACATTCGACGCCGAAACCTATCAAATCAAATCCGATTGACCTCGAATTTTGCACACAAGTCATAATTGACATTACGGACCTACTCCAAGTTTCGGAATCGGAATCCGACCCCGATATCAAAAAGTCCACTCCCGGTTAAACTTCTTAAAAACCTTTAAATTTCTAACTTTCGCCAAATGACTCCAAAATTACTTACGGACCTCCAAATTAACATCCGAACGCGCTACTAAGACCATAATCACCATACAGAGCTATTCCCAGACTCGGAATCCCAAAAGGACATCGATAACATTGAAATGCACTTCAACTCAAATTTATGAAATTTTTCCAAAATGCCAACTTTCCACAATAGGCGCCGAAACGTTCCCGGGTCATCCAAAACCCGATCCGATCATACACCCAAGTCCAAATTCATCATACGAGCCTATTGGAACCGTCAAATCCCGATTCCGAGGTTGTTTTCTAAAAATGTTGATCGAAGTCAAACTCGTCCTTTTTAAAGCCAACTAAGGAACCAAGTGTTCCGATTTCAACTCGAACACTTCCAAATCCCGAACCAACCATCTCCGCAAGTCATAAATTAGTAAAAGTACATACGGGGGTCTTATTTAGGGGAACGGGGTTCTAATAGTCAAAACGACCGGTTGGGTCGTTACATTCTCTCCCACGTAAATATACGTTCGTCCTCGAATGTGCTAAGAACTGTTCCGGAATTGTCCAAAATCACTGTTTAACACCTCGGGCACCTACCCGTGCTACCACTACTCAGTTGAGCACATTAGCTCGAGCCAATCTAAAGATACTCCCCTTTATTTAGGCAAATAAGCCTTAGAACCCAATTCTAACATTCAGAATTCTCCACCAGTCCTGTTTCGAACATACGAACACCGTATCAATCACTAAACGATGCACCAAAACAGGATTGCATACCTTTGTTGAATTTAGACCATGCACCGCATAATTCACATGACTATAATAACATCCTCCGATTACAATAGCCGAAATTCCACGAATCTGATGCCAACAACACCTCATGACACATATAAGTCCTGTTCCAACTCTTGCAATGCTTCCACGATGGAAGAAATGTGTAGAAATTCATAACCAACTGCCGAGTCAACAAATCATTGAGTTTCTCCTTCTGACAAGAACCATTACCTCATTATGAACCAAATAACGATATTTGCTCTCAACTATGCCTCACATAAATCCGATCGCACTGATCTCAGGTCCAATAATCGCGTCTCACCCAGTACAAGTTGCTCAGGCAATAAGCCACCTCAGACACTGCCAAAAGTCTCATATAATGCCACAATGTGCCAACAAGCTACAAACTCGAATGTGATGCATAAGGGAACGCACTCTGGAAAGAACTACTCACCCCACGTAGCTATTTAAACAACCGAAAAGATGTTATGAACCTTCCTCAGAAAATGAGAAACAAAACACACAAGAGTAGGTATAGGGAACTGTACCCAACATCACACTGTTGCGGTGTGCACCCCAGCCCCCACATCGAAGCTTTATTATTCGAAATTGTTTCCTATGACTTTTATTTATGAATGCAAGGTAAGGCTTCGCACGATAGACCCTTGTAGTCCGGCCCTTCCCCGGATCCCGCGCATAGCGGGAGCTTAGTGCACCGGGCTGCCCTAAGTTATTTTGGCTAGATTTGAACCGTCCGTAGGTTGTTTCACACGAGAAGGTCTTTTAGTGTATTGATTTAGTTTCTTTGAGGTAAGTATCTTGCCTAACTTTGTGTGAGGGAACTACCCCGTAGGATTGAGATTAATTGCACTATTTGGATTATGTGAAAATATGTACATGAGGTGACGAGTGTGTACACGACCTTATATGTGGCATTAACTGGATTAGACTCTTAGGCTTCTTATATGCTTTTCATTGAATTTGTCATTTCATGTTCTATATTCCATTATCAAGTTTATTCTTATATGCTTTATTTGAGGTTGTTAGCATATGTTCTATTTTTTATTTGTCAAGTTTACTCTTATATACTTTACTTGAAGTTGTTACCTTGTTATCTTCACGTTACCTCTTTCATTGTTGAATTATTCTTATGTGAAGTTGCTATTAAATGATATCACTTCGTTGTCAAGTTATTCTCATATATTTAGACGTAGTTGCTAGTTCATGCCATCTCTTTCATTGTTAACTTATGTCATACACTAGAATTCGAAGTTGCCATTTCATGGAAATACCTTCATTATTGAGTTTATTCTCAAGCAATTAATTGAAGTTGAAGTTATTGAAAAGTCATTAACCTGGTTTAGTTGAAGTGGTTGTTTAATGGTGTATTGTTCATTGTTGAGTTATTTTCCCCGTTCATTTTGTTGCTATTGAGATTTTGTACACATCGTGTTTGAGCCGTGGGCTATGTGTTGTGGTGATATTGGTAATGTTGTTGTGAAAAGGTTGCGGCCTATGTGCACTTGTGGTACGAGTTGATATGTCGTGTTGTTGTGATGTTAGCACATGTGGATTTGCTCTGTGGATTGATTGTTGTTATGCGGAGCATAAAGGTGGCATCTCACTGTTGTTGATCATGCGGAGTGGTACGGGTGGCTATTGATATATTGTCTGGGCGGAGTGATACCGGTGGCTATTGTGTTAATGTCTAGGCAGAGTAATGCGGGTGTCTATTATGTTACATATCTGGGCGGAGCGATACAGGTGGCCATTAGGATATTGTCAATACGGGGAGACAAGGGTGGCTATGTCAGGGATGATATGTGACGGCCTGGGGGCACAATGTTGATGATATTCGTGTGATGGTGTGATTTTCCTTGTGTGTGTTATGCACCTTACGTGACTTGTTGTGTTGCTTCTGGTGAGCTACTCGATATCTTTGATACTACTTGTTGGCTTGGACTATAATAATACACTTGCACAAGCATACACCATAGCATGCCGTTTACATCGGTTCAGGAGTATGAAACTTGACATTCATTGATCATGCACATGTATTCTGTATTACCTAGTCTTGGGAGGCTGTTGTGATTATTGCCGCGTAGGCTTGTTTCACATTTATTTCGATATTTATATTAAACTCTGCTTTAAAATATCATTGTTAAACTGGCTCAACTGTTGCAAGTAATCGGCTTACCTAGTCTTAGAGACTAGGTGCCATCATGACGCCTAAGGCGAGATTTTGGGTCTTGACACGCCTATGCTTTTAAGTATTCAAGGATTGTTCTACACTGAAAAATTTTCTTTAAATGCATGGTCAATTGGCTGAGTGACGTTTTTTGTTCCATAGTTGCATTTGTTATGGCCAAGTTAAGATTTTTGTTCTTGGTTTTGTTTGATCCCCCAGGGAGTAGCTGTTGTTGCACTCTTGAGGCATTTTGGCTGTCCATGCTGGTAAATCATGATGCTCTTTGCTTTTTCAAGACAATATTTTGGTATATTATCTACAATTGTTCTTTTCATATCCTTGCTTAATATGCATTATTAGTTGGGAACTTGCTAAAGCACTCAAAGAGTCAAGGGAAAGATTTGAATCTGCTGGTGTAAAGCTAATTGCTGTCGGTATCGGTGCTCCTAGCAAAGCTCGTATTCTTGCTGAAAGGGTATGTCAACTTCACCACTAATGTTGCATTCCGTTGTTTACTTCAAAAATTTGCTAATGATTTAGTTCTGTGGCATATTATTTGTATTTCTTTCAAATAAGCTAGTTGAGCTCTTACTTTGAATTGCACTTTCTGTCATATCAAACTTCTGACGCACTTGGTGAAGCAAACTTAGAGCCCCTTGACATATATTTGAAGTTGAAATCGGAAAAAATGAAGTTGAAGTTGAAAATATTTATGGAAGTTGAAGTTATTTATCAAAAGAAAAAAGGTTTGTGAAAGTTGAAGACACGTGAGCGAAAGTTGAATATTTGAAAAATGTCACTCGGAATACATCTTCAGAATCAGACCACAACTTCAACTTGAAAAAACCAGTTCAAATTCAAATTTTCATCTCAGTTTTTGACAAAGAAATGCCAACTTGCAAGCGTAAATCTCTTTATTTGGAAGTCAAGTCCACAGACAAACGCCACCATAATGGATTCCCTAAATGTCAAAATGTGGTTTCTGCAAGAATATAGTGTAGGACTTGCCTTAAATCTTGACCGACCTTAGCTAAAACTAAAAGTTTGTGCTCATTGGTAACTATGTGTCCTTGGTAGAAATTTTTTAACTGTTTGTCTGATCGGCCTCTATTTGGATTTGGACGAAATTTGATTTACCTAATATTTAGACATAGTTAGTATCTTTGTTGGTGGGAATTTGGTTTTTGTTAGAACCTTCGTATACATAGTCCACTCCTCAGATTTGCAAGTTCTTTTTCACTTGATTTTAATTTTGCATACAGATTTACATGTGCTCTTGTTATCTTTCCTCAACTATTAGTGAAGCCTTTAGGTAAAAGATAAGGTGACATTCCATGTTACCATGTCATTTACAGTGGTATTATCATTTGAGCATACATTAAGTGGACCAACAATCTGGAGTTCCTATTCAAAAAAGAAAAAATAATCATTGAAGGTGATGATTTTATCTTTGACGATGTGTCTGTTAATAAACATCATTTAAGTATTATGTGATTAATCATTCCAGTGGAACCCTTTAAAATAAGGGTGCAAGTCTGGTACCCCGTGCTGTGGTGATTTGAGAACAAAAGATGTTACCTTTCAGATACAATATTAGCTTTGGAGCTCTTCAGAAAAAATAAAGAAAGTTGTTTTCAGCATAAACAATTTGGGATTCAGTGGGAGTAACATGTCAGTTTTCAGAAACTAACTTTAAATTAAGATTCAATTCCTTTTGGATCAAAGTTTCCCCATTTTAAGGATTAATTGGGGTTTGACCAGTCGAACGAGAGTTGGGTTGCTATAAGTCTAGATTTACCTTAATCCTAAGCTTGGACCTGCATTGATCCTGTTGATACTGCAGTTGTACTTGACCTAACCAGATGGCTTTAACTATAATTAGATTTAGCTAAAATTTCTTGGAAAAGGTGCACATATTATTTTAACCTTTCCAGTTTGAATAAAATGTAATTATCTCTAAGCATGGAGCACACCAAATCAAACACACAATGCTATCAACTTTGTTGACCTCTGGTTTGATTCGTTGGACTTTAACGCTAATCATCCCCATATTGCTATCTTCTTCCCTTTTTAGTTGTGTAGTTCTCCCCTTTCTCTTCCGTTTTTCCCATGTTAAAATAGCAAGCTAGGTTAGCTCATTATTGTGATTTAAGTAAGTTATTTAAAGAACTTTTGCTAATAACATTGAAGGGGAGCCTTGGCGTAACTGGTAAAGTTGGTGTCATGTGACCAGGAGGTCATGGGTTCAAGCCGTGGAAACAACCTCTTGCAGAAATGCAGGGTAAGGCTGCGTACAATAGACCCTTGTGGTCCGGCCCTTCCCCGCGCATAGCGGGAGCTTAGTGCACCGGGCTGCCCTTTTGCTAATAACATTGAGTGTTATTGTTGAATGAGTTGCAGGAAATCAGCATGTAGTATCAAAACCGTTACTTTACTTTCTGACATCTAACCATATACAAATTTAGTAGAAAGGTTGAAAGTATTTGGCAATGCTCTTCTCAGCTTAACTATAGTCAACAATTGTTTGCCAATATCGTTCCTAAGCCCTAATGAATAAAGGGGATGTGTTCAGTCCCAATCATCTTCATCATCTTTTCTTCATTTGACACATCTGGAACAGGGGAATTTGGTTCCTAAAGCATCCACAAAACCCGTTCTTGTCTATTTTTTCAGTGAGTTCCAATACTGCAGCAACTTGATCCAGTAAAGGGCACTCGGTTCAGAACTCTTTTTTTTTACATTCTTTTCCTTTAAGAGTTGAATATCTCTGAAGGTAATAGCACCTTGAGCTCACTCCTTTGCTTTGAAGGTTTATTGAAATATTGCGAATAAAGGTTTTATCTCTAAGAAGGTAAAGACCCACGTGTGCTCAATGAAAGATGGGGACTAACATTGAGGTTTGGTATGTATATGTTAAAAGTTGAAAAATGCATGCTCACTGAAAAACGTGAACTAAAGTTAGAGTTCTGGTGATTGAAACTTTAAAAAAATAGGAAGAGCAAGAGTTAAAAATTAATCCAGGGACTTGAAATCCTGGTTTTGTCATTGATTGGGAACTTTTGATGATTACTGGCTAAAATTGATTTCGCAATTTGGGATTTTGCCTTCTTTATCCTTGATTTGTATGCCATGTTTGTTTAAGCAAATAAGTGGGTCAGAATCGGAGCTAGGATTTCAACTTTATGGGTTCTGGATTTTAGAACGACGACTTCAAATGCTGATAACTGGGTTCTCAATTTAATATTTGTACATATTTAATGAATTTTTTAACATAGATACACTGTTTGAGCATAAGCCAGTGGGTTCGGCCGAACCCGTAGCCGGGCTTCTAGCTCCGCCCCGGATGCACCCATAACAAGCATGCGGACTTTTTTTTGTCTCATTTGTCCTTGATGTGGAGTAAGTTAATGTGATCAAATATTGACGATTTGTTGAGGAATCTGCTCTGGATTTGACACTTGATTTACTTATGAAGGAGTTAAATAAGGACGGAGATATATATATCTAAACAATTGTGTTTAGTTACACACTGACTTTAGACTTCATGTAGCATGTACACTATTTGATTGCATTATGCTTTGTTAAATAACACATCATGGAAAGTCTTATGTAATGGAGAAAAAGCAAAGAGATATACGGAGTGGACTCAGTTGACATGTATCCCTTGTAAGTGGCATCTGGAGAATGCATTTATGTTGAACTTCTACAATGCTCACAGGCTGCCCTGATCCATCTTATGCATGAAATATTCAGCCTTATTCATGGAAAATAAGCTGCATTGTTGATCCGTTGAAGTAGTTTTAAATTTGGCATCTAAGTACATGATGGTAGAGTATTTTCTGAAGTTTCTCTAGTTTAAACTCCACATAGGTAATAGTGGTTGTTGGAAGTAAAGCTTATTCATGTTGGTATGCTTATATTAGGTTCGGTGCTGGTAAATGAAAAGGATATAAGGGTGTAGGATGGATATTGAGGATTCATATAGTCGAACTAAACTAGTTTGGGATTGAGCCTTAGTAGCTGTTATTGTTCTTAATTTAAACTGGCAACTGATCATGCTGTTAATAACTTGATTATATCTTTTAAGGATCGTGAGATCTGATTCTTTTAGCTTCATTATTCATGTGGCCAGCTACCATTTCCATTGGATTGCTTGTATGCTGATCCAGACCGCAGGGTTAGTATCTGTTTATCTCCACAACTATGCAAATACTTTATTTTCCTTTGGTGTTTTTTTCTTTGAAAATTTTCACACTACTTTTGTATCTCAGGCATACGATGTTCTAGGCTTGTATTATGGTTTTGGGCGCACATTTTTCAACCCAGCAAGTGTAATGATCTCAAGAAGCTAGTTTCTCTTCATAAAGATGATCAATATATATAGTAATTACTTGATCTTTACCTAATTTTAGCTTTACTTGACTATTTAACATGCCAGGCTAAAGTGCTCTCCAGACTCAAAGAACTGCAAGAAGCTACAAAGAACTACACCATTGAAGCCACCCCCGATGACAGAAGTGGCGTCTTGCAGCAGGTTTAAGCTTTTTCTTTCTACTGCTACATTTTTGTTCATAATTAGGGGTGTCAAGTTTAGCCCATGGAAATATAGTTTGATTATGTAATTAAACAAATAATGAAAAATGATTTTGAGTTGGATGACTTATTGTTTAATCCAAATTGACAAGAAAACATTGAGCGGGTTATGATATTGTTTTAGCCCATGTTAACCCGCCCAAATGTAGTCCATTTGACGCTTCTATAATCATGATTGCTCTAAAAGAGGCCTTAGTGGAAGGTAGTAATATTCATTTGTATATTCATAATCAGGGAGGGATGTTTCTCTTCAAAGGGAAGCAATTGTTGTATGCATGGAAGGATGAAGGAACAGGTGACCATGCTCCGATGGAAGATATCTTTCATGTTTGCTGCAAAGTTCCTGTTGTATAAAGCCTATTCAAGGGAAGTGGATACATATAGAATTTAAGTTTCTCCTTGTTTATCTTGTAAATTTGCTAAATGTTATAACCAAATATGAGGAGGAGAGTGAGAGGTAAATAGCTTATATATAGCAAATTTCAACAAGTATGCAAGTATATTATAAATCTGGTAATGAAATATCACAAGAGCCGTAATTGGTAAAATTTAATATTTATTTTGCGGACATTGGCACATATATATAATATATACTACTGCTAATAGCTCTATTACCTGTATTTTAGCCAAAGATAAGACTTAGCAGCTGTAGCCCCAACATGTTATAGCCAAATCACCATTAATGTTCATCATAATGCTTCCAAGTTGTAACATCCATCACATCTTCAGAACACGCATAGATATTTACTAGAAGGGCAAAATCATATGTGGAAGCCATGGCAACGTAGTAGGGGATGGTATCTTCGTCTCAAATGAAACACCAAAAGATACATTTTTTTTCTTTTGAGTGTGTGTGTGTTGAGATTTGTTGGAAACACGAGGTGATGTGAAAATGCAAATTTGAAGAAGATTATTGATGATTTCGACTGTTTGGAGTCAAAATTCAGAGTTTAAATCGACATAAAAAAGAGTTCTCTATTTATGCATTGAATTAATTTAAAGTGACATGTTTAGAAAATAGTATATCATTATTGAATGGCCAAATCGGTGTACGACCCCTTAAACTTGGCTCCACTTTCCATTTTGACACATTAATTTAGTTCTTTTCCTATTGAACATTTTAACTGTACTTTGGACTATACCATTTAAACACAATGCATGACCGGACTGTAAAAACTTAAGCGCGTTTTTTTAAATGCTTCCCACGTAGAATAACATACCAATAATAGTCTGACACATGTTTATTTATCCAGGTCGGATAAAAAACCCCGTTTTTACCTTACCCACATACGTCGCCTCACTTAATCGATCTTCCACCCAAAATCCCCTTTCTTTAGCCTAATAAACCCTAATAAACCACATTGAGACCGATTTTCGGTGGAATCTTCATCGATTTTGAGTTAGATTCAGCTGTCCGTCAACTATTTGGCCATTATATTACTAATACGGGTAATCGTTTGCTTCTTTTGACCGTGGTGGTGAGTGGAGTTGGTCGTAACTGGAGCTGGTCGTGACTGGAGTTGGTCGTGACTGAAGTTTCGAGGGTCTAGACATGTCTGCAGACGAATATATTCTTGTCGATTTTTACCATGGTGGACATATTGTCAAGGATCCTGTTCCAAAATATATAGGAGAGAGGGGTGAGGATGGTCACATGATAGACAAGGACCATTTTTCTCTTTTTGAGCTTTTGTCCTACACAAAGGATATGGGTTATGCTGAGGTAGAGGGTTTTTATTTAATTAATCCTAAATCTAATGACTTTGTCTTGATTGAAAATGATGAACAACTGTATAATATAGTTTGTCACCTTAATCATCTTGATCATTTAGATTTGTATATTAAGCAAGTAGTTAATGAGCCTGTGTTGCTTGATGAGACTGTCCCATGTGGCCTTTTATGTGGGCCAGAAGTTGTTGAACCAAGTGAAAATACATTAAATAAAGAGGCTAGGGCAACATTTACTGTTTCAGAGGATATAAATGTCCAAGAAAGTGCTGCTAATAACACATTTGTGCCTGAGAAAAATCTAGCTGATATTGGGGTTGCAGGTGAGAATTTACAAGGGGCTGAGGAAACAACAAATATAGATGCTAGTTTGGCATCAGATCTGTCAAATAGTGAGTCTGAATTAGATAACATTCCTGATGAAGATGATAGTGATGTGAATGAGGAGCTCACTTCATTAAGGCATGAAAGAAGAAAGAAGAAAAAACAGAAGAAACAAAGAAAGAAACCTACTCCAACTGAAGAGATTATTCTGGGAGAAGCTGGAATAGATAAAGGCTTTCAGGATATTGGCAGACCATCTAAGGAGGACAGGTTTGCTGGAAAATTAGGAGGGGATGAAGACTACTACACCAGTTCTGATATTGGAAGTGATGATAGCACAGATGAGTTAGATATTTTAGCTGAAAGGGGTATTGACTTACCTCCTAGAAGAAGAAGTAAAAAGGTAAGGTTTGACCCTGACTATTACCTTGCTATTTTTGAGCTTGGTATGATATTTGAAAATGTTGTAGAGTTTAGAAAAGTAGTAGCCTCATATGCTGTGGAGAACAAAGTGCACTAACAATTAGGCCTAATGAAAATGATAGGGTTAGATTAAGTGTAAAGGAGCCAAGTGTAACTGGGAATTGTATGCAAGCAATTATGGAGATTTATGTGACTTTACTGTGAAGAAGTACCATCCAGCTCATAAGTGTAACACCAAAAATAAGAACAAATTATGTACTTCTAAGTAAATTGCCAATAAGTATAAAGATAGGTTTATTTTTCAGCCAAATATTAAGTTGTGGGAGATTCAGGATTTGGTCAGGGATAAGTTAGGTTTGTATATTGGAAGGACTGTTTGTTACAGGGCTAAGTATAGGGTGATAGGTCAATTCATGGGTGACTGGAGGATGGAATTTAACAGACTTGTTGATTATGCTGATATTATTAAGCAAACAAATCCTGGGAGTTCATGCTGGATCAGAACAGATAGTGAGACTATTCCTGGCAAGAATCTGTTTGTCTATTTCTATTTATGTTTAGATGCTTTGAAAAGAGGATGGTTAGAAGGGTGCAGAAGGATTATAGGATTTGATGGCTGTTTTCTAAAGGGAATCTGCAAGGGTGAGTTACTTGTTGCAGTTGGTAGAAATGGAAACAATCAAATGTTTTCTATTGCATGGGCTGTAGTTGTTCAAGAGACAAAACACTCATGGAGATGGTTCATTACATATTTGATTGCGGATTTACAGTTAGGAGATGGTCTTGGCTTAGCTGTTATGTCAGATATGCAAAAGGTAAAGTTACAATCAACTTTTAATTTTTCTTTTTCCTGCTTTATATATACTGTCTACTAACAATTATTACTATTTTTTGTAGGGACTAGTACCAACTACAAGGGAATTACTACCAATGGCAGAGCACAGAATGTGTTCTAGACACATTTGGTCTAACTGGTCCAAGAACTGGAGAGGTGAAGAAAGGAGGAAACTATTCTGGAGATGTGCCAAAGCATCTTATGAAGTAAAATTCAAGGAAGAACTGGAAGCAATGAATAAGCTTGGTTATAAGATATGTGAAGACTTGTTGAAGTATGATAAAGAGTATTGGTGTAGGGCATACTTTAGAGAAGATTCAAAGTGTGATGTCATTGACATTGCACCAATGGCTAGGATGATACTGGAAGAGAACAAAACCCTTTCTAGGAGGTGTAAGGTTATGTGAAATGCAGAACATGGGTTTGGAGTTGATGAAGGTGTGTACAGATTCATTGTTGATTTTAGGACCATGACATGTACTTGTAGATCATGGATGTTGAGGGGCATTCCATGTCAACATGCAGTATGTACATTCTATGATAGAGAAATGGACCCAGATGATTATGTTGCCCACTGGTATAGGAAGGAAACTTTCCTTAAAGCTTACCAGCATATCATTCAACCAATTCTCAACATGAAGATGTAGTCGGATTCAAAAAATCCATCTATAGAGCCTCCAGAACCTAAACCTATGCCAGGTAGACCAAAGAGATGTAGGAGAAAAGCCAAGGATGAACCAAGAAAAAAACATGGTAAACTATCAAAGAAAGGGGTAAAGATGACTTGTTCAAACTGCCAACAAACATGACACAACAAATCTGGATGCAGGAAAGGGGTAAGTTATGATATTTGTAATTCTGTCTTTTATATTTTTTTTTTGCAATTCTGATATTCTTTTCTTTTACTTTTGTCAGCATGTTCCAAGAAGTGCTACTCAACAAAGTCAATATGCCACCACCTCCACCAAGATCATCTCAGGAAATACCATCTCAATAAAGCAATCCATCCTCTATATGTGAGGATACAAGTGTTGTCAAAAGACAAA
The DNA here is from genome assembly GCF_000390325.3 of Nicotiana tomentosiformis. NCBI lineage: Eukaryota > Viridiplantae > Streptophyta > Magnoliopsida > Solanales > Solanaceae > Nicotiana > Nicotiana tomentosiformis. The sequence goes on from NC_090813.1 coordinate 133,687,792, forward strand.
GCAACAATCAATCAACTGGGCTTAGTAGAGGAAGAAGAAGAGGAAGAGGAAGAGGAAGAGGCCATGGGCTAGGTAAGGGAAAAGGAAAAGGGACTACACTAGGAGGAGGCTTGGCTAATGCAGCAACCATTGGACATAAAAGGCCAAGGCATACTGGTTTTGGGATTTTCACTGACACTATGTCTGGAACTACTATCCTGAATGTAAGGGTGTATAGTTTATTATAATGCAGTTTTGTGGGCTGGAATTGTTCTATTTTTTACTAATTCATTGTATTTTACAGCCTGGTATATTATCTGAGAGAGTCATATCAGCCGGGACATTCAAGGATACATCTGCAACTAACATAGACATTGGATTTAAGCCTCCCAGATTGAAGTTTAAAGGAAGAAATACAGTGACAAGGTCACAACTTCAGCAAATGAGTGCAGCAAGGAAAAAAGGTTCTTCAAGTCAAACAAGTTCAGCTGCATCTACACTGTGAAGTAGACCCATTTTTATTTATGTTATCTAAGATGTCACTACTAGTTTTTTGTTTGGGCAGTTATGCTCTATTAGAGTTTACTAGTTTGGACAGTTATATGTTTGGGAAAACAATGCTCTATTTTTTGTAATTTGTAGACCAAAATAATGCTCTATTTTTGAGCTTGGATGTAATGTTAGTCCATCACATTATGTAATGGAATGTTTAGGCAGTTATGTTTTCAATTCATGAATATGAATTTGCATTTCATTCATAACACATTATGGAAGTGCAGCTGAACTTAAATTTACATTAAAAATTGGTCATTTCCATTTCATTCATAACAAGATAGTGTACATTAACAAAAGGCCAAATTCCTAGTACCTACTTCCAACATACTATATTTTTCTTGAACTAATAGCAACAACTACAACACTATTAGCACCAGCATATCATAAAAATACTACATTGTTCTTCAAACCGCCAGCATCACCAAAGCCAAATCCATAGAAATAGCACCACCACCACGACAAATAACCACTTCAACCGCGCAACTATTTTCTCAGTTCTTTCGACTCTCTTCAACAGACCCCGTATAACCCTCTTAGTTTGGTCAGGCATTTCATCATCATTCCATCTGAAATATTTGCAGCCATCTCGACCCTACAAAATTCAAAAGGAAATACGGCCAAAAAAATTAAAAACAGATTTCTTTATTAAGAAATTCAAGGGTCTAATAAAAACAATACGATCGACTTACCAATTTACAACCATAAAATCTGCGACCTGGGTTTGCAGATGACCATGATATAGTCAGTGATAAATTTCCATTCCATTGCGAGAAGTTATTGATTTTTGTGACATGGAACTGATAAACGAGAAAGATGAGGAAGAAATCAGATCAAGATTCAAACTTGGGCACCTAAGCTTCAGTAGAAGGGGAAAATGGCGAATTTGCAAAGGAAGAGGACGAAAGAGGAATTAGGGCATTCTTGAGAGAAAAAATAGGAAAATCGGGTGTTTAAAGTGGATCTAACGGGTGGGTTTTATTTTTACCGTTGGAATATCCACCTAAGCAAATATTAATAACATTCACGCGCTTATCATGTGTGGACATAACGCTTCTTTGGCCGGACATGCGTTGTGATTAAATGGTATACACCAAAATAGAATTAAAATGTTTAATAGGAAAAAAGCTAAATTAAGGTGTCAAAATGGAAACTGGAGCCAAATCTAAGGGGCCGTCTATATATTTGCCCTTACTGAATTGAATTGTAAAACACTTGAGGTATAAAAAGTATCGAAATGTCATAATACAATTTTCCTTAAATAAAAGCGGACTGGTAATGTAATAGACAATAAAACATGGGAAAATAACACTGATAATAGTCGAAAAATATATATGTTTTGTATATATTTACATTCTATATGTTATATATAAAAATTATTCAAACTTTATACACTTTTTCGGTTATCGAATGTAAATAGTTTCTGGTGCGGGTTAAAAGTGATAATACCCCAATAAACATTAGGAAATTTTACCTCCTATAGCAAAGATATACACCATATTTATTATAAACCAAAACCATTTTAATATTTTCTATAGCTACCTTTTATATTTTATAGCAAAATACAAATACATTGTATTCTGTACAAATTCACTCAAGTACATTATTGTTTTGTATAAATACATTATTTTTTGCCTGTATTTATGTATTTCGAAGATTTGTATTTTTTTAATACAGCTGAGTATGCCTGTATTCATACATATTGTACATACAATATGCATGAATACATGATATAAACATTGAAATACACTGTATACTATCATTGAAATATAACAAAATATAAACAGTGAATACATTTAATTTTAAAATATAGTGAAATACAGTAAAATATACTGAATACTAATAGAAATACACTGAATACAACCAATGAAATATACTGAATGCAGCAATAATAATATGTATTAGGAATAACTAAAATATTATTAATACAAATACATTTGAATACACTGAATACAAAATAGTGAATACAGTAAATACAAACGTTGAATCTATTGAATGCAACAGTAAAAAATAACTATTGAAACACACTAAATACAAGAGGTAAATACTACAGTTATATACAACTGAATACAGGCAGTAGGTTTGTGTTTAGCGTCTGAAAAATCATTCTAATTAATTGGGTTGATAATGAGGCGTGTTAGAATTAATTTTGTTGAGTTATATTAGGAGTGTATCACGCTAATTGATTCTATTTTCGTTATTAGACAGCTGGACAGACCTATTTTTAAGGTGATTGTCGTTGTTGTATTCATGAATACATGGTGCGAATACATGTGAATGCAGTTGCGTACAGCTGTAACCCCCTGTTTTTAGGCAACTTTCGAATACAACAAATACATTACTGTAACAACTGAATAGTAGCTATAGGAAGTAATTATGTATATAGTAGCTATAGGAAGTTAATATCACTAAACAATGGTTTCTGAAAATTCCTCAAATTTAGGGATTTTACCAAGCTACACTATATTAGAAATTTATTTATCTATATTCTCTATGTTTTGTAGTTCTTAATAAGTATCTAGATTTTTCTTACAAATTGTATACATTACTCGTTAAAAGGCTCCCACCCCGTTGTTAGTGCCTTCAATTAAGGGATTCAATTACATTATTTTCTTTTCTTTTTTTTTTTCGCTTTCCTCTTCTCTCTCCTTTTTTCTTTTACATCAAAATCCCTTAATCTACGCCAAGAATCTCCTTCTTCTCTCTTCCCACCATTGCTGACAACTTTATATTATTAAAAAATCGTCAATTGTATCATTCTTTTGTTGGGAGACTGGACAACACTGAAAATGAAGAAATATTCAGGAATTGTATGATAATTGTATCATAATTGTATTTTAATTGTATCAGATACATCAATCATAAAACATAATTGTATCATACTTGTATCTAACTTATATCCTGCACATTAATACCCAAAAAATCCTGATACAATACTAATAAATTAATATACAATTATCATATATTTGTGATACAAACCGTAAAATTCGTCACGAACTCACTATTGCTTGTAACAATATACAATGAATATACTATTATCATACATTTGTAATACAATTCTTGCAACAATTATGATTACATATGCAATTATATACAATCACGATATATTTTTGAAAAATTGGGATACCAAGTAACTCAAATCAGTTCCAAAATAAGACAAAATATAATAAGAAAACGATGTGAAATGGTGAAGAAATTTGTAATCCAAAAAGCAATGGGGTTTAGTTTCACAATGCATGAGAAGAGAAAAGTTATGGGATTTTCAAATTTATTGTTGAAAGGAGAAGGCAATGTTTGCAACGAAGTCTATGATGGGCAAAACCGGGTAACTAAATTGCTCCAAATAGCCACTTTACGTTATTTCCTCTAAATATCTGTCGGCATCGGATGGTTACGCTAACATAAAAAATACTACATAATATATACTGTAGTTAATATATAGTTAACTCTAAATATCTATCTTCACAAACATGATTATCATATAATTAATTAATACACATTCTCATATAAATTTATCACTTTATTATGACCCTGATACTAGTTAATAATATTACTTCTCATGATACTAGTAAATTTTTAATTGACGGGTCTCCTCATGATACTAGTTAATAATATTACTTCTTTGTTTTGTGGAAGACAAAAAAACCACACATCACAGTGCATAACTGCATAAGATAAATGAAAGAAACAAACAATAGTTGATACCTTATTACCATAGACACCATTAGACTGTTCATATATACCTCTATTCTACTTATATGACACTATGATTTGAAGAGTTGAATGTTTTAATATTCTTAAAACAGTTTTCGATGGGCAAAACCGGATAATTAAATTGGTCCAAATAGCCACTTTGTATTATTTCCTCTAAATACTTAATTAGTTGCACCGGGTGGTACATACGGGAATGATATATTAAATGAAAGATTGGAAATAGAGCTGGAGATGACACTACTAAAAATCAGGTTTTAGCGACGGACAAATTCTGTAGCTAAACAGAAAAATCCGTCGCTAATCTTATTTAGCGATAGATTAGCAACGGATTATCAAGAAATTCTGTTAGCGACAAATTAGCAACGACGTTCGTAACTAATTTCAATTATTTTTGTAGTGTGAGCGCTAGCCAGAACGAAATGGACACATGTGAGCGATCGATTACGAGAGCTCGACCGATCAGACCGGGAAGAAGAGAAAGAAAGGTCAATCTCCGAAAGGCCTTCGCATGCCCCTTCCTGCGCATGCGCCTTTATTTATATTCTTTCTATTTTTGAATTACCTAACATATTAAGTACATAACACATATCTTCACAAACATGATCACCACTAAATTATAGTTAATTAAATGCACATTCTTACCTTAATTTATACTTAACCATGACCCTGATATATGCGAGTGAATTTTTAATTGACGGGTCTCCTCGTGATATTAGTTAATAATATTACCTCTTGTTTTGGAAGAAAAAAACCCACACATCACAGTGCACATGATAAATGAAAGAAACAAACAATAGTTGATACCTTAATTACCATAGACACTATTAGACTGTTCATATATACCTCTCTTCTACTTATATGACACTATAATTTGAAGAGTTCAATGTTTTAATATTCTTAAAACAGTTTTCGATATGTTTAATCATGAATGAAACATTATTATCTGTAGTACACCGTATGTAACTTTTAAGAAAAACTCTATAGATTTTATTTTTCTAAAGAAATAAAATAATATATTTTGAATACATATAAAAAATTAAAATTTTAAATCATAGTAATTTTACCGTATGTACTAATGGAAATTTACCTTCGTAGAAGAAGAACTCGCTGTTACTTAAGAGGGAGTAATTTTTTAGTACATAGGGGAGAAAAAGGAGGAAGAAAAGAAAGTGTAAACAAACGGAAATCTAGGGTTATCAGGATATAGGCCCAAAAATAACTCCTGTAATTAGCGGGTTTCCTCATAATATTCGGAGAGTGCAAATACAAGTATAAATTAATTATACACTCCAAACCAAACTCCAATTCCCCATTAATGAGCGAAGAGTAATAATGTACTCCTACTAACTATAATTCAGAACAAACTCAAAAACAAAGGACAATATCCCCTTTTTTTCTCAACCCTCTTATCTTGCTTGCAGAGTTAGGGCACAGAAGTTTTTAATTTTTCGTTTTTACAGTTTGAGAAATATTATATTGTTTTGATCAAGCATTAATGGAGAATACTGTGAAACAAGGGAAGATTTTTGTTGGTGGAATATCGTGGGAAACAACTGAAGAGACACTTAAAAAACACTTTAGTCGCTATGGAGAAGTGGTCAAGTCAGAAATACCTAAAGTTTGGGAAACAGGTTTTGGAAAAGGCTTTGGTTTTGTTACCTTTACTGATTCTTCTGTTTTTGATAAGCTTCTTCAAGACCAACATATCATTCTTGGTAGAACGGTAATGCACTGCACTGCTTTTCTTTTCCGATTTAACTTAATTATATCCACATGCAGTGTATTTTTTTCACGTTATATATATAGTAGATTACTTGTCTTATTTTTTATGTCACAAAAAGTGCGCGGATGTGGTGTAAAAAATATATTGATATACTGTTAGTGCGTAGAAATTTCATTCTTTCCTTTTCTTTTATTCTCCTGTTTTGTGGCTTAATTATGCTCTAGTTCGTCATGTGATTTTGTTTATGTGGTTGTTTTATCTGCAACCATATATGAATGCGCAGTTTTTGCTTCTCTCAGCAATACTTGTGGATGTAACAGATATCTCAATAATTCACAAACATTAATTACACGAACAATGACGGATTAGTTATATAGTATTGAAAGTGAAACTAACATTATAACTGAATTAAATCAACTTTGTCGACTTAGAGTACTTTTCATGTAGTTTTTAAATATGTGAATTTTATTGTAATAAACTTGAAGAATCTATATATGCCTAAATTCACACGAGAATTAGGTGTTTTGATCCTCGTACAATTCAAAGGGAGTCTATATATGCCTAAATTCACACGAAAATTAGGTGTTTTATTTTGCAAGTGTTCGCATGAACTATTGCATCATTATCTAACTTAGGGATGAAGATTGCAACAACAACAACAATACAGTATAATCTCACAAGTGGGGTCTGGGAAAGATAGTACGCAGACCTTATCGCTATCATGGTGGGATGAAGACTATTCAAGGATATTAAAATCTCATCGATTGGCCATATTGCATTAATATTCTTTCTACTCTATGCTCTCTCTTTTACAATATGTTTCTGCTTTTGACTACTTTTATCTTATCTACTTTCTATACGGTGATTATTCTAGGTTGATGTTTCCTTGGCAAGACCCAAAGGTGAAAAGTCTCAAAGCCAGCGTTGTTCAGAATGCCAACAGACTAGCAAAAGTCACAGGAAGAAGATTTTTGTTGGGGGATTGCCTCAGTATTTATCAGAGAAAGATTTTAAACAATATTTTGAGCGATTTGGAAGAATTGAAGATGCAAAAATTATCTATGATAGAGAAACCAATACGCCTAGGGGATTTGGGTTTATCACCTATGATTCAGAGGAAGCTGTAACAAATGTGTTACAGAGGAGATTTCACATGTTGAATAATAAATTTGTTGAGATAAAGAAAGCCATGCCAAAGGAAAAGAGAGTTATGGATACTTGCACTTACAGTTCTTATCCTACAAACTCAGGCTATGTATTGGTGCCAGTTTTGAATACTAATGAGATTTATGCTCCTAATTATAATTACTATTTGGTCAATCCTGCTATGGTACCTCGTCAGAGTTTTCCGTTTAATTATTCGGACACAAATATATCGGTCTCACAGCCTGCACAGATACAGTGCTATACTCCTAGACATCCAGTTAACTACTACGCCTCAACGCCTAATGGAGTGGACAATGGGGGTTCTTACGAGGCTTTATCAAATACGCCTAGGTGTCCAGTCAACTGCTATGCCTCAGCGCCTAATGGAGTGGATAACAAGGGTTCTAACGAGACTTTACCAAATGCGGCTAGATGTCCAGTCAACTGCTACGGCTCAACGCCTAATGGAGTGCAAAAAAGCGATTCTTACGAGGCTTTATCAAATGAGCCTAGATGTCAAGTCAACTGCAACGCTTCAACGCCTAATGGAGTGCAAAAAAGCGATTCTTACGAGGCTTTATCAAATGAGCCTAGATGTCAAGTCAACTGCTACGCCTCAACGCCTAATGGAGTGCAAAAAAGCGATTCTTACGAGGCTTTATCAAATGCGCCTAGATGTCAAGTCAACTGCTACGCCTCAGCGTCTAATGGAGTGGATAACGGGGGTTCTTACAAGGCTTTATCAAATGGTGCTTATAACTCTGACGTTGAGAACCAGATTGACGTGAAATGTAGCAATGATAGTGATTGTGGGTCTGACAAATCTGTTTCTCATGAAGGGAATCACCAAGATTGCAACATTGAGGTTCAACTTGCTGGAAATGTATCACCACGAGGTAAGAGTGGTCTCTTTTCTATTGGATTTAATTGTGAGTTTAACTACAGCGTAATCAAGTCACTTAAAAATAACATTACAGGTAATCATTCATAAAAAGTGAAAAGTAGCACAAATTGGTGTATTTTAAAGCCTTTGAAATTGCATTGCATGATAAGTTTATTTGTGTTCTTGTTATAGCTCCTAGGAGTAAGAAATCACTGGAGAAGGAAGCAGACAATGGTGAAAAAGACAATAATGGGAAAAACTCCCAGGTTAATAAAGAAGCCGACCATGGTAAAACAGACCAGAGTTTGAAAAATTCACAGGTCAATTCCGTAGCAGAGAATGGTGTAAAAGACTACAATGTGAAAAATTCTCAGGTCAATACTGAAGCAGACAATGGTAAAGACCAAAGTGAGACGAATTCCCAGGTCAATACTGAACATGACACCTTACTGGAAATGAATGGAGTTTCAAGTAAGTGACTTCAACTTTGTAGTATTGTTTACTAGGTTTCAATCTAGTACATTATATTTTGATTGACCTTGTTTTGACTTCTTTGTTTACTAAACTTCAAAACTGTGAAAAATGAGGATTTGAAGGTTAAATTACTGAATCCCCTTGCTCAAAAAGATAATGCAAATTATAAACTTCCAAAGTCCTATGATCATTGATCCTGGTAATTGACAAATTTATATGCAATTAATGTTTGTGGCCTTACGGTCAATAAAGTGGGATAAAAATCATGGGAGATGTGCTCAAATCCCAGTAATGGCAAAAAAGTTAGGTGATTTCTTTCCCTATATACAAAGAAATAGCACAATAATATATCTTGTACAAAACAGGGTGGGATTCATGATATACAAAAGTTTTATCATATATGTATCTTAGCTTAATTAGTTCCTTCTTTGTTATACTATCTGCTACTGTCATTTCCTATTTCAATCATCTTTAAGATTTCTTTAGAATCTACATTTATTAATATAGGAAGTTACTTTCTTTTCCAATGCCTTTTTTCAACCTTTGTTGTAGAGTTAGGAGTTTAGCTAAGATATATGTTTGTTACCATGCTTTGAATTTCTGCAAAGCCTATATTTGCCACTCCCTTATGTGTACTGTTTGTTTCTGATGACTCCTCCAATGCCTCGTCCTTTTTTAGATGCTGCACTAATAGAAGATGCAGTTCTTTATTAGCTGTTGACAGGATAATGGTTCATAAACAGTTACAGTTCCTTCTTTGCTTTCCCCGATTTATTTAGAAACTAGTCATCGTTTGTTCATTATTGTGGAGCTTTGATTTTTTTTCTTTTTGCTCTTTCTTTGTTCAATTTCTAATCCAACATCCTTCATTTTTCTGCAGGGTGTATTCAACCTAATATTTTACTTAATGATGCTGTAACTTGCTAGAACTTGACCAACTTTGGTCATACATCTGCTTGAACTAGAAAAACTACTTGTGTTTTTTTAAGTAATTAGTTAACCATATTCACATGTTTGCGTCCATTGTGTTCCATTTTTATCATATGTGTGTGTGTGTGTGTGTCTTTCTTATGTAAGTTGTTCAATTTTATTGGGTTGGACTATTAAATATGTAACGGGTCACAAGAGGGTTATAAGCCCAAATCAACATGTCAAAAAGATTAAGTTGTGTGTAGGCCGTAGGATAGAAGTGTGTCCGTTTTCATATTTTTTTAAGTAAAGAAAGATATTGCTAATTGGATGTACTAATTTTTTAAACTGTTTTATGACCTGGATTGGTTACATATGACGCATCACTCAACACATTACAGACTGAGAAGTCTAGAACTATTGTAGAAATTAAGAGTAACTCTAGAAATAAATGAAAGGTATAGTTTAGAATATTACTTCCACTAAATTCTTCCATCACCACCTATAAGCAGAGGAGGTCCATTTGAGTTGTGTGTCCTCAAGTAAGAAGTGAGTGCAAACAAAGCCAAAAGTGTGTGATTAAGAAAGAATTGCAAGAGAGAAGGTGAGAAACAAGTGAGTGCAACAAAGAAAATCGTTGAGTGTAAGCGCAAAAGATTTTTAAGACTGAAGCGTGCTGGTCTTTATTTTGCAATAATAAAATTCAAATTACGAACAATCATGGATTTGCCCTTCCATTTATCACAACTAATCATCACAGCATATGATATATTTATCATCAAATGTACGGGTTGGACAGATTTTGAGCAGGTCAAAATGAGGTGAGTCAATAAATAAGTAGGTTAATGACCTACCCAAAAGTTACTTAGGCGAGATGAGCGGGATCAAAATAGGCTAAAATTTGGGTCATAGCCCAACCCTCCCAACTCTTACCAAGTTTTTAATTAATGTGTGTTGTTTTCTTATGAATTGTTTAATTACCAAATAAAAAAAACTTCTTCTTTTGTTATGGACTTATATAACATATCAAACAAAAAGAAAATTATTTTAAAAATATTTTGCAAAGTTGCTCATGGATCATTGGGCTAAAAATCGGTTCACTTTAGATGAACTGAGATGAGTTGAATCAAGATGGATTGAGTATTAATTTATGATAACTGGTATTTGTATTCTTAAAAAAGTTAATCAAAAACAAAAGGTGAAACTTGATAGTATGTGCACGCTCAATTTTGTTTTCACTCTTTCACGAATATGCTGCTGATGCATTCATTCAAGACTTCAAGTTAATTCATAAAAACTACAGCAAACGATCAATGGTCCCCTCATACCCCAGTCTGCTATTTTCTTCTTCCCGTACACTCTTTAGCTTAATCTTCTATTTATTAAACTATTAGATTTGGTATAGGCAATTACTTGTTTGATGTACGTCACTCATATATGATTATGTAAAAAATAACTATATATTGTAAGTATAATAAAGAAGTTAAAGTCAGATAAATATATCATATGTTGTCATGATAAGTGCGGTAAATAAATAGAGTGCATTTTGTTGCTACGTCCTTTGTTTATGTTAGGAGCTGAGGCTGTTTGTCTTTGTTGTAGATTCTAAGCTCCGGATAAAACTCATGTTAATACGTTCATTTCAATTGCATGACATATTGGAATTTTTTTTATGTTTTGTTGGTTTAATTGTTTTGGAAAATATTTTTCTTATGAACTCATTTTCCTCCAAAATATTTTTCTTATCAAGAGAAGGAAAAATATTTTTCAAAACTCCTTCTCAACCTTCTCACCCTCACCCACCCACCTAACCCCATCCCTCTCTCCAAAAAAGCTTTTTTTTTCTTTTCAAATTTTAGTTATTTTTTCCGTCACCACCCACCCTACACCCCCGAAAAAAAAAATATTTTTACTTTTTTTTTTGTAATTTTAAATTTCTGTTTTTTCGTTTTTCTGCACCACCCACCTCTCACCCCACTGCCCTCTCACCCCGCACAATTTTTTTTTTTAACTTTTTTTTTTATAATTTTAAATTTTTGTTTTTTTATTTTTCTGCACCCCCCTCCCCCGCTGCCGCCTCTGCCCCTCTCGGGAAAAAAAATATTTTTTTTATATATTTTCAGTTTTAGTTTTTTCATCTTTCGGTTTACAGGTTTGAAATTTTACAAGTTCCAAAGTTATGAGTTCGGAGGTTTATGTGTTTGGAAGTTTATGGGTTTAGAAATTATAAAGTTTACGGGTTTGAAATTTCACGGTTTCGAAAGTTTAGCGGTTCGAAAGTTTATGAAATTTGTGGGTTCGAAAGGTTGTTGGTTCGAAAGTTTATGACTTCATGTTTATTGTATCTAAATTATTTATGAATACTCTTAAGAAGTTATTTTCCTTAATTTACGTACCAAACACCAAAAAATAAATAATATTACTACTTATTTTCCAAGAAAATATATTTTCTTGGAAAACATTTTCCGTTATACCAAACACACCCATTGTTCTCCAAGATTTTACATATCCTTGCCCATAAAATTGTTTCTTATATTTTATAATCAACTTAGAAGCAATTTATTCCTCTTTTCTTTTACAGTGATGAATAGAATTATATATATGATGAGTTACATTGTGTTTTGAGGAGTTGTCTAAATTTTGCAGCTCTCAGTCCCATATATTTTCCTCAATTCTTGTACTGTTTTCTCCTATACTCTTTACGGGTCTATTTTCACTCTAGAAATCTAGAAAAGATTAAATAAACAAAAGAAGAAAACACAGTTCCTAGAAACCTATTTCAATTTCTTACATTATAGATATATACCCCTGCAAAAGCTAAGTCAGTTCAAGTAAAATATATTTGCACTCGGTATTATTCCAAACTTAGAATTTTAATTTTTAATAGTTACAAATTAAAGTAAGAGTAGATATCACATAACCATGCTTATTGATAAATCTTTGTCTAGATATATGAATAGAAATGTACATGTCTCGCATTCTTCGATTTAATCAGTAAACAAATAAATTTTTTTATTCATCGCGTAGTCCATAACTCAGCTGATCATTCAACAATCCAAAATTATAGACTAACGTCACTTTTCTTTCATTTGTAACAAGAAAGTCACTCAACTATTTCTATTACACACAAATGATCACTCAACCGAAATTATCAAACTTTTTGGTGAAAAAATATGATGTGGCAGTCAATATAATTTTTTTGTATATTTAGACCAAATAAAATAATTAATACCCAAGAAAAACATCAAAAATCCACACAAACAGCCAGTCTAACCTGCTAAAAATAAAAATTCACCCGCTAAATAAAATCAAATGCTAAGACACATCCATATTGCAAATGCATTTCTCCTCTTCTTATAAAAGCATCTTTTTCCATAGTTTAACTCTAGTCCTTAATCTCCTACCTATTATTATTTTATAGAAAGTAGAATAAAAATGGTGAAAACAAGAATACAAGTCATTGAGAAAAGGAGAACACATGTCACTCTAGTCCTTAGTCCTTAACCTTATTATCACTTTTAGCCCGCGACAGAAACTATTTACATCTGGTAGTCGAAAAAGTGTATAAAATTTGTATATAACATACAGAATGTATATATATATATATATATATATATAAAATATACAAATTTTATACATTTTTTCGACTATTATTTTTACAGCGGCTATATAATGTCACTTTTCCAAGAGTATTAAACTAGAGTAAAAAACCATAAAAAAGAATGCTTTTTACGAGAAGAAGAGAGATGCAACCGGATTTGATTTTAATTGTCCATCCTTTTCAGGTGTCAAACACGAGGAAAACGTAAGAAAAACTCAGAGGAAGTAATTTAGATCGAAAATTCAAAGAGAAGAATAGACCTTAGCAAATATATCAAGCACGAAACTACTCCGCATTTCATTTGACGAAGTGGAAGACTCCACTTTCAAGAATCTTCGGTTGAACTATCTCTATTAAGTTCGTTCTTTTTTGACTTCCAAATATAGTTTCCTTTTTCATAGGAAGACTAGGGAAAGCATAAAAATGAGTACACGATAGCCACTTCTCTACACTCTGTTATTCTGCCTCCGGTCAAAGTCGTCTCTTTTTTCTGTCAGTAGAGTTTTCTAAGTCTTTCTTCTTGGTATCTTCTCTCAACTGCGGTCTTCAGTTAGCTACTTAAACAAACCACAAGCTCTAGATTTTCCTCACAATCATCTTCATAGAGTCAAATATTAACTTGGGAGGACCTATCTATGATGGAAAAATAGAAAAATATTTAACTTATATATAGTGACATTGTATATTTGTTTACACCACAAGTGTATTTTAACATGTTACAGTAGCCTATTTGTCTCATTTTCGAGATTAATATCCCATTTATTGGACAATTATATACAATTATATATCTTTTAGGTGATTGTTTACCCGTAAAACTGTACAATTGAATTAATATGTGATTTATATACAAGTGAATCGATTTGATCCTAAAATGATAAATGAATTAGAAAAAAATGTAAGACTTAGTGTTAAAATCGAGATAAGACGATAGAGATCTTGAGCCCGGGAACAAAGCTTCTGGAGGCAGTAAGGACAATAAAAATAAGCGAGAAAGTAAAATATTATTGAGCTTTGAACAAAGTGTAGTGTATGCTTGTCAGAAAATTCGTGCACCCTTTACAATGATAATATGACTCACTATTTATAGTTGCACCTAGGGAAGAAGGTCCTAGAATCAAGCCACTCTTTAATAATAACTATGAGGGTCATTGAAGAATGTGTAATGGTGGGCAATGAATGTCATATTCTCTGTAACGGACCATATACTTAATGCTTTAGAATATCCCCCATTACATTCTACCGGGGGCAAGCATTTATCTCGCTTTTATGAACATCATTCTCTCCGATAACAAACGAGATCATTGTCTTCGAACCCGACTGTCTTCTGTATTCGGCACCACATGTCATTTTCTCATGCGATTATTTAATATGAGTATATTTTACCCTATACAGATAGTCCCCCTACTTTACGGTGGCATATCTTTGTGTCACCGGGAAGTTGGTAGAGATATCTTTTTTGGCAAAAAATTCTCTGACCCTCTCTGAAAAGTTTCAGACGGTTGATTAGACGCACGTCATTTACACTTCTTAACTTTCCAAGATCTCTCGAACTCTCTTTGCTTAACTCATACTTGTCTTCAACTTTCTCAAATCTTTTTTTTAGTAAAAAAAGCCTTCTCTCTTCTTATAACAATGACCTATTCTTCCAGAAACCATAGTTCTTCAAAAAATAAAGGTAAAGCTGATGATTCTCCTCCTCCTACGATGAGCACCATCATCCCAAGATGTCTTGTCACAACTAAAGACTTCGAAGAAAAGTATTCTTCCGCTAACCCTCGTACATGAGCTGTCGGTATGTACCATTCTTTCATCTGTCCTTCTAGTATTCCTGCTGTGAAGGAAGACTACAATTGCCAAGATTTAGACATTATCACTCCTGGATCTGGCAGAGCAGATTACCTTACCCAAGAAGGGTTTCACGTATTTTTATACGTATCCCTTCACTTTTGGGCCGTTCTCTTTGAGTGGGGAGCTTGACTCTGTTATTGTGGAGTTCTGCATCCGTTACCAGGTATGCCTGGCACAAGTAAGTCCTCATATGTGGAGGACAGTCGCTTGTCGTCGGTGTCTGTGCCAGGAGATGGGAGAGGAGCTAACCCTAGCTCGATTAATGAACTTTTATTCCCCCAAGAATTTTCGCGGGGGAATGATAAATTTCAGCAAACGTGGCCACCATGCTCTGGTAACCAGCATGGATGATGACAACAATCGTGGGTAGATGGAACAGTTCATTGCAGTTTCCATCGAGGACATTGATAAGTGGGTATTTTGACTGGTTATTAGCACATTTTAGCTTTTATTTTAGTCCGAAAGTATTTAATTATGTTCCCAAAACTAACAAAATTGTACAAAATTATAGGAATACTGGAAGTTTGGTCTCCCGAGATAAAATCCGACTAAAAAAGGAATGTTTCGAAGCACAAAGCAATAAAGGGAACAAAAGTACAAATGTACGGTCCGCAAAAGAAATTGCAGACCGCAGAACTCCATCTGCGGCTGCAAACCAAGAAGAAAAGTTTAGCAGAACTTTCAGGAATGTGTGGACCGCACATGAATTGTGCGGCCGCAGAACTGGGCTAAGAGTCGAAGATCAGAGAGTATGCAAAAAGACCAAGTCCAGGAGCCTTTGTGAATTGCGGACTGCACAAGAAATATGCGGCTGCAGAAGATTGCCTCGCGGCCGCAGTTCAGATATGTGCGGCCGTAGAACTCCACTTCCTGCCAGCTGAAGAAATCTATGGACCGTACATGGAATTGTGCGGCCGCAGAACCTCCGGGGGGCATTTTTGTTTGAGATTTTTGGCCCTGTATAAATAGACGAGTTTCACAAAATTAGGTCAAGTTTGAACATCTGAAGCCGCTGTAAACATTTTTCTTTACTACTTTAGGAAGTTTTACATTATTTTGGCGTTTTAACATTAGATTTCATTATTTTAATCTTCCATTAAGAGTTTAATTAGTTTCTCTTCTTTATTTTCTGCAATTTCCATTATGAGTAGCTAGACTTTTACTAGGGTTGTGACTCCCCAATCAACAAAACAAGCATTAACGTCTTTATTCCATTAGGCAAACACCTAGGTTGTGGTCGCAACCCTAGGCCTTTAATCCAATTGGAAAAAACCTCAAAAATATTTATTAATAATCTATTTTCTTTATCTTGCATTTATTTTAGAGTAACAATAGAAATATAAAACAAAACCTTATTGTGGAAGTGCAATCTTAGATAACCTATTTGCTTGCTTTAAATATATACTCCTAACTCCCATCATAACTACAGTGGATTCGATCCCGACTCCTAGTTGGGTAACTATTATTGCATACGACCTTGCTGGAGAGTTAAAACGGTGTTAGCTATATATTTGAGTGTGTTTTTGGAATATCTTCTTTTCCTTCCGTGTTACTAACTTGTTTGAGAAATCTTAGGTATAACCATGGCGAACAATGAGCTCAAAAATTTGCCTTTGGGGGATGTGGACGTCGAGGATGAGCAAGTTGATGAGATTCCTCTTGAACCTCAAGCCAATAGAAGAGGTCGAGTGCCCCATGACAATGTCCCCGCTCCACCCCCACCTCCACCACGAGCGGTTCCATACCGGGTGTTACCCAATGAAGGATATGCTAGTGCAATTGTCCATCCCCGTATTAGAACGGGCAACTTTCAAATCACCAATGTGATGCTCACTTTGCTAGAGCAACGAGGTTTCTTCACCGGTGCTTCATGTCAAAATGCGTACAAACATTTGAAGGGGTTTGTGGACACTTGTTGTCACGCCCCGAACCTAGGAGCGAGACAAGCACCCCGTGCCTCACCTAACCTGGCGTACCAAATTGCGACTAAGGGACTCTGAACACATAATGTCATACTTTGGCCATGGGGCCACCTTGCAAGACAATTTGCGAAGCAAAATATAAAACTGAATGGAAACTAGCACTAACTAAATATCAATATAAAGCTAGGCCGACAAGGCCGTCATAGCTACTACAGCTGACAAACCACCAATTTATACAAACCCAACATACTGCACTAACCAACAGGATATGCCTACAAGCCTCTACTGATAGATGTACTGTGATCGGAACAGGGCCCCGACCTACCCATAACATATATACAGATATACATAAGATGTACACAAAACTCTAGTCCTGGCAACTCCGAAAGACGTGGAGCTTACCGATCAGGCGGAACTCGGAAAACACCTACTGAGGAGGTCTACCCGTCTGTCTGTCTGAACCTGCACGCATGAAATGCAGCGCCCCCAAAAAGGGACGTCAGTACGAAATAATGTACCGAGTATGTAAGGCAATAAAATAATTGAAATCTGAAACTGAACTGATAATATGATAACTGAAATTAACTGGGAGTCAAAGATGATCTGGAGATATACTTACCTGCTGATACTGACTCAACTCCTTCAATATAGTAAGTAAAATAATTGTACGGCCTTATAAGGCTCGATATATATAACTGCTCTGCCATAGTAGGCTCGCTTATAGGCGCTCGGCCATACTAGGCTATGTATCTCGACCATGCTGGGCTCGCTCATAGGCGCTCGGCCACAGTAGGCTCGGTATATAACTTTCCATCTGATCAGAGGTTGCCCAATAGGGGCTTGCCCATCGATTATAGCTCGATGGTAATGAAAATACTGTAATACTGTATATATAGGCTTGCTGCTCTCTTGACTGAAAGAAGACAATACTAAAATTGAATATAGAGTCTCGATAAGGAATAATATTGTAACTTATGAGACTAGAATAGTGTGAATAAATTCATGAATATGAACTTCTCTTTTTGTCTCATTACTAACACATGTAGCTACGAGATCATGCCAAAATGAAGGAAGGCTTAGCCTTAACATACCTTATCACAATCTTTTCAATCACCAAGTTGAACTCACCTCTTCGCACCTTAATCTACAAGAATGATAATAATACTATCGTTAAGTTACGAAAGGTACAACTATCGCACAACGAACGACAAACCTATTTTGTATTAAAACGGGCAGCATCTCCCCTATAATATGCCCTTCCTCCAACTTCAAGATAACACCAACAATACAAGGACAGAACAATAACAACATATATACATCATTTTCCAGCCCTATATACACCATCAAATACTACAAAACAGCCCAACACACCCCAATCTCTTCGTACACAAAACGACCACCGTAGTAGTGTCAAACGACCCGAAAATGTTATGACGAACGACCAGCCAACCACCCTACATTTATATGGTGTTTATAAACCCCCTTCCTCCTCCAAAACTCCACAAAATAGTAATAAAACACGCAGCCCAACAGCAACACAAAATAGTCCACAAAACAGTCCGCTACAAGTGAATAACTCGAACTCACGGCTTCCGATCACCATCCCGTGAGTTCTTACAAGTATAGAACGACTTACCATGAATTTACAGAAGAAAAAATGGATGAAAGAGAGCAGTAAAATCACCTTATTTGTTGGATAACTCAGCTCCTATCTTGGTTCTTCAAACTCTAAGTTTTACCTCCAATTGGAACTTGAAAGGGAGAGAAAATCAATTAGGGTTTTGTGGAAAATTTTTGGGAGGATTCTTTGCAGAGCTTATGTCTGGTTATTATGCTCTATTTTAAGTCTAATATATGAAGAAAATAGGCCCTTAAAAGGCCTCTTTGGACGACCCGAAATGGCCCATTTTTGGGCTTTCATTTAAGCAAGTAGGTGACACACCTACTTGTCACCTAGCAGCTTGCGCAGTATCGCAAAAATGCACATATCTCTCTACTCCGATGTCGTATTGACAAATGGTTTAATGCGTTGGAAAATAGACTCATAGATCTTTAATTTGATGGGTGGAACACACCATAACTCTAAGTATATTGGGAGAAAATTGCAGTTACATTTGACCCAAAGTTTCAGTAAAACTTATGAATGTAACTTGTGATGACTTTCATCGACTTTTGTTCCACAACTCGCTTGACTTAAAAAAATAACACACGGATGTAATACGACTAATATAAATCATAACATAATCTCTTTATCATGTTAATCACCCTAGTCTCACCCCAAAGGTACATGTTATAACATTCCCAACTTGTCGACTTTCGATGAAACATTGTTTTATTTAATTGCTTTAGCTTCTGAACTGTCCAACCCTCTTTGTACTTGTTGTTCATGATCTTCAATATTTGTAACCTCAGAGGTAACATGATTGACTTACTTTATATACTTTTAAATATTATCTCATTTTTTTGTCCTACATTAGTTTGCTTACGACGCATTTTTACATACGAAAATATAGGGTGTAACATCACTCCCCCTTGGGAACATTCGTCCTCGAATGTTTACTCTTGGAGACTTTGGAAACTTTTTCCAGAGTATCCTTCGTACACTAGGTTAAAACCAACCTGCACGTAGCCAGAAACATACTATGCATGCCACACATGGCCAATCTTATAAATAGCAGCAATTTGCCTCACCGACCGTAAATCATAAATATTGAAAGTGAAAAATAAAAGCTTACCTGATGACCTGCTAGCCTACATAGAGCTATGTTGTAGCGTCCCATCTCGAACCATATCTTCATTTTGAAATAGGTGGGGGTATTTAGACTTCATTTCTTCCTCCGATTCCCACGTCATCTCTTCTACATTCTTGCTCCTCCATAAAACCTTTACGGAAGCTACCTCCTTATTTCGTAGATTGCGGATTTGTCGGTCTAGGATGGCAACTGGAATTTCCTCGTATGACAAGTCCTCTGTAATCTGTACATCATCCGTGGGCACCACTCGGGTAGGATCGCCAATGCACTTCCGTAGCATAGATACGTGAAAAACCAGATGGACAGACTCCAATTCTGAGGGCAACTCTAACTCATAAGCTAGTTGGCCCACTCTCCGAATGATCCTATAAGGCCCAATATACCGTGGGCTAAGCTTTCCTTTCTTGCCAAACCTCATCACGCCCTTCATAGGTGATACCTTTAAGAATACCCAGTCATTAATCCTGAACTCTAAGTCTCATCGCCGCACGTCAAAATATGACTTCTGACGACTCTGAGCTGTCAACAGTCGCTCCCGGATAACCTTTACTTTCTCTATGGCCTGCTGAACCAGGTCTGGCCCATGTAACCCAGATTCTCCAACATCAAACCACCCTATAGGAGATCTGCACTTACGCCCATACAAAGCCTCGTACGGAGCCATCTGGATACTGGAGTGGTAACTGTTATTATATGCAAACTCGATAAGAGGTAGATGTTCATCCCAACTTCTTTTAAAATCCAACACACATACTCGTAACATATCCTCGAGCGTCTGAATTGTGCGCTCGGCTTGTCCATCAGTCTGTGGATGAAAAGCTGTGCTGAGATTCACCTGAGTCCCTAGACCTCTCTGAAATGACCTCCAAAAATGTGCTGTAAACTGAGCCCCACGGTCAGATATAATAGAAACTGGTACTCCGTGTAGCCGCACTATCTCCTTAATATATAACTTTGCATAATCTTCTGCTGTATATGTAGATCTGACCGGTAGGAAGTGAGCTGATTTCGTGAGCCTATCGACTATCACCCATATGGAATCGAACTTACGATTAGAACGAGGTAAACCCATGATAAAGTCCATGTTTATCGCCTCCCATTTCCATGTCGGGATCTCTATAGTCTGCATTAGCCCTCCGGGCTTCTGGTGTTCTACCTTCACTTGCTGGCAACTAGTACATTGGGCGACAAACTCAGCAATGTTCTTCTTCATATCATTCCACCAGTACATATCCTTAATGTCATGATACATCTTCGTCGATCCAGGGTGGATGGAATACCATGAATAATGTGCCTCTGACATAATCCTGTCTCGTAGCCCTGCTACATCTGGAACACACAAACGACCCTTGTATCTGAGAACCCCATCTCCCTTGAGCTCTAACAATGGCTTCTTCTGCTGCGGAACTCGCTCTCTCAACTCGACCAACTCTGGGTCCTCGTACTGCCTTTCCTTGACTTCAGCTATGAGGGATGATTTTGCAGTGTTTTGGATTACAACTCCACCATCCTCAGAATCTACTAACCGAACCCCCAACGAAGCCAATTGATGAATATCTCTAGCTAATTGTCTTTTCTCGGGCTCTACATGTGCTAAGCTACCCATAGATCGGCGACTTAAGGCATCTGCTACAACATTAGCTTTCCCTGGATGGTAGAGAATGTTAACATCGTAATCTTTCAATAACTCAAGCCATCGCCTCTGTCGCAAATTCAACTCTTTCTGCTTGAAAATATATTGTAGGCTTTTATGATCAGTAAATATATCAACATGAACACCATATAAATAATGCCGCCATATCTTAAGTGCATGGACAACCGCAGCTAACTCGAGGTCGTGGGTCGGATAATTCCTCTCGTGCTTCCTCAACTGCCTTGAAGCATATGCAATTACCTTCCCATGTTGCATCAGGACACATCCTAACCCGACACCTGATGCATCACAATACACGGCATAACCCTCTAGACCCTCTGGAAGTGTTAGAACTGGAGCTGAGGTCAACTTGTTCTTAAGCTCTTGGAAACTCCGCTCACAAGCCTCTGTCCATTGAAACTTAGTTTCTTTCTGTGTCAACTTCGTCAATGGTGCCGAAAGGGAAGAAAAACCCTCTACGAACCTCCGATAGTATCCTGCTAAGCCTAGAAAGCTACGAACCTCTGTCGGAGTGGTAGGTCTAGGCCAAGATTTCACGGCCTCAATCTTCTGAGTGTCCACCTTTATCCCTTCATCTGATACAATATGCCCCAAGAATGCTACAGACTTCAACCAGAACTCACATTTAGAAAACTTAGCATACAACTTACGATCACGGAGGGTTTGGAGTACCGCTCGCAGGTGGTCCGCATGCTCATCCTCTGAACGGGAATAAACCAGAATATCATCAATAAATACTATCACGAACAGATCTAAAAATGGCCGGAATAGGCTATTCATCAAGTCCATAAATACAGCGGGTGCATTAGTCAACCCGAAGGACATGACAAGGAACTCGAAGTGGCCATATCGGGTCCTGAAGGCTGTCTTCGGAATATCTTTTTCCCGAACTCTGACCTGGTGGTACCCCGACCTCAAATCAATCTTGGAAAAGCATCTAGCTCCCTGCAACTGATCAAACAAGTCATCGATCCTTGGAAGTGGATACTTATTCTTAATAGTTACCTTGTTCAACTGCCTATAATCGATACACATCCTCAGCGAGCCGTCTTTCTTCCGCACAAATAGTACCGGTGCACCCCAAGGTGAGGTACTGGGCCTAATGTAACCTTTCTCCAGCAAATCTTTTAACTGCTCCTTCAACTCCTTCAATTCGGCAGGTGCCATTCTATACGGAGGGACGGATATTGGTTGAGTTCCTGGAAGCAAATCGATGCTAAAATCAATCTCTCGCTCTGGAGGAATACCTGGAAGCTCATCTGGAAACACATCTGCATACTCTTTGACTATGGGAATAGACTGAAGTGTAGGTATCTCAGCATCTGCATCTCTAACTCGCACAATATGATAAATGCACCCTTTTGCGATCATTTTCCTCGCCTTCAGATAGGAAATAAACCTACCTCTGGGTGTTGGTGTATTACCTACCCATTCAAGGACTGGCTCACCCGGAAAATGAAATTTGGCTACCTTTGCTCGGCAATCAACTGTGGCATAGCAAGCTGCCAACCAGTCCATGCCCATGATAGCATCAAAGTCCATCATCTCTAGCTCAACTAGGTCAGCTGAGGTCTGACGACTACAAATTGTCACCGTACAACCTCGGTAAACCCGTCTAGCAATAATCGATTCTCCGACCGGTGTAGATACCGCAAAAGGATCACTTAGTATTTCAGGCACTATACCAAACTTCCTCGTGACAAATGGGGTAATATACGATAAAGTAGATCCTGGGTCTATCAAAGCATAAGCATCGTGAGAGCAAATGGTTAATATACCTGTCACAACGTCTGGTGAAGACTCCTGGTCCTGTCGACCCGCTAAAGCATAGATACGGTTCTGATTACCACTTGAACTGGAACCTCTACCTCTGCCTCGACCTCTACCAACCGAAGACTGAGACTCACGCCTTGAAGGATGCACGGACATAGACGATCCTGTTGCTGAACTCGCTGGTTGTGCCATTCCCCCAGAATCTCTATTTGGGCAATCTCGCATCATATGCCCCGGACGCCCACATGTATAACAAGCATCAGAACCTGCTCGGCATTGACCCAAGTGTCCTCTACCACAGATGTCACACCGCGGAGGAAATGACCATGTCTGCGCAGAACCTCGTTGTCGCTGCAAACCCGACGCCCGTGAGCTCTCACCTGGTCCTGACTGAGTATAGCGGTCATACCCGTAACCCTGTAACTGAGGTGGCGGAGGCCTAGGTGGCCGTCTGAAGTACTGGGTCCTATAACTACCCTGAGATTGCTCCTGAGACCTGGGAAATCTCATCCTCTTACGTTGCCCTTGCTCAGCCCTCTCTGTACCCTGCTGCCGACGCCTACCCCTTTCTATATTCTGGGCGAATGCCTGAATCCGGGAGATATCCATACTATCCTGCAATGCAGCAGTGGCACATGCCTCGGTTAACTCTGGGGCTAACCCTGCTATAAACCTGTGAATCCTGTCCCGCATAGTAGAAACTATGGATGGTGCATATCTGGCCAATGAGTCAAAACGGAGACTATACTCTCGAACACTCATATTACCCTGCTTGAGGGCTAGAAACTGATCGACTCGAGCCTGTCGGATCTCCCGCGGTAAGTACTGGTCAAGGAAAGCATCTGAAAAATTCTCCCAAATAGCTGGAGGTGTATCACGTCCCCTGGACCTCTCCCATCCCTCATACCAAAGGATGGCTATATCTCGGAGTCGAAAAGCTGCTAGCTCAACTGCCTCTTTCTCCGTGGCATGCATAACACGAAAGATCCTGTGAAGCTGATCTATGAAATCCTGCGGGTCCTCCCTCTGATCTGTCCCCGTGAACTCTGGGGGACTCAAAGCAATAAACTCTCGGACCCTTGAACTCCCAGACCCCTCAGAAGTTCCTGCACTAGCTGATGCCCTAGCATGTTGCTGGGTAGCTACCAACTGTGTCAACAAATGCACCGCACTCCTTAAGTCCTGATCTGATGGAAGTGGAGGGGGAACTGGATGTGCGGTTTCCCTAGGAATCTCCGTAGTTGGTGGAGGAGCCGGTAATGGCTGAGTAGGGGTCTCCCCTTGAGCCTCAGACTGGGCCCCATCTACTGGGGGTACCCTGTTGGTCCCCTCACCTACTACTGTATCTCTCCTCTGGCTAGCCGTAGTCTTCCTAGTCACCGTCATCTGTGCATGCAAACACCAACACATAAGTTTAATTCAAATTTCCTATAACTCAGTTCTATAGCACGATTTAGATTTCAAAGAAGTGTAACCAACTCCTAAATGCCCTGTAGTTCCTTGCTTATATAATGTGGTGCACAACACATCTATAAACAAGACCCTACTAGACACGGCTTGTAGACTCCCTAGGACAGAACTGCTCTGATACCAAGTTTGTCACGCCCCGAACCTAGGAGCGAGACAAGCACCCCGTGCCTCACCTAACCTGGCGTACCAAATTGCGACTAAGGGACTCTGAACACATAATGTCATACTTTGGCCATGGGGCCACCTTGCAAGACAATTTGCGAAGCAAAATATAAAACTGAATGGAAACTAGCACTAACTAAATATCAATATAAAGCTAGGCCGACAAGGCCGTCATAGCTACTACAGCTGACAAACCACCAATTTATACAAACCCAACATACTGCACTAACCAACAGGATATGCCTACAAGCCTCTACTGATAGATGTACTGTGATCGGAACAGGGCCCCGACCTACCCATAACATATATACAGATATACATAAGATGTACACAAAACTCTAGTCCTGGCAACTCCGAAAGACGTGGAGCTTACCGATCAGGCGGAACTCGGAAAACACCTACTGAGGAGGTCTACCCGTCTGTCTGTCTGAACCTGCACGCATGAAATGCAGCGCCCCCAAAAAAGGGACGTCAGTACGAAATAATGTACCGAGTATGTAAGGCAATAAAATAACTGAAATCTGAAACTGAACTGATAATATGATAACTGAAATTAACTGGGAGTCAAAGATGATCTGGAGATATACTTACCTGCTGATACTGACTCAACTCCTTCAATATAGTAAGTAAAATAATTGTACGGCCTTATAAGGCTCGATATATATAACTGCTCTGCCATAGTAGGCTCGCTTATAGGCGCTCGGCCATACTAGGCTATGTATCTCGACCATGCTGGGCTCGCTCATAGGCGCTCGGCCACAGTAGGCTCGGTATATAACTTTTCATCTGATCAGAGGTTGCCCAATAGGGGCCTGCCCATCGATTATAGCTCGATGGTAATGAAAATACTGTAATACTGTATATATAGGCTTGCTGCTCTCTTGACTGAAAGAAGACAATACTAAAATTGAATATAGAGTCTCGATAAGGAATAATATTGTAACTTATGAGACTAGAATAGTGTGAATAAATTCATGAATATGAACTTCTCTTTTTGTCTCATTACTAACACATGTAGCTACGAGATCATGCCAAAATGAAGGAAGGCTTAGCCTTAACATACCTTATCACAATCTTTTCAATCACCAAGTTGAACTCACCTCTTCGCACCTTAATCTACAAGAATGATAATAATACTATCGTTAAGTTACGAAAGGTACAACTATCGCACAACGAACGACAAACCTATTTTGTATTAAAACGGGCAGCATCTCCCCTATAATATGCCCTTCCTCCAACTTCAAGATAACACCAACAATACAAGGACAGAACAATAACAACATATATACATCATTTTCCAGCCCTATATACACCATCAAATACTACAAAACAGCCCAACACACCCCAATCTCTTCGTACACAAAACGACCACCGTAGTAGTGTCAAACGACCCGAAAATGTTATGACGAATGACCAGCCAACCACCCTACATTTATATGGTGTTTATAAACCCCCTTCCTCCTCCAAAACTCCACAAAATAGTAATAAAACACGCAGCCCAACAGCAACACAAAATAGTCCACAAAACAGTCCGCTACAAGTGAATAACTCGAACTCACGGCTTCCGATCACCATCCCGTGAGTTCTTACATGTATAGAACGACTTACCATGAATTTACAGAAGAAAAAATGGATGAAAGAGAGCAGTAAACTCACCTTATTTGTTGGATAACTCAGCTCCTATCTTGGTTCTTCAAACTCTAAGTTTTACCTCCAATTGGAACTTGAAAGGGAGAGAAAATCAATTAGGGTTTGTGGGAAATTTTTGGGAGGATTCTTTGCAGAGCTTATGTCTGGTTATTATGCTCTATTTTAAGTCTAATATATGAAGAAAATAGGCCCTTAAAAGGCCTCTTTGGACGACCCGAAATGGCCCATTTTTGGGCTTTCATTTAAGCAAGTAGGTGACACACCTACTTGTCACCTAGCAGCTTGCGCAGTATCGCAAAAATGCACATATCTCTCTACTCCGATGTCGTATTGACAAATGGTTTAATGCGTTGGAAAATAGACTCATAGATCTTTAATTTGATGGGTGGAACACACCATAACTCTAAGTATATTGGGAGAAAATTGCAGTTACATTTGACCCAAAGTTTCAGTAAAACTTATGAATGTAACTTGTGATGACTTTCATCGACTTTTGTTCCACAACTCGCTTGACTTAAAAATATAACACACGGATGTAATACGACTAATATAAATCATAACATAATCTCTTTATCATGTTAATCACCCTAGTCTCACCCCAAAGGTACATGTTATAACATTCCCAACTTGTCGACTTTCGATGAAACATTGTTTTATTTAATTGCTTTAGCTTCTGAACTGTCCAACCCTCTTTGTACTTGTTGTTCATGATCTTCAATATTTGTAACCTCAGAGGTAACATGATTGACTTACTTTATATACTTTTAAATATTATCTCATTTTTTTGTCCTACATTAGTTTGCTTACGACGCATTTTTACATACGAAAATATAGGGTGTAACACTTGTTGGGGGAGCAAACAAACAAATGTCTCTGAGGATACATTGAGGCTAAGGCATTTTCCCTTATATTTACAGGGGAAAGTGTTAGATTGGTTGGAACGACTACCGAATTATTCCATTCGTACTTGGGATGTGTTGACGGAAAAGTTTATCTCTAAGTTCTTCTATCCTGGGCATATGGCTACACTTCGAGATGAGATATTTGCATTCAAGCAAGAGCCGAATAAACCACTACACGAGATTTAGGAGCGGTATAGAACAATGGTCAAGGAATGTCACAACAACGATATGACAGAAAATATGATTCAACAAACCTTCTATCGTGGGATTAACACAACCAACCAATGTGTAGTGAATCAAATTGCCAGTGGTAACTTTATGACTACGTTGTATGCGGAGGCGTGCAAGATTTTGGATGAAATGGCGGAAACATCATCGGCGTGGAAATCTTGGGATAATGTTCCACAAGGTGACCTGAACGTGATCCACCTTCACAAAGAGTTGCATGACCATAGGCAAGCCATTGCCGAATTGACTACCACCATGAATCAACTAGCAAAGGTTCAACTTCAATAAGTGCAAAATTCTAAGCAAGTCAATGCCATGGAAGGGGTGAATATGACGGTAAACAAAAGAAGGACTAAGGGTCCACAAGTGCAAAATCAAATGGAGAATTATGTGCAAGAGGATAGTGGTTTTGATCAAGATGATTCTTACAATGAAAAAGAAGAGGAGATGCAATATGCGAACAACTTTTAAGGGCAAAGAAACAACTTTCAAGTACCAAACCAACAACAATGGCGACCTCAAAATAATCAAGGCAATTAGAATTCTAAAATTTTGAGTGGTGGCAACAATCAAAGGAATTAGCATAACAACAACAAACAAGGAAATTTGAGTGGTAATAATCAAGGAAATTGGGGGGGGGGGGTAACAATCAAGGCAGATGGCAAAATAATCAAGGCAACCGGGGGTTGGGTTTTCAAAGGCCCCCGATGTATCAACAACTGAACAACCCGCCTCCTTATCCTTCCCATGGTCCAAAGTCTTCAAATAATTAGATGGGGCGTATTGAGAATATTTTTAAGAAAATAATGGAAAATAATGCCGATTAAGATGCCCAACTTGCCTCACATACCACATCAATCCGTAACTTAGAAGTTCAAAAGGGGAAAATCTCTCAAGTTCTAAATTCTTATCCTAAGGAGGCACTACCAAGTGACACGGTAGTAAACCCAAAGGGTGGAAACAACACAGGGCATGCCATGGCCGTTACTACAAGAAATGAAAGAGGTGGGAATGCACCCACCTCAAGTCAACTGTAACTTATGGATAGTGAGTAAGACGTACAAGAAGAAGAGGTCCCAAACAATGTGGTGCAATCAAATAATGGAGTTCGAATTGATATTGATGATAGTGTGGAAGAGAATCAAGAGGAGGTGAACCCATCTAGGGATCACATTATTGACATACCAGAGCAGGTAGTGCAAAAGTATAAGGCACCATTGCCTAAGCCTCCACCTCCATACCCTCAAAGACTTGCCAAGCAAAATAGCAAGAATCAATTCAAGAAGTTCATTCAAATGATGAAGAGTCTCTCAATCAATGTGCCATTAGTTGATGCTTTGGAAAAATGCCCAGCTATGCAAAGTTTATGAAGGATCTCGTGACAAAGAATCGGTCAATGAATTTTGAAACCATAAAAGTCACTCATAAAGTGAGTGCAATCGTGCATTCAATGGCTCCTAAGTTGTAGGATCCCGGTGCTTTCACAATTCCTTGTACAATTAGAAGTGTCGAGTTTGCAAAAGCTCTTTGTGATCTTGGGGCAAGTATCAATTTGATGCCCTATTCGATTTTCAAGATCTTGGGAATTGGGCAACCAATACCCACCTCTATGAGATTGCAAATAGCAGATCGTACTATGAAGAGACCTTTGGGAGTGATTGAATATGTCTTGGTTCGTGTTGATAAATTCATTCTTCCAGCAGATTTTATCATTCTAGATTATGAAGTTGATTATGAGGTGCCGATTATTCTTGGAATTCCTTTCCTTTCTATGGGGAAGGCTCTTTGTGAGTTGAAGTCGGAGAACTTACATTCCGGTTTGGTGATGAAAAAGTGGTCTTCCATGTGTGTAAGTCCACACGGCAACCAAATAGTAATAAGGTGTGCTCTTTTGTGGATTTGGTGACCGATGTTATTGTTGATGAATCAAGTGCTATGATCAATATTGGTGATATGTTAGAGGCCGTCTTGATCAACTTTGATGATGACGAGATAGATGGCTTCATGGAATGTGTGAAATCTTTGCAAGAAATTGGCTCGTACAACTATGCACCCCAACAATTATCCTTGGATCTTAAAAATAGGACAACTCCTCCTACAAAGCCTTCTATTGAGGAGCCTCCTACCTTGGATTTGAAGTCATTGCCTCCACATCTTCGATTTGAATTTCTTGGTCCTTCTTCTACTTTATCGGTTATTCTTTTCTCTTGTTTGACTAACGTGCAGGTAGACTCAACTTTCGCAGTGCTACAAAAGAGGAAAAAGGCTATTGGGTGGACTTTGGCGGATATTCGGGGGATAAGCCCCACATGTTGCATACATAAGATCAACTTGTAGGAAGGCGCCAAACCATCTATTTAACATCAAAGGAGACTCAATGAAGCTATGCAAGAAGTTGTCAAGAAGGAGATTATCAAGTGGTTGGATTCCGGGGTTGTCTACCCCATCTCCGATAGTTCATGGATTTCTCTGATTCAATGTGTCCTAAAGAAGGGGGCATGACGGTGGTCACCAATGACAAGAATGAGTTGATTCCTACAAGAATGGTGAATGGATGAAGGGTGTGTATGGACTATCACAATCTCAACAAAGTCACAAGGAAGGATCATTTTACACTTCCTTTCTTAGATTAAATGCTTGATAGATTAGCCAGCCATGCTTTCTATTGCTTTCTTGACGGATATTCGGGCTACAACCAAATTGTTATTGCTCTTGAGGATCAAGAGAAAACAACCTTTACATGTCCCTATGGTACTTTTACCTTCAAGCGGATGCCATTTGGTTTGTGCAATATGTTAGTGACTTTTCAAAGATGTATGATGGCTATTTTCACGGACATGGTGGAGGACTACCTTGAAGTTTTCATGGATGACTTCTCGGTGGTTGGAGATTATTTTGATGATTCTCTTAAAAATTTGGATAGAGTGTTGGCAAGATGTGAAGAAACAAATTTGATGCTCAATTGGGAGAAATGTCATTTCATGGTCGAGGAAGGCATTGTCCTTGGCCACAAAATATCAAAGAATGAAACTGAAGTTGACAAGTAAAAAATTGAGGTGATTTCTAAACTTCCACCTCCAACTTCGGTAAAAGGTGTGTGGAGTTTCTTACGCCACGCGAGTTTCTACCAGCGCTTCATCAAAGATTTCTCTAAGGTGGTGAATCTGTTGTGCAAGCTTCTTGAGAAGGATTCTAAGTTCAAATTCAATGATGATTGCATGAGAGATTTTGAATTGTTGAAGTTCAAGTTGACAACTACCCCATCATCACCGCTCCAAATTGGAGTGTCCCTTTTGAACTCATGTGTGATGCAAGTGATGTAGCGGTTGGAGTTGTTTTGGGGCAATGCATCAATAAACTTTTTATCCAGTCTACTATTCTAGTAAAACCATCAATAGTTCCTAAGTCAACTACACCATTACGGAGAAAGAGCTTTTTACCATTGTGTTTGCAATTAATAAGTTTCTCCTGTACTTTATGGGTGCAAAGGTTATTGTCCACACAGACCATGCGGCGTTTCGTTATCTTATGATCAAGAAGGACTCTAAAGCTCGGTTGATGAGATGGGTGATTTTGTTGTAAGAGTTTGATATTGACATCCAAGATAGAAAAGGGAGTGAAAATCAAGTGGCGGACCACTTGTCTCGTTTGGAGGAGGAGGGAAGGTCCATGATGGCCTTGAAATCAATGACTCCTTTCCTGATGAGAAAATCTTGGCTATTTCAATGAAAAATGTGGCATGGTTCGCGGATCTAGCAAATTTCCTTGTATGTGGAATCATCCCAGATGAGTTCTCTTCAAACCAAAGAAAGAAGCTCAAACGGGATTGTCAAGATTATTATTGGGATGAACCATACCTCTTTCAGATATGTACGGATGGGGTGATTAGGAGATGTGTACCGGAAGAAGGGCAAGGTAAAATTCTTGGGGCTTGTCATTCGTCGCCATATGGTGCTCATCATGGTAGAGAAAGAACGGCGGCCAAAGTGCTGAGTTGAAGTTTCTATTGGCCCAATCTTTACAAGGATGCTAGTGAGCTAGTGAAAAGATGTGATGAATGTCAACGGGCCGGTGGAATCTCAAAGAAAAATAAAATGCATCTCACTACCATTTTGGAGATTTATATTTTTTATGTGTGAGGTATTGACTTCATGGGTCCTTTTGTGAGTTCATGTGGAAACACCTACATCTTGGTCGCGGTGAATTATGTGTCCAAATGGCTTGAGGTTGTTGCTCTATCCAACAATGAGGCGAGCAATGTGGTGTCATTCTTGAAGAAGAATATTTTCACAAGGTTTGGTACTCTGCGGGCAACTATAAGCGATGGGGGGTCACATTTTTTCAACAAGGCTTTCGACACTTTACATAGCAAGTATGGTGTCACTCATAAAGTCATGACTCCCTATCATCCACAAGCTAGCAGTCAAGTGCAAGTTTTCAACCAGGAGATAAAAAGTATGTTGTCCAAAACGGTGAATGTTAATCGGACGGATTAGGACAAGAAGCTTGATGATGCACTATGGTCTTATCGAACGACTTACAAAACACCTATCGGAATGTCACCATACCGGTTGGTGTTCGGGAAAGCTTTTCACCTTCCGGTGGAACTTGAGCACAAGGCCATGTGGGCTCTAAAGAAGTTGAATCTTGATTGGGATGTAGCCACTAACTTGAGGGTTGCACATTTGAATGAATTAGATGAGTCCCGGTACCAAGCTTATGCAAGTTCTTCCTTGTACAAAGAAAAGATAAAATATCTTCATGAGAAATACATTTGGAACAAAGAGTTCAAGGTAGGCGATCTTGTCTTGTTGTTTGACTTTGACGATGTTTCTTGGGAAGCTAAAGTCTAAATGGAGTGGTCGTTTTGAAATTATGGGTGTGGCACCTTTTGGTTCATTGGACTTGAAGAATAAAAGCAATAAAGTAATTCGAGTCAATGGTCACCTGGTGAAACACTTCTTGGGAAAAGTTAGAGAGAGCCACATCGTGGCGGTCATTCATTTCAATTAATGGTATTCTGCGTCGTGTCCCGACGTTAAATCAGGCGCTTCTTGGGAGGCAACCCATGTTTCTTTTCTTTTTCCTTTGGTAGTTAGTTGTTATTTGTGTTATAACTTGATTTGAAGTGTGCTACAGAGCTGAGTGTGACTTACAGGAACTGTGGACAAAGATGTGGCTAAGTATTGAAAGAAGTGCGGACCACACGTTTATGGTTGTTGCAGCAAAAGTGCAATGCAACCGCATTATTATCTTGTGGACCACACAAATGAAAGGTGGAAAATATAAAGTCTCTGAATTTTAGTCTGTTTGAGAAAAGGTCGATGTGCGACCGAAAAAGGAAATTTGCGGCCGCAACATGAAATTTGCGGCCACACACAAAATTGTGCGGACCCACTCGCCCTTCCTTCCCTTAGCAAAACCAAGTAGTATAAATAGTGGAATAAAGGCTATTCTACATTTTTTTCTTTCCCTCTCTGAGCACAAAAACAATACTCTATTGAAATTTCTTGGTGAATCTATCTGTCCACACACACAACATCTTTGTTCTGTCACTCATCACACTTATTCATCTGGTATCCTTCAGTTCCTTGTTAATATTTTTCTTTTAATCTGTAGAGTTTTAGTCATTTTCAGGCCATTTGTCAATAGAATTCAATTGTGCATTCATGTGGGGGTAAATCTATAATGGGTTAACTAATACATTCTCTATGGGGACTGGGTCAAGATATTTGCAAGCCTCTATGATGTTGCCATGTCAAAATTTGCACAAAATTGCAAAACCTAGATAGAAAAAAACTGGACTGTTCGTAGTTTTTGAATTTCGCGGACGCACCAGAAATTGTGCAGTCCGCAGATTGTGATTTTAGGGCAACATAGTGAAAGAAGGTATCTGCTGCCACAAGATAAAATGTGCGGACCATAAATTTCCATTTTCGATCGCAAAATAGCCCTTTTACTGTCATCAGAGAGTCTATACGTTTTGACTCAATTGTGCGGTCACATGTCTAATTGTGCGTACCGCAGAAAACAGGTTGTGGACACACATCAGCCAATTCCCTGTCAGTAGAGAGTTGGCACTTTTTGGGATTCAAAGGTGCTACCGCAAGTGAAATTGTGCAGACCGCACTTTACTTTTGTGGCCGCAAGACAAAATTGTGTTGTCCGCAAGTTTAAATCTATGGCTGTAAGAAAATTGTGCGGACCACAAATCTGGTTTCCTGTAAGCATGCTTTGACTGTGTACCCTCACTGTGTCTTCTGGTTTATATGTTACTTGCATATCTCCTGGGTATGTCTGAACATTGAATTGCAACTAAAAATCACCTTTGCTTGATACAGACAATGGTTCGATCTAAGGCACGAGGAGACACATCTAAAGGGAGGGGTGGCCCTTCTCGGGGTTGAAGTAAGAGTGCCTTACCTCTTGGCCAACAAAAGACAATTACAAAGAAATCTACAGGCGACAGAGGGAGACCTGCAGATCTCTCCGAGACGAGCTCATATGTAATGTCTAGGGAAGCATCAGAGGATAACTCAACCTCTGTTCAGGGGCAGTCGGTCGTACAGTTAAGGCCGCAAGGAAGATACCAACTCAGGGACGAGCCGTCCTCATCTCATAGCACTTCCGAGGACTCGGAGAGTGCTAGTCAGGCTTTGGATCCACTCGCTACACTTGTCCCCGAGGCACAAGATACACCAGTTCAGGATATCCCCGATGATGGCAGAGGGGGATATGCTACAACAGTCGGCCTTGAAAGTTCAAAGAAGAAAGAGGTTTGGGAGGACCGATTTTTCGGCTTGGCTGCCTCACCAGCTTTCGTACATGTGGCCAGTGAGGTCGCTAACTCTCAAGCGACAGTTTCTATTTAAAGATTTGGAGAGGTACAACCCAGCAGTGTTGAGAAATTTCAGGGAACACAAATGGGTGGATGTGGTTCACTCAAAGTGTAGTGGACTCCAAAGAGTACTTAATCCGAGAATTCTATTCAAATGTGGCTCATATAAAAAAAAGGGATAAAAGTGACTAAAGTACGTAACTTAAAAGTGAGATTTGATTAACATACACTCAACACGTACTAGGGCTGTGAAGATGTTGAGCCAAAGGAATATTTGGAGAAGTATGAAATGGGAGACGCAGTCTGGCCTTGGTTGGTGGAGATTCTAGCAGAACCAGGGCACCACCATGGATTATCACTGGGGTTCTTATCCACCAGAACACTCTCAATATCGAGGCAAATGGGTGAAAAACAATTGTCTATAGCAGACTGGACCCGAGTTAGAATGAGACATACCTTCCGATTCCTCGGGCAGTTTTGGATGCTTCTATTATGGCCGGGTAGCCTATCAATGTGGGTGTTATGATGTCAGCTAACATCTCAATGATTGCTTGGCAAGATGACTCGTCCTACCCGTATCCCAATACTATTACAGAATACCTCATGTTTGCAAGGGTTGAGCCGAGGGATTATGACACAAAGGTGAAGCCGAAAAAGCCTTTTACTTGGTATTCACTGATGGATGCAAACAATCCGAAGAAGAAAGTTCAGCTTCCTACCACTGCGGGCCAGTCTGATGAGTCAGCCATGGTAGTTACTGAGATAGTTGATGTTTCATCCACTTCATCTGAGCCTTCCTCCAGTGTCGCAGCTATACTTCTGCCATCATCCACAGTCCCTACCGAACCTCCTTCCACAACTTCTACTTCGGCTTTGAAGCCAGTGCCCATGCCTACTGTCCTACTTTCTGCATTGTGAGTCTCTCATACATTGGCGAGCCTCAACAACTGGATGCAGATAACCACAACAAAGCTGTCTGACTTATTCAGTACTGTTACAGCACAGTCAACTGCTCAAGCACCTCAATTTCCCCCGACAATTGAAGAAACATTGAAGAAACTCTTAGAGAACCAAAACACTATTATGGCTACCTAGGTATAACACGGGTCAATGATCGAATAAAAAAAAGTAAAGAAGATGAGAAAGTCCCAAGCCAACAAGAAGTCAGTGGACAAGCTTTGGAGAAAGGTGACAGGCTTGCTACAGCCGAATATCTCCCTTTTGACATGCTTATTGACCCATACCATTTAGGCCCATATCCTACAGCACCAACAATACCGTTGGCTGGCCAGTCTGAGAAGCCAGACCTTGCTGCCGACACTGCCAAGGCAGTGATGTAACGACCCGACCGGTCATTTTGAGAGTAATAGCCCTGATTCCCTATTTACTACTTTCCTCGTATCGTTTTCTACTTATGTGACTTGCTGGGAGGTTTTGTTTGTGGTTTCAAAGTGATTTGGGACACTTAGTCCCTAAAGCTGAAGCTTAAGTTCTAGAATTTTAACCATAGTTGGAACTGTGGGAGGACGACTCCAAAATGGAGCTTCGTCAATTCCCCCCGTTGGGTGATTTTGGACTTAGGAGCATGTCCGGATTGTGAATTGGAGGTCCGTAACTGAATTAGGCTTGAAATGGCGAAAGTTGAATTTTTGGGAAGTTTGATCGGAAGTGGACTTTTTGATATCGGGGTTGGATTTCGATTCCTGAAGTTGGAGTAGGTACGTAATGTCTAATATGACTTGTGGAAAAAATTTGTGGTCAATCGGACGTGATTTGATAGGTTTTGGCATCGATTATATAAGTTTGAAGTTTCAAAGTTCAATAAGTTTGAATTAGAGGGTGATTCGTGTTTTTAACATTGTTTGATGAGATTTGAGGGCTCGACTTAGTTCGTATGGTGTTTTAGGACTTGTTGGTATGTTTGGTTGAGGTCCCGGGGGCCTCGGGTATGTTTAAGATGCTTAACAGATTGAATTTGGACTTATGCAAATTGCTGAAGTTTTCTGGTTTCTGGTGTTTTCGCACCTACGTTGGGGAGACCGCAGGTGCAGACTCACACGTGCGGAAAGAGGAGCGCAGATGTGGATTTGGGCTTCCCAGGCTGGGTTCGCAGGTGCGGAAAGATTTACGCAGAAGCGACCTCACTTCTGTGGTGGGAAGGTGCGCAGGAGCGATGAGGTCGCAGGTGCGGCTCCTTGGTCGTAGGAGCGCATCCTCATATGCGGCTCTCCTCTCGCAGATGGAAAGAGGAATGTAAGGATTTCTTTCAGAAGCTCAAGATAGCTTTGACTATAGTCCCAGTATTGGTATTGCCTACAGGTCCAGGATCTTATACTGGATATTGTGATGCATCGCGGATTGGTCTCGGCGCGATGTTGATGCAGGAAGGTAGGGTGATTGCCTACGCCTCCAGACAGTTGAAGGTGCATGAAAAGAGTTATCCTGTCCATGACATTGAGTTAGCAGCTATTGTTCATGCCTTGAAGATTTGGCGGCACTGTTTATACGTTGTCCCTTATGAGATTTACACCGATCACCGAAGTTTGCAGCATTTGTTCAAACAGAATGATCTTAACTTGCGTCAGCGGAGGTGGTTAAAGTTGCTTAAGGATTGTGATATCACTATTTTGTACCATCCCTGGAAGGCCAATGTGGTGGCCTATGCCTTGAGTCACCGGACGGAGAGTTTGGGGAGCTTAGCATATCTACCAGCAGCAGAGAGGCCATTGGCGTTGGATGTTCAGGCCTTATCCATCCAGTTAGTTAGATTGGATATTTCTGAGTCATGTCGGATGTTGGCTTGTGTAGTCTCT
The DNA here is from genome assembly GCF_000390325.3 of Nicotiana tomentosiformis. Lineage (NCBI taxonomy): Eukaryota > Viridiplantae > Streptophyta > Magnoliopsida > Solanales > Solanaceae > Nicotiana > Nicotiana tomentosiformis. The sequence continues at coordinate 133,724,786 of NC_090813.1, forward strand.
CGGTGTTCTTTTTATGATCGTATCAAGGAGCGTCAATATGATGACCCCCATCTGCTTGTCCTTAAGAACACGGTTCAGCACGGTGATGCTAAGGAGATCACTATTGGAGATGATGGTGCATTGAGGATGCAGGGTAGGCTATGTGTGGCCAATGTAGATGGTTTGCATGAGTTGATCCTACATGAGGCTCACAGTTTGCGGTATTCCATTCATCCGGGTACCGCGAAGATGTATCAGGACTTGAAGCAACTTTACTGGTGGAGTATGTAGCTCGGTATCTAAATTTCCAGCAGGTAAAGTATGAGCATCAGCAACCAGGTGGATTGCTTCAGAAGTTAGAGATTCCGGAGTGGAAATGGGAGCGGATCACTATGGATTTTGTTGTTGGGCTTCCACGGATTCAGCGGAAGTTTGATGCAGTTTGGGTGATTGTGGACAAGGATTTATCTTATGTCAAGGAGCCAGTGGCTATTTTGGACAGACAAGTTCGAAAGCTGAGGTCAAAGAACATTGCTTTGTGAAGGTTCAGTGGAAGGGTTAGCCGGTCGAGGAGGCTACTTGGGACACCGAGCATGATATGTGCAGCCATTATCCTCATCTTTTTACCACTTTAGGTATGTCTATATGCTCGTTCAAGGGCGAACGGTTATTTTAAGAGGGGGAAGATATAACGACCCGGTCGGTCGTTTTGAGAGTATTAGCCTCGATCCCCTATTTACTGCTTTCCCCATATCTTTTTCTGCTTATGTGACATGCCGGGAAGTTTTATTTGTGGTTTCAAAGTGATTTGGGACCCTTAGTCCCTAAAGATAAAGCTTAAGTTCTAGAATTTTTACTGTAGTCGGAACTATAGGAAGACGACTCTAGAATAGAGCTTTGTTAGTTCCGTTAGCTCCGTTGGGTAATTTTGGACTTAGGAGCGTGTCCGGATTGTGAGTTAGAGCTCTATAACTAAATTAGGCTTGAAATGGCAAAAGTTGAATTTTTGGAAAGTTTGACCGGAAGTCAACTTTTTGATATCGGGGTCGGATTTCGATTCCTAAAGTTGGAGTAGGTCCGTAATGTCGAATAAGACTTGTGTGCAAAATTTGAGGTCAGTCAGACGTGATTTGATAGGTTTCGGTATCGGTTGTTGAAGTTTGAAGTTTCAAAGTCCAATAAGTTTGAATTGGAGGGTGATTCGTGTTTTTAGCATTGTTTGATATGATTTGAGGGCTCGGCTAAGTTCGTATGGTATTTTAGGACTTGTTGATATGTTTAGTTGAGGCCCAGGGGGCCTCGGGTGTGTTACAAATGCTTAACGAATTAAATTTGGACTTTTGCAAATTGCTGAAGTTTTCTGGTTTCTGGTGTTTTCGCACTTGCGGTGGGGAGTCCGCAGGTGCGGACTCACACGTGCAAAAGGAGGAGCGCAGATGCGTATTTGGGCAACCCAGGCTGGGTTCGTAGCGATGAGGTCGCAGGAGTGCATCCGCAGGTGCGGCTCTCCTCTTGCAGATGCGAACCCAGGGGACTTAAGTCAAGTCTGCACCTGCGATGGAATTTTCGCAGGTGCGGCATCGCAGGTGCGACTGGAAGCCAGTAGAAGCGAAATCGCTGGGCAGAAAAGGCTAAGTTCGAGGGTTTTATTCCATTTTCAATTTTGGGTCTTTCAGAGCTCGGATTGAGGCGATAATTCAAGAGTTGTTTTAGAGAAATCTATTGGATTGGGATTCAGTTATGGCTATTCTCCATTAATCTATAGTTGAATTCATCATTAAATTAACGAATTTGGGTGAGAAATTTGGGGAAAAAGGTTGGAAGTTCTTCAACTAAGTTTTTGAGTTTTGGTTAGGATTTTGATACGGGATTTGGATAATTTTGGTACGAGTGAACTCGTGGTTAATTGGGTGTTCGTATTGTGTGATTTTTATCCAATTCCGAGACGTGGGCCCGGGTCGACTTTTTAGGACGATTTTCAAAACTTTTGTTAAAGTCTTGATTTCATTAATTAGATTAGTCTACTATAGTTGTATTTATGGTATGTAATTATTTTTGGCTAGATTTGGGCCATTCAGAGTCGGATAATCGAGGAAAAGGCATTCTTACGGATTGATCTGAGCTTGGTTCGAGATAAGTGGCTTGCCTAACCTTGTGTGGGGGAAATCCCCTTAAGATTTGGTACTGTTGTGATATGTGAGCGCAATGTACGTGAGGTGACGAGTACGTACACGGGCTATTTGTTGTAAAACCCGATTTTTTACTGAGTAGTAACTTGTTTTCATGTTTATTGAGTTATACCATTTTACTGAGTAGTAACCTATTCTCATCTTAATTAAGTTATACCAACATGTGTGGTTATCCTGTTTAGTCTAATATCGCATGTCTACGTGCTTTAACTATGCAACATGCCTAGTTGTTTTCCTGTTCTTCCTTGATCTTTATTAGTCTTAACTATAGAATTCTTGCTGTTAACTATTGTATTTATCGGTTTGAGCTGTGTATTTACTTTTGAGACTACGAGGTGGTTCCTCAGAAGTTCTCCCTGCATATTTACTTTTGGGACTACGAGACGGTATCTCGGGAGATCCCCCGTTGAGTATTTACTTTTGGGACTACGAGACGGTATCTCAGGAGCGCCCCTGTTGTTATCTCATTGTGTTGTGTTGTTATTTCTCTGTGAATTTTTTCTGTTAAATTCTCCGTTTTACTTCATTTTTATTATATCATCTGTCTTATTATTATATTCCAGTATAGCCCGGACCTGACCTAGTCACTATTCTACCGAGGTTAGGCTTGACACTTACTGGGTACCATTGTGGTGTACTCATGCTACTCTTCTACACATGTTTTGTGTGCAGATTCGGGTGCTTCTTATCAGCCCCGCTATTAGCTGAGAGTGCTTGCTGCTATACGGAGACTTCAAGGTACATCTTTCACGTTTGCAGACCCTGGAGTCCCCCTCTATTCTCTCCTATGTCATTTACCTTCCGTATTTCTTCTATTAGACTCTGGTGTATAAAGATTCTAGTTTCCTTCTGTAGCTTGTGACTTATGATGTTTCGGGTTTTGGGAATACTGTGTATTACTAGATTGTTGGTTATTTTACATGCCGAGCGGCATTGTTACCAGTTATTTAGTTATCTTTTGCAGTTAGTAGTTAAGTTTTACTTCTATTTTTTTGTTATTTCCGTATTTTGTTAGGCTTACTTAGTCATAGAGACTAAGTGCCATCACGACGTCTTACAGAGGGAGAATTGGGTCGTGACAAGTGCGTCATATGTTTACCAACCCAACCACACCCAGATTTGAGGATGATGAGATTCAGTTGGATGAGCATGCGGGCGGTGATATTGCTGGGGACACAGAGATGTCCAAGGAGCCATAGGGAATTTTCTTCACTCTTTTCTCTCTTTTAATCTTATTTTGTTAAGCATTTTGGGACAATGCTTATCTTTATTTGAGGGGGAGAGGGGTGTGGAGTTTATTGATTATATTTGATACATTCTGAGACATTTGGCCTGTAATAGCTTGATATTATTTTCTCTTTTCTTACTATGTATATATTCTCTCTCTTTCTTTGATTATGTATATTCATTCTATCTTCAGTAGTTTTTGCTTATTAACTTCTTTTTTTTTTCTTTATTAGTTCTTTGTTTGATTTAGTAGCTTATTTTTATGTTTTAGTAGACAATAAGCCTTTGGTTTTCTTAATGTCACGGTTCTTTCTAAAGGTAGTTGTTGTGTGAACCGAGTGATTCGTCCCAATGATAGGTGACGTGACAACCTTCTTAAGGGAATGAGTCCGTTTTTGTGTTTAGGTAATAATAGTAGTAGTAATGAATAAAAATACCTAATTAAGTCATTCTCAAAGAGTCAACCATGCTTCAATTGGTACCAACACACTTAGCTACGTGCTTATGGTTAGAGACAAAAATTTTGAAAGAAATAACTCTAGTTAGTGACTTTGTGACTCTTGTGTTGACTTTGGCAATCATCGAGTAGTTTAATTAGACCATAGTGATCTTTAAACTTGAATGTGGTCATTGTGGACCATCGACTCTATCCTCTTTAACAGTCCGGTTGCCTGAGGGGTGAGATGAATTGTTGCTAATCCAAGTATCCGTGCGAAGGGTCTAGAGCTTGCCCCGAATGTGTTTCAAGGTGAAATCCTAAGTGTTTCTTGGTTTGAGAAGTGATTGTAGGCTCTCCTTGGCCTGTTTGAGTTTTCTATTGCCAACCAATGTCATTATCTCTAGTCAACCCCTTTGAGCCTCTAGCCTTTCTCCTTTGATAACCATGTTACAAGCCTTTACCCGTTTGGTCGTGACACTTTCTTGGCACCCGAGCTTTTCTTAACACTCTCGTGAAACAAATGGCTTAAAAAGTAAGTTTGGGGGAGAGACGAGGAACTTGAAAAAGGTATCAAGGCACAAAAAGAGAAAAGAAATGATCTCTATGAGAAAAGAAGGTAAGAAAAGAAAAGTACAAAAAAATGCAAAAAGTGAATAAGTGGAAGGGTTGAATGGATTCAAAAAGAGGTAATGATCCCAAACAAGGAGAAATCAAAAAGGGAGAAAAGAATGAAATGATCAAGAAAGAGTGATGTTAGGTCTCTCTAGTCCCCAATGAAAAAAACGTGTCTCTAAGAATTGGCAAAGTGTGAGCCGGGAAATGAGAGATGGAGTGCTTAAGGAAAGGGATAACCACTCACCCATACTGTATCCGAACCTAATCCAAAAGCCTTCATTACATCCCGAAATAAGTCCTACTTGATTTCAAGCCGAGCGAGCTTACATTAGTAGGGATCTACATAAGGGGCAAGCCTATGGTACTTGCAGCCGTACTTGTGACATTCTCTTGAGAGAGATGAGTGAACCTTTCATAAATCTTTGGATTGAGTGCTAAATTTCTTAATTGAGCCTAGAAAATGGAAAGTATAGGAGGAAGAGTTTGGAGTCTACCATGACCTACATGATAGAGCAAGAGTAATTTATGAGTAAAGTCAATTCTTGAAGCTCAAATGTCACATTAGAACTATATGTGCACGAATGTTTAACTTGCCGCCTTGTTGATAATACATGAGTAGTGTGGGTAATTGGTGGTCCCAACTGATGTGTGGATAGCTCACCTTTGACTATCTAAAATGAACCTTAACTTTTGGAGGTGAGAACTAATTTATTTGCTTGAGGACAAGCAAAGGCTAAGTTTGGGGGGGGGTTAAGTTTGGAGGAGTTGATAAGTGGGGATTTTGACTGCTTATTAGCAGCTTTTAGCTTTTGTTTTAGTCTGAAAGTATTGAATTGTGTTCCCGAAACTAATGAAATTGTTCAAAATTACAGGAATGCTGGACGTTTGGTCTCCCGAGATGAAATCCGACTCAAAAGGGAGTGTTCCAAAGCACAAGGCAATAAAGGGCACAGAAGCACAAATGTGGAGTCCGCAGAAGATATTGCGGACCGCAAAATTCCATCTGCGGCCGCAAACCAAGAAGAAACATTTAGCAGAACTTTTAGCAATGTGCAGCCGTAGAACTGTGCTAAGAGTCGAAGATTAGAGAGTATGCAAAAAGACCAGGTCCAAGAGACTTTGTGAATTGCGGACCATACAAGAAATGTGCACCCCGCGAGGCAATATATGCGACCGCAGAAGATTGCCTCGCGGCCACACTCTAGAAATGTGCGGCCACAGAAGATTGCCTCACGGTCGAAGTTCAGAAATATGGGGCTGCAGAACTCCACTTCCTGCCAGCTGAAGAAATCTGCTGACCGCACATGGAATTGTGCAGCCGCAAAACCTCCCGAGTGGTATTTTTATTCGAGATTTTTGGCCCTGTATAAATAGACGAGTTTCACAAAATTAGGTCACTTTTGAACATCTAAAGCAGTTGTAGCCGGTTTTTTTTTACTAATTTAGGAATTTTTACATTATTTTGGTGTTTTAACATTAGATTTCATCATTTTAATCTTCCATTATTAGTTTAATTAGCTTTGTTCTATTTTCTGCAATTTCCATTATGTGTAGTTAGACTTTTACTAGGGTTGTGACCCAACCCTAGTGTGTAAACCTTATGGGTATCTAATTCAGTACTTGTTTATGATTGAGTGTTGATTATTTAGTTTAGTTTATGCTTCAATTTTAGAATTAATAGTTGCAAATATTGATTTATGCCTATTTGACTTAGTCTCTACTTGAGAAAGATAGACCTAGTCTAGAATAACTTAGCTAACAAGGAATTGGGTTAATTGAGAGATTGATAAACCTAATTAAATGGTTCAACCTAGAGATAGTAATAACCCGACTCGAGCTCTTATCAACTATTTTGGTTGATACCCATTTGGACTTGAGAAAGCCAAATTGGGCAAAATCACTCTCTGACCGAGCAGTATTGAGTGGTTAATGTAGAGTTGAGTGCTATAAGACACCCCAATCAACAAAACAAGCATTAACGTCTTTATTCCATTTCGCAACCCTAGGCCTTTAATCCAATTGGAAAAAACCTCAAAAATATTTATTAATAATCTATTTTCTTTATCTTGCATTTATTTTAGAGTAACAATAGAAATACAAAACAAAACCTTGTTGTGGAAGTGAAATCTTAGATAACCCATTTTCTTGCTTCAAATATATATTGCTAACTCCCATCACAACTCCTAGTGGATTCGACCCCGACTCCTAGTTGGGTAAATATTATTGTATACAATCGTGTCATATCTCTTATTGAGGTATGTTGTGGATGTGATCAGACATCATTCTGGCCACGACTTGATCCTTTCCGGAATTGTGGAAGCATACTCGTAAGTTCATCGTTTGTTTCTTCTTCTAGCTAAAGATCATCCCATATTGTTATTGATTCCTTTTCTTTCACTTGTTTCAGCAACTCGGTGGGTTCCACCGAGGGTCAAAGGCTTGGATAAGTGGGTCCAAAATATTTTGGATGGTACTACGCTCGAGACATGTACGTGAAAAGAACTAGCCCTTAAATATGTGTGGAAGGCCAAAAATCATGGTAGGTTAAACTCATCTTGGTTTTCCCTTTTGTATAAGAAATCTGATTAACCTCTTTCTCTTGTTGAATTCATGTATACCCCAGGGTTCAGTAGTTTTTCCCGAGGAAGAAGTTTTGGCTGATCCTGTTGACGCGGCGAGGTTGCTGCAGGAGGCTTTTACCTGAACAAGTATCTCCAGGCCTACATCTGGCGCAAGTGCTTCTTCTCGGAGTCCCTGGTAGGAGAACAAGCAACCAAAAAGGAGATGTTCCTCCGCGTCCGGGGAAAAAACTAAAAAGGCAAAGAATTCAGCGCCTGAGTCATCCCCGAATGTCGTAGAGATGGGCGTCGTGCCCGAGCTAGTCCTAGAAATTGTGGTGATTTACAATGATGGAGGAGCCACTGATGAGAGGGCTTCTCTAAATAGAAGACAATGACCTTCATCAGCTCAACGGAATGCTCAATATATTGAGCTAGTTACACTAACCGAGGATGATGCCTCGATACCCTAGAGGGGAGTTCGATATGGTGGAAGATGATAACTCATACTTTTGAGTCCTAGTTGCCACGCCCGGTACTGTGAGGCTAAGTATCGAGTCCCTTCTATCTTCGGTTGATGAGAAACCAACAACCAGCACTGCATTTTCTGCAACTGCTTCTCATCCTACAATGCCATCTACTTCATCTCCCTCTTCTCCAACTCTGCCTTCACCACCAGCAACTACTACATTATCTCTATCGGCCACAGTTGCCCAAGAGGAGGATGTCCCTCTTCCCCAGTCCCCAGTCTATTGGAATTTGGGGCAAAATTATGTTGTCCCCTCCGAAGATACCTAAAGGATGAGGATTATCACCCTCTCGGTCTCTACCAGATGCCATCTATTATCCCGAACGGTAGATCTTGCTAACTATCTGAAGCCTTTGGCTTCAGAAAAAGATAAGGATAAGATACAAACTCTCTCGTGAGAGTGTTTGTTGAACAATGTTATGCATAACACAGCGATAGTATACGTCCTCTATGCTGTTTTTTCTATTTTTATGATAGCAGGGTTTTGAGTTTGAATTTTGGTTTTGCAGGCTAACTACCTTGTTTCTGAGGGCCTTCAAAGGTTGATTCGTGATAAGGAGAAACTTACCTTCGATCGGGATTGACTTTTGGTTGAGCGAGACCAAACTGCTAATCGCCTCTCAGAATTGGAAGTACGAGCTACTGAGGTTGTTAAGTTGGAGGCTCGATTGTAGCAAAGTGAGAAAAAAGTAGAAACTCCTAGCCAGTAGGCCGCCCTATTAAGGGCAGAATTTGAAGAAACTAAGGCCAAATGGGTTGAGGTCCATAATGTCGTTCTTTCTTCATCCGATCGCGAGGCTGCCACTACAGAAAGATTGAACAATTTGGAGGCAGCCTTAAATTCCAAAACTAAAGAGATTACTGCTGCCAAGGTGAAGCATGCCGGTTAGAGGAGAAGCATAAGAGGACTATCGAGAAAAATAGAGTTTTTAGCTTCACTGTCCGCGAGCTTGATGTCAGTCTCCGGTCCACCAAATCTGCACGGAATAACCTTTCTGCCGAGGTCAACCGAGTTAAAGAAGAAATCTAGCTGTGAGCGGATTCCCTCGTTGTTGAAAAATATTTGCTATGTATAGTATGAGGAGAAAATCTTTGGAAGAGGCCCAAGCAGGTGTCATTGACTTTGATGCTCAAATCGCTAAGGCCTATGAACTCGAGTCAACTGCCAAAAGGGGTCTTCCAGTCCGGCCTGATACCACCGACTCTTTTGGTCCTAATTCTAAGTTCTCAGGAACTGAAGAAGAAGTGGAAGGAGATGATGCTCAAGGCCAAAATATTGAGCCGACGGTGGATCCACCCATTTTTTTAGGGTGCAAATTCTTCTCTTCCTCCGGGTTTCAAAGATACAGTAGCTTAGTTTTTGCTTTCTTTTCTTTTCCATACTTTTGTATTTGTGCTACTTGGCACGTTTGCATTTACGTATCGTGCAAGGTTTCAGGTGAAAATTTTCTCTTTGCATACTTTTGGTTCAAGTATTTGCGCAAATTTTTCTCTTTGCGTACTTTTTATTTAAGTATTCATGCAAGTTTTCCTCTTTGTATCCTTTTCGTTTAAGCATTCTCGTTAGTTTTCCGCGCCGAGATATGCGAGACTTCAGGTGTATTTTTCCCCTGTAGTATTTGGATTCCTAGCATAGGTTCTTCTAAAATCAAGCCTTTAACATGAGGGTTTCATAAGAGAGGACCCTCTTATGTTTACGGTGCTCTTGAAGAAGACGTCTCCTATTCATTACTGCACTAGCATTTTAAGTACTTGTTTAACTTTCAAATGATAAAATCAATTCATCGTTCAGACAACAAACAAGATAGAAATTAAAAGACTTTACTTTATTCCTTCCATTTTCAAAAGTACATAAACATTCGTTGAGCTAAAAAGAAATTGTCATTTCTTGTGGCTAACTTGTACAACTTGTTTCTACGGGACTGGCCGCGTAGTCCCCCGGTCCTGATGATATAATTATGTTTTTGGGTTTCGTATCCCGGTCGATATGGAAGTCATTGTCGTCGTATCCTTATATCATTCCCCCCAGTGTTCGATTGCGAAGAATGCGAATTTGAACACTGAAAGTTTTACACCTTCGAGATTTCCACTAGTGAATTGCTATATAATCTTTAGTTCGATAGAAAAATTCATAACCCCTTAGGAATTTATGCTATCGAGCCAAAGATTATCTAATAATCCCCCAGTGTCTTGCACTTGTGAATGGTCGGGTAATCTCTGTTCGACAACAAACTTTACTTCCCCGTAGGATTTTGCTATCGAGCAAAAGACTATCTAACCACTCCGTAGTGGTTCTTTTCTTGTGTGCATTGTCATTTAAAGGTCTTATTGCTGCTGCTGAAGCTTCCTTCGTAGTATGCTTTTCATTGATGCCTCGTTAAAAATCTTGCCAAAAAATCCAATTGGGACAAAAATTGGACGAAGGGAAAAAGAGTGCAGCACATACTTTTAGTACAGACGAGGCACACCAGCAATAGTATCTCTTAAGGTGTTCCACATTTCAGTTTCTTGGTAACTTTTCTCCATCTTGATTTTCTAACTCGTATGACCCTTTCTAGATGATAGCTGAAATCCAGTAGAGGCCTTCCCATGTTGGACCTAGCTTCCCCGCATTGATCTCCTGGGTGTTCTGAGTTACTTTCCTTAAAACCAAGTCTCCTACTTTGAAATAGCGAAGATTGGCTCTTCGATTGTAATATCTCTCTATTCTCTACTTTTGGGCTGCCATCGTTATATGCGCCAAATCTATGCGTTCATCGAGCAGCTCCAAATTGACTAATATTGCTACATTGTTTGCTTATTCGTTTACCTGGAAATATCTCAGGTAGGCTCTTTAACTTCCACCGGGATCAGGGTTTCTTCCCCGTACACAAGAGATAAAGGAGTCTCCCCTGTGCTCGATTTGTCCATTGTTCGATATGCCCATAGAACGCCTGACAGCTCTTTGGGCCATTTACCTTTAGTTGCTTCCAATCTCTTTTTAAGATTTTGCATAATCACCTTGTTCGTTAATTCTGCTTAACCGTTTGCGCTCGGATGATAGGGTGATGATGTGATCCTTTTGATTTTCAAGTCTTCAAGGAACTTTGTGACCTTTGCGCTTATAAATTGCTGCTCGTTGTCGCAGGCTATCTCTTTTGGTATCCCAAATTTGCAAATTATATTCTCCCACAAGAAATTTACCACTTCACGTTCGCCGATCTTTTGATAAGGACTTGCTTCAACCCACTTAAAAAAATAGTCAGTTAAAATCAAAAGAAATCTTACCTTACCGGGGGCCGGTGGTTGTGATCCGACAATATCCATTCCCTACTTCATGAATGACCATGGTGACAAAACTGAGTGCAATGGCTGTGTCGGTTGATGTACCAACGGTCCATAGCATTGACATTTATCATATTTGTGAACATAAGCTTTAGCATCTTGCTCCATTCGGGGCCAATATTATCTGGCCTAATTAATTTTAACATTGAGGAATCCGCGCATGAGTGATTTCTATAGATTCCTTCGTGGACTTCTCACATAACATAATTATCTTTGGAGGCTCCTAAACATCGGGCCAACGGCCTTGGAAAGATATTCTATACAATTGACCCCCCTTGAAGCTGTATCGAGCTGCTTTAGTGCGTAGATCCCGAGATGCCTTAGGATCTTCAGGAAATTTCCCATGCTCGAGATAGTCAATAATCTCATTTCTCCATTCCCAGACCAAATTGTCCGCGTTTACCTAGTAATAGCTATCCACGTCCAATACCGAATGCATAAGTTGTACTACCGTACCATAGTTCGATCCCTTCATCTCTGTGGATGATCCAAGGATGGCTAGTGCATCTGCTTCCATATTTTCTTCCCTTGGAATATACGTAATTGACCATTCCCGGAACCGAGTGAGCAGAACCTGGATTTTCATTATGTATTGTTGCATGTGTTCCTCTTTCGCTTCGAAGATCCCGTAGACCTGATTTACTACTAATTCGGAATCACATTTGATTTCTATGACCTTAGAGTCCAGTCCCCCGGCCAATTCGAACCCTGTAATCATAGCTTCATACTCTGCTTCATTGCTAGTCAGAGGAACAGTTCCTATGGCCTGCCTTAGGGTTTCTCCTGAGGGCGTGGTTAACACTATGCCTAGCCTGGACCCTTTCACATTTGAAGCTCCATCCATGAACAAGGTCCAAACTCCTAATGTCGATTCTGACACCATTACTGCTTCTTTGGTAGACAAAGGTAAAAGTTCCGAACTGAAATAGCCACAAAGTTAGCCAAAACTTGTGACTTAATTGCAGTCTTGGGTTTATACTCTATGTCAAATTCACACATTTCGACGGCCCACTTGGCTAGCCTACCTGAGAGTATAGGTTTATGAATAATATTCCACAGGGAAAAGTGGTCACCACAGCTATCGGGTGACATTGGAAATATGGCCTTAACTTTCGAGCGGCGACTACGAGGGCTAAGGTCAATTGTTTTAGATGTGGGTAGCGAGTTTCTGCTCCCATTAAAATTTTACTTACATAATAAATAGGAGATTGCGTACCTTCGTCCTTCTGGACTAAAACAGCACTTACCACTGCCTCTGAGAGCACTAAGTCGATCAATAGTTATTCGCCTTCCTCTGATTTTGACAGTATCAGAGGACTTGACAAATACCTTTTCAGATCCTTCAAAGCCTGCTAACATTCCGGTGTCTATTCAAAGTTATTCTTCTTTTTGATAAGTGCAAAGAAATGATGGCATTTTTTTGAAGACCGGGAAATGAATCTGCTCAAAGCGGCCAGTCTCCCTGTTAGCCTTTGAACCTCTTTTACACTTAATAGCTGGTCCGGGATGTCTTCGATGGATTTAATTTTATTGGGGTTAACCTCGATCTCCCTTTGCAACACAAGGAAACCCAGGAACATACCGGACCTGACCGCGAACGCATACTTCTCAGGGTTAAGCTTCATGTTGTGTTTCCTTAAGATGTCAAAGGTTTCTTGCTGGTGTTTCAGATGGTCACCTGCGTTCAAAGATATTACCAGCGTATCATCTATGTAAACTTCCATAGTTTTCCCTATTTGTTTCTCAAACATTTTGTTTATGAGCCGTTGATAAGTGACTCTGGCGTTCTTTAGCCCGAAAGGCATCACATTGTAATAATATGTGCCAGATTTATTGAATTTCTTAAACTTAATGTTGATTGCTTTGCGTGGTCGTATGCGGATATGACAGGTATCCCGCCAGAAGTGGCCGTGCACAAACTAAGCCTGGATCCTAACATCCCTCCAGTAAGATAGAAAAAATATCATATTGTCGAGGTCGAGAATAAATTCATCAAAGAAGAGGTAACTCGTTTATTTGATATTGGTTCAATCCGAGAGGTAAAGTATCCTGACTGGCTAGCTAACATAGTAATAGTTCTAAAGAAGAATAATAAGTTTTGCATGTGCGTAGACTATAAGAATTTAAATAAGGCGTACCCAAAAGACTCATTCCCATTGCAAACATTGATCAAATGATTTATACGACGGTCAGGGATGAGTTAATGAGCTTCCTCGGTAGTCCTGTCCCCAAGTGGAACTTCCTCTCCAAGAATTTTTCGAATAATACGACTTGTTCAAGTTCTTCCGCTGTGGATTTTGTTATGTCGGTCTCTTCTGGTACCTGGAAATATCTTGGTACCTGATAGGATTCCGACGACTCTTCCCCCTGGTTGACTTCGCTCGACTCGGGAGCAGGCGCTGGTTACTGTAATTGATATGTCGCATGCACCTTCCCTTTGCTACTAGAAACTGATATCGCATTCATCTCCATTGCTGTCAGTTGGTCTCCTATTATTTGTTTAATTCCCTCGGGAGTTTTGAATTTCAGCAACTGGTGATATGTTGATGGCACAACCTTATTTCGTGCAACCACGGTCTCCCCAGGATAAATATTATAGCCTATATCATCGTCCACCACCTAGAAAAGGGTCGTCTTCATTACCCCATCGGTATTCGTGGGAAACAAGATCTCTCCTCGAGTTGTCATACTTGCCAGGTTTAACCCGGTGAGGAGTTTTGTGGCTGGAATGATGCTTTCAGTGAGCTTGGCTTGTTCCAACACTCTTCCATTGGATGATGTTGGCCGAACTTTCTAGGTCCACTAAAACATATTTAATTTTAAAATCTAAGACATTTAAAGAGATTACCAATGCATCATTGTGCGGAAGTAGCAGTCCATCTGCGTCTTCCTCCGTGAAAGTGATGTCGTCCTCAGCGACTACCTAGAGTCTCTTGCTGTGGGTTATTTACACCATCGTCATTTTTGCCGCAGAAAATGTCACATCATTAATCTCGTTACCCCCAAAAATCATGTTGATTTTCAAACATGGGGATCTTCTCTTACTTTTGAAGGTTCTGCATTGTCACAATTACAGCTATAGTTGTTTTTAGCTTGGTCGGTTTAAAATATTCTCAGATGACTATTTTTAGTAATGTCACTACCTCCTCGCGCAGATGCCGACAGTCCCCTATCTGGTGACCTTTGGTCCCATGATATTCACACCATAAATTAGGATCCCTTTAAGGAGAGTCTGAATTGCTGCGGGCGTTTATTTTTCTCATAAACTGTATGATTTTAAAGGGATCATTTTCATTGTTGTTGCCGGAACCGCTACCGTTCTCCCCGGCCCCATCGAAGTCGGCCCAGCCCCTCAGGGTGTTGTTGTCGACCCTCTGCGTTGTTTGATTTGCGGGAGCACCGGGAGGAACTGGACCTCGTCCATTTGTGTTATTGGAAGCACTCGACAATGCCTGCTTCAATTCCGCCATGACCCGATCTTGTCGTGTGAGATGACCTATAATGGCCTCTTGTTGTTCTTTCAAGATCCTTACTATTTCGATGACGTGCTCGTCTTCAGCATCATCAAGAGTCGCCTCTCGAACATGTTGCGAATATCGTCCGTCGTGGACCGGCGTGGCCTCATCCCCCTTGTTGCGGGTATTACTGATTGAATCCTCGTGTTGAGGTTGATTTTCTTGGGCCTCAACGTTGTGTGCGATGTTGACATCGTTATCTGTCATTTTCTATAATTGTTTTGCTAAAAATAAACAATCAAACATGTTAGTAATAAATCCAAGGATCAACTTAGTTATACAACTGTCTAAGCCCCCCGATGGCCACCAAATTATTTACCCGTAAAACAGTACAATTGAATTTATATATGGTTTATAGACAAGTCAATCGATTTGATCCTAAAACGATAAATGAGTTAGACAAAACTATAAGACTTAATGTTAAAATCGAGATAAGACGATAGAGATCTTGAGTGTGGGAACAGAGCTTCCGGAGGCAGTAAGAACAATTTAATAAGCAAGAAAGTAAAATGTTATTGAACTTTGAACAAAGTGTAGTGTATGTTTGTTAGAAAAATCGTACACCCTTTACAATGATAACAAGGCTCACTATTTATAGTTGCACATAGGGAACAAGGTCCTAGGATCAAGCCCCTCTTTAATGATAATCATGAGGGTCATTGAAGAATGTGTAACGGTAGGCAGCGAATGTCATATTCTCTGTAACGAACCATATGCTTAATGTTGCAGAATATTCCCCATTAAATGCTATCGGGTGACAAACATTTATCTCACCTTTATGAACATTATTCTTTTTGATAACAAACGAGATCGTTGTCTTCGGGCCCGACTGTCTTCTGTTTTCGGCTCCACGTGTCACTTTCTCATGCGATCATTTAATATGAACATATTTTATCCTATTTAGTGACCTAATAGTGAATTTTTGTTTTTGTATATAAATTAAACTCAAATCTAACACATCTTACGGTCTTACAATATGCCTATACCATGTCGAAAGAACCTTAAATCCTAATATGATATACGCTCATAGGACCATATATTTTTCATGTTGATCAACGATGTTTACAATATTGAGTATTTCTATCATATTTTATTCTATTTTGGGTTATGGATTTCTGCTAAATTTCATAACCACTCATAAATTTAGATAGATTTTGTACCAACTAAATTTGAAATAAGGGTGGCATGCCCAAGTGTTAGATCACGCATGTCATTTAATTCGATACAACGTGCAAAACAAAAAAAATATATATACACCCCCCCCCTCTTAATATAATGCGATGTACTTCCATACAAGTGCTGCATGTCTGTCATCATCAGATTGTGGCTAAGATAATAGTAATTTCATATAGCACATTGTAAACCGTAACAATGAATCAAGAATCGTATTTGTATATTGCTGGACATAAAGCATCACGTTTTAGAAAAGAATCTTAATTCTTGAACATCAGACAGGTCTACACCAGTTCGAAGCAAGATAATTTTGCCAGTTATAATAAATGCTAAGAATGAAAATTTCTGGTGAAACGGGGTATGTACAGACTATCGGTTAATAGCTATGTTCTTAAATTCTTTTATTTATTAACTAGAGGTGTGCATATTGCATAATCAATGACACGCATTAGGCCAAAATATACATCAACTTTTAATTTCCCTTCTGAACTTGTATCATTATCGTCCATTTTGACTGATTATGCCAAATTTTATTTTATCTGCTACGGTACAATTTATGCCAAACTTATACTCGATTTATACTTTGGTTCGACATTAAATCGAAACTTTTTTTAAAAACTATATCCCCCATGATCTCCTAATTTTGACACATTCTCACCCGTCGAAAACAAGAATAAAATAGACAGTAAATTACACTAACATATCTTTTAAGATTCAGTTATAGATATATTCCCAGTAGTTTAAAATCAAACACTTTTTCACTTGTAAGAATATATTGAGTGTGTTGTTATTATTGTTGTAGTTTAAAATCAAACACTTACACTGCCTATACTATAAAATTTCTATACAAATATAATGACTTATTATGAGTACACTTTTAAAATGATCAAATACTTAAAGACATAAGCTACAAGTATATAACATAAAATGAAGACATGGAGTACATAGTGAACTTCCTTTGGATTAGTTTAGCAATTGGTTATCTTAAATGTTTTTGGGAAGTAGGATTTCAGGAAAAAAGAAAGAGATCAAATCGCCAATAATTACATAATTGGACCTGTCGCAGTACGTGGACGAATATTTAGCACGTTATATTTAGAAAGTCTTTTAAATGTTTTCGAAAAAGCACAAAAACGAGGATATTCGGTTCAGCTAATAAACGTTGGTCTTCCTAAACTCGAATCAAATAGTTTCAAACTAAAACAACCAAAAGTTGGTTTTCATAAAAATAACAGAGATTTTCTTCAATGTGCAAAATAATTGTGACCGTGATATATGGCTATACATTGTTAATTTTGTACACGAGGCAGCCTAAATGTGTTCTCTAGATCACCGAATTTAGCATTTTCCCATTTGTTTTGGACATATTTGAGTTATTTTCCATGAAAGGTTAATTTTTTTTATTTTGAATCAATAAACTAAAAGTTAAATGAGCATCTGTAATTAAACAAAATCCAGGGTTAAAGGCCCTGAATGTACACTTTATAATACGTGCATATTATCAAAAACAAAAAAAATTAAATGTTTAATATACAAAAAAATAAAATCTGAGTGTGTGATACTAGGTGCACTGTATAACAACAATAATTATATATCAATCCAAATAAATTAAATCGATCCAAATAAATTACTAATTTCATAATAAGCTAAAGTTGACTAGATGAATCATTATTGGTATAATAATAAGTTGAAGTGGGCTATAGAATTTTCAGATCCAACATTTTGCATGCACAGTTTTTTTTTTCCTCTCAAGTCCCACCTTAGTTACTTTTCCACCAACGAACTTTAACGGTGTTAGTCTTACCAGACTTCAATATTGTCTCTACTTGCTTTGCTGTTCTCACTATTTCCACTCAAAACTAAACGTTCCAATTGGATCTCCGCTTCTGATTTAAATGCTGCTTATAAATACTCCCAACAATATATCTTTCTCCCTCGTCTTCTCCAAACACAAATTTCCTGTGTCAACAAACCAAACACCCCCACAATTATCTCAGCCCTCTGCTTCAAGTACAAAGAAAAAATTAGCCTTGATCTCTTTTTCCAAATATTTGCGAAATACACAGCTCCAATTTATCTCTACCAACGAGAAAATGGTGAATTTCATGATGGATAAATATATTGTCCCCACTTTCTTTGTTTCTTTATTGGGGTTCCTTCTTCTTTATATTTTGCGACCTAGATTTAGAACTCCCTATTACAAGAAAAAAGACCCTAAATCCATCCAAAAATGTGAAACCCACAATGTGATTTCTAGCAATTTAATCAATGGTGAATGCAAATTGGAAAAAGGGTCCGACGCTGATATCATCATTGTTGGAGCTGGGGTTGCTGGTGCTGCTCTTGCTCATACCCTTGCCAAGGTCTATTCCTAATTTCTCTTATTGTCTGTTTTCTACTTACTGTTTTCATTTTTTAATTTCCAAGTTCCTTTTCCTAACATATTACTTATAGAAAAAAAATCTACCCTTTTAAAATTAAGATACGATTAATTCGTAATTTCTGAGAAAGCAAGAAAGAATTGGAAGAGTAAAAAGCACTAGGTGATTTCGTGTCATCCGCCTAAGCTTTAGTAGGTATCCGCCTAAGCTTTAGTAGGTAGAGTTACCTGGTTTCTTTGCCGGTGGAAGGTAACAACCTAACAGGTACTTGGTGGAATAGCCTAGGTGGGTGCAAGCTTGCGGACACTGCCGTCATTAAAAAAAGAAAAAAGAAAAGGAAGTTATCTTATTGGTGATATTGTTGGTCTAGAAAGAGTGATGAAGAGTAACTTTTAGCTCTTTTCCAGAAGGTCTTTTGAATGTAAATTACTTGTATGCGTATACTTTTGCTTATCAAGAGTTAATTGGACTGACTTCCAGAGAAAAATTGGACTAGATTCATTCATTTTTCTTTTTGAAATTAAAATTCAGATGACTGGAAACCATAGGAAAAGTATTATAAGTTGCAATTCCACTTATATCAAAATGGTGAAAGCAGACTTCTAGATGTTGGTTTAGATTCACTTAGTTTGAACCTTGGGAAGGGAAAAATGCCAAACTTTTCGGAAGAGGGAGTATTTTCTTTAGTCCAACATAATGATACTTTTAATTATCTTATCTTGATGGTAAGCATGGGTTTTTAATGGTATGTGGTAAAACAGTAGGAGTCTGTAGATGTCATGGAAAATTTGGCATTTGATCCGTACAACTTGTTTTTTTGGTTTTGTTAACTGATTAGTCCACAAGCAGGACACAAGAAAATCTTTATCCTTTGAGCTTTTACCAACTGCCCAAGCCCCTAAACTTTTTATCCTTTTGGCCACTGTTGCAGGAAGGGCGAAAAGTTCTTGTACTTGAAAGGGATTTGACAGAGCCCGACCGGATTGTTGGCGAGTTGCTACAGCCTGGAGGTTATCTGAAATTGATTGAGTTGGGCCTTGAAGGTTTGTGTTTAAAAAAAAAAAAAAAAAATTAAAACAAAGAGCTTACAATTGATCATTCTGTGATAGAGCTGGTAGGCGCAATACTAGATTTTACTATAAAATATGAAAAAGTTCTAGTTTTAACTGAACTATGGACAAATAATTCAGTTTTCAAGCTAAGTTTGGGTACTTGTTTTTGGTAGTGCGCTCTTGACCTTTTGCCATTGGGCTGCAGATTGTGTTGAGGATATTGATGCCCAGCGGGTGGTTGGATATGCTCTTTTCAAGGATGGGAAAAGCACAAACGTTTCCTATCCCTTGGAAAATTTCCATTCTGATGTGGCTGGGAGAAGCTTTCACAATGGGCGTTTCATACAAAAGATGAGAGAAAAAGCAGCTACTCTTCCCAAGTAAGCTTTCCCTATGCACTCTATTTATTGTAACTGATCTGCTCGACACGTTTCATGTTTTTAGTGATTCACTCCGTTCTTGGTAATTATCCT
This sequence comes from Nicotiana tomentosiformis, assembly GCF_000390325.3. Classification (NCBI taxonomy): domain Eukaryota; kingdom Viridiplantae; phylum Streptophyta; class Magnoliopsida; order Solanales; family Solanaceae; genus Nicotiana; species Nicotiana tomentosiformis. Next base: position 133,744,240 of record NC_090813.1, read on the forward strand.
TTTCCTTAACAAAATTGCAAATAATCAGCTGGCTGCTCTTTATTAAATTATGTACAGTGTACGATTGGAGCAAGGCACTGTAACATCCCTGATTGAAGAAAATGGATCCGTTAAGGGTGTCCAGTACAAAACGAAGGCTGGTCAAGAACTTAAAGCACATGCTCCTCTTACAGTAGTTTGTGATGGATGCTTTTCAAACTTGCGACGCTCGCTTTGCAACCCTAAGGTGAAATTAGAACCATTAAACATGTCATTTGATTTCTTTCTTTAATGTCATATGCATGCATCAGGTCAAGCAAAACAATATGCCTTCATATGCCTAGTGATATATGTGAATTGGGCTGAGTTTGGCATATTTAAATCTTGGAATCATTGTTAAGTGTGATTATTTATTGACATTTGCAGGTTGATATTCCCTCTTGTTTTGTTGGTTTGGTATTGGAGCTAGAGAATGATCAACTTCCATACCCAAACCATGGGCATGTTATTCTGGCAGATCCTTCGCCCATCTTATTTTATCCTATTAGTAGCACGGAAATCCGCTGCTTGGTCGATGTGCCTGGTCAAAAGCTTCCTTCTCTTGCTAATGGTGATATGGCAAATTATTTGAAGACTATGGTGGCTCCCCAGGTAGCTATAGTTTCCCTACATAGTACTAATTTTTTAAAACATCAGAATATATACTGCCGGTTACTAAGTCCATCGTTGTTTTTTCTACCTCATATATAACTTCTTGTTTCTGAAGATACATTTTTTATTCCTCCCGACATGCTTCTGTTATTGATCTATTGATTTATTCAGGTCCCACCTGAGCTACATGATGCGTTTATAACTGCAATTGATAAGGGGCATATTAGAACTATGCCAAATAGGAGCATGCCAGCTGCTCCGTATCCTACCCCTGGAGCTCTGTTACTTGGTGATTCTTTCAACATGCGCCATCCTTTAACTGGTGGGGGAATGACTGTAGCGCTTTCAGATATTGCAGTGTTAAGGAATCTTCTTAAGCCATTGGACAACCTGAATGATGCAGATGAGTTATGTAAATATTTGGAGTCCTTTTATACTTTGCGCAAGGTAAAGCTCCGGCTCTGTCCTCCGGTTTACTCTATTATCAGTTTTGACTGATTTGTTGTAATTATGTGTTATGGCTTATTTAGAAGAAAATTTGATTTCAGTTTCTTGATCAAGTGTAGGAGAAAGGACATATGCCTAATTATCATTAGCTAAAACATCCATATTCTTTTCTCTACTTTTAACTGCTTTATTCACGTTTTATGAACTGAAAAGTTGCATTTTAACGTGGCATGAGAAATTTTTTACCTGGAAGCTTCTCCAATCTCTACAGAAAATCATATTTTATATGAAGTGGGGTTAATGTCTTAAACATACGTCTCTATTTGATAGCTATTCCCTTGAAAAGAATACAAACAAATTGAACTGAAACACTGGATTGAAAAAATTGTTTCTTTTTATGACTTAATTAGCCTGCTACTCATTATTGTATTGATTTCCGTTTGCAGCCAGTGGCTTCAACAATAAATACTTTGGCTGGAGCACTGTACAAGGTATTCTGTGCTTCTCCTGATCAAGCGAGGAAGGAGATGCGAGAAGCATGTTTCGACTATTTGAGTCTTGGAGGTACTTGTTCAACAGGACCCGTAGCTCTACTCTCTGGTCTTAATCCTAGCCCGCTGAGCTTGGTACTCCATTTTTTTGCTGTGGCCATATATGGAGTTGGTCGTTTACTCGTTCCATTTCCTTCCCCAAAGAGATTGTGGATAGGAGCTAGATTAATCTCGGTATGTACCTGAATTCAAACTTTCTCCTCCATTGAATCTTTGCATGTGCTATGTTGCACTTCGTTCAAGTTGGAATGCCTGCATCCAGTGGCGGAGCCACCTTATACGAGTGACACCCCTTCGCGAGAAAAATACACTGTGTAGCTAGGTAAAAAAATAAATTATATGTATATATACTATGTATTGATTCCCCTTAATTTTCTGGTATGTTTACTTTTATATATTTTGACACCTCTTAACGAAAATTCTGGCTCCGCCACTGCCTGCATCATCGTTTTTCCTTCTGCAAAAGTGTGACTCGTTTTAGTTTGGCGTGAATTCTCTTTTGCCAGGCTGCATCGGGCATCATATTTCCCATTATAAAAGCAGAAGGGGTCAGGCAAATGTTCTTCCCAACAACAATACCAGCATATCACAGAGCTCCTCCAGTAAACAAGGGGTCAGATTAAGCAAAAAAATAATTGAAGTTTTGTTCCATGAGTAATTGAATCTCGGTATGCACTTGCTTTTTCGAAGCAAGAAATGTAAGTTCCAATCCCCTCCCCAAAAAAATAATAATAAATAAATAAAGAGAGACTACCATATTGTAGGCATATCATACCAATTAAGGAACCTCAAGTTCGTAGTAGTTGAAATCCAGTCCACTCTTTACCCTGTAAAATTGAACATTGTAGCCTTTTTATCTTTTAGACAGTACAATTCATACCTCAACAACTACGTTTCTATATTGTACATCACATTTATGTATTATCAGTTTGTTTAAAGTTGCCTTTTCGTTCTCAACTTCAAATTGTTCTTAAAAGATTGAATCTTCAATCCATAACAATTGTTTTATATTATTTTGGATCTCAGATAATTATTAACCCCATTAGAACCACTAATGTACTCATGAGGCGTTCAAAGAACCATGTAAGATGAGTTTTTTTAGTTCAAGTGGAAGTTAATTGATGAGTTAAGAGTAATGGACCCTTAAACTCTTAGTGCATATCTTGAAGGTTTTTGTGGGGCACTTAAAAAAAGGTTTCACATGCCCTAATCTGACTCCATTCCCTTGCAACAAACAGAAGATTTGATTTTGTACTTCATTACAAAGGTTATTTTTGTTATATGACCATTTTTATATCGAACTAGTAAAAGCAACACATATATTAATGAATAAAACACAAAAGATTTTTGCAAGATCATTTTCTTCTGTTCAATTCGATTTTTTCCATCGTGAAGCGTACCGAAAAGCACATGAGAGTTCAAAAGTGATTTTGCCAAGCAAGCATGATTGGTTCGTACTACTTATGTAACGTTAACGAATAAAGCCTTGATTTCTCATTTAGTAAAATGACTTGAATCTTTGTGTCCATACAACTCCTCATAAACTTTTTAATATGAGTTTGAAACTTTAATATTTGGGCTGATTTTTTATCATCAATTTTCAATAAAAAAGACGTCTGTGATTCCCACTACGTGTAATTTGTGTTAGGTATCATTTCCATCTGAAATTGTATATTTACATCTGTCAATGCATTGTTTTAAATTAACTTAAGCCTAAATATTGGTATATTTATTCCAGTAATATTGAAATATAAGCTTTCGCTACATCACAATATGATTGAAATTGTATTATAATAAAGCAAATTAAGTAGGCTTTTGGTCATAAATTCCAAGATTTTTTTTTTCAAATTTGGAATTTCACTAAAATTTGATTTGAAGATGAAGTTGTATTTGGTTATAATTTTTGCAACATATTTGGATGTATTTTTTTCAAAATCATGAAACATGATTTATACCCCACAATTTGTAAAAGTATCAAAACCACCCTGACTTTATTATCCTGCTTGAAACAAACAATCAACATGCTGATTGTTTAACTGTACGAACAATCTCTAATAGAAGTTGTAGTGGCTCCTTCAGGTAAAAGTATAAATTGTAGGTCTCAACAGTGGATGTCAAAATAATATCCAAGGCTACTCAATCAGATGGTGGGTAGTTGTAGGTTTTACCTAGGTTTAATAACTGATTGAGATCCTTTTACAAATTTCAAAACATATAGGGTAAATTTGTAAACATAGAAATACCCACTTTCCAATTTTCCAATTGAAAAACAGGTCAGTTTTTCAAATTCGAAAATGTATTTTCAAGTTGGATTGGAAAAATTGTAAGAATTTCATAATCAAACATCGTTTTTAATTTATTTTTTTTTGAAAAAAAGATAAAATTTCTTATGTCCAAACGGGCTCGCGGATCTAATAATTCGGACGATGCGGCAGAGCTAACAATTCTAACAAGGATACTAAAAGAAAACACAACAATACCACACATGAGAAATCAGATATGAACGTGCCACCTAAAATAATTTTTGAGCTACATTTGTGTTGCATTAGGAGGTCAAAGGGATATATTAAGCAATTCATTTATTATACAAAATATAAAAGGCCTTATTTTACTCCTATTTGCATGTATGTTATTTCGATAAAGGAGATTAATTTAATCATTTCGAATTATATAGCTCCGCCCCTGGCATATACAGGTAAGAATTTAGATTTCTTATGCAGTCTCTATATTCATTTCTTCTGTAGGATGCATTTGAGCTAGCTCAAGAAACATGAAGCTTTTGTCACAGTCACAAGAAAAAAGAAAAAAAGAAAAGAACTTAGACAGCACAATGCTCTGCTTCAATAAAAAATACACAAAAAGTTTTATGTGGATTAGGACATTAATCGTAATCAATCCTAGGAAAAACAGTCACCACCTAGTTTTAGATCTGAGTATCATGTCGTTTCTTGTCCCTTAATTAATTAAGCTTAAGGCAAAGCTTAATTAATTAATGTTTGCGAAACCGAAGCACGATTTAAGCATCTGTCCATTAAATTCTAAAAACGTTCATTCGGTCAATCACACCCGACTTAGATCCATTAAATGAGATATGCGTTTCAATATTTATTAACTTCGTATTACCTAAATTAATTATATCGGTTATTTTAGAGTCATAAGCGTTTGTTCGAAGTCAACCATTGACTTTATGGTTAATAACAAAAAATTCCACGATCATAATAAAATTACACACTTGGATCATGAACTGTTCCTCACTTGTATAAACCAAACCGCCCCACTAATAAATAAAATTAAATTGTGCTATACAGTCTTTAGAATTTATGAATTGCAGATTGTCTCTATCTTGAATAGTTGAGCTGTTTTTAAAATTGTGAATTGGGTCTAAGCGCATCAAGCAGTGTGAATACTCCTTATGTGCAAACCGAATTAAACTTATGCATAATTTTATTTTTGTAATTATATAATTTTCACTAATGCGAAATGCCAAGCTATTAGAAAGCGAAGGTTGACTTGAACTCATTATTATATAGGCTATTTCACTCAAATAATTAGAAATAAGAAACTACAATGTGGAAGAAGATTAATTTAGAATAAATTGAGAAAACAGTTTTTCTTTTTTGGCCCAACCTGAGGACAAGAAAAGATTGAGTGGCCGACACATAGCGAGGAGATGGGACAATGGGAGGGTGCAAATGGAGCAAGGGCACAGCCACTGGTCGTTACTTTTGGATGGAAATTTTTCTAAGTGTGCCCCTGGTTGTCTTCTTCATTTGCTTGTCGACATGTATTAACTAAGTTACATATTTTGTTCATCCGAAAAGAGTAAAAATATATCAAATACCATAATCGATATTCCTTTCAAACATCGATTTCTCAGAGAAAATTAATAACTAATTGTTAAGAAACACTAATCCCTATGAGTCAGAAAATATTTAAGTACGTGTTGATGAATATTGTGACGCTAATCCAAGTTTAAAAGTAAGATTTTTAAAACTTCTAATCTAAAATAAGCAATATACATTTGTGTGGTTGTGAATAATCCAAACAAAATGAAAAGTTTAATTTTTTTTAAAAAAATAAGGAGTATGATATTTTTCTCCGGACAGACTAAAAAGAAAAGTATAAACATTAAATTGGGACAGAGGAATATATTATAGTGAAAAATTTATTTAACTTCTCTGTTAGTAATAATATTATATAAAATAGAATAGAATAGTATTATTTTCTTATGTTAATTTAGAGTAGCAATAGTAGCATACTAACATCGGCAACATTTATAATTCTACTAGTGGGGTCTGGAGAGGGTAGTGTGTATGCAGACCTTACCCCTACCATGAGGTGGAGAGGTTGTTTCCGATAGACCCTCGGCTCCCTCCGTCCAAGAACTCTCCACTTTGCTCTTGGGGTGACTCGAACTCACAACCTCTTGATTGAAAGTGGAGATTGCTCACCACTAGAGCCACTTGTTATTTTTTAAACCAGGCATAGAAAATATATACCATATGGATGGGGACATTAGTTCCACTTTCTCGTTAAACCCTTGGACAAGCCGGTACCATTGAACCCCATATGTCCCTAGCGTTCAATAAAACGATATAAAAGCGCGTTAAATTATTATACATATCCCAGCACACCTACTTAAGTTACTAGTAATTGATTGTTTCATAATAAAGGAACAAAAAACAAAAACGGCTGAGTCAAAATTTGAAAAATATGGTGAGTAATATTAATTGCTGATATGTTGTTTCTTCGTTACTAAACTTCTATATATATAGCTCACCCGGATATCTAGCACATAGCAACATACCATTCAAATACAACCTTCCATTCTTCTTTCTACTATTTTATATCTCTCAAACAATTATTTTTCAAGTGCTGACTTATTGCTTGGCCTAATAATTTTTGTTGGCCTTTTATTTCTTGGCACATTTGCTTGAAGTTGTGAGATTTCAAAGACAAAAACATCAGAAAATATGAAGCTCCTATCGAAGAAAGTGATGTGTAACTCGCACGGACAAGATTCTTCATACTTCCTAGGATGGCAAGAGTACGAGAAGAACCCATACGATGAAACTCGGAATCCTAAAGGAATAATCCAGATGGGTCTTGCAGAGAATCAGGTTAGATAACAGTAATTAACACATTAATTTGTCCATTATATATGCACTGCACCTCTCCCTATTGCTGATTATCGGGTTTATGCATTTACTTTTTGTTTTGACTTGGAATTTACGTGAACGTTTTCATGTGCAGCTCTCTTTCGATTTACTAGAGTCATGGCTTGCTCAAAACCCAGATGCAGCTGGATTTAAGAGAAACGGAGAGTCAATATTTAGAGAGCTTGCCCTATTTCAAGATTATCACGGCCTTCCAGCTTTCAAAAACGTACGTCTCTACTCCACTAATTAATTTAAATACTACATTATTTAAGTGTGTATGCATTATTAATTATGTGTGCATGTATCTTTTACAAAATAGTCTCACATTTTTTTGTTTACCATATGCAGGCATTGGCTCAATTCATGGCAGAAATAAGAGGGAACAAAGTGAGCTTTGATTCAAACAAGCTTGTACTAACAGCCGGCGCCACTTCTGCAAATGAGACACTCATGTTTTGTCTCGCCGATCATGGCGATGCTTTTCTCCTTCCCACTCCATACTACCCTGGGTACGTTAATAATCCTTTGCTCCTAACGTAGATTTTACTATACTACTAACTAATGTATATATTCACATTTTTTCTAAAACGAAAAGTATGTTCTTTACTAATTATGGTATTATTGTATTGTGTAATGCAGATTTGACAGAGATCTAAAATGGAGAACGGGGGCTGAGATTGTGCCAATAGAATGCACGAGTTCTAATGGCTTTAGAATAACAGAATCCGCTCTTGAAGAAGCTTACCAAGAAGCCAAAAGACGAAACCTTAGAGTTAAAGGAGTTCTTGTGACAAACCCTTCAAACCCATTGGGCACAACATTAGGCAATCAAGAAATTCAACTCCTTTTAACCTTCATTTCTACAAAAAACATCCATCTCATTAGCGATGAAATCTATTCTGGTGCTGTTTTTAACTCGCCTAGCTTCGTTAGTGTCATGGAAATACTAATAGAAAACAACTACATGAACTCCGAAGTATGGGATCGAGTTCACATTGTCTATAGCCTTTCAAAAGATTTAGGTCTCCCAGGGTTTCGAATTGGTGCCATTTATTCCAACGACGAATTAGTTGTCGCTGCAGCCACAAAAATGTCCAGTTTCGGATTAATTTCATCCCAAACTCAGTACCTTCTCTCGGCCATGCTCTCTGACAAAAAATTCACAAAAATGTATATCTCCGAAAATCAAAAGAGGCTCAAGAAAAGACATGAAATGCTAGTTCAAGGTCTTCAAAATGCTGGAATTAGTTGCCTTGATAGCAATGCTGGCTTGTTTTGTTGGGTTGACATGAGACATCTCTTAAGATCAAATACTTTTGATGAAGAAATTGAATTATGGAAGAAAATAGTGTACGACGTTGGACTAAATATTTCCCCTGGATCCTCGTGTCATTGTACAGAACCGGGGTGGTTTCGTGCATGTTTCGCTAACATGTCCGAGGATACGCTAAACCTCGCCATACAACGTTTGAAGGCTTTTGTTGATTCTACCAATAACAACATCCAAAATCACCACCAGTCAAGTTTGAGTTCAAAGAAGAAGTCATTCTCCAAGTGGGTTTTTCGACTATCCTTTAATGACGGCCGTCAAAGAGAACGATAATCATGTCTGAACATTTCCTTGTCTCACAGGCGGATTAAGAATCTTGAATTTACGGTTTCTGAGGGTTCTGTGTAAATTATATATGTATACTGATGGATTTCTTAACATAAATATAGGATCTCGGCCAAAATTATTGGGTTTTGCCAACCCATAGCTAGAACGCTAGCCCCGTTGCCTAGATGATTTTTTATCTCAACGTTTAGATGTTGAGTTTGATCCCAAAATCCTTTTGTATCATATTAACACTTTGTGTTTTATAATTTTTAATGTAGAAGGTGCAATCGGTCCATTTGATGGACGAGAAGTGCTTTTTCATTTTGTAAATCTGCATCAAATCTTGTCGAAATGTTCAACTAGTTCCATAACCTCTTAAATTTTCTTGAGATAAATGAATTATTTATATCACATGGTCGTGAGGATCAGTATTGATATTGTTAGGATCGAAAATTCGGGTAGTGCGGATTTTAGCCAAATAATGGTATAATGACGATAACAAAGATAATGGAAGTGGATAACAACGGCAATTAAAACATATAAAGAATATACAAATTTAGCGTGGTTCGGTCAAAGTGACCTACGTCCACAAACGGAGAGGAGCAATTTCACTATACCAACAAGAGTACAAAAGATAGTACAAAATTAGAGTAAATACTCTAATTAATCTCAAATATCCTAAGGAAATAACCTCACAAGATCACTCCAAAGAAAGGGTTCACACAAGTGCTTCCTAACATTCAACTCTCATACAAAACACTCTTAGCAAAGGAAGAAAGGAAGAAACAAGAAATGAAGACTCAAGTCTTGTTGGTGTGTCTAAAATGAACTAATGGCCTTCTCTTTTATAGGCAAAAAAGTCTTTGCCTCTTAGTTGTAAAAGAAGAGATACAACTTGTGCAAATGATGTCCACCACACAATGCAATATTTTTGGGTCCCAAAGAATATTGCCAACAAAGTCTACACTTTGCAAAGATGCTTATGCTTATGTGAGATAGACTTCATTAGCCAAAATATTGGCCATAATTACAAATCTCTACCTTGGCCTAATTTTGGCTGATATAGTAAATTTGCTCCACCCTCTCCGCAAAAGCCCCAATAGGCATATATCAAAATTTAATGCCATCAAAATCAGACAAGTTATCTGATACCGAAACTGTAGTAGGGCCTATAATAGTGGATCCCAATAAAGTATACAACGAACCAGATCTATGTGCTTTCATGATCACAAGAGCACCATGAGAAACTTTCAGAACTCCACCTTCACATGCGTACTTGCACCCAAGAGATTCTAAAGTGCCCAAAGAGATAAGATTTTTCTTCAAGTCAGGAACATGTCTAACATCGGTAAGAATTCTCACCACATCATCGTGCATTTTGATTCGAACTATATCTTTTCCAAAAACTTTGCAGGCAGCATTGTTGCCCATCAAGACAACTCCACCTCCAATAGATTCATATGTGATAAATAAATCCCGATTGGGACACATATGATAAGAACAACCCAAATCTTAAATTCACTCATTGTTAGATTTGAAACTATTATTAGTTGCTAAAAAAATAGTTCCCCCAGTCTCATCAGCAGCTACACTTGCTCCGGCGGTGTGAGTAGTTTTGTGCTCATTTTTCTTTTCCTTATGCTTTTCTTTATTGTTCAGCGTATAACATTCATAGATAATGTGACCTTTCTTATGACAATAGCGACGCTCTAAATTATTGTATCTGGATATGGAGTCAGATTTGCCCCTAACAAACAAGCCAACTTTTGCTTGAGTTCCACTAGCTTCCCCAGTAATATTACTATCTATCTGTTCCTTTGATTTTAAGATAGATTTAATATACTTATAAGAGATATTATCCTTTGCATAAAGCAAGTATCTCTTATATGCTTAAAAGATAGGGGTAGAGAACAAAACAGTAACATGGCTTGATCCTCATCTTTAATTTCAGCATCTATATTACTCAAATCCATAAGAATGGAATCAAAGGTGTCAAGATGAGAGAGAATAGAAGTACCTTCACCCATATGAATTGTATAAAGCTTCTGCTTCAGGTAAAGTCTATTTTCCACCGTCCTCTTCATATATAAGGTTATAAATTTTTTTCACATACCTTTGGCTGTGGTTTCTACAGAAACTTCACGTAAAACCTCATTTGAGAGATTTAAAATGAAACCTGCTTTTGTCTTTTTGTCTATGACGGCAAACTCCTCATCCGTCATTTTATCCGACTTCTTCTCCTTTCCTTGCAATGCCAAATCTAAGCCATCCTGAATTAGGATAGCCTCCATCTTTAATTGCCATATTCCGAAGTTTGCACTTCGATCAAATTTCTCAACATAAGTCTTTGTTAAAGTCATATTGGCTACTGAAATAAACTCGGTTAGATCCGGCTCTGAAACCAATTTGTTAGGATTGGAAACCTGGGTAGTGCGAAATTTAGCCAAACAATGGTATAATGACAATAACAAAGATAATGGAAGTTGACAACAACAATATTTAAAACATATAAAGAATACACAAATTTAACGTGGTTCGGTCAAAGTGACCTACGTCCACAAACGGAGAGGAGCAATTTCACTATACCAACAAGAGTACAAAAGAGAGTACAAAATTAGAGTAAATGCTCTAATTAATCCCAAATATCCCAAGGTAATAACCTCACAAGGTCACTCCAAAGAAAGGGTTCACACAAGTGCTTCCTAACACTCAACTCTCATACAAAATACTCTTAGTAAAGGAAGAAAGGAAGAAACAAGAAATGAAGACTCAAGTCTTATTGGTGTGTCTAAAATGAACTAATGGCCTTCCCTTTTATAGGCAAAAAAATCTTGGCCTCTTAGGTGTAAAAGAAGAGATACAACTTATGCAAATGATGTCCACCACACAATGCAATATTTTTGTGTTCCAAAGAATGTTGTCAACAAAATCTACACTTTGCAAAGATGTTTATGCTTATGTGAGATGGACTCCATTAGCCAAAATATTGGCCATAATTACAGATATTAAAATGGATTGTTCTCTCGACGCATGTCTATTTGATTCATTTTTAAGTTGTTGAATCCGGGTATTACATTGACGACCATACGGTAGCAGGATACAAAATAGAGTCAACAGACAAATGTGTTTGGTTTTGTCCATAGCACTTAGCAGCTGGTTTGAAGGATGTGTTAGAGTTCCAAAAGTTCTCGTTTAGTGGCCGTGAAAATGGGATAAAGGGAAAACCCAAACCATGTCTCTTCGACCCAAAAGAAAAAGATGAATCGATAAAGGGCGAATAATTAAGTCAAGTACTTGCTATGCTACTTTCTAGAGATAAAATCACGAACTACGCAAGTTGATAAAAGTTGATATAGGCAGCGAATTCAGAATTAAAAGTTAGGAATTTTCAGAAATTACTATAGTTAAGTGGCTATTAACTTTCTATAATTACAATATATGTATTTACTTTTTATAGCTAATATTTTATTGCTACCCGGCTGTATTTGATGTATTCACGCTTCTATATTCATAAATACAATCATGTAATTCACCTAATAAGTAAGGAGTGCATCTATATAATAACGGACAGAGCAATCGATTAGCGTGTATCACTCCTAAACTATCTCAATCCAATCAATTCAAACACGTCTCATTATCATGCCATAATTAGAAGATTTTTTCGGACGTATAACAAAAAAACAAAGCGTTGTATATTGTATCATAAAGTGAATACATGACATGGATATATACAATAAGTATAGGTATACATCTATACATTTTTTTTATTTAATCCATCCACCCAGGCTGTCACGACCCAAAACCCATAATTGGTCGTGATGGCGCCTAACTATGCTGCTAGGCAAGCCAACGCGGGAACCTCCAATTAAATATCCATTTTAAATTTATAAAATCATGATTTTAATTAAATAAATAGAATAAAATCTAGTACTCACACTACAAAAAAAAAATCGGCTTTAGCGACGGATGAAATTCCGTAGCTAAATAGTATATTTCTGTCACTAAACAGGTTTAGCAACGGAATAGCGACGAATTTGCGTCCGTCGCTAATTTGCTCGTAGCTAACCCCTTAGTAACAGAAAAATTGAATACGTTGGTAAGTTAGCGATGAATTAGCTACGGTTCGTATCTATTGCTACGATCCGAAAATTTGGTAAATAAATGCACAGGTTTCTATGATCATAGAAACTTGTACATTTATTTACCAAATTTTCGAATATAAATAAATTATAAAGTGAAGTGATAATAATAATATGAAATAAAATAATGAACATCCACTAGGAACTCCCAAAATTCGGTGTCACAAGAGCATCAACATCTACTAGAACAATACAACACTAACACAACATGTGTCTGCAATATAAAATAGACAAGATATAATAACTAAATAAGATGGAGACTCCATGTGGTGCGAATCGTAGCATAGAATGCAGCTCACCATAAGGTCTCCTCAGCAGTTGCGCCAAGATGACCACATAATGCACATGCCTTAGTACCTGCACATTCAATGCAGAAGTGTAACGTGAGTACGTAAATCAACGCATACATAATAAGTATCTAGCCTTATCCCGAAGTGGTAGTGACGAGTGGTCGACATTGACACTTACAAATGGTCTAATATATCAAATATAATAAGGTAGACAAGTATGAAATATGGTAAGTAAATAATGAGAACAGATATAGTCAAATAATATAGTCTACAACTGAACAGTGAACACAAAGTCCTCAATTATCAGATACCTCATCAAATGGAATACGTAACGATCAATACCAAATCAACGGTCACATATCATGTCAGAAAACGCATGAGTACGCAGACTCCTTATCAAGTATTTCGCACGCTTCTGCCGAGATGAGCATCCCAATCCCATAAGAGTGTTTCATAGAACTGCCGAGTCGAACGGCCTGATCCCATAAGAGTATGATACATAATCCTGCAGAGGCGAACGACCTGATCCCATAAGAATATGTTACTCTGCTGAGGCGAACGACCCGATCCCATAAGAGTGTGTTACATGATACCACGAAGGCAAACGACCCAGTCCCCATAAGAGTGTGTCACATGATACTGCCGAGGCGAACAGCCCAATCCCATAGAATATGAAAATTTGACGGGTCACTGACCCACTCATGAATATACGTGTGAGTTTTAAAATTCAAGAAAAACTATCGGACGAATACGCACAACGCAGAAAAAATCAGTAAAGGAAAGTACAATTTCCATGGCTAATTAAATAGCTCATCAAGTATATAAAATAGCAAATCTGATACTCTACGCGAGTCTAATCTCAGCCTAAATGGAAACTAAAGCATTTAAATAGTAAAGAATAACTCAAATAGTACAATTAAAGCATAGCGTGAGTCTAAGTCTACTCGGACATAATCAAGAATTCTAGCAAACACATGGACACTCGTCACCTTATACGTGCGTAGCTCCCACAACGTGTAGCATATAATAAATATAATACCTACGAGGTAAATTCCCTCTCAAACTAATCAAATAACGTACAAACCAATCAAAATATACCCCAAATACTCGTAATTTAATAATTTATAACAATTCCCAGCTCCGCTCGAAAAGTCAACATAGTCATACCCGAGCCCACATGCCGAATTCTAAAAATTATCAAAAAGTAAATATTACCCATAACTTATATAGTCTATATCCAGAAAATCATCCAATTTCATCTGCGAATTGACCCTCTAATTAAGGATTTACCATTTCTCAACTTTAGGGCTCAAAACCCCAATTTCTACAATCCATATACGGATAAAAATAATAATCAACAAAAATAATCATGGAAAATATTAAAATAAAGGTCAACCCCCTTGTTGAGACGAGAACATTTCTGTGAAAATCACCTCAAACAGAGCTCTAGAACTCAAGATATGCTCAAAATACTAAAATACTCGGTTTAAAATACTACCCAAATGATTTTTATTCATCGCCTTCGCAGGAGACCTTCGCATTCGTGAAGAGCAATGTTTTTGCGTTGCTGGTCAATCCAAAAATCCTTCTTCGTGTTCGCAGAACCTCTCTCACGTTCGTGAAGAACAAAAGTGTCACGACCCAAAATTTCCCACCAACGGGACCGTGATGGCGCCTAACATTTCACTTGGTAGGCAAGCCAACGTTAGAGAATCATTTATCAATTTCTTATTTCCATTCAGTAATTAACATTAATTAACTACAATAAAATATAACCAGTGCGGAATATTATAAATCTATATTAACTACCACCACCCGGATCTGGAGTCGCAATTCACGAGCATTCTAGTACAACAGGTAATAGTCTGAAAGAAATACAACTGTCTGAACGAAAGAAAACAGAAAGACATAAAGGATAGACGGGGACTTCAAGGTCTGTGAACGCCGACAGATCTACCTTGAGTCTCCGGACAGCGGACTAGTAGTAAATCTCAATCAACCTGAGCCGGTATCAAAATCTGTACAGAAAGTGCAGAGTGCAGCATCAGTACAACCGACCCCATATACAAGTAAGTGTCGGACCTAACCTCGGTGAAGTAGTGACGAGACTAAGACAAGACACCCACATATAACCTAAACAGTATAATCATGCTAGAGGCAACAACAATAAGTAAAACAATAATGCAGAAATAATGGGAGGGGAACATACAGTGGGGGAATACAACATAAAGAGTGAGAATAATGAAAGGACATAATTAAATCGAAAATCCTTAAATGAATTGAGCAATCAAGACAGCAAGGAAAACTGCACGGCATCACCCTTCGTGCTTTTACTCTCAACCTCACCAAATAACAAATAAGACTGTACGACATCACCCTTCGTTCTTTTACTCTCTTCCTCACAATATAAATAAATTATGCATGCCATCACCCTTCGTGCTTTACACTTAAATTATGCACGACATCACCCTTCGTGCTTTACACTCTTCCTCACAATATAATTAAATTATGCATGGCATCA
Organism: Nicotiana tomentosiformis; assembly: GCF_000390325.3. Classification (NCBI taxonomy): domain Eukaryota; kingdom Viridiplantae; phylum Streptophyta; class Magnoliopsida; order Solanales; family Solanaceae; genus Nicotiana; species Nicotiana tomentosiformis. The sequence continues at coordinate 133,759,574 of NC_090813.1, forward strand.
CCATTCGTGCTTTACACTCTTCCTCACAATATAATTAAATTATGCACGGCATCACTCTTCGTGCTTTTACTCTCTTCCTCACAATTCACCGAATCAATAACAACGGATAGGGAGTAGTTTCACAAGAAATCAATATTTCATAAATGATTACTTTCACAATTTAACATCTCAACCTCGAATCAATATTCATAATTTTATCGACCTTGGTGGAACCGGATACAATTCTTCCAACATTTCAACAACAACAATAAGCATGGATAGCAAGATTTAAGACTACAAATTTGCAAGAAATGGAATTTCAATCGCATGCTATGACTCGACCACAATATATAGATGCTCGTCACCTCAACTATACGTCGTATTCAACAACAAAACACTTAGAAAATGCTCATACAATACCTATTCCCTCAAGCCAAAGTTAGACACAACACTTACCTCGCTCTGAAGGCCACTTAATTCTCAATCACAGCTTTTCCTTTGGAATTTACCTCCAACCCACTCGTATCTATTCAAAAATGACTCAATAGTATCAAATATTGTTAAAGGAATCAATTACATTGCATAAATCTAGATTTCCTAAATTTTTCCCCAAAAAGTCAAAAATCGACCCCGGGCTCGCTTAGTCAAAACTCGAGGTTTGGACCAAAATCCATTCACCCATTCACTCCCGAGCCCAAATATACAATTGGTTGTGGAATTCGACCTCAAATCGAGGTCTAAATTTCCAAATTCCCGAAATCCCTAGTTTCTACCCTAACCCCTAATTCTACCATAAAAACTCTAGATTTTCGGTTAAAAATTCAAGAAATGTAATGGGTAATTGAAAGAAAATGGTTTAGAATCACTTACCAATACTTTGGGGAAGAAAATGACTCTTGAAAATCGCCTCTACCCGTTTGGTTCTTGAAAATGTTGAAGAAATGGCTCAAACCCGTGTTTGGAGTCTGTTTTAAGCCACTGGATAGCCTTCATCGTGTTCGCGAGAGGCCTGTCGCGATCGCGATGCACAGCAGCCTAAGGCCTTTGCGTTCGCGAGTCTTCCTATGCGTTCGCGTAAGGCAACTCCCCTTAGCCTTCGCGTTCGCGACCCAGTGGACGCGTTCGCGTAGAAGAACATGAAACTGTACCGGGCTCCGGAACCAAAATACGGACCCGATACTAACAATGCCAAATATCGATCAATTCTTAAAAATAATTAATTTTCAGACTTTTAATTTTCATCAAAAATTCATAATTCAAGCTAGGGACCTCCAAATTCGATTCCGGGCATACGCCCAGGTCCCATAATTTGATACGGACCTGCCGGGACCGTCAAAACATGGATTCGCGCCCGTTTACCAAAAATGTTGACCAAAGTCAACTAAAATCAACTTTTAAGGTAAAAATTCTTATTTTCATTAGTTTTCAACATAAAAGCTTCCCGGAAACCTGTTTGGGCTGCGCATGCAAATCGAGGAAGGTAAAAATGAGATTTTTAAGGCTTAAGAGCACAGATTCGAGTTCTAATGCATAAGATGACCTTTTGGGTCATCACAAAAAAGTTTCCACCAAAAACTAACAATCGTTTCCGACACGGAAATGGGCATAACTCTCTCATACGACCTCAGAATTCGACGATTCTTGTTGAAATGGTTCCGTAATTATGATACGGATATAATGGTTCAATATATTCTCAAATAAAAAGTCGTTTGATCAGTATAGTACCCTTTATGCCCAAAGAAACGACGTCGAAACATCAAATAAGAGTGCGACACAACCCAAACACATCTGAAACACACCCAAGGCCCCCCGGACCCGGTCCAATCACACAAACCAGTCCCAAAATATAATACGAACCTATTCAAGGCCAAAAATCACACTAAACAACATCAAAATTATGAATCGCACATCAATTCAAGCCTAATGAGATAATAAACTTTTAAACTTCTAAAACTAATGCCAAACCATACCAAATCAACACGGAATGACCTCAAATGTTGCATGCAAGTCCCAAATGACACAGCTGACTTGTATTAACTCCCGAAAGCATAATACGGATCCAATATCAACAAAGTCAACTCTCGGTCAAACCAATCAACCTTCTAAACCTTTAATCTTCCAACTTTTGCCATAAAGCATCAAATCAATCTACGGACTTCTAAATCTAAATCCAGACATACGCCTAAGTCTAAAATTATCATACGGACCTAACGAAACTGTCAAAATTGCGATCCGAGATCGTTTACCTAAATGTCAAACCTTGGCCAACTCTTCAAACTTAAAGTTTTCGAATTGAGAATTATTCTTCCAAACTAACTCTGATCTTCCCAAAAATTTAATCCGACTACACGTGCAAGTCATAATACATGAAGTGAAGCTACTCAAAGTCTCAAACCGCCGAACGATATGCTAGAGCTCAAAATGACCGGCCAGGTCATTACATTCTCTCCCACTTAAACATACGTTTGTCCTCGAACGTGCCAAGAACCGTTCCAGATTTGCCCAAAATATCTGTTTAACACCTCGTGCACCTACTCGTGCCACCACAACCCATATGAGCTCATCAGCTCAAGCCAGATTGAAGATCCTTCCTGCTACCTTAGCCCACAAGCCTTAGCACCAAATTCCAGCATCCAAAATTCTCTACCAGGTATGATTCTAACATACGTACGTTGTATTAATCCCAACACGCTATACCAAAACATGATCACACACCCATGCTGAATTCACACAATGCACTGCATTATTAGCTGTCACGAACCAAATCCCATAATAGGCCGTGATGGCAGCCAACCATGCAGCTAAGCAAGCCAACGCAGGAACCTCCACTTAACTATCCATTTTAAAATTTTCAAATCATGATTTTCATTAAATAAATAGAATAAAATCTAACACTCATAGAAACATATGCTTTTATTTACCAAATTTTTGAATATAAATAAATTATAAAGTGAAGTAATAATAGTAACGTGAAATAAAATAATGAACATGTCACGACCCAAAAATCCACCACAAGTGTCGTGATGACACTTATTCTCTAAGACTAGGTGAGCCGATTATAATAACAATTCAAGCCTTTTTTTTGAAATTCAATACAAGTGTCAAAAACCAACAACATAAATATTCAAATAACCTCCCAAGACTGGTAATACTGAGTCACAAACTCTAACTGAATACATGCAATAATCTCAAGGATCGAATAAATAATACTGTTCGAATAAGAGTTGACAGTACAATAAAATGGAAAGACTCCAAGGGGTTGCGACAACCAAAAGCAACCCTACCTTGAATCCTTGCGATCACACTCTAATCTCTACCCGAATCCGATATCTCCAATATTCGGGCTCTGCACAAAAATATGCAGAAGTGTAGTATGAGTACACCACAGTCGATAACCAGTAAGTATCAATACTAACCTCGGTGGAGTAGTGACGAGGTACCATCAAGATACTCACTAGTCAAATAACCTGTGCAGCATAGCATAAAAAAATAATAGAAATACAAATAGCAGTGATAACAACAAAAATCAACTGGTGATATAAACAGTAAGTCAGCAAGAATACCATAGATATTGCCCAAACGAATAATGACACACAAGCACAACCAATTAATCGAGTCCTTCAAAATATACATCTTTTATCTATAATTTTTTCGAATAGAAATCTTACGAATATAATACTTTCAAATAAATATCTTACCAATATAATTCTTTCAAATAAAATATCTTTCGAATATAATTCCTCAAATAAATATCTTTCGAATATAATTTATGAAATAAATATCTTTAGAATATAATTCTTCAAATAAAACCTTTCAACTATAATTCTTTCAAATAAACTCTTTCGAATATAATCCTTTTAAATAAAATACCTTTTGAATATAATTCCTTCAAATAAATATCTGTTAAATATAATCCTTTCAAATAAGTATCTTTCGAATAAAATTCTTCAAATAAAATCTTTCGAATAAAATTCTTTAAATAAAATCTTTCGAATATAATTCTTTCAAATAAAAGTCACCACGTGACACCTCATTTCAAAATCATAAAAATTACGGGTCTCAGCCCACTTTAATATTTCCACAGCACTCCGTGCCCATATCTCTATCACAACTGCACGGACAACTCACGTGCCCATAGTATCATCCTTTACTCACAGCACCTTGTGCCCACATTTCATATCATAAATGCACGGATAATTCACAAGGCAAAAGACATAATAATATAAAGAAATGACTAAGAAGTGAACAATGAGGAATTTCAGCAAGGAAACAACACAACAAATAGAGGTAAACAAACAGGGGAGCTCCCGAGGTATCGCCTCGTAAACCCAAAAGTAAATGCTCAACAGGGGGATCTCCCGAGGTACCGCCTCGTAGCCCCAGAATAAATATGCAAGATAGGGGGATCTCCCAAGGTACCGTCTTATAGTCCCAAAGTAAATATGCAAGACATGGGGATCTCCCGAGGTACCGCCTCGTAGTTCCAAAGTAAATATACAAGACATGGAGATCTCCCGAGGTACTGCCTCGTAGCCCCAAAGTAAATATACAAGCAGGGGAATCTCCCGAGGTATCGCCTCGTAGTCCCAAAGTAAATATGCAACAACAAAGACGGAAGAATAACTCAGCAAGAACAACCTCTTCTTAAATCCAAATTTCTGATAAATATATTAACGTCTTCATTTAAACTTATTTAATAATTATTTGCAGATGGAAAAAATACAAAGTGTAATTATTTTCAGAAAAATTCAACTCAACCAGCACACAGAATCCACATAAAAATCAAAGTAGCAATCATACCAAATTATCATATCAAACATATTCGACAAACAAAGAACGAGGCATGACAAATAAGGATTTAATAAGTGCCAGCAAAATTTCTAATTTAATACTTAAAAATTCCTACGACTTTAAACACATATAATTTACACATATAAGCCCGAGTACGTACTCGTCACCTCGCGTACACAGCTTTCACATTACACAAAAAGCACCTACGACTCAATGCCTAAGGGAAATTTCCCCTACACAAGGTTAGGCAAGATACTTACCTTTTTGAAGTTAAGGCCGATATTCCAAAATAGCCTTCTTGCTTGAATTGATCTCCGGACCACTGAAATCTATCCAAATTAATTGTATAACTTCATTAAAATTCATCGGAAATAATTTCGGATAATAAAACATCGATTTAGAATTTTGCGTTAAAAAGTCAACCAAAAGTCATCGCGGGGCCCGTCTCTCTAAACCCGATAAAATTTTTACGAAATTCGTATACCCATTCCGATACGAGTTCAACCATACCAATGTTATCAAATTTCGATAACAAATCGTCTTCCAAATATGGAATTTTCGTTTTTAAAACGTTTTACAAAAAATCCAATTTCCTCCATTAAAACTCGAATTAAATGATTAATATAACCATGGATTTATGAAATATAAACATTTTCGAATGTAGAACACTTACCCCAGTCGAAGACATGAAGAATTCCTCAAAATCACCCAAGAACCGAACTCCAATAATCCCAATCGAAAATAAAGAAATGACCATTTTTGGTCCTTATGATTCTGTCCGATTTTTGCTTCTGCAGACCGGTGGTCGCATTTGTGGAGACGCTTCTGCGACACAATCATCGCTTCTGCGGAGAACACTGTCCAGCAGCCCCATCGCATCTGCAGAGGCATTTCTGCTTCTGTGACATCGCTTTAGCGATGCCAAATGCGCAACTGCGATGCCTTCCGCTTCTGTGCCTTCCTTGCCCGCTTCTGTGATCACACAGGTGCGGGAATTTCGCACATGCGGCCTCTGCCCAGTACACTCCCAGCCGCTTTTGCGAAGAGCTTCAGGCTTTTGCGACCAAGATATCACAGAAGCGATTCCACCAGCGGTTGCCCATTTTTCCAGCAGGTTTCTTCAAGTCCAAATTGATCCGTTAACCATCTGAAATCCACCCGAGGCCCTCGAGGCCTTAACCAAATATACCAACATGTTTCAAAATACAATACGAACTTAGTCGACACTTCAAACCACGTCAAACAACGTCGAAATTGCGAATCGCACATCGCATCGAATTATGAGTTTTTAAATCTTCTAACTTCTATATTTTGTGCCGAAACGTATCAAATTAATCTGGAATAACATCAAATTTTGCACACAAGTCATAAATAACATAATGGAGCTGTTTCAATTTCCATAATCGAAATCCTACCTCGTTATCAACAAATCGACTTACGGTCGAATTTATGAATATTTCAAGAACTTCATTTTCCAACTTTTCACCGAAATGTATCGAATTGTCCTACGTACTTCCAAATCCAAATCCGGATATACGCCTAAGTCTAAAATCACTATACGAAGCTATTGACATCATCAAAATTCCATTCCGGAGTCGTTTTCTCAAAAGTCAACTCTCCGGTCAACTCTTTTCTTTTAAGCTTCTTAAATAAAAATTGTTCTTCCAATTTGATCCCGAATCATCCGTAAACCAAACTTGACCACACACGCAAGTCATAATACACATCACAAAGCTACTCGGGACCTTAAGTCGCTGAACGAGACACTAATTCACAAAACGACAAGTCGGGTCGTTACATTCTCCCCATCTTAAACCATACGTTCGTTCTCGAACGTGCCAAGAATTATTCTAAGGACATTCAATTACTGAGGGTACTATTACACACCTACTCGCGGTGAGTCCACGTCATCGAAATTTTAACATGGTCTGACAACACCATCTCAGTTGAGATTATTTCTTTTATCCACATTTATAAACTTTAAAAACCAATTTCTTACACTCCAAACATTTTCAAAAGGCCTGATTTTTCATATCAACACCCCGTGTTAATCTCAACTGGTTGTAGCAATTTCGTGCCTACACACACATTATACGTATGCCCATAACCAAATCTCTGGTCATAATAGTTGTTCATAATTAATTCCAGTATCCTCAATTAACCTCATATTAATCAAACCCTCGTTTCAAATTTTCACAATACTGACAACAAATCACGAGGCATGAAGACCTCATAATTATTTATCTGAATTAACGAGTCATATTTAACGCCACCTGGGCACTCACCTCGTAGGCTAAAACGCAATAATTATAGCACGAATATGGCTAAAAATGCACAAAAACACATAAAAGAATTATCAAATAAGCCTAACAGGTATGATTCCCTATTAGTACTATAGTACAAATTAAATTTCACAAAGGGAGAATTTAAAACACATAAATTTTTATCACAAGGATCTCGTCCTTATATAACTTCCACCGCAGCACATAGCCCGGGTTAAACATATCAAATCACATTAAACGCGAGGAACCCATCCTCAACTCTGAATCACAAGTACTTCGCACATTGTGCCAATTGATTTTTTTTTTCATTTTCTCTTTCTTTCTTCTTTTTAATAAATTTCGTGAAATAATTTCACAACACATAATGAACCCCCATACCGGTAGGGCATATAATTCATAAAATTGAAATCAATTATCCCGAAATTACACCAAAAACCCATTGTAGTGAGTAACAAAAAGTCACTTTTGGACTCATAACCCTCAATAGTGTGCAAAACAAAATGATAGACACGGCTATCGCAATAAAATCTCCCGACAGGGGTAAACACATAAGCAAGTTACAGAATTACGAAGCTCACCCATAAGTGGAGCATAATAGGAGGACTCGCCTCGATACTTAGGACCGAATAAAACTAAGGAAAATATTCCTTTATAACAAATCAAGATCGTACCAGCAACGCCAACATCTGGTGTATTGGCCTCAGCCAATTCATAGCAATTATATCAACGGGCTAGGCCTCCTCCTCTAGGACGCCCTCTACCCGTCTGTCCTCCACCCCTAACTAGCTGTGCACGTGGAGTATTAACTAGAATAAAGCTTGTAGCCTGAGTGTTCTGATGGAATCTGTCTCTCCCAAGTCTGGGAAAATCTCTCATTTTGTACCTAGTATCACCACACTCATAACAACCCTTCTGCTGGAGCGACTGCTCATGCTGAGACTGTGCCAGATAACTAGAATAACCATTGTAAGAATCCCGTGCCGGTGGTGCACTAAAAGTATTAACTGGAGTACTACGAGTACTCTGAATTGCAGACTGGGCTGACCGAATGCCCGAGCTTCCGCCATGATGAGTCATAGCTGGAGAGTGGAATCCACTGAATCCTCCAGAGTTCCGAGACCTTTTGGCCTCCTTAGACTCCTTTTCCTCACTTTGAACACATTCTAACATTCTGGCAATCTCTACTACTTACTGAAATGGAATTTCAATCTGCAACTCTTGAGCCATACATATTTTAAAATCATAATCGAGCCCTTCAATGAATCTATGGACTTGCTCTCTAAGAGGAACCAAGATAGGTGCATGACGGGCTAACTCACTAAACGTGATATCATATTCTGACACCGTCATGGTTCCCTAACGCAACCATTCAAACTCTGTGCGCCATGCATCCCGGAGAGTCTAGGGAACAAACTCTTTCAAATAAATATTTTTGAAAGCTGAGCCCAAGTTGATGGTGTTGCATCGGCTGATCTGCCCTCTTCACAAGCTTGCCACCACTGATACGCTGCTCCTAACATCTGAAATATAGTAAAGGCAACTCCATTCACTTCCACCATACGGTGACACTTTTCTAGAAATCCCTGGGCATCCTCGGTAGCTGTGCCACTGAAGGTAGGTGGACTATACCTCTTAAATCTCTCAAGTGTCTTTTGTTCTTCTTCTTATGCCTCTGGCCTGACGTCAGGCTGAACCGGAATAACAGGTTATACCGGCACCACACCCGAAACTAACCAATGCAAACCTGTTGCTCTGGAGTGCGGGCGGAAGAAGTATGAACTCCTCCCCCAATCTATGAAATATTTGATAAAACGGAGATCAATCCCACCTGGGTTAATGTACCAAACATGTTCAGGAACTGTGCTAAAGTCTCTTGAAGTCCAAGGGTAACAACTGGCGGCTCTTTGACTACTGCTCTAACTGCGGTACGTGCCATTCCTTGGCCTCTACCTTGGCCCCGACCTTTTGTGGCCCTAGCAGGATGTGCTGGTGTCCGCTCAACTGATCCGGTAGCATGTATGCTCACCATATGTGAGAGAATAGAGATACAAAGACTCAAATTCCAAAGTCAACAATTTCCGCACGACATAAATGAAAGAAGTGAAAATTTCCAGCAGTTCTGTAGCCTCTCGGAGATAAGTACAGACGTCTTCGTACCGATCTGTAAGACTCTACTAAACTCGTTCATGACTCGTAGAACCTATGAACCTAGAGCTCTGATACCAACTTGTCACGACCCAAAATCCTACCACAGGTGTCGTGATGGCACTTAGACTCTAAGACTAGGTAAGCCGATTATAATAACAATTCAAGCCTGTTTTTTTTTGAAATTCAATACAAGTGTCAAAAACCAACAGCGAAAATATTCAAACAACCTCCCAAGACTGGTAATACTGAGTCATGAACTCTAATTGAATACATGCAATGATCTCAAGGATCGAATATACAATACTGTTCGAATAAGAGTTGACAGTACAATAAAATGGAAAGACTCCAAGGGACTGTGATGACCAAGCAGCCCTACCTTGACTCCTTGCGATCATACTCTAATCTCTGCCCGAATCCAATATCTCCAATACCTGGCTCTGCACAAAAATGTGCAGAAGTGTAGTATAAGTACACCACAGTCTGTACCCAGTAAGTATAAAGACTAACCTCGGTGGAGTAGTGACGAGGTACAGTCAAGACACTCACTAGTCAAATAACCTGTGCAACATAGCATATAAAAATAATAGAAAGACAAATAGCAGTGATATCAACAAAAATTAACTAGTGATATAAACAGTAAGGCAGCAAGAACACCATAGATATTGCCCAAACGAATAATGAATACAAGCACAACCAATTAATCGAGTCTTTCAAAATATACATCTTTATCTACAAGTTTTTTCGAATAGAAATCTTTAAAATATAATCCTTTCAAATAAATTTCTTACGAATATAATACTTTCAAATAAATATCTTACCAATATAATTCTTTTAAATAAAATTTCTTTCGAATATAATTCCTCAAATAAATATCTTTCGAATATAATTTCTCAAATAAATATCTTTCGAAAATAATTCTTCAAATAAAACTTTTCAAATATAATTCTTTCAAATAAACTCTTTCGAATATAATCCTTTAAAATAAAATATCTTTCGAATATAATTTCTTCAAATAAATATCTGTTAAATATAATCCTTTCAAATAAGTATCTTTCGAGTAAAATTCTTCAAATAAAATCTTTCGAATAAAATTCTTCAAATAAAATCTTTCAAATAAAAGTCACCTTGTGACACCTCATTTCAAAATCATAAAAATTACAGGTCTCAGCCCACTTTCATATTTCCACGGCACCTCGTTCCCATATATCTATCACATCCGCACGGACAACTCACGTGCCCATCGTATCATCCTTTACTCACTGCACCTCGTGCCCACATTTTATATCATAAATGCACGGATAATTCACAAGGTAGAAGACATAATAATATAATGAAATGACTGAGAAGTGAACAATGAGAAATTTCAGAAAGGAAACAACACAACAAATAGAGGTAAACAACAGGGGTGCTCCCGAGGTATTGCCTCATAAACCCAAATGTAAATGCTCAACAGGGGGATCTCCCGAGGTACCTTCTCATAGTCCCAAAATAAATATGCAAGACAGGGGGATCTCCCGAGGTACCGCCTCATAGTCCCAAAGTAAATATGCAAGACAAGGGGATCTCCCGAGGTACCGCCTCGTAGTCCCAAAGTAAATATGCAAGACAGGGGAATCTCCCGAGGTACCGCCTGGTAGTCCCAAAGTAAATATGCAAGACAGGGGGATCTCCCGAGATACCGCCTCATAGTTTCAATGTAAATATGTAAGACAGGGAGATCTCCCGAGGTACCGCCTCGTAGCCCCAAAGTAAATATGCAAGCAGGGGGATCTCCCGAGGTACCGCCTCGTAGTCCCAAAATAAATATGCAACAACAAAGACGGAAGAATAACTCAGCAAGAACAACCTCTTCTTAAATCCCAATTTCTGATAAATATATTAACGTCTTTATTTAAACTTATTTTATAATTATTGGCAGATGGAAAATATCCAAAGTGTAATTATTTTCAGAAAAAGTCAACTCAACCAGCACACGGAATCCACATAAAAATCAAAGTAGCAATCACACCAAATTATCATATCAAACATATTCGACAAACAAAGAACGAGGCATGACAAATAAAGATTTAATAAGTGCCAGCAAGATTTTCAATTTAATAATTAAAAATTCCTACGACTTTAAACCCATATAATTTATACATATAAGCCCGAGTACGTACTTGTTACATCGCGTACATGGATTTCACATTACACAAAAAGCACATACGACTCAATGCCCAAGGGAAATTTCCCACACACAAGGTTAGACAAGATACTTACCTTTTTGTAGTTAGGCCGACATTCCAAAATAGACTTCTTTCTTGAATTGATCTCTGGACCTCTGAAATCTATCAAAATAGACTTCTTTCTTGAATTGATCTCTGGACCTCTGAAATCTATCCAAATTAATTGTATAACTTCATTAAAATTCATCAGAAGCAAATATGGATAATAAAACATCGGTTTAGAATTTTGCATTAAAAAGTCAACCAAAAGTCAACGCGGGGCCTGCCTCTCGGAACCCGATACAATTTTCACGAAATTCGTACACCCATTCCGATACAAGTTCAACCATACCAATTTTATCAAATTTCGATAACAATTCGTCTTCCAAATCTTGAATTTCCGTTTTTGAAATGTTTTACAAAAATTTCAATTTCCTCCATTAAAACTCGAATTAAATGATGAATATAACCATGGATTTATGAAATATAATCACTTTCGGATGTAGAACACTTACCCCAGTTGAAGTCATGAAGAATTCCTCAGAATCGCCTAAGAACCAAGTTTCAAAAATCCCAATCGAAAATGAAGAAATGACCATTTTTGGTCCTTATGATTCTGTCCGATTTTCGCTTCTGCGGACGAGTGGTCGCATTTGCGGAGCCGATTCTACGACACAATCGTCGCTTCTGCAGAGAACACTGTCCAACAGCCCTATCGCATCTGTATAGGCATTTCCGCTTCTGCGACGTCAAATGCTCAACTGCGATACCTTCCGCTTCTATGCCTTTCCTTTCCGCTTCTGCGATCACGCAGGTGCGGGAATTGCTTTGCACCTACGGCCTCTACCCAGTACACTCCCAACCGCTTCTTTGAAGAGCTTCACACTTCTGTGATGTCGCTTCTACGACCGAGACATCACATAAGCGATTCCACTAGTTGTTGTCCATTTTTCCAACAGCTTTTTTCATGTCCATATGGATCCGTTAACCTTCCGGGATCCACCCGAGGCCCTTGGGGCCTTAACAAAATATAAAAACATGTTCCAAAATTTAATACGAACTTAGTCGAGGTTTCAAACCACGTCAAACAATGCCGAAATTGCGAATCGCGCATTGAATCGAATTATGAGTTTTCAAATCTTCCAACTTCTATATTTTGCGCCGAAACATATCAAATCAATCCAGAATAATTTCAAATTTTGCACACAAGTCATAAATGACGTAATGGATCTATTCCAATTTTTGTAATCGAAATCCGACCTCATTATCAACAAATCGACTTACATTCGAATTTATGAATATTTCAAGAACTTCATTTTTCAACTTTTCGCCGAAATGTGCCGAATTGTCCTACGTACTTCCAAATCCAAATTCGGACATATGCCTAAGTCCGAAATTACCATACAAAGCTATTGACATCATCAAAATTCTATTCCGGAGTCGTTTGCTCAAAAGTCAACTCTCTGGTCAACTCTTTTCTTTTAAGCTTCTTAAATAAGAATTGTTCTTCCAATTTGATCCCGAATAGTCCGAAAACCAAACTCGACCACACACGCAAGTCATAATACATATCACAAAGATGCTCGGGACCGTAAGTCGCTGAACGTGATGCTATTTCATAAAATGATAAGTCAGGTCGTTACAAAATATTCACTAGGAACCCCTTAAATCCGGTGTCACAAGAGCATGAGCATCTACTACAATAATACAACACTACTACAACATATGTCTGGAATATAAAATAGACAAGATATACTGGTCAATAAGAGTGTTTCATAGAACTGCCGAGGCGAATGGCCCGGTCCCATAAGAGTGTGATACATAATCCTGTCGAGGCGAACGACCTGATCCTATAGGAATATGTTACTCTGCTGAGCTGAACGACCTGATCCCATAAAAGTGTGTTATATGATACTGCCGATGCGAACAACCCGATCACATAAGAGTGTGTTACATGATACCGTCGAGACGAACGACCCGATCTCATAAGAGTGTGTTACATGATACCACCGAGGCGAACGATCTGATCCCCTAAGAGTATTGCCGAGGCATTCAGCCCGATCCCATTAGAATATGAAACTTTGACGGGTCATTGACCCCACTCACGAATATACGTGTGACTTATAAAATTAAAGAAAAATTATCGGACGAATACACACAACATGAAAAAAATCCGTAAAGGAAAGTACAATTTCCAAGGATAATCAAGTAGCTCGTCAAGTATCTAAAGTAGCAAGTCTGATACTCTACGCGAGTCTAGTGTCAAGCTAAATGGAAATTAAAGTATTTAAACAGACAAGAACAACTCAAATAGTTCAATTAAAGCATGGCGTGAGTCTAAGTCTACCCGGACATAATCGAAAATTCTAGCATACGCACGAACACTTGTCACCTCATACGTGCGTAGCTCCCACAACATGTAGAACATAATAAATATAACACCTACGGGGTAAATTCGCCCAAAAGGTTAGACATGAGACTTACCTCGCTTCAAAATCCGATAACCGGTCCCAACGCCTCTCTAACTCCTCAAATCGATGCCAAACAATCCAAAACTAATCAAACAATGTACAAACCAATCAAAATATACCCCAATACTCGTAATTTAACAATTTATAACAATTTTCAGCTCCGATCGAAAAGTCAACATAGTCATACCCGAGCCCACATGCTGAATTCTGCAAAGTATCGAAAACAAATATTACCCCTAACTTATATAGTCTATATCAAGAAAATCATCCAATTTCATCTACAAATTGACCCTCTAATTAAGGATTTACCATTTCTCAACTTTGGGGCTCAAAATCCTAATTTCTAATATTTAAATACGGATAAAATAATAATCGACGAAAATAATCATGAAAAAATCAAAATAAAGGCCAGATATTTACCCCTTGTTGATACGAGAACAATGCCGTAAAAATTACCTCAAACAGAGCTCTAGAACTCAAGATATGCTCAAAATACTAAAATACCCGATTTAAAATACTGCCTAGATGATTTTTGTTCATCGCCTTCGCGAACAGAAATTTTTTCGAGTTGGCCGGTCTACCCAGAAATACTTCTTCACATTCATGAAACCTATCCCGCGTTCGCGAAGAACAAAAGTTCGCACCAGAAACCAACAATCATTTCCGACACGGAAATGGGCATAACTCTCTCATACGACCTCAGAATTCGACGATTCTTACTGCTATAGTTCTGTAATTATGATACGGATATAATGTTCCAATATAATCACAAATAAAAGGTCATTTGGTAAATATATTACCCTTTATGCCCAAAGAAATGATGCAGAAATATAAAATAAGAACACGACACAACCAAAATACACCTGAGGCCCCCGGGATCCTCCCCAATTACACAAACCAGTCCCAAAACATAACATGAACCTATCCAAGGCCTCAAATAACACCAAATAATATCAAAACCATATATCTCACATCAATTCAAGCCTAATGAGCTAATGAACTTTTAACATTCTAAGACTCGTTCGAACCATACTAAATCAACCCGGAATAACCTCAAATTTTGCATGCAAGTCCCAAATGACACAACGAACCTATACCAATTCCCAAAACCATAATAATGATTCGATATTAATAAAATCAACTCTCCATCAAATCTATCAACCTTGCAAACCTTCAATCTTCAAACTTTTGCCAAAAAGCATCAAATCAACCTACCGACTTTCAAATCCAAATCCGGACATATGCCCAAGTCTAAAATCATCATCCGGACCTAAAGGAACCGTCAAAAATCCGATCCAAGGTCGTTTACCTAAAAGTCAAACCTTGGTCAACTCTTCCAACTTAAAGCTTTCGAATTGAGATTTATTCTTCCAAACCAACTGTGATCTTCCCGAAAATCTAATCCGACTACACGTGCAAGTCATAATACATAAAGTGAAGCTACTCAAGGTCTCGAACCGCCGAACAACATGCTAGAACTCAAAATGACCGGTCAGGTCGTTACATTTTCCCCCATTTAAACATACGTTCGTCCTCGAACATGCCAAGAACTGTTCCAGAGTTGCCCAAAATCATAATTTAACACCTCGTGCACCTACCCGTGCCACCAGAACCCATATGAGCACATTAGCTCAAGCCATACTGAAGATCCTTCATGCTACCTTAACCTACAAGACTTAGAACCAAATTCCAACATCCGAAATTCTCTACCAGGTCTGATTCTAACATACACACGCTGTACCAAAACATGAACATACACCCATGCTGAATTCACGCAATGCAACACATAATTCATATGCCTATAATAATATCCTCGAACCACAATAGCTACAAATTCAGGAAGTCGATGCTCGTAATATACCTCATAATGCATACAAGCCTTGTTCTAATCCTCGCAATACTGAAATAATTAAAGAGATGTGTAGAAACCCATAACTACCTGCCAAATTAATAACTCATGGAGTCTCTCCTCTTGGCGACAACCTTTGCCTCATTTTGAACTGATTAGTGACATTTTTCCTCCAATATACATTATGTAAATATAATTGCACTAATTCCAGGTCCAATAATCTCGTCTCACCTAGTATAAGCTGCTCGGGCAATAAGCCACCTCAAACACCGTCTAAAATCTCATACGACGCCATTAATGCGCCAATTAGCCATAACTCGAGTATGACCAATAAGGAATAATGAACCCGAATACAAGACTATTCGGCCTGCGCAACGAACAAAGATAACCAAACCAATGCAATGAACCTATCTCAGAGATGAAAAACAAAACACACAAAATAATTATAAAGATCTGTACTCAAGATCTCACTGTTGTGCCCTACATCCTAATCTAAACATTACACCCTTAGCGGCATGCTACCCGATCCGCACATAACAATCAATAGGAAGTACCCATCGAGGCAAAATGCTCATACCCACAAAATGCTCGAATATCGCCACAAGCAAGCAAAATGCATAAACACAACCCTGGGAAGAAGGGTGGCGCCTTGGCCTACGAAATGCCAAGCAAGATTAAGGTGCAATAAACAACCTGCATCTCGAGAGCCATCTCGCTCACATAACATCACCAAGCTAAACAGGATCACAACACACGTGTGAATAATCAAGCAGTCTCATAACCCATATGGCATAAAAGAGTAGAATTTGAAATAGATGAAGGCAGGAATATCAACCACCATGCTCAAGACACATCTATAAGCGATGCTATGCCGATTAAGAATATCTGATCTGGTATAAAATATACATTCATATTAGGCCTACCAACGGACCTCAAGCCGATTACAATCATCCCTAAATACGCTAATAACCTTCCAAAGATCCACAATGACCCTATTCATGGCACATACGATCTACCATCTAATATGGAGCAAACTCCCACAGTCCGCAACCAAAGAAAGAGAGCACTTCTCAGACATAAACTCTCCCATCAACGAGTGTACTAGAATCTCCATACCTAAATTTCAATTTCTACCACATAAATGGATGACGCATCACACTTATACAATCATCCCGCGGGAGATACTCCCACAACCTTCCGCACCAGGTAGCAAAAGCTGCACATCCTTGGCTACCAACCATACTATTACTGTAATGCAAATCAAGAATCCATAAATCAATACACAATGCCTCTTCCACAGAACACCATTCTCAGGTGACACAAAAGTAATACCAACATACTCTGAACATCTAAAATCTCTCCCCAGCTCTTCCAAGCTTGTGACATTATTCCTGTCAAACTGGATCGCAACCTTGATCCTCAAATTCCAGTTCCATACCGCCTACTGTGCCTATCATGTTGCTACGCTAGAGTACAAGAATTTTATCATAACTCCTGAACCACTAGTAGAATAAATATTTCATCGGCTAGAACTTTTCATTTAAATCATCTTAAAAGAAGAATCGCAACACACAACTAACTTCCCATAGCCGCAAAAAACATAGAACTCAAGTCGTGTTCTAAATCGCCATAACTCTCCCGGGACCCATTTACACATAAACAAAACCATCAAAATCTATACCTCAAAATCAATCAAATTACGGAGGCTGTTAAACTCGCACGTACAGCCACAAAACACCTGTATTTCCTTACCACACTGAAGGAACCGATCATTTCCTTAACCATGCCGATCCAAACCACTACTAAATTGACTTAACTTCTTCCGATTTCTTCTTTACTTGCCTTCAGAATCAATACCTCTATTCAATCACATAACAGATCCCAGTCAACACTCGTCCCGAGTGACCCAATTCATGAGACCATATCGTTTTAATACCCATAAGACATTTCATACCTTCCTGATGCAGTTTGTAGTCACTCCAACTGATACACTTGCGCTAATTAGATCTTCTGCGAATCTGAAGCTATTTCTCTTTGTTTTCTAACACTACACCGTAGACCCATTGATAACATAGAAATGCTCCAAGTACCCTTCACACTTCTACTGCAAAACCCAATCCTCATCCACATAAAAAACCTTAAAATCCTTGAGCACCACACCTAAAATCTCGAATCCACAAGAACCATTATTGAGAGTCGCCTACTCTAGTCCAATCCCGATTATTTAACCAAACTACTAGTGCTCCGCTAGCACATGAGCGCTCCAATGAAGCAACCAGATGAATACTTTCCCTTGTACATCATATCCATCAAATCCGCTGCTCAAATAACTCTTGATGTTTTCTTCTTATAGTAATAACTAATCCACCAACATACCGATAACTCGAAACTACAAAGGCACATCACCATGTGACCCAATCATAGACGGTAGGCTCCCCCACTTAGCTTTAAACCACAATCACATAAATCCCGAACACATAGTGACTCCTCCTCCTCAGTTAACATGATCGCGCACAGTTGCTCAGCCAAATTTCTCATAAGTTCTAGTTGAACTGATCATCACACATCCCGAATTATCAGCCACAATCGCACATTCAACCTCTTGATAGTCATACTATATTCTTCAAGCGATCCAAGATCAAATTGCAGTATATGCATCCCATTGGACCGAAGGCAGAACTCTTTATAGGAACTTCATCAGGAGTCATGCAACCCTTAACCTTGTCATAGGAGATATCCCACCTGTGTAATCTCATACCGACATCCTCCAATAGTATAGCCATAACCACGTCCATTATGAAATCAGTTAATTCTCCTAGGTCCACACTCATCCGCCAGATGCAAAAGTCTGTTCATCCCATTAGCATAAATTGAAGGTCCAACAATACATTCCAAAACTCGAAGTCATGTTGCATCCCAAAACGAAAATCAACCTTTCACATCCCTCTACGTTCCAAGCAAACGCTTCCCGTCACATTCAAACTTCCTAAGCAAACTACTCGATCTCTGCTGCTCGCACTTGACCTGCTAATAACTCATCTACCGCGAGACATAACCCTCCATTTCATTCCTCTTCCTCCGCTGCTAAAATACTTTCTTAAATCATAATCCATCTCTGTAGCATCCAAACTAATGAATTTCCACCAACACTAAGCCTCCATAAAGATCGTCTTTATCGAGACATCAACACTAGAAATACTGATTCGACCCTGAAGCTTTCATATGCCGCCATCTCTGATACCCGTTTCTTAGGTACCATTTCACAACACCCTACTTCGAAGGCAAACCAATGAAGATGATCACACCAACGAGCCTAAATGCGTTCAAACAAGGACGATAACATCACATCACAAACAAAATTCAACCAAGTTCGAAAATATCCAATCTCGCTACTCCGTTGACCAAAGCCTGAACATGTATAGTCTGATTGCATCTCCTCCGCTGGAAGTAAATGTTGAATCTCTAAACCATGAACTAAAAAATCTTTCTCTTTGGACATTCACTATCACGACACATAAATATGCACCCTACCATTCACAACAACACTATGCGATAACAACACATAAACATCACAATACACTGTGCATAGCTCGAAACTATAGGCAACGCTAACACTGGGATGGAATGACATAACACTAGTCCATAAGGCGTCGATAACAGTTCTCTTGAATGTGTAGGGAAAAACCTCTTACACCACATCTTCAGCACCACTAAAACTTCTTGATGCGCAATTGATAACAGGCGCTCAATATCATATAAGAATGAGTAGGAATGAAATGAAGACATAAGATTCAATGAAATCAAACCGCACGACGAGAAACAAAGAAGGGAAGTTCTTCAAACAGCCATGTAGCCTCTCAAAGATAAGTACATACGTCTCCGTACCGATCCACAAGACTCTACTAGACTAGCTCATGACTTGTGAGATCTAAGTGAACCTAGCGCTCTGATACCAGACTGTCAAGACCCAAATCCCATAATAGGTCGTGATGGCGCCCAACTATGACGCTAGGAAAGCCAACAGAGGAACCTCCATTTAACTATCTATTTTAAAATTTTATGATCATGATTTTCATTAAATAAATAGAATAAAATCTAGCACTCATACAAAAACCTGTGCTTTTCTTTACCAAATTTTCGAATATAAATAAATTATAAAGTGAAGTGATAATAATAATGTGAAATAAAATAATGAACATCCACTAGGAACCCCTAAAATCCGGTGTCACAAGAGCATGAGCATCTACTAGAATAATACAACACTACCACAACGTCTGTCTGGAATATAAAATAGACAAGATATAATAACTAAATAAGATGGAGACTCTGTGTGCTGCGAATCGTAGCATAGAATGTAGCTCATCATAAATTTCCCTCAGCAGCTGCGCCAAGAAGACCACTTAATGTACATGCCTCAGTACCAGGACATTCAGTGCAGAAGTGTAATGTGAGTACGTAAATCAACGCGTACCTAGTAAGTATCTAGCCTAACCCGAAGTGGTAGTGATGAGAGGTCGACATTAACACTTACTAATGGTCAAATAAATCAAATATAATAAGGTAGACAAGTATGAAATATGGTAAGTAAACAATGAGAACAGATATAGGCAAATATTACGGTCTACAACTGAACAATGAACACAAAGTCCTCAATTATCGGATACCTCCTCAAATGGAATACGTAATGGTCAATACCAAATAAATGGTCACATCTCAAGTCAGTAAAATAATGAGTACGTGGACTCCTTATCAAGTATTTCGCATGACTCTGCCGAGGCGACCGGCTCAATCCCATAAGAGTGTTTCATAGAATTGCCGAGTCGAACGACCTGATCCTATAAGATGTGATACATAATCCTGCAGAGGTGAACGACCCGATCCCATAAGAATATGTTACTCTGCCGAGGTGAACAACCCGATCCCATAAGAGTTTGTTACATGATACCACAAAGGCGAATGACCCGGTCCCCCATAAGAATTATTTACATGATACAGCCGAGGTGAACGACCCGATCCCATAAGAGTATTTCCTAGAGCTTCCGAGGTGAACAACTCGATCCCATAAGAGTGTTTCATAGAACTATCGAGGCGAATGATCTAATCCCATAAGAGTATGATACATAATTCTGCCGAGGCGAACGACCCGATCCCATAAGAATATGTTACTCTACCGAGGTGAACGGCCCGATCCCATAAGAGTGTGCTACATGATACCGCCAAAGTGAACCCGATACCATAAGAATGTCTTACATGATACCGTAGAGGCGAATGACCCGATCCCATAATAATATGTTATATGATATCGCCGAGGCGAATGGTCCGATCCCATAAGAGTATGTTAAATGATACCGCCAAGGTGAATGACCCGATCCCATAAGAGTATTACTGAGGCGTTCAGCCCGATCCCTTTAGAATATGAAATTTTGACGGGTCACTGACCCCACTCACAAATGTACTTATGATTTATAAAATTCAAGTAAATCTATCTGACGAATATGTACAACACGGAAGAAATCCGTAAAGGAAAGTACAATTTGCATGGCTAATCAAGTAGCTCGTCAAGTATCTAAAATAGCAAGTCCGATTCTCTACGCGAGTCTAGTCTCAGGCTAAATGGAAATAAAAATATTTAAACAGGCAATAATAACTCAAATAGTACAATGAAAGCATGGCGTGAGTCTAAGTCTACCCGGACAAAATCAGAAATTCTAACATACGCACAGACACTCGTCACCTCATACATGTATAGCTCCCACAAGATGTAGCATTTAATAAATATAACATTTACGGGGTAAATTCCCCCTCAAATGGTTAGACATGAGACTTACTGATAAGTAGGGATTTTGACCACTTATTTGCACTCTTTTACTTTCATTTTAGCTCAAAAATGCTTAAAGGTATTCTCGAGAACTAATGAAATGTGCTTTCTTGCAGGAATATTAAGAAATGAGCCAAAGAGATAAAAATCAACTCAAGAAGGAGTAAAATTGGACAAGGACCCAAACAAAGCAGAAAAGAGCAAAGTGCGGACCGCACAATACTGTGTGTGGCCATAGACTATGAAGAACCACTGACAAATTCCCTTCGCAAAGTGCAGACCGCACAATTATTGTGCGGCCGCAGAAGACGAGGTTCAAAGAGATGGTGTTTTGGGTTCCTGAAGAAGTGCGGACCGCACTATTATTGTGCGGCCGTAGAATGCAAAAGGTCGTCCGCACGCATAAATGTGTGGTCTGCAGAAATCTCCCATGTCCAGCTCAAGTCCAAGAGTGCGGCCGCACTCAGAAATGTGCGGTCCGCAAAATCTGAAGAAGTGCGGCCGCACCCCAGAATTGTGCGGCTGCAGAAGTCCATCATGTCAAGCCAGCTTCAAAGTGGGGACCACACACAGAACTGGGCCGCTACACAACCTTCGCAGGGGCAATTTTGTCCGGTAATTTCAGCTGGGTATAAATAGATCTTTTTGTCAAATTTAGGTCAAGTTTTGAACACTTGAAAGTAGATAGCTGTTTTTTCCTTACTGTTTTGGGTAACTTTGTAATAATTTATCATTTTAACATTAGATTTTCTTCCCTTAATCATCTATTATGAGTTTAATCTTAGTTTCTTCTTTAGTTTCTTCAATTTTCCCTATGAATAGCTAAATTCTTAGCTAGGGTTGTGACCCAACCCTAGTGTGGGTGCCTAATGCGTGTTTAATTTGGGGCTTGTTTGTGATTGGTTGTATGATATTTAGCCTAGTTCTTGCTTGAATTTAAGAATTAATGGTTGCAAACATTGATTCAGGCCTAATTGACCTAGTCTCTACTTGAGAAAGAGAGACTAAGTCTAGGAAAACTTGGCTAACAAGGAATTGGGGTGAACTCAAGAAATTGATAGCCCTAATTAAAGGGTCAAATCTAGAGATAGTAAGTCCCGACTTAGCATCTATCATTAGTTTTGTAATTTACCCATTTGAACTTGAGAAAGCCAAATTTGGCAAAACCACTCAAACTACCGAGAGGTATAGAGTGGGTAATTGCGTGTTATTGCTATATTACACCCCGATCAATCAAACATGCCCTAAAGCACACAATCCGTTAGGTAACCTCCTAGGTGGAAGTCACGACCCTAGATCTTTTATCAACTTAAAAAATAACAATACCAAAAATATTGTTCCTTAGTTTTTCATTTACAAAAATAGTATACTCTTTAGAAGTAGGAAGAAACAACCAGTTATGTGGAAGCATAATTTGGGCACGCCATACACGTAGTCTAGATATATACCTAAGGTAATATAAGTTCTCTGTGGAATCGACCTCGACTCACGTTGGGTAATTATACTTGCATCGACCGCTTAACAATCCCAATTAGTGGTGTGAATTTGGGCGACATCAATTTTTGGCGCCGTTGACGGGGAGCTAAAAACGGATTTAGCTATATATTTGGTTTTGTGTGTGACTTGTCTTCTTCTGCTTCCAAGTTACTAACCTTTTTGTGAATCGATTGTAGATACAAAAATGGCTCTCAACAATGATCCTCTCAGAAATTTGCCTTTGGGAGAGGAAGTGGATGATGACCTAGGTGAAGAGGTTCCTCTTAAACCTTAAGCAAATAGGCGAGGCCGACTGCCTCATGACAATATTCCCGTCCCTCCCCCACTTCCACCAAGAGCAGCTCCACACCGGCTATTGCCGAACGAAGGATATACAAGTGCAATAGTCCCACCCCACATTAGGGCTGACAACTTCCAAATTACTAATATGATGCTTACATTGCTAGAGCAACATGGATTCTTCACCGGTGCTCCGAGTCAAAATGCATACAAGCACCTAAAAGGGGCTCCAACGTCTCTGAGTATGCTTTAAGGTTAAGGCTATTTCCCTTCTCTCTACGGGGAAAGGCCTTGGATTGGTTAGAAAGATTGCCAAACCATTCCATCCATACATGGGATGAATTGGGGGAAAAATTCATTGCCAAGTTCTTTTCTCCCGGGCATATGGCTACTCTTTAGGATGAGATTCTAGCATTCAAGCAAGAACCCAATGAGCCTTTGCACGAGATTTGGGAGAGGTACCGTACCATGGTAAAAGAGTGCCAGAATAATGGTATGACTGAGGTATGATTCAACAAGCCTTCTACCGGGGGATCAACACTACCAATTAGTGCGTGGTCAACCAACTTGTCGGTGGGAAGTTCATGACAACGCCATATGCTAAAGCTTGTGAAATCTTGGATGAAATGGCAGATACTTCATCGGCATGGCAAAGTAGATCTAATGTTCCTCAAGGTGATCCAAATGTGATTCACCTACACAAGGAATTGCATGATCATGGGCAAGCAATTGCCGAGTTGACGGCCACAATGAATGAATTAGCCAAAGCTCAACTTCAACAAGTTCAAGGTCCTAAGCAAGTGAATGCAATGGAAGGTGTGAGTATGATGGTTAACAAAATAAGGCAAAAGGGTCAACAAATACAAAACCGTGTGGAACACTTTGTGCAAGATGATAATGGGTTTGACCAAGACGAACCATACAATGTGCAAGAGTAAGAAGTGCAATATGTGAACAACTATCAAGGGCAAAGAAAAAATTCTCAAGGCCCGAGTCAACAACAATGGCGTTCTCAAGAAAACCAAGGAAATTGGAACAATCAAAACCACCAAGGCAATTGGAGTGGTGGTAACAACAACCAAGGTAATTGGAATAATAACAATAATCAAGGCAATTGGAATAATCAAGGCAACCAAGGCAATTGGGGTGGCAACAATCAAGGAGAATTCAGAGGCAACAACCAAGGGGGTTGGAATAATAACCAAGGAAATCGGGGGTTGGGCTTTCAAAGGCCCCCGATGTATCAACAACCAAGCAACCCACCTCCTTATCCATCCCATGGTTATAGATTTTCCAATAATGAGATGGGATGGATTGAAAATATGTTCAAACAAATGATGGAGAAAAATGCCGACTCCGATGCTCAACTAACCTCTCTCAACACTTCAATCCGAAATTTGGAGGTTCAATTAGGGCAAATCTCGCAAGCTTTAAACACTCGTCCTAAGGGGAACTACCTAGTTACACGGTGGTGAACCCGAAGGGTAGGAACAACACGGGACATGCCATGGCCGTAACCACATGAAGTGGAAAATATGGGGAGGCTATAACCTCAAACCAAAGAAGAGTTGTAGATGATGATGTAGTGATTCAAGAAGATGAAATTCCAAGCAATGTGGTTCAAGCTAATGAAGAAGTGAGAATTGAGATTGATGAAAATGTGGAGGAGACCCAAGAAGAAGTAAACCCGTCTAGGGAACTCGTGATTGACATACCGAAACCGGTAGTGCCACCAATGCCAAGGCCTCCTCCTCCATACCCTCAAAAGCTCGCCAAGAAAAATAGCAAGAACCAATTCAAGAAGTTTATTGATATGATGAAGAGTTTATCCATTAATGTGCCATTGGTTAAGTTGTTGGAATAAATGCCCGGCTATGCAAAGTTCATGAAGGATTTGGTGACAAAGAAAAGATCAATGAATTGTGAGACCATCAAGATGACGCATCAAGTAAGTGCTATTGTGCACTAAATGGCTCCGAAATTGGAAGATCCTGACGCTTTCACAATCCCTTGCACTATTGGGAGCGCTGACTTTGACAAAGCTCTATGTGATATAGGGGCAAGTATCAAATTGATGCCCTACTCGGTGTTCAAACTTTGGGATTTGGGCTACCAAGACCCACATCTATGAGGCTACAAATGGTGGATCGTACTATGAAGAGACCATTGGGTATTATTGATGATGTGTTGGTTCATGTTGATAAGTTCATCCTTCCTACGAAATTTGTGATTCTTAATTGAGAAGTAGACTATGAGGTGCCTATTATCTTGGGTAGAACTTTCCTTGTTACGGGAAAGGATCATGTTGATGTGGAAGCCGGTGAGCTCACCTTCCGGGTGGGCTATGAAAAGGTGATTTTCCATGTGTACAAATCTTTGAGGCAACCGAATAGCAATGAATTTTGTTCGTTTGTGGACTTAGTGACCGAAGTGATTGTTGATGATGCTAGTGCCATGATGACTGTTGATGATACTTTGGAAGCCGTATTGCTTAATCATGATTATGATGAGAAGGAAGGCTATGTGGAATGTGTAAATGCATTGCAAGGAATGGGGTCATACACTTATGAACCCAGAAAACTGTCCTTAGATCTTGAGAACCAGAAGATTCCTCCAACAAAGCCCTCAATCGAGGAGCCTCCCACTTTGGAGTTAAAGCCATTGCCTCCACATCTCAGGTATATGTTTCTTGGCCCATATTCTACTTTACCGGTTATTCTTTCCTATTGCTTGACTAACGTGCAGGTAGATTCTACTTTGGCGGTGCTCCAAAAGAGGAAGAAAGCTATAGGATGGACATTGGCGGATATTCGGGTATAAGCTCCGCCTTTTGCATGCACAAGATTATTTTGGAGGAGGATGCCAAACCCTCCGTTGAACATCAAAGAAGATTAAATGAAGAAATACAAGAGGTGGTAAAGAAAGAGATCATAAAATGGTTGGATGCCGGGGTTGTTTACCCCATTTCTGATAGCTCGTGGACCTCTCCGGTGCAATGTGTCCCAAACAAAGGAAGTATGACTATGGTAAGAAATTACTAGAATGAATTGATCCCTACAAGAACGGTCACCGGGTGGAAAGTGTGTATGACCTATCAGAAGCTCAACAAAGTCACTCGAAAAGATCATTTTCCGCTTCCATTCCTTAATCAAATGCTTGATAGGTTGGCTGGTCGAGCTTTCTATTATTTCCTTGATGGATATTCGGGCTACAATCAAATTCTTATTGCTCAGGAAGACCAAGAGAAGACTACTTTCACTTGTCCCTATGGTACTTTTGCATTCTCACGAATGTCATTTGGGTTATGCAATGCACCGATAACTTTTCAACGGTGTATGATGGCCATCTTCATCGACATGGTGGAGGACTTTCTTGAGGTCTTCATGGATGACTTTTCTGTGGTCGGGAACTCTTTTGATGATTGCTTGAACAACTTGGATAAGGTCTTGACAAGATGTGAGGAAACAAACTTGGTTTTGAATTGGGAGAATTGTCACTTCATGGTTTAGGAAAGCATTGTCCTCAGCCACAAAATTTCAAAGCATGGTATTGAGGTCTACAAGGCCAAAATAGAGGTGATCGCTAAACTCCCACCCTCTACATCCATGAAGGGAGTGAGGAGTTTCTTCGATCATGCGGGGTTTTATCGCCGATTCATCAAGGACTTTTCTAAGGTGGTAAATCCCTTGTGTAAAATTTTGGAGAAGGATGCCAAATTCCATTTCAACGAGGATTGTATGAAGGCATTCGAATTGCTTAAGTTCAAATTGACTACTACTCCTATTATCACTGCACCGGATTGGAGCTTGCCTTTTGAGCTCATGTGTGATACAAGTGATGTGGCGGTTGGAGTAGTGTTGGGGCAACGTATCAACAAAAGCTTCCATCCAGTCTACTATGTTAGTAAGACCATGAATGATGCCCAAGTCAACTACACAGTGACCGAAAAATAGCTCCTTGCTATTGTGTTTGCTATGGAGAAGTTTTGCCTGCACTTGATGGGTACAAAGGTGATTTTCCACACCGATCATGCGGTGCTTCGATATTTGTTGAGCAAGAAAGATTCAAAGGCAAGGTTAATGCAGTGGGTGCTTCTCTTGCAAGAGTTTGATCTAGAGATTCAAGACTACAAGGGTAGTGAAAACCAAGTGGCGGACCATTTGTCTCGTTTGGAGGAGGAGGGGAGGCCACATGATGGCCTTGAGATAAATGATTTCTTCCTCGATGAGCATCTTCTAGCCATTTCAATGACCAAGATGCCATGGTTCGCCGACTTAGCCAATTATCTTGTGAGTGGTATTGCATCGAATGAGTTCTCTTCAAACCAAAGGAATAAGCTCAAATGGAATTTCCTTGACTATTATTGGAATGAGCCATATCTCTTCCGAATTTGTACCGATGGTGTCATTCGACGATGCAAAGGTGGAGCCAAGGACTTTTGATACAAAAGTTAGGGCCAAAAAGCCATTCTCATGGTACTCCCTGCAAGGTGAGGACAACCCAAAGTTCAAGGGTAAGGCCACTACCACCGTTGATCAGTATGATGAGCCATCAGTGGTGGTTACAGAGTCTGCTATTGAGCCATCTACAGTTCCTATGCCTTCTACAGTAGCTGGGTCTTCCACCGGGACATCTGACATGCCACCACCTTTATCTTCTAGACTATCAGCATCAGTACCAGTGCCGGCCTCATCCACGTATCCACTCACTGCATTGTGAGTCTCCCAGACATTGGTGAGTCTCAACAACTGGATACAGGCAGCCACTTCTAAGTTGTCTGACATATCCAGTGTTGTTGCAGCACAGTATTCTACCCCAGCAGTACCACAGGTCCCTCTGTCAGTGGAAGAAATATCGAAAAAGATTTTGGAGAACCAGAAGACCATTATGGATACATTGGTGGCTCATGGGGGAGCTATTGAGGAGTTGGGCAAGCAGGTAAAGAAGATGAGGAAATCCCAGGCTTCAAAGAAATCAGTGGACAGATTGAGAAATGAGGTGACAAAGATTGCAGCAGCGGGTGATTTGCCATTTGACCTACTGATGATGGAGACAGATCCATCAGTACCAGCAGGCCCAACAACACAATCAGCCGAGGCACCAGTTGGACAGTATTACGAGCCAGACCTTGATGCCCACACTGCCGAGGAGATGCTTCAGATGTTCGCCAACCCCGTTGTTCCCCAGCTAGATGATGATGAGGTACAATTGGAGGAGCCCGAGGGTGGTGATGTTGCCAGTCATCGTGAGACCGCATAGGGAGTTTTCTTTACTCTCTACCCTCTCATATTCTAATTTTGCTAAGCATTGAGGACAATGCTTATATTTATTCAGTGGGTGGTCTATTTTGGTCTGATTTGATGACATTTAATGACATTGGCCTGCAATAACTTTAATACTCCTTTTCTTTTATATTTATCTTCTCTTTCATTATGTATATATCCCCCCCTCTTTTGATGTATATATTCTATTCCCCTCGGTTTGTATATTCATTTGCCTTACTTTCAGTAGTTTATTTCATAGCTTCTTCATTTTGTTTTCTTAATAGTATAGCTTCTTATTTACTTTAATAGCTTCTTTTTGATTTGTTAGCTTCTTTTTATGTATAAGTGAACAATAAGATTTTGGTTTTCTTAATGCCACAGTTCTTTCCAAATGTGGGTTTTGTGTGAATTGGATGGCTCTTCCCAACGATGGATGGCATGAAAACCTTCTTAAGGGATCGAGTCCGTTCTTGATATTTAGGTAGAAATAGTAGTATTAATGAATAAATAAGGGTCAAGCATGCTTCACTTGGTACAAACACACTTAACTACATGCTTATGGTTCAAAATAAGTTTTTGGAAAGAAATGGCTCTAGTTAGTGACCTTGTGATTCTTGTGTTGACTTAGGCAATCATCGGGAGGTTTAGTTGAACCATTAGCAATTTTCAATCTTGAATGCGGTTGTTATGGTCCCTCAACTCTATTCTCTTTAACAAACCGGTTGTGTGAGAGGTGAGGTCCTTTGTTACAAGTCCAAGTACCCATGCGGATGGTCTAGAACTTTCCCCGAATGTGTTTCTAGGCAAAATTCTAAGTTAGCTTGGCTTGAGAAGTGATTGTAGGCTCTCCTTGACCCGTTTTGAAACCTTCCATGACCTACCTATGATATTATTCCTGGTCAACCCTTTTGAGCCTAAAGACGTTTTTATTCGATAATTATATTACAAGCCTTTACCCGTTTTATAGTGACCCTCTCTAGGCACCCGAGCTCTTTTTAGCACTCATGAGAAACAAATGGCGAAAACATAAGTTTGGGGGAGAGATGAGGAATTTGAATATGGTTTCAAGGCACAAAAAGAGAAAATAAATAAAGAAGAGGAAAGGCAAAGAAAAAGAAAGAAAGAACAAACGAAAAACACAAAAAGAAAGTGAATAATGTGAAATGGTTGAAAAGATTCAAAAGAAAGCAAAAGTGCAAAGCATGGAGAAAACAAAGAAGGAGAATATGAATAGCATGACCAAGAAAGAGTGATGTCAAGTCTCTCTAGTTCCCCTAAGGAAAAAGAAAATGACTCAAAGAGTCGGCAAAGTATGAGCCAAAAAGAGAAAATGGAGTGCCAAAGGAAAGATGAACTAGTTCCATTCCAATATTTCCCTCCTTAGTCCAAAAGCCTTCATTACATGCCGAAAAAGACCTACTTAATTTCAGGCCAAGTAAGCTTACATTAGTGGTGATCTACATGAGGGCCAAGCATATGGTACTTAGAGCCGGGCTTGTGACATTCTTTTGAGAGTGATGAGAGAACCTTTCTCGAATCATTGCATTGAGTGCTTCATTCTTGAGTGAGATGAGGAGAAGGAGTTTGTGATCCATAGTGACCTACATGATAGTGCGAACTTCCTTGATGAATAAAGTCAACTCTTGATGCTCAAGCGTCATATTATAGCCATTTGTGCTTTAACATTCAAAACATAGGCTTGTTGATGATTCATAAGTGTGTGGGTAATCATTGGTCCAAAATTGATGTGTGTTTGATTCAATTTAGGCCAGCTGAAATAGCTCTTTCCTTGTGGAGGTAGGAATTACCTTATTTTCTTGAGGACAAGCAAAAGCTTAAGTTTGGGGGAGTTGATAAGTAGGGATTTTGACCACTTATTTGCACTCTTTTACTTTTGTTTTAGCTCAAAAATGCTTAAAGGTATTCCCGAGAACTAATGAAATGTGCATTCTTACAGGAATATTGGAAAATGAGCCAAAGAGATGAAAATCAACTAAAGAAGGAGTAAAATTTGACAAGGACCAAAACAAAGCAGAAAAGAGCAAAGTGTGGACCGCATAATACTGTGTGCGGCCGCAGACTATGAAGAACCACTAACAAATTCCCTTCGCAAAGTGCAAACCGCACAATTATTGTGTGGCCGCAGAAGATGAGGTTCAAAGAGATGATGTTTTGGGTCCCTAAAGAAGTGCGGACCGCACTATTATTGTGCGGCCGCAGAATGCAAAAGCGCGGAATGTGCGGTCCGCAGAAATCTCCCATGTCCAGCTCAAGTCCAAGAGTGCGGCCGCACTCAGAAATGTGCGGTCCGCAAAATCTAAAGAAGTGTGGCCACACTCCAGAATTGTGCAGCTGCAGAAGTCCATCCTGTCAAGCCAGCTTCAAAGTGCGGACCGCACACAGAATCGTGCGTCCGCACAACCTCCACATGGGCAATTTTGTTCGATAATTTCAGCTGTGTATAAATAGATCTTTTTGTCAAATTTAGGTCAAGTTTTGAACACCTGAAAGTAGATAGCCATTTTTTCCTTACTGTTTTGGGTAACTTTGTAATAGTATATCATTTTAACATTAAATTATCTTCACTTAATCATCTTTTATGAGTTTAATCTTAGTTTCTTCTTTTGTTTCTTCAATTTTTCCTATGAGTAGCTAAATTCTTAGTTAGAGTTATGACCTAACCCTAGTGTGGGTGCCTAATGGGTATTTAATTTGGGTCTTGTTTGTGATTGAGTGTATGGTATTTAGCCTAGTTCTTGCTTGAATTTAAGAATTAATGGTTGCAAACATTGATTCAGGCCTAATTGACCTAGTCTCTACGTGAAAAAGAGAGACTAAGTCTAGGAAAACTTGGCTAACAAGGAATTGGAGTGAACTCAAAAAATTGATAGCCCTAATTAAAGGGTCAAATATAGAGATAGTAAGACCCGACTTGAGCATCCATCATTAGTTTTGTGAATTACCCATTTGGACTTGAGAAAGCCAAATTAGGCAAAACCACTCAAACTACCGAGAGGTATAGAGTGGGTAATTACGTGTGATTGCTATATTACACCCCGATCAATCAAACATGCTCTAAAGCCCACAGTCCATTAGGTAATCACCTAGGTGGAATTCATAACCCTAGATCTTTTATCAACTTGAAAAACAACAATACCAAAAATATCGGTCCTTAGCTTTTCATTTACAAACAATAGTATACTTTTTAGAAGTAGGAAGAAACAACCAATTATGTGGAAGTGCAATTTGGGCACGTCATACACCTAGTCTAGATATATACCTAATCCAATATAAGTTCTTGTGGAATCGACCCCGACTCACATTGGGTAATTATAATTGCATCAACCACTTCACAATCCCAATTAGTGGTGTGAATTTGGGAAACATCACTTACCTTGCTTTAAAATCCGATAACCGATTCCAACGCCTATCTAACTCCTCAAACCGATGCCAAACGAACTAAAACTAATCAAACAACGTACAAACCAATCAAAATATACCCAGTACTCGTAATGTAACAATTTATAACAAACCCCGGGCCTACGTGTCAGATTCCAAAAATTATCAAAAATAAATATTACCTATAACGTATATAGTCTATATCTAGAAAATCATTCAATTTCATCCGCGAATTGACCCTCAAATCAAGGATTTACCATTTCTCAACTTTGGGGCTCAAACCTTAATTTTTACAACCCAAACACGGATACAAATAATAATCAACAAAAATAATCATAGAAAAACATCAAAATAAAGGTCATATACTACCCCCTTGTTGAGACAAGAACAATGCCACTAAAATCACCTCAAACGGAGCTCTAGAACTCAAGATATGCTCAAAATACTAAAATACTCGGTTTAAAACACTTCCTAGATGAATTTTATTCATCACCTTCGCGGGAGACCTTCGCGTTCGCGAAGAGCAATTTTTCGCATTGAACGTTCAACCTAGAAATCCTTCTTCACATTCGTGGAACCTCTCTCGCGTTCGCGAAGAACAAAAGTTTGCAACATAAACCAACAATATTTTCTAACACGGAAATTGGCATAACTCTCTCATACGACCTCGGAATTCGACGATTCTTCTTGCTATAGTTTTGTAGTTATCATACGGATATAATGGTTCAATCTAATAATATATCAATGGTTATTTTCTTAATATAGTACCCTTTATGCCCAAAGAAATTCTACTGAAACATCAAATAAGAGCGTGACACAACCCAAACACATCTGAAACACACCCGAGGCCCCCGGTACCCTGCCCAATCACACAAAACTGTCCAAGAATATAACACAAACCTAATCGAGGCTTAAAATATACCAAACAATATAAAAACCATGTATCACAAATCAATTCAAGCCTAATGAACTTTTAAACTTCTAAAGCTCATGCAATCAACCCGGAATGACCTCAAATTTTACATGCAAGTCCCAAATGAAACAACGGACCTATACCAACTCTTAGAACCATAATACGGATCCGATATCAATAAAGTCAACTGTTAGTCAAACCTATCAACCTTCTAAACCTTCAATATTCCAACGTTTGCCAAAAAATATCAAATCAACCTATGGACATCTAAATCCAAATCCGGACATACGCCTAAGTCTAAAATCATCATCTGGACCTAACAGAATTGTGAAAACTCTAATCCTAAGTCGTTTACCTAAAAGTAAAATCTTGGTCGACTCTTCCAACTTAATGCTTCCGAATTGAGAAATATTATTCCAAACCAACTCTGATCTTCCCAAAAATCTAATCCGACTACACGTGCAAGTCATAATATATGACATGAAGCTACTCAAGGTCTTGAATTGCCAAATGATATGTTAGAGCTCAAAATGACCGGTCGTATCATTACATACACTCAAAATGAACCCAATCTTGTCTATTTGATAGTCAAAAGTTACAAAGGAGGGGGACATGTTACCAAGACCTCCCAAAGTAGTAACCCAACACTAGTGAGGCAGTAAATAAAAGGTGTGTAATATGGGGAAGAGCTACCACAAGATTGAGGCTTTCGGATCACTGTAGCTCTTCACAACATTGTTCAAGGAGGCTCAT
Source organism: Nicotiana tomentosiformis (assembly GCF_000390325.3). Taxonomy (NCBI): domain Eukaryota; kingdom Viridiplantae; phylum Streptophyta; class Magnoliopsida; order Solanales; family Solanaceae; genus Nicotiana; species Nicotiana tomentosiformis. The sequence goes on from NC_090813.1 coordinate 133,793,221, forward strand.
AAACCCATTCATAGTGTTTTTTACCCCTTATCCTAAAGGATGGAATTTGCATTCTGTCCATCCTTATAGCTCCTCTAACTTTGGTAGGGAGATCTTTTTTATTGAGGAAGATTTGCGTGTGAGGAATTGTGGTAGCATATTTGGATAATGAGTCTGCCACCTCATTTTCTTCTCTGAAACAATGTTTAATTTTGATGCCAAATTGATGCACTTTGTCTTGTATCTGAGTGATGTCCTTTTGTAGGTTCCATGGAATTTTGAACTATTCCAAAATCATGTTTACCACCAGTAGTGAATCTGGCTCTAATATGAGATTAGGACAGTTGTGATTACAGCACCAAAGGATACCTTTTAGGGCAGCTTGAACCTCGAAGTGATTGTTAGTTAAGAATTGGACTAGGGAGGCAAACATCATGACCGTGTATCATTTCTTTTCCTAACAATAACACTAGCTCCTCCTTTGCCCTTGTTGGCCATGAAGCTACCATCAGTGTTTAACTTCCATGTATCTGTTTCAGGTATTTCCCACGTAACCATCAAGCTTTTAAGTCTTGGTCTATAAATCTCAACAATTTGACACACCTTCTCCCAAGACCATTCCCAATCCATTTTGCTATATTTTTTTCCAAATAAATCTTTACTTGGAATATTATCTATTGACAGATCCTGAAAGCTGACATTGATTTCTTTCCATTTTTTTGCCACATCTTGCCTTCCATAATTCCCAGCACACTATGATGGGGCAATGAGGAATTTGTGTATAGTGTTCTTGGATTGAGTATTTCACCAGTGATTTAAGATGTCGAGGATGGTGCTTCCCTGTGGTTGAATTCCAAGAGGTGATGCGATGGATCTCCAAACCTTTTGTGCAATATCACTAGTAGCAAATTGATGGTTTGAAGTCTCCTATGTTGGTGACCTACAACAGCAACAATTGGAAACTATGTTAATGCCAATTTTGTATACAACATCATCCAATGGTAATCTGTTCTTCAAAATCCTCCAGGTAGTAAAGGAGATTTTAAATGGTAGATCCTTGTTCCAAATTTTTGCTAGTCTGGAAGTGAGTTCTCTTCTCTTCCTTAATAGTTGGTATGCAGAGGAGCATGAAAAATGATCCTTGAGCATTGATGCTCCATATGTCTTGATCCCTTACGTTTGAGTTGCCCATATGTACCATAGTAACTTCTTGGGTAACTTGAGGGGGAACGATCTCTTGAAGAAGCTCTATGTCTAAATTTTGATCATGAAGGAAACCATTAACCTTGGTTTTACCAGGGTTATAGTTGATGTTAGCATTATGATTAATAGGGCCAGAAGGAGTCCATTTGTCCCACCAGAAAAGATAATTACTTGAATTGATATTCCAATGGATATTGGATTTCACTTTATCCCTTGTTTCCAACATGTTTCTCCAACAGTTGAAATCCTTAGAGTTGATAGCTTTGTATTGTGGGTTGGACCTGGGGCAATATTTTGAATGTAAGAACTTGGTCCAGAGATTATCCTCAGTTCTAAACTTCTACCATCTTTTGGCAGCAAAAGTGTTGCAGATGTCCTGTAGCTTCTTGAAGGCAATACCTCCTTCCTCTCAGGGATAACTCAAATTGCTCTAGGAGCACCAGTGGTAACTTTTCTTTCCTTATTTTTTACCCCAAAAATAATTAGAAAGATACATCTCTATCTGCTTAATAATAGTCTTTGGAGGTACCATAACAGATAGGAGATAGAAGGTTTGGTATTGAAGAACATGCTTAATAATGATAGCTCTTCCTCCAAAAGAAAAAATTTTTCCTTGCCAAGCACCATTTTAATTCAAAATTTTGGTGGCTAAATCAGAGAAGTAGCAAACTATTTTCCTATCCCATGTAGATAGGGCATCCTAAGTAAGTTAAAGGGAAATTAGACTGCTTAAATCCAGTCCATCTTCTGATCTTCCTACTGGTTCTTTTGTTCCTGTAGTCATGTGTGAGGAAGAAACATTTTTCTTTGTTGACCTCTTGGAATGAAGCATCTTGATAGTCAGCCAAGGCCTTCATTAAGATCTTTATAGATTTCATGTCACCATAAGAGAAAGGAATTAGATCATCAACATAACTTAGGTGATTCATTCTAGGTCCTCTAGGACTCATAGAGAAACCAATAAACTGAATGTTTTTATTAAGTCTATTAAGAGCTCTAGATAGAGCTTCAATAACTAATATAAAAAGGGGGGTAGGGGGATAAAGGGTCTCCCTATTTTAAGCCTTGAGTAGATTTGAAGAAGCCATATCTGGTGCCATTAATGAGAATTGAAAATCAGTTGTCAGCAATGAGTCTATATATTAATTCAATAATAAGTTTTGAGAAATTTATTTTCCTAAGAACAGCAGTGAGGAATCCCCAAGATAATTTATCATAATCTTTGGACATGTCAACCTTCATGACTATATTTCCTCCTTTATTCACTTCCTGATCCCATGTAGAATCTCCTGTGCAAGGAGAATATTTTCTGTGATGAGCCTACCTTTCACAAAAAAGACTGATTTTCTGAGACCAACTTAGGAAGCACATTAAAAATTCTCCCAACAATGATTTTAGAGATAATTTTATTTGATACATTTCATAGGCTAATAGGTCGTAACTGAGACAAATTAGTGGGGGAGGTGATCTTTAGGTTAAGAACAAGGTTGGTATGTTTGAAGAATCTTGATAAGTTGGAGCCTCTGAAAAAACCCTGTATAAAATTACGGACATCCGTCTTGATAATATCCCAAGTAGCGTGGTAAAATTGGCCATTAAATCCATCTGGCACTACTGAACTGTTAAGGTCGATAGAAAAAATATCATTTTTAATTTCATCATCCTCTGGACTACATACATCATCAGATTATCCTCCTCTGTGATCGAGGGGTCAATGCACTCAAGAATTAACAGATCATTATTGTTAGGAGAATAGGTAAAGAGACCATGGAAATGCTCTATAGCAGCATTAGAGATGTCGGTGTTGCCCTCAATCTATATCCCTTAATTATTTTTTATTATGTGGATATGGGATCATCTTCTCTTCTCTTTGATTATGTTGTAGAAGTATTTAGAGTTGGTGTCGCCTTCTTCTGCCCACTTAGCCCTTTTTTTTGTTTAAGGATGGCTTCTTTCATCTTTAGCCACTTAGTGTATTCTGCTTCAGCTCTGAACATAGCCTGTCTGTTGGTGTCAGTGTTGTTGGACTCGTAGATGATGTCCAAGTCTTTCATACCACTTTTCATCCATTTAGCAGTGGAAAAAATCACTAATAGAATATCTAGACCATTTGCTTAATGTCTTAGTTACTGCCTTGAGTTTTTGTTATAAGATCCACTGAGGATTCCCATGAATTTCGTTCTTACAAATCTCTTCTATAATGGTAAAATAATCTGCTTGATTAGTCCAGAAATTAAGGAATCTGAAATATTTTATTACTTCAGAGTTTTGATTTCCAAGCTTGAAGGTGATAAGGCTATGGTCTGACCCTGACTTAGCATGATAATCCACTCTATTGATATGATAGGATTCAGCCTATTTATTAGTAATCAAAACTCTGTCAAGGCATTTACTGATCCTTCTCCTCTTCCTTCTTCCATTGCACCAGGTGTAGGGATTCCCCGTGTAACCTAGATCTGACATTTCGCATCCATACATACTATATGCATATGGATGATAAATGCAACTAGGTGGTTATAGTACATTCAATGTATTCAAAATAGGTTGTTACTGGACTTCAAAATACATATAAATATAACTACATATGAATACATTATTTTTTGAGTATTAAAAATACAGTAAAGATAAAATACAAGCTTGAATTATGATAAAATTGGTACAATACTATTAGTGTATGTGTATGTTACATACAACCTGAACTTTCACGACTCAATTTCTCTTATAGGCCATGATGGCGCCCAACGTTGTCGCTAGGCAAGCAAACGGTGAAATGACCATGTGATTACTCTTTTAATAAGTTTCCAATTAAATAAATTCCATTTATTAAGAGATTAAGGAATAGAAAATTTAATAAAATAAAATGAAGGCAACTGAGTGGGCAAATATAGTGACATATATACTCCAAAACCATAAAGTCTACTAATATGTGTGCCAAGATCTGGTGTCACAAGTGTATGAGCAACTAATAGAATATACAAAACTCTAATTACTGTCTGAAATAAAAGTAGACAGAAAAGAGATGCAAAAGAGAGAGACTCTAGGTGTTGCAGAACGGCTCAGGAAGCAGCTCACCGCTAGGCCTCGGGCTATCGGGGGGGGGGGGCTGCGCTGGTATGACTGCCAGATGCACCTGCCTCAGATCCTGCACGAATAGTGCAGAAGTGTAGCGTGAGTACATAAACAACATGTACCTAGTAAGTATCTAGTCTAACCTCGAAGAAGTAGTAATGAAAGGTCGACATCGACACTTACTATGGGCTAACAATAGAATATAGAAATACTAAATAAGTATGAGTTATGTAAATAATGATAATAACTCAATAACAAGTAGTGAATAAATAATTCTTTCACTAATATTAAATCCCAAGTCAATTTCCGTCATTAAGTACTTATAACTTCTCAAGCCATGAAATAATATCAAGTGCAATTAGGCTCCGAGTATTATCACGCACGATTTATGCCGAGGTTGTACGGCCCGATCCGGAATAGTATGTACACTGCCGAGGGTCGAGAGGCATGAACCATAGATGCATCTATTCTGCTGCTGAAGCGTTCGGCCGGCTCCACAAGAAGAGAGGATACTTTATGAATATCCGATTTAAAAGTTATTACAAGGCTAATACACAAAGAAGCATAATTTTTATTAACGGTCAAGTAACCCGCCAAAACTCAAGTAAGTGAAATTTGGTCTTTTACAATTCCTCTATCAAGTTTCAATATAATTTAGGTACTTTAATTAACAAGTAGGGTGCAAACATTATAAATATTTCATGATTTGGGTCCTAAACTACCCGGACATAAGCATAATTAGTAGCTACGTACGTACTCTCATCACCTTGTGCGTACGCATCCCCCACAATTAGAAGCAAATAGTAATTTAAATCACCTATGAGATAAATTCCTTCTTACAAGATTAGGCAAGAGACTTACCTCGTCTCAAAGCTTACTTTCCGGCCCACTAATTCGTTCCAAACCCTCAACTTGGTGCCGAACAATTCGAAACTAGTCAAATGTTATATAAATAAATCAATACAAGTTCAAAAGTTCATAATTTAACTATTAGAGTAATTACCCAACCCAAATTAGAAGATTCAGAAAAATCACTCCCGGGCGCACGTGTCACGCCCCAAACCTGGGAGGCGAGACCGACACCCGGTGCCTCACTTAACCTAGCGTACCAACTTGCGACTAAGGAACTCTGAACATATAATGTCATACTTTGGCCATGGGACCACATTTCAAGATAATTTGTGAAGCAAAATATAAAACTGAACGGAAACTAGCTCTGAATAAACATCAATATAAAGTTGGGCCGACAAGGCCGTCATAACTACTACAACTGACAAACCAACAAAATATATGTACGAGGCCTACAAGCTCAACATACTACACTAACTGACAAGATATGTCTACAATCCTCTACTGATGGATGTACTATGATAGTAACAGGGCCCCGACCTACCCATAACATATATACATATATACAATATGTACCGAGTATGTAAGGCAATAAAATAACTGAAAGCTGAAACTGAACTGATAATAAAATAATTAAAAGTAACTGGGAGTCAAAGATGATCTGGAGATATACTTACCTACTGATACTGACTCAACTCTCTCAATATAGTAAGTAAATTAAATTTTCGGCCTATAAGACTCGGTACGTGTAACTGCTCGGCCATAGTAGGCTCGCTCATAGGTGCTCGGCCATACTAGGCTATATATCTAGACCATTCTGGGCTCGCTCATAGGAGCTCGGCCACAATAGGCTCGGTATATAACTTACCATCTGATTAGAGGTTGCCCAATAGGGGCCTGCCCATCAATTATAGCTTGATAGTGGTGAAAATACTGTAATACTATATATATATATATATATATATATATATATATATATATATATATATATATATATATATATACCCTCTGCTTTCTTGACTGGAAGAAGACAATACTTAACTGAATATAAAGTCTCGATAAGGGAGAATACTATAACATATGAGACTAGGATAATGTACATAAGTTCAGGAATACGAACTTCTCTTTATGCCTCGTTATCAAACTCATGTAGTTACAGGATCATGCCAAAATGAAGAAAAGTTTAGCCTTAACATACCTTATCACAATCTTTCCAATCACCAATTTGAACTCGCCTCTTCGCGCCTTAATCTAGAACAATGATAATATTACTATCATTAAGTTACGAAAGATACAAATATCGTACAACGAACGACAAGTTTATTTTATATTAAAACAAGCAGCATCTCCTCTATAATCCTTACTTCCTCCAAATTCAAGATAACACCAAAAATATAATAACACAACAATAAAAACATATATACATTATTTTCCAACCTTATATACACCAGAAAATACTACAAAATAGCCCAACATACCTCAATCTCTTTATACACAAAACGATCACCGTAATAGTGTCTAACGACCCGAAAATATTATGACGAACGACCAGCCCACCACCCTGAATTTATGTGGTGTTTCTCCACACCCTTTCTCCTCCAAAACTCCATAAATCAGTAGAAAAATATGCAATCCAATAGCAACACAAAACAGTCCGCTACAAGTGAATAACTCGAACTCACGGCTTTCGATCATCATCCTGTGTGTTCTTACAATTATAGAACGACTTTTCACACATCTCCAGCAGAAAAAATAGATGAAAGAGAGCATTAAACTTAACTTATTTATTGAATAACTCAACTCCTATCTTGGTTCTTCAAACTCTAGGTTTTACCTCCAACTAGCTTGAAAAGGAGAGAAAATCAAGTAGGGTTTGTGGGCAATTTTTGGGAGGATGTTTTTAGGGGTTTAGGTCTGGTTATTGTGCCCTCTTATCAATGTATTATATGAATGAAATAGGCCTTTAAAATGTCTCTTCGGACGACCCGAACTGGCCCATTTGTGGACTCTCATTTAAGCAAGTAGATGACACACCTACTTGTCACCTAGCAGTCTGCGCATTCTCGTAAAACCGTATATATCTATATACTCCGATGTCTAATTGACAAACAGTTTAATGCGTTACAAAATAGACTCATAGATATTCAATTTTATGGGTGGAAAGCCTGTAACTCTAAGTATATTGGGAGAAAATTGCAGTTATATTTGACTCAAAATTCAGTAAAACTTATGAATGTAACTTGTGATGACTTTCATTGACTTTTGTTCCACAACTCGCTTGACTTCAAAACATAACACACGACTATACGACTAACATAACTCATAACATAACCTCCTTATCATGTTAAGCACTCTAGTCTCACCCCAAAACTATATGTTATTACATTCCCAACTTGTCGACTTTCGACGAAATATTATTTTCTTCAATTTCTTTAGCTTCTGAACCTTCCAACCCTCTTTGTACTTGTTGATCATTATCTTCAATATTTGCAACCTCTGAGGTAACATGATTAACTTACTTTATATACTTTCAAAGATAATCTCATTTTTGGTCCTATATTAGTTTACTTACAACAGACTTTTACGTACGACAACATAGGGTGTAACATCATTCCCACCTGGGAACATTCATCCTCGAATGTTTACTCTTAGAGACTTTGGAAAATTTTGCCAGAGTCTCTTTCGTACACTAGACTAAAACTAACCTGCACGCAGCCGGAAAATATACTATACATGCCACACATGGCCAATGTCTATAAATAGCAACACTTGGCCTTACACGGCCATCAATCATAAATACTGAAAGTAAAAAAATAAGAGCTTACCTGATGACCTACTTGGGTAGGATCGCCAATGCACTTACGTAGCATAGATACGTTAAAAACTGGATGGACAGACTTCAATTCCGAGGGCAATTCTAACTCATAAGCTATTTGGCCCACTCTCTGGATAATCCTATAAAGCCCAATATACCGTGGGCTAAGCTTGCCTTTCTTGCAAAACCTCATCATGCCCTTTATAGGTGATACCTTTTAAAACACCTAGTTATTAACCCAGAACTCTAAGTCTCGTCGCCGCATGTCAGAATATGACTTCTGACGACTCTGGGCTATCAACAGTCGCTCCTGGATAAGCTTTACCTTCTCTATGGAGTGCTGAATCAAGTTTGGCCCATGTAACCCAGATTCTCCAACATCAAACCACCCTATAGGAGATCTGCACTTATGCCCATACAAAGCCTCATACGGAGCCATCTGGATACTGGAGTGGTAATTGTTATTATATGTAAAGTCGATAAGAGGTAGATGTTCATCCCAACTTCTTTTAAAATCCAACACACATGCTCACATATCCTAGAGCGTCTGAATTGTGCGCTCGGCTTGTCCATCAATTTGTGGATGAAAAGCTGTGATGAGATTCACCTGAGTCCCTAGAACTCTCTAAAATGACCTCCAGAAATGTGCTGTAAATTGTGCCCTACGGTCAGATATAATAGATATTGGTACTCTATGCAGCCACACTATCTCCTTAATATATAACTTTGCATAATCTTTGGTTGTATATATCGATATGACTGGTTGGAAATGGGCTGATTTCGTGAGCCTATAAACTATCACCCATATAGAATCAAATTTACGATGAGAACGAGGCAAACCTGTGACAAAGTCCATGTTTATTGCCTCCTGTTTCCACGTCAGGATCTCTATAACATGCATTAGCCCTCTAGGCTTCTGGTGCTCTACTTTCCCCTGCTAGCAACTAGGACACTTGGCGACAAACTCAGTAATGTTCTTCTTCATATCATTCCACCAGTACACATCCTTAATATCATTATACATCTTTGTCGACCCAGGATGAATGGAGTACCACAAATAATGTGCCTCTGATATAATCCTATCTCGTAGCCCTACAACGTCTAGGACACACAGACGACCCCTGTATCTGAGAACCCTATCTTCCTTAAGCTCTAACAACGGCTTATTCTACTATGGAACTCGCTCTCTCAACTCGACCAACTTTGGGTCCTCGTAGTGCCTCTCTTTTACGTCAGCTATGAGAGATGATTTTGTAGTGTTTTGGAGTACAACTCCACCATCATCAGAATATACTAACTGAACCCCCAAACAAGCCAATTGATGAAGCTTTCTAGCTAGTTCTTTTTTCTCATCCTCTACATGTGCTAAGCTACCCATAGATTGGCGACTTAACGCATCAGCTACAACATTAGCTTTCCCTGGATGGTAGAGAATGTTAGCGTCGTAATCTTTCAATAATTCTAGCCATCACCTCTGTCACAAATTCAACTCCTTTTGCTTAAAGGTATATTGCAAGCTTTTATGATCTATAAACACATCCACATGAACACCATATAAATAATGCCGCCATATCTTAAGTGCATGGACAACCACAGCTATTTCGAGGTTGTGGGTCGAATAATTCTTCTCATACTTCCTCAACTGCCTTGAAGCGTATGCAATTACCATTCCATGTTGCATCAGGACACATCCTAAGCCGACACACGAGCCATCACAATACACGACATAATCCTATGGACCATCTGGAAGTGTTAGAACTGGCGCTGAGGTCAACCCGTTCTTCAGCTCTTGGAAACTCCGCTCGCAAGCCTCTGTAAACTGAAACTTAGCTGCTTTCTAAGTCAACTTCATCAATGGTGCCGAAAGGGAAGAAAAACCCTATACGAACCTCTGGTAGTAACCTGCTAAGCCTAGAAAGCTACGAACCTCTATCGAAGTGGTAGATCTAGGCCAGGATTTCACAACCTCAATCTTCTGAGTGTCTACCTTTATACCTTCATCGGATTCAATATGCCCCAAGAATGCTACAGAGTTCAACCAGAACTCACATTTAGGAAACTTAGCATACAACTTACGATTGCGGAGGGTTTGGAGTACCGCTCGCAGGTGGTCTACATGCTCCTCCTCTGAACGCGAATAAACCAGAATATCATCAATAAATACTATCACGAACAGATCTAAAAATGGCCAGAATACACTATTCATCAAGGCCATAAATATGACAGGTGCATTCATCAACCCGAAGGACATGACAAGGAACGTAAAGTGGCCATATCGGGTCCTGAAGGCTGTCTTCAGAATATCTTTCTCCCGAACTTTGAGCTGGTGGTACACCGACCTCAAATCTATCTTTAAAAAGCATTTATCCCCCTGCAACTGATCAAACAAGTCATCGTTCCTTGGAAGTGGATACTTATTCTTAATAGTTACCTTGTTCAACTGCCTATAATCGATACACATCCTCAGCGAGCCATCTTTCTTCCGCACAAATAGTACTGGTGCACCCCAAGGTAAGGTACTAGGTCTGATGAAACCTTTCTCCAGCAAATCTTTTAACTGCTCCTTCAACTCCTTCAATTCAGCATGTGCCATTTTATACATGGGATGGATATTAGTTGATTTCCCAGAAAAAAATCAATGCTAAAATCAATCTCTCGCTCTGGAGGAATACTTGGAAGCTCATCTGGAAACACATATACGTACTCTCTAACTACTGGAATAGACTGAACTGTAGGTATCTGAGCATCTACATCTCTAACTCGTACAATATGATAAATGCTCTCTTTTGCGATCATTTTCCTAGCCTTCAGATATGAAATAAACCTACCTTTGGGCGTCGCTATATTACCTACCCATTCAAGGACTGGATCACCCGAAAAATGAAATCTGGCTGCCTTTACTCGGCAATCCACTGTGGCATAGCAAGCTGCCAACCTGTCCAAGCCCATCATAGCACCAAAATCCATCATCCCTAGCTCAACTAGGTCGGCTGAGGTCTGACGACTACACACTGTCACCATATAACCTCGGTAAACCCGTCTAGCAATAAACGATTCTCCACCGGTGTAGATACCGCAAAAGGATCACTTAGTATTTCAGGAACTATACCAAACTTCCCCGCGACAAATGGAGTAATATACGATAAAGTATATCCTGGATCTATCAAGGCATAAGCATCGTGAGAGAAAAGGGTCAATATACCTGTCACAACGTCTGGTGAAGACTACTGGTCATGTCGACCCGCTAAAGCATAGATATGGTTCTGATTACCACTTGAACTGGAACCCCTACCTCTGCCTCAACCTCTACCAGCCGAAGACTGAGACTCGCGCCCTGAAGGATGCACAGACTTAGATGATCCTGTCGCTGAACTCGTTCGTTGTGCCATACCCCTAGAATCTCTATTTGGGCAATCTCGCATCATATGCCCCGGACGCCCACATCTATAACAAGCATTGAAACCTGCTCTGCATTTTCCCAAGTGTCCTCTACCACAGATGTCACACTGCGCCGGAGATGACCATGTCTGCCCTGAACCTCGCATTTTCTGCAAACCCAACACCCGTGAGCTCTCACCTGGTCCTGACTGAGTATATCGATCATAACTGTAACCTTGTAGCTGAGGTGGCAGAGGCCTAGGTGGTCATACGAAGTACTAGGGCCTATAACTACCCTGAGACTGCTCCTGAGACCTGGCAAATCTTATCCTCTTACACTGCCCTTGCTCATTCCTCCCTGTACCCTGCTGCTGACGCCTGCCTCTTTCTATATTCTAGGCGAATTCCTGAATCCGGGAGATATCCATACTATCGTGCAATGCAGCGGTGGAACATGCCTCGGTCAACTCTGGAGCCAACCCTGCTATAAACCTGTGGATCCTGTCTTGCATAGTAGCAACTATGGATGGAGCATATCTGGCCAATGAGTCAAAACGGAGACTATACTCTCAAACACTCATATTGCCCTAATTGAGGGCTAGAAATTGATCGACGCGAGCCTGTCGGATCTCCCGCGGTAAGTACTGGTCAATGAAGGCATCTGAAAAAGTCTCCCAAACAGCTGGAGGTGCATCACGTCCCCTGGACCTCTCCCATCCCTCGTACCAAAAAACAGCTATATCTCGGAGTCGAAAAGCTTCTAGCTCAACTGCCTCCTTCTCCATGGCATGCATAACTCGAAAGATCCCGTGAAGCTGATCTTTGAAATCCTACGGGTCCTCCCTCCGATCTATCGCTGTGAACTCTGGGGGACTCAAAGCAATAAACTCTCAGAGCCTTGAACTCCCAGACCCCTCATGTGATCCTGTACTAGCTGATGCCCTAACCTATTGCTGGGTAGCTACCAACCGTGTCAACAAATGCACCACACTCCTCAAGTCCTGATCTGATGGAAGTGGAGGGGGAACTGGAGGTACGGTATCCCTAGGAATCTCCTCAGGTGGTGGAGGAGCCGGTAATGGTTGAGTAGGGGTCTCGCATTGGGCCTCGGATTGTGTCCCATCTACTGGGGGTACCCTGTTGGTCCCCTCACCTGCTGTTGTATCTCTCCTCTGGCTAGCCGAAGTATTCCTAGTTACCGTCATCTGTGTATGCAAACACCAACACGTAAGTTTAACTCAAATTTCCTATAACTCAGTTCTATAGCACGATTTAGATTTGGAAGAAGGGTAACCAACTCCTAAATGCCCTATAGTTCCCTACTTATAAAATGTGGTGCACAACACATCTATAAACGAGACCTTACTAGACATGACTTTAGACTCCCTAGGACAGAACTAATCTGATACCAAGTTTGTCACGCCCCAAACCTGGGGGGCGAGACCGGCACCCGGTGTCTCACTTAACCTAGCGTACCAACTTGCGACTGAGGGACTCTGAACATATAATGTCATACTTTGGCCATGGGGCCACATTGCAAGATAATTTGCGAAGCAAAATATAAAATTGAATGGAAACTAGCTCTGACTAAACATTAATATAAAGCTGGGCTGACAAGGGCATCATAACTACTACAACTGATAAACCAACAAAATATACGTATGAGGCCTACAAGCCCAACATACTGCACTAACTGACAGGATATGTCTACAAGCCTCTACTGATGGATGTACTGTGATCAGAACAGGACCACGACCTACCCATAACATATATACATATATACATAATTTGTACACAAAACCCTAGACCCGGCAACTCCGAAGGACGTGGAGCTTACAAATCAAGCGGAACTCGGGCAACACCTACTGAAGAGGTCTACCCATTAGTCTATCTGAACCTGCACACATGAAATACAGCGTCCCTAGAAAAGTGATGTCAGTACGAAATAATGTACCGAGTATATAAGGCAATAAAATAACTGAAAGCTGAAACTGAGCTGATAATAAAATAACTAAATGTAACTGGGAGTCAAAGATGATCTGGAGATATACTTACTTGCTGATACTGACTCAACTCTCTTAATATAGTAAGTAAAATAAATTTCCGGCCCTATAAGGCTCGATACGTGTAACTGCTCGACCCTAGTAGGCTCGCTCATAGGTGCTCGGCCATACTAAGATATATATCTCGGCCATTCTGGACTCTCTCATAGGCGCTCATCTAGAGTAGGCTCGGTATATAACTTACCATTTGATTAGAGGTTTCCCAAAAAGGGCCTGTCCATCGATTATAGCTCGATGGTGGTGAAAATACTGTAATAATGTATATATAGACCCTCTGCTTTCTTGACTGGAAGAAGACAATACTTAACGGAATATAAAGTCCCGATAAGGGAGAATACTGTAACTTATGAGACTAGGATAATGTACATAAGTTCAGGAATACGAACTTCTCCTTATGCCTGGTTATCAAACTCATGTAGTTACGGGATCATGCCAAAATGAAGAAAGGTTTAGTCCTATCATACTTTATCACAATCTTTCAAATCACCATGTTGAACTCGCCTCTTCACACCTTAATCTAGAACAACGATAATAATACTATCATTAAGTTACGAAAGGCACAACTATCGCACAATGAACGACAAGTTTATTTTGTATTAAAACGGGCAGCATCTCCCCTATAATCCTCACTTCCTCCAAATTCAAGATAACACGAACAACACAAGAACACAACAATAAAAAAAAATATACATTAGTTTTCAACCTTATATACACCATAAAATACTAGAAAATAGCCCAACACACCCCAATATCTTTATAAACAAAACGACCATCATAGTAGTGTCAAACGACCCGAAAATGTTACGACTAACGACCAGCCCACCACCCTGCATTTATGTGGTATTTCTCCACAACATTTCTCCTCCAAACTTCCATAAAATAGTAGCAAAACACGCAATTCAATAGCAACACAAAACAATCCGCTACAAGTGAATAAATCGAACTCACGGCTTCCGATCACCATCCCGTGAGTTCTTACAATTATAGAACGACTTTCCACACATCTCCAGAAGAAACAATAGATGAAAGAGAGAATTTAAATTACCTTATTTGTTGAATAACTCAGATCCTATCTTGGTTATTCAAACTCTAGGTTTTACCTCCAACTAGAACTTGAAAAGAAGAGAAAATCAAGCAGGGCTTGTGGGCAATTTGTGAGAGGATGTTTGTAGGGGTTTAGGTATGGTTATTGTGCCCTCTTATGAGCGTATTATATGAACAAAATAGGCCTTTAAAAGGTGTCTATGGATTACCCGAACTGGCCCATTTTTGGACTCTCATTTAAGCAAGTAGGTGACACACCTACTTGTCACCTAGCAGTCTGCACAGTCTCACAAAAACGCATATATCTCTCTATTCCGATATTATATTGATAAACGGTTTAATGAGTTAGAAAATAGACTCATAGATATTCAATATTATGGGTTTAACACCCCGTAACTCTAAGTATATTGGGAGAAAACTTTAGTTACATTTGACCCAAATTTCAGTAAAATTTGTGAACGTAACTTGTAATGACTTTCCTCGACTTTTGTTCCACAACTCACTTGACTTTAAAACATAACACACGACTATCATACGACTAACATAACTCATAACATAACCTCCTTATCATGTTAAGCACCCTAGTCTCACCCCAAAAGTACATGGTATAACATTCCCAACTTGTCGACTTTCGACGAAACATTTTTTTCTTCAATACCTTTAGCTTCTGAACCTTCCAACCCTCTTTATACTTGTTGTTCATGATCTTCAATATTTGCAACCTCTGAGGTAACATGATTAACTTACTTTACATACTTTAAAAGATGATCTCATTTTTGGTCCTACATTAATTTGCTTACAACACACTTTTACGTACGACAACATAGGGTGTAATACCATATGCTCGGATTCCGAAAGTTTTTCGAAAATAAATGTTACCCATAACCTCATGAACTCAAATATATAATTTTTACCCAATTCCATAATCCTTTTCGTGGTTAAATCTCATTTTTATCAAAACATAGATTTTTCATCTAAACCCATAATTTCCATAATTTTACATGTTAAAATCTACCCATAAACTATGTATTTAACTTACATTGGGTAGGAATTACTTACCTTCAATAGCTAGGTGGAAATCCCTCTCTAAGAAGCTCCAACATCGCCTAAGAAGTGAAATAAATGAACCAAAAATAGCCTAAGTCCCGTATTAATTGGACCTCACTACCCAGCGACTTCCTCTTCTGCGGCTCCGCATCTGCGGAAAATGCATCGCAGATGCGGTTCTCCCTCAGCTGGCCTACTTCCGCATCTGCGGAAAATGGCTTGCTTCTGCGAGCCCGCGCCTGCGGCGTACGTGGCGCACCTGCGACCTTTCCCATTTCTGCGGACCACTGACCACTTCTGCAGTCGCGCAGCTGCGCCCCCATGTCTGCACCTGCGGACTCAGCCCACATAGTCCAAAATGCGCACCTGCGGCCAATCATTTGCAGGTGCGAATGCACCAGAAGCCCTGCTGCTTCAGCAACTCCTTCCAAGTCCGAACGTGTTCCGTGCATCGTCCGAATGGCATCTAAGGCCCCCGAAGCCTCGTCCAAACATACCAACAAGTTCGAAATCATAAAACGGACCTGCTCGACCTCACAAAAAATGAAAAACAACACCCAAACTAAGAATCAAAAAATGAAAAACAACACTCAAACTAAGAATCACACTCCAAACCAAATCTAATCAACTTATGAACTTCAAGTTCTTCCAAGTTGCTCCGAACGCACCGAATCATACTTAAACTGCTCGGAATGACACCAAATTTTGTGTGCAAGTCTTAAATCAGCATACGAAAATATTGTCTTGCTCGGAATCCCAAACGGACCTCGATAACACTAAAATCTACTCCAAGCCAAATTTAAAGAACTTTAAAACCTTCAATAAGCTAACTTTCAACTTTAGGCGCCGAAATGCTCTTGGGTCATCCAAAACCCGATCCGAACACACGCCCAAGTCCAAAATTATCATACGAACCTATTGAGATCGTCAAATCCCATTTTTGAGGTCATTTACTAGAAACGTTGACCAAAGTCAAACTTAACCCTTTAAAGCCAATATTAAGGAACTAAGTGTTCCGATTTCAACTCGAACCCTTTCAAACCCGAACTAACCATCCCCGTAAGTCATAAAATAATAAAAAAAACATACGGGGAGTCTTATTTAAGGGAACATAGATCTAGAAAGTAAAACGATCGGTCGGATCATTACACACACTGGCTGTATATAAAATATTTCAAAAGTTCAATATAACCAATATATAGAATAAAATAAGGCAAGTGAAATGAATACAAATGTAGATTTTGGAATCAACTATTCTGGAAATCCAACAAATTACATTCATGTATTCAGAACAAAAGTTGCGAAAAACCATGAAATATTCAGTCTTAAGCTGAAATACAATCTGGAAAACATAAAACTATTCAATCAATATTTTTACAAATGTATCCGATTCTGTGATTTTCCTAACAATCTTTATCGGTGCTTCATTATCGCTTATCACCTCGGGATCTAATGTCCGCATAGCATAGTCCAAAAGGAGTGCACCATATCTTTGCCAGAGTAAATTAGGATCAAAGGCTATTTGTGGAACCAATCCGTATGTGCTCAAATACTCTGCATATCCTTGAGTAAATACTCTGATGAAGTAAAAGGGCGTTTAACAAAGAATTTTAATTTCTTGCATACAAACACCACAAAAATAAATACCTTCTTGAAATACAGATAAATACAACTAGGTGGTTATAATACTTTTAGTGTATTCAAAATATGTGATTTCTAACTTCAAATACAGATAAATACAAGTTATTTGAATACATTATTTGCATAGTATTAAAAATACAGTAGAGACAAGATACAAATCTTGAATCATGAGAATAGTAATATAGTACTGTTAGTGTATTCAAAAATAGTTATTTTCTGAATTCAAATATAGATAAATACAAATATATACACAATCAAAAAAACCTTGTACGAACTAAATTCATTGTATGAGGACAAACACCCAAATATTTCCAAATGTATAATGTATAAAAAAAATCAAAAAATTGAGTCTATGTATATATAAAAAAAAGACAAATTATGAAATACACAATACACATGTATGCAAAAAAAATCACCTTCTCCTTTTGTGATTTCGAGCTACTTCCTTCAGCCCATCAAAACTGAGGGCTTTAGTGGGTATAACTCGTGTAACCCTCTTCGGCGTGTTCGAATAAGCCATTAATGTCGAAAATTGAAGTTTTTTTTGAAAATCCTAACAATGGCGAAAATTAAAAGGAGAGTAAAGAGAAAAAGAAGAATGTAAGAGAAGTAAGAAACAACTACCCAATAGCTTTACCAATTTGTGAGGAACCACAATTTTTTGGTGGATTCATGGAGAGAAATTTGTGCTTGAATTTGATTTAATTTGAGAATCTTGGTGAGAGAGAGAGAGAGAGAGAGAGATCGTGTGCTAACTGAAGGAGGAAAGAGAACGTAACTGGCATATTTCATGCCTATACTATTGTATACATAATAAATGTGTATTTTGCTATATAATATAAAAGGTAGCTACGAGTAATAATATTTTAAAAAAATTTCGATTTATAATAAATATGGTGCAATAGTTAGTTATAGGATATAAAATTTTCTTAAAAGTTTATGAGTTTCTATAAAAATCTCAAGCTAATAGATAATAGTAACTGAATATATATATATATATATATATATATATATATATATATATATATATATATATATATATATATATATATATATATATATATTCATATTTAATGATTGCATGATAAAGCGACGCGTGGAACCGAAGGCAGAAGATAGCTAAACCCGAAGGCAGTGATCTCGCTTGTCAACAGAGAGAATGAAGCTTGTAACAACAAAATTAATGCCGTCATCGGTAGCATTCAATGAATAATATTCTACAACATTAAGTGCATGATCAGTTACAAAGAATATGGCATTCACTGCGCACCGTTACGCATCCTTCAATGGCCTTCATAATTATCATTAAAGAGGAGCTTAATCCTAATACCTTGTTCCCTAGGTGCAGCTTTAAATATTGAGCTCTATTATCATTGGAAGTGACACAAATTTTCAGATAAGCATACTCTATATTCTATCAAAAGCTCAATAATATTTTACTTTCTTGCTTACTTGTATTGTTCTTATTGCTCCTGGTAGCTCTATGCCCGGAACCAAGATATCTGCTGTCTATTTCAATATTAAGTCTAAGACTTATATTCCTGTTTGATTCATCTATGATTTTTGGATCAAATTAATTCACTTGTCTATAAACCACATATAAATTCAACTGTACCATTTTACGAGTAAACAGTTTGGCACCCACTGTGAGGCATAGACAGTCGTGTAATTGAATTGATCCCTGCATCTATTACTAACATGTTTGATTCTTTGTTCTTAGAAAAAAACATTAAAAATGGTAGATAATGGTGTTAACAACAAATACAACGTTGAGGCTCGATGAAATTAACCTCAGCACGAGGATTCAATCAGATGATATCCGAAACGAGGGGAACGAGGCCACGCTGGTCCATGACGGCCGATATCCGCGACATGCTCGGGAGGCAACTCCTGATGATGCTGAAGAAGTGCACGTCGTCGAAGTAGTCAGTGTCTTGCAAGAGCAACATGAGGCCATTATAGGTCATCTCACACAACATGCTAAGGTTATGACGGAACTGAAGCAAGCATTGTCGGGCGCTTTCAATAACGCGAATGGGTGGGGCCCAGTTCTTCCCGGTGCTCCCCTAAACAAAACGATGCAAAGGGTCAACAACAACACCCCGAGGGGCGAGGTCGGCTCCGATGGGGCTGGGGGGAACAGATCTGGTCACAACAATGAGAGTGATCCATTTAAAATCGAACTCATGCCATTTATGAGGGAAGTAAAAGCCCGAATGGAATAAATTCCGGGCGCACCACCCGTGCTAAAAGGGCCGGACTCAAAGAAGTACACACAATTTCCGTACAAACCAAGCGTGACACCAAAACTGATCTGAAAGCGGTTTAAAATGCCAGAGGTCCCGAAGTATGATGGGATTTCAGATCCTCAGTAGCATATCACCACCTATACAATGGCGGTAAAGGGAAACGATTTAGCTCCCCATGAGATTGAGTCTATTTTGCTGAAATAATTCGGGGAAACTCTTATGAAGGGAGCCCTGATGTTGTATTTGCTGAAGAAGTTCGAGTTGCTGTGGGAGTTCATAACCAGGTTCCAGAAGGAAAGGATATTTCTACTAGGTTCCAGAAGGAAAGGATATTGCGGCCAAAGCATTCACCAAAGGTCTGAATCCGATATGTTTCGACGCTTCCCGAAAGTTGAAGGAAAGTTTGCTCGAGTTCCAGGTAACAACTTGGGACGATTTTCACAATTGGTATGACTCGAAAATAATGATTGAAGATGATCATCTCGGTTTCCCATCGTCAATTAAGAGTCGGGACCGGGAGAAAAATAAAGAGAAATCGAAAAATGATTTTGATACAGATCGACGGTCTTCGAGGAGTCAGTTTTTGCCTAATGAACGGGCCGAAGGACGCGGCAGAGGTTTTCGGTCGGCGGATAGATTCACTACCGATAGGAGAACTGATCGCGACCGAAACAACAGGTCATTGCAGAACAAGGAAACGTCAGGTTCTCAAAATTCTTCCTACCTCAGACATTTTGAATACAAGTTCAACGTCAGTGTAGTGGAGCTGGTATCGACTATGAGGAACATTAAACAAGCACGGTTCGCAAAGCCATTGAGATTTGATCATGGCCATAGGGATCCTTATTTGTGGTGCTAATACCACGGGACAAACGGTCACCGAACTGGGGACTGCTAGTATCTACGTGAAGAGGTCGCGACATTGCTGAAAAATGGCCATCTTAGGGAATGTTTAAGCGATTGGGCTAAAAAAAAACTACAGTCGAAATCGTGATAATGTAGAACCTTCAAAGGCAGGAGAAGATCCCCCACGCCTGATGATCAACATGATTTTCGAGGGGAACGAGCTTAATGGGGTTACATTTTCGGCAGTGAAAAAGATGAAGGTATCAGTGACTGCATCAAACGACTCCGGAAAGTTGCTCAAGATGACATTACTTTTACGGAGGAAAACGCGGATGGACTGCTACTACCACATAACGATGCCCTGGTAATCTCTCTAAATGTCTTAGATTTTAAAATTAAACGTGTTATGGTGGTGTAGGCATGCAAATTTTATTGAATTTAAATTAAATTAAATAATTTGGACTATATTTAAATATATTAGTCCAAATAAATATTATGGGTTAATATAATTGGATTATTTTCTTAAGTCCAATAAATCTTTATTGGGCTAGCCCATTTAGTTGGGCTACAAATGATAAGCCCACTTCATTAGGCCGAATATGTCATCCTCCTAGAGGAGGCTCAGTTTGGTGCCACGTGTCAAATGACGTAGCGCACCAAGTCAAACAGAAGAGCCAATAGGATCATGCCACATGTCAAAATGACAATGCATGCCAAGTCACATTAAAAGGCTAATGAAATCGAGCCACGTGAGCAAGTGACATGTTCTAGCCAATCAAATGCGGCCTTGTCGCACTTCAATTTGATTGGTCGGAAAGAGTTTGTTCTTATCATAACTCTTCCCTCCTACAACTATAAATAGGGGTCTTCATAACCCAGAAAAGACACCAGAAGTTATAACAAGAAGCAAGAAAGAGCTCGTGGATCAAACGCTGCAAATTCCTCCACAAGTTCAAGCAATCAAGTTCAAGCTCAAGAACGAAGAACAAATCAAGTTCAAGCTCAAGAACTAAGAACAAATCAAGTTCAAGCATAAGAACAAAGAACAAATCAAGATACAAGACGTACGAGTTCAAATCAAAGTTCGTGCTAGTTGAATTTAAGATCATCGTTCGTAGCAACAACTATATATTCAAGATCAAGCTCAAAGGCCCTTGGATTTATTTACTATTAGAAAGAAGAATCAGAGGATTCATAGAGATTGTACACTTATATTATTTGAAATCAAATACTATGATTGTTGCAATATTTTTCGATCTTGATTTTATTTTTTCGACGCAATTTATTGTCTACAAATTCTGGAACGCCTAGTGGGACAATCTCTACCTCTTATCTCAACTTTTCAATCACCAAAGTTCAAGAATGTCGAAATGGCTTCAAAGAAAATCAACTCCAGATCAACATCCACCAAGGCTGCTAACTCCAAGTTCTATGCTGATGTGGAAAGCATCCTCAATGTTACCTTTGGAAGCTTTGGACCAGTTACGAGGAGCAAAGCAAAATCTTTGGGACAACAAGCACTCCAAGTGTCATCTGCATCACTGCCTATTTTAGGATCTTCATCCTCAAAAGGGGCAAGATCCTTTATGAACGTATCCGAAGGAAGAAGCGATATTGCTAAAAAAATCAAAAAAACTCTAGCTCTGCTTGACCTCTCCGGATCCAATAACTCTGTTGTGAAGGAATATGATGACATTTCAAGTGATGGATCTTCCCCACTTACACCGCATAGCATGAGTCATTCGAGAATAGATCTGTGTGACAATCCATGCTACTCCCCATCATCTGCAACAATCATGCAAGTGATGGTGACAAATACTTCGTCTGTGGTAGAGCAGTTGGAAAACTTGACAGAAGCAATCGCTGGCTTGACCAAGTGCATGCAAAATCAAGATGCTAGAATTGACAAGCTAACAGACAGGGTAGGAGTCTTGATGGAAGAAGAATCCACCCATGCACCTGGCAAACTCCCAGAAGTTCAAGAGATTGATCCTTCCCCACGACAAGTTACATCCACTAAGGAAATTCCAGTCTCTTCGGAAGGGATGATTCCAATCGATCAACTAAAGGAGTTTATTGAAGGGACTATAAAAAACAATATGAAGTTGCTTCCAAGTCCTCCTTTACCTACACAAAGACGTACACTTCAAGGATCGATATGTTGAAGCTGCGTCCTGGCTATCAACCTCCAAAATTTCAATAGTTTGATGGACAAGGCAATCCAAAGCAACATGTGGCGCACATTGTTGAGATATATAACAATGCTGGGGCTTATAGAGATTACCTCGTCAAGTAGTTTGTCCGCTCATTAAAAAGAAATGCTTTTGATTGGTACACAGACCTCGAGGTTAGATCTGTTGATAGCTGGGATCAACTAGAGCAAGAATTCCTCAATCGCTTTTATAGCACAAGACATACTGTGAGTATGATAGAACTTAAAAATACTAGTCAACGAAAGGGTGAACCATCTATCGACTTTATCAATCGTTGGAGAATGCAAGCCTCAACTATAAAGACAGGCTTAGTGAAGCTTCGAGCAGAGAGATGTGCATCCAAGGCATGCATTGGGGACTCTGTTACATCTTACAAGGTATCAAGCCTAGCACATTTAAAGAACTTGCGACTTGTGTCTATGACATGGAGTTAAGCAAGGCCTCCGCTGGAAATGAAAGGCTGCTTATCTATGAGCCTCGCAAAGGGAACGACAAGCAAGAAGTCGGTAAATGGAGCAAGTTTGCACCCAGGTCTGAAAACAAAGAAGCTCACAGGTGAGCAAGAAGCAGAAAATGAAATCCACTTCTTTTCAAGATAAACCAAGTGGAAAGTTGACTCTAAAAGAAATGCAACATAAGGAGTATCCATTTATGGATTCTTATGTGCCAACAATTTTTGAAGAACTCCTCGAGTTAAATCTCATTGAGCTTTTGGAGATAAAGCGGCCAAATAAAGCTGGTAAAATGAATGACCCAAATTACTGCAAATACCATCGACTCGTGAGCCACCCTCTGGAGAAGTGCTTTGTCTTCAAGGACAAAGTTATGGACTTGGCCCGTGAAAAGAAGATCGTGCTTGAAGATGAGAAGGAAAGTGCGAACCAAGTTTCTATCACCTTTGGCTCATTCAGTCTAGATGAGCTATGCAGTTTAAAGGAAATCAAAGATGAAGAATTACGGTAGAATAACAAAGTTGAAGTAGACGACCATGATGATGACGAAGGTTGGACGTTGGTGACTCGCCGTAGGCGCCACAAAAGGAGCCCACGAAATGAATCAATAAAAAAACAAACAAGGAAATGATGGTTAAAAGACCAAGCAGACGGAATCCAGTTAAGCATTTGAAGAAAGTAAAAGTGAAGGTGCACCATCCTTAAAATACACGACATCCAGTGACCTTGGAGGAGTTCTTACCAAGTTGGTTCCATACAAAGATTTCCCATGAAGGTATTGGTGCCTCTTGTTTCCATATTGACAAAGGAGAATAAAAGAGTGATGACCTACCATCGGCACCATCTTTTAAAAAGCTCATCGAGTTCATTCCTCAAGAAGTTAATGCTTGTGAGGAAAAAGTTACGTTCACAAATGACGATATTCTACTAGGTGACACTTTTCATAACTGCCTGTTGTACCTGGTTGGCTATATGCGCTATGAAAGGGTAAATCAAAATTTGGTTGATAGAGGATGCTCAGTGAATATCTTGCCAATTAGTTCTGTGAAAGAACTTGGTATTCCCATGAACGAACTCTCAGAAAGTCGTGTGATGATTCAAGGATTCAACCAAGAGGGGAAAAGAGCCATAGGTGCTATCAGGTTGGGAATCACCATTGAAGATATGCAATCAAGTGCATGGCTGCATGTGATCAATGCAAAGACTTCATACAACATCTTGCTTGGAAGGCCTTAGATACATGAGAATAAAGTAGTTCCATCTACCTACCATCAATGTTTAATATAATACGAGGGTGAAGTCGAGAAGAATATAGTTGCTGATGATGAGCCATTCACCGAGGCTGAGTCACAATTCACCGATGCAAAGTTCTACTTGAAGAACAACATTGTGAAGGAGCTAAAAGCTAATGATGTCATGAAAAGCAAGAATGACGAGCCCACAACTAAAAGAGTTGAGGTGACTGCGGGTAGAGCCAAAGATGTTACTGAAGAGGTGCAATCTAACTCGAATAAATCTTATAGGGGGGATATTGAGTCTTATTGCAAGAAAGTAACTCATGCGCTCCAATATGTCCCTAAAAGGAAGAAAGATGAAGGTGAATCATCTGAACTCCAAACTAACATGCTAAATGAGTTAACTCTTCCAGTAAAATGAATTGAGGCAGTAAAGTTATCCTTAAAGCCACTTGCAAGGTTTGTGGCCCAAAATCGTTTGCAGAATGTGGCATTCCCTATAAAGTGAACAGATGAAGGTTTTTATCCTAACGCTTACAGGCTATTTGCAAAAGTTGGATACAATCCCAATGAGCCATCAAAATTAGGAAAGCCCCCATCAGAAGCTGCGACGAGGCAACCACGTGAAGGTTTGGGATACAAGCAACTGTCGCCAGTGCGCATCTCAATAAGAAGGGCGAGCAACAATTATATCACCGTAGATGATGAATCTGTCGCTTCTAACAAGACTTCTATCTTTGATCGACTTGGAAATCAACTGTGAGGACTTCCGTGTTTGAGAGATTGGGTCCATTAAAGAAAGGGAATAAGTTTCAGATAAATTATCGAAATACAAGAACACCCACTTCGCCCAAAATTCAGAAGATCTCTAAGTATTTCCAAAGTCTGGTTCCTTTTAGAATGAGGCGACAAACAAAAGTCATGATTTCGTGTGATGAGGTACTAAAGGTGAAGCCATACACTGTGATCTACACTAAATAACATGATGAAGATGAAGAAAGTGTGGGTTCTTCGTATCATGTCACCGCACAAGGCGAGCACGGTGTTTCATCTCTAATGGAGGATGACGAGAAATTAGAGGATGTTTTATCATGTTATCATGTATCCTTCAATGATGGGGACACTCAAGAAGATAAAGATGCAAAAGATGCTCCCCCGAAACATGAAGAGAGGGTGAAGGCAACGATTGATGCCTTAAAAGAAGTTAATTTGGGCACAAATGAAGAACCACGGCCCACATACCTAAGTGCTTTACTAGCAATCGATGAAGAAAGCACTTATATCGAGTTACTCAAGGAGTTCAAGGATGTCTTTGCTTTTAGTTACAAAGAGATGCCTGGCTTGGACCCTAAAGTAGCAGTTCATCATCGTGCAGTCAAGAATGGCGCTCGTCCTGTTAAGCAAGTCGAAAGGCGCTTTAGGCAGGACTTGGTTCCCTTGATCGAAAGTGAAGTTAACAAACTTATTGATGCTCGCTTTATTCGCGAAGTTAAATACCCAACATAGTTCTCAAGTATTATCCCTGTAAGGAAGAAGAATGGCCAGATTCGGGTGTGCGTTGACTTCAGAGATCTCAACAATGCATGTCCCAAAGATGAATTCCCGCTTCCTATTCTATGGCTGATGATCGATGGTATTACTCAGTACGAGGCAATTTTATTTATGGATGGTTCATCGGGCTATAACCAAATTCGTATGGCGCTAAAAGATGAAGAGCTTAATGCATTCCATACCCCCAAAGGTATATATTGCTACAAGGTAATGCCCTTTGGCTTGAAGAACGCTAGTGCTACTTACCAAAGGGCTATGCAGAATATTTTTGATGATCTTCTCCACAAGAATGTCGAATGCTATATTGATGACATTGTGGTAAAATTAAGAGAGAAGAGCGACCACTTGAAAGACTTAAGAATGGTGTTTGAGTTGCTCCGGAGGTACCAACTTAGGATGAATCCATTGAAATGTGCCTTTGGAGTTACTTCTGTAAAGTTCCTTTGTTTCATTGTCCGATATCGAGGGATCAAAATTGATCAAGCCAAAGTGGATGGCATTTTGAAGATGCCTGAGCCTCACGATATTCATGAATTGAAAAGTCTGCAAGGAAAGATAGCATACCATAGGAGATTCATCTCAAACCTAGCTGGGAGGTGCCAACCATTCAGTTGCCTGATGAAGAAAGGCGTTCCTTTCAAACGGGACCAAGCTTGTAGCAATCCCTTTGAAAGAATCAAACCTTACTTGATGAATCCTCCAGTTTTGGCAGCCCCTATACCTGGAAAGCCATTGATACTATATATTTTAGCACAAGAAAGGTTTGTTGGAGCGCTGTTGGCCTAAGAAAATAGTGAAGGGAAAGAAAACTCCCTTTACTACTTTAGTAGGATAATGACACCAAATGAGTTGAATTATTCGCCAATCGAAAAGTTATGTTTGGCATTAGTTTTCTCAATCCAAAAGTCAAAGACACTACTCTCAAGCTCATGTCATCCATCTTGTTTCTAGAGCAAATCCAATCAAGTTCGTGATATCAAAACCTGTCCTTAGTTATTGATTAGCAAGATGGTACCTCCAGTTTTAACAATTCGAAATTGTGTACATCCCTCAAAAGGCAATAAAAGGACAAGCGTTAGTAGACGTTTTGGCAAATCACCATATACCTGATGATTGGGAGCTAACTGACGAACTTCCTGATGAGGACGCAATGATCATTGAAGTTCAACCTCCATGAAAGATGTACTTTGATGCTGCTGCACATCGCGGAGGAGCTGGTGCTGGCGTAGTATTTGCCACTTCTCAAGTTGAAGTCCCGCCCTACTCTTTTACGTTGACGTAACTCTTCTCTAACAACGTTGTTGAGTATCAAGCATTAATACTTGGGCTTGAAATGGCTGCCGAAATGAAGCGGTTGCAATTACAAGAATTTGGTGACTCTCAGTTGGTGATCAACCAGCTTTTAGGTAGTTACGAGGTCAAGAAACCTGAACTACGCCCATATCGTGATTATGCTAAAAGTTTAATGGGGTGGGTCGGTGACGTGACTATTCAACATGTACCAAGGAAATAAAATAAAAGGCTGATACTTTAGCTTCCCTAGCTTCATCGTTAACCCTGCCTGATCAAGCGCAAGTTAATATCTGCCAAAAATGGGTAGTACCGCCGCCAAATGAGGGTGAAGGTGAAACAAATGAACTCGAGCATCTTGTGGACGTTTCTGAGGCAGAGAAGGAAGAATGGCGACAACCCATTATAGATTACTTGAGCTATGGGATACTCCTAGAAAATCCGAGAAGAATGACTAAAATCTGTCGTCGTGCACCTCACTTCCTTTACTACAAAGACACTCTATATAGAAGATCATTTGAGGAAGTACTCTTGCAATGTTTAGGGGAAGATGAAGTACTCCAAGCTTTGCAAGAAGCGCATTCTGGGGTATGTGGATCACATCGGTCTGGACTAAAGCTCTAATTCCATATAAAAAGGATGGGATATTATTGGCCAATGATGGTAAAAGATTGCTTGGACTATGCTCGAAGATGCAATGCTTTCCAGTTCCACACAAATTTTATTCATCAACCTCCTGAAGTGCTACATTCGACTGTTGCATCATGGCCATTTGACTCTTGGGGACTAGATGTTATTGGACCATTGCCAAAATCCTCTGGCGGACACTCATATATCTTGGCTGCAACTGACTACTTCTCAAAATGGGCTGAAGCTGTTGCTCTTAAGGAGGTAAAGAAGGAAAATGTTACAAGTTTCATCCAAGTAACCAAAATCTATCACTTTGGCATTCCTCGTTACATAATAACGGATAATGGCAAGCCATTCGACAATAGGTTGATGAACAAGATTTGTGATCTCTTTTGCTTCAAGCATCGTAACTCTTCTATGTACAATGTTGTTGCCAATGGTCTAGCTAAGGCATTCAAAAAGACTCTATGCAACTTGTTAAAGAAAGTAGTCTCCAAATCCAAATGATACTGGCATGACCATATGGAAGAAGCTCTATGGGCATACAGGACAACTCATTGCACACCAACATAAGCGACCCTTTATTCACTGTCTATGGAGTCGAAGCCGTTTTTCCACTTAAGTGTCAAATACCTTCATTATGATTAGCTATTCAAGTAGGAATCACTGATGAAGAAAATGCTCGACTTCGACTAGAAGAGTTGGAGGCTCTTGATAAGAAGAGGTTGGAAGCTCAACAGAGTCTTGAATGTTATCAAGCTCGATTATCTCATGCTTTCAATAAAAGAGTTCGCCCAAGATCCTTTCAAGTAGGAGATCAAGTCCTTGCTGTACGAAGACCCATTATTTCTTTCCATAAACCTGTAGGGAAGTTCACTTCAAAATGGGATGGGCCATATGTCGTACAAGAAACTTACTCAAGTGGGTCTTACAAGCTGGTTAATGCAGACGGCATGAGAATCGGCCCTATCAATGGCAAGTTTTTGAAGAAGTATTATCCTTGAAGTTGCAATGCTCCTTGACGCATGAGCCTAAACTGCATGCTCCTACACTCCTGGACGGTATGAGTCTAAACTGTGTACGGCCCACCACCAACAAAAAAGAAAGTCCGCTAGGTTGAAAATTTCGAAAGAGGCGGCCTAGGCAAAAGTTAGGACATAAAAAGAAACTCCGCTAGGTTGAAAACCTCAAAAGAGGTAGCCGCAAAAGTTAGGACATAAAAAAATAAAAACAATAAAAAAAATCGCCCATTCTGAACTATGGTATGACTTGATTCTCTTCACCGAGGTACGTAGGCAGCTTAGAGTTTCATTCTGAGTTCAGTCGCATAAGTTCAAAAGATACATAATCCCCCAATCGTCGTCCAAATGAAGTACGATGGAATGTAATCCATTCGATCAGCACTTGAAAATCGAGCTAAGATACCATTCTTCTGTTAAACTTTGGATCCCATTTGATTTAAAGGAGGCAAGCCACTATGGTAAATTGGTGTCTTCAATGAAATGATTAATATCTTTTAGGGGAGCTGCAGAGCATTTGCATTGAAGTCCGGGGATTCGCTATGCCATGTTCACCAAATCTTTAAGTCTGCCGATCTTCAGGTTCTTCGATCTTCAAGTCAAAATACTTAAGCCTCCAAGTCTTCAAGTTGAAGTCTTCAAGTCTGTCAGTATTCAAGTTGAGGTCCTCAAACTCGCCAGTCTTCAAGTTGAAATATTTAAGCTCTCAAAGTCTTTAGGTTAAAGCGTCAAAGTCCGCCGAATCTTCAAGTTCATCAAATCTTCAAGTTTTTCGGTCTTCAAGTTGAAGTCTGCAAAGTCCGCCATGTGTTCAAGTTTATGTCATCAAGTCCACCATGTCTTCAAGTTGAAGGTTTCTAATTTTCCAATCTTAAGGTGTACATGTTAGTCCCTTTGCACCTTAAGTTGGCCTCTTTGTGAGTTTGTCCTTAAAAGGAACTATAACTTTTCAATCTTAAGGTGGACATTTAAGTACTTTTGCACCTTAAGTTTGCCTCTTTATGGATTTACCCTTCTATATGATGCCATGGATTTGTCCTCCATATGATGTTGAGGATTTATCCATCTATTAGTTGCCATGGACTTGTGCTTCGATATGCCGTATGAACCTTTGCGTCTTGAAATAGCCTCCGGTTCTTTGGCGGGGATGAGTATCCATCCGTTCGCACCCTGAGATTAATCTCTCCGATAGTCTGGCCACCTTGAGAGTAATCTCTCTGATAGTCGGTCAGCTTAAGAGTAATCTCTCTGATAGTCGGGCCACCTTGAGAATAATATCTCTGATAGTCGGGTCATCTTGAGAGTAATCTCTCCGATAGTCGAGCCACCTTGAGAGTAATCTATCCAATAGTCGGGTCGTCTTGAGAGCAATCTCTCCGATAGTCGGATCGTCTTGAGAGTAATCGCTCCGATAGTCAGGTCGTCTTGAGAGTAATCCCTCCGATAGTCGGGTCACCTTGAGAGTAATCTCTCCAATAGTCATCACCTTGAGAGTAATCTCTCCCATATTCGGACGGGGATAAATATCCCATATATCATCTTGTTAAACAAGAACATATCCTTCTATTTTTGGTTTACGAAAAAAACAAGCAAAGAAAACGCAAAAGAAGACAAAAGAAATTACCTCAAGTACTAGCACTTTCGAGTCGTCAAAACACGAACTCAAGAGCCGCTTGAAGATGACAAAAATTAATTGGAGCTCATTAGACATGGAATGTGGTGTTTATATAGATTACTCAAGGCACCTTACTAAAGGTCTTAACCGATGTGGGAGCAGTAAATATTATAATCCAAAAGGAATTGGGTATCCTAACCTATTTAAAAAAGAAAACTACATGCAGTGCTTCTGGCGCATAGGAATGCCGACATTAATTCAAGTTGATGTGTAGGTGATTAAATTAAAGAGTTCTATGATGAATAGGATAAGAAAATCATACGTGAACTAGATTTCTACCCAATGCTCAGTGTTATAATAATGAAGTTTTGGATTTTCTAAAGTGAGGCACGTAAGATTCTTAGGCAAATAAGCCTTTGAGCTTTACAATTAATCCATATGCTCAAATATGGTCATGTGGATTTAATAAAAGAAATGTTGCCTTCGTTAAATACTTCAAGTCTAGTCTTTAATGTTTACAACTTGACAAGAGTTGAAGCAGGGGCATTTATAGGCATGCAAAATTTATTGAATTTAAATTCAATAAAATAATTTGGATTATATTTAAATATAATAGTCCAAATAAATATTTTGGGTTAATATAATTAGATTAATTGCTTAAGTCCAATAAATATTTATTGGGCTAGCCTATTTAGTTGGGCTACAAATGATGAGCCCACTTCATTAGTCCCAATATGTCATCCTCCTAGAGGCCCAGTTTGGTACCACGTGTCAAATGACGTGGCGCGCTAAGTCAAACGGAAGAGCCAATAGGATCATGCTACATGTCAATGACAAGGCATGCCAAGTCACATTAAAAGGCTAATGAAATCGAGCCACGTGTACAAGTGACATGGTTTGGCCAATCAAATGCGGCCTTGTCGCACTTTAATTTGATTGGTCGGAAAGAGTTTGTTCTTATCGTAACTTTTTCCTCCCACAACTATAAATAGAGGTCTTTATAACCCAAAAAAGACACCAGAAGTTATAACAAGAAGCAAGAAAGAGCTCGTGGATCAAACGCTATAAATTCCTCCACAAGTTCAAGTTCAAGAAATCAAGTTCAAGTTTAAGCAATCAAGTTCAAGCTCAAGAACGAAGAACAAATCAAGTTCAAGCACAAGAACGAAGAACAAATCAAGATACAAGGAGTACGAGTTCAAATCAAAGTTCATGCTAGTTGAATACAAGATCACCGTTCGTGGTAACAACTACATATTCAAGATCAAGCTCAAAGGCCCTTAGATTTATTTACTATTAGAAAGAAAAATTAGAGGATTCATAGAGATTTTACACTCATATTATTTGAAATCAAATACTACGATTGTTGCAATATTTTTCGGTCTTGATCTTATTTTCTCGACGTAATTTATTGTCTACATGTGGATCCAGGAAGTTCAGCCAATATTATCTAGTTGAAAGTGTTGGATCAAGCCAAGCTCGCTAGAAGTATCATTCTGGCCACAAAACTCCTCGACGGGTTCAATATGGCAAGCGTGACAACCCGGGGAGAGATCTTGCTGCCCACGAATGTCGGGGGGTGGGGTGATGAAGACAACCCTTTTCGAGGTAGTGGACGGCGATATGGTTTACAATATCATCCTGGGAGACTGTGGTTGCACGAAATGAAGGATGTGCCATCAACATATCATCAGTTGCTGAAATTTACAACTCCGGAGGGAGTTAAACAAATAAGAGGTGACCAACAGACAACAAGGGAGATGAATGCAATCTCAGTCTTCAGTAGCAAAGAGAAGGAGCATGTGGCATAGTAATTACAGAAGTCGACACATGTTCCCGAGCCAAGCGAAGTCAACTAGGGGGAAGGGGCATCATAATCCTATAAGGTGCCAAGGTATTTCAAGGTACCATAAGAGACGGACGCGACAAAGTCCACAGCGGAAGAACTTGAGCAAGTTGCGTTATTCGAAAAATTCTTAGAGAGGAAATTCTACTTGGGAACAGGATTGCACCCCGAACTCAGGTCTGGATTTATTGAATTCCTTAAATTTAATGTCGATTATTTTGTGTGGTCGTATGCGGATATGACAGGTATCCCGTCGAAAGTGGCCATACACAAGCTAAGTGTGAATCCCAGCATTCCTCTGGTAAGATAAAAAATAATTCTATTGTCGAGGCCAGAAATAAATTTGTCAAAGAAGAGGTAACTCGCTTGCTTGATATCGGTTTAATTTGAGAGGTAAAGTATCCCGACTGACTAGCTAACGTAGTAGTTGTTTCAAAGAAGAAAAATAAATTTCCCATTTGTGTAGACTATAAAGACCTAAATAAGGTGTGCCCAAAAGATTCGTTCCCATTGCCAAACATTGATCAAATGATTGATGTAACGGCCGAACAAGAGTTAATGAGTTTCCTCGATGCTTACTCCGAGCACAATCAAATCAAAATGGACCTAGAAAATCAGGAAAAAACTTTGTTCATCATGAACTTTGACATATATTGTTACAACGTAATGCCATTCGGGCTGAAGAATGCCGGAGTCACTTACCAACGGTTGGTGAACAAGATGTTTGAAAAACAAATAGGGAAAACCATGGAAGTTTACATAGATGATATCCTTGTTAAGTCTTTGAATGCAGGTGATCATCTCAAACACTTGCAAGAAACTTTTGACATCTTAAGGAAGCACAACATGAAGCTTAACCCCGAGAAGTATGCGTTCGGGGTCAGCTCCGATAAGTTTCTGGGATTCCTAGTATCGCAAAGGGGGGTCGAGGTTAACCCTGATAAAATCAAGGTCATCGAAGACATCCCAAACTAGCTATCAAGCGTAAAACAGGTTCAAAGGCTAACAGGGAGATTGGCCGCTTTGAGCAGATTCATTTCCCGGTCTTCGGAGAAATGCCATCATTTCTTCTCACTGCTCAAAAAGAAGAACAACTTTGAATGGACCTCGGAATGTCAACAGGCTTTGAGGGATTTGAAAAGGTATTTGTCAAGTCCTCTATTACTATCAAAACCGGAAGAAGGCGAAAAACTATTGGTTTGCTTAGAAGTCTCGGAGGTAGCGGTAAATGTTATTTTAGTCTGTGAGGATGAAGGTACGTAATCTCCTATCTATTACATTAGTAAAATTTTAACGGGAGCAGAAACTCTCTACTCACATCTTGAAACATTGGCCTTAGCCCTCGTAGTCGCCGCTCGAAAACTAAAGCCTTATTTCCAATATCATCTGATAGTTGTGGTGACCACCTTTCCCCTGCGAAATATCCTTCATAAACCCACACTTTAGGGTAGGCTGGCCAAGTGGGCCATTGAAATGAGTGAATTTGACATAGAATATAAACCTAGGACTGCGATTAAGTCACAAGTTTTGGCTGAGTTTGTGGCCGATTTCAGTCCGGGACTGTTACCTTTGGCAACCAAAGAAGCAGTGATGATGTCAGAATCAACATCAAGAGTTTAGACCCTGTTCACGGACGGAGCTTCCAATGTAAAGGGGTCCGGGATCGGCATAGTACTAACCACGCCTTCAAGAGAAACCCTAAGGTAGGCCATAAGAATAGTCCAACTAATTAACAATGAGGCAGAGTATGAAGCTTTGAATGCAGGGATCGATTTGGCTTGGGGATTGGACTCCGAGGTCATAGAATTCAAATGTGACTCTCAGTTGGTTGTAAGTCAGGTCTATGGGATCTTTGAAGCCAAAGAGGACAACAATACGTAATGAAGGTTCAGGCTCTGCTTGCTCGATTCCGAAAGTGGTCAATCACGCATATCCCGAGGGAAGAAAATGCAAAAGTAGATGCATTAGCTAACCTTGGCTCATCTGCGAAAATGAAAGGATCAGACTCTGGTACGGTCGTACAGCTTATGCACTCGGTACTGGATGTAAATAGCTATTACGAGGTAAACACGAATAATTTGGTCTCGGACTGGAGAAAAACAATTAGTGACTATCTCGAGAATGGAAAACTGCCTGAGGATCCAAAGGCATCTCGGGTGCTACGGACTAAAGCCGCATGATATAGTTTCAAATGAGGTCAATTATAAAGGAAATCTTTCCAAGGCCTATTAGCCAGTTTGGGAGCCTCCGAGGCCAACTATGTTATGTGAGAAGTCCATGAAAGTATCTGCAGGAATCACGCGGGTGCAGATTCCTTAGTACTAAAATTAATAAGGGTAGGATACTATTGGCCCCGGATGGAACATGATGCCAAAGCTTATGTTTAAAAATGTGATAAATGTCAACGCTATGCACCTTTGGTACATCAATCGGTAGAGCCACTGCACTCAGTTCTGTCACCATGGCCGTTCATGAAGTGGGGAATGGATATCGTCGGACCACTGCCACCGGCCCCCGGTAAGGTAAGATTTCTTTTGATTTTAACTGACTATTTTTCGAAGTGGGCTAAAACAGGTACTAATTAGAAGATCGGCAAACATGAAATGGTAGATTTCTTGTGGGAGAACATAATTTGCAGATTTAGGAGACCAAATGAAATAGCCTGCGACAATGGGCGGCAATTTATAGGCGCAAAAATCACAAAATTCCTCGAGGATTTGAAAATCAAAACGATCACATCATCACCTTATCATCCGAGTGCAAACGGCCAAGCAGAATCAACGATCAAAGTGATCATACATAATCTCAAAAAGAGATTAGAAGCAGCTAAAGGAAAATGGCCCGAAGAGCTTCCAGATGCACTATAGGCGTACAGAAAAAATATCCAAATCAAGCATGAGGCAAACTCCTTTTTCTCTTATGTACGGGGCAGAAGCCCTGATCCCGGTGGAGGTAGGTGAACCTACCATAAGATATTTTCGGTCAAACGAAGAAGAAAACAGTGAAGCAATGTTAGTCAATTTGGAGCTGCTCGACGAACGCAGAGACTTGGTGCATATAAGGATGGCAGCTCAAAAGTAGCAAATAGAGAGATATTGTAATCAAAGAGCCAACTTTCGCTATTTCAAAGTAGAAGACTCGGTTTTAAGGAAAGTAACTCAAAACACCTGGGAACTCAATGCTGAAAAGCTAGGTCAAACATGGGAAGGCCCCTACTGAGTTTCAGCTATCACCGGTAAAGGGTCATACGAGTTAGAGAATCAAGATAGAGAAAATTTTACAAGCAACTGGAACGTGGCACACCTCAAGAAAAACTATTGCTGATGAACATCACATGTACTGAAAGTATGTGTTGCACTATTTTTCCTTTCGTCCGGTTTTTGTCCTAATTGAGTTTTTCTAGAAAGGTTTTTAACGAGGTAGCAACAAAAAGCATACTAGGAAGGAAGTTTCGAATAGCAGCAATAAGACCTTTTAATGACAAGGCACACAAGCGAAGAACCACTACAGAGCATTTGGATAGTCTTTTGCTCGATAGCAAAGTTCCTATCGGGAAGTTGAGTTTGTTGTCGAACAGAGATTACCCAACCATTCACAAGAGCAATCCACTGGTGGATTGTTAGATATTCTTTGGCTCGATAGCATAAATTCCTAAGGGGAAGTGAAGTTTGTTACCGAACTGAAAATTATCAAGAAATTCACTAGTGGAATCCTCAAAGGTGTAAAACTCCCAGTGTTCTAATTCACATTCTTCGCATTCGAACACTGGGGGGATGATACGAGGATATGACAACAACGACTTCCACTTCAACTAGAATACGAAACCCGGATAGATAAATGAATGCAGCCCCACGAAAATAAGTTGTACAAGTTAGCCACAAGAAATAGCAATTTCTTTTTAGCACAACGAATGCTTATGTACTTTTGAAAATGGAAGGAATAAAGTAAAGTCCTTTTATTTCTATCTTGTTTCTTGTCTGACTAATGAATTGATTTTATCATTTAAAAGTTAAACAAGTACTTCAAATGCTATTGTCGTAATGAACATGAGACGTCCTCTTCATGAGCACCATAAAAATAAAAAGGCCCTCTCCAATGAAAACCCTCACGTTAAAGGGTTGATTTCGGAAGAACATATGCCCAGAATACAAATGCTTTCAGGGTAAATTACTCTCGAAGCCTTGTATGATTCGACGCAAACAGTAAAACTTGCGCAAAAATTTAAACAAAAAAAGACGCAAAGAGCAAACTTGCGCAAATATTTAAATAAAAGTACGCAGAAAGGGAAACTTATACGATACTTTAATGAAAAAGTGTTTTTATTTACAATAAATGTGCCAAACGGCACAAGTACAAAAGGTTTAAAAAGGAAATCAAAGACTAAGCTGCTGCATTTTCGGAACCCAGAGGAAGAGAAGCATTTGCGCCCCCAGGAGAAATGGGTATCTGCCGCCGGTTCGATATCTTAGCCTTCGTTATTTTGGCCTTAAACATATTCGCCTTCTGGTTCCTCTTCAGTTCCCGAGAACTCAGAATCGGTAGCATCAGGCTTGGCTGGAAGACCCCTTTTAGGAGCCGACTCCAGCTCACAGGCTTTAACAATTTTGGCATCAAAGTCAATGACACCCACTTTAGCCTCTTCCATGGTTTTTCTCCTCATGCTGTACATAGCATATATTTTTTCAACCACGAGGTAACCCACTCGATGCTTGAGTTCTTCTTTAAGTTGGTCAACCTCGGTAGAAGGGCTTTCCCGCACGGATCTAATGGACCGGAGGCCGACATCGAGATCACAGACAGTAGAGCTGAAAAGTCTATTATGCTCAATAGTCTTTTTATGCTTCTCCTCCAATTGGACATACTTCACCCCGGCGGCAACAAGCTCTTCAGTTTTGTAATTCAAGGTCGCCTCCAACTTGTTCAATCTTTCAGCGGAGGCAGCTTCACGATCAGATGCAGCAAGAATGACATTATGGATTTCAACACGTTTTGCCCTAGCTTCTTCAAATTGAGCCCTCAACGGGGCGACTTCTTGGCTAAGGGTATCTACTTCTTACTCACTTTGCTGCAACCGATCCTCCAACACAACGGCCTCAGTAGCTCTAGCTTCTAGTTATGAGAGGCGAGCATCATTTTGGTCCCGTTCGGCCAAAAGTTGATCCCGCTCGGAAGTAGGTTCCTCCTTATCTCGAATCAACCTATGGAGGCCCTCAGAAGCAAGAAAATTGACCTGGAAAACGAAAAATGCAAATTCAAAATCATACTATGTCAAAGATAAAATAGATAACGAAGGAAACAAAAAATATAATGTTGCTACGTTGTGCATAGCATTGTTCAAAAAACACTCACCTGAGAGAGCTTGTATCTTTTCCCTATATTTTTCTGAAGCCAAAGGCTTCAAATAGTTTGCAAGTTCCACCGGTCGAGACAACAGGTGGTATCTGGTAAAGACTGAGAGAGTAACGCTCCTCCTCCTTTGCGGGTCTTTTGAGGGGACAACATAATTGTGCCCCAAGTTACCATAAATTAGGGACTGGGGGAGAGGGGCATCCTCTTCTCGGGCACTTGCGACTGGTGGAGATGATGTTGCAGTTGCAGGTGGCAAAGGAAGAATTGGTGAAGAAGGAGATGTAGTTGATGGCATTGAAGGATGAGAAATGGATGTGGCAAGCGCAATGCTAATTGTTGGTTGCTCATCAACCGAAGACGGTAGGGAACTGGTACTCAGCCTCACGGCACCAGTCACAGCGATTGGGATCCCGAAGCAAGAGTTAACATTTTCCACCATCTCATGCTCCCCCAGCGTGCCGAGGCATTATCCTCGGTTGGTGTAACTAACTCAATAGGTTGAGCAGTCTGTTGGGCTGAGGAAGGTATCCGTCTTCCATGTAGAGAAGCCCATTCCTTACTGGCTTCCCATCATCGCCAATCATTACGGTGTCTATGGCCGGCCCGGGCGGGGGGCTCATTACCACAACTTTCGGAGATGACTCGGGAGCGGCACTCTTCGCCTTTTTATTTTTTCCCCCGGCTTCGGAGGAATGTCTTCTTTTTGGTTGCTTGTTCTCCGGCTGGGGACTCCGAGAAGAAGCACTCACACCAGAAGCAGGACCGAAGACACTTGTTTGTGTAAAAGCCTCCTGCAGCAGCCTCACCGCATCAACAGATTAGCCAAAACATCCTCCTCGGGGATGACAACTGAGCCCTGGGGTAGACCTGAATCCAACAGGAGAGAAAAGTTAAACAACTTCCTTATACGAAAAGGTAAAAACAAGATGAGCTTGACTTACCATGATTTTTGGCCTTCCATCTATATTTAAGGGCCAATTTTTTCCACGTTCGGGTCTCGAGCATAGTAACGTCCAAAATTTTCTAGACCCACTGGTCCAAGCTTTCAACCCTAGGTAGAATCCATCGAGTTGCTAAAATAAGCGAAAGAAGAAGGGTCAATAACGATACGGAATGATATTTCAAGGAAGAAAAGACAAATGGTGAACTTACGAGTGCGGTTCAAGATTCTAGAAAGGATAAAGTCGTAGCCGGAATGATGTCACTGGTGATGACTGAAATGAATTGTTCCATCCACCCACCGTCATTGTCATCATCCGTGCTGGATAGCAGAGCATGATGGCCGCGCTTGCTGAAATTTATCATTCCCCCGCGGAATATCTTGGGGAATAGAGGTAGCTCTTCTCTCGTCTCCTGGCACAAATGCCGAAGACAAGCGATTGTCCTCCACACAGAAGGACTTACATGTGCCAAGCGCACCTGATAGCGGATGCAGAACTCCATGATGACACAATCAAACTCTCCACTCAAAGAGAACGGTCCCAAAGTGAAAGGATATATGTAATAATACATAAAACCCTTCCTCAGTAATGTTATCCTCTCCGCCAGGTCGGGAGCGATAATGTCTAAATCTTGACAGTGGCAGTTTTCCTTCATATCAGGAATACTGGAAGGATGGATGGAAGAAGGATATACGCTAATGGCCCATGTACGAGGGTGAGCGGAAGGATACTTCTCTTCAGAGTCTTTGGCAGTCACAAGACTCTTTGGGTTGATGGAGCTTATTGTAGGAGGAGCAGCATCATCAGTTATACCTTTGTTCTTTTCTAGAATAAGAGACCATTTTTTTACCAGAAAGGAGGGAAGGTTTTATCTCAAGAAGAGGGTTAAGAAAGGTTGAAGATAAAGTACGGGTTGAATAAAGAGAGTTTGAGAAAGTGTAGATAATTATGAAGTGTAAATGAAGAGGTTTGATGCATATAAGTAAATGTATAGGCGGCTAAAATCGTGGTAATAATTACCTCGATAACCAAAAAAAGTGATGCTAAATCATGGGGTGACGCGTGTTCGGGACATTAAATGCAGAGATATGTGTGTCTAAACAACCGTCAGAAACGTTTTAGAGGGGATTAGAGAATTTTCCGCCAAAAAAGGTATTTCTACCAACTTCCCGGTGTTACAAATTTATGCCACCTGGAAGCAGGGGAACTATGTGTCTGGGCTAAAATATGTTCATATTTAATGATTGCATGAGAAAGAGACATGTGGAACCGAAGGCAGAAGATAGCTAAACCCAAAGGCAATGATCTCGCTTGTCACCGGAGAGAATGAAACTTGTAACGATAAAATTAGTGCCGCCATCCGATAGTATTCAATGAAGAATATTCTATAACATTAAGTGCGTGATCCGTTACAAAGACTATGACATTTGGTGTCCTCCATTAAGCATCCTTCAATGGCCCTCGTAATTGTCATTAAAGAGGAGTTTAATCCTAGGACCTTGTTCCCTAGGTGCAACTATAAATAGTGAGCTCTATTATCATTGGAAGGGATACGAATTTTCTGACAAGGATACATTATATTCTATCAAAAGCTCAATAACATTTCACTTTCCTGCTTATTTGTATTGTTCTTATTGCTCCCGATAGCTTTGCGCCCGGAACCAAGATATCTGCCCTCTATTTCAATTTTAAGGCTAAGTATTATGTTCCTATTTAATTCATCTATTATTTTTGGATCAAATTAATTCACTTATCTATAAATTACATATAAATTCAACTGTACTATTTTACGTGCATATTGCAAGTAACCTAATTTTATGGCTACACATATTAATTAAATTTTAAATTATGTGTTTAAGGTCACAAATTTTAAATTTTTTTTTTTCTTTCTTAAATTTCATGCTCAGTCAAATAAAATCACATAAAAGGAAATGGAGGGAATAATTATTTTTTTGGGTACAAGATCTTCATGAATGTAGTTTAGCAATTTAATTTATATACCTTTTGTTGCTGTCAACCGTTTTGAATTAGTAGTTACAACTATAACATGTCGATCAACCAAGAATTTGAAAGTATGAAATTGGATAATTTGGCCTGAATCTGATTATTAGGCAATATTCTTCAATCTAATCATGGTCTGAAAACTTATTAAGAATTTTATATATATATATATATATGCAGTGTTGTTTGATCAAAATAGCCCTAAAATATACTCCCTCCGTTTCAATTTATGTGAACCTATTTCCTTTTTAGTCCATGCCAAAAAGAATGACCTATTTCCTTATTTTGAAATAATTTACCTTTATGCAATGATTTTTAGCCACACAAAATATATGTGCCTCATTTTACACCACAAGTTTAAAAGTCTCTCTATCTTCTTAAACTTGGTGTTTTGTCAAATGAATTCACATAAATTGAAACGGAGGGAGTATAAAATTAGAGGTTATTTTGGTGGAATGTAATAGAAATAGAGTTCTAATTAAATACTACATTTGAATTTTGGTACCTAAAGATCAGCTACTAATTATCTACTTGGATTAGAGAAGTGCATAAACGAAACTCATTCCTAATTATACTAGACTTGTAGTCTCCCGTTTCTTTAGTTCCATTTATAATACCAAACTTTTTTTTTCTTTTTTTGCAAATCCTTCATGTGAAATTAAAAAATAATAGGAAAAAAGGAACCCAACGATAGATTTGTTCATCACTCAATGTAAATTTTTTCTACTTCTTAAGTATAATAATTTATTTTAATAAATCTATCACAATTTATTTCAAAATTCAAATCGAATTGAAATAGTTGTGAAAATCAAGAGTTAAAATAGGAAAATTCTGTCTCTGGACCTGCGCTTAATTTGTAAACTATAGTTGTGAACTAATTAAAGACCATGAACTTAACGTGTGTTGTTGCATGTTATGCTCGATATGAAAATAATTTAAATTTTAGAAATTCTAATTAAGATGACCTAACACCATTAACTATCTACAATATACAGAGAGTATTAACTTAATTAAGAGAGAAGAAATCACGAAAGAGTCAAGGTACATCCCTGTCAATTAACTTTGGAAGCATAATAAATTTTTGAAGTTGAGTCTAAGAGTCCGTTGAATTGAAACTTTTGAGTACTCAATTCTAAAATAATTATTCTTACACACACTTAAAAGAGATTATAAGGACATCCAACTTTAGTATGATGAATAAATTAATGTAATGAAAATTTCAGCATACCAATTGAGCCGTTGAGCATGTGACACAAACTTCTAAGAATTAAAATTGGCTCCTAATAAAAAAAATACAAATCTTATGACAAAATTGTTAACTCTTGGAATTAATCAAGCATGCAACCTTGTAGTTGTGTCAATTGAATTGAAAATATATGCCATTACTTAAATGTACATACGAGAATAATTAGAATTTAGTTTTCAAAGGAAAACAAATGTATGAAAAGAACCAGTTTAAACTAGGAATACATTAATTACCATAATGAATCATAAACACGAGAAATATTTACTTATATCAATTTGGTTCATCTTTTCTTAAATTATTGAAGAACATTAGTTTTAATAAGAAAATGATATATTAATCGAGCTTAATCTACTAACACTTAAATCTTAATATCATTGGTGACAGAGAAAGAAACAAAATAGAAAAGAAGAACGATAAAGTATGTAGATATACTGCAAGGCTAATATACATTATTGGCATGTTTAAATACCAGAAGCTTGTCCTCTTTCTTATAGTAAAAAGTCACAAGAAGAAACAAGTTCTTATAGTTCAATTTTCAAAGTATTCTCATATGCCCACGGAAGTCTTCCTTGTTCGCTTTGTTCGTATAAATAATTTAAAACGTAACAATGATAGTAAACCATACATGGTACGAATGAGCTAAAAAAGTTATGACTTTAATGTATCTTTATAAAAGATAACTTACATGAAATTAACACTGTTTACTACTACTAAATATGTCTATTGTATTGTACGTTTCTAAATTTATTTTCTTACTTTACTTTTTTTTTCATCTTTCTTTTCTTAGTTGGATAATTTTTTACGTTTGAAACACGAACGTAGAAACTAGTAAGAAAGAAAAACTGCATTTTTTCGGTCCACAACTGATTTATACATTAGTGTAGAAAGAACAATAATATATAGACCAGCATCGAAAAAAATAAAAGGATCTCTAATCGTTATATCTTTTATATATAAATCTCCATGACATGAAGCTAATATATTTTGGTCATTTATATTTCTATAATGAGGTTGGTGGCGGGAGATGAGCAGATCCAATTTAAACTCTTCGGATTTAACCTTTATGATATTTTTAGCATTGAACCTAATATATTTTTAGAGTTATAGGTTTTGACTTACTGTCTATTGTAACTTAGCAAATTTTTATATAAATTTATATGTTACGTCAAAAATATTGGATTCATACTGAAATCTTAATATCAAATATCCAAGTAGGATCCTTTTGGGTTATTTCCATGTTTAAGTTGTAACGACTCGACCGGTCGTTTTGAGCTCTAGCACGTCGTTTGGCGGTTTGATGCCTTGAGTAGTTTCACTTCATGTTTTATGACTTGGACGTGTGGTCAAAATTAAATTTCGAGAAGCTCAGAGTTGATTCGGATGAAAAATTCTAATTTCGGAAGCTTTAAATTGAAAGAATTAACTAAGGCTTGTGTCACGACCCAAAACTAGCACGTCGTGATGGCGCCTAACATGGTACTAGGCAAGCCGACATTTCAAAATATCCCAACA
Organism: Nicotiana tomentosiformis; assembly: GCF_000390325.3. Taxonomy (NCBI): domain Eukaryota; kingdom Viridiplantae; phylum Streptophyta; class Magnoliopsida; order Solanales; family Solanaceae; genus Nicotiana; species Nicotiana tomentosiformis. The sequence continues at coordinate 133,836,304 of NC_090813.1, forward strand.
CTTTTAAATGAAAATGAGCTAAACAGTTTAAATAACTAAAGCTCTGATAAACCGGATAAAAATCAAAACTCGACACAGAAGTTCCCAAATCGGGATGTCACTGAGTACATGAGCATCTATATAACACAAGTGTAGAAGTAATGTCTATGAAAGATTAAAAATAAATACATAAAGCGGAAAGATAGGGAAGGTGAGACAAGGTCTGCGAACGCCGGGCAGCTATCTTGGAATCTCCAACGATCAAGCTGCGCAAGGAAATCAACACCCACCGTGACCAGAAGCACCTGGACTTACGCACGAAGTGCAGGATGTTACGTGAGTACAACCGACTCGGTAAGTAACAAGACTAAATAATGGACTGAAAGTAGTGACGAGCTTCTACTTACTCCTATGTATCTTCCTATTTTACTTCCTATTTGGTTGTGCCCCATGATTCTTTGAGTGTTCCTGTGTATGTGTCCACAACAGTGGGAGATGTTATTATTATAGATCGTGTTTATGGTTTTTGTGTGGTCACCATTGGAAGTTTTGAGACTTGTGTAAATCTTTTATTTCTCGACATGGTTGATTTTGATATCATACTGGGTATGGATTGGTTATCACCTTATCATGCTATATTAGATTGTCACGCCAAGGTGGTGACCTTAGCCTTGCAGGGGTTTCCTCGAATAGAGTGGAGAAGGAATCTTGGCCATTCTGCCAACAGGGTTATCCCTTATGTGAAGGCTCGGCATATGGTTGAGAAGGGGTGTCTAGCTTATTTGGCTTATGTCCGCAATTCTAGTATGGATGTTTCCTCCATATATTTGGTGTTGGTTGTTCGTGAGTTTCCAGAGGTGTTTCCTACAGACCTGCCGGGGATGCCACCCGATAGGGATATTGATTTCTGTATTGATTTGGCTCCGGGCACTCAGCCTATTTCCATTCCGCCATATCGCATGGCCCTGCCAGAGTTGAAAGAATTGAAGGAGCAGTTGCAAGATTTGCTTGATAAGGGCTTCATCAGACCTAGTGCCACGCCCTGGGGTGCACCTGTGTTGTTTGTGAAGAAGAAGGATGGATCGATGAGGATGTGTATAGATTATCGGCAGTTGAACAAAGCCACCATCAAGAATAAGTATCCATTACCGAGGATTGATAATTTATTTGATCAGCTTCAGGGTGCCAAGGTTTTTTCAAAGATTGATTTGAGATCTGGCTACCATCAGTTGAGGATTAGGGCATCCGATGTTCCTAAGACAGCTTTTCGGACTCGGTATAGGCATTATGAGTTTCTAGTGATGTCATTTGGGCTGACAAATGCCCTGGCAGCATTCATGGATTTGATGAACCGGGTGTTCAAACCCTACCTGGATTCCTTTGTGGTTGTGTTTATTGATGATATCTTGATCTACTCCCACAGTCGAGAGGAGCATGAGCAGCACCTTCGGATCGTTCTTCAGACTCTGAAAGACAGCCATTTATATGCTAAGTTCTCAAAATGCGAGTTTTGGTTGAGTTCAGTTGCTTTCTTAGGTCACATTGTATCAGTGGAGGGTATTCGGGTGGATCCTAAGAAGATTGAGGCATTTCAGGACTGGCCTAGACCCATATCAGCTACAGAGAACCGTAGTTTTCTAGGTTTGGCGGGCTATTACCGTCGATTTGTGGAGGGGTTTTGGTCTATAGCAGCCCCGTTGACCAGATTGACCCAGAAGGGTGCCCCGTTCAGGTGGTCAGACGAGTGTGAAGCGATCTTTCAGAAGCTCAAGACAGGTTTGACTACGATACCGGTATTGGTGTTACCCACAGGTTCAGGATCCTATACAGTATATTGTGAAACATCTCGTATTGGTCTGGGTGCGGTATTGATGTAGGGTGGCAAGGTTATTGCATATGCTTCACGGCAGCTGAAGGTTCATGAGAAGAATTACTTTGTTCATGATCTAGAGCTGGCAGCCATTGTTCACGCACTGAAGATTTGGAGGCACTATCTTTACGGCGTGCCATGTGAGGTATTCACTAATCACCGGAGCTTGCAGTATTTGTTCAAGCAGAAGGAACTCAATTTGAGGCAGAGGAGGTGGCTGGAGCTATTGAAAGTCTATGATATCACCATATTATATCATCCCGGGAAGGCCAATGTGGTGGCCGATGCTTTGAGTAGAAATTCAGTTAGTATGGGTAGCCTTGCATATATTCAAGTTGGTGAGAGACCGCTTGCATTGGATGTTCAGGCCTTGGCCAACCAGTTCGTGAGGTTAGATGTTTCTGAGCCCAGCCATGTTCTAGTTTGTACAGTTGCTCGGTCTTCTTTATTTGAGCGCATCATAGATCGGCAGGATGACGATCCTCATTTACTTGTCCTTAGAGACACAGTGAAGCACGGTGGTGCCAAGCAGGTTACTGTTGGAGATGACAGAGTTTTGAGGATGTAGGGTCGTATTTGTGTGCCTAATGTGGATGGACTTCGTGAGTTGATCCTTGAGGAGTCCCACAGTTCCCAGTATTTTATTCATCCAGGTGCCGCCAAGATGTATCAGGACTTGAGGCAGCATTATTGGTAGAGACGAATGAAGAAGGACATAGTTGTCTATATAGCTCGGTGCCTAAATTGCCAGCAGGTAAAGTGTGAGCATCAGAGACCTGGTGCTTTACTTCAGAGGTTAGATATTCCTGAGTGGAAGTGGGAGCGTATCACTATGGACTTTGTTGCGGGACTCCCACGGACTCAGAGGAAGTTCGATGCAGTTTGGGTCATTGTGGACAAGTTGACTAAGTCAGCGCATTTCATTCCTGTGGAAGTTACCTATTCCTTGGAGCGGTTAGCAGAGATTTATATTCGTGAGATCGTCCGTCTTCACAGTGTGCCCGTGTCTATCATTTCTGATCGAGGTACGCAGTTTACCTCGCACTTTTGGAGGGCAGTTCAGCGTGAGTTAGGTACGTAGGTTGAGTTGAGCACATCATTTCATCATCAGACGGACGGGCAGTCTGAGCGTACTATTCAGATCTTGGAGGATATGCTTCGCGCCTGTGTTATTGACTTTGGAAGTTCTTGGGATCAGTTTTTGCCGTTAGCGGAGTTTGCCTACAATAACAGCTACCAGTCGAGCATTCAGATGGCTCCCTATGAGGCATTATATGGTAGACGGTGTAGGTCTCTAGTTGGGTGGTTCGAGCCGAGGCAGGCTCGATTATTGTGTACAGATTTAGTTCAGGAGGCCTTAGACAAGGTCAAGATTATACAGGATCGATTTCGTACAGCTCAATCCAGGCAAAGGAGTTATGTTGACCATAAAGTTCATGATATTGCATTCTTGGTTGAAGAATGATTATTGCTTCGGGTATCGCCCATGAAGGGTGTTATGAGATTTGGGAAGAAGGGCAAGTTGAGCCCTAGGTATATCGGGCCATTTGAGATCCTCGAGAGAGTGAGGGAGGTAGCTTATAGACTTGCGTTGCCTCCAGGGTTATCCTCAGTTCATCCGGTATTCCATGTGTCTATGCTCCGGAAATATCATGGTGACCCGTCCCACCTGTTAAATTTCAGCTCTGTCCAGTTGGACAAGGATTTGACTTACGAGGAGGAGCCGGTGGCCATTTTAGACCGGCAGGTTCGTCAGTTGAGGTCAAAGAGTTACCCTTCAGTTCGAGTACAGTGGAGAGGTCAGCCTATTGAGGCAGCTACTTGGGATTCCTAGTCCGATATGCGGAGTAGATAACCCCACCTTTTCACTAGCCCAGGTACTTCTCTATGTCCGTTCGAGGACGAACCGTTGTTTTAGAGGTGGAGATTGTGATGACCCAAAAGGTCATCTTAAGATTTAGTACTCGAATTTGTGCTCGTAAGCCTTAAAAATCTCATTTTTACCCTCCTCGAATTGCGTGCGCAATCGGGGCAGGTTTTTGGAAAGCTTTTATGTTGAAAACTAATGAAAATAAGAATTTTTATCTTAAAAGTTGATTTTTATTGACTTCAGTCACATTTTTGGTAAACAGGCTCAGATTCGTATTTGGATGGTCTCGGTAGGTCCGTATCGAATTATGGGATATGGGCGTATGCCCGAAATCGAATTCTGAGGTCCCTGGCTCAAGTTATGAATTTTTGATAAAAATTAAAAGTCTAAAAAGTTAATTGTTTTTAAGAATTGATTGATGTTTGGCATTGTTAGTATCGGGTTTGTATTTTAGTTCCGGAGCCCGGTACAGGTTCATTATAATATTTAAGACCTGTCTGTGAAATTTGGTGAGAAACAGAGTTGATTTGACGTGATTCGGACGTCCAGTTGAGAAAATAGAAATTTTAAAATGTTCTTGAGAATTTCATTTGATTTGGTGCTAAATTCGGAGTTCTAGGTGTTATTTTGGTGATTTGATCGCGCGACCAGGTCTGTATAATGTTTTTAGACCTATGTGCATGTTTGGTTTGGAGCCCCGAGGGCTCGGGTGAGTTTCGGATAGGCCACGGGATGTTTTGGCCTTGGGAAAAATCTGGTTTTCTGCAGATTTTGGTGTCTCTCATATCCTTCTTCGCATTCGCGAAGGTCCTCTCGCGAACGCGAAGAGTAACCTAATGAGGCTGAGAATTCTTCTTCGCGAACGCGTAGTGATGGGGGATTTACCCTTCGCAAACGCGAACGCGAAGCATGTTGGGACCTGAGGGGGGCTTTGGTTGTTCCTTCATCGCGAACGCGAGCTGGGTCTCACGAACACGAAGGCTTGGCAGTCAGTACCCTTCGCGAATGCGACAGTGGCCTCGCGAACGCGATGCACAGTGTCGCCCAGTGCATAAAACAGAATCAAACACGGGTTTAAGCCATTTCTTCAACATTTTTCAAGAACCAAATAGGTAGGGGCGATTTTCAAAGTGTTGGTAAGTGATTCTAAACCATTTTTTTTCAATTACCCATTACATTCCTTGAATTATCAAACAAAAATCTAGAGTTTTCATGGTAGAATTAGGGGTTAGGGTAGAAACTAGGAATTTCGGAAATTTGGGGATTTAGACCTCGATTTGAGGTCAGATTCCAAAACTAATTACATATTCGGGCTCGGGGGTGAATGTATAAAAGGATTTTGGTCCGAATCTCGGGTTTTGACCAAGCAGGCCCGGGGTCGATTTTTTGACTTTTTGTAGGAAAATTTAGAAAATTTAATTTATGCAATACAATTGATTCTTTTAGTAATATTTAATATTATTGAGTCATTTTTGAATATATACGAGTGGTTTGGAGATAAATTCCAAAGGAAAAGCTGTGATTGAGAATTAAGTGGCCTTCGAAGCGAGGTAAGTATTGTGTCTAACCCTGACTTGAGGGAATTAGGAACCTTAGATTACTTGCTAAGTCAAATCCATGTGAGCGGCGTATATGTGAGGTGACGAGTACTTATGCGCCGCCAAATTTACCTGTTTTTCCACGTTTCTCTGTTTTTCTTATATTGTCTTTTCCTATGTCAACTTGCTACTTGTTATGCTAGTATTGTTCAATTTATCGTTCTTATCATGTTTACGGATTTTCTAGTGATAATTGAGTTTTTATTTCAAAGTTGAGATTGATATTATGGAACTAAATATTGAAGTAAGGTTTGTACTTGTTATTCTGTCTCCATGTTGTTATTTATGCATTGCATTATGGTAAGGGAGACTGTTAGTGCACGAAGGGTGATGCCATGCCATATTGTAAGTGTAAATGCACGAAGGGTGATGCCGTGCCATATTGTGAGTGTTAATACACGAAGGGTGATGCCGTGCCATATTGTGAGTGTTAATGCATGAAGGGTGATGCCATGCCATGATATGAGAGTAAAAGCACGAAGGGTGATGTCGTGTCATTTCTATTAATTTTAAGGTGAGGTTGAGAGTAAAAGCACGAAGGGCGATGCCGTATATTTTTCCTTACTATATTCACTATTCCTGTTGATTCATGGTATGTTGACTGCTCCGGTGATCATTCTGTTGTAGTTTTATATCTTGTGTTTCCCCTCAGTATGTTTTCCCTCCCGATATATCCTGTTTAGTTCTTCATTTCTGTTATTTGCATATACACTATTAAATTGTACAGGTTTATTTGTACGTTCCTTGCCTTAGCCTCGTCACTACTTCATCAAGGTTAGGCTTGACACTTACCAGTACATGTAGTCGGTTGTACTGATGTTGTACTCTGCACTTTCTGTGCAGATTTTGATACCGGCTCAGGTTGATCGAGATTTGCTACCGGTTCGCTGTCCGGAGACTCAAGGTAGATCTATCGGCGTTCACAGACCTTGAAGTCCTCATCTATCTTTTATGTCCTACTGTTTTCCTTTCATTCAGACAGTTGTATTTCTTTAGACTATTACTTGTAGTAAATTCTAGAATGCTTGTGAATTGTGACTCCAGATCCGGGTGGTAGTAATTAATACAGTTTTATGATATTCTGCACTTATTATATTTCATTTGAGTTAATTATTGATATTTAGTGAATTGAAATAAGAAAATGGTTTAATGATTCTCTAACGTTGGCTTGCCTGGCAAGTAAAATGTTAGGCGCCATCACGGTCCCGTCGGTGGAAAATTTCGGGTCGTGACACTTATACACATCAACCTCCTTCATTTACACTTCATAATACTCCAAATTTTCTAAGACTTACTTTACTCAACTCATACTTCGATTTTAACCGTTCTTTAACTTCCTTCTTTGAGAGAAAAACCCTCCTTCTGATAAAAGAAATGGCCTCTTCTTCAAACCAAACTTAGGAAATTCTTAAACTTTTAAAATGCCAACTTTCCATAATAAGCTCTGAAATGCTCACCGGACCACCCGATACTCAACCTAAATATATGCCCAAGTCCAAAATCATCATATGAACCTATTGGAACCTTGAAATACTAATTACGAGGTCGTTTACTTAAAAGTCAAACCTTGGTCAATTCTTCCAACTTAAAGCTTCCGAATTTAGAATTGTCCTTCTGAAACAACTCTGAACTTCCCGAAATTCAATTTCGACCACACGTACAAGTCACAAAATATGAAGTGAAGCTACTCACGGCCTCAAACCATCGAACGATGCATTAGAGGTCAAAAATAATCTGTCGGGTCATTACACTATCACAACCCAAAACCCACTATAGGTCGTGAGCCCAACGTCGCCATTAGGTAAGCCAACGGTGAACTACTAACTTACTTGTTCATTTTATTATTTTCGAAATTATGAGTCTTATTAGATAGAGAGATCGATGTATCAAAAATCCTAGATACGTATGATTTAAGTAAAATATAAAGTAAAAGTGTCTCAATGGTAAGCAAAATCATAAATAAATTCTACAACATCCCATACCGGGTATCACAAGTACATGAGGATCTACTAGGGAGTACAATAACAATACAACATCTGTCTGGAATACAAGATACATAGGATAATGTAAATAATTATGATGGAGACTCAGTATGTTGCGGATCGTAACATGGGATACAACTCATCGTAAAGTCCCCGCAATAGCTGCACCTTTGCGCCCAAAACACCACCAGAAATATATACCTGCATAATAAGTGCAGAAGTGTAGCATGAGTAAATAAATCAACGCGTACCCAGTAAGTATCTAGCCTAACCCCGGAGAAGTAGTGACGATTAATTGACATCAACACTTACTAGTGGTCCGATAAATCAAGTATAGTAGAAAGTAAACAAGTATGAAGCATGGTAATTAAACAGTGAAAGCTAATACAGGTACATAATACGATCCTCATCTAAACAGTAAATACAAGTCCTCAAATATTGGTTATCTTCTTAAATGGAGTATATAATGTGGTCCCCACCAGATAGGTCATCACAACCCAAGTCAAGAAAACTCACGGATACACTGATTTCTTGTCAAATATAACGCATGATTCTGCCGAGGCAAACGACCCGATCCCATAAGAGTATTTCATGAAGTTGACGAGGTGAACGGCCCGATCCCATAGGAGTGTGATACATGATACTACCGAGGCGAACGACCCGATCCCATAAGAGTGTGTTACATAATACTGCCGAGGCGAACGGTCCAATCCCATAAGGGTGCGTTACATAATACTGCCGAGGCGAACGACCCATTCCCATAAGAGCGTGTTACATGATACTACCAAGGCAAACAGCGTGATCGCATAAAAGTGTGTTACATGATACTGTCGAGGCGAACGAACCGATCCCATAAGAGTATTTCATGAAGTTGCCGAGGAAAACGGCCTGATTCTATTAGAATATGAAGCTTTTACAGGTCTTTGACCCCACTCACGAATATACGTGTGTGTTTTGAGATTCAAGAAAACTTTCTGATGGATACGCACAACACGAAAGAAATCAGTAAGGGAAAATAGCGAGTCCATTACTTCACGCGTGTCTAGTCTTAGGTCATAATGCAAACTAAAGCAATTGAACAGGCAAGACTAACACAAATAATATAATTAAAGCATGTCGTGAGTCTAAGTCTTCCGGGACATATTTAGGAATTCTAGCATACACACGAACACTCGTCACCTCATACGTGCGTAGCTCCCATAACATATAGCACATAACAAATATAACACCTACAGGGTAATTTTCCCTTCACAAGGTTAGACATGAGACTTATCTCGCTCCAAAATCCGATAACCGGCTTCAATGCCTTTCTAACACCTCAAACCGATGCTAAACGATCCGAAACTAATCAAACAACGTGTAAACCAATCAAAATATACTCCAATACTCGTAATTTAACAATTAGAAATAAATTCTCAACTCCTCATGAAAAGTCAACAAAGTCAGTCCCCGGGCCCACGTGTCTGGATTTCAAAAATTATCAAAAATAATTATTACCCATAACTTATATAGTTGACTTTCCGAAAATCATTCAATTTCGTTCATGAATTGACCCTCAAATCAAGGATTTATCATTTCATAACTTTGGGGATCAAAACCCCAATTTCTACAATCTAAACACGGATAAAAATAATAAACAATGAAAACAATCATGGAAAATATAAAAATAAAGGTCAGATATTTACTCTCTTGTTGAGACAAGAACAACGCCACGTAAATCACCTCAAACGGAGCTCTAGAACTCAAGATATGTTCAAAATACTAAAATTCTCGGTCTGTCCATTTAAAACATTGTCGAGGTGATTTTTGTTCTTCGCCTTCGCGGGACACCTTCACATTTGCGAAGAGAAATTTTTCGTGTTGACAGGTGAACCCAAATTTCCTTCTTCGCATTCGCGAAGAACAAAGTCCGCATTAGAAACCAATAATATTTCCTGATACGAAAATAGGCAAAACTCTCTCACACGACCTCGGAATTCGACGATTCTTGTTGCTATGGTTCCAAAATTACGATACGGATTTAGTGGTTCATTCGAATGACAAATCAAAAGTCGTTTGCTCAGTATGATACCCTCTATGTCCAAAGAAACGACGTTGAAACATTAAATAGGAGCGCGATATAACCCAAACACATCTGAAACACACCCGGGGCCCCCGGGACTCCGTCCAATTACACAAACCAGTCCCAAAACATAATACGAACCTACTCGAGGTGTCAAATCACACCAAACAACATCAATACCATGAATCGATGATCAAATTCTCCTTTTAACTTTCCAACATTCAAACTTCGACGAACGCGTCCGAATTACACTTAAACATTCTGGAATGACGCCAAACTTTACGTACAAGTCATAAATCACGATACGAACCTATTCCAAGGCTCAGGACCCCAAACGGACATCGATAACACCAAAGTCCACTTCAAACCAAACTTGGAAAATTCTAAAACTTTCGAATTGCCAACTTTCCACAATAAGCGCTGAAATGCTCCCGGACCACCCGATACTCAACCCGAACATACGCCCTAGTCCGAAATTATCATACGAACTTATTAGAATCTTCAAATCACGATTCCAAGGTCCTTTACTCAAAAGTTAAACCTTGGTCAACTCTTCCAAGTTAAAGCTTCTGAATTGAGAATTTTCCATCCAAATCAACTCCGAACCTCCCGAAATTCAATTTTGACTATACGTACAAGTCATACAAACATGAAGTAAAGCTACACAATATCTCAAACCGCCGAACAATATACTAAAGCTCAAAATGATCAATCCGATCGTTATAGAGCGTTGCCTCGACTTTTGTTTATAGTGCAAACATTGGTGGAAAGAAGTTCCAAGTGCCAAAAGAAATATTTATTAATATTAAAGGGCACACTAAGCAATATTTTATGTGACACTGGTAGCACAATGTGTAATATATTGCCGTCCCGATTTTTGACGACATAGTACATGCACTTTTTAATTAAAGCACCTAACTCTTTGGCTTTTTGCTAATTCATGGAGGAAAGGGACTCTAATTTTTGCTTTTCCTAACGCACTTTTGTCGCTTCTTTTTTCTCTTGGGGCGAGAGAACATGAATATTTTCCGTGCTCCAGTAATAAGAAAATTGGATTGGAAGTGAAAAGCCGATGCTAGCTAAGATATAATGCGTGTTTGGACAAGTTTTTCCATTCTTAAAAGTATTTTTCTTAAAGTCTTTTTTTTAGTTGAATTATTTGGCAAAAGTTTTGTAAGAAAAGAAAGTATTTTTTAGGAGAAAGAGAAACAGTTTTGGAGAAACAGAAAAAAGTAACTTCTTTTCAAATACTTTTGAAAAAAATACACTTAGAAGTAATTTTTAAAAGATTGGTCAAACATTAATTGAGGCTCATAAGTACTTTTCAAATTAATTAACCAAACACAAACTATTTCTCACCAAAAGTACGAGAAAAAGTATCTCAAAAGTATTTCTCAAACTAAACTGATTATTGCAACTTGGCCTAACAAGCTAATAATCACAACATAATTTTTTTTATTGTATCAATGTACTTAACATATTGTACAAGGTCATTCGTCTTATTATTTAAATTATTAATTTTATTTATTACGAATAGTTAATTTTATCGGGAGACAAAGATAATCAGCTTTGAAGTAGATGTTTGTTGGGAAAAGGGACTGCAGACCTCAGCACTCTCGGAAGGCAATTTCCAAATCACCCAACAATGATTTGCATATAATCAATTTTTTGTTTTTGCGATATTAGAAAATCCTTTTAGAAGTTAAGTTTAAGATGGCTTTAAACAGTGGCAATCGTTTGAAGATCCTATGGCCAGCGCCGGGGAGGGGGGGGGGGCGTGGGGGGGGGGGGGGGGATCGGAAATTAAATAAAAGACAAGTAAGAATAGCCGTGACTCAATTAGTAAGAGTTAGTGGTTTACCGAGACAATTAATCAACTAATCAGCCTGCTTACTTGTACAGGTACAATAGGGGTGTCATCGGTTATTTAAAAATCGACTAAACCGACAGAATCGTACTGTACCGAATTGATTTTTAGATTTCTTTTAATAAAACTGTATGTTTTTATATAAATCTATAACTGCACCGATAATTAGGGTAGATTTTTTATTTGATGAAAATATACCGAACCGCACTGAATAAATTTATAATATAAAAAATAATATTTATATATTAAGTTTAAAAATAATAAAGCATTAAATTTTTTCTTTGGCCTTGAAATTATGAAACCGTTATGAGCCAACAAGTAATTAAACTCAAAATCCTAATTCCCAAATCTATTATGCTACTTCTATTTAAACTAAATTATTTCCATGATATTCACTAGCAAGACATAAGGTATTGTAATGATTATGAGTAACAAATTACAATGTATTGAATATGTTTCCTTTCGTATGATTTAGATTTATCTTTTTAAATATTTAATCTTCTATAGACTTTATTCTTGAGTCCCAATTTGGTTAATATTTTTTATATTTGCTTAGTTTCTTTTACGTTGTTGTTGAATAATTAAGAATTTATACTTTAGCCATCAAGTCTTATAAAAGTACATATGTTATTGCATTCTACTTCTACTAGTGACTTTTACATGATATTTAAAAAAAATACCAAAAATTAACCGAATTGTACCAATACCGAAGAGAAACCTGAAAGTACAAGAGGGGGTGAATTGCTTTTTAAAAAAAACTTTTATAAGTAGTCGACTAGTTTACCAATTAGTCGACTGGAAATAAAAATAAGATAATAGTAAATGCATAAATAAAAATACAGGAAATAAAGACACCAAAATTTTTATACTGGTTCGGATTCAATGTGAATCCTAGTCCAGTCCCCTTGGGTTGCAAGGGTGTTCTCTTTCAATGATCGATATTTCTTGAGTACAGAATGGATGATGTAGCTTTACACTAACATCTTAATCTCTATGTCTCTTTTCTTTTCTTGATACAATGTCTCACCAGTGTTTATCTCTTTTTCTTCTCTCACTAATTACACAGTAGATCTAACAGAACTACAATGCTTATTTGGAGTAGAACAAAAAGAGCGAAAATAGTTCATTCAAAGTATATTCTTTTCAAGTCCGGAACATCTGTATATATACTTTCCATGAGGCCTTCGAGAATCTTGAGAGATTGCAAATCCAAGGGAGTTGATCCTTGAAAGGAACCATAAATTAATTTTTTTCCAAGAATAAGGTCAAGTTCCTATTGATCTTCCTTGATTTATGGTCTTGACGAGCTTTCCATCCGCTAGGCATATCTTTGTGTTACCTAAGGCGTATCCGCCGGATCCCTTGATTTCTGGCTTCATTGGTTTTTAGTGATCTCGTTCCCCTTTGATTTGGGGCCTTCCAGTAATAGTTTCCGTCAATCTCTGATTGATTATTCTTGTCGGATTTCCGTTGCTTAGTCATTTTTCATTGTTGATCATTGATTCTTTTCCTTGTTTGCTTTTGGACCCTCCGTTAATGGATTATTTCCTTAATCTATTCCTGACTGGTATTGCTTCTTGAATCCATTTAATTTATTTCTTGTAATCCTACACCAAATGTAAAATATTATTTTTCATCATTGAAACTTATAATTAACAATCTCCCTCTTTTTTATGATGACAAAAATAATATAAACAATAGTTGACTTCGCTGTAGTTCCTGTAGTCGACTCCCTCTCAATGAGTGTTGCATAATTCAGTCGACTCCCCCTCAACAAGTACTGCCTACTTTAGTTAACTCTGCGAACTATTATGTTCTTCCGACTCCTGCAATGTACTCCTGCAATGTACCTGCAATGTATAGTTCTTTCTCCCCCTTTTTGACATCAGCAAAGAGGGGATATACAGATACAAAAAAAAGCAATGTAAAGACAGTCACATCCTAGGCAATCATTTTAGATACTAAAGCACGCATTATAGGCATGCAAAGTTTTAGCAAAAATAAGAAAAGTATCCAACGACTGGTTATCCAGTCCAAAGCAGGAAAACACAAAAAGAATTGTTTGAAACTTCCACAACTAGTGACGCAAGAAGTAAGTAAGAGTATTGCAAATCGCCTCCTTCAGTCGTTCAAAGCTAGCATTTGCTGAAACTGTCACCCCATCAATCCTGTCATTCACTTACTTGTATGCTTTGACTGCATTTTCTCCAAGTCTAAGAATTGTAACCCTCATCTTTGAAACATCAGACCCTATCTCCTTGGAGATTGTATGGATGTCCCAAACGGTGGACTGAGCGACAACAAGAAGATCCTCGATGATGGTCAGCTAGTTGTCAATGGCAGTCATTTTCTCAGCAAGATCAGGATCACTTACGCTGTGATGAGAAACAGAGGCTTTGGTCTTGAGATCAGGTTGAACGTTCTTGACTTCACCTTCTTGTTTCGTCACCTAGGTGCCCTTTTCACATACATAACCTATACTAGTAAACACTGTAGAATTGCAGGATTTTGAAATAGAGACAAATGGGTATTCCGAGATAGAGATGTTGTGGGCTTCCAAGATGTGAGTGATAGCCATACCATAGAGCAAACTGGTGGGATCATTAGCATTTTCTATCATGAAATTTATGACCCAAGAGGATAATTTAATCTTGAGTTTGGTCAGAAGACAGAAAACAAGAAAGGTATCTCGTTGAGAGAAGGTGGAGAATGATCCAGGAAGAAGAGTTGTTATAACAATTTGGGCCAGAACTCGAATTTCAAAACTAACATCACTGGGACCTAACTAGTTAAGGAGGAAATCAGATGGACACTCAGTAATACAACGTTTTGCTTGATTAAAAGAAATTTCAAAATTATCAGGCCAAGTATTCTTGAAAAGCATGGGAACACCAGAGCACTTTACATTGATAAATTGAGTAAAACATGGCACTGTCAAGAACAATGTGTTCACCTAAAACTAGGGATTCTAACTTATCAGACTTGCTAGCGTGAAGATTTGCATAAAACATTCTCAATAAGGGTTCATAAACTTTGGGATGGGGTACATGCAGGAATTTTGACCATCCTTGAAAGACAAACAGATCTGTTACCTTGCAATTGAGGCCCTTCATGTCGTCAAGGTCGACTACTCTACCATGACCAATGGGCTTATCTCTCAGAGCAACAACGAAATCCCTGTTTAGGGTATCCCAGTTCAGCAGTGTCTAGATCTGGCATCTTTGCCTCTTCTTATTCAGGGTCCTCTAAAACTACAAAACGGTTCGGGCTGACTAGGTCCAGTTGGGTCATTGTTCACCAGGGCCTCTTTCCTCCTCCCTTTTCTGCTCACTCGTAGGGGTCGGGACCCCCATAAAGGCGAAGACCCATTGGGATTGGGCATGGACGAGCCTCGACTAGGCCAGCATTAATGAAAAAAGAAAAACTTCCCCCATCGCATCATTAACCGGTGTAGGATTCAAGATAAGGTCCATGATTCCTTTTCTTGAGAAGAATGCTCTGGTTTGGTATAAATGAAGCATGTTCCATAGCTAGCCCGAGTTGAACCATACTCCGTGGAAGCACACGTTTTGGGGCAGACAAATCGAAGCTATGATTTTCTTGTAGTCGGCCCGTAATGCCTCCCTTCATTTGCTTGCCTCCTTTCAGCTCAGAATGCCCATCATTAGCTAAAGAAGAGAGAGAAGGGGGAAGCTTAGTCTAATTGTCCGAAGTGATTCTTTCTTGATTGGATGCCAGCTTTCTCTTAAGAAATTGAGGTCAAAATCTAGAGAACTCGAGCGGTCTATTTTGGATTTTTTGGGGGTAAGAGATTCATGGGGGGTCTTCCATAGGCCATTTTCCATACGCCTTTTTCTCCTAAGTGATGAGATTAATCTGATAGTTCTGCGTGAGAAGAGGAAAACCCTTCTGAGTGGTCAGACCCTAGGTCTACTAGTTCTGGGGACTAAGAAGAGGGTTTTTCCTTGGAGCAAGTACTTTTTCTAGTGGAGGCAGATTGTTTTTGGAGTGTTTAGCCATGGAAAGACTATTTGGAAGGAGTTTGAAGGATTTTTGAAGAGGGTTTCTGAGCGATATGAACAATGGAGACTGAGATGAGTGGTTCAGAGAATAAAAAGACGTAATTTTGACGGTTGAGTGTAGGAAAGGAAAGGGTGTAAATGAAAGGTCATGATGATTGATTTTCCTTTCTTGAAAGCTGCAACTGATGGGAAAAGAGAGGGAAATCGGAGGCGCTAATTTAATGAGTACTTACACAAACAAACAAAATTAAAAACATTAGGCATACAAGAATTAAAGAAATCAAATAGGTCCTAATTTTTATGATCGGGAGAAATAATACCAAGTAGATTTCTTAGAGAGCAAAATCTATCTTCAAGTAAAGGCTTAGTGAAAATATTTTCCAGATGATCAGTAGTGCCAACAAATGATAATTCTATATCTCCCATGAGGACGTGATCTCTAATGAAATGTTGTTTGATGTCTATATGCTTAGCCCTAGAGTGATGCACAAGATTCTTTGAAAGACATATAGCACTAGAGTTATCACATAATATTTGAATAGGTTTAAAAAATAATTCATAATCACCCAGTTGATAAGACATCCATAATAACTGTGCACAACATTGTCCAATGGCGATATATTCAGCCTCTGTTGCGGATAGTGCAATTGATCTTTATTTTTTTACCGTTCCATGATATTAGTGCCTTTCCAAGTAATTGACATGTCCCGCTGGTGCTTTTTCTGTCTTCCTTATCACCTGCAAGATCACCATCTGAAAAACTTTCTAGTTTAAAACTGTTAGAACGTGGATACCATAGTCTGTAAGAAATAGTTCCAATGAGATAACGAATTATCCCATTTACGGCACTCACATGTGATTCCTTACGAGCTGACTGAAACCTAGCACATTTATATACATTAAACATAATATCTAGTCGACTGGCAGTTAAGTAAAGTAAAGAGACAATCATTCCACAATATTTGGTTTCATCAACAGGATTTCCCTTTTCAACCTTGTCAAGACTTGTTGACGGACCCATTGGTGTACCAATAGCTTTAGCACTACTCATACCGAACTTCTGAATTAGCTCCTTTGTATATTTCGTCTGGCATATAAAAGTTCCTTCTTCAGATTGTTGAATTTGAAGTCCAAGAAAAAATGTGAGCTCTCCCATCATACTCATTTCAAACTCACTTTGCATAAGATTAGCAAATTCCTCGCACAAAAGAGGGTTACACTACCAAATATAATATCATCAACGTAAAATTGAATAATAAGATTATCTTCTGATGAATAGTGTAGTATCTACTTTACCTCTTATAAATCCGTGATCAAGTAAAAATAAGCCAAGTCTTTCGTACCATGCTCATGGAGTTTGTTTAAGTCCATACAAAGCCTTAGTCAACTTATACACATGGTAAGGGAACTTTGAGTTTTCAAAACCAGGAGGTTGTTTTATATATACCTCCTCATCAATGAAGCCATTTAATAATGCACTTTTGACATCCATCTAAAAAAGTATAAATATTTTGAAGGATGCGTATGCAAGAAGAATTCGTATTGACTCTAGTTGAGCTGCTGGAGCAAAGGTTTCATCGTAGTCAACTCTTTCCTGCTGTGAGTACCCTTGAGCTACTTATATGGCTTTGTTTCTCACAACCTTTCCATCTTCATTGAGCTTATTTCTGAAAACCCATTTTGTTCCAATTGCAGTAGCATCTACAGGCTTAGGCAGTAATTTCCACACTTAGTTTTTGTCAAATGGATCGAGTTCTTCATACATTGCTTGTACCCAGTTTGAGTATTTTAGAGTTTCCTCTATCTTCTTTGGTTCAATCTGAGAGATCAGTGCTATATTTGCCTTTTTCTTGAGAGCTCCCCTGGTTTTCATTCCTTCACTTGGATCTCCTATGATAAACTTTTGAGGATATTTAGGTTCACTTCTCCATTCATTTGGACGTGTTGAACTCGTATGAGTAGTTGACTCCTTATGTGATTTTGGTTGGCTGTTGTTTAGCTCATTAGTTGACTCCGTGACACCGTCTAGCCTGTCAGTCGACTTTTGAGGTTTCCTTGACTGAGGTGTTTCTTGATTGAGATCTTCATCACCTGCAATAATTCCTTTCTCGGCCGTAGTATTATTTTCATCAAATATAACATGTACTGATTCTTCTACAGATAGAGTGCGTTTATTATAAACTCTAAAAGATCTAATATTTATGGAATAACCTAGAAAAATAACTTCATCACTTCTTGGATCAAATTTTCCAAGATTGTCCTTACCATTGTTGTGGATGAAACTCTTGCTGCCAAACAGATAAAAATAACCTATGTTGGGTCATTTGCCTTTCCATAGTTCATATGGAGTTTTCTTCAAGATAGGTCTTATGAGACATCTGTTGAGAATGTGACAAGTTGTGCTTACTGCTTCTACCCAAAAGTGATTAGGCAAGGAATATTCTAGTATCATAGTTCTCGCCATATCTTGCAGAGTTCTATTTTTCCGCTCAACTACTCCATTCTATTGGGGTGATCTTGGAGCTGAGAAGTTGTAGGTGTATCCTTGATCATTGCAGAAGTCTTCAAATGCTTTGCTTTCAAATTATCCTCCATGATCGCTTTGAATGGTTGTAATAAGATACTCCTTTTCTCTTTCAACTCTTTTACAGAAGATCTCAAAGTTTTTCAAAGCTTCATCTTTGAGAGATAGAAAAATCACCCCATGTAAAACGTGAGTAGTCATCAACTATAACAAAATCATATTGTTTTCCTCCTATGCTAGCAGTTCTGGTGGGTCCAAAAAAATCTATATGAAGCAATTGTAAAGGCTTTGATGTAGACACAATGTCTTTATTTTTTAAAGAGTTTCTGGTTTGTTTACCAATCAGACATGCAACACATACATGATTTCTAGAAAAATTGAGTTTACGGAGACCAATAACTAAATCATGCCTTGAGAGTTTCTCTATAAGATGCATGCTTGCATGACCAAGTTTCTTATACCATAACCATAGATCATCATATATGGATGCTAGACAAATGTGACCATCTAGATTTTCAAAACCATCAAGAATATAAACATTACCATACCTTTTTCCTGGAAGGATTATTTTACCTGTCTCATCTTAAATAGCATAACCCATTTTCTTGAACTTTACTTCGTACCCTGAATTACATAGCTGACTTATACTCAGGAGATTATAGTTAAGTCCATCTACAAGATAAACTTTAGTAATATCACAGTTGTTATTGAATAAAACTGTGCTAGTGCCGACTATCTTCCCTTTTGAGTCATCGCCAAATTTAACACTTCCTCCATTTATCTTTGTAACTTCTTTGAATAGGTTTTTGTCACTTGTCATGTGACTGGAACACGCACTATCTAAGTACCATTTCCCTTTCTGTCTCTTCTTGTGATGTTCCTCGCTTGTTTCACCTCGTGCCATGAAACAACTCTCATTATCATCTTTGCATTCATCGTCCGATGCATCTTCATCTGTCCAACAACCTAAGAATTTGTTCATGTCATTTTCGAGGATTGTCATGAAGCGTAGATTTGCTATCTTTTCATGTTTTGAACCGTCTTCATCACTCTAGCTTCCAAATGATTTGTTCTTGTTGAATCCTCTGGAAACCTTTCTTTTAAGATCTAGGCATTCAGCTTGAACATGCCTATATCTTCCACACTCATAGCATTTTCCATCATTCTTGTCTTATTCATTATATTGCCTTGTTCGCCTGGGTGGTATCCTACCTCTTCTTGTGTTTCTGTATCTCCTCATCAAACTATCCATGTTTCTTGATACCATGGCAATCTCTTCTTCAAGAGGTTCAGGGTCGTCATCAATATCATTTTCTGTCCTTTCAGTTGTAGCCTTAAAGACGATTGTTTTCTTCTTCTCTTCCTGGCTTGTTTTCTTGATGTGAATTTTCTCGAAAGCTATAAGATCTCCTCGAAACTCATCATAAGAAAGTTTATTTAGATCTTGTGATTGGAATGCAACTACTTTTGTCTGCCAAGTGGTAGGTAGACTCCTCAGAATTTTCCGAACTTGATCACCACTTGAGTATGGTTTACCAAAAGCTTTTAGATCGCTAATGATTTTGCTGAACCTCACAAACATTTCTTCAATGGATTCTCCGTCTTTCATCTGGAAAAGTTCGTAGTCATGAACTAACATGTTGATGTGAGTTTCTTTTACTTTGCTGGTTCCTCCATAAGTAACTTCCAGTTTATCCCACATTTCTTTGGTTATATCATAACTAGAAATTTTCACATATTATTCTCTATTTATAGCATTATAGAGTAAGTTTTTTACTTTAGCATTGACTTGAATAACTGCCATTTGCTCGTCTGTGTACTCATCTATATCTTCTGGATCAGCAGGTGGTTGAGCAGTTGTTGGTAGTGGATAGTTTTCCTTTTTGATAACTCGCCAAACTTTGACATCATAGGATTTTGCATATATTTCCATACGCACTTTCTAGTGAAAAAAAATGTTGTCCATTAAAATATGGTGGCCTAAATTGCGATGTTCCTTCTTAAAAGAGTGCTCCAACAATAACTTGATTTGCCATGATCCTTTCTCACAAGATGTTAAGCAAAAAATGTGAGACTAGCTCTCATACCAATTGAAAGTACAAGAGGGGAGGGGGGTGATTGCTTATTTAAAAAAACTTTTATAAGTAGTTGACTAGTTTACCAATTAGTCGACTGGAAATAAGAACGAGATAATGGTAAATACAGAAATAAAAATGCAGGAAATAAAAACACCAGAATTTTTATACTGGTTCGAATTTAATGTGAATCCTAGTCCAGTCTCCTTAGATTGCAAGGGTGTTCTCTTTCAGTGATCGATATTTCTTGAGTACAGAATGGATAATGTAGCTTTACACCAACAGCTTAATCTCTATGTCTCTTTTCTTTTCTTGATACAATGCCTCATCAGTGTTTATCTCTTTTTCTTCTCTCACTAATTATACAACAGATCTAACAGAACTACAATGCTTGTTTGGAGTAGAACAAAAAGAGCGAAAATGATTCGTTCAAAGCATATTCTTTTCAAGTCTGGAACATCTGTATATATACTTTTCATGAGGACTTCGAGAATCTTGAGAGATTGCAAACCCAAGGGAGTTGATCCTTAAAAAAGAATCATAAATTGATTCTTTCCAAGAATAAGGTCATGTTCCCGTTGATCTTCCTTGATTTATTGTCTTGACGAGCTTTCCATTCGCTAGGCATATCTTTGTGTTACTTGAGGCGTATCCGCTGGATCCCTTGATTTTCCGCTTCATTGGTTTTCAGTGATCTCGTTCCCCTTTGATTTGAGACCTTCTAGTAATAGTTTCCGTCAATCTTTGATTATTCTTGCCGGATTTCCGCTGCTTCATCCTTTTTCATTGCTGATCATTGATTATTTTTCTTGTTTGCTTTTGGACCCTCCGTTAATAGATTATTTCCTTGATTTATTCCTGACTGGTATTGCTTCTTGAATCCCTTTAATTTATTTCTTGTGATTTACACCAAATGTAATATCTTATTTTTTATCATTGAAACTTATAATTAATAAAACCGACATGATTGGGACGGTAAGATTAGCCTACTAACTATTTCAACTATCTATTAAATCATTTCTCTAGATTAGAAATAAAAACTTCAAGATCTATCTCCTCCCTTTTCTACTCTGTATGCATGTAAAACCGGGGCTAATGAGCATCCTGATTTTTCGGTGGGGCAAACGAAGCAAAAGCATGACTACATGGAATCAGAATCGAAGCGGGGACTTTAACGTACTAAGGCCAGAATGGGAACTTGTCACAGGGCCCGGCAAGACAACACCCACCGAACCTGGTACGAGCCCCATGATCTCGAAAAGCAGTACAAACAGTTGCTCACGCCTAAATGAGGGCCGTGTTATCCGCACCAACCGGATATCACGGTGCGTATATCGCCCGATGTCGGTAGCATATTGGTAATTGATGTACAAGGAGGATTTTTACCTCTTTTAGAATTGTACTAAGGGTAAAACTCCCTACTATATATAGAGGAAATTTTTAATTCAATACACACATTGTAACACTCATATTAAAGCAATAAAAACTTGTTTCTCTACTTTCTAGTTATTGAGAATTTTTTATTTTGATCATAGTTCTTCATACGCATTTGGCTCCGAATCGAGGGTCCGGTCGAGGGAAGAACTGTTGTTAAGCTTAAATCTGAGCCCTGACTTAACATTACAACTGATTTGGTTATTTATTTTATCTTTGATTCATTTATCTAACATTCTTGATTACTTGTATTGAATCAATCCACATATCCTTAAAAACGCGTACAAATTTAATTGTTATCCATTTTAAGGGTAAACATACTCCTTGTAGGAATTAGAACCAACAATGGGGAGGGAGTCAAGTGAACATCTGAACCGTTGGCAAGAATTTTGCCTTCATCAGACTTCCATGCTGCAAATATGCTGAAAATCGTATGATATTACTCGAAAGAAATAGAATATTAGTTAAATATTTTATTAATAGGTGATATATGTTCAACTAAAAGTATGTATTTTTATATGCTAATCGCCTCATATTGTAGTGCTTTATTGAAGATTGTAGGGTGCAATATAACATTTTGAGCTTAATCACATTAGTATATATATAGGAAGTAAATGGGAGTGAAATGTAGTAAAAGATTTTGAGTTGGAGCAATAATGGATGAAATATGGAAGATTTCAAATTCCACTACGATGAAATATGAGAAGATTTCAAATTCCACTGGTCAGGCCACCGCTCTATGATTTCTCTGGCACTCAACACTTGAAAATTTTCATAGAAAAAATTGGGTGCCCAAGCCTACCGCCCCACGGTGCCTGTAGTGCTGGAAACAGAATGTCCAAATTAAGAGTGGCTGATCTAGAATTTTAAAATATGGGTACTCAACTATTTTTAATTTAAAAATTACTATTAAGACTAAGTACTTAGTGTTTACCCGTAAAACGGTACAGTTAAATTTATACGCGATTTTTAGACAAGTGAATTAATTTGATCCTGAAATAATAGATAAATTAGATAAAAAAATATAATACTTTACAAAGCGGTGGTTAGACCGGCCATGATGTATGGGATTGAGTGTTGGCTTGTTAAGAACTCGCATATCCGGAAGATAAAAGTAGCAGAAATGAGGATGTTGAGGTGGATGTGCGGACACACTAGGATGGATAAGATTAGGAATGAAGATATTCAGGATAAGGTGGGCGTGGCTCTCATTGATGACAAGATGCTGGAAGCGAGGCTCAGATGGTTCGGGCACGTACAAAGAAAAAGCACGGATGCTCCGGTAAGGAGGTGAGAGCAGCTAGCTTTGGAGGGCACGAGAAAAGGTAGAGGACGTCCTAAGAAGTATTGGAGAGAGGTGATCAGGCAGGACATGGCGAGACTTCAGATTTCCGAGGACATGGCTCTTGATAGGAAGTTGTGGAGGTCGAGTATTAGGGTTGTAGGTTAGGAGGTAGTTGAGTCTCCCTTACTTCGTACCTTTGTGAGGCTAGTTTGGTAGGGGTTTTGTCGATGTCAGCTAGTGGCAATGTTGTGTTTTACTACTCCTTTATTTTCCATAGTGCCAGGTCTATGTATTGTCTATCGCGTTTGCTTTGCATCTACTTTCTCATTTTCATGATGTTATTTTTCCTATGGTTTCTATTAGTGATACTGATAATGTCTCTTTTCGTCTTCTTGAGCTGAGAGTCTTTCAGAAATAACTTCTCTACTCCCTCGGGGTAGGGTTAAGGTCTGCGTACACACTACCCTCCTCAGACCCCACTAGTGGGATTTCACTTGGTTGTTGTTGTTGTTGTTTTTTAGCCTTGAGATGGAGATGAAATAGTAAAAATAGCAGTTCCGGGAGCAGGGCTTCCAGGCACAACAACAATAATATCAAAAAGCATGAAGATAAAATTAGATTAAGCTTTGGATAGGGTGTAGCGTATGTTTGCTAGAAAATTCGTGTCCCTTACAATGATAGTAGAGCTCACTATTTATAGATGTATCTAGGGAACAAGGTCCTAGGATCAATCCCCTCTTTAATGTCAATTATGAGGGACATTGAAAAATGTGTAACAACGGAAAGTGAATGTCATATTTCTAGTAACGGGCAGTGTACTTAATACTGTATAATATTCTTTATTAAATTCTACCGGGTGGAAAGTATTTATTTCATCTTTATCAGTATCATTCTCTCTGGTAACAGACGGGATCGTTGCCTTCGATTTCAGCTATCTTCTGTCTTCAGCTCCAAGTGTCACTTCCTCATTTGATCGTTTAATATAACACATTTTACTCTATACAGATAATCCCCCTGCTTTCCTTTGACATACCTTTGTATTACTGGGAAGTTGGTAGAAATATTTTTTTTGGTGGGAAATTTACTAAACCCTTCAGAAAAGTTTCTGACGGTTGATTAGACGCACGTCCCTCTTCATTTAATGCCCCGAACACGCGTCATGCCATGATTTAGCATAACTTTGCCAGTTATCGAGGTAATTA
The DNA here is from genome assembly GCF_000390325.3 of Nicotiana tomentosiformis. Classification (NCBI taxonomy): domain Eukaryota; kingdom Viridiplantae; phylum Streptophyta; class Magnoliopsida; order Solanales; family Solanaceae; genus Nicotiana; species Nicotiana tomentosiformis. The sequence goes on from NC_090813.1 coordinate 133,860,074, forward strand.
TGGCTACGAGTTTCGCCGCCTACACCTTTACTTATACGCATCAACCTCCTTCATTTACACTTCATAATACTCCAAATTTTCTAAGACTTACTTTACTCAACTCATTCTTCGATTTTAAGCTTTCTTTAACTTCCTTCTTTGAGAGAAAAACCCTCCTGATGATAAAAGAAATGGCATCTTCTTTAAGAAACCCAAGTTATTCAAAGAACAAAGGCAAAACTGATGATGTTGCCCCCCCTACGATGAGTACCATCATCCCAAAGAATTTGATTACCACCAAATATTTTGAAGAGAAGTACCCTTCTACTCACCCTCGTACGTGGGTCGTTAGCGTATACCCTTCTTCTATCCGTCCTTACAGTATCCCTGCTGTGAAGGAAGGCTGCCACTGTCAACATTTGGACATTATCGCTCCCAACCTGGCAGAGCGGATAACCTTACCCAAGAAGTATTTTACATATTTTTACACGTATCCCTTCACTTTGGAAGCGTTTTCTTTGAGTGGAGAGCTTGGCTCCGTCATTCTGGAGTTCTGGCTCCGCTATAAGGTGATCTTGGCATAGGTAAGCCCTTCATGTGGAGGACAATCACTTGTCTTTGGTGCCTGTGCCAGGAGATAAGAGAAGAGCTATTCTTAGCTCGAGTGATGAACCTTTATTCCCCCAAACTCTTACATGAGGGAATGATAAATTTCAGAAAACATGGCCACCATGCACTTCTATCTAGCATGGATGATGACAATGATCGTGGGCGGATGGAACGATTCGTTTCAATCGCCACTAGTGACATCATCCCGACCTCGACTCCGACTTTCCCGAAATTATGGAACTGTACTCGTAAGTCCATCATTTGTTTCTTCTTGTGTAAAGATCATTCCACATTATTATTAACTCTTCTGTCTTTACCTGTTTCATCGACTCGGTGGGTTCCACCTAGGGTTGAGGTCTTGCACCAATGGGTCCAGAAAACTTTGGACGTTACTATGCCTGAAACCCATACGTGGAAAGAGATGTCCCTAAAATGTGGATGGAAGGCCAAAAATCATGGTAAGTTAAACTCATTTTGTTTTTATCTTTTCACATAAGAAAGCTGTTTGACTCTTCCATCCTGTTAAATCCAGGTCTACCCCAGGGCTCAGTTGTCGATCTCGAGGAGGACGATTTGCTAATCTTGCTAATGCGGCAAGGCTATTGCAGGAGGCTTTTAGACAGACAGGTTTCTTCGGCCCTGCTTCTGGTGGGAGTGCTTCTTCCTGGAGACCCCGACCAGAGAACAAGCAACCAAAAAGAAGATGTCCCTCCGCGGCAGGGGGAAAGAATAAGAGGGCAAAGAATATCGCTCCCGAGTCGTCTCCGAAAGTTGTGGTAACGAGCCCCCTGCCCGAGCCGACCATAGACACCATAATGATTGACGATGATGGGGAAGCCAGCGAGGAAGGGGATTCTCTACATAGAAGATGACGACCTTCCTCAGCACAACAGACTGCTCAATCTGTTGAGTTAGTTACACCAATCGAGGACGATGCCTCGTCTCTCTAGGGGGGAGTTTGAGATACTGGAAAATGCCAACTCCCATTTCTAGATCCCAGTCACTATGCCTGGTACTCTGAGATTGAGTATCGGGTCCTTGCCATCTTCAGTTGACGAGCAACCAATACCCAGCACTGTACTGGCCGCAGCCGCTTCTCATCCTTCAGCGCCATCAGCTTTATCTTCTTCTTCACCGACTCTTCAACCAGCAACTGCTATATCATCTCCACCGATCGTATCTATCTGATAAGAGGATGTTCCTCTCCCCCAGTCCCCAATTCATGGGAACTTTGGATAGAATTACGCTACCCCCCTCAGAAGATCCGCAACGTATGAGGAACGTTATTCTCTCGATTTCTACCTGATGCAATCTGCTATCCCGGCCGGTGGAACTTGCTAACTATCTAAAGCCTTTGTCTTTAGAAAAATATTGCTAAAAGATACAAGTTCTCTCGGGAGGGTGCTTGTTGAACAACGCTATGTACAATGCCGTAGCGGTATATTCTTCATTTCCTTTGTTATCTCTTATATCTTTGATTTAGTAGTATTTTGAGTTTGACTTTTTTGTTTAGTGAGCCAATTTCCTTGTTTCTGAGGACCTCCAAAGGTTGATTCGAGATAAGAAGGAACTTACTTCCAAGCGTGATCAAATTTTGGCCGAGCGGGACCAAACTGCTGCTCGCCTCTCAGAATTGGAAGACAAAGTTGGTAAGCATGTTGTATTGGAGGCTCGTTTGCAGCAAAGCAAGAAAGAAGTAAATACCCTTATCCAAGATATTGCCCCGCTGAGGGTTCAATTTGAAGAGGCCAGGGCCAAATGGGCTGAAGTTCATAGTGTCATTCTTGCTGCAACCTATTGCGAGACTGCCTCCGCTGAAAGATTAAACAATTTGGAGGCTGCCTTGAACTCCAAAACTAAAGAGCTTTCTGCTGCCGGGGTGAAATATTCCCAATTAGAGGAGAAGTATAACAGGACCATTGAGAATTATAGACTTTTCATCTCTACTGTTCGTGATCTCGATGTTAGCCTCCTATCTGTTAGATCCGCACGAGAAAATCTTTCTACCGAGGTTGACCAACTTAAAGAAGAACTCAAGCGCCGAGCGGCTTCTCTCACTATTGAAAATACATATGTTATGTACAACATGAGGAGAAAAACCTTGTAAGAGGCTAAAGCGAGTGTCATTGACTTGATTCATAAATTGCTAAAGTCCGTGAGCTGGAGTCAATTACTAAAAGAGGTCTTCTGTCTAGGCCTGATGCTTCTGGTTCTTCTGGTTTTGGTTCCGAATTCTCGGGAACTGAAGAGGAACCGGAAGGCGAAGATGTTGAAGGTCATAATGATGATGGCAAGATATTGAGCCGCCGGCGGTTCTACCCACTTCTCCTAGGGGCGCGAATGCTTCTTTTTTTCCAGGTTCTGGAGAAGGAGCAACCTAGATTTTCATTTCTTTTACCAACTTTGGTAGTTGTGCCATTTTGGCACATTCGTTGTAAATAAAAACATCTTTTGCTCAATATTGCATGAGTCCTTTTGCGTTCTTTTGTTTTAACATTTATACAAGTTTAATCTTTGCGTCCTTTCTCTTTAAGCTTTTTGCGTAAATTTTATTGTTTGCGTCTGATTATGCAAGGCTTTGGGTGTATTTTCCCCGAAAGCATTTGGATTTTAGGTACAAGTTCTTCCGAAATCAACCCTTTATCGTGAGGGATTTCATAAGAGAGGGCCCTCTTTTGTTTACAGTGCTTTCGAAGAGGACGTCTCCTGGTCATTACGGTACTAGCATTTGAAGTACTTGTTTAACTTTTAAATGAAGAAATCAATTCATCGTTCAGACAAGAAACAAGATAGAAATAAAATAATTTTACTTTATTCCTTCCATTTTCAAAAATGTACATAAGCATTTGTTATGCTAAAAGGAAATTGCCATATCTTGTGACTAACTTGTACAACTTATTTCTACAGGGATGGCCCTGCAGTCCTCGGTCCCGATGATATAACTATTCTTTCCCTCTTAGTGTTCGAATGCGAAGAATGCGAATTGAAACACTGGAAGTTTAACACCTTCGAGGATCCCACTAATGAATTGCTAGATAATCTCCAGTTAGGTAACAAACTTCACTTCCCCTTAGGAATTTGTGCTATCGAGCCAAAGACTATCTAACAATCCCCTAGTGGCTTGCACTTGTGAACAGACGGGTAACCTTTGTTCGATAGTAAACTTAACTTCCCCGTGGGAACTTTGCTACCGAGCAAAAGATTATCTAACCGTTCCGGAGTGGTTCTTTGCTTGTGTTCCGTGTTATTAAAAGGTCTTATTGTTGCTGTTGAAACCTTCTTCGTAGTATGCTTTATGTTGTTGCCTCGTTAAAAACCTTGCCCGAAAAATCCAATTTGGACAAAAATTGGACGAATGAAAAAAGAGTAGAGCTCATACTTTCAGTATAGGCGATGATCATAAGCAATAATGTCTCTTGAGATATGCCACGTTCCAGTTGCTTGGCAACTTTTCTCCATCTTGATTTTCCAGCTCGTATGAACCTTTCCCGGAAACAGCTAAAACCTGCTAGGGGCCTTCCTATATTTGACCTAGCTTCCCTGCATTTAGTTCCTAGGTGTTTTGAGGTACATTCCTTAGAACCAAGCCTCCCACTTTGAAATAAAGGAGTTTTGCTCTTCTATCGTAATATGTTTCTATTCTCTTCTTTTGAGCTTCCATCCTTATATGCATTAAGTCCCTGCGCTCATCGAGCAACTCCAAATTGACCAACATTGCTTCATTGTTTGCTTCTTCATTTGTTTGGAAGTATCTCAAGGTAGGATCCCCTACTTCCACCGGGATCAAGGCTTCTGCTTCGTACATAAGGGAGAAAGGAGTCTCCCCTGTGCTCGATTTGGCCATTGTTCTGTACGCCCATAGTACTCCGGCCAGTTCCTCGGGACATCTGCCTTTAGTTGCTTTCAATCTCTTTTTGAGATTTTGTATAATCACTTTGTTTGTTGATTTCACTTGACCATTTGCGGTCGGATGATAGAGAGAAGATGTGATTCTTTTGATTTTCAAATCTTCAAGGAACTTCGTAACCTTTGCGCCTATAAACTGTCGCCCGTTGTCACAAGCTCTCTCTTTTGGTATCCCAAATCTGCAAATTATGTTCTCCCACAAGAAACCCACCACTCCACGTTCACCGATCTTCGGATAAGGACCTGCTTTAACCCATATAGAAAAATAGTTAGTTAAAACCAAAAGAAACCTTACCTTACTAGGGGCCAGCGGCAGAGGTCCGACGATATCCATTTCCCACTTCATGAACGACCATGGAGACAAAACTGAGTGCAATAGTTATGTTGGTTGATGTACCAATGGTGCGTAGCCTTGACACTTATCACATTTTTGAAGAAAAGAATTGGCGCCTAGCTCCATTCGGGGCCAGTAGTATCCTACTCTTACCAACTTTAGTACCAAGGATTCTGAGCACGAATGATTTCCACATATCCCTTCGTGGACTTATCGCATAACATAGTGGGCTTCGGAGGTTCCCAAGAATAGGGCCTTGGAAAGATTTCCTGTACAATTGTCCTCCTTTGAAGCTATATCGTTCTGCTTTAGTATGCAGCGCCCGGGATGCCTTAGGGTCTTCAAGCAAGTTTCCGTACTCGAGATAATCAATGATCTCATTCCTCTAGTCCCAAACCAGATTAGTTGTGTTTACCTCATAGAAACTATCTGCATCTAGAACCGAGTGCATAAGCTATATGATTGTACCAGAGTCCGATCCTTTCATTTCTATTGATGAGCCAAGGTTAGCTCTGCTTCTGAGTTTCTTCCCTCAAGATATGCGTAATTGACCACTCCCGGAATTGAGCAAGCAAAGCTTGAATCTTCAATACGTATTGTTGCATGCATTCCTCTTTTGCTTCGAAGATCTCGTAGACCTGATTTACCACCAGCTGGGAGTCGTATTTGATTTCTATGATCTCAAAATCTAGTCCCCGGGCCAATTCAAGTCCTACAATCAAAGCTTCATACTCCACTTCATTGTTAGTCCAAGGAACCGTTCTTATGGCATGCCTTAGGGTTTCTCCCAAAGGCGTGGTTAATAGTATGCCAAGATGGACCCTTTTACGTTGGAAGCTTCGTCTCTAAATAGGGTCTAAACTCCTAATGTCAGTTCTGACACCATCACTGCTTCTTTGGTTTCCAGAGGCAGCAACCCTGGACTGAAATTGGCCACAAAGTCGACCAAAACCTATGACTTAATCGCAGTCCTAGGTTTATATTCTATGTTAAATTCACTCATCTCGACGACCCATTTGGCCAACCTACCCAAACGTTTGGGTTTATGAAGGATATTACTCTGGGGAAAGGTGGTCACCACAACTATCGGCCTTAGCTTCCGAGCGACGACTACGAGGGTCAAGGCCAACTTCTCTAAATGCGGGTAGCGAGTTTCTGCTCCCATTAAAATTCTACTGACGTAATAAATAGGAGATTGCTTACCTTCATCCTCACGGACTAAAACAACGCTTATCACTACCTCCGAGACTTCTAGGTAGATTAATAATTTTTTGCCTTCCTCCGGCTTCGATAGTAACAGAGGACTTGACAAGTACCATTTAAAATCCCTCAAAGCCTACTGGCATCCCGAGGTCCATTCGAAGTTATTATTCTATTTGAGCAACATGAAGAAATGGTGGCATCACTCTGAAGACCAGGAAATGAACCTGCTCAAAGCGGCTAATCTCCTTGTGAGCCTTTAAACCTCTTTTACGCTTGACAGCTGGTCCAGGATGTCTTCGATGGTTTTGATTTTATCGGGGTTAACCTCAATCACCCTTTGTGACACAAAAAATCCCACGAACTTGCCGGAGCTGATTCCGAACGCACATTTCTCGGGGTTAAGCTTCACGTTATGCTTCCTTAGGATGTCAATGGTTTCTTTCAAGTGTTTAAGATGATCACATGCGTTCAGAGACTTAACAAGCATATCATCTAGATAAACTTCCACGGTTTTCCCTATCTGTTTTTCAAACATTTTATTTATGAGCCATTGATAAGTGGCTCTAGCGTTTGCCCGAACAGCATCACATCATAGCAGTATGTTCATTAGGAATGAAGTTTTTTCTTGATCCTCTAGGTTCATCTTAATTTGGTTGTACCAGAGTAAACATCAAGGAAACTCACTAACTCATACCCGGTCGTTGCATCAATCATTTAATTGATGTTTAGCAATGGGAACGAGTCCTTTGGGCACACCTTATTCAAGACCTTATAGTCTACGCACATGCGAAATTTATTATTCTTCTTAGGAACTACTACTACGTTAGCTAACTAGTCCGAATACTTTACCTCTGGGATTGAACAGATATCAAGTAGGCGAGTTACCTATTCCTTGATGAATTTATTTCTAGCCTCGGCAATAGGATGTTTTTTGTCTTATCGAAGGAATGTTGGGGTCTAGGCTTAGCATGTGTACGGCCACTTCCATTGGGATACCTGTCATTTCCGCATGCGACCACGCAAAACGATCGACATTAAATTTAATAAATTCAATAATCTTTTTCAACTTTTCGAATAATGCGACTTGCTGAAGCTCTTCCGATGTGGACTTTATTGCGTTTGTCTCTTCTAGTACCTAGAAATATCTTGGCACCTGATAAGATTCTGATGCCTCTTCCCCCTGATTGACTTCGTTGGACTCGGGAGCAGGTGTCGGTTCCTGTAATTGCTATGCCGTATGCTCCTTCCCTTTGCTACTGGAGACCAAAATCGCATTAAACTCCCTTGCCTCCGGTTGATTGCCTTTTATCTTCTTAATCCCCCCGGGAGTTGGGAATTTCAGCAACTGGTGATACGTCGTTGGTACAACCTTTATCTCGTGCACCCATGGTCTTCCCAGGATAATGTTGTAGCCCATATCACCTTCCACCACCTCAAAAAGGGTGGTCTTCATCACCCCTTCGACGTTCGTGGGCAGCAGGATCTCTCCTCGGGTTTTCACACTTGCTAGGTTGAACCCAGCGAGAAGTTTTGTGGCCAGAATGATGCTTTCGGTAAGTTTAGCTTGCTCCAATACCCTTAATTGTATAATATTGACCGTGCTCCCTGGATCCATCAGAACACATTTGATTTTAAAATCTAATACATTTACCAATGCATTGTTATGTGGTAACAACATTCCACATGCATCTTCCTCCATGAAGTGATGTCGTCTTCAGCGACTTTTCAAAGTCTCTTGTTGTGGGTCACTGATACTTTCATCTTATTGTTCCCGAGAAGGTAACCCCGTTAATCTCGTTTCCCCTGAAAATCATGTTGATCGTCAGGCGCGAGGGATCTTCTCTTGCTTTTGGGGGCTCCGTGTTGTCACGATTGTGACCGTTATTCTTTCTGGCCCGGTCACTTAAGAATTCCCTGAGATGGCCATTTTTCAATAGTGTCGCCAACTCTTTACGCAGATGCCGACAATCCCCAGTTCGGTGACCGTTCGTCTCGTGGTATTCACACCACAAATTAGGGTCCCTCTGACTAGGATCAAATATCATCGGGTTCGAGAACCATGATTTTTTAATGTTCCTCATAGCCGATACCAACTCTACTACACACTGACGTTGAAGTTGTATCCTGAAAGTCTGGGATAGGAAGGATCTCGAGAACCTGACATTTCCTTGTCTTGTAATTACCTGTTGTTCTGGCCGCATTCCGTTTTTCTATCGGTAACAAACCTGTTTACCGATCGTAAGCCTCTGCCGTGTCCTTTGGCCCATTCATAGGGAAAAAACTGGCTGCTCGGAGACCGTCTATCTATGTCGAAATCATCTCTTGATTTCTCTTTATTCTTCTCACGACCTTAAACTAACGCCGAGAAGCCAAGCGGATCATCCTCAATCCATATCTTTGACTCATACCGGTTATGAACATCCGCCCAAGTCGTCGCTTGGAACTCGAACAAGCTTTTTTTCAACTTCTAGGAAGCATCGAAATTTCTCGGATTCAAACCCTTGGTGAATGCTTCAGCCGCCCATTCATCCAGAATGGCCCGAAGCAATATTCTTTCCTTCTGTAACTGGGTTACAACTTCCCGCAGCAATTCGGACTGTAACTGGGTTACAACTTCCCGCAGCAATTCGGACTCTCCTTGTACAATCCTGAATATATCGGCCTTACGTGCCTACACCTTTCTGGCCCCGGGATGGGCCTTAATGAAAGAATCTGCAAGCATCTGGAAGGAGTCTATGGAATGCTCGGGCAACAGTGAATACCACGTCAAGGCTCTCCTCGTGAGAGTCTCTCCGAATTTTTTTAGCAAAACGGATTCGATCTCGAGGGGAGCTAAATCGTTCCCCTTCACTGCCGTCGTATAGGTGGTGATATGATCCTGAGGGTCTGAAGTCCCATCATAATTCGGCACGTCAGGCATTTAAAACCACTCCAGGATCATTTTTGGTGTCATGCTTTGTTTGTACGGCAATTGAGTGTACCTCTTTGAGTCCGGTCCTTTCAGCATTGGTGGTGCACCCGGGATTTTGTCCAAGCGGGCGTTTACTTCCCTCATAAATCGTATGAGTTTGTTTTTGAAGGGATTACATCGAACCGACCTCATCCCTCTACGTGTTGTTGTCGATCCTCTGCGTTGTTTGATTTGCGGGAGCACCGGGAGGAACTGGACCTCGTCCATTCGTGTAATTGGAAGCACCCGATAACGCCTGCTTTAGTTCTGCCATAACCTTATCCTGCCGTGCGAAATGGCCTCTTGTTGCTCCTGCAAGACCCTTACCGCTTCAAAGACGTGATCTTCTTCAGCATCATTAGGATTCGTCTCCCAAACGTGTCGCGGGTACTACCTGCCAAGGACCGGTGTGGCCTTGTTCCCTTCGCTGCGGGTAACACTGATTGAATCCTCATGCTGAGGTTGATTTTCTTGGGCTTCAAGGTTGTGTGTGTTGTTAACACCATTATCTGTCATTTTCTACGATTTTATGTTAAGAACAAATAATCAAACACATTAGTAAAAGAGGCAGGGGCCAACTTAATTACACAATTGTCTAGGCTCCACGGTGGGCGCCAAACAGTTTATCCCTAAAACTGTATAGTTGAATTTATACGCAGTTTCTAGACAAGTGAATTAATTTGATCCTGAAACAATAGATGAATTAGATAAAAATATAATACTTAGCATTGAGATGGAGACGAAATAGCAGAAATAGTAGTTCTGGGAGTAGGGCTTTCAGGCACAATAACAATGATATCAAAAACCAAGAAGATAAAATTATATTAAGTTTTGGATAGAGTGTAGCGTATGTTTGCCAGAAAATTCGTATCACTTACCATGATAGTAGAGCTCACTATTTATAGTTGTACCTAGGGAACAAGGTTCTAGGATCAAGCCCCTCTTTAATGTCAATTATAAGGGCCATTGAAGAATGTGTAAGCGGACCCTTCTTTAATATCAATTATAAGGGCCATTGAAGAACGTGTAAGCGGGCAGTGAATGCCATATTTCTTGTAACGGGCAGTGTACTTAATGTTATATAATATTCTTCATTAAATGCTACTGAGTGACAAACATTTATTTCATCTTTATGAGTATCATTCTCTCCGGCAACAGACGGGATCGTTGCCTTCGGTTTCAGCTATCTTCTGTTTTCAGCTCCACATGTCACTTCCTCATTCGATCATTTAATATAACATATTTTACCCTATACACTTAGTTAATATATTTGTACAAATTACCAGTTTTTTGTTATAAATAATAGGATTTGGCACCAAAAGTAATGGGTGCTTGAGCACCCATAACTCACAACATAGATCAGCACCGCCACAAGTGGTGCGCCGGGGCGCACAAGTCTGAACTTTCCAATGTGATTAAAAGAATGTTAGTTTGGTCCTAAACTATCCTAACGCATGTAAAAGGTTCACAACTAATTTTGTTGAGAGTAGTTCGACTTTAGGAGGCAAGAAAGTACGTTTGGAGCATCTTAGGAGCAAAGAATCACTGAGTTCTTCCTTTCATCTTCTCTTAGTAATTTTATGATTTTGAACACCCGTATGATTGTTGCCATGACTAAAACCGTGAAGCTCTTGGATAAGACTTGTAGATTATAAGCCTGGTTCATGAAATTGAGAATAACAACCTTTTGATGCATGAATGATGACCCACAGAGGAGATGACAATTTAGTTAGAAAAGAATTAGGTTCACTCGTCTGATTACTGCAAACAACAAACAAAATCGAATAACAGAAATATGAATCGTTTAATTATAAGTTCCACACCGCGTAAAACCTATGAGTCCAGAAACAAAGACATGTGCGAAAACGGGAGGTTAGTTAGTTGATAGCACATATTAATTGCAATTTGGATTGATTCAAGGCATAATTATGTTTGTTTCATTATCTAACTTCATCAAATGCATCAAGCAATAGACATTTATTAGAATTATTTGAGACGAAGATGCTCGTCCAAAGTGACCAAAGTTATCGGAGAGGATCTTTTAAAAATATTATGAACATATAGTTTGGTTGTTTAACTGGCGGGTTGGGCGGGCTGGACACAAAAAAAAATCAGCCCCTCAGTTTAACGTTGCGGGCTGAGTTAGCGGACTGTACTTTTTCGTATTTTTTTTTGTCCGTCCGGGTTCGGGTTTAGCGGGTCGTTAGCGGGTCGTGGATTTTTATTTTTTATTTTTAAGTAAATTTTATTTTTCTTATTCAATGTTATTGATACTTAAGTTCATCCATGTCAACATGAGATTCTTGGTTTGCGACATTAGTTGAATCAGAACCATAAACCATTATATCTCCAATTTCTTGGTCCTCCACTTCATCTACCTCGCCACGCCCTTGATTTCGTCGTTCTGATCTTATCCAATCTCTGAAGCACACTAGAATTTTCAAAGTGTTTCTACCCAATGAATGACGGGTATCTCCGAGTTACTGCCTTGCTTGGCTAAATGCGCTCTCTGATGCGACTATTGAAATCGGCACATTTAGCACGTCTCGAGCCATGGCCGAAAGAACAGAAAATTGATTTGAGTTGCTCCTCCACCAACCCAGTGGTAGAAATTTCTTTGTGCGGGACTCTGCTGACTTTTGCAAGTAGAATTGAAGTTCATCAATATTCCTGCTACTGGTTTGTTGATACTCCCCTATTGTAGACCAAATCAAATAATCTTCAACACCATCATTATCATCCAAAGCACTGGTCCAGATGTTGAAACTGAACTTGAAGGAATATTTGCATCTACAGCAGAAGAAGCGTCAACAATGTTAGCATAATAATTATATAATTTTTCTAAATGTTTGTGTAGATCAGAAATACAAGTGTCAATATCAGGAGTTTCAGTTGGTCCAATATCCATATAAGAATATAAAGCAGTGATTAATTGGCGACAAGTGGTCATTTTGATAGAATGGTTTAAAATAGCACCAATTAGGTAAATATGGGGGAATGGGTAAAAATATTTTTTAAACTTATCTAGCATAAATCCAACAACAGAAGTATATCCTTCTTTTTTCTTTAAATTATGTAGTAAAAGAGAAATTTCAGCAATATGAACTAAACCATTTGCAATAGTAGGATAATAAGCTCCAGAAAACTTAAGTGTAGCCACATAAAATTTTTATAAAAACTTTACAACATCTTCAATGACATCCCAAGTTCTAGATGTTAACAAACGCCTAGGATCGGTACAATGAGAATTAGCAACTTTAGTTATAAGCATTCTATATTTATAACAACATTTTAAGAATAAATAAGTATAATTCCACCTAGTAACTATTTCTTCAAGCATGAGTCTTGGTTTTAGTCCATAGTGTACACATTTTTCTTTAAATGCATTTAATCTAGCACTTCTATTATTTCCTTGAATTACACCAACAGCTCTTCTAACTAAAGTGATATCATCTCTAAATAATTCAAGGCCACTCTTCACAATCAAATTATAAATATGACATGCACATCTAACATGAAATATTTCAGGAAGTGGTGGGTGTAGATACAATTTTAATATTGTATTAGAAGCATTATCAAATGACACACACAAAAATTTTTCTACAAGATTATAAAATATAGCAACTTCATGGATAGTATTACTTATAAATGCACCAGTATGACTTTGATCTTCATCATGTTTAAAAGCAATAATACGTTTTTGCATACAAAAATTACCATCTATCCAATGGCATGTAACAGTCAAATAATCATTACCATTTACAACACGACCAATATCAGAAGTAAGAGAAATTCTACAAGAAAGACTGGCGAACAAATAACGTATATATGTCTGATATTGTCCAAAAAGCCTAAAGATATCAGCTCTACAAGTACTTCTAGGAATACCTTTAAACAAAGTGTTATAAATTTTTTGAATATAAGTAACAAGATATGGTGAAGCAACAAAACTAAAAGGTAAACAACCTAAAACAATCATTTTAGCTAATTCTTCCCGATCTTTCTTAATATCGTATTTACCCATTAACCCTCCAGTACCCGGGTTAAGTTTTTATTGTCCATCTTCTTCATCTACTCCCCAATCAAGAGGATGGTTGTCTACCATGTGCCTACGAAGTTGACCCGTTCCCCCTTCCCTTACCGGTCTCATGTTTATAAATATCCTTACAAATTCTATATCTTACATAATTTTTATCTTCTTCTAGTCTATCAAAAAAATTCCAACACTTACTTCTTAATCTTCGATTCTTCTTAATAGGGAGGGGATGCCTACTTGTATTACCACGACTTCCACCCCTAATATTTTGAGTTTGACTAGCATTACCAGGTGTAGCTGGTGGTGTTTTAAGATTAACAGGTGATGAAAATAAAATATCATCTAAATTATCATCTAAATCATCATCTATACCATAATTTTCTTGAAGTCCCTCATAATCTACATTTAAATTTTCACGTGAACTTTTAAAAATATGTGTAAAGCTACTAGAAGAACAAGCACCACCTCTTGATCTTTTGGAAGTTTTCTTACTATCACCTCTACTGGTGCACGTTTTTTTGGCTGCTCTAAATATATTCATTATGTAAATTAAATTAATAATTGTAAATAATAAAATAAATATACACCAAAAAAGAGAAAGATATAGAACGAGTGTACCGGAATTTCGGATGCTGCACTAAATTTAATATCAAAAACCAAACTTCAATTGATAGATCGATACTTGATAGTTGATACCACACTTCACTTGAATACTTGATATTTGATAATAATAATTTTATAATGGCTAAACTAAATATTTGATAAAATTTGAAATAATAAGTAATTGACAATTTAAGAACAATAATCAATAATATCAAGAGAGAATTAGAGTAGTAAGAGAGTGAATTGTGAGGAAAAATGAAGAAGAAGAGGGGCTATTTATAGTTTTTAAAAGGTTAAAATTGTAATTTATCAAATACTAGGGGTGTGGGGGCTATTTTCTTAAGGGAGTAGGCCAAAAATGGCCATTTCTGCAAAAAAGGGTAGTTGGCCAACGATCATATTTGAATTTGACCGTTGGCAACGGTAAAAAAAAAAAGTTAAAAATCGGGTTGAACCGGTCTGTAGCCCGTTAACGGGCTTAGCGGGTTCCGGTGCACCGATATCAAAAAACTGTTCGTTTGAAACCCGCTCCCCGCCCAACCCATCCCACGCTACAGTATCGGGCTGACCCAGGCTAAACAGGATTGTAAACGGGTTAGCCCGGCCCGATTAACAGGTATAACATATCGGCGTTAATCTTTAGGATTTATATGTACTAATTAACAATTTTAAAAAATTACATTATCAATAGTATTATCAGCCGCATGAGACAAAAACAATTTGGTACTCATGATGACACAAGAAAGAACCTATTTTCACTCAAAAGTAAAAGAAGGTAAAGGTATGGAAAGACGAAAGTAGGGTCATAGGTATTTGACAAGGTGCGACAATTAAAGTGTTGAATTCATTAATCTGAATTGGCCTACGTTGTCTAAAGCCAAGCACACAAGAAACCACACCTAGTTGCTCCTTGAATGAAGGACGAGGGAAAGCCTAAATACCCGACCTGTTTACACTCTCTGCTGGGAAAATGTGTGTCTCTGTTCCTTGCATGTAGGCTTGTGCATGAAATTAGTCATGTGAAACCCACATGACTAGCTCGCCATACCACTCCATCTAAATTCTGTTATGTTTTGCCTTCTCCAATACTCATGAGTCCTACATTGAATGCATGTAAGTTATATTTAGTAACAATTGGTAAAATTTTACGCTATTAATGCAATTTAATCAGTTATAATAAGTTATTTTTATCAGTTATAACGTCTTATTTTTTTATTTTCAAGTTAAAATACTAAATATTTAGAAAGACTTATTGTGACTGTAGGTTAACTTGACATGATACTGTAAAAATCTATCTATATATATAAAGAGTATATATATATATATATATATATATATATATATATATATATATATATATATATATATATTACTTCTACAAATAATCCCAAAGTTTAGGCTGGAAAGAGAAAGTTTCATTTATTTTAAGGATGATTTTGTTGATATATACAGCTAGCTAGCTTTTCCTTGTCATGTGTATTGATCCTTTAATTAATTGTTTTCTAGCTAAACTTTTGTCAAACTAAAGTATTTGCTGTCTAAATCTGATGTTAGAGATCCACGTCTTGACAAAAACAACACCATTAATCAAATCTACTCGTGTCCCAAAAATGTCTGAAAATGCTTCCCATATTAAGCAAATGGATCAGCAACATGCCTGTTGATAATTACGATGTCTTTAAACTGTTCTGTTTTTGCTAGCCAAGACGTAAAGCTTAATGCTGAGAAATTTCTTTCTTTGGCATTTTCACCTTTTCTCCTGCTCTTTGTAGATCCTTTTCAAAGATAAAAGCATCAATACACATGACAAGAAAAAGGAAAATGCCTTTTTCTATAGAATCTTAAAAAATAAAGAACAGGAGAAAATAAAGGAAAATGCCTTTTTCATTTATGTGGCGGTGTATGATTTCTATAGAATCTTAAAAAATAAAGGAAAATATTTGGAACGGGTGGTCATAAATATGTTGTAGGCATTTAATATTTATCACCACAAAATTTTGTCATTAAAAGTATACTAAATTTTTAAACTTAAATTATTTCCAATATAGAAATATGCCATTTTGAAAAACATAATGCTACATGAAATAGAATGGAGGAAGGATTAATTATTCCGCCTGAAAAGAACAAGTACTCAACCCACATGCCAAAAAATAGCATCAGTGTTTCCATTTGATGTTCAGTTTGTCTGAGGAATTTAACAACCGCCCAGAATCTCAGGTTTGCTATGAAATAGTATGAAAAGAACCTTATTTTTAGATAATAAGTGGAAGCATATCAAGTAATATAATGTAGTCTTTATTTCAGGCACATCCATAGATTCTACTTATGTCACGGCCCAAAATCCACTATAGGTCGTAATGGCGCCTAACGCCGCCGTCAGATAAGCCAACGGTGATTGATCTATTTAATTACTTATTTTATTACTTTTGAAATCATAAGTTTTAATAAGAAAGGAAAATTACACTTTTAAATCCACATGAATGTACAAAATTTGTAGTTTGTAAGAAAAATGAAAGGCGATGATAATATACAGAACCATAAGCACCAACTAGTATATCCCAAGATCTGGTATCACAAGTGCATGAGTATTTACTAAGGAGTACAATAATAATACAACATCTGTCTAGAATGTAAATGAGACATGATAAAATAAATAGTACGATGGAGACTCTGTGGACTGCGATGCGCAGTCTCGAATGCAACTCAAGTAAAGTCTCCTCAACAGTGGCGCCTACGCACCAAGGTGATCACCAAATAAACCTGTCAGATCCTGCACATTAAGTGCAGAAGTGCCGCATTAGTACGTAAATCAATACGTACCCAATAAGTATCTAGCCTAACCCCGGAGAAGTAGTGACGAGGGGTCGACATCGACACTTACTAGAGGTCCAACAAAGCAATATAATAAAACAATAAGCAGATGTGAAACACAGTAAATCTGAAAGTTACCTAATCTTCCAAATATTTCTTTTAAAGTATGAATTTCTCGGTCTTGTATTCTCCCTCATTAGCTCAGATGTATCAAGTACCAGTAACAAACGGATAAGAAGTACCATGTAAAATTCCGGGCATCAGTGGAAAGATAATCTCATGAATGTTCGGACTACCAGCTATATAACACACGATTATGCCGAGGTCGTTCGGCCCGATCCAAAATAATGTGTACACTGCCGAGGGGTGAGTGGCACGAATCATAGATGCATCTATTATACTGTCGAGGCATTCGGCCCGCTCCATAATAAAGGAAGAAAGTTATCGAATTACGAGACACGTGCGTACAATACAGTACATGACCACACAGTGAATATAACCTTTACCGTTTCTCAAATAATTAGCCAACAACTCAAGGTGATAAGGCTCGGCCTAGTATACATATATTTATTTCTAAATCAATTTCCATTATAAGTTCAAATAATTAAGCAAGCAGAATGAGTCCAAATAATTCAATTATTATATGATAAGGTCCTAAGTATACCCGGACATAAACATGCTTTAGCTACATACGGACTCTTATCACCTCGTGCGTACGTAGAACTCACAACAAGTATCACCTAGCAATTACATCACCTAGGGGTAGTTTTCCCCTCACAAAGTTAGACAGGAAACTTACTTCGCTGCGAAGTTTCATAACCTGCTCCAGAGCCTCTCTAACACCTTAAACCGTTGTATGTCGATCCAAAACTAGTCAAACAATGTTCAAACCAATAAAAATATACTCTAATACTCACAATAATCAATTCATAACAATTCCCAACTTCGCTCGAAAAGTTAATAAAATCAATCATCGGGCACACGTGTCCGGATTACGAAAATTCTAGAAGATAAACTTTACCCATAACACTATGAACTCAAATATATGATGTATTCTCGATTCCATGCCCAATTTCGTGGTCAAAATCCAAAAATTATCAAATTCTAGATTTTCTTCAAAATCCCACAATTTTTCATAAATTTCCATGTTAAATCCTTATAGAATCTGTGTAATTAACTTACAATGTTAAGAAATCGCTAACCTACCAGTTGATGATGAAAATGATGCTCCAAAATTTTTTCTAAAGTCGGCTCCCATGAATAAATGGAGTGAAAAATGAGCAAGGACCCGTCTTAAAACAATTATGCCCAGTGTTGCTTCGCATCTGCGGACATAGTTTGCGCACCTGCGGTCTCGCTTTTGCGAGACAAAACTCGCTCCTGCGGAAGTCCCTGGCCAACATACCATCACACCTGCGGAAGGCATTTCACATCTGCGACAAAACGATTGCTTCTGCGAAGCCATGCCCAACTGCCGCTGTCTGCTCCTGTGCTCCAGTGGTCGCATCTGCGATCACGCAGGTGTGCGAATTTCTTCACACCTGTGACCTCTGCCCAGTTCACTGCCAGCCGCTTCTGCGATCCGCTGCCTCATTTCTGCTATGAAGCTTCTGCAGAAGCGGTTTCACCAGCAACCAGAAATTTCTAGCTTTTTCTTAAGTCTAAAATCCGATCTGTTAAACATCCGAAATCCACCCGAGGCTCTCGGGACCTTGACCAAATATACCAACGCGTCCCAAAACACATTACAAACTTATTCTAGGCCTCAAATCCCACCAAACAACATCAAAACTACGAATCGACGATCGAAATCCTTCCTTAAATATTCAAACTTCCAAATTTTGACGAACGCGTCCGAACCATACCAAAACATTACGGAAATGACGCTAAACTTTGCGTCCAAGTTACAAATCATGATACGAACCTATTCCAAGGCTCAGAACCCCAAACAGACATCGATAGAGTCCACTTCAAACCAAACTTATGAAATTCTAAAACTTTCAAAAATGCCAACTTTCTACAATAAGCGTCGAAATGCTCCTGGACCACCCGATACTCAACCCGAACATACGCCCAAGTCCAAAATCATCATACGAACCTATTGGAACCTTCAAATCCCAATTCTGAGGTTGTTTTCTCAAAAGTCAAACATTAGTAAATTCTTCCAACTAAAAACTTTCGAAATTAGAATTTTTCATCTGAATCAACTCTGAACTTCCCGAAATTCAATTCCGACCACACGTACAAGTCATAAAATATGAAGTGAAGCTACTCAAGGCATCAAACTGACGAACGATGCGCTAGAGCTGAAAACGACCGGTCGGGTCATTACATTCTCCCACACTTAAACATACGTTCGTCCTCGAACGTGCCAAGAATTGTTCCGGAGTTGTCTAAAATCAATGTTTAACACCTCGTGAACCTACCCGTGCCACCACAACCCAGTTGAGCACATTAGCTCGAGCCAGACTGAAGATCTTTCCTTTTAATTAGTCTAAAAGCCTTAGAACCAAATTGCAACCTCCGAATTTCTCTACAAGACCTGATTCTAACATTCTAACACCATATCAATCACTACATACTATACCAAAACAAGATCAAGCACCTATGCTAAAATCCTCCGACCACAATAGCTAGAATTTCATGAATCTGATGCCCGTAATACACCTCATAACGCATATGAGCCCTGTTCCAACTCTCGCAATATTGCCACGATGGAAGATATGTTTAGAAACTAATAACCACCTGTCGAATCAACAAATCATGGAGTCTCTCCTCCTGACAAGAACCATTACCTCATTCTGAACTGAATAACGATATTTGCTCTTTAATATACCCTATATGACTCCAATCATACTGATCCCAGGTCCAATAACCTTGTCTCACCCAGTACAAGATGCTCAGGCAATAAGCCATCTCAAACGCTACCCAGAATTTCACATGACGCCATCAATACGCTAACAAGATACAACTTGAATATGACACATAAAAAGAACAAACTCTGGAAAAGAAATACCCAGCCCGCGTAATGAATAAAATGGTCGAACAGGCTCTATGAACCTTTCTCAGAGAATGAGGAACAAAATACACAACAATAGATATAGGGAACCGTACTCAACATCTCACTGTTGCGGCATGCAACCCGATCCACACATGATATCGTTGCGGCCTGCAACCCGATCCAAACAACATACCCGTGGCGGCGTGCCACCCGATCCACACATAGTGCCATACGCTAAAACACCCAAGCACGACTAAGGTGCAATAAATGGCCTGCATTTCGAGAGTCATCCTGCTCACATAATACCATAAGCTACACGGGATACCAATACATGTGCGTATAATTAAGTTGTCTCACAACCCACATGGCACAATAGAGTTTTACATGGAACAATTGACGACGGGAATAACATCCAATGCCCGAAGGCTACTCCGTAAGCAATGTTATGCCGAACAAACACATCCGACCTGATGTAGAGCACACATTTACATTAGACCCACCAACGGACTTCAAGACGATTATGATCATACCATACTGGGCTAATAACCTTTCAAGGGTCCACAATAACCATATCCATGACACATAAGAACAACCGTCAATCCGGAACAAACTCACATAGTCCACAACCCAAGGAATATAATGCCTCTCAGGCATAAACTCTCACATTAGCGATAGTACCAAAATCTCCATACTTGGTTTCAATCCTTAGAAATCAGGTGACTAATATGTCACACTTATACAAATTTCCCCGTGGGATACGCTCCCGTGATCTTTCACACCAGGTAGCAAAGTCTGCACCTCCATACCACTAACCGTACTAATTATGTAAAGCAAATCAAGAATCCGCAAATCAGTACACAAAGCCTCTTACATAGGACACCTTTCTCAGGTGACGCTAAAGAAAATGCCAGTTTACTCAGAACATCTGAATTCTTCCCTGCTCATCCGAGCTTGTGACATCATTATAAACACCAAATCACAACCTTGATCCTCAACTTCCAGTTCCCATGCCGCTCACTGCACCTATCAATCCGCTACACGAAGGTACAAGAATCCATCATAACCCCTGTACTACTAGTGGAATAAACACTTCATTGTCTAGAACCCTTTCACTTAACTCATTTTAGAAGAACTATTGCAACACGCAACTGAATTCCAATAACCACAAAATACAACCCTCAAGTTGCGCTCTATACCACCATATATCTTCTGGGATCCATTCACACATAATAAGGCCATTGTAATCAAATACTTCTCAAAACAATCAAATTATGGTGGCTGCCAAGCCCGCACATACAACCACAACTACCTGTATAACTTAACACGCTGAAGGAACTGATTATTGCCACAATTATGCTGATTCAACCCATTACTAACCGACACCACTTCTTTCAATATACTCTTGACTTGCCTTATAAATAATAATAGATCCATTCAAGAATATAATGAAACTCAACAGCACTCCTCCCGAGTGACCGAATTCACTAGACCACATCATCTCAATACCCATGAACCATCGCATACCCTTCTCATGCGCACAATAGCATCTCAAACTGGTACACCCATTCTGAAAGACCTTCCGCGAATACGAAACTGTTTCTCCCATTTTTCCAATATTGCCCCACAGACTCGATGATAACATAGAAAATTCCCCAAGTATTCTTCACACATCTGTTGCAAAATCTCAGTCTTCAGCCATATAACAAACCCATTAGAATCACAGTTGAGACACCCACTCTGACTTGGTCCTGAATATAAACCAAACTCTAGTGCGATGCTAGCATAAGAACACCCCTCTTAAGGAAGCAACAAGCTGAATCCTTTTCCTTGTACATCACATCCATAAGAAATATAAACTTTGAGTCTTCCCAAAACCTGCACCTGAGTCGATAAGGAGAAATATAGCACACATTCATCAAGTTCTTTGCTCGAACCACGCAATCCATTAGTAGACAGTGGGCTCCTTTACTTAGCTTTAAGATACCATCACATAAATCTAGAACCCACCAAGATTCCTCCTTCTAAATTTACCATGATCGCACACTGTTAACCCGCCAAACTTCTCGAAATCCCTTGTTAAACGTTTCATGAACACTCCGAATTATCGGCCACAATAGCATATTCGACCTTCTTCTGGGTAGTAGGTAGAATTCTTTGTAGAAACTTCATCATCATCATCACACAACCGCTAACCTGCTCACAGGAGATAATCCACCTGTGAAATTCCGTACCGGGACCTTCCAACGACGCTGCATTGGGTACAACCACCACGAAATCAGTAAACCCTCTTGAGCCCGTGCTTGTCCACCAGCTACAAGAGTATGTTCATTCCCTATTTACACAACTGAAAGTCCGATATTACATTCCAAACTCAAAGTCATGTGGCATCCGAAACGATAATCGAGTTTTAACACCCCTCTTCATTTCAAGAAAACTCCTTCTTGCCATATTCAATATTCCTCCGTACAGTAACCACCATTCTAAATTAAGTTCGTAGTCCTATTCAATTTCCACCATGACTCCCAAATCGCTCTAAACTTCTTCAAGGTACGTGGCTATCCTACCACAGAATCCATACGCTACTCTGCCACTCCCACTTCGGTCAAACCATCTCCTTAAGCAACTTCTCGACCTCTGTTGTTCACACTTGCCCTACTAGCAATTAGACCATCGCGAGACATCTCCCACCATGTCCTTCCTCATCCTTCACTTCCCAAATGTTGCCTCGAATCTAATCCATACCTGTAGCACCTGAACTTATAAATTTCTACCAACTCTAAACCTCCTATAAGATCATATTTCGTGAGCCATCAACATTAGAAACACCAATTCGATTTCTGAAACCGCTACACACCGCCATCTCTGACAACCACTTTTCAGGCACCATTTCGCAACACCCTGCCCCGAAGGCAAATTGAAGTAGACCATAACACCAGAGAACCTTAATGCGTTCAAACAAGGACGATGACACCACATCACGAATAAGAGTTCCACCATGCTCGAAAATATCATGTCTCGTTACTCCATCAACCAAGGCCTGAACATCCATAGTTCGATTCCCTTTCCTCTATTGGAATTAAATGCCGAACCTCTAAGTCATGCACCGAGAAATCCCCCTTTTAAGTTATTCACTACCTCGCCACCATTACATAAATACTGTGTGATAACAATGCATGAACATCATAGCAATTTGTGCATAGCCTCAAAACCATCGAAAATACAGCTACTGAGGTGAAATGACAGAACATCCTTCCGCAAGGCGACGATAATAGTCTGCTCGAATACACAGGGAAAAACATCCTGCCCCACGTCTGTAGTACCACTACAACTCCTCGATGCCCAATTGATAACAAGCTCTCTATGTCGCATAAAATTGAGTAGGAAGGAAATAAAGGCATAAGCCTCAAAGGAATCAAATCGCACCAAGAGGAATCAAGAAAGGAAGTGCTCCTAATAGCCCTGTAGCCTCTCGAAGATAAGTAAAGATAACTCTGTACCGATCTGCAAGACTCTACTAGACTTGATCATGACTCGTGAGACCCAAGTGAACCTAGAGCTCTGATACCAAGCTGTCACGATCCAAAATCCAGTATAGGTTGTGATGGTGCCTAACGCCGCCGTCAGGCAAGCCAACGGTGATTGATCTATTTAATTACTCATTTTATTACTTTCAAAATCATAAGTTTTAATAAGAAAGTAAATTTATACTTTTAAATTCACAGGAATGTACAAAATTTATAGTTTGTAAAAGAAATGAAAGGAGATGATAATATACAGAACCGTAAGAACCAACTAGTATATCCCAAAATCTGGTATCACAAGTGTATGGGCAGTTACTAGGGAGTACAATAACAATACAATATCGTTCTAGAATGTAAATGATACATGATAAAATAAATAATACGATGGAGACTCTGTGGACTACGATGCATAGTCTGGAATGCAGCTCACGTAAAGTCTTCTCAACAGCTGTGCCTACTCACCAAGATGATCACCAAATGAACATGTCAAATCCTGCACATTAAGTGCATAAGTGCAACATGAGTACGTAAATCAATGAGTACCTAGTAAGTATCTATCCTAACCTCGGAGAAGTAGTGACGAGGGGTCGACATTGACACTTACTGGAGGTCCAATAAAGCAATATAATAAAACAATAAGCAGATGTGAAGCACACAACCATAATGGGGTAAATCTGTAAGTTACCTAATCTTCCAAATATTTCTTTTAAAGTATGAATTTCTCGCTCTTGTATTCTACCTCATTAGCTCAGATATATCAAGTACCTGTAACAAACGGATATGAAGTACCGTGTAAAATGCCGGGCATCAGTAGAAAGATAATCTCGTGAATATTCAGACTATCAGCGATATAACGCATGATTATGACGAGGTCATTCGGCTCGAAAAGTTAATAAAATCAATCTTCGGGCACACGTGCCCGGATTTCGAAAATGTTCGAAGATAAACTTTACCCATAATACTATGAACTCAAATATATGATCTATTCTCGTTTCCATGCCCAATTTCGTGGTCAAAATAAAAAAATTATAAAATTTGAGGTTTTCTTCAAAATCCCACAAATTCCCATAAATTTCCATGTTAAATCCTTGTAGAATCCGTGTAATTAACTTACAATGTGAAGAAATATCTTACATCCTAGTTGATGATGAAAATGGTGCTCCAAAATTTCTCCCAAAGTCGGCTCCCATGAAAAATGGACTTAAAAATGAGCAAGGACCCAACTTAAAATAATTCTGCCTAGTGCAGTTTTGCATATGCGGACATAGTTTGCGCACCTGTGGTCTCGCTTTTGCGAGACAAAACTCTCTCGTGCGGAAGTCCCTGGCCAGCATCCCATCGTACCTGCGGAAGGCATTTCACATATGCGATGTCGCTTCTGCGACAAAACTATCTCTTCTGCGAAGCCATGCCCAACTGCCTCTGTCCGCTCCTGTGCTCCAGTGGTCACATCTGCAAACACGCAGGTGCAGGAATTGTTTCGCACCTGTGACCTCTGCCCAGTTCACTTCCAGTCGCTTTTGCGATCCCCTGCCTCGCTTCTACGATGAAGCTTCCGCAGAAGCGGTTGCACCAGCAACCCGAATTTTCCAGCTTTTCCTTAAGTCCAAAATCCGATCCTTTAACTATCCGGAATCCACCCGAGACCCACAGGACCTTGACCAAATATACCAACGTGTCCCAAAACACATTATGAACTTAGTCTAGGCCTCAAATCACACCAAACAACATTGAAACTATAAATCGACGATCGAAATCCATCTTTAAACTTTCAAACTTCCAAACTTTGACGAACACATCTAAACCATATCAAAACATTGCGGAAATGATGCCAAAATTTGCGTGCAAGTCACAAATCATAATACAAACCTATTCCAAGTCTCGGAACCTCAAACAAACATCGATAGCATCAAAATCCACTTTAAACCACACTTATGAAATTCTAAAATTTTCAAAAATGCCAACTTTCTACAATAAGAGCCGAAATGCTCCCGGACCACCCGATACGAACCTATTGGAACCTTCAAATCCCGATTCTGAGGTCATTTACTCAAAAGTCAAATTGTAATGACCAGGCCGGTTATTTCGAGAGTTGTAGACCCGTTCTTCCATTTAATGCTCATTTTTTACTTTACATCTGTTATGTGACTTGTGGGGGTAGTCTGTTTGGGTCTAGAGAGATTTTGGAATGAATTCAGACTCTTAGTCTCAAAGTTGAAAGCTTAAGTTGAAAAGGTTGACCGGATGTTGACTTATGTGTAAACGACTCAGGAATGGAGTTTGGATAGTTTTGTTAGCTCCGTTGGGTGATTTTGGACTTAGGAGCATGTCCGGATTGTGATTTGGAGGTCTATAGTTGAATTAGGCTTGAAATGGTGAAAGTTGGAAATTTTGAAATTTGACCGAGAGCGGACTTTGTGGTTACCGAGCTTGGATGGGAGTTTCAGGAGTTGGAATAGGTCTGTGGTATCATCTGTGACTTGTGTACAAAATTTGAGGTCAATCGGACGTGATTTGATAGGTTTCGACATCATTTGTAGAAGTTGGAATTTCCTTAGTTTCAATAGGCTTGAATTGGAGTGTGATTCGTGGTTTTTATGTTGTTTGAGGTGAATTGAGGGCTCGACTAAGTTTGTATCGTGTTTTAGGACTTGTTGGTGTATTTGGTTGAGGTCCTGGGTGCCTCGGGTTGATTTCGGATGGTTAACGGATTGAAAATGAGACTTAGTGCATTGCTGAAGCTGGGAGTTTTCTGGTGTGATTGCACCTGTGAGGGATTGGCCGCAGGTGCGATGCTGCAGGTGCAGCTGGAATAGCCCAGAAGCAGAAAGGAGAGAGTGGGGCAGTGGACGCAGGTGCGTGGGAAATTCCACACCTGCGTGATTGCAGATACGGACGAGGGGTCGCAGAAGAGCAGTTGTCTGCAGAAGTGGACTGCTTCTCGCAGAAGTGAGTCCGCAAAAGGGGAAGCACGATCGCAGAAGCCAAGGCAATGGAGCCTTGGCAGGACCGCAAAAGCGGTGGATTGTCCGCAATAGCGAAACTGCAGATGCGGTTAGGTTCTCGTAGGAGCGAAAAGGCTGGACAGAACTTAAATTCAAGGGTTCGCAATTTTTCTTCATTTTTAATATTTCAAACTCGGTCTAAGGCGATTTTTTAGAGGATTTTCGAGGGGTTTCTTGAGGTAAGTCACTTTTGTTCATTTTTAATCAATAATATTGTTTCTCCATTGATTTTCCTACCTAGTTTGTGTGTATTTAAGGTGGAATTTGGGAATTTGAGGCTAGGGATTTGGAGAGTTTGATTGGGAGATTTGGGTGACGATTTGGTGTCAAATTTTGATAAATTTGGTATGGATGGACTCGTGGTTGAATGGGCTTTCGGGTTTTATGAATTTTATCGGATTCCGAGACGTGGACCCGGGAGCCGGCTTTTGAGTCGACTTTTGTCTTTTGATTAAATTTCCATTAAGGCATCCACTCCCTTCGTGTAAAGGAAGAGTTCAATAGTTAACTTAGTGTTTTTCTTTTGGAATTAAATCCTTTAGCTCGTGTTGATTGTATCGAACTGTTTGTGGCTAGATTCGAGGCATTTGGAGACCGATTTACAAGGCAAGAGTATGTTAGAGCAGGGATTTGCACAGTTTGAGGTAAGTAACAGTTCTAAATATGGTCTGGAGGGTATGGAACCCTGTATTATGTGTCATTGTGATTGGAAGGTGACGCACATGCTAGGTGACAGGCGTGTGGGCGTGCACCGTAGGAATGGTGACTTGTTCAATTTCCTAGGAATTATGTAGTTGAATAATCTGTTGTTATCCGCATATTATCCATGTGTTATAGAAATTGAACTGCAAATCATGTTAGAAATCATGTTTAGACTATGTGTTGGCACTGCAGGGACCCACAGAGGTCGTGTACATATTGAATTATCTGCTAAATTACTATTTTGTACTCAGTCACAGTTTTACTTGCATATTACATCTCAGTCTCTATTGTTCATTATTGATACATTATGTCATTATTGTTTGGGCTGATTATCATGATTACTGAGAGCCCGAGAGACTGTAGAGGTTGATGACTGAGTGAGACTGAGGGCCTGATTGTGAGGATATTTATGGGATTGGCTGCACGCTACAGCATGTTTTGTTGATTTATGCCATGACTGGCTTGTTATAGCGCTTGGGATGAAGGAGCCCTTTCGGAGTCTGTAC